>NC_090930.1:1319281143-1320601143 GCF_040938575.1 Ambystoma mexicanum
CAGGTCTAGTCAATCACAATTTAGTACCCTAGGGGTGAGTAACAATGAGCAAGAACCAATGGTAAGTCCACAACACTGCAACAATGTTATAGATAGTGAATTGGGGAAGGAACAGGCCAGCAACCTGACATGGAAGAAACACTAGAATAACATATATATGTACCATATAGGTTATTATTCTCCTGACAGCCAATCCCATGCCGCGATAGGTTGTTGGAGAGAGACCCAAGTAATGACAGAGTAGTGATGTGTTTCCCACTATTGCCTGCTTATTTGACTGATTTTTGACCCTTCCAAGATGGCCACCATGATTTTCTTTGTTGTTTAGGCAGGCTGGCTGAACTGCCTTTCCCTGTGCAGCACTCCCATTGGTTGCTGAGTATTTTCTTCCATCCAACTAGGGACCGGTAGGCTTTAGCCGGCCACTCAGCGAAGGGCCACTTTTAAGGACCCTGTCTGCCCCCTGTCTGTTGCCGGAAGAAACACTAATTGGGGTCCTCCCTGCTCCTTAACCACAATGATGCTGCCACCTCACTCCTCTAAGAAATCCGGACTGCCTTGACATTCTCACCTCCAGAACTTTGGTTAGTTCCCTCCTTCTGGACTCACTCCTACCACCTTTGACTTTCATTGTCCTTTCTGCTTGCTACTCCCATGTTGTCATCCTGATGGGCAGTGCTCCATAAAACCCTTTGCTAACATCTGAATTCCTGATTGGAAAGTCACATTTTGCTGTATTTGCTTTTTGCTAGAAAGTCACATCTTGCTGTTTTTGCCTTTTGCTAGAAAGTCATATCTTGCTGTTTTTGCTTTTTGCTAGAAAGTCACATCTTGCTGTTTTTGCCTTTTGCTAGAAAGTTAAATCTTGCTGTTTTTGCTTTTTGCTAGAACATCACAGCTTGCTGCCCATTGCTAAATTCTCGGTATTTTGCTAGTATACTGTTGCTTCTCTGTAAGTTGCCAGCCCAGTGACCTCACCACTCTCTTTTTGTCCCACACCTACCTGCCTTAGCCCTCCAGATTCTCTATCCTCTCCGTGCTTCCACCGCCATGGCGCTTTCTGTTTCTCCTATCTTTTCCAACTGCTTCTCCATTGACTATCCTTCCCTTCTCACAAAGTCTGGTAGGAAGAAGTTCAAAAAGGATTTCTTGGCCTCTAACCCTGGTCTTCCTATCGCCTACACCGATTCCAATACTTCCTCCAGACAGACCTCACACCGACATCCTCTTTGTTGTTCCTTCACCAGATCTACGGACTCTTCATATGATCTCTCTGCTCACTCCTATCTCCTCCTCTCCCATTAATGGTAGCACTTGCTGGGATGTTCTCATGGCTTCCTTCGACTCCTCTAAAGTCATCATTAATGTCTACCTTAATGGCACTGTCATGGTCCAAGGCCCACAGGCAAATCTCCTCCTCTTTGACAGGCCGCTTCCCTCGCCTCATCAATTTCCTCTTATCTCCTGCTGTCCCCTCCTCTCCCCCCTTGGCTACCTTGCTCTTTCTCTCCTCCTCTGTCCCTCCTAGGGCTCTTTCTCCTCCGCAAGGCATACCTCTGATCTGTACTCCTCTCGGGAAGGTCTTTAAGGCTGGCAACCTTCTTCATATTGCCACTCTCAACTCTCGCTCTGCTGTCAAACACTCCTCTGACATCTGCCACCTCCTTGAAGAACTAGACCTTGATGTCCTTCATCTTACTGAGATATGGTTCACGGCCAGCTCTGTCACAAGCTTTGACACTCTCCTCCCTAATGGCTACAAGATCTTCTCCGCACACAGATCCTCCAGGTCTGGTGGGGGGTAGCCCTGATCTTTCCTAAGTGGATTCTTGCATCTATCATTCCCACTCACACCTACTTCTCTTGTAAATGCCTTGTCTGTGGGCTCTCTTTCTCTCTCCTACCCATTCTCTTACTGTGGCTACCATCTACTGGCCTCCTGGTCAAATCACCTAATTTCTCCCTGAGAGGGCAGACCCCTCCTGCTCCCTCCTGACCTCTACTACTCAACTCCTCCTCCTCGGTGACATCAATATCCATTTAGACACTCCTTGTTCCTCCTCTGTACTATTCCGTGACCTCTGTGACTCCCTCTCCCTGTCCATCCTCCCCTCTGGCCCGACAGGGCACACACTCAATGTCTTGATCTCCTCTTACCTCCCCCTCTCCATCCCTCTGACCACGCCTCTCTCATGGAGCGATAATTCCCTCCTCTCCTCTCATCTGTAACTCTCTTTCCCCCCAAGCCAAGCCTACCCCAACACTGCCACCTACCTCCTCGGACATCCGGCCCATGAAGCGTGTGTCAGTTAAGGCTTTCGCCGCCACCTTCTCTCCCCTCCTCCACCTCTGGCTGTCTCACATCCTGACACAGCACTGTCCCTGCTCTACTCTTCAATTTCTGATACTCTTGGCCCTGTCATGAGTATCCGTTTGAAGTCCAAAGCCAAGTGCAAATCCTGGTATGACTCTGACCTAGCTACACTGAAACGTAAGTGTAGGGCAGCTGAGAGGAAATGGAGGGCTTCTTGTTCATCCTATGCCAAACTGGCCTGTCGCCTGATCCAAAGGCAATACCGACTCTCTGTCCTCACCAAGAAGAGAGTCCACATTCAAGCTTGTGTCTCTGCAGCATCTAACAACTTGGCCGAACTCTTTAAACTCTTAAAGGAGCTGGCCAGCCCTGCTGCAGTCTCTACCCCTCCTGTTGCCTCCCAGGCTCTTTGCAATGCCCTTGCCTCTCACGTTATCTCAAAAACCCTGGACATCCTGTCCCCCCTTTCCACCCCTCAACCTCCTCTCCTCTCTCCGGTTGTTCTTGCTGACCCTCCTTCAGCCACCCCCCGCCCTCCTTCTCGTCCTTTCCTCTTTCCTTCCTGATGAGGTCGCTAGACAAGTCCGATCTATGAAAGCCTTGTCAAAACAGGTTCATCCCTGTTCCTCTAAAACCATCAAGGACCACATTGACACCTTTGCTATGGCCCTTGCTGATTTTTCCAACCACTTCTTTGCCTCAGGATCCTTCCCCTCCCCTCTGAAGCACTCCCTTGTGCATCCTCTTCTCAAGATACCCACAGCTGATCCTTCTTGTCCGGCCAACTATCGCCCAATTTCCATTACTCCCTTCCTGGGTAAACTCCTGGAAAAGCTGGCCATCTCTCAGCTTAACCTTCATTGAAATTCTTTAGGCTGTCTCCATCACCACCAGTCTGGCTTCAGAGCTGCCAGAAGCACGAAAACTGCTCTCCTGAACATCCGTGAAGATCTGCTCTCCAACCTTGACTCTAACATTCCCTCTGTCCTCATCCTACTCAATCTCTCTTCTGCCTTTGACACGGTCAACCATACCATCCTGCTCAACCGTTTCCACGATAACCTGAGTATTACAGATCAGGCTCTGGCTGGCCTCTTTCCTCTCTGATCGACCCTCCCAGGTCCAACTTGAGTCCTTCCTATTATCTATCTTCCTCTCTTCCTATGGTGTTTCCTAGAGGTCAAACCTCTCGCCCTGGCTTTTCAACCAATACCTGGCAACTCTCGCCCACTGCATTGCCATTTTCTGTTCAAATTTCCAGTGCTATGCTGACTATACTCAACTCATTTTCAGGCTGCCCTCGGCCACCTCCTCTCCCTCTCTCTTCTCTGATTGCCTCACTGCCATTCAAGATTGGTGTGCCGCCAATGATCTGTGTCTGAATGCCAGCAAGACGGAGATCCTCCTCATCGGCACACCTTCACCATCCTTTCCCCTCACTCTCTGGCCGGCCTCCCTTGGCCCTCCTCCTAGCCCCACCTGCGAGGCTAAGAAACTCAGGGTCATCTTTGACTCAACACTTTCCTTCTCCGCCCACATCTGTGATGTCTCTAAAAAGTCAAACATCCCACTGCACCTCCTCAGAGGTACTCTGCCTTTCCTCTTCTTCTCCCAGAATCTTATGGTCTCTCAAGCTCTGGTACTCTCTAGGTTGGACTATTGTAACAGCCTCTTTATAAATCTACCTACCTCTACTCAACACCCTCTGCAACTAATCCAGAACAGGACTGCGAGACTTGTCCCTGGCCTCAAGCCCTGGGATCGTATCTCTACAGCTCTGAAATCACTCCATTCGCTCCCAGTGGATGCAAGGATTAAATTCAAAACCCTCTGCATTGTCCACAAGGCTTTCTGGGGCCTGGGTCCAAAATACCTTCAGCTATCCCTCTGCAAATACCTCCCCTCTCAAGCTCTTCGCGCCTCTACCTCTAACTCCCTCAGCGTCAGTCGTTTTTCAAAGAAACTAGCTGGGGTTAGATCTCTGTCTTCAGCTGGGGCCTCCCTCTGGAACAGCCTTCCTGCCACTCTAATACTTGAGGAGAACCATCTCCGGTTCCGGAAGGACCTCAAGACCTTTGTCTTTGCTTCTGCCTTCCCTCCCCCTCTCCCCTGCTGATCTGTTCTCTCTTGGCACCGTGCACCTGGCCACCCTCTGTCCTCCGGGCCCAGGTACCTGCTCACCCTGCCACCCTACCGCACTGCCTCCGGGCCACCCCTTGCACTGGGGTCTGTATCTGTACCCATGCAGTGCCCCCCTTCTTTCTTCCTGCACTTATCAGACCTACCCTGTCTGCTGCCTTAAACCCAGCACTTGCCACTTGCTTGCTGTACTACCACTGTTTGCTGCCTTTATTATTTATTTATCTATTTTCTTATTTATTATTTATCTGTTTCTCCTTTGCTGTGCACTTTCCACTGCTCCCACCTTCCATGTACTTTCCCCCTCCCCCTCTCCCATGCACTTGCGCATTCTCAGTGTCACTGGACCTAGTAAAATCGTTGTTTTGTTCTCCCCTGTTCCCCTCCCTTGCCTTGTCCCGCTCCGAAACACTTGTGTACGAGGGCGATAGAAATAAAATATCAATATCAATATCAATATCTTAGACAAAAGGGGCCTGTGCGCCATTTATTGTGTGACATGCTGGAATTTCTCGGAGTTCTTGTATCGATCCAAGTTGGTTTTGGCTGTAATAAACCACAGTTTGAACTTGCCATTGACTGAGTCCTGCGTGTATTCTGGTGAAGGGTGTTGGGCCCTCCAAGTCCGCAGACTTCCAGTATCGCTCTGGCATACCTGGGAGTTCTCCCCAACAACGTGCACTATGACATTAGGTTGTGTTCTGCTTAATCAGTGAAACCTTGGGAGTAGTTCCTTCATTGTTAGACAGTTCTCCAGCAGAGGAGTGAGTGAGAAAGAGAGAGCCACAGCAAACAATAGACAGAGAGGGGCAGAGAAACATACACAAAGAGAAAGCGAAAGGCAGCTGTAGGTGGAGGAGAATCAAGGAGAGACGGGATTAAGAACACAGAGAAAGGGGCATAGAAACGGAGTGAGAAAGATGAGGAAACTTGTCTATAAGCGCATTATAAATAACCTATCAATCAATCAATCATGCAGAACTGTAGAAAGAGGGAGAGACAGAGACGGGAGTCGTGGGAGATGGGGGTGCTTGTGTTCCTGGGGAACGATCATATTTATTAGGACCAGTCCTATACAATTAAATGGAAAGGCATGCAGCAGGTGTGAGCGATATTAAAATCACGGTCAGTAATGAATGTTATTATGTGTACATTTATTTTGTGAAAATGCGCGCTGGTAAACAGCACCTTCATTTGTGACCTTTCCAAAATTGATTCCCCACTACTGTACATGTTCGCGTATCCAATTCCTTCCATATAATTATCCAATCAAGTCTGCGATTTAAGCAATTAGTCTGATTTACCACTGCCCAATCGGCTCTCTTTTAATTAACAGAAACTGCTCCTTGCCACAGTTATAATATCCACACACGTGACCAGGCTGATTGCTAGTGTGTGTGGTATTCAGGGGAGCTCGAGCTACTGCCATATCGTCGCCTACTAAATCTAGAATCTGTTTTCCCACACCGCCTTACACTCGGGATTCCTCCCAATTAGAGGTCCATAAGCAGATGCAATTCACACTTCCTATTCAATGTTCATGATTACTTGCCAACTTTCTGAAAGAAATTACAAGAGCAAAAACAACAGATAAGTCTTTGTCAAAGTACTCAGAGATCACAATGCTTTGTGCAGCTGAAAGAGACTCCTCAAGTATCAAACTGTAAATTTTCAGAATATATAGGGCCCGGTTCATGGAATTTTTTGCACGGTTCAAAGTGACTTTGCACTGCTGAAAAGTGACTTTGCACTGCCACACAAGCCCTGATTCATGGAACTGTGCAAAGTGTATTTTTGCAGGTGCAAAGTCAGTGCAAAGTCATGTCGCACTGCAAAAATACACTTTGCACAATTCCATGAATCAGGGTTTGCATCGGCAGTGCAAAGTCACTTTTCAGCAATGCAGTCACTTGAAACTGCCGGAAATTCCATGAATCAGGGCTATAGTGTCGCCCCCTCAATTATCATGCAAGAAATGTGTTGATAGCATTAAGGGCCTGAATCTTGGAATTTTTTGGACGGTGCAAAGTCACTTTACACTGCCAACAAACACCCTGATTCATGGAGCAATGCAAAGTAACTTTGCACTGCAAAAATGCACTTTGCACTGCACCATGAATCAGGGTGTATGTTGGAAGTGCATAGTGACTTTGCACCAGTGCAAAGTCACTTTGCACTGTGCAAAAAATTCCATGAATCAGGCCCCAAATGTCATGACCACTTTAGCAGAAAAGTACAGACGTGCAAAGGAAGTGGTGCACAATCAATGGATTGCACTGTAATGCTGTGTTCCCGCCATCAGAGGATCCGAAGGACCGGGGTCTGCAATGGCTGCTGTGATCCCTGCTCCTTTTGACAGGTTTGTATCATTTACGACTGTGGGAGGATAAGGACACAGGACCCCAGGGAGTGGACCCCAGATTCCTGCCACAGGTTGATAATCCACTCCAATCAATGTTGTGCGTTCATGCACGCACACCTGTAATCCCTAATGGTGGCTGCTACGTAAAGCTGAAGTATGATGGCTGGAATGTTTTGGATTAATAATAACCACTGAAATTATCTTACCTAGCTCCCCAAACCATTTTTTCTGCCTGCCCTTGCATACAGAAGAGGGCAAGCATAAGTAAATTTGACTTGCTCCCACCCCAAATGGAGCAGTGCACGCCAAACTGCCCAGTCACACACCTTCTACGTTAGCCTAGCTTTGGGTCTCACCCTAGGTTACTAGGGGAATCCAGACGTGGACCCCTTGCTCACTATTCTTAGAGAGGCACAGCTCCACCCCAGGATGACGTGGAGGTCCAATCAGACCGAAACACGTGGCTGGGGTTGCTGTTGGTACTCTTGTTCAGAGGAGAATTGCCTAGCATTTCGGTGCTGGACTGCCCAGGTGCAGGACAAAGACTGATATGTTTGGGATATTTCTCCTCTGTGAAAGATAGTGTCGGGGTGATTATCCCGGGGTTGGCTGAGCCGTCCGCGGACCTCCGGGCTGGGAGGCCCCAACTCCTCCCGTGTTCCCCAAAAATGAGTATGAGACACACACAAGAAGCAAGGCGCTTCTGCTATTTATTAAAACAACGGCAGGGATGGGTCTAGGATCCTACCCGTCTGTCCAGACTCTCAAAATTCATGGGGTTCGCAGGCCCTTTTTGCCACAGTATGACGCGCTACTTGCGTCACCTGGGAAAGTTAGCGAAAAACCTATTGCCACTCCGGATTGGTTCCTCGAGTGGTAGGGTTAGTATAGCATACATATAGAGAGCAATATTAGTGGTTGAGGATGAGTCAGGTGGTATACTTGGGTTGTCCCTTCTAATAGATAGTTGAAAATTGTTACACGAAGACCCCTGATGATTGGCTAATGTTAGTGGCGTCAGTGATGAGTGCCCCCCATGTTCTGATTGGTCCTCCCGTGAGCCCCCCAGTCTGGGACCATCGTTGTTCCCAGCTCGCGGTGTACCTGTCACTAGCAACAATGTGTAACTATGTGTTCGTGCAGACAATGTGCGGATTTGCTCATAGGCTTGAGAGCAGGCCATTCCCATCGCTGTAGGTGTCCATCTGGTCATTTCATTGTTGCAACCTGTGTCCCAGACGTGGGACCCAGGCGACTTCTTCCTCGTGGGTCTGGCACCTTGTCAGGTTGGCTTGGTCACGTGTGGAGAGACCGTGGCTGGGGCGGAATTCGGCATATTTAAAGTTGTATTTTGCTTCTGTGTGCTTGGCTTTGCTTACAGGTGTGACCTTGGCGCCGGCTGGTAGCATACGAGTTGCAACATTGCCCCCTTGGCTGTGAGCTCTCGCTGGGCTCGTTCTGCGTGATCAGCACTTGTACTCTCGCTCATTCAGTGTTCATGGCGGTTCTTGCTTGCGGCCTACTTGGGCCTGGTTCATGGGTGGGGATGTGTAATGCACGGCACCTGTGTTGCGGTTTCACATGGCTTCATAGGCAGTATTACGTCTTCGATATATTCTCATCACGATGCGAGGGGTGGGAGAAGTGTCAGCAAGCGTATACGCGAGTGCCTTATGCGTCTTCCGTTTCTGCATTACAGAAAAACCTATGTGAAAAATAATAAAGATGCGCGTCAGTGGGTGTATCAGTCACCTTCGTCATAGCACTGAATATATTCTTCGTGTGGGACGGTGCGTGAGTGACCAGTGTGCATGGTGGCACGTGTGTTCTTGGCAGTTGGCTAGGTCGTTATGGCATCTCTAACGATTTGGGTGCTTGTTGTTGAGGTCTTAGTCGAGTTCATCCATGCCGCAGGTGTCGGCTTGAGTAGGGCAGGCTGGTGGGCATATCCTTATGTTCTTGAACCAGGGTATTTGGTCGTCTGGTAGATAGGCGAATTCATCTCGTGGTGAATGTCTGGGCCGCGATCCTCTAGGCCATGGTCGCGAGGAGATTGGGGGGAGCTTTTTCTCCCATTCTCCCACTTCAGTCCCCCCTCTGGTCGACTTGTCGACCACAAACATATCCTTTTCTTTTCTCCTCTTACTCTCCATATTTTGGTCACTCCTCCCAGGTGTCCATAGTGGTTGACATGGTCTTCAAATGACCAGTACATATATACACAGCTCCCTCCCGGTTTGCAGTATACCCATCTTCCGATGCAGCCCCTCGGGTTTCTTGGGTTCTTAAGCTTTACGGATGGTGGGTCTAAGTGATTGGTGATGATCTGTTTGCGCAGTTTCTCTCTTTCCTTTATTATCACGTCGGTGTGCTGGTCATCGTCAGTTGGCATCAGGGGGTGCATGCCAACCATTTCTATCATTTTGTCTGTAGTACGTGCCTTCCTGGCCTTCCAAAACCTTATTACAATCAATACAGCTGCAGCCAGTATTATGCATCCAACTATTATCTTCAGCCCATCCGACAGCCATGATGGCATCAATGACCATAACAATGAAAACCAGCTATCATCCTTCTTTACTCCTTTACTTTCTTCCATCATCTTGGAGTGCATCTGGGCCAGTTGTGATACTGCTTCGGTAAGTGTACCGTTATCTGCATCGTTAGCAGGAATAAATGTGCAGCATGATTGTCCTATTTTTGCACAAACTCCTCCTTCCATTGCTGTGAGAAGATCCAGTACATATCTGTTCTGTAGTGCTACCATTCTTACCGCTCGCAGTTCCTCTTTTATGGCATTGAATCCGTTTACTGTTGAATTAATTGTCATCATTAGTTCCCATCGGGTGATCTGGAGCCATTTAGCGTTTGCATAAGCTTGCAGTCCAGGGTGTATTATTAACGAGAAGAACATTGCAGCCCTGCTGAATAATCTATGTTCTAGTGGAATAGAAGTGAGTGCTGTTTCCGACCTTCCCCACAGGTAGTTTCCTGTCAGGGGTTCTCCTTGTCTCTTTATCCTTGTTAGGACATTATTGTTGTTGTTGTTCTCTCCCTCCTGTGATTGTACGGATCTCCTCTTCCTCTTGTTCCCTTCATCCATTTTGGGGAAATTGGCCATGTTGACATGTTTTTGGGGAACCACTAGTGATGGTACGTTGATGTGTACCATTGTGCGTATACCATTCCACAACGGGGGCAGGGTGTGATATGCCTTATCTCCGCAGGCCCAATAGTGATCCATTATCACTGCCGTTCCAGCACCCCCCTCTGGTAAT
This sequence comes from Ambystoma mexicanum, assembly GCF_040938575.1. Classification (NCBI taxonomy): domain Eukaryota; kingdom Metazoa; phylum Chordata; class Amphibia; order Caudata; family Ambystomatidae; genus Ambystoma; species Ambystoma mexicanum. Next base: position 1,319,291,237 of record NC_090930.1, read on the forward strand.
TCTAACACACTTCCACAGTTGGTGCTATATCCCACCTCCACATCTCCGCTGTGTTGGTAGCATAACTTGGGCGCGGTCAGCGGTAGTATGCTTATTGGGTCTTCATCCTTCTCCATCCATGTCAGCATGGGTACGTATTTGCCCCATGTCGTCCAACATCTGTCGTTGTGTTCCTGTATGGTGGTAATATTTTTTCTTGTTATCATATTGCTACCGACCACTCCATTCATTGTTCATGTATACCTTCCCTGTTATTGTTATCAGTGACCTTTCCCAACATCCTTGTATACCAGGAACTTCAGTGGCGTACCAATCACATGGTAGGTATTGTAGTGTTATTTTCTTCATTTATCCCTTTTCAGGGCCACTCGTCATGTATCTGAACGCTTCAGCGTGTAAACTGCTCTTATGGTAACTCAAATATGACTTGAGGAAATTGTTTTTGTATAGGTATGTGTCTCTTGTTTCCCACTGCATTCTCACCACCGTTCCTTGAAATCGTCCTCTTGTTTGAAATAGTGCCAGATATACTATACATCGCGCCGTCTTTTCCTGTATTTCTGTGGCGACGAATGTTCGTGAAGCGCTCATGGCGTATGGGATCAATGAGCACACATAACAGCTTCTGTTATCTGCTTACCAATTTGGGTCATGTGCTGGTACCACATGTTCTTTGAGACGTGTGCTGAATCTGTTATGTAATTATCAATACCCTTGTTATCTGTATATGTGCTGCGTTTAACTCTACTTCCCTTATGCGTAGGGTTGCTAGTACCACCTGACGTCATACCTGTTGCAGCCGTGGGAGGGGGCATGTGTAACGCTCACCTGGCTCCCACAGAGGCGCTGGTCTGGTCTGGGTTGCTGTGTCCTCTTCAAGCGTGATGCGCAGAATTCGGACCACCGATTGAACAGGACCCCCAAATCTTGCTTGTCTGGCCCGTAGGAATATCCTTCTGCAGATGAGAAAGGGGATTAACTGTCTGCTGAATAGTGTGCTTGCTCCCCCCCTTTCCCCCTTCGTTCTTTTCTGACTTCCTCCAAAACCCCCTGTTTAAGCTCACCTTATGGTTTGGAAGGATGAACTCTTCTCCATCCTGCTCCTGGTGCAGGGGCGCGTGTTCGTCCAGTTACTTCACTGGTTTTCAGAATGGCGCTGGCAAATCCACTTGACTTTTCTGAGCGATACGCCATAAGTATGAAGATGCAAAAGTTCAAGTGTGAGCCTCCTTTTATGTTGTTTTTTCTGTCCTTTATTTCAGGTGCCGAACAAAGGCGATGCGTTGAGGGGTTAAATTGCCGGTGGTTAAATCAGGTGAGTTAGTGATGAGGGAGACCCCTCTAAATGTCTTTATCATTCCCCAGTAATGTCTTTTGTCCTTTCCCCTTAGGGGCCGGGGTGCGGTACCTGCCAAAGATGCGGCGCCGATCCGAGATGTGGAATGGTTCACCAAGAAAAGCCGGTAAGTAATATGGCTGAAAATTCGGCTTTCCTCTTGTGTTCCCTTGCTCAACTTTTGTCTCTTCTTCTCTCCCCTAGGTGCAGAGATGTGGCGACCGGTGCTGAGAGCCGTGATGGAGCCGGGCGGCATCTCGGGAACAGGTGAGTGAAGTGTGGCGCTGCAGCGAGCAACGCGGTGCTTTTAAATGGAAGTCTTCCTTCAGGAATGCTGGCGTGAAGATTCCGGATGCAGGTAAGAAGGTTGAATAAGTTCTTGGTTTTCACCATTCTCTTCTCTTATTCCCTTACAGGTGTTCCAGGTTCGAGGCGGGCGTGGCTGGAGTCCAGGTGCAGGAGCTGACACGGTGAGCGTTCAGCTGCTGGGATGCAGAACAACGCGAAGCACGTGTGGCTGTCCGGGCGTGGCTTAAATAGCCTTGGAAGAAGTTCCAGGTGAGTATTCTTCCACAGCCCCACCCAAGTAACAAAATAGTTCCTTCAGAAAAATAGTCCCTCCTAAGCCTCATTTGACTTGGTTCTTCATGCAGCATGGTCTGCATCAGGTGAGTGTGCAGCATGGTCTGCTTCAGGTAAGTGCACCAAACACTTCCCCCTATGTGCCTGGCGCCTATGGCGCCAGGACTGATGTCCAACATGAGCCTGGCGCCAATGGCGCCAGGACAGAGACCAAAGAGTCCCTATAAAGGGCCGCTGGGCTTTTACCCGGGGGCGTGATACCTGCTCCCAGGGGTGCTGGGCCTGGCCTGGTGCTCCGGGGGCAGGCATCATGACAGCATGTTAGTTTTGGGTGTAGCCATAATATTGATAGCATAACTTTTCTGCCATACAGAGGCAGCCAGCAGACCAGTGATGACCAATACTCCTATCATTTTTATTACAAGAGCTAGTCTCACCGGCATTTTGCTCTTACCTTGCTGCAGTCCGGCAGATTATTCTTGCGACGTTAAAGGTGCCCGCCTGAAAATCCTCAATACGCTTATTATTATTCTTAGTTGTTGTTATTAAGCTCTCCCTATCAAGTAATCATTCAGTGCCCAGGCGAAGAGCTGTTCCCACGCTAATCTTAGTGATCTATCTCTTAGAGCCGGTAAGTGCTCGTGAAGATGGGGAAATGATTGTTCTATGGCCAAAACAAATGCGGTGTAATATACGCTTACCCTCCTTCTTTTTAGTTACTTTGGTCTTCTTATATGATATACAAATTGGTGTGATAGGGCTTCAGGGGTGTTATCATCCGTGGGCAGCATCTACTCCTGGGCAGAGTACACTGTTAGTTACTTATTTTCTTAACAATACAATTATACACGGTACCTGCATGTGCGAGAGAAGAAAAAGAGAAAACATACAAGTGTTTTATATGTGTGTGTGTGCAATACCCAAGTTTTTTATACAATGTCCTTCAATCGGGGATAACCTTAGAGGGGAGGGGGATGGGGCTCAATTGGCGGAAGTTGTTTACTTTGTGATCTCGTGACCATGGGATGGGCTCTGGGCAAGCGTCCAATGTCTATCTCAGTAGTTGCCTCTGGGGAATCTGGGGGTGATCAGGTGTAGTGACACTACTGTCATCAGCTGTGGTCGAAGTCTCCTTCTCTGTATCCGATGCTGTTGATGTCGTTGCTCTTCCAATGGCCCTGTCGTTGACGCTAGGGCGGGTCTGGAGTTTGTAGATCTTCACGTCGTGTACGTGATTGCAGGCATGCTTATCCTGCAATTTCACCGCTCTGGTAGCTACCTCCTCTACCAAATGAGGACCAGTAAAGCGTGGGCCGTTCCACTTTCTATTAAATTTGCGGAGTAACACATGGTCACCTTTAGCAATAGTGCATAGTCCTTCCTTTCCCAGTTCCTTGTTGGTGTCTTCTTGTTGAGAACTCTTCGACCCGCCCCGCGTGCTCTCGAGCTGTTGAGATACAAACGCTACACTAGTAATCAAAGAAGACACATATTGATACATTTCGTCACCAAGAACAGTTGCAGTGTTTTCATGGTCTGTGAATGCTCTTGATGTAGGCGTTAGAGGAAGGTGCATTTGACGTCCTGTCACCACCTCGTAGGGAGTGAGATGGAGATCAGACCCTGGCCTATTCCTTAGCTCAAATAGAGCTAGCGGACGACAGTACAACCAGCTCTTCTTGGTTGTCTGCTGAATTTTTGAGATTTCTTCTTTCAATTGGCCATTGAGGCGTTCACATACACCGCTTGCCTGCAGGTGATATGCACATGCAAATTTATGCTTAATACCCAGCAAGGATGTGATGTGCTGAAACATTTCATTAGCAAAGTGTGGGCCGTTATCTGACCGCAGCACTTCGCACACACCCCACCTGGGGAAAACCTCTCTCACTAAAAATGTAGCTGCTCTGAACGCATCCGCGTGTGAGCAGGGTCCAGCCTCGATCCACCTGGAGAATGGGCATACCACTACAATCATATACCTATGTCCTTGACATACATTGATCATATCAACATAGTCAATATGAATGTGTAGGAGGGGTCCCTATGGCCGGGGTATAGTACCTTTTATCACTTGCAGCGTGTGACCGGCTGTAAACTGTTGGCATGTGAGGCAATTGCTGATGAAATTTGTTACATGAGAATTTAACTCGGGGCAGAACCAATCTTCCCTAATTCGTGCTGCAATTACTTCCTTTCCTGTATGTGCTGGGTGATGGAGCTGGGCCAGGGCGGTATTCAACAGTGCCAATGGCATGACCACCTTTCCAGTGTTATTTTGACGCCACAGTGCGTCAGTTGGGGACATCGTACATCCTCTTTTTACCCATAGTTCCTTTTCTGCCATTGGTGCGGCTGCCTGTAATTCCATTATCTGTGTTGCGGGGAGATGGGTGTACCCTTTTTTCATCATCATCTGTTTTGCTATCCCCCTCCCTCTTCCCCTCTCTGACTCTGGGGGGTTCCATGTTTCACCAAAGTATGCTGCATGCTTGGCATGTGCGTCTGCTGTTTCATTCCCTTTCGAGATATGGTCGTCTCCATTAGTGTGTGCCGGGAATTTAACCAAAGATAACTCTTGGGGATCATTAATTACTTCAATTAATTCTGCTAACAAGAGAGCATGTTGCACTGGGGTGCCATCAGCTCTCCTAAACCCTCTTCTCTGCCATTTTATCAGCCCCGAGTGGACGGTGACGTGACATATGCGCTATCAGAATATATAGTAACTCTTTTGTCAACGCTTTCCTTCAACGCCAAGATCAGTGCAACCAATTCCGCTGCTTGAGCCGAATAATGCTGTGGTAACTGCACGCATTTCACCGGGACATACATCAAATCTTCTGTAATTTTTACAACTGCTGCCACAGTTCTCCTTATCCCATCACTTTGGTCTATTGTTGATGACCCATCAATGTACAAAATCCCCCCACCCTTAAGTGCATCCTCTTCAACTTTTCTAGTGCATGAGTACTTTTCGATAGTCTGTGTACAATCGTGAGCATAATCACCTTCCTCAATAACTTCTGCTATAAATCTGGCTGGGTTTACTGTACTGTATCTGACAATTGACAGTTTGGGTCTAGACAAGATGATCTCATAACCTGACGCCCTCTGTGTGGTTAGTGTGGATTTAGGGTTATTCAATATTGCAAATAGCGCATGGTCCACAAATAGTGTGGTTGGGCACCCCATTGTAATCGATGATGATTTCTCTATCGCAAATGCATCTGCGGCGAGACTCTGTTTGCAAGGGAAATGTCCTAGCATGACAGGGTCCAAGTGACCGCTGTAGAACGTTATTGGATTGTGTCCCATGATGGTTTTCTGAGTCAATACTGCTTTCATTACTGCTGAGTCGCAATGCGAAAAGATAAAGAACTGTTGTTCATAATCTGGGGTGGCTAGTACCGGAGCAGTGGATATGGCGTGCTTCAACTCGTCAAATGCCTCCTTCATTTCCCTTGTCCATCCCAATGTTTTGTCCCCTTTGTGTGCTTCTCTCAATGCCTCAAGTAGGGGTCTTATGTATGAGCTGTAGTCAAAAACCCATGCTCTACAGTAGTTGCATAATCCCAGGAACTGCTGCAGCTCCCTCACCGTTTGTGGTAGTGGTGTGTTGGATATAGCTTGTGCTCTTTGTGGTGCAATCTTTCTTCCGTGTTGGGATATTAGTTGACCAATGTGTAGTACCTGTTCCTGACAGTACTGTAACTTTTCTTTGTCTACCTTGTAACCCTTTTCAGCCAACACTGTCAGCATTTTCATTGAGTCCTCCCTGCACCTTTCTCACTTGTGCTGCAAATTATTATATCGTCAACATATTGCAGCACCGTACTTTCTAATTCAATGTTTCCCAAGTCCATCTGTATTACTCTGTTGAAAATTGAGGGTGACTCACAGTACCCTTGTGGTAACCTGGTGTGTTTCCATTTTGTGTTCCTGTATGTGAAGCTTGTCAAGTCTTGTGAATCTGGGTGCAGGGGTATTGAGAAAAAGGCATTTTTTAGGTCAATCACGGTGAACCATGAGGCCTCTGCCAGAATTCCACATAATATTGTGGCTGGGTTTGCTGCTATGGGGTATTCTGCTTCTACAATGTTATTCAAGGGTCTGAGGTCCTGGATAAAACGCCAAAACCCTCCTTTAGCTTTGCGCACTGGGTACACGGCCGTGTTACACGGTGATTCTAATGGTACCAATATGCCATTATTTATCAGGGCCGTTATGGTTTCGTATATGCCCTCATCTGCCTCTTTTGATAGTGGGTATTGTTTCACTCTAGGTAGTATTGCGCCCTTCTTCAGCTTTATTCTTACTCCCCCGACACTCTTTATGCTGCCCACGTCATAGGGACTGGTGGTCCACGGTGATGCTGGAACTTTAGCCATATCTTCCTCGTAGAATGGAACTGGGGTAGATGCGGGTGCCTCAAGTGCCATGCCCATTTTCTATGCCACTTGCTTATATGTCACTCTTAGCCATATATCTACACTCATCATAAATACCATCTCACCTTCTTCCCTGTCTTCTGAAAAGAGCTCTTCATCGGACACCTGGGTGAGCCTGCATCCCTCAGCCAGGGCTATCTCTGCCCTCCATGCTCTCCCTTCCCGGTCTTGGGCATGTACTGCGATATAATCAACAGTTGCTATAATACTCTCGATGCTTACCGAAATCACCTTCCCTTCTGGTTCATTGGCTGGTGTCTCAGGCCTGAACAAATATGCTGCTGGCCTCCTCCAGATCTTTCCTTCTATTCCTGGCATCCAGGCGAATGCCATGTCTGTTCCATACTGGAACAGTTCGCCATCCACTGGCTCAGCCCGAGCTACTGTATGGCCACAGTACGCTTGCAGTATTTGTCATGCAGTAAGCATGTTTATTCCTGGTGTGGAGCAAATTATGCCATCCTCCGTGAAGGAGATTGTCATATTTAATCTGCTCATTATGTCCCTCCCAAGTAAGTTCACTGGTGACTCCCTTGAATACAGGAGCGGGACAGACATGTCATAATCTCCAATAGATAAGGAGATGTTATCAGTAAAGGGAACCAACGCCCTAGCCCCAGAAAATCCTTGGGTGTTCATGGCCTCACCTGACATTTTAAATCTACCCTCCCTTATGCAAGACCTGGTTGCCCCAGTGTCAACAAGGAATGATAATGTTTTGTCACCTATCGTTACCTCAATGCGTGGTTCCTCCGCACTATTAGGTGTTATCGACAGAATGGGACACACCAAGGAAGTCTGTGGGCTGTCCTATTGTGGGTATAATGACTGACCACTTCCTGTGTAAGGGTTGTGTCCCAGGATAGTCACCCTTCCCAATTGTGTTTGTTGTAGCTGTGTATCGGTGGAGGTTAACTTATGGTCCTGTATTTGCGTGGGCTGCTGCACTGGCTGCACTTGGTGTTGTTGTGTTATTGCCACCTGTTGTTGAGGTAGCGAATATGTCTGCAGCTGTTGTTGTGTTGCTAATTGCTGCTGTGTGCTGCTCTGTTGTAGTCCCTGAGGTTGTTAGTAACCCTGCTGCTCCCTCATAGGCCCTTGTTGTCCTTGTTCCCCATGCTAGTGGGGAGGGTCTCATTCTACACGTACGTGACATGTGTCCTAACATCCCACAAACCCAACATACAGGTGGTTCCCTGGTCTGCCATGGGAAACCTGCATTATCTTGGTATCCTGGTTGCCCAGTGGGGTAGAAGCTCCGGAATCCTCCACCTTGCTGTTGTGCAGGTTGGCCATATCCCCTCCCCCTCATCATTCCTCCCCTTCCCCTGAGGTTATTATGATATCCATTTCCTGGTACCATGTACCCTCCTCCCAGGTTAGCCGTGTATGGTGGGGGTGGTGGCAGCTGTTGTATTATAAGTTGTGGTGATTGTGGTAGTCGTGCTATTTGTAGTTGTGAGGGATCCTGTGCGGCCACTACTTGCGTGGGGTTTGGTGTCATTGTTGTTGGTGTAGTTATTAGTGCTCCTTCCATGGTGTATTTAGTCAGTTTTTTCTGCACTAATTTGGCCTCTTCCGCTTTTCTATCTTCTTCCTTTTGTTTCATCTTTTCTTGCCACATCCTACAATGATGTACTATTGTCAATTGTATTTCCGGCCAAGCCTTGGCTTCCATCCCCACTACTTTCTTCAATTGCTTTTGTACTGTCTCCGGAAGCCCTTGTATAAGTATGTGGTAAAATATTGCCGGTGTCTTGTCCCATTGCTCTCTAGTTTCCATACGCCACTTCTCCTGAATCTCCTGGATATAATCAACAAGATCCTTGTTCTCATGCATCTTGCGTGACGTAATTGCTCCTATATCTGAGGTGTCTGGGTCTTGTACCCTCAGAGCTTGCCATAATGCATGCCTGCAATTCGCAAATGGTGCCCCATCATGTGATGTGTTCGTTATTGTGACCCCGGGGAAACCCGCTCTCTTCCAGATGTCATCTGCCGCATCCCCTAATATTGATATTAATAGGCCCTTCACGTCTCCTACTGCTAGTTTATGTCCTGCAGTGTGCTTTTCCATCTCGTATATCCATTTTCCCGCTCCTCCACTTAGTGATGGGAGCCTACATTTTATATTTTCCTTATCGGCATGCTTCCAAGGGACGTACTGTGGTCTAACCCCCCCTCTCCAATAGCGGCATTAGATTGTGTCCCATATGTCCCCCCAGTTGTCGCGGTGTGGAGTCCATATACCCCTCTTCTTCTTCTGTGTCACCTAGATCATCTGTCATGTCCATATTACCGCTGCTCGTTGTAGCTTCCCCTTCATTTCTTCCCCTTCTCTTATTATTTTCTTTATTTAATGTGGGTGTGTGTGTCCGTTCTGCCTGCCTACTTCCGGGGAGATCTCTAAGCCTGCCGGCGTAGGGGGTGTGTTCAGGAGCGGGTGTGGGTGGACATGTTGGGCGGAATGATGCGGGTGTAACTGCACGTATTTGCCTTCCCGCCACTTCTCGTTCTTTCTCCTCAATTCCCCCCACTTCTTCCTTCCTTCTGCATGCCCATGGTGATTCCCGGTTGGTGCGGGTGATGTACAATTTGTCTAAGCTTTCCCTATCGCCGCTTCTTCCTTCTCCCCCCATTCCTTCTTCTTCTTTGCTGCAAAATTCATCCAGGAGCGACAACCCCCAATCTGTCCTTTTCCCCCAATCGTCACTGTTTTTAAGTCTATTAAATCCGTTCCTTCCTCTTCTCCTTTACCAATTGCTCCCCTTTGCGCTGATGTTGTGGCTACTTCTGCATCCCGACGTACATATGTCCTTACCCCACTCTCCCCTTTCCTCTCTCTTCTTTCACCTTCTCTCTTCTCCACTATTTCACCACCTATTTCCTCTCTTTTCTTTTTCAATTCCTCCATCACCTCACTACTCACCTTCTCTAATATCCTTTCTTCCTCTCTCCTCCTTTCCCATCTCTCTCTCTCCCTTTCTAATATGCTTTCTATTACTTTACCTTCCTCGTATTTCTTGGTGCTTTCTGATAGTATTTTCTTCTTCCATATTTCCATTTCCTTTTCTTTCTCTTCTTCCTCTCTTTTCCTGTCACGCTGTGCTGCTCGAGATACCCTTTCTGCTATCGCCTTCATCCTTTAAGCTTCCCGCTTCCGTTCTTCAGTTCGTTCCCTCATTTTTTCTAACTCATCCTTACTTTCCTTCCTTTCCCTCCTTCTCCCTCGTTCCTCTTTCTCAAGCTGTTTGATCAGGGCTTTTTGCTCATTCCTTAATTCTGCCAATCGTTCCTCCAACATCTCCTCTGCTCGTTCAGTCTCCATACTACCTCATTTTCTTCTCCCGTTAATGTCCCTCGCAATTTTAACAGCACCTGCGCGGCTACCCACTCGTCGTGTCCTATGGTTGGGATTGGTTCTTCACTATTCTTCCCTTCCTTTGCCTGCATCTTCGTATAAGTTGGGCCTACCGTACTTGTCACCTCCTCCCCCCCTGTGTAGCTCACTGTAGCTGTATATGGTGGTGGGCTGTACGCGGGGTTCGAATATCCCTCAGCCGCCGTTAGTTGTTGCCTTACCGCTTCTCGTAGTTCCGTCACAGGATATAACCCCCCTTCTTCCTTCTTCACTACTTTCACTAAGGGCATGTCGTCGGTCCTTTCCTTTTTTTATTTCCATTTCATTTGCGATGCTAAGCTTTTCGTCCCCCTCTCGGTCTCTTCCCGCGCACTGTGCGCTGTCAACCTCCTTTTCCCCATTTCCCTCTTCCTCCTTAATCTTCTTCCCCTCTTTCGTTTCCTCCACAGTGAACATCCCGGTTGGTCCTGGTCGGGACCCCTGGACCATACTCCATAAGTTAAACACCTCCACGTGATGCGCCAACTTCTTCCCCTTGTATGTGTTATGTATATGTGTCAGTAGTGAGTGTTGGACGCACGGGTCGAAACTGCCGTTAGGCGGCCAGGGTGTCGTCATTTTGTTGTCTGTCTCTTGTGTCCATTCTATGCTGTATTTGATCAGTTTTTCCCTATGGGCGATAGTGTTTTACACATATGCTGGAGTTGGGTAGTGAGGGTATTCCCCCACCCTCCCGATCCTAACCCGTATGACATGGTTACACTGTGTTGTTAGCTCCTTTCAGTATAGTTGTTGTTGCCTGGCCCCGTAGTTTGGGGAATTGCGACCCTGCGCTAAAAAAAAACAGTCAAATATAACAATTGCAAATATGTTACCTGGCCCCGTAGTTTGGGGACATGCGACCGTCCGCTAAAAGAAAACCAGTCAAATATAACAATTGCAAATATGCTGTCTTTTCCTATATTTGTTTTTCTTCCTTAATACCGTTACGGCACCCTGCGGCCACGGCGCACGAAGCCCCCTGCGGCTGCGTGCCCTGTGTGACGTGCTTATACAGCCGTCCCACTTTTCTCCTCCCTCCGCATCCTACCTCACTCGGCGTGGCCAGCGTTCTCCATGCACGGTCACTTCCCCCTCTCCACTTGTCCTGTATTTGGGGTGGCCGACAACCTCCGTGTGCACCACCTGCCCTCTATTCACTTCCCCGCCACCCTTCAACAATGCTGTGTGGTCAAGGTATCCTATGAAAGCCCTACGGGTGACGTCACCTACCTCTTCCAAAAACTACCGGTAAGATCTTTTACACTTCAGAAAGCTCGCAATATGTCTTTACTGTTTGTCCCTGTTAACCCCACAGCTGTCCTCTTGTTACGCCTGGAACAAGGTAATCAACAATATAATCGGACTGCGCACACTGCGTCGCCTCGCGTGTGATATGCCCCTCAACGGGAGGGTTTAACCAGCCAATTATCTTCCGTACTAGACAACAAGTTAGCTACCACCTACAGGAAAACGTCATCTATCTATCGAGTTTCACTGCTCGATCTATAGGGATCCTCATCTACTCATTGATCAATAACCGCCAATTCGTAGGAAGCTACACACACACACCCCCTTACAGGTGGCCACGACCTAGGCCAACCAGTGTCTACGAGCAACTGCACGTGGTGCTTTCTTGCTCCACCCACCCTTCTCCGTGACGTGGTAGCGGACGGCTCTCGCGCCTGTCCTGCTACCATTCACTTCATCGTCAACACTAATTGATCAAATCTTCGCCGCACACCTTAGTAACACCTCCCACCGCCCTTATTGCACTCCTCCCCCCTCCCTCACAATCTCACATTGCTTGTTGGGTGTGATATACTCACCAAGTTCTCTTGATGCCGGGCCGCTCGACTGCGTGCACCCCTCCAAACGGCTCGCCACCTCCCCTCGTCTGGACCACGTCTGGACACTCGCCAACCGCGAGCGGGATACTTCTCAACCGGCTCCCGAGGGCCAATATCTGGATTGCGCTGTCCGGTCTTCTCGCAGTTCCGCGATGGTCCTGTAGTCCTCAAAAAGGGGGCAGCGGCAGAGGGGGCCCGTGCCGCCGGGCCTCCTCGCAACGAGAGGCCTTGGAAAAAATGAAAAGGTAGATCGTAAACAGATCTCAGCAGTGCCTCCAACTTGTCGGGGTGATTATCCTGGGGTCGGCTGAGCCGTCCGCAGACCTCCGGGCTGGGAGGCCCCAACTCCTCCCGTGTTCCCCAAAAATGAGTATGAGACAAACACAAGAAGCAAAGCGGTTCTGCTGTTTATTAAAACAACGGCAGGGATGGGTCTAGGATCGTACGCGTCCGTCCAGACTCTCAAAATTCGCGGGGCTCGCAGGCCCTTTTTGCCACAGTATGACGCGCTACTTGCGTCACCTGGGAAAGTTAGCGAAAAACCTATTGCCACTCCGGATTGGTTCCTCGAGTGGTAGGGTTAGTATAGCATACATATAGAAAGCAATATTAGTGGTTGAGGATGAGTCAGGTGGTATACTTGGGTTGTCGCTTCTATTAGATAGTTGAAAATTGTTACACGAAGACCCCTGATGATTGGCTAATGTTAGTGGCGTCAGTGATGAGTGCCCCCCATGTTCTGATTGGTCCTCCCACGAGCCCCCCAGTCTGGGACCATCGTTGTTCCCAGCTCGCGGTGTACCTGTCACTAGCAACAATGTGTAACTATGTGTTTGTGCAGACAATGTGCGGATTTGCTCATAGGCTTGAGAGCAGGCCATTCCCATCGCTTTAGGTGTCCATCTGGTCATTTCATTGTTGCAACCTGTGTCCCAGACGTGGGGCCAAGGCGAATTCTTCCTCGTGGGTCTGGCCCCTTGTCAGGTTGGCTTGGTCACGTGTGGAGAGACCGTGGCTGGGGTGGAATTCTGCACATTTAAAGTTGTATTTTGCTTCTGTGTGCTTGGCTTTGCTTACAGGTGTGACCTTGGCGCCGGCTGGTAGCATACGAGTTGCAACATCGCCCCCTTGGCTGTGAGCTCTCGCTGGGCTCGTTCTGCGTGATCAGCACTTGTACTCTCGCTCATTCAGTGTTCATGGCGGTTCTTGCTTGCGGCCTACTTGGGCCTGGTTCATGGGTGGGGATGTGTAATGCACGGCACCTGTGTTGCAGTTTGACATGGCTTCATAGGCAGTATTACATCTTCGATATATTCTCATCACAATGCGAGGGGTGGGAGAAGTGTCAGCAAGCGTATACGCGAGTGCCTTATGCGTCTTCCGTTTCTGCATTATTAATCCACTCCAATCAATGTTGTGCGTTCATGCACGCACACCTGTAATCCCTAATGGTGGCTGCTACGTAAAGCTGAAGTATGATGGCTGCAATGTTTTGGATTAATAATAACCACTGGAATTATCTTACCTAGCTCCCCAAACCATTTTTTTTCTGCCTGCCCTTGCATACAGAAGAGGGCAAGCATAAGTAAATTTGACTTGCTCCCACCCCAAATGGAGCAGTGCACGCCAAACTGCCCAGTCACACACCTTCTACGTTAGCCTAGCTTTGGGTCTAAACACTGATATGTTTGGGATATTTCTCCTCTGTGAAAGATAGTGAGCTAAAGAATCTGGGTAAGGCTCTCGTAACTGGGACTAATGTCTGCCAGTGATACTCTCATGACCCCCCTTGTTTTTTTCTCTGTGACAAAGGTTATGGCTAGTGGGCCCCAAAGAAACATATTGGTGCAACATGCACAAAGTCCATGGCCAAGGGCCATGGCTAGTGGGTTCAGAAGAAACCTATTTGTGTAACATGTACAATGTCCACGGTCATACGGCATGGCTAGTGGGCCCCAATTAAACCTACTTGTGCAGCATGTACATTAATTCTCGGCTATGCAAATCCAAATGCGGCTGCTGGCAGGATCTGGTAGCCATTGTGCCAGGAGAGAGAGAGGGGCAATCGTGTGGCGCTTTGGAAAACAGGGAATGCAAAGGGTCTGATTAATTTCACCTGAGCCTTACTCATAGGTGTGCCATCAGATGGAAATATCTTTCCCACCTCAACGTTATCATGGGAACGAGAAATGTTGCATATCATCAAGTTTTCAAAATACAGACTGGGAGTTAACATCAGTCGGTAGCCAAGTGCGTCTCCAATGACATAGTGAGCGCATAATCATGAAAATAATTGAACACTGCATCAAGACAAATGTTTTTGCCTTGAAGAAGGCCAGGCTCTTCGCAAACAGTCATAGCCCTAGTCTGTAACTCAAGTTTGCATCCATTTCCGGCACAATCACATGTTTCACATGTCAGTAATCATTGCCTATTAATGTTTACTTTTATTTTTTTGTCTGTTGTTCAGTAATATGTTTGTAGGTTTACAGCACATGTATTGCCACTATTAGCATAATAATGGAGCACCAGACACAATAAAATGGCTCTGTTAGGTAATACTTACCTTTTTGACAGGATTTACAGATTTTTACTGTTTGAAGTATTTGGAATATATGTTGGATGATTGAAGTCAGAAAGTGGACAGATGATTGACATTATGGTTTTGGTGGGTGGTTTTGCAAAAAGGAAAATGTGTTTTGCTTAGAATCTTGACATAATTTCATGATAATGGTTTATACTAAATCTTCTGTTTGTCCCATTTTCCCTTTCGAGACATTAATGTTTTGCATTTGTTGGATACATTTTACATCGATAATTCTTTCTGAATGGCTGTGCCCTCATTGTGATTCCCACTGAACCCATGCCTGTTACTAAAAAAGGTGGGATGACCTCATCTGTTGTGTTTTAACAACATGTACAGTGGCCCACGGCCGAAAGCCATGGCTAGTGGGCCTGAAAGAAACCTATTGGTGCATCATGTACAGTGGCCACAGTCGAAGACCGTGGCCACTGGCCATGGCCGAAGGTCATGTGAAGGAACATGTAATGTGGAGAATGGAATTAGAAATGTTGATAGTTTTTTTTTATTCTTTGAATGAATGCAGTAGTGGAATTGGAGAAGGAGAGGGGTTATCTGAATAGAATACTATTTTCTGGTTATACATTTGACAAGAAACACAGCGGCTCTTTTAAGAGCACCTATAGTAGGTATTTGCTCATATTGAAAATGTAGTGTGGTTGATGTTTTTTTATATAGTAATGATATAACCACGGTAATGCAGTAATTGTAAAAAATGTTTGCTTTGTTAATTCACATGTATATATATATTCAGTAAAAAAACTTTGTTAAAGGGACGTTATGGTTCCAAGTAAAACCGAAAAACCCCTGAAATTCACAAGTTATGGTATGCTAAGCAACCATAACTCGCGCCACCGCCGTGCACTGCTAAAACTAACACCCAGTACATCAAAGATGACATCACAAATGGGGGTGTCCTAAGAACACTATACTTGTCTGTACTGTCCGCAATCAAAATGGAACTGTTCTTAGAACACACTCGATGTCCGGGATGTCCGCAATTAACAAAAATGGAGGTGTCCTAAGAACACTATACCTGTCCGTACTGTCCGCAATCAAAATGGAACTGTTCTTAGAACACACTCGATGTCTGGGATGTCCGCTATTAACCAAAATGGAGGTGTCCTAAGAATACTATACCTCTCTGTACTGTCCACAATCAAGATGGAACTGTTCTTAGAACACACCCGGTGTCTGGGATGTCCGTAATTAACCAAAATGGAGGTGTCCTAAGGACACAATACCTTTTCGTACTGTTCGTAATTAAAATGGGAGTGTCCGCAGGACACGACATCCGCTCGCATGTCCGTAATTATTTAAATTAAAGTGTCATGAGAACATCCCCCTGTTCGCAATGTCCACAACCGGAATGAATATGTCCGTAGAACACTTAACCCGTCCACCTGTCAGCAATGTTATGACGCACATTCATTTTATTCAGGGTCTTCCGCACTGTCCGTAGAACATCTATGCACATGCGCACCACACCCATAGGTCCTACGAACATCGCGCCTGTCCGTAACTGTCCGTTGCACATGTGTCGCACTTTAAATTAAATCGGGGAGTAGAACATTGTCTGTAGAACACCAACATTCATGCGCACCACTGAACATGCACATTTGGGGTCCTACGGACAGCCTTCCCATTTGCGAATGTGTCCGTGACATCATCATGTGACCACACCCACGCTGAGCGTGTGTCCTTATTTGCAGACACTGTCCGGGTCCCCAAACATTTTAAAAGTACTTTTTTGGACAATCCAAGGTATTTTACAGTAAAAGTTCACCATCGCACATGTCCCAGACAATGTCCCTGGCGATCTACATACTTTTTGGAACATTTTGAGCTGTTTTTTGGTGTTCGATGTGTCCGCGGACAGCGCGGGTGTCTGCGGAGCGCGCACCTGCACCCCTATAAAGGCCACACCCTAGAATGGCTCCTCATTGTGCTTATGGCTACCTGACAGAGCATTGCTTCTGACTTGCATTCACTGCATTGCTGCTGACTTCTGCCTGCTGTCCTCCAGATGGCGACCATGGCTGCTTCAGCTTCATCACCACCCCACCCCCTCCACCACCACCACCTCCCCAAGGGCCTGCAGAGGGGAACGGGTGTGAGGATGCAGAGGAGACGGATGAAGAGGATGAAGAGAATGAGGTAGTGGAAGTCCCTAGTACCAGCACTCGCCGTGAGTCTTGGGTGTGGCGGTTATTTACCACTCTTGAAGGAGTGCCAAAAGCTTGTGCGAATAAGGTCATCTGCAATCAGTGCCTCATGGTGCTGAGTCGTGGAAGGCCTGGTTCGTATAGCTTTGGTACGACATCAATGAAGCGACACCTAAGGTCGTTCCACGGTGGGGCTATTTGCAAGGTTGTACCTTACGATAAACGTAGTAGGTTGAGTTCCTCTACAGCATCCGCCGTTTCCACTCCTGTCACCACAAGAGATTGGTTACAGCAACCAGCGGGCTTTCACAAATGTGGGAATTGCAATCAATGCTCATAGGCTCACGAAAAATGTAAAGTGTTTTCTGATAACTTTGATTCTGAAATTGTCATACGTGATATTATTAATTGCAAGAGTACCTTTATAGTGTATGCCATAATCTGTGTTTGTGGCAAGCTCTATATTGGCAGTACCATTCGCCAATTGAGAATCAGAATAAGAGAACATCTAGCTAGTCTCAAAATGTCTGAACCCAAGTCTCCTCTGGCTCTTCTTTGGCAATTAGAACATCAGCTGGACAACATAGCTGATCTTCAATTTGTTGGACTTATGAAAGTGCAAAAGGGGAAAAGAGGTGGCAATTTCCAATTGAAACTTAGGCAAATGGAAGCTAAATTGATTTGTGTTTTGCGTTGTACCACTAGAGGTCTAAACACAGATCATGAGATGAATTTGTTTCTATAGTAATCAGTTCACCAATTATGTACAGACCAACTTGACCTGCACCTCTGTTTCACCAACAGGTGATCCGTTTTATAGAGGCCATTACTACTCGAGGGTTTTTAGTTGCATTCCTTTTTGTAGAGTTTGTTGTGAAATTTATTCTAACACTTCCTTACCTTCACTCATGGGCTAGTTGTTGTTTTCAACTAACCACATGAATACGGACTACTCTGGTTCTAATTAGCATTTAGCAATTAGGCTGGACTTTGTACTGATTATTTAATCATTACCCCTTTTTTGTGGCATGGCCTCCCACATTGATTTTCTGTCATCCATAATTCCTTAACAGACACTGCACGTCTTACTTTCTTGAAATTCATGCAATAGTTTTTAACAAACTTTATCTTCATGTAGTTCTATTTATTTAGTTATACTTTCCATATCCGAGATTTTGGATATCAGTTTGCTTTCTTTTGGGCAACCCTAACTCCATTGTTATTGTTAGCTGCGACTAATCTGAATGGGCGCGTTTGTTCACTGTGACATCATACGCCACCCTACGTCACTTCCGTGACATACGTGGATACATTACACAGTGTTTTTCCACCACACTACTCTGAATTGTTATGGGATTATCCCCAAGATTGTGTCCGCCGCTTGAGTAAATGAGTAAGTATTTCATACAGGAAAGCTTGCCTTTGAATATTATAGTCCATAATTAGACATTTTGAAATAGACTGCCCAAACAGGGTTTTACTGTAATGCATATCCTCATAAATCTTTGCAGGCAATATATTGTCACTTGCCACTGTGGCGCATGTATGAATCAGAAAGTTTCACAATTTACACCCTTAACGTGAGGTAATCCCAATTTATATATGACTGATTTTCAGGTACCTAGAAACGTTACCCATAATTCTATTTTGATGCACATATATTTTATCCTTAGTTCATTATTGCCTTTCAATCTTTTACACTCATAGGACCACAAAGTGGAAAGCTCTATATTAGTCTCCGGTAAACTGGATTCAGGATACTCATCCTGCTTCCACATGACCTGTTTCTTTTCTTCAATCTCCTATTAGCGCATGTCACTACCTCTCCTATCTAATTCTATTAGTGATTCAACATATAGTTATAACATCTCTCATGCATTTACAGAACCATATTTGGGAACTATAGTACTATTGCATGATACATGCTGCGGTCCATTGGCCTGGACTCACATCGATTAGACCAAAACTCCTTCTCACTAGCTGAACTGTGCCAGGATTCTGTGTTGGTGAACTGTGGTGTTTATGGTTACATTTTGGTCTACCAGCATTATTTGGAATGTCCATTGATCTCTATAAGAAACCATGCTCTGTAGCAGATTGATTTATCAGGGGCTTACAGTTCCCCAATTCAAAATGAGTGATTTGATTTACCACTCATAATCACTTAACTTTATTTTCATATGATCTTGTTCCTGAATTTCTGATCGACACTGAATCAACTGTTTCCCCCACCCTCAATGTGAACTGTGGTATGATATTTTTTATCATTATACTCAATGTATTCATTTGACTGCATATTTATTATGTACACGACTGATTCATGGAACTCCTTAATTGTATTCATATTTACATTGTTTTATATAACATCTACTGTTATGGTGTTTATGAATTGAATTATGATTTCTGTTTTACATAATTGTGTATATGCTTTGTGGAATTATTCAGCCTTGAAAACGACCAGCGTGTCGAAACACGTGTCAGCTGTTCGCAACTGAATTAAAGTCATCATTCACTTCACACACCTTAGTGACTCAAATTACCGTATTGGTGCTGAGCGCATCACCATCCCTTACCCCAAAATTTGCATTCAATTGTGCCAAACTGGGTGGATAGGTTGGTGGGATCTGAGCAATTGCTGCCAGCACACATCCAAACAATTCAATCAACATGTGATAGAATTCAAGGGTGATCATCAGTGCACAGATATCTAGTTTCGAATCCACCAGCTAACCTAATCTGTTTAAAAAAATATATAACACAACAAAAACAAAACAAAAAAGGCTCTTTTCAGAGCCGCCTTTCACAGTTTAAAAATAGAAGTGACAAATAAATAGTGCAGTGCCCTGTGCATTTTTTCTAAGTCCGCAGAGATTTAATTTTTGGGGGTGCTGCCTGATCAGAACCATTGCACTTTTCTATGGGAGGAAGTGGTGGCTCTTAAAAGAGCCTTTTGGCGGTGTTTTTTGTTTTCAAAAACTTCAAATGATTAACACCTACTGCAAAATGTATTAATGTAATTACAAAAAAGATTTCAATGCATTTTGTATATTTTGCAGAAAAATCTGATTGCCAGCATAAGTAAGATGTACTCCATCTCTACGAAAAATGTATGTGCTATGAAACATAATATTTTCATTGTGAAAAGAGGACATGCCAACATCTCTTCAAAACACACAAACAGCCTTATTGGCATTGCGCCTCGCTTTCTCCTTTTGTGGACCAAATGAAGAAGAATGCAGCCACATTTGTCTCTGCGCAATACGAGAAAAAATTACTTGGGAATTTGGAAACATGTCCATGACCTTCCCAAGTCCTTCTTTCATTGCAAATTGCGAAGAAATTCCAGACACATGTCCTAAACTGTTCCCTCCACAATGAATAATAATTATGTCTGGATGACGCTGTGTCACCAAAGTAGCAAAGAGAGGTGCCAAATCCAGCCACTTCATTCCACGCACTCCATGCCAGTGCACGCCCAAATGAGGGAATACAAGATGTGCAGCCACTCCACAGCGTTCTGCATGCACCTCCAACCAATTTATCCATGAGTCTCCCAAAATCCACATAATCTGTTTTCTGAAACACACAGCCATATCTATCTGTTCTTCTCTCAGGAAAAAGACTTTCTGACAAACTCTCTCCTTACACAACACACCCAGTAAACCTTATTGACCAATCCCTTGCTCTGCTCATTCTCATTTTCATGCCTCTCAACCCTAAAATCCCTGTATGTAATACGTATTGTCCGCGGACAAATCAAAAAATCTGAGTGTGATGAATATAAATTTAAATAGTGTGCCCCATTTCCCCTTTGATGTTGGCTATGAAAAGAGCCTTTTTTTGTTTTGTTTGCCTATGCTTTTATTTAGTATTTTTTCTTATTTTACTCCTAAAATCTTCACATTAGCTTCTCCAAAGCAACCCTTATGTTCCAAAACAGCATGGCATTTCCCATAGAAGATAAAGAAATGCCATCTTCTTTAAAATAAACAGCATTATCAGAATCAATGTTCTCATTATTACAAAAGAACATATGAGTTCTAAGCATGGAAGCAAACATGCCTCAGTTGATTGCACACCTAGCAATGTTTTGCTGACAACAAAAAACAGAACTATTGTCCCATATTGCCCTAGGTACTCAATCAGAAAAAATAACTTTGGCATTCGGAAGTACTTTCATTACTGCTTGAACCAAGTGTTCCAAATCTGTCAACAAAGTAAGTGCACAGATATTGCCCAAATGCAAAGCACCAGAGTGCAAAACTACCACATGGGGACTGTTCATCCTGCCCATATCTTCACAAACTTGTATAATTCCCTGCACATTGAAATCAAGCACAGTGCTCCACACCACCTCCACTCCTTTAACATCAACATGGTTTGCCACATTCCATTCCTGCATTCAGCATACTGCTCCAAACCATGTACAAACATATCTCCACCCACCAACACCCTGACTTTCTCCACCTCTGCCATCTTCACTACACACAGCCTCCTTCAACACAAATCCACAATGTCAACACCTCATTGCCTGATCCCTTCAGTCCTATTTCCATACCAGATATGTTGAGAAGTCCCATATGTGGCATGCCCTGTCTGCAGACAGCCACTGTGTCCACGGAGCGCGTTACTCTTGGGCAGCCCTTCTACCCTTTCCACTTCACTCTCTGTAACATTCCCTTATTGGCTACAGCTAAGCAGTCACACAACCATCCACCAATCACATCCGATAACTATACATCTAACTCCATCATCATAGTTCAGCACTTCAGATGTACTGTTGATCACTCTGAGTACAAGTCTCATGTCATTGGAAAGCACCTACTACAAAAACCACTGTACAAGTCTCCAAGATGTCTACTTGCAGCTTCATCCATATCCACATGCATTAATACAAACTACAGGTATGCATATTTACTGCACAGTACATGCACAGCTCTTATATAAATGCATATAAACAAGATAACTGCCATTTGACATGTATAACCTACAAAATAAACTTACTGTCATTTTTCCCATCTGCTACAATCAACTGTCACTTGCAAACCTGTCTGCTCTCCACATTTATTTTTACACACACAGCAATCTAAAAAAGTGTAATTTTATATTAAAATATGGGAGAAATAACAGTATAATTGTAGAAAAACACTTTTTAGTGTATTATAAAATTACGCACAGCCAAGATAAGCTCATGCATCTTAATACACTCACACAGATAGACATTATAATTAAAACGGCTCCCAGCTGAAACAACACCACTGCCTCTACATCACATCCTTCTGTTTTATTACTCAGACCTTCACAAATGCATACATTCCATGCTTTTCTATACTTATAAATAAGTATATGATTATTTTTTCTATCTCCTAACATCAAATAACACAGCCTTAAGAAGCCAAGTGAGTTTCATACGCTTAGTATTATACTCATTTGCAAAGCATGTTCAACTAACAGATTCTAAGTAAAATATACAGGCTGCACATAGGCGAAGGAAACTGCATGTAGACACTATGTTCTGTTATCAAAAAATACTACTACTACAAAAACATAAAAATCAACGTTTAAATTAACAACAGTGCTATAAACACACACATTTACTAACTTCTTTCTTTTACAATTGCAGTGAAGACCACTCACTCTCCTGAAAAGCAGCAGCATCTGAAGTACGAAAAACAACTCAGAAGAAACCTACTCTTTCCATACAAAAACGTAAGTACAATACTACCATAATGTTCTAACTGTTACTCAAACACACTAGAATGTTAATATTGCAGAACAAAGAACTGTTTTAATGATATACCATTAGATTTAGTATTAGTGCTTCCCCTCACCACTAGCTTATTTTGTATTGTTATCTGAACCCCAGTATAGTAACCCCAAATACAAAAATAGCCTTCCCAACTTGTTGTGGCTGGCCATTGCACAATCACACACCTCCACATACATCCTTACCATCATACTCAGACACCCATGCACAAAGCACACATACATTGCACAACAGCCCAACCCACACTTTCTTTTTTTTCCAACAGACCCCAAACAATGCCTACCAAAAAGCAACTCTATAGAAAGCAACGCAGAGGTAGAGCAAATCAAAAACATGTCCAAAATAAGCATCCATCTCTTGCAGAATGTTTACAAAAAGTTCAAACAAAACAGCTAAAACAGTCATTAAGCGAAACAAAACAAGCTTCCATTACAGAAACTTTGCCTCCACTTTCAAAATGTAAAACGATACAGAAAGTGATTAACAAGAATTCAGCTACCACTACTGCTAACACTGCTTGTATAAATCTTGATGTAGTGGCAAGTAATTATACCAAAAAAAGTATTTCACAAAGATTTTTCCGCCACAGAGTCCTTCATAATCTTATAAAAACAGGAGAGAAATCATGCACAACCCTTAAAACATACCGTAGAAAATGAATCTTAGAAACTTTCGTAGACAGTGCAATCCTTCTCAAAAGGACGTTATTTATTTTAGTTTTAAACAGAATGAAACCACTAACAAAACTAACTACTCAACTACAAAAAAGACCTCTCAATAAACGGAATGTCAACAAAAATAACTTCTTAAATATCTGTGGAGGTGAATGGATTCACACAAAAAACACTTTAAAGGAGGTAGGAGGATTATCGGCCCTTTTCATAGCACTTCCTCAATAATATAGGCAAAGCCTTGAACAAGAAACACAAAGTGCTACGGGGCTATATATGTTCCCTTCTGGGTATGGGTCCACTGTCTACAGCATCAAGCTGTAATCATTCAAAACAGATTCAGAACGTATTTACAAAAATATAAGTCATTTATTTAAATCTTTTCAATTAGCACAATTAAAAATGTGTTCACAAAGTCAACAAATCATAAAAAACTACAATATCTCAAAAAAAGTGTAGACACAATTAACAAGTAAAGCAGCAGAGTGAACACCAAACAAAAATGGGGAAAGTAAATAATACCAAATTGTTTGTGAACCAGAAGTGATCCAAATTAGGGTCACTCGGAGGTAGTGTTGTGTAGATACCACCAAACTGAACTTATTTCCTCACAACATTCATTCCAATCTCAATTCAGGCATACTCATACTCTTACATTCCCAACATGTTTCTTTCTGATCGTGTGTGTAAATATGTTAAACAGGAATTCATCAGGAGTAGTCTGCCATCTACCACATCAATTAAGACCTAATCAATTTAATTAACAGGTTACACTTTTAATTAATTTCATCCACAATTGAATTTGCGGGTTTCAACAGATTTAGAGAAAATACACAAGTAACATGTGAATAAGCTTTGTGTACAGTTCATGCGCATAGGTTGTCCAAGTTTTACTAGTCCTATGCGTGGTCCGTGATTCATTTGGAGCCCAACAGTGAAAGGGACTTCATACCTAAAAAGGGAACAGATCAGGGTATAAGTAAAGGATGTCCCGATTATCCATTCTCTGTAAATAGAGTTGGATAAACATTTAAAACGGACCTAGTCATAATACTGGTCTCTACAGGTAATGCTCAAACCCTAAATGGTGAGTATATCACTGCAGTGGTTAAGTGGTGATAGTAACATTTTGTGTTGTCGTCCACTCTCAACAGGAGTGGACCAAAAACCCAGAATCATCCCACCCTCTATAATGGTGGCAGGGGGTGAGTCTGATAGAATATTCAAACTATACAGTCGTCCATGCATGTCTAAATTATCTGTGTGGTTCGCCACTTACTTAGGAAGAAGAAGGTTAACTGGTCCAGAGGCCCTCCGCGGTATGGTCTCATGAGCTGCTCGGTCCTATATCGTGTGTCACTGGAACTAAACATCTGACCATATGGAAATGGCTGATATTAGCTGTGAAGACATATGGGTAAGCGTACATTTTACCGCTTATGGAGTCTGTTCATGTGTGAATTTCAGCAATTGCGGTTATTAGTAGATTGCAATGTTTACCATTCTTCTTGCAAGGGATCAAGCGGTCAATTTGATGTCATCTGAATTAGCACAAATGTGTTTATCTCGTTTCACAATAGGTACGGAACCGCCCAGGATTATTCGTCCCATAGTGTAGTATGATCTGGTACTAGTTCGCTGGTGAACTACATGTGGTCATTCCTTTGCTGTATAGTGCAAAAATATCAGTTGGTAAGGACAAAGTAGGTGAAGAAAAACCCTTTGTTATACTCTGCTACCTCCTGCCGATTAGCGTTAGTGCAGGATTTTTAAAATGCTCGTAAAGTGCGGGAATGTGGCTTACTTTTCTATCGCTGGTGTGCGATGGAGGTATTTCTTAATGAGCCAAAGGCGGTTCGAGTAGGCAGTTTAAGCAGCCCGCTCGATCCTGCGCAGGACTTTGAAAAGTACACTTTGTTGTATTCTCGATTAGAAACTTCCTTATCTATGCAAAGTAAGAAGGGCTTGAGTTAACTCCGCCTTTCTCGAGGTAACTGAATCCAAGAACAATTCTGAAAAGGTTTTATCTCGTCTCCCCCTAGTTTGCAATCTTACCGTGATCGCGTTGTCATCCGTGCTCCGCCATCAGTGCTTCCATTTCCGTTGTTGTGTCGTGCGCGGAGTCACATGATTCTTATACGTTAATGCGTATGTATCTCACCCAATGGTGCGTTTCTGGTCCGGCTTTTAAGGCAACTTCTGTGTTCACCAATGCATATTTTCACTTTTCGGTCTGTTTTGCCGATATACAATTTGTTGCAGGGGCAACATACTGCATAAATTACAAAAGTTGAGTTGCAGTTTGTGTGGGCTTCTTGTTTCCATTTGGATTTCAAGCCTATGTCTACTTCTGTGCTCTTTTTTTTGTATTTGCAATACACGCACTAGCCGCACGGATGATGTCCCACAACTTTACGGAGTCCCCATTGTTCAGTTAGACTCATTGTTGATTGTGGTTTTAGTGTCACGTCATTCCTGGTGACTTGCTCTTTAAGGTTTTTACTACGTTTGAACGCAACAACTAGTCTTGGGACCGGTATATCTCCCTTTTCCAACGTGGGACAATTTTTCAGGATGATTTTCTTAATGTCATTAGACATATTGCTGAAAGTGTTTACAAACATTAATTTCAGATCTTTTTTGGTTTCTGAGTGTTCTTTATACTCCAATAGGGAGTTACGATTGTTATTATTGGCACGTTTGAGCGCCTTCCTACCTACTTTTTTGGGGTATCCTCTTTGGAGTAACTTGGCTTCCATCTTTCTTGCCTCTTCGTTAAAGTCTTCTTTCTTAGAGCTATTTCTTTTAAGCCTCAGAAATTGGCCCAGGGGGAGGTTGTCCCTTACATGTTTGGGGTGTGAGCTGTGGTAGTGTAGGAAAGAATTCTTATCTGTAGGTTTATTATATGGTTTCACAAAGATGCATTTTTCAATGGGGTCCACCATGATCGTTATGTCTAGAAATTACAATTTCTTGGTACTGTAGTTAGAAGTGAACTGTAAGTATCTGTCTTGAGTATTGATCCAGGTGAGGAATTCTTCAAGCGCTGTTACCAGACGATTCCATATCACGAGAATATCGTCAATATATCTTCGCCAAGTACGCACATGTTTCAAAAATGGGTTGGATATATGCATAATTTTATTGATTTCAAAAGCTGAATGGAGTCACACCACAAGCACAGGACCATATTTTAATGAAGAAGCATACAAACAAAAGCAAACAAACACAATTGCCATACATAGCAGTGGACGAGGGTATGAAAAATGTAATAATACCATAATGGAACAAGAAATGCTGCTTACAAAAATATCCCCAAAAAACTCAGTATCACCTCTCCATTCCACTGAACCAAAACATCCAGTGTACAAATGGCTGTGTACATCAATGCGTGACATTGCCAAAAATCTTTCAAATCTTTACGCCAGTTCCTCAATCAGTATGTGAAAGGCAAAGACAAATTCAAAATGAAACTACTGCAAAATATGGATACCTGTCCAGTGCGCAAATACACAGGACTACAAGGACATTCATTAGCCTGCATTTCAGGACCTATTTGCAAAAGCACCTTCCATCCTATCAAAATGATATCAACACATAATTCAATTGTAAGAAATCTGGTCCATAAACTCTACTATGCTAAAAGTCGTGCTTTAGCACTAGCCAATTTAATCTAACAATCTTCTAGATGGTACAGCCAAAGAACTACTCAAAGAAATAGAGCATATCCAGAGAAAATATTTTGGAAGTGAAAGCCACTTACAAAATGCAATAACTTTACAACAGACTAGCAACAATTGTACAGATGTCAACCTTCTACTACACACATACAAAAAAGAAATACTAAAATTTAAAAGTACATCCGCTGAAGTACCAGACCATGTGGTGTGTGTTGCCACAGGACATTTTTATAAAAGTAGCCCAAAAACTACAGACATAACATACAAAATAGAAGACAATGAAGATTCCAAATTGTTTTAATTAGCTCTCTACCTTATAGCAGAAAACAAATACGAAACTACTGACCCCTTAATACTTTGCAGTTACTACACTGCAAAACTTGACAATAACCAAACTCCTTCACATGCTATCACAAATAACTTGGAATTATTCCCACTACCAAAACCCCTGCAACAACTCAATTTATATGAGAGCATCATAATTCAAACAGTGCACCCTTTTCAAGCAATAATGTGCCTTCAACCAAAAACAGCAAAATTACCTCCCTCTGAATTAGTGAAAGGCATTTGTGGCAAAGTAGTTTATTTACCATTAGATCTGAAAGAAAATGTACACACTCCAGAAGTGCAACGTCCAATAGATCAATCTCTCATTGTTTTAGTAAATGGTGTACCTACAAAAGACAAAAAAATGTGGCAACAACTTGTGGACTTACATAAAGTTAGACAAACTTGCAATATCTAAAAGACAATAATGAATACTACAAAGAAATTAATATTGAAGAAAACCTGAGGGAAACCACTGAAATAATTCAAGAGTCACCAGAAACTGGTCAATTTCAACTTCTAGATTCTGCTACAGTATCCAATATTTTAGACCATTATACAATTCATCCATTACACTCTAAAGGCAACATAGATGATGCACTGGAAACGTACCAAATGCGACAAACCAAAGGATCACCAATCAGCATATGGGAAAATAGTATAGAAGCACATGCCTTCCCTCTACTCTTTCTGAATGGGAAAGGAGGAAGGTACGATGATAGACCCACTCTGATAACAGCATCAGAATACCGCTCTTTTCGAATGTATTCTGAAGATCCCAGATTTAGACAAAATGTGGAATACATATTCCACCTACTCTTTGAAAGTGAACTAGCAACTCTATGCTATGGGGTTGCACACACATTGAAATCAGGTACCCATTTTCAAAATATGTCAGCTATGCAATTACCACAAAGAGTGCAAGAAAAAGATGAGGTTCTACAATCAAGCACTGCAAATCTGTGAGCAAACATGCGCGGTACAAAAGAATACTGGTTCCAACGTCACAGAGATGTACGCTGTATGATAAGAAACCTTGGCCCACC
Source organism: Ambystoma mexicanum (assembly GCF_040938575.1). Classification (NCBI taxonomy): domain Eukaryota; kingdom Metazoa; phylum Chordata; class Amphibia; order Caudata; family Ambystomatidae; genus Ambystoma; species Ambystoma mexicanum. Next base: position 1,319,319,093 of record NC_090930.1, read on the forward strand.
CACTTGGTTTGTTTCATTAAGTTATGCAGAATATGCATGGGAAGATTTACATGATTTCCTACGCATAGCAAACAAAAACAAAACAAACATAGATATACTAACACCTGGAGAACTCTGCTCTCTAGAACCTGTTAATGTTTCAAGATATTTCCATCATCGCTTCATTGCTATGCTACATTTTATTTGTAATAAAACTGTTCCTCCCCTCGGAGAAGTGCAACACTTCTTTTGGAGAAAAGAATACCAAGCCAGAGCAGCACCACATATCCACATGCTTTTATGGATTAAAGATGCTATTAAATTTGGTCAAGACAGTGATGCCACTGTTTTACAGTTTATCGAAAAATATGTCACCTTTGAAATTCCTTCACAAACAACAAATAGTGACCTTCATGCCCAAATCTTACAATTTCAAAGACACAAATGTGGGAAATATTGTCATCGCAAATATAAAAACAAAGGGAAATACTACACCAAATGCTGCTTTGGTTTCCCTAGACCAGTTACAACAACAGATCAAGTAAACAACTTTATGTCTTCAGTTAGACATAGTATCAAAGGGAAATCACCTAAAAACACATATTACATAAAAAGGACAGAAGAAGAAAAATAAATCAATGATTACAATGCAATCATTGCCCTCTTATGGAATGCAAACATAGATGTGCAGTACATTGCAGACAATTCCACTGCAGTTGCACGATATGTCACAGCCTACTTAACCAAAGCAGAAAAAACAGAGCTTCAAGACTTCTGGGATGACCTATCATCTGACAAAACACTTTCACAGAAATTGTACAGCTTAGGCATAAAAATGCTCTCTCATAGAGAATGTGGCTGCTATGAAGCTGCAGACTGTTTAACCGGTACTGCTTTGTATGGAAAATCTGAAAATATAGTATGGCTAAGTCTTGGTCCCGCTAAATCTAGATAAAGAGTTTTCAAATCATATGAGGACAAAGAAACAATAGCCAAAAATGATCCCAACAGCGAAGACATTTTGAAAAACAATTTACTAGACACATACTACCCAAACAGGAGTACCACTTTGGAAACCATGTGTCTATACCACATAGCCCAAAACTTCACGTACAATAATAATATAAAACCAGATGAAAACAAAGGTAGATACAGAGTGACAAATTGTGAAGGCAGCTTAGTGAAACTTACCAAGCAAAGCTTAATTAATCATATCAAATTGTCATTAAAAACTATTCAACGTAAAGAACTATATTACATGTCACTGCTACAACTTTTTAAACCATGGAGAAAAGAAGAAGAGTTACTAGATATCTGTGACTCCTATGAAGATGCTTTCAAAGAAAATGAAAGTACTATAACAGATATAAACTTAACACCGTACAAAACAATGTTGCACAATGAACAGCAACACGAAGAAGAACTCCAGGCCCAACTAGATGAGGACACTCCCGACAATAGTCAACCTTCTGTAACAGGAAGCCAAGAACCACTGGGACAGCCACTAATAGCAAATGAGGCAGAATTAGCTATGACAGAAGTAGAAAACACCATGTGTCACTAGGAACAAGATACAGAAGACTTCACTGTACTGAAATCAAAACTGAACAATGAGCAGCGTAGCATTTTCCAAGAAGTAACAAAACAAATTGAACATGGTGTTCAACATGAAAATAAAACGTGTACCTGCCAAAACTACAAACCTATACTGCTATACGTCAGTGGTCAAGCTGATTTAGGAAAAACATTCTTAATCAAAATCATCAGCAAGTTCCTTCAACAATTGGCAAACAACAAACTGTCAGCTGTTGTAACTACCCCCACAGGTTTAGTTGCCTACAAGATAGGCGGTGTCACTTTACACCGATTACTACTCCTTCCATTAGAACACCAAAACAAATTAGATTATTACAAACTTTCTACAGAAGCTGCAATGGAACTAAGCAGAGTTTTGAAACAAATGAAAATGCTACTAATAGGTGAAGTGAGCATGGTCTCCAACCTAAGTTTGGCTTTGATTGACCTCAGATTACAAGAGGTACTCAAAACAGACTATGAAGAGCTCTTTGGAGGAAAACACATTATTGTTTTCAGAGATCTTCAATTAACACCAGTGAAAGGTGAACCTATTTTTAAAACCTTAGGGCACAAATTCTGCCGTAAAACTGTTGGCAGCATAGGAAATGTCAACCCTTGGCAACATTTCCAATACAGAGAATTAACAGAAAACATGCGCCAGTCTGCAGACCTCACATACGCCAACATTTTAAAAAAGTATTAGAATTGGTGTACTATCTAAAGAAGCACAATCAATATTAAAAACCTGGCACATCCAGGCACATCCATGCACTCTATGGCCATAACTCATGTGCTACTAATGTCATGGAAAAATCAGCACACAAAAATGTCAATTGTATGTCCTTGATCGCCAACTCTTGCAAGCTGTTCAAAATTCAATGAAACAATGTTGAAAAACGAAATGCAACCAATAATTGAAATAAGACAAGTATTGGAATACTCTGCTGGAATGATCAAATTCACTATAAACTCACAAGAAGATCCACAGGAACGTCTAATGTACTTACTACAAGTACTGGAAAGCAGAAACATACCTATAAATGAAATCTTTCAGATTTCATACATGTGGAAACATACATGCACCCTCTGCAATCATGTGGCACAGGAAAAAATCTCTAATTAATGCTTTGTGTATGTATCCATACCTAACTGTGAATCCATTCCATTTCAGCAACTTGTAAAAAATCCAAACCATGACAGATTATGTACTACCTGCAATTCAGATAATTGCTCCACCTTACAAATACAGACAGATAGTAAATATGTAATAGTAATGCTTTTACATTACAATGCAGATGGTACCAAAAACAACTGCAAGCTGACTGGATTCACACATGGTCAAGAACACTTGGTAAGAAAACCTTCACAACAATAGGTATAATCTACCACACAGGTGCCACAACCAATGCAGGTCACTACACTGCATATATAAAAAAGAATTGTGGATGGTTCGAATGTAATGATAGTAGCATTACTCTAAAGTAGAGATTACCAGCAAATCTTATAAACGCTTATTTAATATCATTAAAACCAAAATTGGATAACTAATCTGTGCATAAACATTAACCAAACTTCAATTAGAAAACTATAAACAGTTAGAATATGCCAACAGGTATCTAACTGCCCCAAGATTCTGCAACAACCAAACAGATAAATCAATACCACTAAAATATAACAAGAAATAAACAGTTAGAATATGCCAACAGGTATCTAACTGCCCCAAAACTCTGCAACAACCCAACAGATGGATGAATAACTTGAAAGTATAAATAAAAAACTATAACCAGTCAGAATAGCCAACAGGTATCTAACTGCCCCAATAAATCTGCAACAAGCCAACAGATAGAAGATTGGCATAAAATTATAAGTAAACAATTAGAATACACCAACAAATATCAAACTGCCCCAAAAATCTGCAACAAGTCAACAGATAGAAGATTAGCCAGAAACAACAAATAAGGATTGAAAACAAAGAAAGAAATATAATGTACCATAACAAAAAAAGGTATTTTATTTTAATCCAGCATGGATTTTTTTTTCCCACAGACACGATTTAATGAACAAACACAGAAACTGAGCAAATTGCACAGTACATTGGTTTGAAATATAGTACTTCTAGAGTACTAAATATGAGGGTCGAAATAATGCAGAAATGTCTATTATGTATTGCAATAACTCATTATGAACTACATACACTAACATATGATCTTTTCTTTTATCACAGAAATTGAAAAAGAATATCTGCTCCAGTTACCCAAGTCATGAAAAAAATTTATCCAATCACAAAAAGTCAAACAGTTAGTATATACTAATTCAACTCAAAAATACTGCTGCATAACACAACCATTCAAGCAAACATCTAACCATACATCACAATCTAAAATGTTTACTTCCATGGATATGTTATACTGCAGTGCTTGTTACCAAACTCTACAATCTCAATTGCATGACTTAGCCAAAACTTCACATACAAACTCTACAAATCAAACAGTACACAAACGTTTGATTTGTGGATATTTGTTGGATGTTTGATTCTGTGGGTGTGTTATGCTGAGGTGGTTGTGGCCAGGGCCTAGAGTCTTTGGTGCATGGCCGAAGGTAGGCCTTTGGCTACACACCCACGACTCTAGGCCGTGGCCACAACCACTGCAGCATAACACACCCATACAATCAAACATTTTAATTGTGGTATATGGGCTACTTACACAGAATATTAATTACAATCAATACTCTACTAACAACCCAAAACCAATATCATACTAAAGTAAAATAGCCAGTAGTGCAATTTTTATGTCCGCGGACAGCCATGAAGACCGCGGACATGACGAACACATCAGGGGCAACTGACACCTAAACAAATACAGCATTTGACCCATCTCTTACTCCCCCACCCCCCCAAGCACTCTTACACACCAACACACTCCCCAAAATAGTATTTTCCCCTGTTTGACGCTGCGCTGTCCGTGGATATCCACGGATCCAAGATGGCGGGCGCATCAAAACAATGTGACGCACCTCACCCTTCACCCCAGCCAATCAGTGACCACGTTGCATGTCCACGGTAATGATGCAAGCCGATTAGCCAATCAATATCCTGTCCACGGAGAGAACAGGCAAATGTGTCCGCGGAGCGGACATAGATATCACACATTTTTTTAGACCTACTTTTTGGTTGTATTAAAAAAAATTACTGGGCGGATTTCCACCAAATTTACAAAAGCACGCTTTCAGGACCAAGCCGCTGCTCCTGCTGCAAATTTGGTGCAAATCTGTCGGGCGTTTTGAGCTGGAGGCGTGAGCAAAGTTTTTTCCCCATTCACTCTATGGGAAAAAAATTAATTTTGGGGCCCCACTTATAACTTTGCCCCCTTGTACCAAACCTCACTAAGCTTTACAGAAAAATTCAGAGTGGGCTATATACCTTTTGTGCAAGGTTTGGTGAGAACTCACCCAGGGAGAGCGAAGTTATAAGCCACCCAAAAAGTCATCTTCCTATGGGATTAGCAACTTAACCATAACTATCCGTGTAATATATGTGTATATATATATATGTGTGTGTAATAGGTAGCCCTTAAAATGACTGTTCTGGGGTATATTGATTATAGTTTTTTAACAAAGTTAGATTGTTGACTTAATGTTCTCGCCTATAAGTGTTAGACGTGTAAAACAGGATGTTGCTATTGGATATCCACACATGTTTGTGATCTTTGATGAAAGCAGAAACTACCTTATTAACATTTCTTTGTGATTTCTCAATTTTGGAATTAAATTTGGTGGTCCACTTCCACTTTTGCTGTTGAGGTATGTTGGAAACAAGGAAGGTGGGGAGAGGGAAGAGTTTCATGAGCTTTGCCAAATCTTGTTTCATATTCGAAGACAGAGACATGCCTCGTACATCCCCCAAAACATTACCTCCGCAATTAATGAGTATGACATCAGTATCTCATAGAAAATAGTTTTGGAAAAACCTGGCACCATTGCATTCCTCACCTTCCAAACATTTTAATTCTAAAATCTGGTACATTCAGGTGAATGGCAATATTTAGGATTCTGCAATACGTCATCAACCAGAACACCCATGAATCATGTACAACCACACTGTTTTACCTTCGGTCATCATGTCTGCACTCTGTGGGGTACATTTACCAGCCCAACAGAAATCCCCTGCGTCACAAAACTGCATTTTAGCAGTTACAAAAATAATGGCTGTGCTGTGTTTGCTGAGCACATATTGGGCGAGATGGAACATAGACCCCCTGAGAATGGCTGCATTTATTGCATCACAAAACTGCATTTTAGCCGTTACAAAAATAATGGCTGTGCTGTGTCTGCTGAGCACATATCTGGCAAGATGGAACATAGACCCCCCGAGAATGGCTGCATTTATTTTCTTCATGTGAATCCAAAGAGAAGAATTCAAAGGCAGAATGGCTCAGTGCTGCTGTGGTGTCATCTAAAAAACTTAAAACTGCACAAGAAAATGTCCTGCGTTTAAAACGAACTTGCACTGGTGCTACTTTCATCTTTAAACATCACACAGTTTGGTGCTAGTAAAACACAGCCATGTCCATCTATTTCAGGTTGAACACTATCAAATGATGGCCACCCCTCCCTGAACGGCATTGTTTTGTCAAGTAAAGTCTGTGAAAAGCAGGGAATTTCTTTTCTGTCTACACGGCCAGCATTCACTTTGGAAACAAATTAAAACACGCAAAACACTTCAAAAGAACCTCTCTCATTTGCCTGGTGTCAGTTTCAAAGAATCCATCTGCCAAGCATATCTCTGTGTATTGAAATTGACCAGAGCTATGAAAGCCTTCATAAGGTAAATGTGATGCAAACTGCATTTTGTAAAAATGAACATGAAAAAAAAAATGAACCCATGTTAACTTGCTTTGGAAAGCGGTGAAATGATATTAAGGGGGTAATTCATAGAATTCAGCGCACAAGTGGCGCACGCGGCTGGCGCACAGTGGGCGCATGCGATTGTCTGCGCCAGCCACGTGCGCTAAAATCCATTTCCGCGCACAGCATATTCATGGATTTTAGCTACCAAAACCAGTCGTGGTGCACAGTGGCGCAGCGACTCTGCAGCAGTGCCAGTTACGCCCCCAAGAACGCCCCTTACACAGGGAAAAGCCATCAAAATCCCCGAACCAGTGCAAAGGGCTGCGCTAACCCTGTACCAGCGTGGCAAGCGGGGAACGTGTATTACTGGTGTTCGCAGGAAGTTTCACACACGATTGGCCCTCTGCGAGTGGGGTACGTGTATTACTGGGGTTCGCAGGAAGTTTCACACGCGATTGGCCCTGTGCGAGTGGGGTACGTGTATTACTGGGGTTCGGGGGAAGTTTCACACGCGATTGGCCCTGTGCGAGTGGGGTACGTGTATTACTGGGGTTCGCGGGAAGTTTCACACGTGAAAGGGCCTGTGCGAGTGGGGCACGTGTATTACTGGTGTTCGCGGGAAGTTTCACACGCGATTGGCCCTGTGCGAGTGAGGTACGTGTATTTCGGGGGTGTACGGGAAGTTTCACATGCGAAAGGGCCCGTGCGAGTGGGGTACGTGTATTACTGAGGTTCGCGGGAAGTTTCACACGCGAAAGGGCCTGTGCGAGTGGGGTACGTGTATTACTGGGGTTCGCAGGAAGTTTCACACACGAAAGGGCCTGTGCGAGTGGGGTACGTGTATTACTGGGGTTCGCGTGAAGTCTCACACGCGATATGAGCAGGTTACGTGTATTTCAGGGGTGCGCGGGAGTCCTACACGTGAATTGGCAGTGTGGGTCCTCCCAGGTGTTCCCTCTACACCCTCCACGGCCCCTGCAGGCAACCCACACCACAGGGGACTACCCTGCACCCCTGGTCATGTCCCGCAGGCAGCCCATCCACCATGGGCATGCCCCCCAGCCAAGCCACATGTCAGCTTGCTCTACTGATCACCAACTCATGTCCCCCTGCACCCCCATCCCCCAGCAGTGCGGGGCACCTGCCAGCAGGCCCCCACTCATGTCCCCTGCACCCCCACCCCCAGTAGTGCAGGGCACCTGCCAGCAGGCCCCCACTCATGTCCCACTCATGTCCCCCTGTGCCCCCACCCCCCAGCAGTCAGGGGAACCTGCCAGCAGGCCCCCACTCATGTCCCACTCATGTCCGCCTGCACCCCCACCCCCCAGCAGTGCAGGGCACCTGCCAGCAGGCCCCCACTCATGTCCCACTCATGTCCCCCTGCCCCCACGTCATGATGATCCTCAATAATGGCCCTTATGGCCAGCCTCCCCAACCCAAAGACCCAACCAAGTATTGCATCCACCCACATAGAAAAGGAAATTACATGACACAACCACCAAAGGCAAGTATGTAAATGAACACATGTCTGTCACACACACACAATGGGTGCAAGTGAATGTGAAAACTCATATCATGACATGCATGAAACCAATGAGATAATACCACACATCGAAGTATGAAGAAAAAAATGTATTGAACACAACATGAAAGTAATTTAAAAAAAACACACAACAATGGGAATAATTAAAGAAATGCTGCATGTCCGTAAAAGAATAAAAAACAAGAAATCATAATGCAAAGAAATCCAAAAGCAATGGTGTCCAAAGTCACAGTCCAACAAGGCAAATCCAAGGGAAAAAAGAAAGTGAAATCATTGCTCCATGGTGAAAATAAAAAAAAATGTGAAAAATCCAATGGTGAACTATGTACAAATGAACAATCCAGGGTCCATGAGCCCAACTGATTAAATGAAACCTACCAAAAATACTACCTAATAAAAAACTATATACAAAAACGTGGTGCATTGTCCAAGCGCAACCAAAATAAAAAAGAAAAGGAAAGGAAACCTAACACTATCTAACTATATACAATGGCGGGGAGCAAGTCCTGCGGCTCAATCTGTGGTGTCCCGGGCCAGGGCATCATCGAACTCCATGTCGATGTCACAGAGGCGGGACTCTGCCCTGGCCCCGAGGTCTCGCAGGGAGGCACTCATGGCTTGTTCCAACTCCCTGCGAATCGCCTCGAGGCACTCTCCCCGCCTCAATGCCCGACGCATGGAGAACTCCGTCCTGACCATTGTGAACCGCACCTCTTCCGCCCGCCGCCGCTCCGCATCTATAGCATGTCCTAACCGCTGCCACATGGAAGACCCGTCCAGTCCTGGGTCCTCCTGCCCTCTGGCCGATGCCTGTCCCTCCGATGTTGAAGGCCCCGAGCCGTCATGGCTCCCACCTTGCTGCTGCTGCGCCTCTGCCTGTGCCCTGGCTCTTGCTGGCTGCACATCCTCCTCTGGCTGGGGTGCAGTTGTTGAGGTGGCCACCCCTGCTGGACGTCCGACTCCCGACTGTGGCAGGGATGTGTCCTCCACCAGCCTGGCCGCAGGGTCAGAGGCAGCTCCACAGGGTACCCAGGTGATACATGGGTGGGAAGATGGCATGGAGGACGACTGGCGCATAGAGGGTTCAGGTGAGGAGGGGGTCGGAACAAGGTCCAGCAAATGGAGGAATCCGGCCCTGGTGAGCTGTCCCAGTAGGTCAACGCGGTCAACGAGGCATTCGAGATGACGTGCAGTGTCCTCACGAAAACACTGCAGGTCACCTTGCATGCTCCATTGACGCAACGCCATCCCACTCAGGACAGGCTCAACAAGACCCAGATAGCCACGTCCACAGGGAGAGGAAGGCCAGTTGTTGTAAGCGGATCCCCTCCCTGAAAACGTGTCTGGACGTAGGCATCCCTGCTGGTGCAGGATGATGCAGTCACAGGATCAGGGACAGGATTACACACAGGCACCTCTGCGGTGGCCTGTGCTGCCTCCTGTCCCTGCCCCTGCACTGCACCACTAGCACCAGTGGAATCCCCACCTCCAGACCCCGTGTCTGTCCCTTGCACGGCCTCCTCCTCCACCAAACCCCCCACCAACCTGGATGACTCCGTGCCATCTTCCTCCGTCAGACCCTGTGGGGTCTCAGCTGCCTTTCTTCTGCCGAGGAGTCCAACTCTGACCTCCCCCTCTTGGACCTACCCTCGGCGGCTGCGGCCTGGGACGCGGCACCGGACTCCTCACTCCCTGACGAGATGACAACCTGGAAGGGGAGCCGGGCCTTGCGTCTCCAGCTGGCGGTGCGATCCCTGCCGCTGTGCTCCACAGCACCCTCTCCGCCCTCTTCATCAGTTGACGCTGCAGACAGGGAGAGATAGGACACAGGCATCGGCATCAGGGCACTGTACAATGGACTGATACACACATGACAGTTGCACATGAGTGGCAGTGTCAAACTTCAGACATGGCATCACAATCCCCAACACACATGTCATTTCAACTCACACACATGAGCAATTCCACAGCCATATCACAACAGCCAGCACCATCCATACACATACAACAGCATGAGCATCCAAAGGTGAGCCAGACATCACATGAAACACAGGGAGTGCAGTAGACATGCACACACGCCAACCCACTTATATGCATGTCTACATCTCCTACAACTGTTGCAGTGATGAGATCGCCATACATGTCAGATCTGCCATTCAGCCTTCTACATATCAGTGTCACATGCATCCATGTTGCATCACAGTTGGACACTTGTCAAGTACACACAATGGGCCTCATTACAACTCAGGCGGTAAGGGGTTTACGGCGCCGTAAACAGCGCCGACCCTTACCGCCTGAGTACGAGGTCCCCTAGCGCCATGGCGGATTTAACACCTGCTTCTAGCAGGTGTTAAAATCCATGGCGCTAAGAGACCATGGAGTTAATTACGCCACCGTAATTTACGGTGGCGTAATTAACGCCTTCCCCACTCCCACTATGCCCTATGGGGCAAAAATGGGAATGGGGAAGGGTAAATGGGGATTGGGGACTTACCGCCCCGCCAAACTCGGAATGGGGTGGTAAGTCCGCCAACCACCATGGCGTAAACATAGTTTACGCCATGGTGGTAAAGTCACGGCCCAGGCGGTAACTTACCGCCTGGGTCGTAATGAGGCCCAATATCATAGAGAGAGCCAGAGAGAAAACAGAGAGATTAACAAGAGAAGAATTACTCACTCCAAGAGTGAAATCAAATTAAACACCATTCATATATGCCTTAAGATATTCGGGACAAAGCCATCATGTCGCCAGGATGATCAAGAAGAATTGGAGAATTATTGAAATGGACCAACAGTTGAATAAATTGTTCCCTAATCTACCAATCATAGCATACAAAAGAGGCCGGAATTTTAGAGATAAGCTAGTACATGCTGAAAGACCACCAAAAGAGAAACAGATGTCTCTACAAACAAGAAAAACAGGAACCTTCGCGTGTTTAAACTGTGGACATTGCAACAACATAATCAAAGGCACCCATGTACGACATCCATACAATGGTATGAGGATTAAATTTAGGGATTATGCCACATGCGACACGAAATCTGTGATCTATGGACTTAGTTGTCCATGTGGAATATTTTACATTGGTCAAACGAACAGAAAAGCCAAGGAACGTTGGCATGAACATAAGAGCAACATTAGAACTAAGAATATAAGATCACCAGTTGCACGCCACTTTAATGAGAACAAACACAACATTTCACAACTAAAGGTTATCATTTTGGAAGTAGTAAAAAGATCTCCACGTGGGGGAAATCATACTAAAAAATTAAATCAGAGAGAGATATATTGGATTGAGAAACTGCACTCCATGTCACCTAGGGGTATGAATGAAGAATACAACCTTGGGGTATTTCTGTGAACAAAAGGAAAGTGAATCTATATGTAGAATACATGCAATATAGACTACCATAAAAACCAAATAGATCTGGAATGTGGGTGGATCATAGATAAAAAGCATTATTAACAACTCAGATTACAATACGAATTGATATAAATAGGGTCTGTAAAGTAACTGGTGAGTTCAAGAAAGTATCAAGTACTAAATGTGTATCTATTCTTACTGTATATAATATCTATGATGAAAAAAATATAGTTCAAATGAAAAAATGGACACGAATCATATTGAAATGTGGTAACATCATGGAGATGAACGGGAATACATTATATATACAATTCAGAATGTACAGAAGAGAACGAACAATACATTATGACTAATGTCTAATGGTTGGATATACTTTCATCTTCATTGCCAAGAAATGGTAAAAGAAATTGTGAGCACGTTTATGATCTCAGAATTAACTTGAGACACCCCTGGTGAAAAAATATGGGATTACCCATCATATAGTAATTTGCCTAATGACACCACAAGGGCCTTTTTTTAAACCATCCTTAAAGGACAAAGCCACAACTAAGAACAGCGGCATGTGATGATATCATCCATGCAGGTCGACAAACCATGAGATATTAACATAAACAACGAACACATCGAACGAACACATTGAACTAAGACAGAACGGTGGTGCGTATGACGTCATCGCGTTATTACGTGATGACATCACACATAGAACGTAAATAAATAGAAGGCGGCCATTTTGCGGCCGTTGGCACGCGAGGCTGCAGAATTTGGCGCTTGGGAGTGAGAGATACAGAGGCTTCTGTCTGACAAGGTAAATGCTGGAGATAGAAAATAGAGTTTTACATGTATGATGACATTGACCTTAAGTTCAACCCCCCCCATTTTTAAGAGGACAATATAGTGATAAAGGATTTTTTTCCCTTAGAACTAAAGGAGAGTTTTCAGATGAACCAAATTCACGAAGGGCAATATTCAGCCAACATTAATTCATCAACTACCAAGTAGATAGGTAAGCAATAAAGTCTCTACAATTTCTGTAATACAATAACTGGGGAGACAGTTTACCACAAATTGTGAACTTTATTCACAGAACGGTCTACACATTGAGATAATCAAAAGGGCATCATTGGCACTAGGAGGGACCTAATTGCATCACCAAGGGCAGCTTACTGCACAAGCAGTGGTGAGATTCCAAACAGAAGTGGGAGACACCATTGGAAGTATCACACAGGTGAATATTGTAATGGATCTAACTAAAGAAGTTAACATGCAAAAATATGGACACCCGATCTGGGTATATATTTTTAACTGGATTGGTGTAAAAGGATTGAACTATTCTTATTTATCTGGTATTGTTGGCATTAAGTTGAACAGGCAATTCTGATAATGAGTGAGAAACCGTACTGAATTAGTCAAAATCACCTAGTTAATTATGAGATCATAATTAAAGTGACAATGACAGTGAAAAACAAAAGAATAATGGAATTTAAAACCTATAAATCTAAATTGTTTATTATAGATGGAACTACAAGACCTTTGAAGAAAATAGACAACTCCTGAAGAAGGGGAGCATCAAACCCCGAAACTCGTAGAGACACAAGTTAAGGATTGTTATTCTAGAAAATATTGCCCAGATGGGTTATTATTGAATAATCAAACGTCATACTGTATATTGCCTATTTCGAATTGTGAAATGATCAACAAAGTAAAATTTGAAATTCAACAGTTTGTTATTATGTATGGTCTAACATAAATGAATAAGTGTGTATATATACATTTCTTTGAGTAAAGAATTTTTATAAGACAAGAGTTATTAGCAAAGTGTTATTTTTGAATTACAGAATTGAACATATAGGAATCATTCACTAATTGGTTGTGTTCACAATATTTTTGGGTGTGCAGGGGACGGGAGAAATCCACAAGTGTGTGGTTATCTGTTGTCTATAGTAAAGTACACACACATCCACATGTACACAGTGCAGGTACATGCATTAGGAACCACCATCCATGCCACAACCATGCCAATGTACATACACAGAAATTCAAACATGTGTGCTCCCACACCTGAATTTGTCCAGCATGCTTACCAACACATACACCATCAATGTGTCTCACACATGAGAGGACACACATGTGGCAGCCTCACGCCCATGATCATACACATCCCTACATGGCCCTACAAAAACACATGTGCAACCTGCACACTACTGGCACACCACGACACGCACAACGTCCAATCACTCTGCATGTACACTTACCGCTTGACTCCAGACGGGTCTGCCTCTAAAGGATCTGGACATAGAGCGCTGGGCATATGCATTCCAGGACCCTCATTTGGTGGTCCGACAGCTGGCCCTGGCGCCCCTCGGCATCCGCTGCTTTTGCGAGGTGCCGGACCTTGTTGAGGGTCCTGGACCTGAAGTCCTCCTAGCACTTCTTGACATGATGTAAGTCGCGGACTGCCACCCCCTCCGCACTGATGGCAGTCACAATGTCCATCCAGATCCTGGTCCATCCTTCATTGTCGGCGCGCGAACTTCCAAAGAGGGCATCATACTACCCCAGGTCTTGCTCCACCAGGACACCAACTTCCCTGGCACTGAAGCTGGTGGCCCTCTGCCTCTCTGGCTGGGGGTTGTCAGTGCTGCCCAATGGTGTTCTGCTGGACATGGCAACCCCAGAGGCAGGAGTGGGTGGGCAACTGGGTCCTGGGGCTGGGCTGTGGAGCGATGGAATCCCAGTCGTGAGTCTTCCGTTCCAACAGGGGTGGTCACAGCAACTGCACCCCTGGCTGACGTGCAGGCAGCAAATGGCAGGGCACGTGGGCAGCAGGCAGTCAGGCAGCAGCAGATTGCAGGTGGGAGCGTGCTCGAGGTTCTGGGGGGCAGGAGTGTGGTCTTCCGTGTGTTTTCGCATGGCCAGCTTGATATGGAGTGATTTGGCACGTGAAAAAATTGCACGTCAGCGTGTAATTGGAGGAAAGGCCTTTTGCGCATAAGCGCGTCAGCACACATACGCGTTTTCATTGGACCAAAGGCCCTAAGCACGTAAGCGCGTACCCGCGCGGGCGTTTCCCTCGTGACGTGGGCATAGTGGTTCAGCGCACGTGATAAAACTGCACGTCCGCATGTGAATGCGTGTAATCCGAGGAAAGGGACTATGTGCGCAAGTGACGTGACGCGCGCAGGCGTTTCCCTCAGCACGGGTTAAAGGTGAGCGGGGCCAGCAGTTCGCTGTACGTGCCTTTCGTGGAGACCGATGTGTGTAGCTGCTTTGTGTTGTTTCGCGCGCCATCACATCTTCACAGTGATCGTGGACGTATCTCTTCTTTTGGCGGGGTATCGGCTACGCGTGTTTTTCTGCATCGCGCTAGTCAGACGGTGAGTCGCGCATGCTATTTTTCCCACTGCGGATGCCCCTGTGTATCGCACCCGTTTTCGAGGTCATAGTAGCCTGCGTGTCCCACGCGTACGCGTTTTTCATGTTACTGGGTGCTACCGCGTACTGCAGGAGGTTGATTCCACACAGGGTTGCGTGGATGGTTTTACTGCAGTTTTGGGGTGCCTGAGCATAGCGTGACCCATCACTACATTACTGGGGTCACATACAGCCTTGCAGGTGCAGGGGGGCTGTTAACATCTTGCATCCCACCCCCTTCACCCCAATTGCCCAGGTCAATTGTGGTGTACACCTCCCACTGGCACTACTCCATCTGTGCCGGCACTACTCCATCTGTGCCATGGTTGGGAGGCCACTAAAGGTGAGGGGCGCCTCAGCTGGGCATACTCCTCGTGGCGGGTGTGGTCATGGACGTGGCCGGGGTGACCAGGGAGTAGGGGGACTCCAGGGTGTCCAGGGTGGCCACAGAGGGGGAAGAGGCAGGGGTGCGCCACTTGAGCACGATGTTGTGCCATGTGTTGGTGCAGTCATGCCACCACCCCCTGTGGTGCTGGGAGATGCACCTTCTGCATCTGGCACTGGCGCCCGTGTGACCCGGCAGTCCGTTTCATCGACTGCCACGGAGCCAAGGGTAGTGGTAGCTGCAGGTGCAGCTGTGGACTCCACCACCCAGGCTCAGGGTCTGCCAGCGCAGGCTGCGTTGGCAACTGAAGAGCCCTTGGAAGATTTCCAACAGGCCCGGAGGGAAACCGTAGGGGCACGCAGGGCTGCCCTGACCAAGACACATGTCTCTAGGGCAGTAATGTCATCTGCTGCCCTGAACAACCGGGTGTTGGCAAGTGCAGGGGCAGATGTACCCAACAACACCCCGGTTGTGAGTCTGCCAACCAGGACAGTCATGGTCAATGACGTTGCCACAGCGGATGTTGCTGCGCAGGGTCCATTAGAGGGCACCCAGCTGCCACTGACGCAAGTCAGGCCTTTGGTCGTCCCTCCACCTGCCACCCCCTTGGCTCAATCCACCGGTCCCACTGGCCATGCTGATCAGGGCGGCATCAGCCAGCCATGGTCTGCGCCACAATCCAAGAGGAGGAAGGTTAAACCTGCAGCACAGGCTGGGACCCCACACACAGCCACGACCTCCTTCACGTCGAGGAAGAAGCCTTTCTGCAACCAGGAACTGGACTACCTCGTGGACTACGTACGGGACCACACCCGTGACATGCTGGTGGGTGCTAATTGTCAGACTACGGCTGCCCACCGTGATACCCACTGGAAGCAAGTTGTGGAACATGTGAGGTCATTCGGCCATGAGGTGCGCACGGCGCAAGAGTGCAAAAAGCGTTGGAATGACCTCAAACGCAGCGCTAAGGCTAAGCGTGCCTCAAATTACCACTTGACTCTGGTGACTGGCGGTGGGCCTGCACTGGAGGAGGAAGACCTCACTCCGCATGAGTCACTTGTTGCAGAGTTCATACCATCAGAATTGGTCGAAGGAGTGGGAGAGATGCCAGACTTGGATGCACAGTCCAGTGAGTGTTGATGCGTGTTTGTCGAGGACGTGTGTGTTTTACTTGTGTGATATGATGTGCATGACTGCCACTACATGTCACGTGTACATGGTTATGATGTGTGAGTAATGCAATGCTTTCCTGGTTCATGTCTACTCTGCTGGATGGTGGACATGTGGAGCAGACGAGGACTGTCCACATCACCACTTTTGCATCCTGCTCACATGCTGGTTACCAGTTTGCCCCTCCGGTCCATGTTCCAGCTCACTGGCACTTCTGCATGTAGTATGGGTGAGCTTCCTCTCAGCCCAGGAACTATGCATAGCATGACTGACGTGCATGTGTACTCTGCCTGCAAGGGGGTACCCAATGAAAGCATGCTCCTTTGCCCCTCAACCCCCTGCTTTGCACCCCAATTCCACCTTAGCACTGGTCTGCTACAATATTGCCGTTGGGTACTTCCCTGTTCATGGCTCCTGTGTACATGCTAACATCCAGCGGCCAATCTGCCAGACATATCCATTGTGGTACATCCTTAGGACTTGATGCAGGGTGTCTCACTTGGACTGTGCAGGGGTCAGATGCCCCGCAGGGACATGAGTGCCCATTCATGCTCCATGTGCATTCCACCCATGCCCATATGTGTCCATGACTGGATGACGACTGTAATACAAGTCCAGGATGACCTAAATTGCATGGCATTTCATCTGCCTTCCCATGTCAACTGTGGCTCAGTACTGCGTTGCACACATGTTTAGGGTCTAACAATCTGTGAGGGTCACAGTCCTCAGCCTGTTTAAAGGCCAATGACTCTGTCCAACTGGTGTAGTGTCTTCTTCACACGTGGGTGGACTCCAGAGGTTTCATCATGTGTCCTGCTTACTGTCCCATCATCATTTGCAGTGTTGTCACTTGACTCACATGAAGCTGTTGATGCTAGTCAACACTGTCTGTCAATACACAGGTCTATGCTCAGCCTTTTGATACCATGCTAGGCATCCCTGCTTTTGCACTTGGGTGGAGGGGTGCTTTGCTTGTAGATATGCTACCCATAGAATGCACATTGCACGTGATGCCTGAAGTTGACCTTGCACTGCCTTCACATTTTCTGACACACACCATGGAGTCCTTGTACATGTAGGTAGTGAGTAACATGCATATTAGCTGCACTGCATAGACCCACTTCAGTGCAAACTGCCACCTTTCAACAGGTCTAATTACAGAAGCAAATTCAAGTTGACCCAGCATGCATGCCAGTTTCTATTTTGTGTGTCACATGTCTGCCTGATGTGTTTGTTGTCAGTGTGTGTGTGTGTTGTGTGCTTCTAACATGTGTAGTGACCTCTTTTCTCTCTATTTTTCAGATGATGACTCAATGGAGCCGGAGGATGGCGTTGTCATGCCAGGCACAGGGTTGTTCTCACTACAACGACCTGGCACAAGTAGGGGTCGTGAGGTGGTAGGCCACGAAAACCCCCAAGTGCTACAGTCCATGTTGTCTCTGGCTGCCTATGGGTCCAGCCCTGAAGAACACTCTGACGACCATGTTGAGTTGGATGAGCATCAGGTCCATATGTCAGGGGTGAGTGATTCTGATGTGGACATGCTCACCAGGACACCAACTTCCCTGGCACTGAAGCTGGTGGCCCTCTGCCTCTCTGGCTGGGGGTTGTCAGTGCTGCCCAATGGTGTTCTGCTGGACATGGCAACCCCAGAGGCAGGAGTGGGTGGGCAACTGGGTCCTGGGGCTGGGCTGTGGAGCGATGGAATCCCAGTCGTGAGTCTTCCGTTCCAACAGGGGTGGTCACAGCAACTGCACCCCTGGCTGACGTGCAGGCAGCAAATGGCAGGGCACGTGGGCAGCAGGCAGTCAGGCAGCAGCAGATTGCAGGTGGGAGCGTGCTCGAGGTTCTGGGGGGCAGGAGTGTGGTCTTCCGTGTGTTTTCGCATGGCCAGCTTGATATGGAGTGATTTGGCACGTGAAAAAATTGCACGTCAGCGTGTAATTGGAGGAAAGGCCTTTTGCGCATAAGCGCGTCAGCACACATACGCGTTTTCATTGGACCAAAGGCCCTAAGCACGTAAGCGCGTACCCGCGCGGGCGTTTCCCTCGTGACGTGGGCATAGTGGTTCAGCGCACGTGATAAAACTGCACGTCCGCATGTGAATGCGTGTAATCCGAGGAAAGGGACTATGTGCGCAAGTGACGTGACGCGCGCAGGCGTTTCCCTCAGCACGGGTTAAAGGTGAGCGGGGCCAGCAGTTCGCTGTACGTGCCTTTCGTGGAGACCGATGTGTGTAGCTGCTTTGTGTTGTTTCGCGCGCCATCACATCTTCACAGTGATCGTGGACGTATCTCTTCTTTTGGCGGGGTATCGGCTACGCGTGTTTTTCTGCATCGCGCTAGTCAGACGGTGAGTCGCGCATGCTATTTTTCCCACTGCGGATGCCCCTGTGTATCGCACCCGTTTTCGAGGTCATAGTAGCCTGCGTGTCCCACGCGTATGCGTTTTTCATGTTACTGGGTGCTACCGCGTACTGCAGGAGGTTGATTCCACACAGGGTTGCGTGGATGGTTTTACTGCAGTTTTGGGGTGCCTGAGCATAGCGTGACCCATCACTACATTACTGGGGTCACATACAGCCTTGCAGGTGCAGGGGGGCTGTTAACATCTTGCATCCCACCCCCTTCACCCCAATTGCCCAGGTCAATTGTGGTGTACACCTCCCACTGGCACTACTCCATCTGTGCCGGCACTACTCCATCTGTGCCATGGTTGGGAGGCCACTAAAGGTGAGGGGCGCCTCAGCTGGGCATACTCCTCGTGGCGGGTGTGGTCATGGACGTGGCCGGGGTGACCAGGGAGTAGGGGGACTCCAGGGTGTCCAGGGTGGCCACAGAGGGGGAAGAGGCAGGGGTGCGCCACTTGAGCACGATGTTGTGCCATGTGTTGGTGCAGTCATGCCACCACCCCCTGTGGTGCTGGGAGATGCACCTTCTGCATCTGGCACTGGCGCCCGTGTGACCCGGCAGTCCGTTTCATCGACTGCCACGGAGCCAAGGGTAGTGGTAGCTGCAGGTGCAGCTGTGGACTCCACCACCCAGGCTCAGGGTCTGCCAGCGCAGGCTGCGTTGGCAACTGAAGAGCCCTTGGAAGATTTCCAACAGGCCCGGAGGGAAACCGTAGGGGCACGCAGGGCTGCCCTGACCAAGACACATGTCTCTAGGGCAGTAATGTCATCTGCTGCCCTGAACAACCTGGTGTTGGCAAGTGCAGGGGCAGATGTACCCAACAACACCCCGGTTGTGAGTCTGCCAACCAGGACAGTCATGGTCAATGACGTTGCCACAGCGGATGTTGCTGCGCAGGGTCCATTAGAGGGCACCCAGCTGCCACTGACGCAAGTCAGGCCTTTGGTCGTCCCTCCACCTGCCACCCCCTTGGCTCAATCCACCGGTCCCACTGGCCATGCTGATCAGGGCGGCATCAGCCAGCCATGGTCTGCGCCACAATCCAAGAGGAGGAAGGTTAAACCTGCAGCACAGGCTGGGACCCCACACACAGCCACGACCTCCTTCACGTCGAGGAAGAAGCCTTTCTGCAACCAGGAACTGGACTACCTCGTGGACTACGTACGGGACCACACCCGTGACATGCTGGTGGGTGCTAATTGTCAGACTACGGCTGCCCACCGTGATACCCACTGGAAGCAAGTTGTGGAACATGTGAGGTCATTCGGCCATGAGGTGCGCACGGCGCAAGAGTGCAAAAAGCGTTGGAATGACCTCAAACGCAGCGCTAAGGCTAAGCGTGCCTCAAATTACCACTTGACTCTGGTGACTGGCGGTGGGCCTGCACTGGAGGAGGAAGACCTCACTCCGCATGAGTCACTTGTTG
Organism: Ambystoma mexicanum; assembly: GCF_040938575.1. Classification (NCBI taxonomy): domain Eukaryota; kingdom Metazoa; phylum Chordata; class Amphibia; order Caudata; family Ambystomatidae; genus Ambystoma; species Ambystoma mexicanum. The sequence goes on from NC_090930.1 coordinate 1,319,339,209, forward strand.
CAGAGTTCATACCATCAGAATTGGTCGAAGGAGTGGGAGAGATGCCAGACTTGGATGCACAGTCCAGTGAGTGTTGATGCGTGTTTGTCGAGGACGTGTGTGTTTTACTTGTGTGATATGATGTGCATGACTGCCACTACATGTCACGTGTACATGGTTATGATGTGTGAGTAATGCAATGCTTTCCTGGTTCATGTCTACTCTGCTGGATGGTGGACATGTGGAGCAGACGAGGACTGTCCACATCACCACTTTTGCATCCTGCTCACATGCTGGTTACCAGTTTGCCCCTCCGGTCCATGTTCCAGCTCACTGGCACTTCTGCATGTAGTATGGGTGAGCTTCCTCTCAGCCCAGGAACTATGCATAGCATGACTGACGTGCATGTGTACTCTGCCTGCAAGGGGGTACCCAATGAAAGCATGCTCCTTTGCCCCTCAACCCCCTGCTTTGCACCCCAATTCCACCTTAGCACTGGTCTGCTACAATATTGCCGTTGGGTACTTCCCTGTTCATGGCTCCTGTGTACATGCTAACATCCAGCGGCCAATCTGCCAGACATATCCATTGTGGTACATCCTTAGGACTTGATGCAGGGTGTCTCACTTGGACTGTGCAGGGGTCAGATGCCCCGCAGGGACATGAGTGCCCATTCATGCTCCATGTGCATTCCACCCATGCCCATATGTGTCCATGACTGGATGACGACTGTAATACAAGTCCAGGATGACCTAAATTGCATGGCATTTCATCTGCCTTCCCATGTCAACTGTGGCTCAGTACTGCGTTGCACACATGTTTAGGGTCTAACAATCTGTGAGGGTCACAGTCCTCAGCCTGTTTAAAGGCCAATGACTCTGTCCAACTGGTGTAGTGTCTTCTTCACACGTGGGTGGACTCCAGAGGTTTCATCATGTGTCCTGCTTACTGTCCCATCATCATTTGCAGTGTTGTCACTTGACTCACATGAAGCTGTTGATGCTGGTCAACACTGTCTGTCAATACACAGGTCTATGCTCAGCCTTTTGATACCATGCTAGGCATCCCTGCTTTTGCACTTGGGTGGAGGGGTGCTTTGCTTGTAGATATGCTACCCATAGAATGCACATTGCACGTGATGCCTGAAGTTGACCTTGCACTGCCTTCACATTTTCTGACACACACCATGGAGTCCTTGTACATGTAGGTAGTGAGTAACATGCATATTAGCTGCACTGCATAGACCCACTTCAGTGCAAACTGCCACCTTTCAACAGGTCTAATTACAGAAGCAAATTCAAGTTGACCCAGCATGCATGCCAGTTTCTATTTTGTGTGTCACATGTCTGCCTGATGTGTTTGTTGTCAGTGTGTGTGTGTGTTGTGTGCTTCTAACATGTGTAGTGACCTTTTTTCTCTCTATTTTTCAGATGATGACTCAATGGAGCCGGAGGATGGCGTTGTCATGCCAGGCACAGGGTTGTTCTCACTACAACGACCTGGCACAAGTAGGGGTCGTGAGGTGGTAGGCCACGAAAACCCCCAAGTGCTACAGTCCATGTTGTCTCTGGCTGCCTATGGGTCCAGCCCTGAAGAACACTCTGACGACCATGTTGAGTTGGATGAGCATCAGGTCCATATGTCAGGGGTGAGTGATTCTGATGTGGACATTCCTCTGTCCGTTACACCTGCACTGAGGGGTCAGACAGTCTTGGAACCTCTGCCCATGGTGGATTGGGACGCAGGGTCACCCTCCACACCAGTCACTGATGTGCCTGGGACATCACGTCGACGGGGGCATGTAGTCATGCAGCCGCGGGCGGTGCCAACACAACGAGGACACATGGTCCTTGGGTCCCACAGGGGTCAAGCCCAGCAACGTGGTCGCTGCGCGCAACCACAGTATACTGAGTGGGAGCAAGACATGATTGCCCATTCTGAATGGCAGGGGGCAGCAATGGAGAACATCGCTGAGAGCATGGAGCGTGTGGCCCAATCTGTGCTCCCCCCTGCTAGGCAGGTGCTTCTCCAGCAGCAGGCGGCACGGTCCACGGCCCGCTCGCTCAGGCTGGGCATGGTGGCCTCAGAAAGGGCACGCCAGGCTGAAATGTCATCTCTGCATCAAGCAATTGCTGCTCACGCAGAGGCACACAGGTAGGCCCTGAGGGAGGAGCATTCTTCCCTCAGATCCACACTGGGTGTCCTTCTGATGTCCCAGAGGGAGCGGGCAGAGGAGAGGTTTGCACAGCTTGAGCGTACCATCTCGGCTGAGCTACATGCTTTCCGGGAGGTGCAGCGGTTGTCAAGCCAGGCCTTGCAGGAGGAACTCCGTGTTACACGTGCTACCTTGCAAGAGGAAGCACGTGTATCACGGGACTTTCTGCATGCAGACCTACATGTCATCACCACACAGAACCAGACCTGCTGCCGACGAGGGGCAAGCTGAGACTAGGCGTGGTCATGCTCCTGTGCCACGTCCTCCTTTCCAGGAAGAGCCAGACTCGGACGACAATCTATCTCCCACATTGGTCGGGCTGTGCAGGCGTTGAGCCCATGGAGTTTTTTTTTTCCTCAGCATCATCGCATGTGGGTGTTGAGCAGCACCCTGTACCTCCCCCCTCCTGGGTGCTTCCCCCCCAGGTCGTATGTGGCCATTTTTGAGTTTTCTTTTACTTTAGTTAGTTCAGTTTCGGTTTGATAGTTAGTTTAAATAGGTAAAGTAGGTTTTTCATAGTTAGTGTAATTAGTTAATATAGTTTAAAATTGCTAGTCTATAGTGCTTTCATGTGACGGTGTGGTGCGTTGTGGCTTGGGGTCCTTGATCACATATGCCACTCCTGCTTCCCTTATCCATGGGCTCGCAAGGATGGTTCGGTGTAACAGCCTATTACACAAGGGCAATGGATTGTCATATCTGTGGCATGTCTGCTGCTGTGGAACTTGTGTTAACACCCCTAGTGGGGATGATTGGGGTGTAATTGTCCACTGTTCTTCTTTTGCTAGATGGGGTGTTTAATGATTCATGTGTACATTCATTGCTATGCATTGTGTAGTATGTTTCTTATCTTTCATGAACATGTGCTTGTTGCAAATCATGCCGTAGATAGTGTGTTCTACACTGTTGCTGTGAAAGACGGACTGATGGTGTGATTTCTGATGTACGTCTCTGTCATGGTCCAGTCATGTAATGCCTGAAGAGACACACACAGATGAATATTAAGCAATAATCATGTTTTTCATGCAATTTCTGCAGGGGGATGAGCCTCAAGACCACCTTTGCCAGCAGAAATGGGCCATTGGACGTCTGGAATCAGGACATGTTTGGTGCTGCCGACATGCACATGTGTGCGCAGGCAGAGGCACAGGGATTGCGATCATACATCCGAAAATCGATTACGTGTTTCAAGGGACTCCAGGCAAGGTGAGCAGCACAGGGGGGTCACAACACAGCAAACCTTCCACCTGGCCAGTTGAACATGCATGCTTAGTAGCAGCACTGACGGTGAACTTGGACAAATATTGGTGTAGAAGCGCACAATGCAGCTCAGATGTGTTAATGGACTGATGGCTAGTTGATGTGAAAGTTGTCTGGGGTACCTGCAGGGGCAGTGGCATATACCCTCCGGTCCACCATGGTCCATTGAGGCACTTGTATTAGCCATGTAGCATTCCGAGACATGGAATGAAGCAGCTCACAGGGACAGACAGCAAGGGACAGACTCGGGTGCAGTGCATTTCATTTCCAAGTAGAAATTGATACATGCACTGGCTACTTTATTTTGGTCATGGTGGTACAGGACTTGTTCTGAAGTCAGACCTTGCTGTATGCGTCTGTCTGCTTACACAGGGAACATTGCATGTTGTGTGAATCGTGACACATTGGTGTTCCATTTGCCACGTACCCACCGGTGCCTGACTTACTGCATTGACTGTGTATGAACCATCATAGAGGTAATGTTACGTATGGGTATGAAGCATCCACACAAGTTTGTCTGTTTGTAGTGTATTTTGTTACTTTAGGGCATATTGGTAGTGTGGTTGTGTGTTTTGGGCACGCACAGATTATTAACTGTGGCTCTCCTTGCAGCATTGAACTGCTCCTGTTACCGGACCGGAGAGTGCGCAGGCAGGAGGCCAGCACTCACCCCAGAGATAAGTTTCTCTTTGACTTCCATTTGAGTAATTTGCTGCTATGTGCATGTGAACAAGTTTTGTCGATTTGTGTATGTGTTAATGTGTGTACTACATTTTGGTGCATTCCCTACTTTCCTGTGTCAATCCTACTCCCCTCTCCTGCCCCTCATTCCCGTTATCCAATATGCCAATGCCTGTGCCGACTGCATATCCCTGACCCCCCTTCCCCTCCAGGGTCTCAGAGGCCTGTGTGAGTTAGACCTTGCAGGCACCCTGACCACGGTGGGGGGTGGTTGTTTTGTGCCACTCCTGCGCCTGTACACGGGAACTGTGACAGTAGACATCCGTTTGTGTTGCATCATTCTATGTTATGTACCACACATGGTTCAGATCCTGTAGTGACATTGTTTTACTGTGCTACCTTGGTTGTTGACATCATTGTGGTCGTACTTGGCCTTTGTGGCGTACTGCTACTTGAAGTCATCTACTGGAGGCTGTTCTGGTTTGTTTTACTGCCTGCAGGGTATTTGCTTGGCTTCTGTATTGTCCTGCTTTGAGTTCTCTTGGATTTTATGCTTTTGCAAATCTAGGTGGACTCTGAGGGTGCTGGCAACTTTTTACATACAAGGTGGGAGATGGTGACAAAGGGGAAGGGCGATCCTGTGGCCAAGTGGAATTCAAGGATGTACGATGAATGACTCTGATGCAGTTGTTCAGTGGGTCGTGGTGATTTGTGAGGGGGGGTGTTTTGTTGTCGATAGTTGCATTGCCCTGCAGTCTGATGGGCACCCTGTAATTGTAATTGTGCTTTCCTATGTACATGATGTATTCTGTTGATCAATGCCTGTTCATGTGTTTTGTTTACCTTTCAGGTGTGAGGGGATAGTTGTGGTTTGACATGCTGAGGTATACACATGGTGAATGTTCACATGTGATGTGTAGACGACACTGATGGTCACTTGATTTCACATGCATATGTTGAGTGCATGTCCCTACTGACCCACACGCTCGCACTATGATCCACTACATGTACAACCACCCTTCCATGTCCATGTGTACACTCTGTTTGCCTTCTGGTGCCCACCGTGCGCCTGCAGCACATGTTCTCTGACCATTTGTGGATCCTGTACATGTAGTTTATTGCTTAGATGTCATGCTCACACAATGGCTGTTCACTGTGCTGTGCGCTGAGCAGTGTGTTGCAGGAGGTGGACACAGCACACAGTACCTGCAGTGTTGATTTTGCAATGCACATTGTGCATGTAGACAGGCATTCATTGTTATGTTTCAACTACAACCTTTGGAATGCATTTGGGTATGACTTATTTTGGGTGGGACGTTGTTGGTCAGTCATTTCATCTGATTCAATGTCAGGCATCATTGTCTCATGCCAATTTACATTTTTCACATGGCAATGTGTACCTTATTGTTACTGTGTTGGTGTATGGCTATTGCTTGCCATGTCATGTTGTGGTTTTTCAGGGTTTGAGTGACATACCAGTGATAGTCATGGCCTGTTTGGCAGGTCTGTGTGATTCACACCTTGAATGTGTGCATTTTGGTCACACAGGATTGCTTGTGTTTAAGTAGCTAGGGATGCACACAATGTGGCAATTCCATGGCAACAATCTCAAGGTGGTAAGGTTGTGACAGTTGACTGTCTCTTTGTCATCATCGATTGTCACCTGGTATGTGCCAGGCCTGTGTGGACTCCGCAGAGTGGGGAGTTTAGGTGAAAAATCTGTCCACAAGCTGGGTCCGTGCTTCCTCACCACGTGCCCTATCCTCTGCCATGGGCAGCGCCTGTGCTTGTGGTTGGGGATGTGGGGGCACCACTATGTCCACCGGTACGCCCTGCCGTGTTGCAACATTGTGCAGGACACATGCTGCCACAATGATCCTGCACACTACTGGGGGTGCATAGAGTAGCTGCCCGCCAGAGCGGTCAGGGGAGCGGAAGCGTGACTTGAGCACTCCGAATGTGCGCTCCACTATGGCCCTGGTTGCAATATGGGCCGCGTTGTATCTTACCTGGGGTGGTGTGGTGGGGTTCCGGATTGGCGTCATCATGTGGTTGCTCAAAGGGTAGGCACTGTCCCCTGCAGAGGTGATAATGGTTGTGATTATTGGGGTTTGTGTATTTGTGTGTGTGTCTGACAAGCATGCATGTGCACGGGCATTTGTACTCACCTAGGAGCCATGTGTCGCCATGCTGGCCAGCTTCCAGGGCCCGACTCAGGGCAGACATTCTGTATATGAAACTGTCATGGGTGGAGCCAGGGTAGTTTGCATAGACAGAGGTGATGATTCCCTTTGCATCGCATACCACCTGTATATTGATGGAATGCCAGTGCTTGCGGTTTCGGTAGATGTGCTCAGTGGCCCTAGGTGGACGTAGGGCCACATGGGTGCAATCTATGGCACCGAGCACTTTGGGGAAGTGTGTGTTAGGCAGAAACCTGTGCAGTTCCCTCTGGGACCACTGCAAAAGATTTAAGACTACAGGTGTTTGGCAGTAAACTCACTTGGTAGCAGTCTGTACCACACAGATTCACTTGGTAGCTGTGGCTGAGCAGTCAGACTTCCCTCAAGAAGAGTTAGGCAGTATACAGGGTATTCACAATAGGTCAAGAGGACACAATAGAACAAGTAAACACTGACCAGGGCTTGGTGTAAAAGAGATATAATTATTTATTTAAAACCACATCTAGAAAAACACACAGGCACTAATAGTAAGCAATTCAAAAACACGGTCACTAAAAGATATACACTCCCTTAAAAGAATATTAGACAAATCTTAAGTAAAGCCCCACTTATTTTCAACAGCGGTGAGCGCTTAATGTAGATGGCACTCTAATAATTCGTTTTAAAAAGGGAGAGAAAAGCAGAGAATAAATTGAAACAGATCCCAACACTTTTTCACGAGCACAACAAGAGAGGAAGGCAAAGTAACACCGTGACTTCAGAGTCAGTAGGCCGTATCCGCTTTAAGAGGATCAAAACGAAATGTGTCCAAGGTCACACGGTTGCAGTGCACAAAAGTCTTGTAACGGTTCAAAAAGGAGTTGGACCAAAGTAAGGGACCAGTTAGAGGGTCAAGGCGGCCAGCCCAGTCCAGAAGGTTAAGGGATTATTATTACCTTGTAGCAATCTTTAGAAAGGGAGGCCTGGCGGACACGGTACCTTAAAGTGGTGAGAACACTCCAGCGGGGGCAGTTGTTCCTGGCAGCGGATGCAAGTCGGTGCTTCGTCCGGGGGAAGAGAGGATCTCGTCTGGGAGGAAGACAGGAGTCCGTTGCACTGCCAGGGAATAAACCAGCCGCGGAGTTTCTCAGGTACAAGGAGCGGTCCGTTGATTTGCGGTCCAGTGGTAAGTGGCTATCCGGCTGTCGGGGTGCTTGGCACAGGCAGTTCGACCACAAGCCAGTCTGGGGTGCGAAGAGAAGAAGGTAAACTGGTTGTGCCCACCAGTCAGGGGAGGAAGCCTCACCAGCCGGGAGATCTTCTCTGTCGTCAGGAAGTGGTGAGTCGGTTCCGCAGGGCTCCACCGATGGTGTCATCGTGGTAGGTTGGCTCAGCTTCTCCCTCGTCGGATTCTCAGGTCCTGTGGCGACTTCTGAAGTTCCAGTCCCCAAAGCCCTGCTTTTATGCAGCATACCCCCATTCACTCAGCCTAGCTGTCAATCAAACATGCTAAGTGGTGAGCCGGCCGGCTCACCACTTGGGCCAATCACACAAGAGTGCGACTTGAGTTACCAAGGTAACTCAGTCCAGGGTGCCTAAACCCCCTCCGACACCCCCTGTGGTACCCAGACAGAGTGGCAACACTTTTGGAGGCTTCTGTGGAGAAGCCCGCCAAAAAGTGGAGCAAAGTGCTCGACTTGGGTTGGAGTCACAGAAGAGAACACAAACGCCATTTTAGAATTGAGTCCTGGCAAAAAATACCAACCGGCGAATTAATATTAATTAAATAAACCGGCGGTATGTTCGAGGCTATGAGAATTAAATAATTAAAGTTGGTAGCCTCGAACAATGGGAAAATCCCATTGGGAAATATTCGCGGTCGAATATAAAAAGTAATATCCACTGCCACCAGCCAAAACTCGATCAGGGGGGACAGAGACGTGCCCCCTCGACTAACAGACCCCAGGGCAATCAAATTTCCCCGACCAGTACGTCCACAATATGATGGTTTGTACTGGTTTCTGTTCATAATTTGAGACTAGTAAAGCCAATGGTGACGTTACATGCCCTGGGAGACAGTAGTCAGTCCCAGGGTATGGAGTTTATGGTGGGGTGTAACTATGACACCCCTGTGTTACTGCATGGAGGGTGCTGTGTAACACACATAGTAAAAACACATGAGACCCTATGAAGTAAAGGACCCCATTGCCCATAAAACATATTAACAGTCAAGGGAACACCATAAATCATGTCCAAGAGTGGGAGAAAAAGAGTCTCACTCTTGGCAGGAGAAAAAAACAAACTCCAGAAATCCAGCAAAGCTGCTGGGGGACTCACTAGGTTAGGACATTCAGCCTAAAGAGAGAATTCTCCCTAACAGTGTGCCACCCTGTAAAAGTCCTGGACAATGGCCTGCCTTTCTGCGGGTGTTCTGGGCATGTATATGTAACTGCGGACTGAGGGGTGTGCAGTCATGATTGCCAAGACCTGGTGTAGGCAGCGTGACTGCGTGGCCTCTGAGACCCCCCCACTATGGCAGTAGTCCGCTGAAAAGAGCCAGTGGCCAAAAAATGCAGGACATTGAGCCCCTTCTCCAAGGGGCTCAATGCTTGGCAGCAGAGGGTGGGGGATGTTAGGTCATCTTCCCACTCCCTGACCAGGTCTAGGATGATACGGGGTGGAAACCTATACCTGCCATAGACCTGGTCGTCAGGCATCCCAAAAAGGCTTGTCCGTGGTGAAAAAATGCGTGCCCTGGCTATTCTCCTCCTCCTGCGGTGTCCCACGATCAGTGCTTGCGCGCATTTTTATACTGTGCGCGGGGACACTTCCGCCTGCCTTCGTGTGGCGGACGCGTTGAAGCCTGTGCGCGTCTTTTGCAGTGCGCGGGTTTCCCGTATTCGAATCCATGAATACGGGTTGTTCGTGTGCGTGTGGGCGTTCCGTGTAGTTACCTGCAGTACTTCCCCAGTTATGCCTTCTTTTTCACGCGTTATTCCCCATTCCGCGTGTTACGCCCCCTGTTCCACCTACTTTTGTTGTGTGTGCCGCGCTATGTGCGCTTTCGCTGTGCGCTTAGCGCACGCTGTTTGGAGACGTGTGCGCCAGCGTGCGCCATGCACGGATTTGGCGCACAACCAGTGGGACAGTAGCGCAGCGCCTTCCTTGAATTGCATGCGTGCGCATGCGCTTGCTTTCTCACGCTTGCGCCTCCTTGCGCCTGCTTGCTCTGGGATTTTCTGCGTACGTTTCTTCCATGAATCGGCCCCTTAAGCTGAATGGGAAATCATACTGTAAAATGCACAAAAACACAATTGTACATTTTGGAAAGATGGGCTGCAAAAACATAGGTATATTGTACTCTGTGTATTTTATTTTGCCCCACAAAAAGAACTTCAACAACCTAGTTGAGGCTAAAGCATTCCTTATAGACCAGTTTAGTTTAAAGGCCAATGTCGCACCTCCCTGTGATCTGATACTGCCAGGGCAGGGGCCCTGTTCTGTGGACTGACAAGTATGAGATCCAAGTAGAACCACCTATCCAGAACCTCCTATCCAGGCAGAACCACCTGTGCAGAACTAAACCCTCCAAAAATCCCAATAATTCAGGGAGAAAGGAGGAAAGGCTGCTGATCTCTTTGGGAGAATCCAGTGACCAGACCTGTCTTTGCCCAGCTGATGCATCTCACTTTGCACAGTGAGCAGACCCCTGTTGCCCCGCTGTTCCCTTAAAGGAGATCCCCCCCCACTGCCCAGGTGACCACATCATTGTCCAGCTGTCCAGAGACCCGGTTAGCTGTCCAAACTACCCAACTGAAGTGCATTTTGTAAGTATCACCCTCCCCAGTAACAAAAACTGCATACCCCACTCTGTTGCCTTGCATTCTGTCTAAACCCGATAAAAATCCTATAAGTACCCTAGTAACTTCCCAAATTGTTAGCATCCTTTGTGTATCCTGTTCTTCAAAGAATCCGTGTTAGTCTCTGTGTTACCATAATTCTTTTCAAATCAATTCAGTGCTTTATGTAAGTCCGTAGTACCATTTTTAAATAAATTAATACATTTCCCATAAGGATGAACGTGGCACAAATAGGTCAACATTCCAAATTAACCTCCTTGCGTGCAGTGTCTTTCTTTAATAATCTAGCCCACGTACGTGTTTCCATTGGACCAAAGGCCCTTAGTGCGTAAGCGCGTATGCTCGCGGGCGTTTCCCTCGTGACGTGGGCATAGTGGTTCAGCGCGTGTTAAAAAACTGCACGTCCGCGTGTGAATGCGTGTAATCCGAGGAAAGGGACTACGCGCGTAAGTGACGTGACGTACGCGCGGGCGTTTCCCTCAGCACGGGTTAAAGGTGAGCGGGGCCAGCAGTTCGCTGTGCGTGCCTTTCGTGGAGACCGACGTGTGCAGCTGCTTCGTGTTGTTTCGCGCCCCATCACATCTTCACAGCGATCGAGGACTTATCTCTTCTTTTGGCGGGGTAGTGGCTACGTGTGTTTTTGTGCATTGCGCTAGTCAGACGGTGAGTCGCGCACGCTATTTTTCCCACTGCGGGTGCCCCTGTGTATCGCACCTGTTTTTGAAGCCATAGTAGCCTGCGTGTTCCACGCGTACGCGTTTTTCATGTTACTGGGTGCCATCGAGTACTGCGGGAGGTTGATTCCACGCAGGGTTGCGTGGATGGTTTTACTGCAGTTTTGGGGTGCCTGAGCATAGCGTGACCCATCACTACATCACCGGGGTCACATACAGCCTTGCAGGTGCAGGGGGGCTGTTAACATCTTGCATCCCACCCCCTTCACCCCAATTGCCCAGGTCAATTGTGGTGTACACCTCCCACTGGCACTACTCCATCTGTGCCGGCACTACTCCATCTGTGCCATGGTTGGGAGGCCACCAAAGGTGAGGGGCGCCTCAGCTGGGCGTACTCCTTGTGGCAGGTGTGGTCATGGACGTGGCCGGGGTGACCAGGGAGTAGGGGGACTCCAGGGTGTCCAGGGTGGCCACAGAGGGGGAAGAGGCAGGGGTGCGCCCTTGAGCATGATGTTTTGCCATGCGTCGGTGCAGTCATGCCACCACCCCCTGTGGTTCTGGGAGATGCAGCTTCTGCATCTGGCACTGGCGCACGTGTGGCCTGGCAGTCCGTTTCATCGATTGCCACGGACCCAAGGGTAGTGGTAGCTGCAGGTGCAGCTGTGGACACCACCACCCAGGCTCAGGGTCTGCCAGCGCAGGCTGCGTTGGCAACTGAAGAGCCCTTGGAAGATTTCCAGCAGGCCCGGAGGGAAACCGTAGGGGCACACAGGGCTGCCCTGACCAAGACATGTGTCTCTGGGGCAGTAAAGTCATCTGCTGCCCCAAACAGCCAGGTGTTGGCAAGTGCAGGGGCAGATGCACCCAACAACACCCCGGTTGTGAGTCTGCCAACCAGGACAGATGCGGTCAATGACCCTACCACAGTGGATGTTGCTGCGCAGGGTCTATTAGAGGGCACCAAGCTGCCACTGACGCAAGTCAGGCCTTTGGTCATCCCTCCACCTGCCACTCCCTTGGCTCAATCCACCGGTTCCACCTGCCATGCTGATCAGGGTGGCATCAGCCAGCCAGGGTCTGCGCCACAATCCAAGAGGAGGAAGGTTGCACCTGCAACACAGACTGGGACCCCACACACAGCCACGGCCTCCTGCACGTCGAGGAAGAAGCCTTCCTGCAACCAGGAACTGGACTACCTCATGGACTACGTGCGGGACCACAGCCGTGACATGCTAGTGGGTGCTAATTGTCAGACTACGGTTGCTCACCGTGATACCCACTGGAAGCAAGTTGCGGAACATGTGAGGTCATTCGGCCATGAGGTGCGCACGGCGCAAGAGTGCAAAAAGCGTTGGAATTACCTCAAATGCAGCGCTAAGGCTAAGCGTGCCTATAATTACAACTTGTCTCTGGTGACTGGAGGTGGGCCTGCACCGGAGGAGGAAGACCTCACTCCGCATGAGTCACTCGCTGCAGAGTTCATACCATCAGAATCAGTCAAAGGAGTGGGAGAGATGCCGGACTTTGATGCACAGTCCAGTGAGTGTTGATGCGTGTTTGTCGAGGACGCGTGTGTTTTACTTGTGTGATGTGATGTGCATGACTGCCACTACATGTCACGTGTACATGGTTATGATGTGTTAGTAATGCAATGCTTCCCTGATTCATGTCTACTCTGCTGGATGGTGGACATGTGGAGCAGACGGGGACTGTCCACATCACCACTTTTGCATCCTAGTCACATGCTGGTTACCAGTTTGCCCCTCCGGTCCATGTTCCAGCTCACTGGCACTTCTGCATGTAGCGTGGGGGAGCTTCCTCTCAGCCCAGGAACTATACATAGCATGACTGACGTGCATGTGTACTCTGCCTGCAAGGGGGTACCCAATGTAAGCATGCTCCCTTGCCCCTCAACCCCCTGCTCTGCACCCCAATTCCACCTTAGCACTGGTCTGCTACAATATTGCCGTTGGGTACTTCCCTGTTCATGCCTCCTGTGTACATGCTAACATCCCGCGGCCAATCTGCCAGACATATCCATTGTGGTACATCTTTAGTACTTGATGCAGGGTATCTCACTTGGACTGTGCAGAGGTCAGATGCCCCGCAGGGACATGAGTGCCCATTCATGCTCCATGTGCACTCCAGGCATGCCCATATGTGTCCATGACTGGATGATGACTGTAATACAAGTCCAGGATGACCTAACTTGCATGGCATTTCATCTGCCTTCCTATGTCAACTGTGGCTCAGTACTGCATTGCACACATGTTTAGGGTCTGGCAATCTGTGAGGGTCACAGGCCTCAGCCTGTTTAAAGGCCAATGACTCTGTCCAACTGGTGTAGTGTCTTCTTCACACGTGGGTGGACTCCAGGGGGTTCATCATGTGTCCTGCTTACTGTCCCATCATCATTTGCAGTGTTGTCACTTGACTCACATGAAGCTGTTGATGCTAGTCAACACTGTCTGTCAATACACAGGTCTATCCTCAGCCTTTTGATACCATGCAAGGCATCCCTGCTTTTGCACTTGGGTGGAGGGGTGCTTTGCTTGTAGATATGCTACCCATTGAATGCACATTGCACGTGATTCCTGAAGTTGACCTTGTACTGCCTTCACATTTTCTGACACACACCATGGAGTCCTTGTACATGTAGGTAGTGAGTAACATGCATATTCGCTGCACTGCATAGACCCACTTCAGTGCAAACTGCCACCTTTCAACAGGTCTAATCACAGAAGCAAATTCAAGTTGACCCAGCATGCATGCCAGGTTCTATTTTGTTTGTCACATGTCTGCCTGATGTGTTTGTTGTCGGTGTGTGTGTTGTGTGCTTCTAACATGTGTAGTGACCTTTTTTCTCTCTATTTTTCAGATGATGACGCAATGGAGCCGGAGGATGGCGTTGTCATCCCAGGCACAGGGTTGTTCTCACTACAACAACCCGGCACAAGTGGGGGTCATGGGGTGGTAGGCCACGAAAACCCCCAAGTGCTACAGTCCATCTTGTCTCTGGCTGCCTCTGAGTCCAGCCCTGAAGAACACTCTGACGACCATGTCGAGATGGATGAGCATCAGGTCCATATGTCAGGGGTGAGTGATTCTGATGTGGACACTCCTCTGTCCGCGACACCTGCACTGAGGGGTCAGACAGTCTTGGAACATCCGCCCGTGGTGGATCAGGACGCAGGGTCACCCTTCACACCAGTCACTGATGTGCCTGGGACAACACGTCGACGGGGGCATGTAGTCGTGCAGCCGCGGGCGGTGCCAACACAACAAGGACACACAGTCCTAGGATCCCGCAGGGGTCAAGCCCAGCAACGTGGTCGCTGCGCGCAACCACAGTATACCGAGTGGGAGCAAGACATGACTGCCCATTCTGAACGGCAGGGGGCAGCAATGGAGAACATCGCTGAGAGCATGGAGCGTGTGGCCCAATCTGTGCTCCCCCCTGCTAGGCAGGTGCTTCTCCAGCAGCAGGCGGCACGGTCCACAGCCCGCTCGGTCTGGCTGGGCATGGCCGCCTCAGACAGCGCACGCCAGGCTGAAATGTCATCTCTGCATCAAGCAATTGCTGCTCACGCAGAGACACACATGAAGGCCCTGAGGGAGGAGCATGCTTCCATCAGATCCACTCTCGATGTCCTTGTGATGTCCCAGAGGGAGCGGGCAGAGTAGAGGTTTGCACAGCTTGAGCGTACCATCTCGGCTGAGCTACATGCTTGCCGGGAGGTGAAGCGGTTGTCAAGCCAGGCCTTGCAGGAGGAACTCCGTGTTACACGTGCTACCTTGCAAGAGGAAGCACGTGTATCACGGGAGGTTCTGCATGCAGACCTACATGTCATCACCACACAGAACCAGGCTCACCCGTCCGGCAGACCTGCTGCCAACGAGGGGCAAGCTGCGGCTAGGCGTGGTCATGCTCTTGTGCCACGTCCTCCTTTCCAGGAAGAGCCAGACTCGGACGACAATCTATCTCCCACATTGGTCGGGCTGTGCAGACGTTGAGCCCATGGAGTTTTTTTTTTCCTCAGCATCATGGCATGTGGGTGTTGAGCAGCACCCTTTACCGCCCCCCTCCTGGGTGCCCCCCCCCCGGGTCGTATGTGGCCATTTTTGATTTTTCTTTTAGTTTAGTTAGTTAAGTTTCGGTTTGATAGTTTAAATAGGTAAAGTAGGTTTTTCATAGTTAGTGTAATTAGTTAATATAGTTTAAAATTGCTAGTCTATTGTGCTTTCATGTGACGGTGTGGTGCTTTGTGGCTTGGGGTCCTTGACTCACATATGCCACTCCTGCTTCCCTTATCCATGGGCTCGCAAGGATGGTTCGGTGTAAGAGCCTATTACACAAGGGCAATGGACTGTCATATCTGTGGCATGTCTGCTGCTGTGGAATTTGTGTTAACACCCCTAGTGGGGATGATTGGGGTGTAATTGTCCACTGTTCTTCTTTTGCTAGATGGGGTTTTAATGATTCATGTGTACATTCATTGCTATGCATTGTGTAGTATGTTTCTTATCTTTAATGAACATGTGCTTGTTGGAAATCATGCCGTAGATAGTGTGTTCCACACTGTTGCTGTGAAAGACGGACTGATGGTGTGATTTCTGATGTACGTCTCTGACATGGTCCAGTCATGTAATGCCTGAAGAGAAACACACACAGATGAATATTAAGCATTAATCATGTGTTTCATGCAATTTCTGCAGGGGGATGAGCCTCAAGACCACCTTTGCCAGCAGAAATGGGCCATTGGAAGTCTGGAATCAGGACACATTTGGTGCTGCCGACATGCACATGTGTTTGCGCAGGCAGAGGCACAGGGATTGCGATCATGCATCTGAAAATCGATGACGTATTTCAAGGGACTCCAGGCAAGGTGAGCAGCACAGGGGGGGTCACAACACAGCAAACCTTCCACCTGGCCAGTTGAACATGCATGCTTAGTAGCAGCACTGACGGTGAACTTGGACAAATGTTGGTGTAGAAGCGCACAATACAGCTCAGATGTGTTAATGGACTGATGGCTAGTTGATGTGAAAGTTGTCTGGGGCACCTGCAGGGGCAGTGGCACATACCTTCCGGTCCACCATGGTCCATTGAGGCACTTGTATTAGCCATGTAGCATTCCGATACATGGAATGAAGCAGCTCACAGGGACAGACAGCAAGGGACAGACTCAGGTGCAGTGCATTTAATTTCCAAGTAGAAATTGATACATGCACTGGCTACTTTATTTTGGTCATGGTGGTACAGGACTTGTTCTGAAGTCAGACATTGCTATATGCGTCTGTCTGCTTACATAGGGAACATTGCATGTTGTGTGAATCATGGCACATTGGTGTTCCATTTGCCACGCACCCACCGGTGCCTGACTTACTGCATTGACTGTGTATGAACCATCAGAGGGGTAATGTTATGTATGGGTATGAAGCATCCACACAAGTTTGTCTGTTTGTAGTGTATTTTGTTACTTTGGGGCATATTTGGTAGTGTGTTTGTGTGTTTTGGGCATGCACCGATTATTAACTGTGGCTCTCTTTGCAGCATTGAACTGCTCCTGTTATCGGACCGGAGAGTGTGCAGGCAGGAGGCCAGCACTCACCCCAGAGATAAGTTTCTCTTTGACTTCCATTTGAGTAATTTGCTGCTATGTGCATGTGAACAAGTTTTGTCGATTTGTGTATGTGTTAATGTGCGTACTACATTTTGGTGCATTCCCTACTTTCCCGTGTCAATCCTCCTCCCCTCTCCTGCCCCTCATTCCCGTTATCCAGTATGCCAATGTCTGTGCCGACTGCATATCCCTGACCCTCCTTCCCCTCCAGGGTCTCAGAGGCCTGTGTGAGTTAGACCTTGCAGGCACCCAGACCACAGTGGGGGTGGTTGTTTTGTGCCACTCCTGCCCCTGTACACGGGAGCTGTGACAGTAGACATCCGTTCGTTTTGCATCATTCTATGTTATGTACCACACATGGTTCAGATCCTGTAGTGACATTGTTTTACTATGCTACCTTGGTTGTTGACATCATTGTGGTCGTACTTGGCCTTTGTGGCGTACTGCTACTTGAAGTCATCTACTGGAGGCTGTTCTGGTTTGTTTTACTGCCTGCAGGCTATTTGCTTGGCTTCTGTGTTGTCCTGCTTTGAGTTCTCTTGGATTTTGTGCTTTTGCAAATCTAGGTGGACTCTGAGGGTGCTGGCAACTTTTTACACACAAGGTGGGAGATGGTGACAAAGGGGAAGGGTGATCCTGTGGCCAGGTGGAGTTCAAGGATGTACGATGAATGACTCTGATGCAGTTGTTCAGTGGGTCGTTGTGATTTGTGAGGGGGGGGTTGTTTTGTTCTTGATAGTTGCCTTGCCCTGCAGTGTGATGGGCACCCTGAAATTTTAATTGTGCTTTCCTATGTACATGATGTATTCTGCTGATCAATGCCTGTTCATGTGTCACACTACTGGGGGTGCATAGAGTAGCTGCCCACCAGAGCGGTCAAGGGAGCGGAAGTGTGACTTGAGCACTCCGAATGTGCGCTCCACTATGGCCCTGGTTGCGATATGGGCCATGTTGTATCTTACCTGGGGTGGTGTGGTGGGGTTCCGGATTGGCATCATCATGTGGTTGCTCAGAGGGCAGGCACTGTCCCCTGTAAAGGTGATAATGGTTGTGATTATTGGGGTTTGTGTATTTGTGTGTGTGTCTGACATGCATGCATGTGCACGGGTATTTGTACTCACCTAGGAGCCATGTGTCACCATGCTGGCCAGCTTCCAGGGCCCGGCTCAGGGCGGACATTCTGTATATGAAACTGTTATGGGTGGAGCCGGGGTAGTTTGCATAGACAGAGGTGATGATTCCCTTTGCATCTCATACCACCTGTACATTGATGGAATGCCAGTGCTTGCGGTTTCGGTAGATGTGCTCAGTGGCCCTAGGTGGACGTAGGGCCATATGGGTGCAATCTATGGCACCGAGCACTTTGGGGAAGTGTGCCACCCTGTAAAAGTCCTGGACAATGGCCTGCCTTTCTGCGGGTGTTCTGGGCATGTATATGTGCCTGCAGACTGAGGGGCGTGCAGTCATGATTGCCAAGACCTGGTGTAGGCAGCGTGACTGTGTGGCCTGTGAGACCCCCCCACTATGGCAGTAGTCCGCTGAAAAGATCCAGTGGCCAAAAAATGCAGGACATTGAGCCCCTTCTCCAAGGGGCTCAATGCTTGGGAGCAGAGGGTGGGAGATGTTAGGTCATCTTCCCACTCCCTGACCAGGTCTAGGATGGTACGGG
The DNA here is from genome assembly GCF_040938575.1 of Ambystoma mexicanum. Classification (NCBI taxonomy): domain Eukaryota; kingdom Metazoa; phylum Chordata; class Amphibia; order Caudata; family Ambystomatidae; genus Ambystoma; species Ambystoma mexicanum. Next base: position 1,319,357,333 of record NC_090930.1, read on the forward strand.
GTGGAAACCTATGCCTCCCATAGACCTGGTCGTTAGGCATCCCAAACAGGCTTGTCCGTGGTGAAAAAATGCGTGCCCTGGCTATTCTCCTCCTCCTGCAGTGTCCCACGATCAGTGCTGCGACAAATGGGGCATTCATCGTAGCTGTATATAAGTGTTTTTTGTTTGCGCGCACTTTTATACTGTGCACGGGGACACTTCCACCTGTCTTCGTGTGGCGGACGCGTTGACGCCTTTGCGCGTCTTTTGCCGTGCGCGGGTTTCCCATATTCAAAATCCATGAATAGAGGTTGTTCGCGTGCGTGTGGGCGTTCCGTGTAGTTCCCTGCAGTACTTTCCCAGTTACGCCTTCTTTTTCACGCGTTATTCCCCATTCCGTGTGTTACGCCCCTGTTCCACCTACTTTTGTTGTGTGCGCCGCGCTTCCACCTACTTTTGTTGTGTGTGCCGCGCTATGTGCGCTTTCACTGTGTGCTTAGCGCAGCGCCTTCCTTGAATCACATGCGTGCGCGTGCGCCTGCTTTCTCACGCTTGCGCCTCCTTGCGCCTGATTGCGCTGGGATTTACGGCGCAGGTTTCTTCCATGAATCGGCCCCTTATGCTGAATGGGAAATCATACTGTAACATTCACAGAAACACAATTGTACATTTTGGAAAGATGGGCTGCAAAAACATAGGTATATTGTACTCTGTGTATTTTATTTTGCCCCACAAAAAGAACTTCAACATCCTGGTTGAGGCTGAAGCATTCCTGTTAGACCAGTTTGGTTTAAAGGCCAATGCCGCACCTCCCTGTGATCTGATACTGCCAGGGCAGGGGCCTTGTTCTGTGGACTGACAAGTATGATAATTACAGGGTGCCTCAGACAGCCTGGCAGAGATGCTCTCAAGGACAGAGGGAGATTCAAACCCATAATTCTGCCTCAGAAGTCTGAGTTCCCCTACATTCAAACTGGAGGACTTCAACAGGGGGAGCCATGGCAACCCCTGGGCCAGCTGACCAAGGGAAGTCATTTGGTTGGGGGGTTGTAAATGCCGCCCACATTTGGCAACAAATCCAGCCTATTTGAATTAAAAGACTTTTTACATTAGGACTTTTATTGTAGTAATATGAATAAGCAGTAATGTGAAATTATGATGTTTTTCAATGTAATTTTTTCATAAGCAAGATGAGACTATGTGGGTCTTCCTGGCATGTGGGGGACGTGAATGACATTAAAGAGGCATTTCTGGGGAAAGCGTACATGAAACTGATGTAAAATTTGAAGACAATAGTTCCAGTACTAATATGCATGTATGGAGCCAGTTACCGAATTTTAGGCGTTTTGTTTCCCCAGAAAACAGTGAAATTGTTCCTAAAGGGCAAAGCAGCATCGTAAAGATTTGCTGTTTGTACCAGAATATTCCTTGTAAAATATGGAATCTGCCTATCTGATTTTCATGAGGATAACAATTGTAAATGTAAGGGTTTTGTTTCATAACTGATTTTGGCAGAAGTAATGTAGTGAAACAAAGCACATCATAAAACACACACTAAAACGGATGTCACTTCCCTGGAACCAATCCGCTTGCAGGGAAGTGGCGACATCCACAGCCTGACCTATCTCATCCTAGAGGTATGTCCAGGTTACTTCTGCCCACATAGTAAAACGTTCTCTGATGTCATCCTGCTTATATAAGAGGGAGGCGTACGGACATTCACAACATTAAAAATCCAGACCTTCAAAAATACAGACATTCAACATTCAAAATTCACCCTGCAAGACGCCAGAAACCCAATCCAAGCAGAACCACCTATCCAGAACCTCCTATTCAGGCAGAACCACCTATGCAGAACTAAACCCTCCAAAAATCCCAATAATTCAGGGAGAAAGGAGGAAAGGCTGCTGATCTCTTTGGGGTAATCCAGTGACCAGACCTGTCTTTGTCCAGCTGATGCATCTCACTTTCCACAGTGAGCAGACCCCTGTTGCCCCGCTGTTCCCTTAAAGCAGAGCCCCCCCACTGCCCAGGTGACCAGATCATTGTCCAGCTGTCCAGAGACCCGGTTAGCTGTCCAAACTACCCAACTGTAGTGCATTTTGTAAGTATCACCCTCCCCAGTAACAAAAACTGCATACCCCACTCTGTTGCCTTGCATTCTGTCTAAACCCTATAAAAATCCTATAAGTACCCTAGTAACTTCCCAAATTGTTAGCATCCTTTGTGTATCCTGTTCTTCAAAGAATCTGTGTTAGTCTCTGTGTTAGCATAATTCTTTTCAAATCAATTCAGTCCTTTGTGTAAGTCCGTAGTACCATTTTAAAATAAATTAATACATTTCCCATAAGGATGAACGTGGCACAAATAGGGCAACATTCCAAATGAACCTCCTTGCGTGAAGTGTCTTTCTTTAATAATCTAGACAATAAACTACAGTCTCAGTAAAACAAATCATTTTGCTAACAAAACTGAGTTTGCCTGTGAAATTGTTTCCATTCTAAAATCCAATTTCCTTTCCTGTAAACAAACTCATACTGTCACCCCATAAGAGTAACTCATACACTTCAGTGTCATACCTGTTATGTGTATTTGTACCTTATCAGAAAAAAGGATTTCCGATTTTGACTGTTTAGCCCATTTCATTAGCTGTGTGCTTGTTTAAACCTGTGAGAAGAAGAAATTGCAATTCTGCCACTTATGATATTTGCTATACTGCTTTCCTTCCCAAAGTCGATTTTCTCATCAGTATTCACGCTGTTTAATACCTTGCCTTGTAGCTTGTAAGCATTCTTGCCTCTTTAGTCAGCCACACAAATTCCTGTCTTATTCATTCTACCGCACATGTAAACTGATCTCCAACTATCCAGTGAATTCCTAGTGCCATTTTGCTCATTTTTCAAGGGGTTCTCATTTCGTTTGGCCTCGCATTCTGGGGCGGTAGGTAGGTTATTCAAATCTGATTTTTGCCTCTTATTCCTGACTCCTTCGTACTCCTTTCCACCCACACAAAACTTGGTCAGCAGGTGTTTGGGTGTGTTGCAGGGGAGTGCCTACCCTTAGTGCAATCGAAAAGTATGGCAAAGAGTGATCTTGCTTCCACCTCCACTTCTGTATCTGATGTTAGAAAGTGAAAGTCATTGTATTATAACATTTTGCTGTATAGTATCACCAAACTGGTGATTGCTGCCCTAAATTTGATTTGTTTGATTTTGCATTTGAATTTTAAAAATAAATAAATATTTCATTATTACACACTGGCCTGCTTAATGGTCCATTGCGACACAGAGTGTTTTTAAGGGGGGTGTGAGACAGGTTGGCTGCCTTCTCAAAGCAGAATCCAAAATTAATACATTTAAAAGCCTTTTTATTGTGCGCCACATCCCTTACCAGTGGAAAGAGTCCTGGTCTGGAGTGTGCCGTGCCTTTAAAGCTGTTACAATTCTTTCACTATGTTCTTCAAAATGCATGCATATTTCTAATTCAAGTATTAGTTGTTGTGGAGCATTAATGTATTTATGTGTTTGTATTTGGTAAGCTTGATAGTTTGTACTGTGTTCTTTTATGTGATAGGTTAAAGTGAAAATGTATTCAATTGGGATACTTAGTCCTCTTTCATTGTCATTTTTTTGTAAAGGTTTCATGGGCACCATTTTGATTTTAACTATCACTCTCATTGTAGAAGGACTACTGTGCTGATGGATTATACTTGGCTCTTTTGAACATCTGTCGATATTCTGGGGAACTTGACAGTGAGTGTTACAGCTAGTATTTATTGAGCAGTTACAGATTTGAGGGACTGCCTTAATTGAGCTGGATAACATGAATATAATTCTTTCTCTGATTTTTCTATATTTGAATTTAGAAATGTGGTACCTGAGAAAGGTTATACTTTGTTGTATATGTGCTTCTCCAAAGAGTGTTTCTAATTTAATGTGTCTGGTCAGTACTCATATGAAATTGGAGTTTAGCGATATAAAAGATGTTGATAGTTTATTATTAGAGCATATGATATGATATGATGTGTCATTTATAACGTGCATTTACTCAAGTATTTCTAGGCACGACAAGACAAGGGAGGGAAGACAAGACAAACGATCTTACTAGGACTTGTGTCATTCAGATTGTGCAAGTGCTGCAACGTAAAGTGCAGGGGCAAGGGAGGAGGGGGAGTGCCAGGGAAAGGGAAGGGGGGAAGTGCAGTCAGGCAAGCAATGCTTTGTGTAAGTGCAGTCAGGACAGCACAGCTCTGGGAAAGTGGAAGGAGGCAGAGGACTGCGGGTAGCAGTTACAGCCCCTAATTGCACGATAGGCCCAGAGACAGTACAGGGGAGACTGATCTTGGAGGAGCCTGGTACACAGTAGACTCTGAGGGTAGCCAAACAACCAGTCGGCACAGGAGACAGGAATGCCAGCAGGCGAGAGGGAGAGAAATCAGAAGAGAAAGGAAGGTCTTGAGCTGCTTCCAGAACTTCAGGTGGGTCCGGCTGAAGTTTGAGAGGGGCAGGGAGGCCATTCCAGAGGGAGGCACCTGCATAGGATAGAGATCTGCCCGGTGAAGAGTAAGGTATAATACTAGTCGAAGTTATCATCGCTAGTACTTTACTACTAAAAGGTAAATGCAGAAGATTAATAGTTTAAAAACTCATGCTGGGAGTCCAATATTTACATTTAAATTCAATTTATTTTACAAGTTGGTTGTCTGCCCCTAATCAGATTTAGTAATGGGTGTTACTCGTGGCTTTTTGGGGCTGTTGAGGGGTGAGAAAGGTGGACACCTTTGTTCGCAATAGATTTTACAGTAAAGTAGATGAAGATGTAGTAAAATATTATCATGGATGCGTAAAGTGCAGTCATAAAAGCTTTGGAGTAGTGTGTTCATTGATATGGATAGAAAGAGGTTCTTGCTTCTCACAGTCTAATGTCTATGATGATAGAAATTTGGTATACTGTTACTTATGTATGCACTTATAAAGGGCGTTTGCATTTATCATAATGCAATGTAGCGTGAGAGGTAGGGTTTAAAGTGTAGTTCTGACATTTGAAGTCGTTTTAGTTTTCACTTCATGGGACATACATAAGAGTTGTTAAGTAATAAGGTAGTTGTAAATGAGGTTTTAAACTTACTGTTTTTTAGACAGTTGAGTGTTTTCCAACTTTGTATTTTTAAAAATGTATTGGATCTCATTTAGCTCTGAGGCGTAATTTCAAGGTGGCGACCTGATATGTTAGTAGTGAGGTTTTTCAAGATTCTATAGGGCAAAAGTTGGCGTAAGTGATTTTCACACTTACATTCTATAGTGCAAACTGAATAAAATGTAGGTGGCATGCTGACATGCCAGACAGGTGTATTTCTTATTATGAACACTATGTGGCATGGTTACATAAGCCTTTCAGTGCCTACGGTGGCGGTGCTGACACAACGGGAGCCAAACCTTTCAGAGCATGCATGAAAGGCTTATTGTCCGAAAGGGATTCACACATCGTTGAAATGGTGCAGCGTCATGAAGACGATTCCAGAGCATGCTAATTCCCTCATGCTCCTTTGGGAAGTGCATAACTTAATATTCTCAACCACACGGATACTTGTGGGGACCCCTATAACTAGGTGGGATCTCCCGGTATTATCCAACCAGTTATCCAATTGTTGATATCAATCCTTTAGTGTCTGACCAGCCCTGATGAATGTGGCTTTTACCTTGTCTATGCCACTGAAACCGGTAGGCTTTTTTGTGGCTTCCTCACCAGGAATAACCCAGACGAGTAGATAACCGACTTAAAACTCACTGGGCTTCCTGGCCGATGATTCCCCCAAGAAAAGATGGGAACCATTTAAATCTCTAACTGGACTTTGAAAAATAACGGAAAAGACCAGAACAGTAACAAACATGGGAGAATTTAATGTTTAAGACATTTTTGAAACATCTGGATACCAGTCCTTGAGAAAAATGATTACAAGTATCCAATAGAAATACATATATATGTATTCTCTTTTTATACTCTGTGGATAGAGAAATTTAATAAAGAACTTTTTTCATCTATGAAGCATTCTTTTAAAGGAATTCCTAGTACCTTACAAGAGGGCGAACTTTAACTCAAAAAGTAAATATTTGACAAAAATATCCCCTATAGAACCGATCAACCTGAGTCTTCCAATGTGCGAAAACATAGGGGTACACTCAGACATGAGACCCTTTCCCTGGTTCTTTTGTGTCAAGGTGTGTGTTTCAAAGCATTGTTCCATATACAGTCCCACACAGTGTCACCATTCCACACAAAATTGTGCATAGTTGCCCGTTAGGACCCTCCGGACATTACTGGCTACATGACATTTGGACACCGAACTCATTTCCTCAGATTTCTACAAAAGTCAACATTTATTTTTGGGTTTGTGGTGAAGCGTTGTTCCTTATACAATTGCAGAGCGTTTTACCAACCTGCACCAAATTTTGAATAGTTACCTGTTAGGATCCTACAGAAATTACCGGCTACATGACATTTGGACACCCCACCCCGTTCCCTGGATTTCAGCACAAGACAAAATATGTTTGTGGCTCAGCGAAGCATGGTTACTCATGCAATTCCACACTGTTTCACCAATCTGCACAACATTCTGCATAGTTACCTGTTAGGACCCTCTGGACATTACTGTCTACATGACATTTGGAAACTTTAGCGTGTTTCCCGAATTTCAGCACAAGTCCAAATGTGTTTGGAGGTTTGAGGCTTGGGGAAGCATTGTTCCTTATATAATTCCACACTGTTTCACCAATCCGCATCACATTTTGTATAGTTAACTGTTAGGACCCTCCGGACATTACTAGCTACATGATATCTGAACACCCCGCCCCTTTCCCCGGATTTCAGCACCTTCACACATGAGACGGTTGCCTGAAATCGGCAAAACATCAATGTGTTAATAAAGGAACCGGTCCCGACATGAGGAATAAAACTTGAGGTCCAGGCCGTAGGATGCACGATTTCAAAGATATTTGCACTGCAATGCATCACAACAATCTTAACCATACCAGGGTGTGGTGACAGGTGGGGAGAGAACACAGAACGTCCAGTATGCAACAGCACACCAATTCTCGCCTCCCCCCAATGTCTGCTCGGGGGTATGTCAGCCATTCACACATGCCCATTCTCAGTGCAGTTTACTTCAGGGTGAAAAGCACATCAAGTGATAAGAAAATCGGAGCAGCGACCTACAGGATCAGTGTTATCATTTCTGTTGGGTACTTCTGATAGTAAAATCTAATTTTTCATAAACATGGCCGTGGAATGGCACTTTTTGAATCTTCTTCAAATGAAAAAACAAAGTATGTTTGTGTGCCCTGTTGGCAAACATTTGACAAAAAGAAGTCCAAAAACTGCACATAGAAGACAAAGTAACATACTGTGCAGATGATGTTTGGAAGGACCTTTTTCAGTATTGTTTGTAGAAGATCGATTCACTTCAAGTGATGCACTATTTGTGTTCAAATACTGTTTGAGTGTTTTAAAAAGAGGAAAGATTCCTTAAAGTAGTATATTAGACAACATGGATGTGTCCAAAATGTCTGTTGTGCTTCAAAATCTGAACATGTTTGAGGTGATTGTTCATCCTTTTCGGGTTATTGTTAGACTACAAACAAAGACATCCAAACTTCCTAAAAAGTCATTAGTGCAAGGTGTGAAAGGTAAAGTTGTGTATTTACCTCTACATTTGAAAGGAAATGTGAACACTCTAGGGGTGAAACATGACATTAAGGATTCTTTGTTTGTTTTGGTTAATGGTATTGCTACAAAGGATAAAGAAGTATGACAACAGCTTATAGATATCACAAACATGAACAGAGCTTTACAGTATCTATTCACTCACAGTGAACTGTGCAAAGACACTCTGAATGTACCAGACATGTTATATAGTGGATGTTGTATTAACAGAGAAGAACAATGAAGGTCAATTTAAGCATATTACTATTGCTGAAGGTAACAGTTTGTATGAGTATTAAACTATTTGTGTTATACCCTCATGAGAATTGATAAGTGACAGTCTTGAATTATATCAAATGAAGTCAACTAAACGTGTACCATTTAGTGTTTGGGAAGGAAACCTCTAGAAGCTTGTTTCCCTATGTTTTTCCCACTGTAAAAGCTTGCAGATTGGAAGATCGCAAAGTTCCTATTACTTCTTCAGAATACCATTGTTCATGTATTTATTCTGAGGATTCCAGATTCAGCACCAATATTGAATATATTTTTCACTTACTTTATGAACTTGAATTTTCAACACTGTGCTATTCTGTTGCTCATAAACTTCAAACCAGAACTAGATTTTGAAATATTTCTGCCAATGAGATGGTAAAACAGGTCAAACAAAAGGATGATGTTATAAAAGGCAGAACTACCAATATTCCTACCACTCTGAGAGGAACCAAAGAATATTAGTATAGGAGACATTCTGAGGTTCAATGCATGCAGCGAAACTTGGATCTTCCTACCCGGTGTATCACCCGCTAGTCCCCGGGGATCTGTCATCCAGGTGGCCAGGACAAGGCCATCGCTATTGGATCCAGTTCATGGGGGTGGACCAGTGTGGGAGGATCACCTGAATGGGGGTGCTCGGGGAGTGGAAGTGGGACACCGACGGGTGAGACGTGGCACCCCCTTCTTTATAAAACCTTTTCCCCATCCTACCCCGAAGGATATTCAGAAGCTCTGTCCCCACCCTTTTTCGACATGAACACTTTCTTACACCACGAAAGACAACAGACTTACACCAGAGCTGTTTACCTGACATGTCCCCACACAAGGGACAGGCAGAGTCAGGCAATTGACAATAACTACGCACACCTGACAGCCATTTCCCTTCCCCACAGGGATAAATGTCAGAGCACAAGAGCACACTTTGAGCGAGGACAACACACGAGGAAACAGCCATTCCAGACCGGCAATTCAAATGGAGGAGAAAGGCAGTGAGACCTGGAGGGACGATGATGAGGGAATTGCCCTTGCCCTTTTCAACTCAGACCCGCAAAGCCTCCAAAAGGGAAATCATAAGACCGGGAAGTCCAGCTGGCGTGTGGTGTGACAGGTGTGACAGATGTCAAGAGCACACTGGGTGCTCCCGCACTGATAGCCAAAGCGGGGAGAAGTACTTGCCGCTGTGGTGTAGTCCTTGACCCACCAGATGAGAAACTACAACAGTTCAGCACAGCTGGTGAGTCAAAGAAGACTGATAATAAACCAAACTGTGCTGGGATCAAGGTTGCCGGCGGCAACATTGTTGAACAAAGAACTTATGTGTATGAACTTTAAAGAAGCCCTAGTACAAGGTCCAGCGCTGCAGGGTGTGCTTTCGAAGGACTCTGACTGGAGCCCTTGTGGGTTGTGATTCTTTTTTAAACTACAAGGACCAAGAGTCTCTATGTGAGCTGACGCAAGAGGTCAAAGTGGTCATACATGGATTGAGTAAAACCACTTGTACAATCAAAAATCTTTGATCCGTAACCAAAAGGAAACCAAAGGGAAGTGAATCCTGCATTGTATAAAGCAAATAGAATTGTGCAACTGGTAATTGTGAACCCGGCTGTGACATGCCTGCAGAACGGGTAAAGTACTATAACCCCATGAGCATTGTGTTGACAAGAGTGAACCAGACTGAGGGAAGCTAACACTGAGAACACGAACTGTATTGTTTGGCAAATGTGAACCCAACTGAGGGATGCCTACAAATTAGGGTGAACAGTAACACACCTGTGAACATTGTGGTAACAAATATGAACCTGACTGAGGGATGTCCACAGTTAATGCTTGGCCATAGTGAACCCGACTGAGGGAGGCCCACGTTGCAAGAAGGATCAGAGCTCGGCTGAGTGGTATCCAACATGGAGACTGATTGAAGATACTTTTTGTTTGTTGTTTTTGGTCCATCAGGCCTTCTTAGGCAAGTGACTTTGTTGAAAAGAGAATTGGCCCTAGAATATCCTGGTATCATTGCAAGGAACTATAACCTTGTGCTGGCGAGCCCAAGGAGTGTGCTGTGCTCAAGAGACCCGCCTTGTCCCATACTAAATACGTGGGGAAGGGAGACCCCAGCCATACCATCCTGACTAATCATTTGGTGAACACTTCTTTCTTTTCTTGTGAATATTATCCCACGCTATTTTGTAACTTAGAGGTAAGGAGTGGCAATAGATTTTTTTAGTATAGGCCCTTTTTATTTGACAAGACGCCACTTGGTCTGCCTTATTATTATTTGATGATCGTAGCTTGCTCCCATTTTAGATTTAGGTTTAGATTAAACATTTTTCTCACCAATTCATACAGTTAAATAAACACCCTTGAACTGTAATCACTTGTGTCTGTCTTAACTGTTGCCACCATGAGTTTCTTACAGTACATAGTATTGTTTACTGCATTACAAGCTCAACTACTCGGCTTGCCCAGGAATTCAATTCTCAGATTTATAAATCTCTGATCGGCAAGTCTCACTTCTTTTTCTTCAGCAGTTTCATTGCTTCTTATTTAGCAGCACACATTCTCAGATCAGTACGTCTCGCTTGAATTTCTTCAGCAGATTCATTCCTTCATTGTTTAGCAGCACTAATACTTTTAAAAGCAAGTCACAATTCAGTTTCTCCTGCCATTTTGTTGCTTTGTTTTTTAGCAGCACAAAATCTCTGATTAGTAAGTCTTACTTCAGGTTCTTGAGCACTTTCATTGTTCTGTCTGAAAGCATGTTGAATTCCATCAGCTTCATGGTCTTGACATCTTCCTTCTTCAGAATGTTGATCATGTTTCAGCTTTTGATGTTTTGTTTTGATTTGGGTGGGATTAAATATTGCTCTCTTCTTACATGGCATTTCTATAAAAAATATATTTGTGAGATTAAAGCATTAATGAAAGGAGAAATAAGTATTTTTGTTAAACATTGAACCTAATTCAAATCAACTGATTCAACTATGTCATCTTCAAATTGTAACAAAATTCCATTTGATGTCATGAGGATGAAGTACCTAATCAGGTGTTGATCATGTTTCAGTTTAGGTGCGCGATGATGAGCACTTTCTACAAATAACCTGTAGATTGCGGTTTAACTCCACGGAAAAAAATGCCAAAAAACCAATGAGATTAATTATCTCAGGAACGGGATGGCCTAGTGAGCCATAAATAGTTGTATTAATTTGGCAATGAAATAAAGAATATGCCATGCAGAATTCATGACACCAGACCTCATTGTTCACGAGGAGTTACGTCCCCAAGAACGCCAGCTACAAACCCACAAACAAACACGACTTTGTTTTATATATAGATAGAAAATATATAAACTATGGAATAAGAAAAACTTTGAAATTCAATGAAAAGATGTTTAGTTTGGAACAGTTAAGTCGAGCAATATATTGCATCAAAACCTTTGAAATGTAGTGAAAAAACATTAGTTGAAGAGACGTGAAGCTGAAAATTTAACGCAACGAATCCTCTGAAATGTCGCAGACAATTCAGGCCAAGCTACCTTATCTACTCTCCCCCTGTTGCGCAGCGTATGACCACAATGATGACATCAGAGATGTCATTACTGATGACATAACTGATGATATCACTGGTGGCATTACTAATTGCATAATACATGACATCAGTGATGACATCAGGTGTAACATCATAAATGACTGATAAAAGCACTGATCACATGGATTACATTGTCAACTTTTAGGACTACTTTCTTTTAAATAAACTGTGTACATAGATATTTTCAAAGTACATTTAATTCTGCTGTAACTTCTTTAAATTTTTTAGTATGCTGAGTTTGCCACTATCAACCCCGATGGAGTATTTGCATTTAGAGTTGGGGCTGTTATCTATGAAAGCAATGCTACCAAGACGAAGGGGAGAGTTCTTTTTGAGAACTCAGAATATTGTATAGGTAACCTGTTGGCATGTATGGTCTTATACAATCTTGCTGGAACCCAGAAGACTAATACATACTTGGAATTGATTAATAACGTGTTCCTCTCTGTGGGACAAAATATGAGGTCTTGAAGAAAATCTTTGCTAAAAAGGTGGCACTCTAATATTGGACCCCTAACTACGGTCATGTGCCGGTGTCTATGGTAATACACAGATTTATGAGACCCAAGTCGTACTTAATGCTTTGCCCAGATCCCGAAGTCCACAGATTAAGGGTACTGATTCATATTAATCATTTACCAGTGCTCGCTACTATAGGTGCTCGCTAGAAGTTGGGAGAGGACAGCAGATTTTGTAGAATCTGTATGATTCCTGGCAACAGAGAAACTCAAACATATTTTTACGGCATGTACAAAGTTGGGACCTTTATATATGACTCACTTTGGGCATTTCGTACACAGATACAAATCAATTTTACACCAGGAATTCTGGACATATTATCTTAATATCCATTCTGTTCATGTGCATATTGCTATGTACCAAATATGGCTTCATATTAAGAAGCACGTTTGTAAGAATGTTCCTTTTTCTTAAAATTTCGTAAAACATTTACAGAGGACGAATTGTTGAAAGGCTGAAATATGAATTTCAATGAAGAATTATGTGAAGATTTTTAAAGTTTTTATGATTGTTTTAGAGTTTTATGATTGCCTTAAAAGATTTTGTATGTATGTTGTACAGATGAATTATAAGGTATGAGTATGAGTATGAAATATGTATACAATGTTTTATTCTTACATGTAAAGTTCTTATGAACTAAATAACGTAATAAATAAAGAAAATACATATTTAAATTTACTGTATGGTCCACAATTTGAAGTACATGAAAAAATGTGTAAAACAAAAATAGTATAGTATGTAAAGATTAATTTACTTTGGCATGTTGTCTGTTAGTGTGCAATACAAAGTTAGAATTAATTCAGAAAAAAAATAACTGAACGTAATATCATTCCAATTACATGTCAAAAAGTAAATTATCAATTTCTAAGGTAAGCTTTTATTATATATATATATATATATATATATATATTCGAGAACACAGTTGTACACAAGTACAAAAGAATGGAATGCACTCCAGAGAGTAACAATGTGCCGAAAAATAGGCAGGTTGTTAAAAGACACCGTCACAATTCGCCAATTACAACATATTTATCTTTATTTCTGCAAGGATACAAAAAAGAGAAAGTGCTCAGAAATGGCGCGTTTTGTGGCTATCCAGCTGATTTTTCACAATGAGAGGTGCCTAAAACTGGGATGTATTTAAAACCAACAAAGCTGGTCTCTAATTAAGCAGTGCACTAAACACAGAAGATGTACCCAGGAAAAAATGTCATTCACAGCGAGTAATGAGGGCAGACATTTTTCAATGCACATAACATCAGATAGTGAGATACACCAGATACTATAGCAAGAATAAACAAACTAAGTAAAAAATGTGTCAGCATGTAAAATCAGAAAAAGTAAATCCAATGATAACTTGATAAAATTACAAGAAATAATCTCTGACACATTTCTGAATGTTTACCATGCACATATGCTGTATCTTCACTAAACCTGTTTAACCATGGGAAATAACCACTTTGTTCGTCAGTTAGACAAAGAGCTTAAGTTCTTAATACTGAGAACTCAGAATATTGTATAGATACTTAATGCTGTGTACTGCAGCTTGTAGAGAACCAACTCCTAATCCATTTGTATTTCACACGGTATTAAAATCATGTGATGTCGATATGTAAGTAAAGTGCCAAGCTCTAATGTTGCCACTATGTCATCCAAAATAAAATAAACCAAATCACTAATGAAATCACTGATGAAAAACTATTTGTTTAGGACAGCCAAGGTGGAGCAGACCATGTGAAAAAAGGTCATAAAGTGCCAATGCAGTAGATGTTTAAACCTCAAAGAAACCCAAAATAATCTCCGAAAAATGAACAGCATAGTGATGGAACAACGAGGTTTCTATATAAACTCTTGGCGTCACTTACTGAGGTTAACAAAACTGCATACTAAAATTAACATTAAATAAGCTGCAACTATAAAAGGCATAGAATACCCAAACAGAGGTAAAAATTGGAAGACAGAGTGATTAGTGCAAAGTTTTGTAAATACACATAGTAGCATGGAAATAATTGTGCAAATTCTCGCAGTACAGTACATCAAATAAAGTGCATAGTGCTTCATGATATTAATCAAATACACGTATTTGAATAAAAATACTTGTGCAAACGCTCACAATACAGTACATAGAATAAAGTGCATAATAATTCATGATGCAATACATGAGATAAAATGCATAACGTTTCAAAATAAAAATCAATATTGAACAGGAGCTGGTATAAGAAATAGCTGCATAAAAGTTACACATGCAAAAGAACAAAAAGCAGAATGCTAAAACATGTTCAATATCATAAAAGAACTTCAGAATTTCTTCAAATGTACACACATCAAAATATGATATACATATAAAAGTTATTACTACATCTATTTTAATAATAGCCCAATGAGATACATTAAAGGCAACTCCTCAAAAAAAGCAGACAGAATAGAAAAAAAGTAATACAAATAAAACCCGTAGTGAGGATTAAAGAAGAGAAGAGCTTAGGACTGGCCCAGACAAATCATGAAGCCAGAGCAGAAATGAATGGAAAAGATTACCCAGAAGGAAAAAGTATTGCCCATAAAGAAAAATCATTTACCATAAAGAAAAAAACAGAAAAGAGAGAATAAGAGGAACCAAAAGGTAAAAAGGTAAAACAGGTTTAGAAACAGAAACGCAAAGATAAGTAATTTGCATATATCCATGGAAAAACATCATTAATGAATTAAAAATCCATGAAATCAGCCCAACAAACCAAATACCAAATGAAAATCCATTTGAGAGTCAAAAAGTAGGGAAAGAAAAGAAACAAATCAATATACAAACCCTGATAGAAGTCGCACAAAACTATTAAGTACCCAAGAACATATATAACTCCTCGTCAAGATTATGTCCTTTGGGATGTTTTGTGTCAAAATCTAAAATGCATTTAGTTTCACATTGTCTCAAGAGCAATTCTCTATTGCCACCTCTAAGTGGATCAGGGATGGATTGTATTCCAAAGAATGTGAAGCCCTCCAACATGCCGTCATGTATTTTCTTGAAATGCACTGCCATTGGGTAAGTGGTATCTACATTTTTAATGGCCCGAATGTGTTGTAGAATCCGCAATTTTAGTTTGCCCTTGGTGCTGCCCACATACCATTTAACACAAGAGCAGCTGAGAATGTAAACCACATGTATCACATGTAATTCTGGATGTGATCAATGTATTCAAATTCAAAATAGGATGGCAAAAGCTGGTTTTATTGGCGGCAAATTGACAGGCTTTGCATATTTAGTACATCTAAAAAACCCTGAGAGATGAGTTGTGAGCCAGATTTCAGTCCGTAATGGCAATAGGTCTCATATAGCTGGATACAAGATTATCCTTAAGCATGGCATATTTTCGAAAGGTGATGTTTACTCTTTCACCTAGTAGCCTGTTTAGGTGCTCATCCAGTTTTAGCAGTGTTTACTGATGATCCATCGTATGGCACACGATTCATTGCAATAGGTCAAAATCAGCCGCAAGTCTTGCTCAATCAATCCAGTATGAGAAGTATGATTGGATATCAGCAATGATGTTCTGTCTAACTCACAGGCTTTCATGTGGGCTCTTTAAAGGATGTTTTTTGGATACCCACGCTCTTTAAATTTGTGGGCCATGAATGCACATTCAATATCAAAGTGTTCAATCTCTGAGCAGTTTCTTCTGATACAAATAAATTCACTTTAGGGTATTCTCCATTTGAGGGCCACAGGATGGTTACTTTTGGCATGGAGAGGTATATTAGAGCTAGTTGGTTTCCTATTTAGCTCTGTAACCAGATCATCTTGTGCCACTGTCACTCGAATGTCTAAAAATACAATATCAGTCTTACTGTGGCTTTTGGTGAATTGTAGATTGAGTTGGTTAACATTAAGAATCTTCACAAACTCCTGCCATTCAGATGGATACCATCCCAGACGACGTAGAGGTCATCAATATACCTCAGCCACAGAGCAATCTTATCGGTGTGTTTACTGTTCTTTGGATGTCACACCTCAAATCTTTCTTACCAACCCATTGTTAGGTTGGCATACGAGGGGGCAAAGGTAGAACCCATAGCAGTCCCCAGGAGTTGAATAAAAAACTCTTAGTTGAAAAGAAAAGTGTTGTTGTTTAAACACAGACTTGTCATTTCCAGGATCATTTCACTATGTCCCAAATAGTTCATAGATTTGGTGTGTAAGAAATTCTCACATGCTTTTAATCCATCTTTGTGCTCAATAGATGTATAAAGGGAAACCACATCTAGGGTGGCAAGTAAAAATGATGGTTCCCACAGAATGCCGTCTTTTTTGTTCAGAAAGTCTTTAGTGTCCCTCAGATACGAAGGCAAGGTGGTAACGAAAGATGTCAAGGTTTCATCCATAAATTTGGAGATGTTCTCAAGCAAAGCTCCACAGAGGGTGACAATTGGGGTTTAAGCAGAAAATAAATAATAGGTATAACTGGAAAGGTAGGATGAAAAAATTTGCACAAATCTTCTTCCAGTAAACCTTTGTCTAACCACTTTTTAAGGAGCTGAGCAAGTTTTTCAATCATGTCCTTAGTGGGATCCTTTTTCAGTTTAGCATAGCAGGCACGAACATTGAGTTGTCTATCGGCCTCCTTGATATAGTCAGAATGATTCATAATCACAATATTCATGCCTTTGTCCGAGGGTTTAATGATGCAATCCGGAAGGGAGCACAACTTGATTAATGTTACTTGCTCTTGATGATTGAGATTGTATTTATTGAAGGTTCTCCTCCTTTTTATTCTTTTAAGGTAACTGATGACTAAATCGTGAAAAGCCTCAATATTCCCCCCAGGGTTAAAGATGGAAAAAAACCTGGATTTAAGTTTCATTTTACTGTTTCTTATCCAATTAGTTTGAAAATCTGACATGTCCCACTCAAAGTCAGGGACATTGCCTGGCTCAAGGCTTTCAGATTCCAAGGAGAGGAGATCATTAAAGGTCTTCACATCATGGATAGATACAGTTGTGTGCCCCGATTGTTTCCGTGGGGTTATCTTTCGGTGGCTTCATGGCAAAAAACATTTAATCTGACTTTCCTCATATACTTGTCGAAGTCGATCCTTGTCTCAACATAGTTGAACAGAGCAGTTGGGCAGAAGTTGAGTCCCAATTGAAGTATCTTGATTTCCACTGCTGTGAAGGTATGGGTGAATAGATTCACTGCCAACATGTCTAACGAGTCTGTAATCTTCATTGAGTTTTGTTGGCTCCAGAGCAAGTGAACCTCTCGGATCCGTCCGTGTCCGAGGCCCTTGAGGCGTTTCCCCCGCCTTGTTTTATTCTTCCTCTGTATGCCATTGTTTTGCCTCGGCCTCTGCCTTTGCCTTTTTTGCTGTTGTTGTTTCTCCCATCTAGCCCCAAAAATATCATCTCTTCTAAAAAAAATCATCTTACGTTGTGGTTGTTCGCTTTCACTTTCTGTGGTTAAAATGTCTGAAGATGAGTCTGAAGCTTGGTTTTCTGTAGGCAATGCTGAAGGAAAAGTGGGTAGATTTCACTGTAAAATATCAAAACGTCTGGCAATAGTCAGAACTCTTCCCTTATATATATATATATATATATATATATATATATATATATATGTAATTATCTATCACTCCACTCAATTGCTTGTTCCTTCCCTAACCCTCTCACATTAACCCGTATCCTTCATTGCTTTGTGTGACACTCATTTTTTTCTGAGTGTGTCTTTCGGTTTTGCTGGTGTCATCTTGTGAGATTCACACAGTCTTCTCGTTATAAACTGAAAATGTTCTATCTGTATCTGGCTCTCCAACCCACCCCCAAAACCCCAACTTCACATGGGGTCTTCTTTCCCATTTCTGACCTGTAGCCTGATGTGAATACTATTGTTATTGCTATTGGTATTTATATAGGGCCTACAGCCAGTCCATCTAAGCAATGTCATTAGGAACAATCAGTGTTCCCCTATAAGTGACTACATAAACAGAAGAGTTTTTAGTCTCTTTCTGATGTCGGGAAGATTATTGTACTCGGTAAGGTTGTAGGGGAAAAATCTGCCAAACGGTTTTCGTGTGACACCAGTTTAAAAACTGCACAAAACAAATGGGATGTAGGCTGAAAACTGTGTTTTTGTGTTTTCTTAATCATCTTTTCATTATTTGATGAATTGCTCCCATGATTTCCAGTTTGGGGGGGAAACTTGACAAATCTTTGGTTTCGAAAATGTCATCGAAATCCATCCCGTAAATCAAAAGTTATTTGCATCTTTGAGCCTATCTGCTGCAAAGCACCAAGGCTGATATAAATGTTTTAAGGTGCAGGGGACACCCAGTTCTCTGTTGAATATTTTAAAAACTATTGGATGGGTTTTTCCCACACCAGTCAAGGAAATTAAGACAACGTGTTGTGCCCAAATTGTTTCTTATTTGGTCCAAATCAGCCAAGCAGTTGTCACGCTACAGCCGTTCAGAAACTGCACTTTTTCTCTATGGGATAATGAATGCAAGAAAACTTAAACCTGGGTTTTTATGTTTCCTTAATACATTTTTCATTTTCAAATGAATTATTCCCAAACTGTCCAGTTTTGTGGACAAACTGTTTGAACATTTTCATTCAAATCCATCCAGCAAGTCAAAATGCATTAGCTTTGCTCAGCTTCTCTGCTTTAAAAAGCACAAAGGCTGATATAAAGGTTTTAGGGAGGAAGACTACTTGATGGATTTAGCCCAAACCAGCCAACAAATTTAAGCCAACTCTTTGCGCCCAAGTTGTTTCTTACTTGGTCCAAATCTTCCTAGCAGTTTTCGTGTTACTGCTGTTCAAAAACAGAACTTTTTTCTGTATGGGAAAATGAATTGGCTGAAAACTGTGAAACTGCAGTGTTTTGTTTTCTTAGTAACGTTTTCATTTCATAACCTATTGTTCCCAAAATTAGTTATTTGGCGGCACCCCTGACAGCCTTTCTGTTTTGAAATGTTATCCAAATCCATTCAGCAAGTGAAAAGTTATTAGCAATAGAACTTTGGGGAAAATGGCTGCTCTTTAATTTCTGAAAAGCCTCTTAGCTGCAATGCACCATGGGAGATATAGCTATAATTGAATGGAATAACCCCGACCCCTACCGGAAATCGGCTCAACACTTTGTGCACAATTTGTTTCATACCTGACCCAAATCCGTTCTTCAGTTTTTGCGGTGCGCTGAGCACAACCTATGACTTTTTCTCTATGGGGAAATGAATGCGAGAAGGCCAAAAACAGCATTTTATTGCTTTCTTAATACATTTTTCATTTTCTAAAAAATCTTTCCCAAACTTTTGTGACGCAACCTGTAGAATCATCATTTAAGCACCGCCTAAAATCTTCTCCCATGTGGCATGGGGAAGGCAGCCATTTCCTGACCCTGACCGTGGTGGTGGCATCATGAGGGAGGACCACATGGGAGGAGATGGCGGTCAGTGGGAAGTGATGACTCCCTTGGGAGAGAAAAGTCATCCAGACAGAATAAGGTTTGTACCTTGGGAGTTCATGAATTAAATGTGACATCCTCTAATTATCAGGATTCTGTCATATGCAGAAGTCCTGACCCCAATTTTAAATCCCAAACCATTTATATAACATTTCCTAACTCTGATAATTCTCAGTTCACAAAGCAATCAGAACTAAATGAATGTAAAATAACCAAAACCACTATGGACTTCAGGATCCATAATGCCTTTGATACTGGAACGAGTAAGAGGTATCAAGAGTCAGTAAAGGTCAGATGTGTTATTGAAATGAATTGAAATCAAACAAGAGACCTAAGCGGGAAATTTAAATGCAGGAACGAGCTACAGCTGGGAGAAGGAGTTGCAGAGGCAGAAGCAGTCAGGAGAGAGGCATATGAAGTCGGGAAGGTCGCTGATGGCCAAAACGTGGTTGCTGCGAAAGCAGAAGGCGGAATGCCAGCACGGCTTTGCAGAGTACGTGCAGCAAGAAGCAGAGTCGTGGACAACAGTGGACATAGAAGCTGAGCCATGTGTGAGGCATGCTCCCAACCCGACGTGAGCTGCTCTGGTGTGCAGGAGGATGCACCGACCCAACAGAGCCTTTGGGTCACCAGACAAGAGCCATGCAGACCACTGAAGTTACACAGTAGCTGTCAACGGTATGGTCAGACCTCAGAAGGTCAGCTGCAGCCATCAGCAGTAACGTGGAGACGCCAAAGGAGACCTTTTCCAGTAACAGATCATTTTGAATACCAAACAAACAGAGTAAAGGGGCACAAAGGGCGCAATTCTCCTTTCACAAGATATCAATTTGGGGAAACCTGAAACCCACATTGCCAAGAGGCTATAAATTAGCAGCACAGAGGCGGCAACAATGGAGCAGTTCTCCTTTTATGAGATATCAATTTGGGGAAACATGTAGCTAACATTGCCAACCGCCAATATGCTATAAAGAAGCAGTAAAGAGACAGCAATGCTGCAATTCTCCTTTTATGAGATATCAACTTAAAGACAAGCAGCCATTGTTCAACTCTCCTCACATGGGATACTGGTGTGGAGAACCCTGAAACAAAAATTGCCACTGACAGAAGAAACCAATTGCAGTAGGCAATTTTTCTTCCTGTCAGGTGAGTAAACCAGGAAAGGGATCAGTAGTAGTTGGTTCTGGCAGGCCAGTATACCAGGAAAGAAACAGTTGTTTTGAAGAAGTTTGATTGTGGAAAAAAGGTATTAGGGAAGAAACTGTTAACTTTATCACCCTGACAAACTGTTGTATAACAAAAACATTTGCTGTGCTGTCCTGACAAAAGAATTCCATTGGAAGGATATTGTTGTATCTGTAATCCACTTTATATCCTAGGAAGAACATTTTGTGGAGGAAACAGTTGTTTTGTGAAAGAGACATTTACTTTGCCATGGGGGAGGGTGTATTGGATGAAAGACATTTTGTGTTGAACTGAATAGAATGTTGTTGAATCAGAATCTTGCAAAGAACTTCCTGAATTGATCCAGGGGAAGGGAATCAAACCGTGGTCACAAGGAGTACTTTGGGGGGAATTATAAATTTGAACTTTTGCACTGTTTTGTTGAGCTGAAATCAGATATACTTTCCTTGTACACTTTGATTGTATGTGTTAGTGTATCAGATACATTTTGACACACAGTCATTTTTGTTTAGTTTTAGTTTGTAAGGTAGGAACATTCTCGTTAGGGTAGGAATAGATAAGCATTTATCTCACGCCTTTTTAATTATAAAATGGCAAACATTGAGAAAACTACAACTTTGTGTCGGTCTCTGAGTTCTGACACTTTCAATTATGAGGAGATGGATGTGGGGGTGACAAACGTTTTGTTTGCAAAATATCAGCCAAATCCGTCATGCAAGTCAAAGTTATTAGCAATTAAATTTTCGGCTTTCCTATATATTTATGCCTCTCATCACGGTTCATTCATACTCTGCACCCAACTCACATCCATATTACAAAGGGCAGAGAAATAAACAAAGTCCTACCTTTACAGAAACAGCAGAAAACTGCAGCCCAGAGACAGGAGTGAGAGTCAGTGATTGTGTTTAAGGAAGGTTTAAGGAATATGCGCCCTACCCATTTCACATTCATGGCCATGCATTTCTTTTCTTGTCCCCAGCACACCCCACCCCCACCTTCCCACCCGTACTACATCTATTCTTCAGCCCTTGCCCTGGGCCAAAATAATGTGAATGTTCCTAAACAAAATAATAATACATTATCTTCATAATAATAACATCTTTTTGTATGGAGTGCATTTCGTTCATACCGAAAGTTAGAAAGTGTTCAGTGTATAGATGCAGCACCATTAAACCTAACTAACTATAACAAAAGAGTTAAGAATATCCTCTTGACAGTGCAGACAAGACATTTGCAGATCTACACACATGTCACAGTAGTATTACAGTTATATGAGTGTTCTGCCCTGGGCACACAGCAGACCATCACATTTGCTGCACATGTCACAGAGGTGAGAGAGGGCTCTGTGTATTTAGTTATTTATTTTTAAATGTTGTATTTATCTTGGCATTTGTAATACATGTTAGGCTCAACTGCACATGTTAGAAAGTTATGTTATTCCTATCAGAGTGTTCTGTCGCGCACTGACATAACATCACCAACTTGGTTGCACCTGGCACACATGTGGAATGGGTTTGTGTGGGTGTTCTATCCCCTGTATACATCACATCACTACCTTCAGCTGCCATGTCACAGAGGTGTGATGGGATTATAAGTTATTTGGTTATATCCAGGGCATACAACACATAACTAGCTTCAGTGCACATGTCACATAGGTGAGATAGGGCTCTGTGGATGTTCTGCCCTGTGCATACAAAACATCATCCCCTTCACTACACATTTTAGAAAGTTATGATATTCCTTTCAGAGTGTTCTGTCCTGTACACATGGAACATCACCAACTTGGTTACACTTGGCACACATGTGGAATGGGTTTGTGTGGGTGTTCTATCCCTTGTATACATGACTACCTTAATCTATCATGTCACAGGTGTGATGGGATAATAGGGTATTCGATCATATCCTGGGCATACAGCATATCACCACCATTAGTGCGCATGTCACAGAGGTGAGATAGGGCTGCGTGGATGTACTGTCCTGGGCATACAGCACATCCCCACCATTAGTGCGCATGTCACAGGGGTGTATCAATGCAAATCAGAACAAAAGGACTAAGTAGTCTTATTGAGAATGGACAAAGCAAGATATCATTTACTATTGGTTTGCAAACCGCATAAACAGACAGAACCCCACTAACTCACCGCCCAGACTAACCCAACTCACCTCCAATTCGCCTTCCTTTTATATCACCCCATGGTCTAGCCCCTTAAAATACATATCACTTCTGTTGGGCATCTCCGCCACATCAGGACACAAGAATAAACCTTCTTGTATATCCCCATAAATCTGTATTCAGTTTCCATCCTGTCTTTTGTCATCACGTGATCCCCTGCTTCCGGGTCGGTCGCTCTGGTCTGATGATATCCGGTATCCACCTTCTCAGGCGAGGGACATAGGGCCATCGCCCTGTGACACACTTCCGGCAGAGAATAAGGCTCCATTCTTCAAACTGGCGCGAGCCGGCAAAATCCAAGATGGAGGTACAGGTGGCCTTCACCCAGTGTTATGAGAGCTTGTGAAAGCATTGCCTCAGCAGTCCTACAGTGAATGTCCGTCTAAGGGAGCCCTCAGAGTAAGCATTACCTACAGCCAATAATTGTTGATTTCCCTATCCAGTGTCTTTTTATGGGTAATGACCCGCAAATCGTGCTCTTCCTTGAATTAATACATCTTTATAGTGATTAATTGGACAAATATATACATATACATAGACGTTCACAATCGATCAATGTACAGTGTTTATTAAGACTCCATGGGCCTCATTACACGGTACGCGATAAAATCTGGCCTTTACAGGTATGGCGCTATTAACGTGTCCGTCTTCGCAAGAGGCCACTAATTGCGTGCTATTACGAGTACGCGGACACGAGCACAGCGCCATGCCGGTAATGACCCCACCGCCATGCCGCTAAAGACCCCAAAAAGACCCTTTGCGGCACAGACGAAAGCGCTGATAGCACTTCCGACCTCCAGCAACATGCAAATACCGGTGACCGCTATTAGCGGTCACTATAAAATTGTGGAACCGGAAATAGAGTCATCGCAGAGGAACGGGAAAGAGCACGGCGGCCATCTTTAAAAACACAATCCATTGCCATCCTCTGCACCCAGGACCTGTTTCCACACCAGTGCCATACCAAAGCCTCAAGGATCCCCTCACAGTGCCCAAGGCAATCAAGAAAGGCGCAGACCACCAGCGCAAGGAGAAATTCGCTAATGAGGAGCTGATAATGCTGACGGAGACCCTTGCAGCAAACACGGATGTTGTCTTTGCGACTGACATGCGGCGGGAGACCGTGATTGAGAAAAAGGCCATCTGGGCAGAGGTGGCCCTGAAAGTCAGTGCGGTGGGCACCACCATCCACATCGTTAAAGAGTGCAGGAAGCGGTGGGACGATCTCCGCCTCCAGGTCCACAGCATACTGTCTGCTAATCGTAAGCTGGCCATGGCCACAGGAGGTGGCGCTGATTCTCCCATCAAACTCAGTGTGTGGGAGGAGACCTACGCCAGCACGATTGGCATAGAATCCTTTGAGGGAGTCGTGGATATGGAGCGTGGTGCGCCCACAACATCAGATGGAGGTGAGTGTACACATGAAACAATGCACTGTGAAAGGTGAGCCCCCCCAATGTGAGCCCAGATCCACCTCATAGATGCGGCCACAAACATACATGCACACAACTCAGCCCATGTGAGTGTCACACCCCAACACACACACATGCATGCGTCACCACAGACACGTGCCACACAGACCCATGCATGGCTGACCCACTCAACAGCCCCATGACCTGAATGCCCACTAATGAAGTCCCAATGCACAGAACAGCATGATGAACAGAATCTGCATGAAGCACGTTGAACCATCACCAATGCCATCGCCCTCTTTGTCCCCCACAGGCACACAGACCGACAGCGATGAACAGAACACAGCGACTCAGGCTCCCCCTGCCAAAAAACAAGCCAGGGTACAGGAGACAGGGAACACCACCACCACATCAAGGGGCACAGGGAGGCGTGGGCACCTGCAGAGGGGCAAACAATGCAAGAGTGCCACTGCACCAAGACCTGCATCTACGGCTGCAACAATTGCCGCACCCACTGCTGTGATCCCCCCAACACAGGAAACACCCACGGAGGGCCCACTCTCTGCCGCCACCAGTTCGACTGGTGAGGCAGCAGCCACTGCGCCGCTGTCTGACGTGGAGGACACCAGTGACATCCCCATGCAAATGCAGACCCACAGCCCCCCAGGATCCAGAGAAGCAAGCCCCCCGCCAACACCACGATCCAGTAGGCATGGCCAGTCTGGCAACGAGACCACAGCAGGGTGCTGGAGCGCACAGGTGGCCTCACCTGATGGCAGAGACATAGAGGAAAGTGCAGCAGCCACCCCACGAGCTGGCCACAGTGGCCATGACCTGGCCACCATCAGGCAGCGCCAGGAGGATATTACCGCGCTGGTTGGCCAGCATGTAGATGAGGCTGCCCGTCTGAGGGAGGAGGTGAGGGATAATGCTAGGCAGTCGAGGGAGGGTATGGAAGCCTGTACCAACAGGCTCTGCGAGGAGATGGCCCAATTGAGGCAGGTCCTCACGCGCATAGCGGACGCGATGGACCGACAGTACCCACCACCACCACAGGGACAAACAGGCACCTCCTCCTCTGCAAGTTCGAGGCAGACAAGCCCCCGCCGCCGCTCCTTGCGCACCATGAGGCGCACACCCTCCCAACCTCCAAATGGTGGTGGTGGGAATGGGAATTAGGGCCAGCAGGTTCTAGCTGGCACATGTGCAGCAGGACACCAAAGTTGTACAAGCCACACATGGGGTGTTGTGGGAGGAGGGGGAAAGGGTGTTTTGGGAGTGTTGTGGGGGAGGGGGAAAGGGTGTTTTGGGAGTGTTGTGGGGGAGGGGGGAATGGGTGTTTTGGGAGTGTTGTGGGGGCAGGGTGCAGGGGGAAAGGGTATTTTGGGAGTGTTGTGGGGGGAGGGGGAAAGGGTGGTTGCATATTTGGGGACAAGCGCTTTTTCCTATCATGACATGTTTAATACACTGGTGACAAGTTGAGACACAGGCATGGACTTCATCATTGTGTATGTGAACTTTATTGGGGAACAGGGCCCATTGTGCGCTTCAACACAAACACCAGTGCACTAATACCCACATCCATCCAACAGAGTTGAACCATGTGATTCAGAATATTTGGTTGATCAGCAGCTGACGCAGATCACATCCCTCCTGGACATCGCCTCTTGCATGATCTGCAGCCCCGTCCCCTCCCTCCTCATCCCCATCCTCATCCTCATCAGGTGGTTGCATTTCGACATCAGGGGGCAGTGGCACATTCCGTCTGATACACATATTGTGCAGCATGACCATGCCATGGTTATCTTGGCCACCTTGTCATGGCCGTACAGGAGTGCCCCACCCGACCTGCTTAGGCACCGGAAGTGTGTCTTCAAAAGGCCAAATGCCTGCTCAATCACGACGCGGGTACGGGTATGTGCACGGTTGTATTCCTCTTTGTGCCTGTTCTGTGGGTTCCGTACAGGGGTAAGGAGCCACCTCTTCAGGGGATAGCCAGCATCACCTGCATGGGTGGAACAATGGGGACTTGTTACTGGTCACCTCAATTCCAACCTGTACATTTCACACTAATTCAGTTTGCATTGTGATTGGCATCCACGAATCCCAGCATGCATGGAGACGATCAGTGTAACTGCAATGTGAGAAGGTAAGCTAGTGCCTGCAAGTGGACATGCACCATGCATGCCTTCGGCAGTAATTGCCATGTCCTGGGTGTGGACAGGTCCTAGGTGTTCCTGGGCCCAGACATCCTTTGTACCACACTGCTAGTGTACTGCCATTATGATTCCGATGTCCCCATACTGTGAAGCGGCACTTTAGTAGTGGTGTACGAGTGTGGTTCAGTACAATGGCTACAGGTGATCCCTTTGCATGCACTCAAGGGCGCATATTTGTTGTGATATTGTTCAACGCACATTTAAATTATGCATATTGGCTGCATGTTGCTGCTTTGTGTCATATAGGGTATGGTATGATGTGCAATGTGCATGTGGATAGATGTGTCATGTTTGGCGTTATGGATTAATGTCTATGTTGTGCAGTTTACAACTTGCATGTGGTTTTGTGTCCGGTCCATTGTGGGCTGCCTTGGTGGCCATTGGCGTACATCTGTATGTCCATTTATTGTACGGATGACAGTCCACACCTAGTTGGAGTATGCATCTCCCCCCCAATCACACAAAGTTGGAGTATGCGTCTCCCCCCCCAATCACACCCAGTTGGAGTATGCATCTCTCCCCCCCAATCACACTCAGTTGGAGTATGCATCTCTCCCCCCCAATCACACTCCACATCACACTGCCATGTGCTTGCCCTGCTACTCAACAAGTAGCCACAAACGTTCTCCAGCATGTCGCTCCATGTAGCATGGTATCGTTGAGTTCCGCAGGACCATTGAATCATGGGTTGATCCGGGATATCGGGCACAACAATGTGTAATTACCTTGTTTGAGTCACATACCATTTGGACATTGATGGAGTGGTATTGCTTTCTGTTTCTGTAGACTGCTTCATTGTGATGTGGGACCACCAATTCCACATGGGTACAGTCGATGGCCCCGATACAACTTGGGATGCCTGCCAGTGAATAGAAGACAACTTTGGTGTTGGAGATCTCCTGGGCAGTCCGTGGCAGGGATATGTGTTCACTTCAGGAAGGCATCGAGCACCTGGGTCAGCGTGCGTGAGAATACTGGTTGTGAAATGCCATGCATCTGCCCTACCGTATGCTAGTAGGTGCCTGTGGCCAGGAAGTGGAGTACAGTTACCACCTTCAGTAGAGGGGTGATGGCAGTACAGATGTCTATGAGGCTCACTATGTCGTTGTGAATCATGTCCACAATGGTGGTGATGGTTTCCCGGTACAGACGGTACAGAGTGTGTATCTGCTTAGGGGTTAGGTTGAATGGACTGGCTCGAATCCTGGGGATTGCTGGCTGCCTCTGTGGTATGACTAGGTGCACTGGTGGGTCTTGATGGGCCTGTCTCGCCATCCTCCTCCTCCTGCGTCTCCTCTGTGCTGCCTGTTGTTGTCGGTGATACAATGCAATCATGTCCTCCAGCCCATGTAATGCTGTAAGTATTGGAACCATCTTGGTGTGGGAAGGGGTGTGGAAAGGGGTGTGGTGTGCTCCTTTTCTGCTGCCCCAGTCTCCATTGCCTCCACCTGTGCTGATTGTGGCCACCTGTGGCAGGTCGGAACACTACTCTGGTCTCTTAACGGGTGGTTCGCGATGCCGGCATTTCCTCCATGCCGGTATGGGCTTCTTTGCCCAATACCATGCCGCTATTTGCATGTACGCATGGCTTGTAAAGGCCTGCTATTAGCGCCATGCCGCTATTGACGACCTGAGGGGTCGCGCGCCAGTGGACTGGCTGCTATTAGTGGCACCGTTCTTAGCGGTGCCGCTAATAGCGGTTGTCCGGGCCGTAATTAGCAAGGGATTTTAGTGATACCGGTAATCCCTTACCGGTATCGTTAATCCCTTACCGCATAACGTGTAATGAGGCCCCATGTCAGCCGACATGTGTTTCGACATCAACGTCATTCTCAAGGCTGACAGAATCAATAGAGACATAGTTATAATCCAAAGTAATGAAGTACCATAACATCACACATTAATGTCACAAAGTGTCAGTTGTACAAAATAAATGCATATATGGTTCACATACCCAGTTTATAAAGACGTGTACATATGTTGCGGGGAAGGAACAGAAGAAAACAGAAGGACAGTACGTTACTTATTCAGTGTATAAATTGAGTAATATGATATGTTAGTATTGCTGAAAAGTTTGTATTTCATGCATTGCTCATGCGCGGACAGCACCTCAAAATGACACCAATATGGTATGTCGCAAATAGGTATACATATCCAATTAGTGTGTTAGCTTACTAATAAGTTAAGGATTGTGACTTCCAAACTAGCTGTGAGGGGTCTAAATTTGGAGAGCGGCGCTACCCGATTATCCTCAATACATGCAGTGTTTTAAGAATAACAGATAGAATTATCGTGCTCAGTGCAGACTTGTAGAAGCGTTATTGAATGAGTTATACCTCACCTATCATCTTTTGAGTCTATGTATAGTTGATCCAGGCACAATAATTATTCGGAATTAGATCCTAATACTGTAAGTCCTATGGCAGAAGTTTCTTTTTATAATTATCTGTTGGTACATGGTGTTCGGACATTTCATCGAAAACAATTTGTCGACAGGACATTTGGTCAACGTAATTTCATCGAAAACCAAATGGTCGAATTTTTATTTTATTTATATATATATATTTTTTAGGTTGTAGTTTAGGGGAAAAAAAGGGTTTTTTAGAAAAAAAGGGGGTTGGGGGGACCCCCCCCAAAAAAAAAGGGGTAAAAATAAAAAATAAAAAAATTCGACCATTTGGTTTTCGACCAAATTGGTTCGACCATTTGTCCAGTCAACCAATTTTTTTCGATCAAATGTCTGGTAACCTTGGTACATGAAAGAGTGTAATGGGGAAACCAATGTTAATGTATATTTATTACACTCATGTACAAAAAAGAATAAAGAAAGAAAAAACAACCGAGTACGTGCATGCTCACCATCCACAAGTACAATTTGGGTTAAGTAGTCAATCAAGGTCCGTTAATCTTGTGTCCCCACAGGGCACTCGTTATTTAAATATTTCCTACCAAGTGAAAAAGAACCAATCAAAAAAATGTCAAATTCATTGTTGCGATCCTAATAAAGTCAAACTAAATAATAAGTACTTACCCATATATCAGGGTTGGATCGCTATCTGCATGCTAGTGTAAAGATTAAAGATGTGCCCGCTGTTCACAGCATCTTAAATGCTAACTGATATGGACCTGAGCGGTTCCCTATTGTGCATTAATGAACATGGGCGTATGCCTGGATACTATTATAATGCACAAGCTCTGTTGTACCAAAGTGTTATTGGTGTGTGCATGTTTGTCGCACTGATCAGATAATAGCGAATACTATTCTAATACACCAATTAAGATGAAAAACGAGTGTTACGGGCATGCGCATTGCGTTTGTCGGCTATTATCGAAGCTCAAACCGAATCTTCATAGTGAGCACGAACTTGGAGAATATTAACAGTGAAGGAATGTGTGTTAAAAATGAATATAATGTTCAAATTTAATTAATACAAGTTAATTCCTTAACTGATTGTGAATACATCCTAAAAAAATGTATCATTGAGTGTGCCGCTCGAACAGCGCAGTGCATGACATATCTCCCTTGATATGAGCATTGTGGCAATAATAATTGATTTGCATGAATTGTCCAATGCTAGTTAAACATGCAGTCATCAACCGTGATTTAGATCTTGGAAAATGCTTCTATATTCAATTATAAGTAAGTATATAGGGCTCAGGAGGAACCCTGCTCCACTTTAGATCAAGCGCCATACAATAAAGCGCCGACGCTTGTGAAGGAGACCACCTCTTGTGAGGCGGGATTGATCCCATGAAATTTACCATTTGAATAAGTGAACTTTATCTTTCACCAATTAGCCCTGATTGAAAAAGGCGAGTGATTCGCCGAAACACGTGTCTCTATAGGGCAACCGTCTGTGAAAATATATCTCATGAAAATCTGATAATCTCTTGTACTGTCTTTATTGTATGGCGCTTGATCTAAAGTGGAGCAGGGTTCCTCCTGAGCCCTATATACTTACTTATACTTACCGGAGTAGGGGGTCTATTACTTCGTTACTCCACTGTTCAGCTGCCACCTCTGCTTATCTAGCGCAGGACATTGATGGTTGATATTCCAAAATACCCCCCACTACTGTACTATATTCAATTATACTTAATGATTTATCTATGGTCCTTGTGAATCAAATTATTAATGGAGAACACATTAATTGGTGGAAATTAACATACTGGCTTCATCATTGTACAAATAACTATTAAATTAATATTCATAAATGTCTATTTGGAAATTTGACAGGAGAATTGTGCACATAATATTGATTTTCACTATACATAAAATTCATAAAAATACATGCATCTCATTATCAGTATTGAGACCAGTTTGTGTACAGATCAAGAGACAGATGCATTTGGCTTCCATTTGCCTCAGTGTGAGGGTGATGTCACCCCCTCTTTTCCCTAACTTAGCTTTCTTCAGTCCCATAAAGTGAATGCCTTCCTTATTATCTGTTTGATGCTTGGTTTGCCAGTGGATGGCTAGGGGTAGTCTCAGATCCTGGCTACCCAGACTTGCCAAATGCTCACAAATCCTAAGTCGTAGTTGTCTGAGAGTAGACCCAATGTAGGTCTTAGC
Source organism: Ambystoma mexicanum (assembly GCF_040938575.1). Taxonomy (NCBI): domain Eukaryota; kingdom Metazoa; phylum Chordata; class Amphibia; order Caudata; family Ambystomatidae; genus Ambystoma; species Ambystoma mexicanum. Next base: position 1,319,388,399 of record NC_090930.1, read on the forward strand.
GCAAACGCATTTCAATGCATATACTACATGCATGGTTCTGCAATTTATAAGATCTCAAATCTGTATCTTCTGTCCATTGATTTCCGTGTATTGGGTGACATTGCCATCTACATATTTACACATTGAACAGGTTCCACATTTATGGAAACCTGTAATAGGGGACGACCATGTTCTACTCTCACTGAGTGGTGTATTTTTAATCTGTAAATATGAGGGTCTTGTCTTGTCCCGAATAGTTTCTGATCTAGTGAATACAAATCCTGGTTTTTCTGCCAAAAAATGTCCAATATCCTTATCAAGTAATAGAGTGTTCCAGTGTCTAAGCAGTAATTTATATAGACACTTGGAATCCTTTGAGAACTTGGTAATAACATCTACAGTAGGCTGAGTCGTAGATTTGTGCTTATTGGACTGCCAAGTAATGGCTCTATCCATTGTACAATATCTTCTAAGACTGTTGTTGATACTCTCCTTAGAATAACCTCTTTGGTTGAACCTGGTTGATAAGAGTTCACATTCTCGATTAAAGTCAACATCTTTATTGCAATTCCTACGAGCCCTATAGAATTCCCCCCTTGGGATGTTCTGAATGGTCGATGACTGATAGCAACTAGTAGAATAAAGTGTATAATTAGCCTCAGAAGGTTTGCGAAAAGTCTTTTTATTGATAACACCATCCTATATAAAGATCGTGAGGTCAAGAAAGTCAATACTTTCACAACTGTATTGGGCTGTAAATTTAATGCCAAATGCGTTATTGTTGATGTATGTAAAGAATTGTGGTAGTTCATGATTAGACCCTGACCAAATCATAAAGATATCGTCTATGAATCTCCTCCAACTTCTACTGATTATTGTTCAAAATGTGGTTTTCTTCCATCTGTGCCATGAATAAATTCACCAGAGACGGGGCATACTTAGCCCCCATAGCTACACCTTTCACCTGAGCATAGTATTGTTCGTTAAACAGAAACACATTATTTTCAAGTGTGAATTTATTTAAGAAACTTTTTAAGCATTGCAACATGAGTTCTGTATGAGGCTGATTCATTTCGATACGTGTAATCTAAGCACTCAACTGCTAGATTGTGGTCTATACTTGCGTATGAAGCAGAGACATCCAAGGTTACCAGCGAGTAGTGTGATTGCCATTCAGTTTGCGCGAGAGTTTGTAGTACATGTGTCGTATCCCTTATATATGAGGGCATCGTATTACAAAGGGTTTAAGTGCATTGTCAAGATATTTAGATAGACCTTCGGTAGCCCAGCCAATCCCACTCATGATGGGCCTAACATCTGGTAAGTGTTCAAAGGACTTATGTATTTTGGGCAAAAAATATATAGTCGGCATGGTAGGGTGCGTGATAATCAAAAAATAATTTTCATCTTCCGTTAAATATCCCAATGAATGCCATTCATTAATCATAATTAGCATGTTCTTAGCTATTCCTTTAGTTGGATTTGCCCTAAAACATTGTTAACAATTGGGACAACCAATTGTTGATTGGCTATCTGTAAATAGTCATTAGTGTCAAGTTTCACTACATTGTCCCCTTTGTCAGCATCTTTTATGATAATAGTTTGATCCTTTGCTAGTCTGTTCAAAGATACTCTTTCTCTTTGAGTTAAAATAGAGAATGTGTTCCTGGTCTGAGATTTCTGTTTGTCCTTATATTTATGAATATCTTTTGTAACAGCTTGATGAAAAGTTTCAATAACATTATCTGTTGTTAGATTAGGAGTAAATCCAGATTTGGGTTTGAGTTCATGAAGTTTCAGCATTCTTTCTTGAACTCCTAAATCTTTACAGATGAGTGAATTATCAAGTATTGTTTCCGAACTCAGTGATGGCAAAATGCGCGTGTCATCAATGTGTTGCATGGTGTGTATACTCAAAGGATTCTGGGGTGGTGTGGGAGTGTAAATTTGTACCTGTGTTGCAAAAACTTTTTTTAATTTAAGCTTCCGTACAAACTTAAATAAGTCTATCTGAAATTGAACAAAATCTGTGCTTGATGTTGGTGCAAAGCCCCTTGTTGAGAACTGAAATCTCAGTAGATGTAAGTGTTCTGTTTGATAGATTCACAACTAAATTTGAAAACATTTATCTCGCCTGTTGTTGGATTTGGTTAATATTCCTCTTGGTCTTATTTCTTCTGTACTTCCTTCCTCCCCTCCTACTCCTGATGTGGTGGTTGTTATTGAAGTATTCAATGATGGGTTGATCCGAAATCTGACTTGTTTGAGTGATTTGTCGGCACCCTTCTTGTACCTTCTTATCTGCCCTAAAAAACCTGCTCCAATTGTTGGAGAGCTGGCTAATGATGTAGCTTCTTCTTCCGAATCAGGGTCAGAGCTGACTGGAGAAGAGATGGGAGTGGAATCACGTGATCTAGCTGATACCTCGTCATATTTGGTCTGAAACGTGTACACTCTATCATGTCGATAATCTTTGTCATCTCTAAAAAACATACGACATTTCCTGAGTTTTATCTCATCTTGATATTCACTCAAAATTTCATACATTTTATCAAAATATTTCTTTTTAGTGGCCTCTGGGTTTGGCATTTTAACAATCTCTTCTTTCAATGCATTAATCTGTTCTTTTACCCTTTTATGTTCTCTTTTGGCATGGGAAATTAAGAGTTGTAGCATATTTTTGGAACTAAGATGTAGGTTGGCTTCCCATTGGTCTGCCAGATCTTTATCTTCTTCATTTTCGAAATTTGGAAAAATTAGTATTCTCAATCCTCTAGGGATTTTGAAATTGTCTAGATAATTAGTGAGGGAGGCTATCTCCCAATACTTGTTAATCTCTTTTCTTGAGAGCCTTTCTAATCTAATACATTTCTGTCTTAACGATGCTGAGATACCCGAAGTATTCTTGAATGCATTGTCAGTGCTCCCTCTCGGGGTGAAGAAGGCTGCCCTATCTTCCTCACGATTCAAAAGGTAGTTAGCCATGTTTCAATGATGCACGTGTTTCAGACACACACTGTGGGCCCTAAATAAGTAGCAAAAAATAGGAAGGTAGGCAAAGACCCGATGCGTGCGCTCTGCACATCCCAAAACTAGGAATTAGGAGATGAGCTGCGCTACAGTGGTCAACGACTGGGCACGCCTATTCATACCCAGTAAAGTGAAATATTTTTATGGGTAATGACCCGCAAATCGCGCTCTTCCTTGAATTAATACATGTTTATAGTGATTAATTGGACAAATAAATACATATATGTAGACATTCAAAGTCGATCAATGTACAGTGTTTATTCACACTCCATGTCAGCCGACATGTGTTTCGACATCAACGTCATTCTCAAGACTGACAGAACCAATACAGACATAGTTATAATCCAAAGTAATGAAGTACCATAACATCACACCTTAATGTCACAAAGTGTCAGCTGTTCAAAATAAATGCATATATGGTTCACATGCCCAGTTTATGAAGACGTGTACATATGTTGCAGGGACGGAACAGGAGAAAACAGAAGGACAGTACGTTACTTATTCGGTGTATAAATTGAGTAATATGATATGTTAGTATTGCTGAAAAGTTTGTATGTCATGCATTGCTCATGCTCGGACAGCACCTCAAAATGACACCAATATGGTATGTCCCAAATAGGTGTACATATACAATGAGTGTCAAGGAGTTCCCCCCTTCTCACCTGAATCCATTGTTTCCGGTGTCCTTGGATGCTGCCTTCTTTCGGATGGATCAGGTTTTGAAGAAGGCGGCCCGTGTCTCTGCCGAATCCAGAATGCGTTCAATTTTCCAGGAGGCCGAATCCAGGAATCCAGGAGGCAAGGTAAGTTCGCTAGAACTAGAATCCAGGGGAAAGAAGAAGGGGAGGGGGGTTTGAGGAAGGGAAAGCGAGTGGAAAGGAGATGAAACGCGAGCTACGGAGACCACGTCTGGTCGCTACTTTGCAATAGCATTGAGACGCGCTGAGCCGCGGAAGGCGTGGTCTAGAAATAGAGAAAGGTTACGTCCAACACATGGAGCGAGAAGGGAATGCGTTGGATGGCCATATTGGAGGTATTAATGTGTATAAGTCCGTTGTGACAGGGACCATGAGGCCCAAAAGGGGCGCACCCTGCGATTCATGACAGCATGCCCCTCCGAAGACCCTTCCCTCCTGGTTTGCCCGGGTGGATGAGGTGGAACCTTCTGAGCAGCCGTGGGGCCTTGATGTTTGAGAGAGGTTCCCAGGTTCTTTCGCTAGGAGGATATCCTTTCCATTCAACCAGGTATTGAAGCTGGCCCCTTCTATACCTGGAATCACAAATCCGAGATACCTCATATTCCAATTGGTCACCGACCAGTATAGGAGGAGGTCTGGAGGGTTTTTGGGAGGATGGATAGTAGGGTTTCAATAAAGATGTGTGATTCAGGCAACTCGATCCGATAAGAAACAGGATTTATAATTTCTTTAATGGAAAATGGACCATAGTACCGAGGGGCCAGTTTACTAGGCCGTAGATGTCAGGGAAGTAATTTTGAGGACAACCAGATCTGATCAACGACTGCATAAGAAGGGCCAGGTCTTCTTCTGAAATCTGCATATTTCTTGGTCTGTTTCCTGGCCTTCTCCAAAAATTCCTTGGCTTCTTTATGTATGTTGACAAGGATTTCGATCCAGGAGTCAACTGTAGGTACTGGTGTAGATTGGGGAAGAACAGAAGGTAGGACCGACGGATGAAATCCTTGACTGCAATAAAAGGGGCTGATCTTAAGTGCCGAATGGTCAGAATTATTGTAAGCGAATTCAGCCACGGGTATCAGGAGCGACCAGTCATCCTGGACCTTGGTGGCGAAGCATCGAAGATACTGTTCCAGGGTTTGATTGACACATTCTCTGATTCCGTTGGTTTGAGGGTGGTAACCTGACGAAAGGTCACGTTGGATCCCTAAGCATTGACAGAGATGTTTCCAGAATTGTGAGATGTATTGAGGTCCGCGATCCGAAATTATCTTGGAAGGGAGTCCATGCAAATGCAATATGTGTTCCAGGAAGATTCCTGCTAGTTCAGAAGAGGATGGTAATTTACGCAGGGGCGTAAAATGAGCCATATGAGTGAACAAGTCTATGGTAACCATGATGGTGGTATACCCACGGGAGGGTGGCAGTTCCACAATGAAGTCCGTAGCGATAATCTCCCAATGCCTAGTTGGCAATGTAGGTTGTAGTAGAAGGCCCGCTGGTTTCTTGTTATTGTATTTATTTTGGCTGCAGACAACACAGGATTGAATGTACTGCCGTACGTCGGGTCTCATCCTAGGCCACCAGAATTGCCTTTGTATCAGACGGAGGGTATTGGTGACACCACGATGTCCGGAGTGTAGGGTATCGTGACAGAGATTCCTTATTCTCTGTTGTAGTCTTTTTGTAGGATTACCAACAGATTGTCTTTGAACAAATAACCTTCCAAGACCTTTACATTCCAAGGATTTCTTTTGGATTTGTCCTTCCACAGATCAGAGGATTGGGTTTGGACTTGGATTTCTTCGAGGAGGTTGACTGCCTGGGCCACAAAGATCATGGGGGAAAACATCTGAGGATATGCCTTGTCTTCAGTGGGCTCATAGTCAGGTCTTCGAGATAAGGCATCGGCGATCAGGTTTTGTGATCCAGGAACGTGAGTGATATGGAACTGGTACTGGGCAAAGAAATATGCCCAACGCGCCTGACGACTGTTCCTACACTCCAAAGACTGTAGAATCTGGAGGTTCTGTTGGTCAGTACAGACCTGAACTGGATGTTTAGCTCCCAAAAGTAGATGTCGCCATTCAGTGAAGGCTTGGCGGATGGCTAGAAATTCTTTTTCCAGGACTGAATAATTGTCATGATCTCTGCTTCCAAAAGATCAGGACTTGCCCAACTCCCTTGGAAGCAGACCCATAACCCCGGTTCCGAGTGCCAGCCAGTCCCAATTGGGACCTTTTGGACCCTGTCCTGGCGCCAGTGGCACCAGGCTCATAAAGATTCCCAGTCCCAGCGCTGGAAGCGCCGGGCTCATAATGCTTGGGTGGACTTACCTGCAGCAGACCATGCTGCTTACTTACCTGCCAGTTGAGCCCCTGATCCTCTTCTGTTTGGGACTACTTTTCCTGTTGGGTGGGGCAGGAGCCACTCCCTAGGTTCAGAACACTGGAACTCTTCTGGAAAGCAGGAACTCTTTTCTTACCTAGGCGAGGCTGTGGAAAGAGACACCTAAGCACTACAGGAGGCTATTTAAACCACACCCGATGGATGAATCTTGCTTTGCGTTATTCTGCACTCTCTGCAGCAGAACGCTCATCGTGTCTTCAGCTTCTGATCCTGGGCCTAAGGGAACAAAGGCTTATCATCCTGGAATCCAGTCTTCAGCAGCACCTGTAAAGACAAAGAAAGAACAGGTTAGCACTACGGTCTTCAGTGGCAGCGCATCTCTTACCTGGTCCATCGGCTGTCACCAACGCCTCGCGCTGCATTCCGGCATCTGAAAGACAAAGGCTTACCTACTCTTCGCATGCTCCGGAGGTCTTCGCACTGCATTCCGGCATCTGAAAGACAAAAGCTTACCAGCTCTTCGCACGCTCCAGAGGTCTTCGGCGCTGCATCCCGCATCTGAAAGACAAAAGAAGGTGCGTTTAAAGACATTGGGCAACTTTATTACTCACGTGCCATTACTCCTTCCCACGCCGAATCCAGTGGGTATTCCAGCACCCTTCAGCTTCTCTAAAGCTCCGAACTTGTACCTGCAAGATAAAAGGGACAGTTAGTGCGCATCGTGAAGCAGGCTACAAGTGCTTACTTACGTGCTTCCAGGCGCTTCTATTCCTCACGCGGGTTCGATCCTCAATTCTCTTCAGCCCGCCATCCGCCATCGCCGGAACCCTGCAAAACAAGAGATATCATTACAAAAGACTTTTAAGACATTTGAAGTGCCCAGAACTTACCGTTCGTGCAGTTAACGACGGACAGCAGTCCTCTGAGGTCAAGAGGCCTGCACCCTTATCCAGTGAAGAAACTGGTTACGGCACCCTGCCCCGAGGCAGATGGAGAGCTCGCCGTTCACTTACCTAAGGTGAGGGCGTTAACCTTTGGGGTTCTACAGGAGAAGAGAAAGGGAAGAGGAGAGAGGCACCCAATAACCCCAGTTCATTAATCCCATATTTTCTATCTGCAGACATCTTACTCTTCGAGTCAGACATACAGTGCACAGAGGTCCAGCCCAAAGAGCCAACCGTGTGTTACACATCACCTTTGAAGATACAGCATTCACCCATCAAGACCGGCGCCTCTGCGGGAATCAGGTGAGCGTTACAGAACGCAAAGCCGACCGCAAAACTCCCACCCGGGCGCTATGGAAACCTCGGATACCGACCAGCTAGCCCAGTTACTTGGGGAACTAAGAGCAGAAGTGCATGCAGCCCGTCAGGAAACGAATGCTCTAAGAAGGGAACTGATTATTTCCAAGGAGCGAACAGACGATCTCGCTAGACAATTGCTACAGTCACAAGCCGGACAAACTCCGTTACCCGCATCAGGGGCAAATCTTCCTTCAACATCCTCTACGAACCCAGTGCAGATCAACCTACCTGGGAATGTACCTCTGGCTCCGCCCGAACGATTTTCTGATGACCCCAAGAGGTTTGCAGTATTTATTAATCAGTGCCGGTTGCACTTCTTATGCCGGCCAGCAGCCTTTCCAACTGATCAAGCTAAGGTAGCTTTCGTGCTTTCGTACCTTAGTGGCAATGCGGCAGACTGGTCGATCCTTCTAGTTAATCAAGATGATCCTGTTCTCCATGATTTTCAAGCTTTTCAGCTCAGTATGGAAAAACTGTTTGCAAGACATTCACAGGGGCAGGCCTTGGACAATGAGCTCCTTTCATTGCGACAGGGTAATCAAGACCTTTTGGCTTATATTGCGTCTTTCAACAGACTGATAGTGGAAACTCGATGGTCTGAGGACAAAAGGATTACGCTGTTTTATAGAGGTTTATGTGGAGAGCTCAAAGATGTGTTAGCCCAAGTAGTGAATCCCCCGCAAGACTGTTCGGACTATATTGACTTAGTCGTTCAAATTGACCACAGACTGCAGAACAGGAAGGCCGATCGTTCCAAGTTTGATGCTCGAGTATTTTCCAAATCACCAACTCCTACCAAAGGAGTAGAATCCGAGGAACCCATGCAAATAGGGGGCTTGAAAGGACCACTAACACAAAAGGAGCGGGAAAGGAGAAAACAGCTGCAATTATGCCTCTATTGCGGAAACTCGGGGCACTTTCTTCGAGACTGTCCGGTGAAACCAGCCAAGAAGGCAGTGGGAGCTGCAGTTACCAGGGTCACAAACTCTGAGCAGGGAAACGACCTCGCCCGACAAGAATAGAGGTCCTCTTGCCGAGCGTTAAAACCAGTTCCGTGACCTCGCATTTCGTGATACCTATGGTCCTCATTAGCCCTGAACATCCGGATCGATTACATGCGATTGAAGCTTACGTCGACAGCGGTGCCATCGGTAATTATGTGGATCATGAAATGGTTTTGAGGATGAATCTGACTCTTTGTCCAAAGGCTGTAAAGGACGTCATTACTACGGTGGATGGTACGGAGATAGCCTCCGGACCAGTAACGCATACCACCCAAGAAGTGACGCTAATAAGTCAAGATGGACACCATGAGAAGATCGTGTTCGATGTGATCAAGGCCCCTCAGTTCCAGATTATTCTAGGAATTCCTTGGTTAGAAAAGCACAATCCTCAGATCGATTGGCGAGCAAGAATGGTTCAGTTTCCAGAATGTGTCTCTACTTGTCACCCTCGACCTGGTGTTGCACTGGCAGCATTTTCCTCAGAGGCTCCCCAGTTACCTCCTGAATACCTAGAATTCCAAGATGTTTTCCGGAAGGATCAGGCTAACTCTCTACCTCCTCATAGGTCTTATGACTGCCAGATAGACCTGATACCTGGATCTACTCCTCCTTGTAGAAGAATTTATGCCCTCACCGAGCCTGAGAATCTTCACCTCCGACAATACCTGGATCAATACCTAGCGAATGGGTTTATTCGTCCTTCCAAGTCCCCTGCTTCCTCAGCTTTGTTCTTCGTTCCAAAAAAAGAAGGGGACCTTAGAACTTGTATAGATTATCGTGCCCTGAACCAGATCACCGTTAAGAATAGATATCCGTTACCTTTGATCCCTGAACTCCTGGACCAAGTCAGAAAAGCATGCATATATACAAAGCTGGATCTTAGAGGAGCCTACCACTTGGTACGAGTAAAAGAGGGCGATGAATGGAAGACGCCCTTCCGCACCAAGTATGGGCTATTTGAATATCAGGTCATGCCCTTCGGACTTTGCAATGCCCCGGCCGCCTTTCAATATTTTATGAACGATGTCCTCAGAGAGCTCATAGATGTGTGTGTTGTTGTTTACATTGACGACATCCTCGTTTATTCTTCATCGGAAACTGAACATCGGAAACACGTGAAAATGGTCCTCGAGAGATTGCGTCAACACAAACTTTTCGTTAAGTTGGAAAAATGTGTTTTCAACGTGACTGAAGTTGAATTCTTGGGATTCATATTATCACCTAGCGGAGTGCGTATGGATTCAAAGAAGGTCGATGCAATTCTCAAATGGCCATCGCAATCCTCCGTAAAAGGTGTTCAAAGCATGTTAGGCTTCGTTAACTTTTACCGCAGGTTTATCCCTGAATTCTCTCGAATAGTCCAGCCCATCACCGCCTTGTTAAAGAAAAACAAACGTTTTGAATGGTCTACCGAGGCGGAACAAGCTTTCCAGAATTTGAAGACTAGATTTATCTCTGCACCGATCTTAAAACATCCTCGCCCAGAACTCCCCTACATTGTTGAAACTGATGCTTCGAGCCTTGCCATGGGGGCAGTTCTATCACAAAAGGACCCAGTAACCAATCAGTTGCATCCCGTGGCATTTTGGTCCCGCAAATTCTCGCCTCCTGAAATCAATTACACTATTACTGATAAGGAACTTCTAGCTATCAAGTCCGCCTTTAAGGCTTGGCGGCATTATCTTCTATGGGCCCGACACACCGTTACTGTGATTACAGATCACCGAAACCTGCAATATTTGAAAACCGCAAAAGCTCAATCCTCTAGGCAACTCCGTTGGGCACTATTCTTTGCCGAGTTTGACTTCATAATCACCTATCGACCTGGTACAAAAAATGGTAAAGCTGATGCCCTTTCTCGGATGGGAGTGGAAGAACATTTGATCAATCCTAAACCTGTACCTATCATTCCCGAACAAAGAATTCTGGGTGTAATCGCCACACAATCCATAGAGGAAGTTAAGGATAAAGCCAGGCTACTGGTAACTCCAGCAGACATACAGAATTGGCATCTGCAGGGAAAGGACTTTACGGTGAAGGACAACCTATTATATTTCCAAGAACGGTTATACCTGCCCAGCACAGATTTACAGAAAAAGGTAATCTCTTGTTATCACGATTCTTTAATGGAAGGACATCCCGGTATGGCCAAAACCTCGGAAAAGATCAAGCGCTACTTCTGGTGGCCGTCTTGGAAAAAAGATATCAGAGACTTTATAATGTCCTGTGGAGTATGCGCCCAAAACAAGAGTCAAAAGGAAAAACCAGCCGGCCTCTTACGCCCTATTGACATCCCACCTCGCCTTTGGCATGCGCTTTCTATGGACTTCATCACCGATCTACCTCCATGCTCCAGATACAATACGATCCTAGTAATCGTGGACCTATTCTCCAAGATGGTGCATTTCATTCCACTCAAAGGCTTACCGACAGCAGAAACTCTGGCCCGAGAATTTCTCGAAAACATCGTCCGACTGCATGGTTTTCCTTCAGTTCTAATTTCGGATCGAGGGAGTCAATTTATTTCTCATTTTTGGCGAAGTTGCTGTCGGTCGGCTCAAATTGATGTGAGACTTTCGACCAGCCACCACCCTCAAACCGACGGACAAACCGAGAGGACCAATCAAACTCTGGAACAGTATTTGCGCTGCATGCTACAACAAACTGAAAAAACTTGGAAAGATATCCTTTGGATAGCCGAATATGCCTACAATAATTCTGTCCACTCGGGAACTGGGAAGACCCCGTTTTTTCTTTTATACGGTAGTCACCCTCGAACCTCGGAGTTGGATCCACTCCAAGATCTTGGAACACCAGCAGTAGACCACCTGCATTCTACTATCACCCAAGCCTTTAAGGAAGCCGTTTCTCACCTTCAAAGGGCTAAAGAACAATACAAGAAAGGAGCAGACCAACATCGGAAGGAAGCCCCCCAGTATCAAGTCTGGTTATCCACCAAATATCTACCTCTAAAAGGACCACGCACATTCAACCCAAGATACCTTGGTCCCTATTCCATCACTACCATAGTAAATCCAGTAGCGGTCAAGTTGGACTTGCCCCCTCACATGAAGATACATCCGGTCTTCCACGTCTCTCTATTAAAACCCGTGCAACCTCAAACCCGACTAACTAAATCTCCAAAACCTATTCTAGTTGACGGAGAACTCGAGTTTGAAGTCAAAAGCATCCTGGATTCCAAGATCTCCACATCTAAACTATTTTACCTGATTGACTGGAAAGGCTACGGTCCCCAAGAAAGATCCTGGGAACCTGCAGAATATGTCCACGCGCCTCGTCTAATCAAAAGATTTCATCGAACATTTCCTAACAAGCCAAAACCCCCGGAGAAGCCCGGTTTGGGAGGGTCCTTGAGGGGGGGTGCTGTCATGATCTCTGCTTCCAAAAGATCAGGACTTGCCCAACTCCCTTGGAAGCAGACCCATAACCCCGGTTCCGAGTGCCAGCCAGTCCCAATTGGGACCTTTTGGACCCTGTCCTGGCGCCAGTGGCACCAGGCTCATAAAGATGCCCAGTCCCAGCGCTGGAAGCGCCAGGCTCATAATGCTTGGGTGGACTTACCTGCAGCAGACCATGCTGCTTACTTACCTGCCAGTTGAGCCCCTGATCCTCTTCTGTTTGGGTCTACTTTTCCTGTTGGGTGGGGCAGGAGCCATTCCCTAGGTTCAGAACACTGGAACTCTTCTGGAAAGCAGGAACTCTTTTCTTACCTAGGCGAGGCTGTGGAAGAGACCTAAGCACTACAGGAGGCTATTTAAACCACACCCGATGGATGAATCTTGCTTTGCGTTATTCTGCACTCTCTGCAGCAGAACGCTCATCGTGTCTTCAGCTTCTGATCCTGGGCCTAAGGGAACAAAGGCTTATCATCCTGGAATCCAGTCTTCAGCAGCACCTGTAAAGACAAAGAAAGAACAGGTTTGCACTACGGTCTTCAGTGGCAGCGCATCTCTTACCTGGTCCATCGGCTGTCACCAACGCCTCGCGCTGCATTCCGGCATCTGAAAGACAAAGGCTTACCTACTCTTCGCATGCTCCGGAGGTCTTCGCACTGCATTCCGGCATCTGAAAGACAAAAGCTTACCAGCTCTTCGCACGCTCCGGAGGTCTTCGGCGCTGCATCCCGCATCTGAAAGACAAAAGAAGGTGCGTTTAAAGACATTGGGCAACTTTATTACTCACGTGCCATTACTCCTTCCCACGCCGAATCCAGTGGGTATTCCAGGACCCTTCAGCTTCTCTAAAGCTCCGAACTTGTACCTGCAAGATAAAAGGGACAGTTAGTGCGCATCGTGAAGCAGGCTACAAGCGCTTACTTACGTGCTTCCAGGCGCTTCTATTCCTCACGCGGGTTCGATCCTCAATTCTCTTCAGCCCGCCATCCGCCATCGCCGGAACCCTGCAAAACAAGAGATATCATTACAAAAGACTTTTAAGACATTTGAAGTGCCCAGAACTTACCGTTCGTGCAGTTAACGACGGACAGCAGTCCTCTGAGGTCAAGAGGCCTGCACCCTTATCCAGTGAAGAAACTGGTTACGGCACCCTGCCCCGAGGCAGATGGAGAGCTCGGCGTTCACTTACCTAAGGTGAGGGCGTTAACCTTTGGGGTTCTACAGGAGAAGAGAAAGGGAAGAGGAGAGAGGCACCCAATAACCCCAGTTCATTAATCCCATATTTTCTATCTGCAGACATCTTACTCTTCGAGTCAGACATACAGTGCACAGAGGTCCAGCCCAAAGAGCCAACCGTGTGTTACACATCACCTTTGAAGATACGGCATTCACCCAGTCAAGACCGGCGCCTCTGCGGGAATCAGGTGAGCGTTACAATAATGTGTTTCACTAGGAGTCAAAGTTCGTGAGAGGTAAACAATTGGGTGTTCCAGTTTATCTCTAAATTCTTGTTTCAGGACTGCGCCAATGGCATAATTTGAAGCGTCCGTTTCTACCAGGAAAGGATGGCTAGTATCGGGTTGAGCCAAGATAGGAGCTTGCGTAAACTCTGTCTTTAAACGCTGGAACGCCATATCTTGTGGTGTTGACCAGAGGAAAGGAGTGTCTTTTTTCAGGAGAGCAACAATCGGTTGAACTATCTCGGAAAAATTAGATATGAATTTCCGGTAGAAATTGGCAAGTCCCAGGAAAGATTGAATTTGTTTCATGGAAGTAGGAGCAGGCCAGGTCAATATGGCTTTTACCTTTGAAGGGTCCATACCGATTCCTTCTGGGGTAAGAATAAACCCTAGGTAGTGGACGGAGGTCACATGAAACAAACATTTTTCAGGTTTGGCTAGGAGTTTATGATCTCGGAGTCTCTGCAACACTGCCTTCACATGCTCTTCATGTTGTTTAGGATCCTTGGAAAAGATCAGCATGTCATCCAGATATACAATAACAAAGAGAAACAGCACGTCAGAGAACACCCTATCCATAAAGCGTTGGAAAATTGCCGGGGCGTTAGCCAATCCGAAGGGCATGACTAGGTACTCAAAATGGCCAAAGGGTGTTCTGAAGGCGGTCTTCCATTCGTCTCCTTCCCTGACACGGATCAAATGATAGGCGCCCCTGAGATCCAATTTGGTGAATATCACTGCGCCTCTCATGGCTTCCAGGATATCCGAAATCAGGGGTAACGGGTACCGATCCTTGAGGGTACATTGATTTAGCCCGTGATAATCAAGGCAGGGTCTGAGTTTCTTGGTATCCTTCTTGGAAACAAAGAATAGAGAAGCACCAGCAGGAGATTTCGAAGGTCTTATGGTGCCATTTTGAAGGTTGGTATCCAGGTATTCTCTTAGGGCCTTCTTCTCGGGTTCGGAAAGAATGAACATCCTGCCGAAGGGAATCACTGCAGAGGGTTCCGTATCTATTGCGCAGTCTTCAGGTCTGTGTGGGGGTAAGGCCTGGACAATGGCAGTCGAAAACACATCAGCATAAGCTTGGTAGACTTCAGGAACTTGCATGACATTGGATACCATTAGTGGTGTCTGTTGTTCCTTTGTTGGTTCCATTGGGTGTGTTAATGGAGGTTCTAGGGATAGACAATGAGACATGCAAAACTGTGAGCCTAGGAAAAGGGAACTCGCAGACCAGTTGATATATGGGTTGTGTTTCTGTAGCCAGGACATGCCCAATACCAAGGGGTAATGAGCTGACTTAATAATGTCAAACCTGATCAGCTCTCGATGGTGATTTATTGAAAGCTGGATCTCCTTGGTCTGAAGGCTTATGGGTCCTGATGTGAGGGGTCTTCCGTCGATAGCCTCCACAGGCTGCATGGTGCTTCGTGTTTCGTAGGGAATCTGATGTTTATCAACCCACTCATGATCGATGAATATTCCCATAGCTCCGCAGTCTACCAGGGCCAAAATGGAATAGTTTGTATTCTTGGATGGTGATAAAAAGTCCCGTAGTACCATCAAATTGTTTTGTCCAGGAGAGTTCAAGGATGGAATGGATGTGGAGCAAACATCTCTCTCCCGAAGCTCTGCTCCGTCTAGGTTCGGGAGCTGGCATTTCCCGAACGCCGAGGGGGTGCTAAAGGACACACTCTAACCAAATGCTTATCTGAGGCGCAGTACATGCACAAGCCCATATGAATTCTCCTCATTCTCTCTTGTGGAGATATGGGTCCACGAAAGGCCCCAATCTGCATGGGCTCGGATTCTGAAACTGGGCTTGGGTTGATTTCCGGTCTGGGGGTACCCTCAAATGATACCTTGGAAGGAGTTCCCCTGTATTTCTTCTTTTCTGACTTCCTTTCCTGGATACAGAAGTCAATCTGCATGGCAAGATCCATTAATGCCTGGAATGAGCTTGGTCGTGCCACTCTGGCCAACTCATCCTTAATTTCTTTGTTCAATCCTCTCCTGAACAGGGTAAAACTCGCCTCAGTGGACCAGTCAGCTTCCTTTGCCAGTTGTGTAAATCGGGCCACACACGTGAGCATATCCTGGGCCCCTTGCTGAAAATCTAACAAGCGTTCTTGTGCGCTGTAGACCTGCTCAGGGCGGTCAAAAATGTTTTTTTGGGCCCGTATAAAGCCATCAAAATCGTCTAGGAGGGCATCACTAGAGTTAACGAGGGGAGTGGCCCAAGTCAAGGCAGCCCCGTAAAGGTGAGAGATTATAAAACCCACCTTGGCCCTGGGAGTCGCAAAATAGTAAGGCTTGAAGGTAAAGTGAACCAAGCGCAAATCCAGTAATGCACAAAGGGTCTTTGCTGAGCCGTCGTATTTATCCACGACTCCGCCCAGTATAACACTCTCTTTTGTAACAGACTCCCGGGATAGGACCAATTGTTTGAGAGCGGCGTTCTCCGCTTTCAGATTCTGTACCTCGGTTGATAGTTCCTGCATACGACGCATCAAGTCCTGCAAGGCAGCCTCCATGTCGATATCGCTTTCGATTGGGTAGCGTCTCAAACTGTCAAGGAGTTCCCCCCTTCTCACCTGAATCCGTTCTTTACCGGTGTCCTTGGATGCTGCCTTCTTTCGGATGGATCGGGTTTTGAAGAAGGCGGCCCATGTCTCTGCCGAATCCAGAATGCGTTCAGTTTTCCAGGAGGCCGGATCCAGGAATCCAGGAGGCAAAGTAAGTTCGCTAGAACTAGAATCCAGGAGGAAGAAGAAGGGGGGGGTTTGAGGAAGGGAAAGCGGAGTGGAAAGGAGAAGAACTGCGAGCTACGGAGCACACGTCTGGTCGCTACTTCACAATAGCATTGAGACGCGCAAAGCCGCGGAAGGCGTGGTCTAGAAATAGAGAAAGGTTACGTCCAACGCATGGAGCGAGAAGGGAATGCGTTGGACGGCCATATTGGAGGTATTAATGTGTATAAGTCTGTTGTGACAGGGACCATGAGGCCCAAAAGGGGCGCACCCTGCGATTCATGATAATGAGTATGTTAGCTTACTAATAAGTTAAGGATTGCCAAACTAGCAGTGAGGGGTCTAAATTTGGAGAGCGTTGCTACCCGATTATCCTCAATACATGCAGTGTTTTAAGAATAACAGATTGAATTATCGTGCTCAGTGCAGACTTGTAGAAGCGTTTTTGAATGAGTTATACCTCACCTATCATCTTTTGAGTCTATGTATAGTTGATCCAGACACAATAATTATTCGGAATTAGATCCTAATACTGTAAGTCCTATGGCAGAAGTTTCTTTTTATAATCATCTGTTGGTACATGAAAGAGTGTAATGGGGAAACCAATGTTAATGTTTGTTGATCCAGACACAATAATTATTCGGAATTAGATCCTAATACTGTAAGTCCTATGGCAGAAGTTTCTTTTTATAATCATCTGTTGGTACATGAAAGAGTGTAATGGGGAAACCAATGTTAATGTATGTTTATTACACTCATGTACAAAAAAGAATAAAGAAAGAAAAACAACTCAGTACGTGCATGCTCACCATCCACAAGTACAATTTGGGTTAGGTAGTCAGTCAAGGTCCGTTAATCTTGTGTCCCCGTTGGGCATTCGTTATTTAAATATTTCCTACCAAGTGAAAAAGAACCAATTTAAAAAATGCCTAATTCATTGTTGCGATCCTAATAGAGTCAAACTAAATAATAAGTACTTACCCATATATCAGGGTTGGATCCCTATCTGCATGCTAGTGTAAAGATTAAAGACGCGTCCATTTTCGTGGCGTCTTAAATGCTAACTGATATGGACCTGACCGGTTCCCTATAGTGCATTAGTGCGCATGGGCGTATGCCTGGATACTATTCTAATGCACGAGCTCTGTTGTACCAAAGTGTTAATGGTGTGCGCATGCTTGTCGCACTGATCAGATAATAGCAAATACTAATCTAACACATGAATTAAGATGATAAACGAGTGTTACGGGCGTGCGCAGGCGCATTGCGTTTGTTGGCTATAATCAAAGCTCAAACCTATCCAGTGTCCGCTTGGATTTAAAGAAAATAATAAACACTCTGGCATTATATTATCGATGAGTGACTATAGTAATCTACTTATAGACTCCTCCCATATCATCTTATACCCTCACAGGTGTTCACTGTCATCGCATGCCTTTATGGCATCATTACAACATAAATCATGTTCCCCCTCCCCAGAGGTCATCAACTTTCACAGACCCCACTCTTGTGAATACTGCGCAACTAATCTAACTCAACGTCTTATACCCCTGCACTGCTTCCCAATTGACCTGTTTTTCATTTGCACAGGGAATTCTCTTATTTTCTTTTCCCCCTAACTATAGTCCACTCCTGCTTTTCATTTGGATGGTAAACCATCTACCACTACAAACATTAATCTTTACAGTATATACAATCATCGTCATGGGTTTATAACACTTTCCCCTGTTTCTTCTGCAACATTACTGTTTCCTGCTGTATTTCTAGCAAGGCCAAGGAGGGGCTGAGGTCAGGGGCAGACCGAAGAGGAGGTGAGTTGGAGGGCCTGTTTTGTATTACCATGGCTCCTGAATAGCGATAGTACCTCGTACAACATCGAATTACTCCTGCCAGTATAAAAGAAAATGCTGGTAGACATACTGTGTTGATAATGTAAGGTTGTTCAGTCACTTCCTGATTTTACTGCACACAAAATATTTCCTGTTACACATATCTTGGATGTGAGATAGGCCACTTTAGAAGCCTGCTTCTACTTATTGAATACCGTCTCCAACACCTGCAAACTCTTTGTCACATCTGTTACATGTCTCACTGCTTCTTCTAGCTCGTCTAAATTCTAAATTCTATGTGGCACTAACTTTGGCCACGCCTTCAGGTATTCAAGATGTAACTTTACTGTCCTCCTCTCTGTAGCTGGCCAGAAAACAGTAAATTGCTTAGTACTTGTATGGATAGTAAAATGCACATCAGACTCTGGTGGAGCCACTAATTCTACACAATGATCCTTTCCTTCGAAACAACCTTCTCCCTACCAATCGATATACAGCTCCATTCACCTTCCCAGTACACCCAGTTTTTAACCGACACTATCTTTTCTTTGCCTAACTTACTCGGACACTGCAACGGCAGGGGTGTTAAGGCCATAACTCCCGATTTGAACCAAGACTAAATGACAATTATGGGGTCAATCCCAGGGCAGAGATCAGGTATCGCGAGGCATTGATAGGTGGTTTGATTTTCCACACTTACAGTACTCTGCTGGCCAATACCCACACACCTTGGATTGGCCCAGGTGCTGTGAGCGAACGTTATTTATCTTCACAGTTCCAACCACTGCACTTCCAAAACTTCCTCCATTGCCATACATGTTCAGGTATCCCAGGCCAACTGTTATGTCATGCATCTTCTCTGATCAATGTCAATTCAGTATTCAGATAATCTTGCCCGTCTTCACATGTCACATCCCACTTCAGATTCCTCCCGGCATCCAGCACGCCATCTATCAGTCTTTGAAGGGCACCTGTGGTAAGCTGACTGAGGGTGCTTATCAGTTGGAGCTCGCCAATTCATGCCTCATTGCCTGTAAGGACTGCCCCAGATGTGAGCCTGGTGGCCTTTTCAATTCAGTCAGCTGGACCCTCTAAATGTGTACCTTTATAAATGCCAAAGGTTGTAAATGCTGTAGTAGCCCCACTCCACATTTTTTCCAATATTTCCCTTTCTGGTCCTTCAAACATCTATTCCCGCTACTGCACCAACTGTAGCCCTGCCCCTTTGGTACAATTAAGGTAATGTGCAGTCACCTGGAAAGCAGACAAAAAAACAGTAAACAAAACTGTGTCTACAGCTGCATTTAATATATATCTATAGCCAGATCTGTCCAGATTCAACACTGTGTTGTACCATAACTGTTTATTATATATCTGAGCATACTTCATAAATTCACTTATTTCCAATTCTTTGGACTTCAAATGATGGTTCATAGTACACGTTTGATTGTCAACACTATCTGAAAATTACACACTGGGCATCAGTAGAATTTAAACACACCTTCACAGACCTGGCACTATTTTTCTCATTCACCATTGTTAGTAAATAACACTCTAGACACTCCTTAACTGTATCTACTACAGAACTGAGATCTTCCATTTCACAATACCATGGCACCACCACTCTATACATAGCTATAGGCAAGTTAACCTAATCTGGGGCTATACTTGCATAACCACTGTGGTTCCTGGCCATTGTTTATACCAGTACATTAGTTCAGAAATCATTTTGTTTCTCCTCCTAGTAAAAAGAACAGATTGACACTAATATATTGGACCAGAAATATATGAAGGCTCTGGATATAACATAGTCGGTTTTGAGGTTATAGTAGTTGGCATGTTAGAAGTTGCACTCGTTTCTTTAACTCTAAGATTAGGCTGGGGCTTCACTGTGATCCAAATTCTCAAATAATCTTCATCACTCATCCAGTCTGGTAGAGCCCCACAAGGAGATGATAATACTCCCACTGAGCTTTCATGAGCTTTCAGCTGGCCTTAGTACAAACCCCATCCAAAGGTCCACCCAACATTCCCAGGCACCATTTAGGTCAGAGGTTCCCCCTTGCCAATGCACTATCCATAATTTCTTATACCACGGGCAGGCCCCATCATCACTTGAGGTTACGTTAGTCAAGATTTTCATAGCTAATATAGTTTTCCCATTTGAGATGTGTTCTCCTGTAGTTATATTAGTACCAGCCAGTACCGACAAGCAAATAAGCAAAACAACAGGAACTACACTGCAGGGCTTACCGTCTGTTTGCAGAGATTCATCCTATACAGCTGAATTTGAGACGAGTAACATGAGGAAAGACCTCCTCCACCTGGCGGCCAGTGCTATCTTTCTTTGGTAAACCTTTATCAGGACACTGTCACTAGGCTGTAAGGAATGAACTGGAGAGTCTGGTTCCCATGGCAGAGCAGCTTGAACCTGACTTTGAGTGAGACTGACAGAAAACATTAATGTCTTGAAATATTTCAACAATCAACCAACCGACAATTGCAAATTGTCTAGTACAAGTTTCACAGATGGTGCTACAGGCAGTCTCATAGGTCTTCCATAAAAAAGGTCATAAGGGCTCAAGCCTGTTTTCTTAGCAGATGTGCTTCTCATACTAAACTGAACCAATGGAAGGGCTTCTGGCCAATTTAATCCTGTCTTCTGGACACAGTTTGGCCAATTTATTCTCGAAGACCCCATTCTGTCTCTCTACTGCCCCTGCTGAGCGCGGATGGTGAGGACAATGTAGATTATGCTGGATTCTATTACAAGACAGGAGGCTCGCATTATGTTTTATCTTTCTTTAATACTGCCATATCAGCATTTCAAAACTTTAACTTTTAACTTTTATGTTTTGGTTTTTCTTACATGTTACTTGGAAAAAAAAACAAAGCAGGAAGTTACAAGTTTCATATCTCAACTGAAATCAACTAGGTTTCAGAAACCACGCTTCCCACAATCCTGAGGCACTTTGTAGTCCTGACCTCTACCCCCACACCAATCTGTGGCCAGATAGGGGTATAACCACTGACTCCCCTAGGTCCATTCCTCTTTCTTTTTGCTGCCATACCGAGATAAGTGTTATGTCTCATGTTTATGTTCTTGGATTATCGTTTCCTATTATAATATAGTCACTAAATGTAGTTATTATCAATGATAGTTGGCTGATAGACTAACAGGTGTTTGATTGATGGCTGTCGAGAGTTTATTTTACAGCGTTTGTACCGTTGTGTAGAAGGCGCGCGTGCATATTACCAGTGGTTTCCCCGTCATACTTTTATTTCAATTCTAACAGGAACGGGAGTGAGGAGAGGCGGGGCGGAGCCGCGGGCAAAGCCGCTCGCTTCTGGCAGCCGCCCTGTTCTCCTCCGGCGTATGCAGAGTCTTCGCTCGCGAAGGCGAGGGCTCTAGGACCCTGCGGCAGCCTACATTATATGCGTGTGCGTGGAGGCGGCTCGCGCCGCCGAACGCGCAGGGCTTTAGGACCCAGTGAAGCAGGCTCAGCCGCATAACATTCCCGGCATGCTCCACGTTCCCCTAACGCTCATTTTTTGCGCGTACACATAGCGAAACGGAGCGGAGGGTCGTGCGAGTCAGTACCTGAGAGAAATTTTCAAAAAAAAAAAAGGAGAAAAAAACATTTCTTGGTGGCATCTGCTGGATTTGCAGAGAACGTGAAACAGTTTCACAGATAGGCTAGAAGGCACAGAGTGCACAGGAGGTAAACTCTGATTCAGAGCCTTAATTTTCAGCTGACCCCGAGAAGTTAGCGCTGCTAACATTATTCAATGGCTCACTCATCGCACCCGAGAGATTCCCAGTCCACCACACCAGAGTGGAGTGAACAAGAGTGGGAAGAAGAACCCACTTGGCAAGACACAGATTTATCCCTCAGCTTCAAGAGGGTACTGGGAGATTCTCTTTCTCAAGCAGTCTCCCAAGGGGTGCAACCTCTGACTGAAAGGTTGGAAATGCTCGAAGCATGCATGGCTGAGCAGCAGGAACAGCTGGCGGCCAGGAAGAGACGGACTGACAGCCCTGGGGAGGGGACGTCAGCTGGACACCCTCAGAAGAGGGTTGAAAGTAAGGGAGGTAAAAAAGCCCGGAAGAGCGCAGACTCAATGACCCCCTCGGGCACAAAAGATAGGGTTGACTCTGTTCCCCAAAGTGAAAGTGACCCAGTCGCCAGATTGAAAGAAGCCTTTCTAGCAACATTAGCAGATGGCCACATCAGACCCCCTGCCCCAGGGGTGGACAATTCAGGGAATATGAAGAGGGATACGCCCCTGACGACGAAGGCATCGAGGAAGAAAATTTCCCTCAACCAATTCCTCAAACTCTTCCCGAGGAAGAAGACAACGTAACCGATATGTTTGACCCAGAGTCCATCAGACACCCAAAGTCTTCTGAGTGGGTGTCCTCATCCAGAGTGGCATTATACATGTCACAACACATCAGGAAGCCGCTGGACAGAGAAGTTCGATCCCGCATGCGATCAGAATGTCCACGGCCTGAGCTGCCCGGGAAGCTAGCAGATACACCAGAATTAGACCCAAAAATTGGCACTTTTGTGACCAAAACAGCACAAGAAGTTGGGAAAGGCATCGATCGTGCGTGGAAAGCGTGTCAAGATAAGCTCCTGGACTGGTCCACTGGCAAAGATTATGGCCCTTGTAGAAAAATCAAAAGATACTGGTACCCCAGTAGACATTCACGCCCTGGGTAACTGGGCTCAAAGGGCAGTGTGCTTGTTGGATAACGCCAGCTGTGCACTCTCTTCAGAGCGTAGAAGAGGCATCCTCCTAAAGATCGACAGTAAGCTCAGCGATCTAGCCACGTATGAAGAAGGTGAGGGCGACAAAGGCCTTCTTTTCGGGGAGGCCTTCGCAAAGGAAATGTCTCAATTTGTTGGCACTTACTCAGCCCTCGAAAGAGCTCAGAGCTCTATAAAGAAGATATTTCCCGGGCGTGTTTTTACTGGGACCGGACGAGTCAGAGGTCGTTCGTCCGGTCGCTACAGCTATCAAAGAAGGCCTCAAGGTCCACGCGCTCAATATTGGGAAAACCGTCAGCAGGACACCTTTTTCCCGGCCAGAGGAAGACATCCAAGGGGCCGCAGAGGAAGAGGTTCTTTCCGTCAGCCCGGCGCAACAGGCGGTGAGTACACCAATTGTTCCTATCGGAGGCAGAACTCTCTGTTTTCTGAGAGAATGGCAAGTTTTGTCAAGTGATGCTTGAGTTTTACAAGCAGTAGCGGGCCTTCACCTAGATTTCATAGACATCCCAAAGCAGTACAGAGAACCTGTCCCCATTTGCATGCCACAAGAAGAGAAAGCGCTTTTACACAGCAAGTTAAGCAAATTAGTAGAGAAAAACGCAATAGAGCGCAAGAGCACAGAAGGTCAGGTTTTCCTCAGCAATATGTTCCTGGTGCGCAGAGGGGAAAAGATTTGTCCAGTCATAAATCTAAAAGAATTGAACAGTTGGCTGCAATACAACCATTACAAGATGGAGGGCATACATCTCCTCCGAGACCTATTGCGTTCGGGAGATTGGCTAGCCCGTCTAGACCTCAAAGACGCTTATCTAGCGATTCCGATAGCAACTACCTTTCGCAAGTATCTCCAGTTCCGATGGGAAGGAGAGATTTGGTGATTTGCATGCCTGTCGTTCGAGCTGGCGTCAGCACCTTGGGCGTTCACGAAAGTGATGAAGCCAGTAGCTGCAGCTATCAGGGAGAGAGGTATTCGTATGATTATTTATCTGGACGATATCCTGGTAATGGGATCCAGCAAAGAGACCCTCACGAGAGATGTGCAGTGGATTTTCAAGTTCCTATCATCTCTGGGATTCTTAGTCAATTTAGAGAAGTCCCAATTAGCGCCAGTTCAGAGATTGGAATTTTTAGGCTTCACCATAGATACCGTGAAAGCGACTCTAGAGCTTCCAGGTCACAAAGTAAGAGCGATAAAGAAGGAGCTCAGGACAGTGATTGCAAAGCTAGTAATTTCGCTTCGGAATCTGGCCAGAATAGTAGGTCTGCTTGCAGCTTCCATTCAGGCCATCTTCCCGGGACCGTTACATTATCGAGCATTACAGAGGCTCAAGATCAAACATCTCTGCGGGGGCCTGAGATATCATCAGCTAGTGAACCTAGACCAAGAAGCCATGACAGAGCTACGGTGGTGGCTAGAGAACATGGAAGCCTGGAACGGACGAGCGATTTTCGGAGATGTTCCAGAACTGACCATCGAGTCAGACGCAAGCAGGTCAGGTTGGGGAGTCAGGTGCGAACAAACCCAGACAGGCGGGAAATGGTCCGGCGAAGAGTTGAATCTCCACATAAATTGTCTAGAGCAGGCTCCTTCGCAGTTCGAGCGTTCACGAAGGACAAAATAAGATGTTGCGTATTGCTCAAGATGGACAACATCTCAGCAGTCCGCTACATCAACAAATTAGGGGGAACAAGATCCAGAATGCTAGCGGAATTATCAAAAGGTTTCTGGCATTATTGCCTTCAGAACGACATTGCAGTGACTGCAGAATATCTTCCAGGGAGTCAGAACAGTATAGCAGACTGGAACTCTCGGTATCTTGTAGACTCCAGCGATTGGAAGCTGCACCCCCTAATTTTCAAGCGTCTCCAAGACATATGGGGACCCCTAGACATAGATCTGTTTGCATCCAGACTGAATGCGCAGACGCAGAAATATTTCAGTTGGAGGATAGATCAAGGAGCAGCGGGTACAGACGCTTTTCTACATCCATTTAACGGAACAGTCCACTATGCCTTCCCACCATTCGCAATGATCACAAGAGCTCTAGCGAAAGTCCGCAGAGACAAAGCGGAAGTGGTGATGGTGCTACCTTGTTGGAGGGCGCAGGCCTGGTTTCCAGTACCGATGGAACTTTCTACGGATTTTCCGAGGATAGTTCCGAGCATCCAGGGCCTTCTATTCGACCCGACCGGTCAGGTTCACCCGCTCATAGAAGCGGGTTCCTTGCAGCTGATTGCCGCAGGGCTTTAGGAGAATATGGAACTTGCCAGGAATTTCAGACCTCGCTGCAGATTGTATCAGAGATTCCTGGGCGGCTTCCACCGTTAGGAGCTATAACACGGCTTGGAACAGGTGGGCGCATTAGTGTTCAGAACACAGTCTGGATCCCATTTCAGCACCTCTAGTGAACATCCTGAACTTTTTGGCTTCAAAATTCCAGGAGGGTTCTGCTTACAGAACAATAGGGGTCTACAGATCTGCAATTTCAGCAGGGCACAATAAAATAGAAAATAATCCAGTAGGAGAGCACCCAGCAATCTTACGGCTCCTCAAAGGTATAAAATTGAGAAGGCCGCCAGAGCCAAAGTATGCGGTTTTATGGGATGTTAGAGACGTTTTTCAGTTATTCCTTAGGTGGCCGGAAAATGAAGCTTTATCCCGGTCACAATTATCAGGCAAATTAGCTATGCTTCTATGTCTAGTAGCGTGCCGGAGAGTATTAGACGTGAAAGTATTGGAAATCGATAGAAAGATATTTTATCCAGAAGGGGTAGCGTTTACTATCGCGAAAAGAACCAAGATCGATTCCAGAGTAATTTCCTACACATATTTTGCAGAGAATGAGAAGTTATGCATAGTGCAATGTATCAAAGATTATGAAGCAACAACAGCTCAGATTAGACCGCGCAGCATAACCCAGTTGCTTATAGCGCGAAGGAAGCCTCACCACGCAGTAGCGACAGCGACCATTGCGAGATGGGTGAGGGAGGTCATGCAATGGGCAGGGATAGACTTATCCTTATTTGGTGCATATTCCGCTAGGGGAGCAATGGCTTCTAGAGCGTTTGCGACAGGAGTATCCCTACAAGATATTATGAAATCTGCAGATTGGTCTTCTAAATCCACCTTTAAGACCTTTTACTTCAAGCCAGTATCTGATATACCGAATAGAGTGATAGCAAGCTTTGAAGAAGCATAATGCAAGCCTCCTGTCTTGTCATAGAATAAAGATTGCCCACGCTAATAGCTCAGGAAAGTCTTCATTCTATTAAAGACAAGGAGGCGAGCATTATATCCCACCCAAATGAATGAAACAAATGAGAGAAATGACTGAGCGAATGAAAGCTGTCATGCATTGTGTTCCATTTGTAGTTCATTCCCACCCTCATATGATTTTTTCTGTTCTCATAGGAGACGATCAGAAGGCGACATGAGCAAGTCAGGGTATTCACCGATGATCTTCTGGCACGTTATCCCGTTGGACCGATCAGTCACGCCAGCTGCGGATCAAGAGCAGGCCTTATGGATTGTGTTTAACATTTTGTGGACTCTCTGTACTTCTAGAACTCTGATGGCAAAAGAAAGAGGAATGGACCTAGGGGAGTCAGTGTTTATACCCCTATCTGGCCACTGATTGGTGTGGGGGTAGAGGTCAGGACTACAAAGGGCCTCAGGATTGTGGGAAGCGTGGTTTCTGAAACCTGGTTGATTTCAGTTGAGATATGAAACTTGTAACTTCCTGCTTTGTTTTTTTTTCCAAGTAACATGTAAGAAAAACCAAAACATAAAAGTTAAAAGTTAAAGTTTTGAAATGCTGATATGGCAGTATTAAAGAAAGATAAAGCATAATGCTCGCCTCCTTGTCTTTAATAGAATGACGTCTTTCCTGAGCTATTAGCGTGGGCAATCTTTATTGTCAACATAAATAACAGTGTTTTAATTATGTTGTTATTAAAGTGTGTTCCCTGATCGCTGTTGATACATACACGTATTTCAAGCCTAGGTACAAATTCTCAAATCAATATTTTTGCAAGCCACTGCATCTGCCTTTCTACAGGGATTGGATTCCACCCACCATAAAAACACATTCACTATCACTAACAGGTATTGCCACAGGATGCACTTTGGCAGTTGGGGAAAATCTATCTGTAACCCCACAAAATGGCCATAGAGTGGAGGGTGTGCAACTAGTCTAATTGGCACATTTTTCCCCATGTTATTCTATACACAGATTACACATTTTTGACAATATTCCTGAGCCATAGTGGTACATTCTGGTGCAAACCACAAACGTCCCACTAGCATTGTCATTCCAACCCTATCAACATGTGCCTTCTAGAGGTACATCCTGATCAGCTGTGACACTAATATGTTTGGAGCCACTAACCGGCCCTGCTCATCTCACCACAGAGAGTCCTCATGCAATCGACAACCCTCCCTGATACAATTATCCTTTTCATTAGATGCCACATTCTTCTGCATGTGCGCCATGTCTTCCAAGGTTTTATATGGAGTCACCTCTTGCACTGTTTGAACTGGTAAAACATACACATCACTGTCCTCTAATGTGGCAGCCAGTTTGGTGGTTCAATCATCAAAACCAATTCCAATACTATTAGGGTCAACTGGTGCCCGGTGGCCGGCACACTTAATAATAGCAATTTGCTCAGGCAACGTTACGGCATCTAAAAGAGTTAATACGTACTGGCTGTTTCTTTACGGGAGTAGCTGTTGATGTCATGAAGCCACTCTGCTTCCCGAGCTGACCAAAGTCATTGCCTATGCCAAGTGCGTTTTTTGGCGTATCGGTATAAACATTAAGAGACTGCTGAGCTGCCAGCTGGCAGGCTCGTGCAAGGGTCACTAACTCTGCTACTTGGGCTTACGTCGCTTTGGGAAGTTTGCCACTCTAAACCACCTCCCCAGGGGTACATACTGACTATCCCGCTCCCACCTGCCCATTCTGATGTCTAAAACATTACTTGTCCATGAAGTCCTCAAGATCTTGGTCGGGCAGTGGTACATCAGGGAGGTCTGTATGGGGCATTAGTAGACAGTTAGCCACTGACACACAGTTGTGTGGGGTTGAATTATGTGGCTCCCCATCCTGAGGAGTAGTCAACAATGAAGCCAGATTTAAAAATGAGCAGATAGTCAAAGTAATGTTGGAAGAGTTCAGTAAGAGCATGTCAAATTTGCTGGCTCTCGAAACGGACATGTGCTCAGTCTTTTTTTTAACAACGATGCAACCGCATGTGGCACGGCCACTTCCAAAGGTGACCCCAAAACTATGTTTTCACTTTGATCCCCTGCCAGGGCAGCAGTAGCGACTGCCCATAGAGAGGGTGGCATTCCTGCCACAACCAAATCCAACTTATTACTGTAATAGGCTACGGGTCTATGATGGATCCTGTGCTTCTGGGTGAGGTCAGCCAGATCAAATTCCTTCCTCTAGTGACAGTACAAGGTAAATCCTTTGTTATAATCAGGCCAGGGTTTCAGCTAGTAGCCGTTATATCTTACCAAACGTCTCTTCTGCTTCTGGTGTCACCTGTGATGGCTCGACAGTGTTCAATCGTGTATACTCCTGAAGTGGTTTGACTATTTCTGTAAATCCTGAGATCCATTGCCTGTGTAAAGACTCGAGGGGGGTGTCTGTACTCCTGCTCTCTATATGGTAGAGGAGAGGAAACGAGGACCACAGCCAAGATTCTCTATTGTTGGTAGCAATGGATGAGCAATCAAGGCCTAGCTTCTCAGGAGGTGATGCAGGTTGGTTCTTAAGTACAGTATAGTCCCCAAGCCCCCACAAAGGAATGTCCACACACTGCATTAGTTAAAACACAGTCTTTATATAATTAAGGTTCAAGGTTATATACACAATCACAATAACTCACTTTGTGTTCAGTTAATCTACAATGGCAAATATATACAGTTCTAAGTGGTACCACAATTTTTATCAGATTTCATTAAAGTGCATCAACTGTACTCTGGTCAAATGTCACACAAATCACTTAATTAAGGTAACCAATGGGGGTGTTGTTGGGCAGAAGACCAAGATGGCCGCTGCCTGAAACGCTCTAGCAACGGCTGATAACAAAATCCTTAAATATCCTGCTTTCTCCACCCCAAGCCCCGGACAATCGCTGGTGAAGATAAGAAAAGTAGCGTGAATCCCCGGACAGAATTGTGAATCCAACCGCTGCACCGCGAGGCGTAATGATGAAAAAGACCTTGCGGCCTGACTGAGGAGAGTGGGGAGGAGCGGCCTGTGGCGTGGAGTCGGCCGCGGTGCCCGTGGAGGCGGTTCTGTTCGGCCGCCCGTGGAGACCCAATCTGCCCGGGATCATAACGTTGGGGCCCGCAGAGTCGTAGACTGGGGCGCATCTGCCAAGACTGCCTGTGGAGTCGTTGGCTGGGGCACGTTTGCCGAGATTGTGTGCGGCGGTGGGTGGATTTGCCGAACCCTGCGGTGCCTGCGGCAGCTACTGCAGCAGGCAAGGGCACAAGCTTTGGTGCCCCCCCAGTTTGGCGGGACCGTCACCCGCCCCAGACTGTGAGCGGACCTCTGCTGGTGGATCGGTGAGGCCGGCGCCCTGGGTTGCAGCTGGAGCTGATCTTCCCCCTCCGGCTTACCTTGACCGATCTCTGAGCTGTGGACCCTGGACTCCCTGAGCGGGGCTGGGCCTGGTGCCAGGCGGCGCTTCTCCTGGGTTGCCATCCTGGAGAGAGGGAGCACTGTGGTGCCCAAGGCTAGGTGCTGACTGGCTGGCCCTTGGGCTGGGGGACCAGTGCGGCCTAGGAAAGAGGACCCGCGGATCATGGAGCAGTGCGCCTGGCTGGCCTGAGGTAGCGCCGACTCCTACATTTGGAAGCAGCGTACAACAACAGCCTGGCCTTTCATACCTATGATACGAAGACATGTGCATCTGGAACCAGTGATTTACTTGGCATCTCTCCATCAATGTGCGTGTAACATCACTGGCACACTCATAGCATCCTATCAGCAAGTTTTGGCAGGAGGACCTCGTGTTGGCCAATGTACCTTTTGATCATTGGCATAAAGGTATATCTAGAGAGCCTGTGCTGCAGTGCCCGTATAAATCATATCCCCCATCTGTTATAAGTGTAGCACTGGTGCCCTAGACCCTACTCTCCTGTCTTCATTGAAATCGACAGGCACCTATGCCGGCCCTGAGTGCGAGTACTTCTCGTTAAACACAGAGAATATCCCCAGGACAAGGTTGACACGTGTTCTCTGCAATTTCCATGCTTACTTACCTGCTCACCTGAAATCAGATCTCCACTGATACTCACTTAAAGCTCCTGCTGTCTAGAACTTTGTTTGAGGTGGTGAACCCCTACTGCCTAACGTGTTGGACAGCCAGCTCTTTGCGGTTTGTGGATGGGCTACTGGGGGCTGGGCCTGTGCGGGACTGGTCGGGGGACTACACACCCGCTGGCGCCGTCTAGGCCGAAGCATCTGGCTCGGTCGCTCCGCTCTTGAGGCTCTATGGGTAATCAGAAGAAGCAGGCTTCGGTTGTGAAACAGGTGGACATTGCAGCCCTGAACCAGACGCTGCTGGCACTGAAGGGGAGTATGGATACGCTCAGAGTTAAAATAGATGCCCTCACTTATAAAGTCAATGTCTCGGCAGTACAGATAGAAAAACTTTGTGGGCGTATGGAAGAAATGGAGCAGAGGATTGGATCTACAGAGGACAATGTTACCTCATTGCAACGCGAGGTCACAGCCCTTCAGCAACTGGTCAAGAAAATAGCTGCAAAGAACGAGGATTTGGAGGGATGCTCTAGGAGGACTAATGTCAGGATCACGGGTGTTCTGGAGTGGACCAACATAGACAATATGGAAAAGTTTGTTGAGCAGCTTCTGGTAGACGTTCTGGATAACCCGCCTCTATCTAATATGTACATGGTGGAGCAGGCGCACCGCTCATTGGCCCCCAGACCACTACCGGGTGCCCGGGAGTGCCCTATCATTGCAAGTATTTTTTGTTACTGGGATAAGGACACCTTACTGTGAGCAGCCAGGGAGAAGAAAGAACTAAAATGGGAGGGCTACACTATACGTGTGTTTCCTGACTTCAGCCCGGCAGTCCAAGACCAAAGGAAGACCTTTCAAATGGCTAAAAGCATCCTCTGGAGTAAAGGAGCAAAATACTCTATGATGTATCCAGCTAAGCTCCGGGTGCAGCTTAAGGGGTCAGCGGTTTTCTTTACATCTCCGGATGCAGCAGAGCAATTTGCCAGAAATCTACCTGAGCCAGGGGGGTCCCCCCGGCATCCTTCTTGACCCAGCACTGATATCCTTCGAAGAGGAGTGTTGGAATCTTGGGGGAATGTTACCACTCCTGGATACATGAGGTGGTGGGGGTGAGAGGGGGAAAGGAGCCGACTGCGTCAGCCATGGCCATATGGAGTGCTAGTGCTGCCCTCAGAGGCCCCGGTTCTGCTGGTACTGCGGTATAGTTTAGTTGAGGTTCTGTTTTTTCCACTATGGTTGGAGTGGGAGAAGTTGCGGGGGGAGGGAAGAGAGCTGGTAGGTTATGATTGCTGGCATAGGTGGGAGTGGGGGATAGGGGGTGGGAGGTGAGATGTTCGCAGATGTTCGGGAATTGCATTGGGAGTATTGATGTATCGTTTTGCACATATTCTGCCACAAGTGCTAACACCAGTGGGTTTTGGTCCCTTAATACTGTGCATAATGTGGATAGTAGGATGGTGGGTGTCATTGCATTCTGTACTCTATGGCTGCCCCGGGGATGAGTGATGGGCAGTGCCGGCAACTTACAATAATGACGTGGAATATGAGGGGATTCATAAATAAAAAGAAATCTCACCTTATAGCTAATTTCAGTAGGAACCATAAGGTCAATGTGCTCTGCCTACAAGAAACACACCTGGCTAATGATGCACATCTTCCCAAACTGGCAGGCTGGGGCATACACAGGTATTGTTCATCCTACTCTTCACATGCCAGAGGAGTGGCGATTTACGTACACGGATCCCTTCAGTTTCGACTACACAAACAAATCAAGGATGATAAGGGTCGTTACATACTTCTAGTGGGGGAAATTAGTGGTGCAAAAATCCTTATTATAAATATACATGCCTCTAATGTGGACAGGCCAGACTTTTTTCACCAATGTGCTAGGCACATCCATAAATTCCCAACGTATGAAATACTCTGGACGGGCGACTTCAATTTAGCCCTTACGCTGGATCTGGACAGGCGGACCACACTACAGCAGGCACTCCCAGGCAGCTAAGGCATGGTACTCTATCGCTACGTACCACAACCTCCATGATCTCTGGCGGGAGGAACACCCAACTATTAGAGAGTACACCTTTTTCTCCGGGGTCCCCTGCAGCTCCTCTAGGTTTGATTATATTATGGCATCCACTACCATCGCTAGGAGGGTGTGGGGGCTAGGATACTTCCGTGCACTCTCTCAGATCATTCACTTGTCTTAGTCCTGTCTCAGTCCATATTAATAATATAGTGGGCTCCCCATCTTCGCCCTGGTGGCGTTTTAGGGCTGCGTCCCTGGAGGACGTGGCCTTCCATGCTGCCATCGAGCGAGACATTCAAACATACTTCCAGGCCAACACTGGCTCGGTGCCCAGCCAAGGCACAGTATGGGAGGAGTTTAAGGTGTATGTTAGGGGGTGCTGCATATCGAGAGAGGGGGGCTACTGAAGGCACTGCGGGGATTGGAGGGCACTATTTGCGACTTAGAAAACAAACAGAGCACCTCCTATGGCCTAGCGCTCCAGGATGAACTGAGGGCGCGTAGGGAAGAATACCAACAACTAGCAGCGATTGAGGAAAAATATTTGGGAGATCCCATCATGGCAATAAGGTATGGGGAGGGAGATTGTGGGAGCGGATGGTGTGGCCATCAAAGATCTGCACGGGATAAATAAGGAATTCTATAATTATTATGTGCAACTATATGCATCGCGGTATACAGGTGGTCAGAATAAGATGGTTGAATACCTTAATGAGGTAGCGCTGGGGTGAATAGATAGCGAACAGGGCGGGGCGCTAAACGCCCCCATTACGGACGAGGAGGTCAGAGAAGCTACAAAATCGCTTTCCAATGGCAAGGCACCTGGGTTAGATGGCATCACAACCTAATTCTATAAGGCTTACATTGACATCGTAACTCCCCACCTGTTGGGTATGTATGAGGATGCCAGGTCTAGAGGTTCACTCCCTGAATCTACCAGATCAGCCCTAGTGACAGTGCTTCCCAAGCCAGGGAAAGATCCTCGCCAGTTAGCGTCTTATAGACCGTTGTCATTGATTAACACAAACAATCAAATATTAGCAAAAATACTTACCAATCGAATATTACCTCATATGCCTGCCTGGTTCTTCCCGATCAGGCAGGGTTCATACCAGGTCGGTCCGCCCAGTATAACTTAAGGCGCTTATTTACCCTGATGCATAATGTCAATCCTGGGGTCCCCATAACATTAGTAGCACTCGACGCCGAAAAGGCGTTTGACTCGGTGGAGTGGCCCTTTCTTTTCGAGGTGCTGAGGCGCTCCGGGTTTGGTCTTGTCTATATTAGTTGGGTTAGGCTGTTCTATACAGCACCACACGCCGCTGTATATACAAGCGGGGTGGCCTCTGAGTTCCTTTACCCAACTCGTGGTACGAGGCAGGGGTGCCCCTTTTCCCCAATTTTGTTTGCCTTGGCCATGGAGCCTCTGGCTTGTCATGTTCGGGAACTACACTCCCACCGGGGTATCTGTGTGAATACGCATTAAGCTATAACATTGCTGTACGCGGATGATATCCTGCTGTACGTTAAACACCCCAAGCAGAATTTAGCTCCTTTAACGCAGGAAGTGCTCAGATTCGGGCAACTGTCGGCCTTAACATCAATTGGAACAAATCCAAAATCCTCCCTCTGACACCAGGGATACTGCAGGCAGATGTGGGCGATGACTTTCTATGGTGCCCTGGTGGGTTGATGTATCTGGGCATCATGGTTACCACGGAAGACAAGTCGCAGTGTAGGGATAACTATGTTAAGGTGCTTGAGGTTCTAGAGCAGAAAGTGGAGTCATGGATCCTCCTCCCCATCTCGCAGGCAGCACGACTTGCCCTTGGCAAGATGTTAATTTTACCCAAACTGCTGTATATTTTCAACAATGTCCCCATATGGCCCCCTAGCCTTTATTGGTCTCGTATCAGGACAATGATGTCCAGATTAGTGTGGGCTGGTAAACAATCTCGCATCACGTATGACACCATGACGCTAGCCTACGAGCAAGGTGGACTGGAAATCTCTTACATGCATTGGTACTTCTTGGCAGCGCAATTGCAGTATATAGTGGGCTGGGGCTCCCCGAGCTTGACTCATCCACATGCCATGGCTGCGAAAGCGATCTCCTACCCAAACAGTTTAATGGAATGCTGTGGGGGAATAGAGACGTGGTCCCGAGATGGGAGGCTCAGCCAGTAGACGTGACCTGTAGGGTCTGGGAGCGGGTGAGTCGACTGTTGGATGCTATGCCCTACTTTCATCCAGACTGGTCAATTTATAATGTTATAGACATACCACTTACACACGAAAAAGCATTTAAGGAGCACTTTCACAAACTCAAGGTGCAATCACTGGGGGACATGATACACGATGGGTGGTTTATACAATGGAAAGAGTTGCGGTGTAGAGGCGAGCATAATACAGTGACCCTGTTCCTGTATTACAGAATTAGGGGGGTATTAAAAGCTAAGTGGCCCGAATTCCAGAGGGCCCCAGTTCCCAATTTGGCACAACAACTCATTGTCAAACCTCTGACCTCCAGCAAATTAGTTTCCTCTATTTATAAAGCGATCCAGAGTGCATTGGTTGTGAGACAGACGGATTATAAGAGTGCCTGGGCGGCCTCCCTGGGCTATGGCTTGAGCGATGCACAATGGAAACTCATATGCACTCAGACCCGAAAGATTTCCCTGAATGCTCAATACAGATTGACCCATTTCAAATTTTTGCACTAATTTATACTGATTACTCTCCAGAGTGTAGAAGATGCGGTGGGGACCTGCCATTTTTTTTCATGTATTCATGTAGCGTGGGGTTGCTCGCACATCAGATTGTTCTGGAGTAAGGTTGAGGAGGCAATGAGTGAAATGCTTCCTATGCCACGAGTATACATGCCTGCAGTATGGTTGCTGGCCCTAATTGAGGGGGGATCCCGCACTGAACGGAAACTGCTGGGTATGGAAGCGGGGGTGGCCAGGCATCTGGTGGCCAGGAAATGGGGTAATAGAAACCCCCTGACTTTTGAGTACATGAAAATGTGTGAACTAAGGAAATCCAGATATGCTACAACCATGCCGATTACAAGCCGCCCATTTGACTACTGCCCTCCGTTTCGACTATACATGGCTGAAATGGATGCCAGGTCTTCCCCTTCCGGAATGAGGTTGGATGGACACCCGTGAACTGTTGGAGATGGGGGGCACAGCCCAATGACTCACGAATTTAAGTGAAACAAGGTGTTATTGGTTAACTATCTATATTGGCATCATCTGTATCTATTATGGACACTTGGGGTTAGAGCGTGTGCTATTGCAAGACAATTGCAGTTGGAAGGGTGAGGGGCGGGAGGGGAGGGTGACGCTGAGATGGAGGGTGTTAAGTTGTTAGTTGATTGAATTTTGAAAATCAATAAAGAAAGTTAAAAAAAAATAAAGGTAACCAACAATAGACATAGAAGGGAAAGCAGTTGGTTAGAACAATTGGCAGAACACTGGCCCCTTTACTTAGACACAATTCTGTGTGGAGATCCCCCCCACCTGGGCAACCTGTAAAAATAAAATAAATACACTACAAGCCCAGTCCATATATTGTTCAATGCATCTTATATCCTTTTACAACACCCCAATGTACCTGGAAGAGTCATCGACGGATCCTTCTTGAGCGGCTCCCTTTAAAGCAGGAGCCGCGGATCGTCGAGATCCCTCGAAGAAAATGAACTCAGCGTCGAGGCAGTAGTTCGGTCCCAGCTGTGCTCATCAATGACGGTTCAAAGACATCCTGCAAGGAAGAGGCGTGCGGGGCACCTCAATGTCGATAGTTCAGGACCATAAAGAGTTAGTGAAGAACTGTAGCCCAGCATGGGCGTCGAGTAGTCCGGAGTCTCTACGGTCATTGCGTGGCGGAAAACCCACCGGCGGATGCTCCTCGATGCGTCGACGGCATAGCCTTCTCCGGCAGGATTAGGCAGTCAGCGGTGCGGACGAGAGCATCAGGGAATCAAAATGTCTTAATCAATGGAGCGTGCGGCTCTGGTCGCCGATGGCACGGCATCAGGCGGTCCCGGCTTCGGGGCAACACGGGTTTGATGGGCCTCCAGCAGTTGTAGCAAACCTGCGAACCCTGGTCGATGACGGTGGACGGAATGTCCAGTGCTTCTCTTCGTTCTCCTCGGCGGTCCCTGTCTGCGGTTGGCAGCCTGTCGAGGGTCTGACTTCCAGGAAGCTTCGTCGAAGGTTAGCGGTGCTCGATGGTCCCTCGGAGCATGGGAAGAGAACACCTAACCAGGTCCTCTCTCGGTTCAGTCTCAACGTCACGGCGGCTTACAGATTGCGGTGAAGGTAACAGCAGTCAACCTTCTTCTTCAGACTCAGCTTCGAGATTCAGCTTCAGTTTCAATGTCAGTTTCGACTTCAGCTTCTGAACGATTTCTAGCAGTGAGAGGCCCCCAGATATACTAGTTGATCTCCCATTCTTTCTGCTGGGTCACACTCAGGCAACCAGTCACTCAGAAGGGCATTCAGCAGTCAGTCAGCCAATCAGGCATACAGTGCATTCAGGCCATTCTCCTCCCTCTCAGACACTCACAACAAGGAATGTGTATCGGGACAAGTACCCAGCCATTCAACACTACACACTGCATTCATACCAGTTTCGGGCAGGGCTGTCTCAGTCATTGTGTTTCATACTAGAAACCAGACATCCATAACGAGAAGTGTATATTGGTCACACACTCCATTCACCCAGGTCCCACCCACAGGGTACACCCACAAAATGCAGTCACTGGGAAGGCTCCAGCCAGTCTGGCTTGGACTTCACTGCAATACCATATATGGAACTTCCACCCAACAGCCAGTCAGGGGGAAGGGACAGAGTCAGGGCTTCCCAGGTCTTTGGGAAAACAAGGTAACAGGTAATAGAAAGCAAGAGGCCACAGGGGCCATCTTGTTTCCTACCAGGAATCAACTGATTCCAAAGGCAGGGCCTGGGTATCCCAAAATGGAGGATACGCAGAGCACCTGTCAAATTCTGCATGGTGCTGCCACCAGCCCATACCCTGCTCTGTGGGCCACACACAGGTACCCAAAAACATACACTAGTGGCACAGGGTTGTAACCCCACCCATGGGTGCCATAAGGGTATCCAATGGGTCTGTACACAAAACCAAAAACAGGAAGAGCTGCACTGCCAGGAATCCTGGGCAGAAAACAATACAGAACCCAAATGAAAAAGGACTACAGGACAAGGACAGGGAGGCCCTGTCCCTCCAATGCATTTCCAGCATCACAGTTGCCCCTCCCTAGACTGAGGTTAGGGCGCCTTATCTCCCACGAGATAGACACCCTCATCCAGATGGTCAACATACCTTCTGGAAAGGCCATCTGCATTAGTGACTCTTCCCGGTCCTATGCTCTATGGTGAAGTCTAGCCTTGCAGGCTAAAGGACCACCTGAGCAGTTTTGGGTTCTCACGCTTCATCTGCATAAGCCACTTCAGGGGCTTATGATCTCTTTGGATCTTGAAGGCAGACCCCGTAAGGTATGGCCTAAAATGCCTAAGGCTCCAAACTATGCTAAAACATTCCTTTTCAACAGTAGCCCACCTAAGTTCTCTACCCTTGAGTTGTCTACTGATGAATATGATTGAATGTTCCATCCCTTTGTTATCTAACTGGGACAAGACAGCTCCAATTCCGGTGTTGCAGGCATCCGTCTGGACGATAAAGGGTTTGCTGTAGTCAGGCGCACACAACACAGGTGCCCTACACAGATTTTGTTTCAAGCCATCAAAGGCCCTCTGACAGTCTTCAGTCCAATTAACCTTCCTAGGTTGTTTGGGTGAAGTCAGAGCTGTCAGAGGTGCAGCTATGGTTCCATAGACCGCCATGAAATTGTGATAATACCCAGTGAGGCCCAAAAAGGCTCTCACCTGGGTTTGAGTAGTGGGAGTCTCCCAGTCATGTACATCCTGTACTTTACTGGGAATAGGTTGGATTTCACCCCCTCCTACCTCATGACCAAGATACATGACTTTCCCCTGAGCTATCTGGCACTTGGTGGCCTTGATAGTGAGGTTAGTCCTTTTCAAGGCCTGCAACACCTTGTCCAGATGTGTCAAATGCTCTTCCCAGGTGGAACTGTAGACAGCAATGTCATCTAAGTAGACCACACAAAAGGCCTCCAGCCCACTGAGCGCATGATTGACCAATCTCTGGAAGGTGGCAGGGGCATTCTTCAACCCAAAAGGCATGACCCTAAACTGGTAGAGTCCCTCATGTGTGGAGAATGCTGTCTTTTCCTTGGCATGGTCCGTCAGAGCTATTTTCCAATAGCCAGAGGTAAGGTTAAAGGTGCTCACAAATTTGGCAGCACCTATGGTGTCCACAAGCTCATCAGCCCTGGGCAATGGGTGCGTGTCAGTTTTGGTGACGGCATTGACTCCTCAGTAGTCCACACAGAACCTCCAATCCTTGGTACCTGCTTGGGAACTTGCCTTGGGGACAAGGACCACGGGACTGGACCAGGGACTGGTTGAAGGTTTAATAACACCCAGATCCAACATCTTGGTGACCTCAGCCTGGATGTGGTTCTTAACGGTATCTGACATTCGATAGGACCTGCTTTTGACAGGCACACTGTCACCACTGTCAACTTCATGCCTACACCACGGTGTAAGGCCTTGTGTCAGTGAGCAAAAACAAAGAGGTGATGGCTGGAAGGTTTAGACTGAATCTTAACCACTGGCATTGCTCGGAGCAACCCTCCAGACCATCGTTCTTCGCCTGCCAAGCCATTACAGAAGGGGAAAGACCATATGCAAATCAGGCTTGGCCCCACCCCAAAAGGGGCAGTCCAGCCCGAACTGCTAGGTCACATC
Organism: Ambystoma mexicanum; assembly: GCF_040938575.1. Taxonomy (NCBI): domain Eukaryota; kingdom Metazoa; phylum Chordata; class Amphibia; order Caudata; family Ambystomatidae; genus Ambystoma; species Ambystoma mexicanum. The sequence goes on from NC_090930.1 coordinate 1,319,427,175, forward strand.
CTTTCGGCACGAGACCACAAGCATCCCCAAACATGTTTTGCCCTTGTTGGGGCTCATCATTGAGGAGTAGCTTGGGTCTCTAGGCCCAGCAGGCACGGGACCCACGTCTGGGCATACCCGTCCCACTCGGGGTGACAAAGCAAAAACAAAGAGGAGATGGCTGGAAGGTTTAGACTGAATCTTAACCACTGGCATTGCTCGGGGCAACCCTCCAGACCATCGTTCTTCGCCTGCCAAGCCATTACAGAAGGGGAAAGACCATATGCAAATCAGGCTTGGCCCCACCCCAAAAGGGGCAGTCCAGCCCGAACTGCTAGGTCACATCCTTTCTGCACAAGACCACAAGCATCCCCAAACATGTTTCGCCCTTGTTGGGGCTCATCAGTGAGGAGTAGCTTGGGTCTCTAGGCCCAGCAGGTACGGGACCCACGTCTGGGCATACCCGTCCCACTCGGGGTTACAAAGCAAAAACAAAGAGGTGATGGCTGGAAGGTTTAGACTGAATCTTAACCACTGGCATTGCTCGGGGCAACCCTCCAGACCATCGTTCTTCGCCTGCCAAGCCATTACAGAAGGGGAAAGACCATATGCAAATCAGGCTTGGCCCCACCCCAAAAGGGGCAGTCCAGCCCGAACTGCTAGGTCACATCCTTTCTGCACGAGACCACAAGCATCCCCAAACATGTTTCGCCCTTGTTGGGGCTCACCAGTGAGGAGTAGCTTGGGTCTCTAGGCCCAGCAGGCACGGGACCCACGTATGGGCATACCCGTCCCACTCGGGGTGACAAAGCAAAAACAAAGAGGTGATGTCTGGAAGGTTTAGACTGAATCTTAACCACTGGCATTGCTCGGGGCAACCCTCCAGACCATCGTTCTTCGCCTGCCAAGCCATTACAGAAGGGGAAAGACCATATGCAAATCAAGCTTGGCCCCACCCCAAAAGGGGCAGTCCAGCCCGAACTGCTAGGTCACATCCTTTCTGCACGAGACCACAAGCATCCCCAAACATGTTTTGCCCTTGTTGGGGCTCATCAGTGAGGAGTAGCTTGGGTCTCTAGGCCCAGCAGGCACAGGACCCACGTCTGGGCATACCCGTCCCACTCGGGGTGACAAAGCAAAAACAAAGAGGTGATGGCTGGAAGGTTTAGACTGAATCTTAACCACTGGCATTGCTCGGGGCAACCCTCCAGACCATCGTTCTTCACCTGCCAAGCCATTACAGAAGGGGAAAGACCATATGCAAATCAGGCTTGGCCCCACCCCAAAAGGGGCAGTCCAGCCAGTGAGAACAGAGAGGCATGCTGCCAGAGCAAAGCCCTGCAGGCCCTCTGCTGCTCTGTCGTCAGATAGGGAGAGAGATGTATTCCCTCCACTGAGCCATTGTGAGGGTTGCTATGCAGCAAATCAGGAAGAGGCTCACTCTCATCCTCTTCTTGCTCTGAAGCTAGCAAGAGACATGAGACCTCTACTCGCCTATGGAAAGGCTTGAACATGTTGATGTGGAATACTTGAGGGGCTACCCCAGAGACTCCCACGTCAACCAGATAATTGACTTCACCCATCTTGGAGATTATTCTGAAGGGTCCAGTCGATTTGTCTGCCAAAGCTCGAGGCTTGGTAGGCTCCATCACAAGGATCTCCTGTCCTGGAGTCCAATCCATTTGCGAGGCTTCAAGGTCATGCCAGTATTTATTCAGTTCCTGGCTGGCCTTGAGATTCACTGTCGCCTGACCCATCATCCATGTCATCTTCCATCTGAGGCCTAACACATAGTCCCCTACCTGATGGGCGGGACCTGGAGGGGTGGCTTCCAAACATTCTCTGATCAAGGGGCCCCCTCACGGGATGTCCAAAGAGTAACTCAAAGGGGCTGAAACCAATACCCTCTTGAGGTACCTCTCTGTAAGCAAACAGGAGGCATGACAGGAAGAGATCCTATTTCCTCCTTAGGGGCTCTTCCAAAGCGCCTAGCATGCCCTTGAGAGTTTTATTAAATCTCTCAACCAGACCATTGGTCTGGGGATGGTAAGAGGTGGAGAACCTATAGATTACCCTGCACTCTTGCCACATTGTTTTCATCTAACTAGACATGAAGTTGGATCCTCTGTTAGAGGCAACCTCCTTAGGGAATCCAACATGGGTGAAAATGCCCAGGAGAGCCCTGGAAACCACCTTGGCAGTAACAGTCTGAAGGGGTATAGCCCCGGGGTACCTGGTGGCATGATCAACAAAGACCAGAATGAACCGATGTCCACCTGAAGTGGGAGGGTCAAGGGGACGACAATGTTGATGCCCACCCCATCGAGCGGTGTGCCAACCACTGGCAATGGCTGCAGTGGGGAAATGACACTGCCTCCAGTATTGCCAGACAACTGACAAGTTGGGCAGGTAATGCAGTGAGACTCCACTTCTACTCCCATCCGGGCCCAGTAGAAATGGTCAGAGAGCCTCTGCTTAGTCTTCTTGGTCCCAAGGTGACCAGCTAAGGGCACCTGTTTAGACGGATTTCTGAACTCTGTCCTGTAGGCGCAGAGGTTCAGAAGGCCAGCCTAGTTTCTTGGAACAGGATAACCTCTGGACAAGCCAGACCAATCAGGGTAGCGAACGTGGCGGTCAAGACTAGGTCTCAAGAGGGGTGAGGGTGACTGAAAGCCTGCAATGAGCACACAAAGCAAGGACACTTACAAATTACTCCAAACAGGTGTTATATTAAAAATATATACACATTTATTACAAGGCCTTTGTAACATTGACCGTAGCGAGAAATCACAATAAAACTCCAGTAGACCAACACATACCAAACCAATACAATATATATACAAATACAAACGAGTCTAACGAGTTAGACGCACGAAATGTGTAGACCACCTAGATGGGGAGGAAAACAGGCAGTGCGAATAATAATTAGACCCAGTCCGCCTTCAGAGGCACCTAACTAAAAGGAAGTCCAAGCCCTACGAAGAGTGGAGCCTTGTGCTCAAAAGTACCTGCACACGCTGGTGCCAATGGGCAAAAAGGGGAGTCTCTTCGAGGGAATCAGGCAGTTTAGTTCGGTGAACAAATGAAGATGAACAGAGCTCCGCGACTCAAGCGCAGCCTCCAATGTGGGCAGAAGCAGAGCGCGAGTACGGAAAGGTGTGCTGTTTGACACAGCGGGGAAAAGCTATGGGCTCCTGCAGGAGGGCAACCAGTTCCTAGCTATGCTACTCACCGGTCCCCGATACAAGCAGACTCAGGCTTCTCCGCGTCAGTTTCAGTGCTGGCAGGCTCAGATAGGAGCAGGGGATGTCTCGTCGTCGTGTAGATTCCGCGACAGCAGAAGTTGAGTTAAAGATGTCCCAAACTAAGTGAACCCGCACAGATTGTTACCTCAGCAGGGCAACAACGCGGCCGGGTGTATTTCAGTCCAGTGCACACTCTCACTTCAGACCTGGGAATACCAAGTGTATGAAGCGGGTGAGAGTGGCGGGGACTCGGAATACAACATAACCTGACGGCGGTAACAGAGCAAGACTCCTGAGTAGGCTGGTACGTCCACTGGATGGCCCAGGGACGCTTCCGAAGGCTTACTTTCAGGAGATGGTGAAGATGCCGAGAATAGTTGTTCCCACTATTCCAATGGGTCGAAGTACCAGTACAGGCCTTCTCGTTTGATCAGAGGTAGAAAGAGTTTCACAGAGCGACAGCAGTGCAGAGGAGCAGTCCTTCAGCAGGTCACCAGCGATTCCTCGGTTCAGCCTCGTAGTTGCAGGATACTTGGCTCCTGTATCCCTTTGTTCGTGAGAACTCAGGAGATCGACATGGTAGTGGCGTGTCCAGCCCCCTCTTATCCACGGTTCCCTTCGCGCCAAAACGGAGAGGACCCAATGGGAGATACGCTCATAAAACACTCACACCATCTGTGGACCTCATCACGGACCACGGGGGTCCCAGGCATTCACAACACCCTAGACTCTCTGGCGCCCAGGATGTGTATTGGGACCAGACATCCCAGCCCCCATCCTGGAGGCACACACAGGCCTGTAGAAGCCCGCAAAAGCATCTGTGTTTCGCAGGAAAGTACATGCCCAAATAAGGAAGGCCCCGGGTCGGCTTGACCTGGGGGAGGTGAAGGGGGCAAGACGGTCAGCGGACAGGACAAAGAGCCTCGTGGTCTGGCCATTTTGGGAGCCAGGCCACCATTTTGGGCTAAGCGCGAGAAACGCGCTTAAAATGCCAAAAGGAGCTCAAAAACACAAGAAACGATCGCTGCCACCAATCCCGTCCGTGATTCACTTGCACCGTTCATTTACAATCCAAAGAGAGTATCTAGGGCCTGTAGAAGACTAGAGACCCAAGAGAGCAGTAACTTAGCTTACAGTGCCCTTTTGTGCCATGTTGCATGAAAGCTGCAACATGGTAAAGAAACTACGGAAAACAGCGTTTCCCGGTACTGACTGTTTTAAGGGCATGTCAGTTTCCCCGTAAGAATGGAGCGAAAGCCCAGAGGAGTGCGGCAGAAGGCTGCACTTCTCTCGCAAAGTCTAGATCCTGGTGAAAACAACAGCAAAAGGTTTAGGGGTTGCCACATGGAAGGAAATCTTTCCTAACACACGCCCCTCCCAGACTATGGACAGGGGGAACTAATCCACCCCTGAATGAGTCTCGTGTTCAGGTCGGTTAAACATTCTGGACAACCCATCAGCATTGCTATGTTGGACACCTGGCCTATGCTCAATAGTGAAGTCGAAGCCTTGTAGACTTATGGACCACCTAAGCAACTTTGGATTCTCTCCCTTCATGTTCATTAGCCACTTTAAGGGTTTATGGTCAGTTTGCACAGTGAATTGGGTCCCATAGAGGTAGGGCCTCAGCTACCGTAGGGCCCACACAAAAGAGAAACATTCTTTCTCCACTTTGGACCATCTGAGCTCTCTGTCCTTAAGCTGGCGACTAATAAAACCAATAGGGTGTTCCTTACCCTTCTCATCTACTTGCGATAGTACAGCTGCTATCCCAGTGTCAGAGGCGTCCGTCTGCACAATAAAAGGTCTTTGATAATCAGGGGACCTGAGGACAGGGGCCTGGCACAAGGAGTCTTTTAAGCCATTGAAGGCCTTCTCACACTCGTCGGTCCAAGTTACCTTCTTGGGTTTCTTCGGAGTGGTGAGGGCAGTCAGAGGGGCAGCTATGGTGCCATAGTCTGCCACGAAGTTGCGGTAATACCCCGTGAGTCCTAAGAAGGCTCTCACTTGGGTCTGTGTAGTGGGGGTAGGCCAGTCTTGTACTGCTTGTACTTTACTGGGAAGAGGCTGTATCCTCCCTCCACCTACTTCATGTCCAAGGTAAACCACTGAACCTTGTCCAATCTGGCATTTACTAGCCTTTATGGTCAAGTGTGCTTTCTGAAGAGCCTGGAGCACAATCCCGAGGTGTTTCACATGGTCTTCCCAGGTGGCAATGAAAACTGCTATATCGTCCAGATATGCAAGGCAGAATTCGTCCAACCCATTCAACACATGATTCACAAGCCTCTGGAAAGTGGCAGGTGCATTTTTCAACCCGAATGGCATTACCCTGAATTGGTAAAGGCCGTTTGGAGTAGAAAACGCTGTCTTCTCCTTGGCATGTTCTGCTAAAGCTATTTGCCAATAGCCCGCAGTGAGGTCAAACGTGCAGAGGTACTTGGAGGCACCCAAAGTATCCACCAGCTCATCTGTTCGAGGCAAGGGGTGTGCATCTGTCTTGGTGACAGCATTCAGAGCCCTGTAATCCACGCAGAACCTCAATTCAGAAGTGCCTGCCTTTGGAACCAAAACCACAGGGCTGGACCAAGGACTACTAGAGGGTTCAATCACCCCAAGGTCTAACATCTTGTTGACCTCGGTCTTAATGTAAGACCGTACATTGTCTGACATCCTGTATCCCCTACTTTTGGTAGGTACACTATCTCCTGTGTCTATGTTATGTTTGCACCAAGGTGTCAAACCAGGCGACTGTGAAAACAGGGGGGAAAACTGCCTAAGGAATCTTTTCATCCCCGCCTGCTGATTAGAAGTCAGGTGAGGGGCCACTCGGACACCCTCAAGGGAGCTATCTGAAGGACCGCTTTGGAACAGGTCAGGGAGAGGGTCAGACTCCTCTTCCTGAACATCTGAAGCCAGTAACAGTGCTGCGATTTCGACTCTTGGGACGAAAGCCTTCAGCCTATTTACGTGAAACACTTTTGGAGCCTGTCCAGGCCTTCCAAGGTCCACTAAATAGTTAACCTCACTCAGGGGCTCCACCACTGTGTAAGGTCCTGACCATTTGTCCTGTAAAGCTCGAGGCCTTATGGGATTCATGATCAGGACTTGCTGACCAGGTGTAAAGTTGATGAGGGAAGCTTTCTGGTCGTACCAATGTTTCACCAGCGCTTGTCCTGCCTTCAATTTATCACTAGCCAAGCCCATCAGGAGTACCATCCATTTTCTGAGCCCCAGCACATAATCTACTACGTTGGTAGTAACAGGGGGAGTGGGCATCTCCCATCCCTCTTTGACTATGGCTAAGGGTCCCCGTACAGGATGACCGAACAGAAGTTCAAAGGGGCTGAAGCCAACACCGTCCTCTGGTACCTCTCGGTAGGCAAACAGTAAGCATGGTAAAAGAAGATCCCATTTTCTTCTATGAGGTTCTTCCAGAGCCCCAAGCATGCTCTTTAACGTTCTGTTGAAACGTTCAACCAGACTATTGGTCTGGGGGTGGTATGCAGAAGAGAACTTGTAGGTGACCCCACATTCTTTCCACATAGCCTGCATATACTTCGACATAAAGTTGCTGCCACAATCTGACACAACTTCTTTAGGGAAGCCAACCCTAGTAAATATGCCAAGTAACGCTTTTGCAACTGACTTGGCAGTTACAGTTTTCAATGGGATGGCCTCAGGATATCTGGTTGCATGGTCGACCAGCACCAGGATAAACCTGTTGCCTGAGGATGTTTGCGGGTCAAGGGGACCAACGATGTCGATCCCTACCCTTTCGAATGGTACTCCCACAACTGGGAGTGGTACCAATGGAGCTTGGATTGTCGAGCCAACCTTACCAGATAACTGGCAGGAGGCACAACTCCTGCAGTGACTTTCTACTTGCACCCCCATCTTGGGCCAGTAGAAGTGCATGGATAACCTTTGCTTGGTCCTCTTAATACCAAGGTGACCAGCAAGGGGTACTTCATGTGCCAACTGCAGGAGGAAGGGTCTTACAGCAAGGGGAACCACCAACCTCCTATGGTCTCCTTCTGTAGATGCTGTGGGCTCACTATACAGGAGTCCACCTTCCCAATAAATCTGATACGTCCCAGGAGGTTCACCCTCAAGCTGGGAGCAGGCCGACTCCTTAGGCCTTCCAGAGATGGGCACTCACGTTGGCCTTTACTGAATTCTTCCCTGTCAGGACCACCTTCTACTAACAAGTCTTTTAGTTCCGGATGGTCGTTGGGGTCAAATACTTCAGGCATCGCCACCTCCCCGTCAGGCCCGGGCGATTGACCAACTTCCTCCACCGCAGTGGTAGGCGAGTTTGGGGGAATGCTCTCTTTCCCTCGTCTTGACTTGCTTACTCCTTTCACCTTGGGTTTCCCCTTTGACTGGGGCGGCGTATTGGTCTTGGCCAATGCTGCCCGTGTTTGAGACCGTGTGCAGGGTCTGTCGGCAGTGTCTCCTACGAGCCCTAAAGCTCTGAGATCATTGCCTAACAAGACCTTTCCTGGGACGTTTCTCTGAATGCTCACTGGAATCCTGACTGCTGTACCATTTAAAGTAAGATTTACAGGTATTACTGGGAACATGTGAGGTGGGCCGTCAGCCAACGTAGTGGGCATCAGAGTAGCTCTGGCAACTTCCTCTGAGTCTACCAAGGTAGAATCCACTACCGTTTGACTGCACCCACTATCCCTAAGAGCTGGAGTATCCACTCCATTGATCAGCACACTGTCTTTAAAGTAGTGCTTGGTATTATCTGGAATCCTAGCATAAGCCTCTGCGACTTTAGGCTCCCAGGAACCCAGGGAAACTCAAACTACCTCAGCTTCTATCCCGCTGGGGAAGGAGTCTGAGGAGAAGGATGCTCCTGTAATATCTTCTTCCGCGTAGGAGTAGAAGGCCAGATTAGCGGAGTGGACCCCCAAAGGTTTAACCTTACACCGGAGATCCCCCTTCACGTGGTCAGTTGCTCCACAAGCAAAACAAGATCCATTGGGTCTGTTCACATAGGGAGGTTTTCTGTAACCAGAGTTCTGTTTCGGAGGCTGACCTCCACTACCCTGTGAGTTCTCTTGGGTCTTACCCTTATTTTTCATTTGTGGCCCTTTTGAGAAGAAGATTTATCAGATTCTCCACCGTCCTTATCTTTTCATAAAATACTTTTTATTGTTTTATAAATTACAAACAAAACACAACCAAAATACTTAATTCACCCTTAGTCATTGTGGTTAAACACACATGTATACATTTTCCCCGGCATCCGACCTGTCTTTGCGTACATTATACAGCTATCATGAGTTCGTTTCGATCACTTATCTAAGTTCATTGCTTGGCATTCGGTGTCTAATGGCTTCTTTATCAACCTTCAGTTGTCCTGCCACCTTTGCCATATCTTGGTCGCTTTTTCTGGGCATCCCCTCGTAGTATACACTCTTATTTCCATTGGCACACATCCATCTACATCCGTTATCCATTTTTCGTACCTGGGTGGAGTGGGTGAGCCCCACAATTGAGCAATGTTTCTCTTGGCGAGACTTGTGGCTGTTGCAAACATGAGTTTTTCGAATCTTGATAATTCAATCTCCGCATCCATCCCTAGTATTAGGAGTTTGGGGTCCATTGGGATTTCGCGGCCAAGCACTGTTGATAGCCTATCACAGCATCGTTGCCAAAAGTCTTGTATGTGCGGACATTCCCATAAAGTGTGAAAGAAGGTTCCTCTCTGTTGGTGGCATCTTAGACAGTTGGGATCCGCCGCTCTCCCCCATTGGTGTAGGTCGTCCCTAGGGTAGTATATTCTATGTAGAATTTTTAGTTGAACCAGTCTAATTCTGGCTGAGATTGTCGATTCTCGGGGGTACATAAGAGCCACTGTCCAGTCTTCTGGTTGTATTTGGCCCACATCTTTTTCCCACTTCTCTTTGAGTCTTGTGAGCTCCTTTGTGGCAAACGAGTTGATGGCGTTGTACATTGTGGATGTTACTTTGTGATCGATTCGATCCATCACAATGTTCCTCTCTATCGGGGTGCATTCTGGCACATTTGGAATGTCTATTTCACTCGCCGTGAGAGCATGTCTCATTTGCAGGTAGTGGAAGTGTTCTGTGATGGGGAGATCAAATTCTTCTCTTAGGACTTGAAAGGTCTTAATTTCTCCATCCCGTATCATGTGTTCCAGTGTCTCTATCCCCTTCTCCTCCCAGGATACCCACTTGGGAATTGCTTTAAGTTCTGGAAGATTTTTATTATGCCATAGGGGTTGTTTTAATGTGACTTTCCCTTCCCATCCCAGGTGTTTATGTGTGTCTGTCCATATCTGTGTTCTCTGAGCAGTCATTGTGGGTGTGACTTGTCTTGTTGTTTTTAGGTAGAGGCTTTCTAGCGGGGTGATCCCATGGTTTGCCTGGGTGTCTTCTCTATTATGTGGTAGCATTGGGTCGCCATGTAATATGTCATTCACTACTGACATTTGGGCTGCCCAGTAGTACATTTGTAGGTGTGGGAGGCCGATTCCCCCTTCCCATATCGAGCGGTGTAATGTTTGTAGCGCAATTCGGGGATGCCCCCCTCCCCATAGCAGTGTCCTAAGTGATTCCTCTATTTTGCGAAATTCTACTTTAGGTATGTATAATGGTGCGTTCTGCAGGACATATAGGAACCGGGGGAGGGCCAACATCTTGAATAGGGCAGCTCTCCCTAGCAGGGTGAGCGGAAGGTTCATCCAGTGTCTTACGTCATTTACGAGCCTGTCCCTCACTGGGTGCAGATTTTTCTCTATGTATTGTGTTAGGTCTGTGGTGATTTGTATCCCTAGGTATTGGAACTGCTCTCTCTCCGTCTTAAATAGGCAAGTATCTAAGGTTGCTGCATCTAGACCTTTAATCGGAAACAGCAGGGATTTGTCATAATTTACTTTTAACCCACTGAAGTTTCCATAAGTGTTCAGTATATTCATAACGATGGGGCAGGATGCCACTGGATTACTTAGGTAGATGAGGAGGTCATCTGCATATAAGGATACCTTGTCCTCCCAGTTTTGTGCCCAATGGAACCCCTTCCAATTTGGGGAGTCCCTTAGCATTATTGCGAGCAGTTCTATTGCGAGTGCAAATAACATCGCAGAGAGGGGACATCCCTGTCTAGTACCCTTCCCCAGTGCTATGGTACGTGAGGACCAGCCATTGACTCTAATTTCTGCCTTCGGTGCATTGTATAAGAGTTTAACCCAATTCGTAAAATGCTCTCCAAATCCCATTCTGTCCATAATGAGCCATAGGCCCTCCCAGTGGATCGAGTCGAAGGCCTTCTCAAAATCAATAGTGAGCAGGGCGAGTGGGTCCTGTAGGGTGGAGGATTTTTCAATGGCAGCGTGGAGTCTATGAATGTTCATTCGTGTGGATCTTTGCGGCATGAAGCCGCATTGGTCCGGGTGGACCAAGGAAGTTATTACCTTCTGCAATCTGTTGGCCAGTATTTTCGCCAGAGTTTTAGCTTCAGTATTAATTAGAGAGATTGGTCGATACGAGCTGCAGGTATCTGGGGGTTTGCCTTTTTTGTGTATCACTACTATATTAGCTTTCCTTAGGTCCGGTGGTAGTATGCCTTTTTCTTTCGCCTGTAGGAACATTTTGAGCATGTGTGGTGCCACTTCTTCTGTGCCGATTTTTTTCCATGTTTCCACTAGTAGGCCGTTAGGTCCTGGGGTTTTCCCATTCTGAAGTTGGGAGATGGCAGTCATTAGTTCTTCCTCCGTTATTTCAGCCTCGAGTTCCATCTTTTGGGTTTCGTTTAATGGTGGGATGGTCATTGCGTCCAACGTGTTGGGATCTATTTGGTTCGTCGGTGGGGCGTATAGCTTTTCATAGTAGGTTGCAAAGGCCTCTGCGATACCTGCGTCCGTTGAGGCCCATTCAGTGTCCGAGATTCTTATTCTGCGTACCTGTGGGTGGCTCTCCTCTCTCTTTTCTAACCATGCCAGCATTTTGCTAGCTTTGTCTCCTGTTTCGTATATTTTTGCGCGCATAGTTCTGTGTGCTTGTTTCGCGCATGTTAGCGCAACATTGTGTAGCTTCCTTTGTGCCCTTTGGAGGGCTAGGTTGTCTTCTTCCGCACCGGAGCTAATAAAGTTTTCCTCTGCTTGCTTCACCTCTACCTCTGCTTCTGTTACTTCTCGTCGGTGTGCTTTTTTGTGTGCTGTGGTCCAGCTCAAAATTTCACCTCTTAGGGTCGCCTTGTATGCTTCCCATACTATTCCAGGATCATCCACAGAATCTTGGTTTAGTTCAAAATACATTTTAGTTGCTTCTTGGAGTTTCTTTGTGAGTTCCGGGAATCCTAGATAGAATGTATTCAGTCGCCAATTCGGTGGAGGACGAGGTCTTTCTGTCTCGAGCGTCATTGTGAGTGGGGAGTGATCCGATATTCCTCGGGGTTGCAGAGTTGCCTCAGTTATTTTATGTATATTCTCTCCAGGGAGGAGAAAGTAGTCTATCCTGGACATCGATCCATGTGCACCCGAATGGAAAGAGAATTGTCTCTCTTCTGGATGAAGGTCCCTCCATGCGTCTTTCAGGCCCAGTGCTGATGCAAAGTTCGCCAGTTTGGTCGGCAGTGTCGGATTTCTCCCTCTTTGGTGTGTGCGGTCCTTAACAGTGTTCATCACATCATTAAAGTCTCCGCCCACCACCAGCACATCCGCTGGATTGTCTGTTATTATAGGCGTGATTTCCTCCAGTAGAGGGGCCATTAGTGCTGGGGGTGAGTAGATTGCCATTGTCGCTATGATTTGGTTCCATAGTATACCTTGCACATACACAAATCTGCCCCCCGGGTCTTGAATTATTTTTGTTACATCTATCGGGGTTCTTTTATGTATCAGGATTAACACTCCTCTCGAGCCCATCGAGAAGCCCGCGTGGACTGCTGTTTTATATTTCGTTCTCTTGAAGAATTGGCAGTTCGTGCCCACCAGGTGTGTTTCAGTCAGCATTACTATATCCGGCTCATGTCGGTTTATATATTGTGTTACTAGTCTTCTCTTTATACTATTTCCTAGACCATTCACATTCCAAGTCATGAAGGCAAGTTTTTTCTCCTTATGTGCGTCCGTAGCCATTATTCACCGAGTTTCTTGGTGTATGCAGATGATTGACTTTTATGATCTTCATATATTGCCTGTACGTAGTGGCCTTGATAGGCCAGGCGTCATTTGGATACATGTGTGACTCTTGGTTCCCCCTCCCCATACTCCTTCCCCAACTGAAGCATCTGTCGCCCGTTAAACAAAACATTTAACTTAACTAACTAACTATTTTCCTAGTGCTTAGGTCTCTGTAGTCCAAGAGTACCTTCGAGTGCACTTCCTGCTGTGGGGGTTTGTGCTGTGTTGATCTTCGGGCCGCCAGCTTTAATGCTCGGTGCTGCTTGTGGTGGGCCGATTACGTTTTATGTTTGTCATGTGCTTTGCCATTTTATGCCTTCTGCTGCAGTTATTCATCATCTCTTTGGGGCATCGCTTCCTGTTCTTGGTAGTCCGGTCTATCCGGTGGTTCATTCCGGCGTGGTCTGTTCCTTCTCGTTTCTTGTCTTCTATGTGGGTTCCATTCCCCCTTCAGATTTCTTTCAGCCCAGGTCCATGCCTCTTTGGGATCAGTAAAATGTATTGTGGTGCCGTTGTGGTATAATTTCAGTTGTGCAGGGAACAGGAGGCCATATTTTACATTTTGTGTCTGAAGTCGCCTTTTGAGGGGGTCAAACGATTGTCTCATCTTTTGCACTTCCCTAGTGAAATCTGGAAAGAAGCCGATCCTGGAGCCATTGTATGTTATTTCTCTTTTTGTTCTGGCCATCTGCAGCACTGCGTCACGATCTCTGTAGTTAAGGATCTTCGCTACAACAGTTCTCGGCTGTTTACCGGGGATCGGGTCGCCTGTTGGGATTCGATGTGCCCTTTCTATTGAGAATAGCGATGAGAGGGTCTTGGGCGCAAATAGATCGACCAGCCATTTTTCTAGGAACAGTTCCATGCTCTCTCCTTCAGTTTTTTCGGGCAGTCCAAGAATGCGGATGTTATTTCTTCTTGATCTGCCCTATCCCTCCTCCACCCTGCTCTCCAGTATCTTAATTCGTTCTAGAGCTCTGTTCATTTGTTGTCCCATGCCTCTCAGCTCATCTTCCGCAACCGATATGCGGGTTTCGGTCTCTCCAGTACGGGATGATAGTTTCTGAAGGTCATGCCGCAACAGGGAGACTTCTGTGGTAATGCCATCCATTTTAACTTCCATGGATGCGCGTGAGTTGGCAATGGCGGTCATCACATCCCTTAGAGAGAGGGCTTCTTCCGGGTTCTGCCTATCTTCCGGGCCATTTGGCTCTGTTGGTAGCGGCAGGGTGGGAGTTGTGAATTGCTCCATAGTGCTCTGGTTGCCCACCTTTTTTGTTGTTAGTTTATCCTTACCCATTGTGGTGACTGTTTGTCTGCTTATTGTTGCGCGGAATGTATTCTTCCTTGTCTCATGGATTATTACAGTGCTAATATTCTGTGCAGGAGATTGTTGTCACTGATGGGTGGGGCACTGTATAGCTGCCGAGTGTTTTCAGTTATTGTGCTAGTTATGGATTCCCATCTCCCTTCTTCCCCTGTGTTGTGATCACATGTGTGGCTTGGAACTGTCTTTCCCACTGAATGTGGGTCCTACTCCCTTCCTGTTAGGCCAGCTTCTGAGTCTGTTTGGCTTCCCTTCGTCTCGGTCTTTGGATTCCGCCTCTCTCAGGGCGCCCTCTGCCTTCAATTAGTTTATTGGTTGCCTTCTATTTCAGGATTTCTACTCCCTTTGCCGTTTTGGTAGTCCGTTTTGTGGCTAGGTCTCAACTGTAGGGCTATGCCTCCACCGCCCCCTCTCCTTACCGGCGTGGCCCACGGACCTCTTGCGCTGTGTCGCCCTCAGGGCTGCAGCCTCCTGGGTTCCCTCCACTCCTGGTCTCCTGCTCCAGCCGGCCGGGGCCCGTGTGTTCCGGGGGGCCGGGCTCCAGATCTCGCTCCTCAGGCTCTCCACCTCCCCCTCACCTCGCCGGCCACCGCCGCCGTGAATCGCCGTGCCACAACGAGCGCTCAGTGGCAATTGGAGCGCTCGCGAATGTCCGCCGCCGACCAGAGCCGATGGTCCCGCGTTCGGTGCACCTCCAGGGGTCGCCTCGATCCGGTCGCACACCGGTGCCTGTTCCCGCCTAGCACTGGTGGAGCGCGAGGCAGGGGGTCCACCTCCGTCACACACTGTCTCCCTGGAGGGGCAGCCCGAGGTGCAGCGGGAAGGGCCGCACCACACCCCTCACGCCACCGCCACGTCTCTTTTCCCGGCGGCGCCTTCCGTCTCTAGAGGCAGCCTTTCCTTCTCAGCGTCCGGCGGCCATCTTAGATTATGTTTTGGCGCCAGGTTCCCTTATTTTCGTTAGCGATTTCCTCTGCTACTGACCGCCGATTCACTTCCAGAGTCGCGCAGGTTATGGCAGTAGCTGTGTTCTTCGATTCAATCCGATTGTAGGCTGGTTTCTTTTCGATTTTCTCTAGGATTTTGCAGGATTCTTTTGGCGGCCCGGGAGCTCACAGAGATCACGTCTTCATGCTGAGCCCGTTGGCCACGCCCCCCCACCGTCCTTATCTTTGGACTTTTTCCCTTCCTCCTGCTTACCAGGATGAGTTTTGTCCTTATGGGACACTCGATGTGACACCCATAAGTCTGCTGCAATGGCCAGCTTCTTAGGATCTATCTCCTTCGAATCGGCCAAATGCTGCTTAAGCTCCGGGGAAGAAGATGCAAAAATGTGTTCCAGCATGACAAGATTTATCATGCCTTCAAAGGTAGAAACCTTATAACCCTCAACCCAGCCAGTCAAGTTTTTTAAGGATTCGGTTACATAAGATACCCAAGTACCACCTTCTTTTTTCTTGTACTCTCAGAATCGTTTTAAATATTGGGCAGGAGTCTTTCCAAACTTTAAAATGAGAGTTTGCTTTAACATTGCGAAATCAGCTCGCTCAGCCTTCGACATTTCCATAATGGCAATACAGCCAGAATGGGGCAGTCTGCTGAGTAACCAGGCAATCTTATCAGCATTGTCAACTTGTTGAACTTCACATGCATACTCAAACGTATTCAGCCAGTCCATAATGTCATTCCTTTCCTCGTACACACTGAGCAGATCTTTCGGAAACCGTGGATGAGAGGAGGCCCCAGACCCATGTCCGGGACCCTTGGACCCATTTGCAACCTGAATCTTGGCCAGTTCCAACTGGTGATCCCTGTCTTTCTGTTTTACGGCCTGTTCGATTCTTAGTTTGGTTATGTTGAACTCAAGCTCCTTCTGCCTAAACCGCAGCTCTTGCTTCTTGAATTCAAGCATGGCCTCCCCATCGACACTGGCAGAGGAAATATTAGACATCTCATCCTCCCTTTCCTCGTGGTCGCAGTGGATCAGTGCAGCGGCAGAACCGTCGGTTCTACCAGTGAGAGCAGCCCCACCTCCTTCCGCACTGTCCTCAGAAGTTATAGCATCAAGCTGTGCTTCTTGCCACGCCACGATTCTTTGGATCATATCCAATTTGGTGCCTTGAGAGGAGACACCTCTCTCCGCACACATCTTTTTCAATGTTTCGGATTTAGAAGCATTTAAAATTAACAAGGTATTTGTTTCCATACTGTTAGATAGGACTATGGCCTTTTTAAAGTTATACTATGACAATTCACTACTTGTCCTGGTAGGAATAACTTGAAATGCCTTCGCTCGTGCGCAACACTGGATACCTTCAGTCGTATCCCACCGCTGTACACCAATTTGTTAAGACGGATTTCTGAACTCTGTCCTGGAGGCGCAGAGGTTAAGAAGGCCAGCCTAGTTTCTTGGAACAGGGTAACCTCTGGACAAGCCAGACCCAACAGGGTAGCGATCGCGGCGGTCAAGACTAGGTCTCAAGAGGGGTGAGGGTGACTGAAAGCCCGCAATGAGCACACAAAGCAAGGACACTTACAAATTACTCCAAATTACTTAAAAATATATACACATTTATTACAAGGCCTTTGTAACATTGACCGTAGCGAGAAATCACAATAAAACTCCAGTAGACCAACACATACCAAACCAATACAATATATATACAAATACAAATGAGTCTAATGAGTTAGACGCATGAAATGTGTAGACCACCTAGATGGGGAGGAAAACAGGCAGTGCGAATAATAATTAGACCCAGTCCTCCTTCTGAGGCACCTAACTAAAAGGAAGTCCAAGCCCTACGAAGAGTGGAGCCTTGTGCTCAAAAGTACCTGCACACGCTGGTGCCAACAGGCAAAAAGGGGAGTCTCTTCGAGGGAATCAGGCAGTTTAGTTCGGTTAACAAATGAAGATGAACAGAGCTCCGCGACTCAAGCGCAGCCTCCACTGTGGGCAGAAGCAGAGCGTGAGTACGGAAAGGCGTGCTGTTTGACACAGCAGGGAAAAGCTATGGGCTCCTGCAGGAGGGCAACCAGTTCCTAGCTATGCTACTCACCGGTCCCCGATGCAAGCAGACCCAGGCTTCTCCGCATCAGTTTCAGTGCTGTCAGGTTCAGATAGGGGCAGGGGACGTCTCTTCATCGTGTAGATTCCGCGGCAGCAGAAGTTGAGTTAAAGATGTCCCAAACGAAGTGAACCCGCACAGATTGTTACCTAAGCAGGGCAACAATGCGGCCGGGTGTATTTCAGCCCAGTGCACACTCTCACTTCAGACCTGGGAACGCCAAGTGTACGAGGCGGGTGAGAGTGACGGGGACTCGGAATAAAACACAACCTGACGGCGGTAACAGAGCAAGACTCCTGTGTAGGCTGGTCAGTCCACTGGATGGGCCAGGGACGCTTCCGAAGGCTTACTTGCAGGAGATGGTGAAGATGCCGAGAATAGTTGTTCCCACTATTCCAATGGGTCGAAGTACCAGTACAGGCCTTCTCGTTCGATCAGAGGTAGAAAGAGTTTCACAGAGCGACAGCAGTGCAGAGGAGCAGTCCTTCAGCCGGTCACCAGCGATTCCTCGGTTCAGCCTCGTAGTTGCAGGATACTTGGCTCCTGTATCCCTTTGTTCGTGAGAACTCAGGAGATCGACATGGTAGTGGCGTTTCCAGCCCCCTCTTATCCATGGTTCCCTTCGCGCCAAAACGGAGGGGACCCAATGTGAGATCCGCTCATAAAACACTCACACCATCAGTGGACCTCATCACGGACCACGGGGGTCCCAGGCATTCACACCACCCTAGACTCTCTGGTGCCCAGGATGTGTATTGGGACCAGACATCCCAGCCCCATCCTGGAGGCACACACAGGCCTGTAGAAGCCTGCGAAAGCATCTGTGTTTCGCAGGAAAGTACATGCCCAAATAAGGAAGGCCCCGGGTCGGCTCGACCTGGGGGAGGTGAAGGGGGCAAGACGGTCAGCGGACAGGACAAAGAGCCTCGTGGTCTGGCCATTTTGGGAGCCAGGCCACCATTTTGGGCTAAGCGCGAGAAACGCGCTTAAAACGCCAAAAGGAGCTCAAAAACACAAGAAATGATCGCTGCCACCAATCCCGTCCGTGATTCACTTGCACTGTTCATTTACAATCCAAAGAGAGTATCTAGGGCCTGTAGAAGACTAGAGACCCAAGAGAGCAGTAACTTAGCTTACAGTGCCCTCTTGTGCCATGTTGCACGAAAGCTGCAACATGGTAAAGAAACTACGGAAAACAGCGTTTCCCGGTACTGACTGTCTTAAGGGCATGTCAGTTTCCCCGTAAGAATGGAGCGAAAGCCCAGAGGTGTGCGGCAGAAGGCTGCACTTCTCTGGCAAAGTCTAGATCCTGGTGAAAACAACAGCAAAAAGTTTAGGGGTTGCCACATGGAAGGAAATCTTTCCTAACAGCACCTCATGCGCCAACTGCAGCAGGAAGGACCTGTAAACCTGGGGCACCACCAAACTCTTGAGGGCACCACATTCAGTCTAAGTGGGCGCACTAACAAGGAGCTCACCCTCCCAATAGATCCGGAATGTCCTAGGCCCTTCTCCTTATGCCTGGAACAGGGCCTGTTTCCTCAGACCCTCGAGAGAGTGGCACTCTCTCTGTCCCTTACAGAAGTCTGCCTGGGAGGGTCCCCGTTCAAGCAACAGGCATTGAAGGTCGGGGTGGTCTTCCTGGTTGAGAACCTCTCCCGCAGCAGGGTCTTCTGCCTCGTCTCCCTCAGGAGTTGAGTTTGGGTTTCCCACTGGACCCAGACCATATGTAGCATGGATCCCAATGGGTGCTGTAGGAACAGCAAGAAGAGAAGGAGCCCCCTTCACAGAGGTGGCCTTCTTGTTCTTCCGTCTTCTTTCTTTAGACCTTGCCTTTCGCTCGGGTACCTGACTCACAGCCAGACCCTTGTGACCTAGTGACAGCAGCAGCAGTTATGGGGAGACCATCTGAGATCAACCCCAACTCTACTAGATCATTTCCTAACAGAATGCTTGCAGGAACCTTGTCCTGAACCAGGACAGGAAGCTTTGCTGTCTTGCCTCCAATCATTAGTGTGACTAAGGCTACAGGCGATCATTTGGGAGGCCCACCAGCTAACCTGGTGGTTCTCAGAGGAGCACCTACATAGTCCTCTGGCTTGAGTAGGGTCCTGTCCACCACTGTCATGCTTGCCCCAGTGTCTCTCAAACCAGTAGAAGGCTGACCATTCAAGAAGATACTTCTCAAAAACCTACGGGTGTTCTGTGGGATTGTCGCCAGTACTTCTGTACTGGTAGTCCATCAAGGCAGCTATCAGCTCAGCCCTAGAATTATCTTCAAAGTCTAATTCCCTGGCTTCACAAGCACTCTGGAGAGCCTCTAAGCTCATCCTAGTCAATTTACCATTCGCAATAGATTCCATTGCTTGTAATGCAGTTATCTTGTAGACAACTAAACCTCAATTTAACAAAGTGCAGCTATTTTGTAAGTGGCACGGTTATACACTCATTCTTAAAACCATAAGCATCCCACCACTGCCACCAGTGTAAAGACTGGAGGGGGAGTCTGTAATCCTGCTCTCTATTTGGTAGAGGAGAGGCACAGAGGACCACAGCCAAGATTCTCTATTGTTGGTAACAATGGACGAGCAATCTAGGCCTAGCTTCTCAGGAGGTGATGCAGGCTGGTTCTTAAGTACAGTGTAGTACCCAAGCCCCCACAAAGGAATGTTCACACACTGTATTAGTTAAAACACAGTATTTATATAATTAAGGTTCAAGGATATATACACAATCACACTAACTCACTTTGTGCTCAGTTAATCTACAATGGCAAATATATACAGTTCTAAGTGGTAGCACAATTCATTTTTGGATTTCAGTAAAGTGCATCAACTGTACTCTGGTCAAATGTCACACAAATCACTTAATAAAGGTAACCAACAATAGACATAGAAGGGAAAGCAGTTGGTTAGAACAATTGGCAGAACACTGGCCCCATTACCTAGACACAATTCTGTGTGCAGATCCCCCCACCTGGGCAACCTGTAAAATAAAGATACAATACAAGCCCAGTCCATATATTGTTCAATTAGTCTTATTTCCTTCTACAATGTTTCCACTACTCAATGTACCTGGAATAGCAAAGTTTGACGACGGGTCATCGACTGATCCTTCTTGAGCGGCTCCCTTTAAAGCAGGAGCCACGGATCGTCGAGATCCCTCAAAGAAAGTGAATTCGGCGTCAAGGCAGCAGCTTCGGTCCCGGCGGTGCTTGTCGATGACGGTTCGAAGACGTCCTGCAAGGAAGACGCATGCGGGGCACCTCGATGTCGATAGTTTAGGACCACAAAGACTTTGTGAAGAACTGTGGCCCAGCAAGGGCGTTGAGTCATCTGGCGTCTCTACAGTTGTTGAGTGGTGGGAAACCCACAGACGGATGCTCCTCGGCGCGTCGACAGCCGGGATAAGGCAGTCGGCGATGTCACGGCGTCAAGCGGTCCCTGCTTCTGGGCAACACGGCTTTTATGGGCCTCCAGCAGTTATAGCAAACCTGCGAACCATGGTCAACAACGGTGCAAGGAATGTCTGGTGCTTCTCTTCGTTCTCCTCGGCGGTCCCTGTCTGCGGTTGGCAGCCTGTGGAGGGTCTGTCTTCCAGGAAGCTTCGTCGAAGGTTAGCGGTGCTCGATGGTCCCTCGGAGCATGGGAAGAGAACACCTAACCAGGTCCTCTCTCGGTTCAGTCTCAACGTCACGGCGGCTTTCAGATTGCGGTGAAGGTAACAGCAGTCAACCTTCTTCTTCAGACTCAGCTTCGAGATTCAGCTTCAGTTTCAATGTCAGTTTCGACTTCAGCTTCTGAACGATTTCTAGCAGTGAGAGGCCCCCAGATATACTAGTTGATCTCCCATTCTTTCTGCTGGGTCACACTCAGGCAACCAATCACTCAAAAGGGCATTCAGCAGTCAGTCAACCAATAAAGCATACAGTGCATTCAGGCCATTCTCCTCCCTCTCAGACACTCACAACATGGAATGTGTTTTGGGAAAAGTACCCAACCATTCAACAATAAACCCACTGCATTCATACCAGTTTCAGGCAGGGCTGTCTCAGTCATTGTGTTTCATACTAGAAACCAGGCATGCACAACAAGAAGTGCATGTTGCTCAAACACTCCATTCACCAAGGTCCCACCCACAGGGTGTACCCACAACATAAAGTCACTGGGAAGGCTCCAGCCAGTCTGGCCTGGACTTCACTACAATACCATATATGGAACTTCCACCCAACAGCCAGTCAGCCGGAAGCGACAGAGTCAGGGCTCCCCAGTTCTTTGGGAAAACAAGGTAACAGGTAATAGAAAGCAGAATGCCACAGGGGCTATCTTGTTTCCTACCAGGAATCAACTGATTCCATTGGCAGGGCCTGTGTATCCCAAAATGGAGGATACTCAGAGCACCTGTCAAATTCAGCATGGAGCTGCCACCAGCCCATACCCTGTTCTGTGGGCCACACACTGGTACCCAAAAACATACACTATGGGCACAGGGTTGTACCCCCACCCATGGGTGCCATAAGGGTATCCCATGGGTCTGTACACCAAACCAAAAACAGGAGAGCTGCACTGCCAGGAGTCCCACATGGACTCCTGGGCAGAAAACAATACAGAACACAAATGAAAAAGGACTGCAGGACAAGGACAGAGAGGCCCTGTCCCTCCAATGCATTTCCAGCATCACAGCCATCAGTAACCAACTGCCCCTATGAAAGCTCACAATTGGGTTATAGTCTGAGGCTTTGATATGTTGTAAACAGCCTCTTTCCTAGAAGCAGATATCAGCTGACATCCCTTGATATTGTCATGTCACAGATAATGTACCCTGGGAGCACATAACTGTAGCTTCCTCTTTGAAGCCTTATGCCCTTTTTCTGCCAATGCTGTTAGCAGGATGCCACTATCTTCTATACAACCTTATATGAGGGGGAGTCACTTAACAAATCATCAACATATTACATTAACACTGACTTTCCAGTCAATTTTGTATCATCCAGTCCAATCTTTAGCTGGTGTGAAAAGAGGGTTGGGGACTCTGGATATCCCTGGGGAAAACAGGTCCACGTTTACTGGGCTTTCCCTATGCCAGAATAAGAGTAAGTACTAACTATTTTTATGTATCGGAACAGAGAAAAAGGTGACCACCATGAAATGCATAGCCTCTGGTGGAATACAGGACAATATGGTGGCCGATTTCGGCACCACAGGAAAGGAAGGTGTAACCACAGCATTTATAGATTGTAAATTCTGTACAAAATGGTAAAACTCCTTCCCTGGCTTCTTCACAGGGAAAATAGGAGTACTGCACATAGTACTAGTCGGGACAACAATCACCTGGCTCAGCAGAGATTCAATGACTGGTTTGATAGCCACCACTGCTTCAGGCTTCAAGGGGTGTATGGGGAAACCTTTTAAACAGGACTACCTTTATCTTCACTGGTTAGGCAGTGTGTATATATCCCACCTCATTATCATGTGCCTCACAAACACTCTGGTATAGAATCAATCAACTAACATATTTCCTCAGACCATTGCTCATCTTCCTCCACTACTGTTCCTCACATTTCTTCCCTAACTAGCCATCACTGCTACTGCATTATCTGAGGGTACACTCAAAACCACGCCATCCTGGGTGCAATAGATAGTGCACCTCATTTTGCACAGTAAATCTCTCCCCTTGCTATGGCATTGGAACATTATTCTGAATATTGTTACCATGTGGCTGTGGTCTCTGTGGTCTAAATGGGCACTTATTTTTCCAATGGCCCTCCTATTTACAATATTTACAAATCAAAGGATTGTGTACCATGGCTGTTGGAGCCTGCTGATTATTCCAATTTCCCTGTACTGGTTGCCCCTGTGCTCCACACCCCTGTTGTTTATCAAACTGTCAACATTTTCTCGGTTGCTGCAGTTTTCCCGTATATCCCCCTGCTGTGTCTGATATGCCTGCGGACCCCCAGGCATCCACCTCTTCCTCTTTGCCCCCTGCAACCACTTTGGGCCTGATTCCCTAGGCAGCGTGTCATTCCCTGAAGCTGTCCCTGAAGACTTTGCATCTGCAACAACATGAGCTTGTTGTCAAATGTTTCCTTCTGCTGCTTCGGTCTGACAGCCTATACACAAATAGTTAAGCTGCATCTCTACTTTCGGGAGTAAACTTGAAACAAGCAAGTTTGCTATAGCCTATTTGGCTGTTTCCACCAGCTTTGTAACCAGAGTGCTGGGTGAACACCACTTTCAGTCTATTCAAGTAATCGGCGGGAGATACTCCCGTATTCTATCTACAGTTTTTCTATATGCAGTTTCAGAATAAAATGCGACTCCATCCCACTTGGGTGTTTTTGAGGCCCGCATACAAAAAAGCTTGCACCATCCTGCAGCAAAAGTACTTTGCCCTATTTGGCCAAGGACTATTACTTACCCTTACATCCTTAGAATGTGCAGTCACATTAGGTATGTTTGGATTACTTACCGGTGATCTTGACTCCTTTTTGTCCTGCTCTTCCTCGTCACAGATTTTTCTTTTGAGGTACCCATCTCTACAAATGATTCAGCTCACTCGGGTAGACCAAAATAAACCTCAATCCTGATATTGCTACAACCGTAATATTAACAGTTAAAATTCAAATATTGAACGTCAGTTTTTTTAATCCCCACGGATATTAATGACCAATTTTGTGGCATCATTTTCTGCAATACAAATAAAGGGGCCCCACACATCTTGTGCTGCCCAGGGCACCGCAAATGCTAGGGCCGGCCCTGGGTACATGGATCGTAACCAAATCTTGCTATTGCTCTCCATCCTCATGACCAGATAGTACTTGTCTGAGGAGAGCTAGAAAGGGGTGTGAATCCCTCCGGTATATAGTACCTCTCCTCATCACCGAAGGTAACGTCGTTCGGACGCCAGTGCCCTAGTGGAACCCACTCACTGGCCCCTGCATCCCAAGGGCTGAGCGCATAAAAGG
This sequence comes from Ambystoma mexicanum, assembly GCF_040938575.1. Classification (NCBI taxonomy): domain Eukaryota; kingdom Metazoa; phylum Chordata; class Amphibia; order Caudata; family Ambystomatidae; genus Ambystoma; species Ambystoma mexicanum. The sequence goes on from NC_090930.1 coordinate 1,319,450,918, forward strand.
AGGCATCTCCACCACAATTGCCCCCTTGTATGTCTCTGCTGGTTGTAGCCCTGTAAGTGGTTTTATACTAGTGAAAAATGCAAGTATATCTTCTGGTGTCTCGCTACCCTGATCTTCCTGATCCTCCTCAGCCTGGTCTATCTCCAGCTGCCCTTCCTTCTCCACTATCTGAGGGCAGAGTCGAGCCTCTTCCATTCCTCTCAACCATCTCAAAAATGTTATTTGTCCCTCAGTCGATCATTCATTGGTCCTAAGTGAAAAAATGTTTTAAAAACGATTTTAAAAAATGATTTAGATAGACCGCTCTGTGACCGCACAGAGCAGTCTTCCTAAATCAAACTGTCAACCCCTGCGATGCAGGGGCTGAAAGACATGCCAGGACCCAGAAGAGGCTTAGACGGAGAACTGGTAAGTTTATGTGTGTGTTTGTGTGTGTGTTGAGTGTTCGTGTTTGTGTTTGTGTGTGTTTGGGTGCTTTATGGCAGGGGTGAGTCTTGGGAGGGGTGGGTGGCAGTGGGGGCTGAGGGAGGAGGGTTCAGGGGTTGAAACCCGCTGATTTTGAGAAAATGCTGCAAGAGAGGGTGTGGTGTGGCAGCTTGGGAGGGCAAAGAAATGTCATTTTTTGATTTTTGCAGGCCACCTAAAATCAGCTGAAAAGAATCTGTCTTTTTCTTAGGCGATTTACAAGAATCAAGAAAATGACATTGAACCAATCCATTTCTCTCAGTCCTCTAATGTTGCCCACATTTCGCATAGCTGTAGCCTCTTCCAGCCACATGGTGAATCCTCCCCATTGTCATCTTAGTATCTTGCACTTCCATAGCCCTTGTAAGGGCTCCCAGTTTATCCAAATTAAACAATCCCTCAATCGGGAACAGAGTCTGTCAAATAGTGCCATGAGTCCAAATAATGACAAGACTAACTGTTAAACTGCTTATACATATAATGGGTGGGCGACCCCTTTGATGGTTCCTCCACCTGTTTTGATTGGAATTTGCCCATTTCCCCTTTCCCTATTTAAGTCTGCATTCACTCGTCATTTGCCCTGTTACCCAGGCTCCAATGCTCCACATGCTGTTTGAGTTCACTCCTTAGCGGTCCTGAGAGAGAAGGGGCTTACGTTTGACAACCAGAGACACTGCAGAGTGGTCCTGACAAGGATAAGGTCTCTCACCATCCACTCATCTGTCAGTCCTTATTTAATTCTGTGCTTTTCCCTTTCCCCAAACATTTACGCTAACCAGTACCCGGACGTTGTACTAGGCTCAGTCCCTACCCTCAGTATTTTGCTAGATTAATCTCTGGATAAAAGAGAGACAGAACTAAAAGTCCTACAGCGCATGTTTGTCTGAGGAGGCCCTCAGGGCAAGCATTGCCTACAGCCATTAAATGGTGATTTCCCTATCCAATGTTCGCTAGGATTTAAAGAAAAAGAAAACACACCCAAGAATGTTATAATGGACGAGTGACACTTTAGGTATTTAATATACTCCCTGACTCCACTCATGTCATAATTTACCCTCATAGGGCTTCACTGTCATCTCATGCCTTTATGACATTATTACAACATGAATTGTGTTCTCTTCCCCCGGGGGTCATCAACGTTCACAGGTGCGATGGGATTATGTGTGTGTTATGACCTGGGCATACACCACATCACCGTCTTCTGTGCACATGTCACAGTGGTGAGATAGGCCTTAGTGGATATTCTGTCCCATGCATACAGCACATCAACAACTTCTGTTCACATGACAAATAGTTGAAGTGGGGTTACGTAACTGCCCAATAGAGTCTCCATCTAACTGCCAGGGAGCACCACCTTATAATATGTATCCCCGGCAAGAGATTCAACTGGCATACAGTTTGCTCAGCACTGTGCAAAGTCAGAGTCATTCAAGTGCAGTGTGAACAGTACATGCTCATGATATTTCCCCTATCCCCACAGTCAAAAATGTCACATTTTCTACATGTCTCGAAAACTCTGTAAACGTCCTCTTCTTTCGGTGAAGGCACAGTTTGCACCAGTTCCACATTACGTTTCGTACTGTGTTAACTAAGCTCAGTGGGCAAATGTAACCTAGCAGGCAACAAGCCAATACCCTTCACATGCGTATAGCGTCCATTGAGCATAACTTTTTACTATCCCAATTAGAAGTATGTCTCTACTTGTCACAGCTCTATCGTCGTTCTCAGGTTGAGAGCTTTCGTTAAATCCTATTGTACCTGCTTGAGACACTGCACGAACTAGGGAAAGTTATTTACACACGATGGGCCTCATTCTGAGGTGGGCGCAAAGGGATACCGGGCACCAGTAATGACACCGGTGCCGGTAATCCCTTTGCGCCCTATTCCGAGGTCCCTTAGCGGGGGTCTCCCTTAACGCCTGGTTTTACCAGGCGTTATGGAATGGACCCGTTAAGGGATACCGGGGTCAATAACGGTACTGCAATTTGCTGTACCGTTATTGACACCTTCCCCCTTCCCATTGAGCCCTATGGGGGCTCAAATGGGAATGGGGAATGGCTTTTACAATGGGGACATACCAGTCCCGCCAAGGTCGGACTGGACCGGTAAATCCCCATTGAACGAGGGCATACACGGTCCCGTTATTGGTGCTAGTCATGGCGCTAATTGCGCCTTGACTAGCAACAACCTCGTAATGAGGCCCGATGTTCTTTCCAAACAATGTTTCAGCTGTAAAATGAGAAACCAGATTTTTTCCTCGACACTATGGGCCTCATTACGAGTTTGGAGGTAGCCATGCCATTTTTAGCAGCATGGCTACCCCCAAACTCGGGTCTGGGTCCTGAAAAATGGGATTATTACTGGGCCATTCCGACCTTTGCAGGCCCGGTAATTCCCATTCGCAGGACACGGACCCGGTACAACCCCATTGTCATTTGAGCCCCTATAGGACTCAATGGGAATGAGGAAGATGCTAACAACGGTCCCGTTAATGACGGGACTGTTGTTAGCATCCTGTTCTGCTAGCGGGTGCCGCTCTGCACGTCTGGTCTGACCAGGCGTACAGGGCGGGCCCGCGAGCAGAACTCGTAATGGGGCGGTGAGGCAACAACGGTGCCGGTAGCACTACCGGCGCCATTGATGCCTTACCGCCAGGGGCGGAATGAGGCCCTATGTGTCACTGAAGCCACCAGCATAACTCCCTGGCCAGAAACAACAAAGCTGCTTAGCCCACTGCATTCTATCACCTCTTTGCACACCAAAGAACGTGCAGGCAGAGCTCTGCCATGCACGTACTATACACATTCTCATGCAAAGAAACACCTACAGAAATACAAGGCAGGGTGCCTGTCATATTTACCGTTGTCTAGCCACTACCCAGTCTCTGGAACGCTCTCATGCCTGTCCCCTACCAAAGCTCCCAAGGTCATCCATGTAAGCCCCCGCCAATCATTGATTACCACTGCCATCACCATGGTTACTGTAAAGGTTTCCAGCATGCCTGGAAGCTAGTGTTTGCTGACACATTAAATTAGTAATAGACATAATAAAAACACGTCCATATACCACAGTGAACTGAAGTCTTTTTACCCTGTCTATTAATAATTGTATGTGTGGCGCAAACACTAACTTGCAGGCATGCTTGACATGACTAGTTAAGTATTAAATGCAATAAACAACTGCAGGCGCCAAAATACTTGACTTTGCCAATGCCTGGTGAACTTGAGGCTGCTAACTGGCAACTTGAATTATCTGAGGTCAATTTAATTTAGTGAAAAAATAACTTAAATGTTAGTATTCAGATTTCCCCTGATAATATGTATATTTCCCTTCAAGCCTGCATTATATTTCGCATTTTTGAAAATGCTGACTTATGTTTTTATTATTTATTACTACCAGTTTTGAAACATTTCCCAAATGGCTTTAAAGCTGCTGAAGTGGCTGTGCACAAACATTAAGACCCGATTTTAGGCATTTGTACAGCGAGAGCTGTCCTAGGACAGGAACATTGTGTGCCTAGCGAGAAGCCCGTGCTAAGAACATCACTACCTTCTCATCACAGCTGGAGGATGTCAACGCAGGCTGCGTGCCTCCACGTTAGGAAACTGCAGCCATACAGACTGAGCATCCTACTTTGAAAGAAAGCCATGCGTCACATTTTTCTCAACGCGTAACTCAGCTTTTAAAGTCCTGTGCTTTCTGCGTAAACGTTTACCAAAGCGCAAAACGCCCTGCTGGCACATTGACATTGTAGACACTTTTCAATACTAGATGAGCAATTAAGTAGAATGCGTGTGCCCTTGTGAGAGAGGGTACCCATCAAAATGGTGGAAAGTCCGCTCTCATCATGCAGGCAGTAGGGGGATTGACACAAGTCATAGCCTTCTTGACAGCATTTCTGCCATAATAACTAGTGAACCAATGAACACTCACGTCCACACAGTGTGAATGGGGCGAGGGTTGAACAACTGCTGAAGAAATCCCATACCGTAGACTGCCGAGTGCAGTGAATCGTTTTCTATCTTTTTAAAGACGACAGTCTTCTTAAAGTATCCATTCATTTAATAGAAGCAAAAGCGAGCAAACAGCCTTATTCCCAAGGCACCAAGAGAATTATAGTGCAAAACTAGAACTTGAAATAGGCTCACCTTTCGTAAATAGACAATTGCTGGCCACTGGAGCCTCTGTGTCCATTAGACCATGATCACGGGAAAGCAGGCGGTGCTCCTGTACCCCCAGGCATAACTGCTTCTGTAGTTCAGCTGAATTTCACAGTCGGACCTGTGAGAAAGATGGGCTAGCAGAGAGCCGGGACACCGGAGCATCTGTTTGATGCATTACACATGCCCCACAAATATACCCGTCGCCACTGGCTTTCAGAGAAGGGCAGGGAACCCTGCAAGTGCTGGGGGAGCGCAGAGATACTGGCAGTCCATGTGCCCCGCTTGGTTCCCTGGCATCACTGCTTTTCACATCGTGAGTTAGGAGGATGACAGACAGATGGGGAAGCAGATGTTTCTGTTTCTCACAAATCCATCAGCCCACAGGAGAGCGTGGCTCAGGGGGCGCCCAGTGAAGCACTCCCTTGAAGTCAACCACATTGGAGTACTATTCTTTCTTTTGCTGAACACATCATGATCTGACCTGGGCTGTCAGAGAAATACACCTCCCCTGTAATGTGGGATATAGCGGATTGGTACACACAATAACAACGTGTGGACTGGCTGTTTCATGCCACATACTACTTTTATATTAAAAGGTGTGGTTCCCTCAGATGGCACTAAAGTGGCATGAAGGAACTAAAACTGAAAGGCAGGGTGTATCATTGCATCCTGGCAGAGAGTTACATACTGTCAGATGGCACAGTGGAGACTTGCACTGTTTCTCAGAATGCAGGAAGAGTCGTTGTGAACTCAAGAATGATTCTCTGATAGGTTCAAGTTCTCCATTTGGTTGATTTAGAGAATACTGTATAGTGTATTAGGTCACCTAAATGCATGCATATAACAAAACCCCCCAACAACATAAATGGGAAACAATTCAGGACACAATATGAGAAAGTTAATAATGAGAGAGTAGTATAGCAAACCCATTACACATATAAAACAAAGACCATTCACTCACGAGTCCCTGCTCCGAAATCACATATCAAAGGCTGTGCTTTCTGCATAGAAACATTGACAAACATGTGACATGCAGATTATTGTCAGTTTGTGACTCCATTTTGCAAAAACGTTATGTCTTTAAGGGTGGACTGGGATTTCAATTGCATGAGAAATACTAGCCTGTCCAATTAGAAAAGGGTCAGCATCAGGATCAGCGGAATTGCAGAACATATCGGTACACGCCTTCCATTTCCACAAGACTAGAGCTGTTCTCCCTTATACATGACAGAATCAGGGCAGCACAGTACAGAAATACACATATGAATCAAATAAGTTGGACAGCCTCCCTCTCTAAGAGCACGCCGTTCTCAACCCCATGCCCGGACACAGGTAGCAAAAAAGAACTTCCCAAACCATTCAAAAAAAGCCGAGAGAGGATCACTGATTGAAAACGAACCACACAGGACACCATGCCCACCACAGAGATGTATTAATCCATGCACTCAAGAAGACCCACAAACCCGAGCAAAGTAGGGCAGAGCACAGCACAGGTAATGCCAATGTGTACGGCCAACCGAGCGAGCAACAGCAGGCATCCGAACATGGACAAAGCAGATATGGCCCTACTAGATGACTACCAACTGTGCCAGTTTATTGAATTCAGGGGCTGCCTGCTTTCCTCCAGAGGATGCCAATAATGTGTCCTCATGTGTTGCACCTGCTGGTTCTTCACACCGCTGAGCTCCTGCAGGCAGCCTGAGTACTCTAAAAAATAATGAACTTTCAATTGTTGAATCCGTCCCACACTCAAAGTAGCAGTTTATGCACACCACTTAGCACTTTTCTGTTGAATTAAATGTTTATTTTCAAATACTTTCCTTCTTTCTTGCTTCTTTATTTGAAGTGTGAAATTCACCATGACTTCTTATTGTCGTTTCTTTTACATCTATTTACCCAAGCAACCCATTATAGGTTAAACCCACTTCTTTGGGTGACCTGCATAAGAAAGAACATTCATAAATGTTTTTGGTAGTGCAAGTGGCTGATATGCACTTTTGGTTGTAATGGTTAATTTCGTTATGGTGTTGCCCCTTCCACCCTGGTTTTCTTCCCGCCATCCGTTGTGTTGTTGATTTAAAGGCGGGAGATATGTTATGTCTGGTGGTCTGTCCATCCCTGTTCTGACATTCCTGTCCAGTGAGGTTGCTGTCACTGTTTAGGTATGTAAAATGCCAGGGGCATGTCAGCTCCAGAGTGATGGTGTGTCAAGGTCCTGGGGAAGGCAGTTGGCTGGGACTGCGGGATGTCTCCCTTTACCTTGTACTTGAAGATCCTTAACCCAGTAAATGGTTACCCAATCCAAAAAAAATAAAAAATAATGTTTATGGAAACACAGACCCTGATTATTTTTAAATCTTTTTTATTGGCCATGTCACAGTTAGTACATTTCTATGGTTTCTGACTGGTGGGGGATTTCTGATGTCTTCGTACTACTTTGTGGCTGAAGCCTAGTCACATCGTATGCATTTAGTCTCTCCTTGATATTGACTCTCAAATGACTTTTTCTTTACAATTTTAAAGATTTGTGTCCATCAGTGCATCTGTATGGGTTCTCTGGGGTTGAAACCACTGTCCAAAATTAACTAAAATCTTTATCACCTGCAGTACGTTTAAATGGTTTCTACCTGATGTGACTTCTCGTTTCAGTGGCGAAGATGATGGCCGTTGTTGCATTTCATGCACTCATATGTTTTCTTCTTTCCTGGGTTAATGTACTTCTTGCTAGTACTGACTGCCACTCCCATTCCCCCTTCCCACAAGCTGAATGCACCTGGTTGTAATAGCACCTTGATGCTCGAGGGATTTGTGCGCTTAACAAATGTTAAATGAAATAAATAAATACATAAATAAATAAATTAGCACGAGCATAGGAGCAAAATACACACAACAACATGCAATGTATAAACCTATTTCATAGCCTACTAAACCATTGCACAGTAAGTAACTGACCTCCTTTGAAGTCGCTCAGTTTATATGCAATGCTCAGTCTTAAGAAAAGTCTCTTTGGAAAATTAAGCTTTCAAGGCAAATCGGCGGTCTGGGGTGTGCTGTATTGTCACAGGCTGCAGCAAGACTGGGGACAGGAGTCAATCAGGAGGCCTTCCCACACAAAACACACAGAGTCATACTCTGGATTAACTGGTGCACGGGCGTCCATGCGTACCTTTTATTAACTTGGTGACACTTGTCCCATGTGTCACCACACATGTGACTTTGGCACAAGCCCAGGAGGGGCTCAAGTCACAACATCCCATGTCAAGGGTAAATGTTCAAACAACAAGATGCAACACTCGATGGAAGGTTGAGAACGTGCATGGAAAATATGAACATGAATTCTAACTTCATACACATGACCATCAGACATGTGGTTGCACTTTTATTAGTCCTTGCCTTTGGGCAAGCTGGTAAAGCCGCACCCGGGGACACCGGGCGCCACATTGGCTGCAGTTCATAAAATTGTGGGAGGGGTGGTTTGTTAACCACGTTCAGGCTTTTCTAGTCCGAAGCAGCAGCAGGCAGAGGGCTTGGCCCCGCCATGTCAGGGCTCCAGCAGGCTGGAGTGTCTATGAGAAGGGGGAGCTAGAGGCATCGGTCAGGTACTGTCACAGGGTCCAATTTAAATACCAGAAGAGATGCAGGACAGAAGTTTCCAGTACCCATCATTCTCTGTCGCTCCCTCCCGCAGACTTCCAACCTTGTGGACATCTTCAGTGTTTGCGGGGCAGTGGTGTGGCAGAGTGTCACTCACCTCCAGATAGGCCCTGCTGCGCAAACTTCTTCTCCGTGGAGGGCCGCAGTTGGTTCAGGGCTGGCATGATATTTAGCCATTCAGCAGCAAGGTGGCTGGCATTTATGGTAGTGGGCTGGCCTTGGGGAGGCATCACTGAGGTTTCCCCAGGCAGGAGTTCGTAATACTGCCATGCAGCATCAATGACCACTCCTTCACTTTTCCCCCAGGCAGGCAGTTAGTTGGCTGCTGTACATTTGGCTACAGGAGGCGCTGCAACCTCCCTTTCCTCCTTCGGCAGAAGGTGCCATTAATGTGGTGGAGGGAGAAGGGGCAAGCACCCGGCCGGGGTCTCTCTTCTTTGCACGTGGCAGGTTGCTGCTTTCCTCTTTCTTCTGGCCCCATGTGCTGCCATGTGCTCGACTGCTGCTACCCGCTCTCTCCGCGAGGCGGGAGGTAGATAACTTAATGGGGGTGAACAAGGCCATGCCTCCTCCCCAATGAGGGTGATGTTGACTCATTTCATAGGGCAGAGAATGGGGGCCACACCAAGATCACGCTCTCTGTAATGCCGGGAGCAGCACCAGGTCGCTGTGCCCTGTGGGGTACATTTATCCATCCAGCAGAACTCCCCTACATCACCAAACAGCATTTTTAAGCAGTACCAGCCAAATGGCTGCACTGACTCTGTTGAGCACCATTGCACCAAAACTGTGTTTTGCAGTCTCCAAAATGTGGCTGCGCCGTCTTACCAGCCACACATGGGGCAAGATGAAACACGGAACACCTTGAGAATTGCTGCCAGTATTTTCTTCAATTACACCAAAGAAAAGAATGCAAAGGCAACACTGCTATGCTGCCAGCTCAAAACTTTTTCCCTGAGAAAGAAAATATTCTGCCTTTTAAAATGACTCTGTCCTGATGCTCTTTTTCATCTGTTCAACAGTACACAGTTCTGATCCAGTGAGACCCAGCTAGGTAGCTAGGTCCCTCCATATTCAGGTTGCGCTCCAGCAAAAAGGGGGCATTTGTCATTGAATGACAGGCTGTGTCAGGCAAGATCTGTGAAATAACAAAGAACTTCACTCCAAGCCATACAGAAAAATGCTTGACTTTTTGCAACAAAATATCAAAGCTAAACTCTTCACAAGAAGCCCTATCTCTCTGTGCTTATGTTAGTTTCAGTAGACCCTTGCCTTCAACAGATTTCTGTGTATGAGAAATTGACTAGGGCTACAAATAATGCTTAAAATCTAGATGTAAGAGAAAACCGCATTGTGAAGTGACAGCAAAGGAAAATTAACCATGTGTAAAATGGTACTTTTTATGCCTGTTTAAAAGTAAATTGTTGAATTAAGGCCCTGTCCTTGCATAGAAAGATGAGGGGGTTTGTTTTAAAACATATGTAGGATATTGAATTCCAATAGTTTTGCTTTCTCGTTCAGGAAAGAAAATAAATAAATAAATACCTTTGCTGAAGCCACAGAACAGGTTTTTTCCTGGACTGGCTTCAAAGGACTTTTCTTCCTGGGAACAGGCTCTGCCTCCCTTCAAGTGGAACAGCCCACCCCGCGGGGCATATGAATAGGCAAGGGTGGTGGATCTCGCACCCTCGTCAGACTCTGTGGCAGTGCTCCAGCCTGGTACAATAGATTTCTGGGACACATAGGTGTGACTTTTTAGCAGCACCTCCTCTCAACTCAAACTGGGAAGCTTCAAAGGCAACTCCATTGCAGCATTGGACTCTGGCTGGCTAAAGCCTGACATTTGACTGGGGGTTAGGAAGTATGCCCTTATTTGGAAGACATTGCTGGCCCATTTGGGGCAAAAGACTGTTCTGAATTAATAATCTTTAAGACTTTTATTTCTGCAACCGGAAAATTCAGTAATACAACCGTTTAATAGTTCAAATGTAATTTTGGTGGCATTAAAACAAGACATTATAGCTTTCCCTAGAATGAGGGGGACGCAAACGTCAGAAAAATGTAAATCATGGGAAAAGTATACATGGTGTAACTTTGAAATTTAATGCAAACATGCTTTATGATAATAGGTACACATATCCAAAATTGTAGCATTTTAGGTGAAGCGGTTCCCACTAGAAATGGCAGAAGATTATTAGAATGGCGAAACGATATCGTACAAATGTGGGAATTGGAATGACATGTTCAGTGTAAAATCTGGAATCTGCCTATGTGATTTTCAAAAGTGCTATAACTGTAAAAATGTGCAATTTATGTCATAACTGATCTTGGCAAAAAAGAACTGTGGGAGGGCCATGGGCCTTGTAAGAACACCCCATAAAATGGATGTCATGTCCCTGAAGTCCAACTGGCTGACAGGAAGGTGGTAACAGTAACCCCTGACCAATCCAGTTGTTAGAGGCATGTCAAGCCAAAGGTCTGACTCATAGAAAATCCTGTGATGTCACCTACTTTATAAAAGGTGGAAGCTCACAGAGACAAAGGGCTCTCTCTTCTGAATTTTCCAGCTCCTGCTGTCCAGATATTCCATATTTATCCTGCAAGATTCAAGATTCCACTGCCAGGCAATAGCATAGCTGACCCTATCCAGGCAGGACCATTGACCCAGAGAAACCCCACAAAAAAATCCCAATAACTCAGGGAGAAAGGAGAAAGGTGGCTGACTCCTCATTGGGATTATCCAGTACTACCTGCTTGCCCTGCTACCCGCTTTATCCAGCTGAGGTGCCGCTGTGCCATGACCAGACCTTTGCCCAGCTGTTTTCTTCTAGGAGAGCACGCCGCTGTGACCAGTGACCAGATACTGCGTCACTATCCAGAAACTCAGTCTGCCGTCCAAAATACCCCATTCAAGTACTTGTTGTGAGTATTTCCCTTCCCAACAACCACACACTGCATCCTTTGCTCTGTTAGCTTGTAATAGGACCAATCCCATAGAAATCCCCTAACTGCCTTTGTAGAAATCCTTAAAATTGTCAGAATCCTTTGTTCATCCTGACCTTGATTTCCAAGGGTTAGCGCCATTTTCGTCTCAATTCTGTCCTTGTGTAAGTCCCTAGTATTATTTTGATTAAATAAATGAATTCTCCCTAAAAGAGGCACACAGCGTGAAGGGGTTAAAATTGCAGCTTAACCTTTCTATTCACGGGTGGCGTTTCTCTTTTCTAGCCACTAAAATGTAGTTTACGTGAAACTTGTCCTTTTCTTTCCAAACCGATTTTCTCTGTCCACTGCTTTCATTTTTAAAACTGAATTTCCTTTCACATCGAGAATCTCATCCTGTCAGTAATTTAGAGTCACTCTTTCACTTTCATATCATCCCTCTTATGTGCATCTGTCACTTAGCATAAAAACTGCATTCCGATTTTGTCTGTTTCACCCGTTTTTAAAGCTGTTTTGACATTTAAACCTGTGAAAGTAAGCAAATGCAATTTCTATGAGTGCGATTTGGCTGCACTGAGTTTTTCACTTTCAAGTTAATTTTCTGAATTGTATGCCATTTGTTAGGACATTGCTTGTCGTTTGCTAGTGTTCTTACATCCCTGTTACAGCTATGATTCATATTTACCTCACTCATTCAATCGCACATGTAAATCAAATCCTACTAATTCGGAGTGCTATTTTGTTCAGTTGCAAATGTTTTGCCTCTGATTTCGTGGGGCAAGGTCAGATTTTAATTTTGTTTGTTGCCTAGTATACCTGGTTCATTGCTACTCCTTGCTACCCAAAATTCGGTAAATAGGGGTTTGAGGCAGTATTGCAGGGGGAAATCTTAACTGGGGTGCTATCTACCCAAAAAGTAATATTGCTCTCATTCATTCCGGTCTGCCATCCAGGAATGGTGTGCCGCCAACGACCTTTGCCTTAATGCCAGTAAGACTGAGATTCTACTCATCAGCACACCCACTCTCTCCTTCCATGCAGCTCTCTGGCCGGCTTCTCTTGGCCCTCCTCCCACCCCCACCTGCAAGGCTAAAAACCTCAGGGCCATCTTCGACTCTGCACTCTCCTTCTCCCCTCACATCTCTGACGTCTCTAAGAAGTCACACTACCAGCTGCACCTCCTTAGAGGTATTCTTCCTTTCCCCTCCCTCCCCCAGAAGCTCACCGTCTCCAGAGCCCTGGTCCTCTCCAAGCTGGATTACTGTAACAGCCTCTATCTAAATCTGCCTGCCCCCACTATCTGCCCTCTGCAACTTATCCAGAACAGGACTGCGAGACTTGTCCTTGTCCTCAAGCCCAGGGATCGTATCTCTCTGCATTGTACACAAGGCCTTCTGGGGTCTGGGGCCGCACTACCTTCAACTCTCCCTTCCTAAATATCTTCCCTCTCGAGCTCTTCGCTCATCTGCCTCCAACTCCCTTAGGGTCAGTCGCTTCTCCAAGCAACGAGTTGGTGGCAGATCACTCTCTTCGGCAGGGGCATCTCTGTGGAACAGCCTTCCCGCCTCCCTTAAACTCGAGGAGAACCATCTCCGGTTCCGGAAGCACCTCAAAACCTTCCTCTTTGCTTCTGCTTTCTCTCCTCCCCTCCCTTGCTGAATTCCTGACTGAAATTGCACTGATTACCTGGCCGCCCTTTCTGATCTCTGGCCCAGGCCCTGTCAATTACCCACCTGCACTGCCTCCCTGGGACTCCCTTGCACTTGGGGACTGTTTTTCTGTATCCCTTCAGTCCCCCTACCAGCACTTACGTCTGCACTTCCTTGCACTTGCCACTAGCTGGCTGTTTTATTTATCTTTATTCCATTCCATTTCCCCTCCCCTGTGCACTTTTCCTTTCCCCCCCTTCCCCATGCACTTGCGCGATCTGAATGACACCTGGCCTAGTAGGATCGTTGTCTGTCCTCCCTTTGTTCCACCCTTGCCTCGTCGCGCCTTGAAACACTTGTGTATAGGCGCGTTATAAATGCCATATCATATCATATCACATCATTCGTGCTTTGTGTATGTTATATTTGAAGGTCAAACTAAGTGTATTCTATAATTATGCAGTGTAATTATCACCACACTGGTGATTGCTGCCCAATATTACATTTGTGTGATTTTATTTGAATTTAAAATAATTAAATATTGTTTTAACACCCACCAGCCTGGTTCATGATCCATTGTGACCCGGAGTATTTGTAAAAGAGACGGGTTGGGTGCAATCTCAATCTGAATTCTTAGGAAATAAAGCAAAAGTGTTTTAATTGTGCACTGCATCCTAGGCTAGTGGCAAGAGTCCTGGTCTGGTGTGTGACGCCCGATAAGAATCCTTAACATCCCACACCCTTACCATCACTCCCCCAGGCGGGAGCTTTCTTAAAGCTACTGCAGCTGCTTTTCCCGCTCGCTCAGATGGGAGTGCATCCTCGCTGCAGCACACGGGCTGCACTGCTCCTCTCCCTGCAGCGCTGGTTATCACGCCGCTGTTTCACTCCCCCAAGCTGAGCTCTTATGTTGTTGCTGCTGCTGCAGTAGCCACCTCATATCTCTCTTTCCAGGCAGGGCTCTGATGGCAGCGTTGTTGGGCCACGTCATCACTGCCAGACTCCCACAGTCAGGAGTCATCAAAATTTCTGCAACGGACTGCTGCGCTCACCCTCTCCCCAGGCAGCCTGGAGTGTGCAGCAGGCTCGTCCAGCTGCGGGCCACCCCCACAGTCATCATGCTCCCCGAGACAGGAGCAAATCATGCGCACGCCGAAGACCGGCTTCAGTGCGGGAAGTCATGACCTTGTCGCCAGTTGTTGGATTATAACAGGCTCCGGCAAGGCAATCAGGAGGCCCTCCCACACAAAACACACAGAGCCATACTCTGGATTGACTGGCGCACTGGGGGCCATGCACGCCTTTTATTAACTTGGTGACACGTGTCATCAGACACGTGACTTTGGCACGAGCACAGGAGGGGCTCAGGTCACAAGAGGGCGCAGGGGGTAGTATTGGGGGCATGGGAAGTTTCACACCGCTTAAAAGAACCTACAACTCTAACCATACCCAATGCTTAAATACAGTATATAAAGACCAAAATTACAATCCAGTGTGCCCCCCTTTAGAGCCATTCCTGTCTGCTTTAAAGATTGTACCTGTTTATCCCACTCCACGCCGGTGGACCAAGAATTGAACCAGGTTTGCCAGTCCCTGAAAAATAGCCGTGCATTGACCTATGAAGTCCATAGGTGTGGCCCCAGTGGCAGCCACTGTCCGGCTGCCAAACACCTAATGGCACATTGGCACAATGTCTGAACCCCTTTACCAGAACCTCCAATCGTCCACCTTTCCGAGAGCGCTCCCTTCGTCTAAAATATCTTTGAAAAGCTATTTAGGTAATGACCTGTCATCTGCTACTTGAGGTGGCCTTACCTGTGAAATGTTGTACCGGACATGCCAAGTTCTCCATGTCCACTTCCAACATTCCTTGTTCTTGTGTTGTACCGCCATAAGAATTCAATAACATTGATTGCGCCTCTATGGTGTCTCATCACCTCCTGACATGCAGCTAGCAGGCCCAATTGCACTTTGATGACAGCTCTAGTTCATGTTCTGCCTCTTTGTGAGGATCAGGGATGCACTTCCAGGTGGACAGGTCCCACTGTCAATCATCAAACACCTCCGGATTTCTTCTATGTGGCATTTGCTATGCCATAATTACTACTGTTAGACTACTTCTCTTTGATGTCCAACAGCACTGTCATTGGGCAGGCAAACGTGTTCTGTTAGTTTGTAGGTACACTCTGAGCCCAGGTACCCTTGTACACTGGTAACCTTGACACACCTGTGCATCATGAAGTGAAACCCTGATAAACCACCTTTGTAGCCACCTCCACTCCACTCCCTCTGGCCACAGTCCCTGCTCTGTTTGGTGTGTATCCATGGTGCAAGAACATCATGGCACTCTCTTATGTCTAGGGAAGCTTCTGCCTAAAACATTTGCTTCCCACTTGGGCACTGAGCTCTGCCACTACTCTGTTACTTAAAGCCCTCACAGCAGGGTCCAAAGGAAACATCTTGCCTCTTGCGCCAGGGGAAGGGGAGCTCCAGTCTCTACAGTTTTGCTCTACAATATGTTGCTCTGTCATGTATCCCCTGGCGTCTTTGGGATAAACAATTGTTTCCTGTCATTAGGTGGGTATGATGCAAGTGCTCTCTCGCCAAAAGTACTAGCAGGGGCACAGACATTGGAGCCCACACAAGAGTCCTACAGAGAAATGACTTCTCAGCAGCACGTTTGGTTCCACCAAGCCTACAACTCAAATTTGATGGAGTCAGATCTTGTGTTCACAAAGACAGGATATGGATACAACTTTGCCACTCATTTTTCTTTTGGTGTTCCCTATTTGTTTTGTATTGCCAGATTTTGAATGTGTGGTTAATGTGTTAACAGAAAGTGTCAGTGATCATTGTAGTTCTACATAGCAGCCATCACATGTCTGTGTGACGCAGGTCATAGGGATTCTTGATTTACAGAATATGGTTCTATGTTGCCACATTTTCTATCGAAAAGGCCAGGTTAACAGACTTCAGCCACACACAAGGCAGGGGTCTATAGTTCTTCTTTGGCTGCTCATGTGATACAGGAGGAAGTGTACTTTAGCAAGAGTGTCTCTGGTTTGTTACATCCAGGCTAGGATCTTGCATGCTGGCTTGTTCCTGAAAATAAAGAGCTGCATAGCTTGTGATGTGTATCTTGCGGCGGCTCTGCTGGCCTACTGGTGCAATTCCTTTCATTCAGGAACATATATAATCGCCTGCTTAATAGTGGGGAGCTAATCATTTGTAATATTTGGTGAACATTGAGTCAGCTGTCAGAAGAGGGATTTCAGATAGCAAGTACATAAAGGCTCTGGCCCTGGAGGTGGTTCACAGTAGGGCCTGGTGTATGGTTCAATGTCACTTCACACCACCACACCAGTAAGTAATGCTGTGTGGGGCAAAACCGTTGTGAAGATGACCTTGTTATCTTCTATGGTGCACACCATCATTAGTCTGAAAAGTAAATTGTACAACATTTGTAAGAGAATGCAAATAAAATATCTTGAAGCAAAAGAACACCCTAGAGGGACCGCCAGTAAATCCTGTTAAAGCACAAGCTCCCACAAATCAAACTTAAAGTGTCAGAAACAGTTTACAACACAAGCAGTGGCATTATTGTTTATTTTTAAGGGAGGTAATAAGTGGTAATCAAGGGAGAGGGCACAGAAGAGCCAAGAAACAGCAGTAAAACAAGCTCCAAGTCCAGGTGATGATAAAATGGCAATTCATTTGACATTAGCAACCAAGATATTGGGCCTCATTATAGGCATGTCGGTACGGTAGTTCCCGGACCACCATACTATGAGATGTGCTCGCGGGCGCCTGCCAGCCCGCCAGGTCTTGCCTGGCGATCAGAGCGGCAGCTGCGAGCGCAGCATGTCGGATGCACCCGCACTGTCATTCCCCTATGGGGCTCAAATGGGAATGGGGACTGACAGGCACCGGCACCCGGCAATGCAGGAATTACTGGGTCCGGCAATGTCGGAATTACCTGGTAATTCCTCACTGACTGGTGCCGGAATAAATGCAACTCCGGCGGCAGCCGTGCCGTTTTTACCGCCATGGCTACGCCAGGGTTATAATGAGGCCCTTTGTGCTTTTTAAGAGATTCCAAAGAGTATTTGCTATTCACCAGCACAATGGTGGGACTCATGCAAGAAATGATATAACTCATGAAGGACAAAAGGCCTGTCAAGATTGCCATTACAATCACTGTGCACACACTCAACACAGAAGTTAGTAATGTACTTGAAAATCAAGCATTACATGGGTAATAGGAAGTTATTGGTGTCATCGAAGAACATTGCACCTGAAGGACCGCAATACATTTTCTGCTCAATGCAAATAGTAAAATGCCAACCTATTTCGATAATGTATCAATCCATGATGAAGTTAGGCAGGTTTGCGAGTGAGTTGACCTTATTGCTAATGCCACATTGGTCGCCATAAACAAAACCTTCACCTTTTACTGTGAACATACCTCAAAGTGCATCGGCTATTTTCTTGACATGCCATCTTTTAGGGAATAACGGTTCCACGTAACAACCCGACATCAGTTCTAGCCACCTGCACTGTTCAGTCCACAGTGCGGCATAGTTTCACACCGGACATCCATGAATTGCCTCCAACTAATTTCGCAGGAGTAGCTGAAGAGACTCTAGGTGTGAGACTGAATCAGTACAGATGCACTGGACCGTCTGCTGAAAGTTAGTGGTATGAACAAATCACTTTAGAGGTGTATCATGTTTTTGAAAGTTGAACGATGTCACTTTATTTCTTGCTGGTTTGTAGTGGAAGAACCTGTTTAAGTTTTATACTGGATTTACCAGGAGAGGGATCATAGTATTCATGCAGAGTTAACCAGCCAAAGCTATGGATTTGAAAACCAAAAATAAAACTACTATAGTGGCAGCACCCGTCTTTATTAAACGACAAATTTGGGGGAAAATTTGGGATTGAGAATTCTGTACTTCTAAGTGGAAATCAGGTACCTCCTCATAAATCATGCAATAGCTTGATGGCTCCAAACACTATAGTCCTGGGCTATGATTTCAGACCTCTGTAGGTATCTTCCCAGAGTACTGAAAAAAGTGTGAACATAAACGCAAACACTTCTCAAAGGCTGAAACCTTCCAACATACTCCCTTCAACACGCGCGCTGTTACACTCACCTGGTCTCTGCATGGACGCTGGGGCATGTTTCCAGCCCTCCCTTGAAATGGATTCCTCTTGTCAGGCTTCTTCCCCTGCTTGTGTGCTATGGACTGATCTGGTTGTTGGCACTGCCCCTGCGAGGATATGAGAGAGCGTGAGAATGCTGTCTCTTTCGAACCCTTCTTCCCAGTATGTGGTGAGCATGCGCCGACTCATATAGTCTCACCTGTTAATTGATGATGGCGATCTCTCTGTCCTGCTTCTCACTGCAGGGGTGCGTTTGATGAACCGAGTTCCTTCACTGGCCCATGTGCGTGGCAGCCCAGATCGGCTGTGACTGAACCACTCTTAAGGTAAGTGTCTTTTGGCTTTTAGATATTGTAGCATTGATTCTTGATAATTGTCCGTATCCTTTTGACAATGACTTCCCTCTGCTTTCTCCCAATAGGTGATATGCGGCCCAGCAGTAGTTGCGGTGCATGAAGCGGGGCCAAATGAGACGAGAATGGAGTTTGCAATGCTCTGACGGAAGGTGAGTGTTGATTTAAGGTCTAGCGCGAGGATTTGTCAAAGTGCGACGTTAAACGTAATGCCTTTTACGAGTTCTAACCTGTCTTTATCTCTTTCTCTTGCAGGTTCCGTCTTCCGATAGATTGCTCGTAGTGGAATGATGTCGGCATGAACGCTGCGTTCCGGAGGTCTCCAAGTGGATGAAGAATGCCTGGGTCTACGATGATGCTGGCTGTAAGCTGAAAACAGGTAAGGATGTGCTCTGCCTGCGGTAGCTGGAAACAGGTAAGGATGCGTTCAGGCTGCGGTAGCTGGAAGCAGGTAAGGATTTGCTCTGCCTGCGGTAGCTGGAAACAGGTAAGGATGCGTTCAGGCTGGGGGGCATTGCTTGGCAGCCATGGAATAGGCTGCTCTTCTCGGGTGCTCCTGCGAATCAGTGATTGACCCTGGCACTTACGAACTACAAAAAGCCTCAAACTGAATAAAAAACAGACCCGCAGCTGTCGGAAGCTGGGGGCCCGAGGTGTACATGACCAGCAGAAAATTGACTGTGTAAGGCGACAGCGACAAGGACCAAAGTGAGGGACCCGGCCCGCGGACCAGCTGCCAACATGGCGGACACAGCCGAGCAAAGGGCCATGCCAGGATGCGGCCAGCGTTTCGGAATGCATTAAAACAACAGCACTGACCACATTTGAAGAAGAGGAGCGCGGGGCTTCCCCACGGCGTGCACCCCTGCGACTACATGCCTGATGAGATACTTAGTTACAGCAAGCTGCTGCGGCTACAGATCTGGAGAGGGAGGAAGGTCCCTTGGTGCTGGAGTGATATCATGATACATTGTGGCATTGGAGGTGCGGAGAGCAGACGGTGTGCCACATAATAGTACAGTCCACGTTAACCTACTGCCGCAGGATTGGAAAGTGGAAGGCTACAATGCAGCTCCCCAAGCAGCAGGGTGTTGCATGCTCTAGAAGGAATGGGGTCATGCAGGCACCAAGCAACGTGATGTGGGTGGCGTGACACACTGTCCGTGGCCCCCTGAGCTCTGGGGTGACACAGGAAAGGGTCGCAGACCAGGCACACCCTGACAAGTGTAACCCGGGCTGAGGAGCGAGCAGACCTCACTCGCCCATGCCTGGAGATAGCGCTGTGGCGCGGAAGCAATGCACATGCAGACGGCACATATAACAAAGACCACGAAAGTGCCCAGAGCCTGGTACGCAGGGGATGAGCTGCGGTGTGGGGGGAGAGCTCACACAGTGGACGGCACTGCAGGCCTGCACTGTCACTGCAGGCAGCCGAGGAGGAGGGGTGCCTTAATTTGACATACTGCACTCGTGGAGTAACCCGGCAAACTTATACTTGGGTGTGTGGAAGCACCTGGGACTTTTCCCCCACCTCCACTTGCAGAGCCCTACATTGTACCCATTGCTGCTGAGCTGCAGTAACTATACTGCCCTACATGCTGACGCATGGGGCAGAACTCAAAGTGTGATCTGAGGGCCAGGACGCATGGTGAAACAATAAAACCCCAAGCACAATGCAAGACACCAATGCGGAAGCTGAATCCTGTAGACCATGACAGCCGGACGCTGATGCCAAATGCAGGTATAGAGATACGCGGGATGATGCGTAGAAGCCAAGAACAAAAGTGCTGAACCCACCCAAACACTGAGAGACGACTACTGCGGCTAGTGGAGAGTCTGATTGTGGGAATGATTAGAGCCTTATCAGAGTGAGCAACCACTGGAGAGGCTCATTGCACTACTAGTGAGGCAAAATGCTAGCACAAGTGGCCTAAAAACAGAGACACTGCGAGAGGGAAACAAATGGTCCACCCACCCTCCACCAGGCAGTCACAGGGAGGTTGAAATACATTCCTAATAGCCAGACTGATATATCGTCTGTTAAGAAGTCCCTGACAAGCAGCCGATGAAAACCGGAGAGAACAGCGTAACGCTGAGAAGGCCAATGAGGTGGCAGAGGACATGGCGTCCAAAAACAACAAGGTCAAAGGAAAAAAACCTATGATGGACATCTTTACCAAACCGTCACAGTCACCGGAGGTGATCGCACCCGCAAAAGGAATCACTCGAGAGACGATCGCCCCACCACGGGACGACCATCACATCCTAGAGGCCATAGTAGAGCTGAAATCCTCATGGGGAGTAAGATCGATACGGCCCTGACAGAGCTGAAATCTGCACTAGAAATCAAAATTGATGCGGTCAGTGTGGATGTGAACCTCTGAAGACAAGATGTAAGGACACTGGTGGAGCGTACAAGTGGCCTAGAAAGCAAGGTAAAAACCAACGCAGAGGTCAGCACAGCCAATGCCAAGGAGGTGCACATATTACAGCAACAGGTGCACAACCTGGAAAGCCGAGCAGAGGAGGCGGAAGGGCAAGCATGTTGCAACAACATATGAGTGGTGGGCCTGCCGGAGAGAGAGGAAGGTATGGACCCTACAAACTATGTGGAAAACATGTTGATACAGGAGATCGGAGCAGGTGCGCTCACCCAAGGGTTCACAGTTGAGAGAGCACACAGGGCTCTGCTTAGAAGGCCCCAACCAGGAGCCCCTCCCCGAGCGATCATTGCCAAGATTCTGAACTATAAAGATAGGGAAAAGATCCTGGAATAGTTCCGCAAGGGCGGAACGATAAGCAGAGTGTTAGCGACTGTCACAGCGTACCCGGACTACACTATGCTGGTACAAAGGCAATGACTACACTATGCGGCTGTTTAGAAACGGCTGCGGGAATCAGGATTTAAATACATGCTTCTGTATCCGGCAAAGCTAAAAGTCTTACATAAGGAAAAGCGTTGAGGCGGCAAATTGGCTAGATGCACAGGGTTGCCTAGCAGATACAGGTGATCGTGACCAGAACAGACAGGATAAGTGAACCAGGTACTTATTGTTGTTACTGGGACCGAGGTTAGGTTAGCGGTTCCAGTGTTGACTTGGTCATATGGTAGTATGGACGCCCAAAAGGGCCCACTGGGCATGTACATGAGGAAGTAGATATTGACAGCTGGTGCGCCCGTTGAGGTGACCCCAGAACTAGAATTCGATAAACGCAATGCATAAGTGGGTGTCAGAAAAATGTGCGTAGTAAATTGTCATTAATGCGGGAGAAACAGAGACGGCGTGTTCTTATCCCCAGTAGCTAGTGGAGTCAGGACACCAGTAGGGTGATTCCCCCTGCTGAGTTCTACCGGTAGGACTAGATGCGGGATAGCCTGAGATCCAGGGAAGGAGCTTGGCACCAGTTGGGGAACGGGTGGGAGGGTGTGGGAGGAGGGAGTTGGGGAGTTTGAATGGGTGTTAATAGTGGGAGGGAGAGGAGTTAGGGGATTGGTTGTGTTATTAGTTAGTGCTACGAGCTTACACACACGCGCTGCTGTGCTTGAAGCAGAAGATGAGGTGGGTCAGAGGTGGTGCTGGGTATGGTTAAAATATGGGAGACCTTAGGATAGTAACCTGGAATGTCAGGGGGCTAAATAGTTACTTGAAGAGAAACAAGATCATGATGTACTTAAGGTGACATAAAATAGATATTGCCCTAATACAGGAAACACATCTCACGAAAGAAAAGCAAGAGGTGATAAAGAGGAAATGGAAAGGGACCTTCATAGGTGCAACGTATTTGGCTTATGCCAGAGGGGTGATCACTTGGGTGGCACCACATGTCCCCTTCCAGCTGCTACAGTCCACGGCTGAGTCTGAGGGGAGGATGGTAGCAATACGGGGATTGATAGAAAATAGAGAAATATGCATTGTCAATACATATGCCCGAACCAAGATGCAGTGGCATATTTTAAGACCCCATATGGCGGAATGAGCCCGTACCTGGGGAGCACGATTATATGGGGTGGAGATTTTAACTGCACGCTGGACCCAAGGGTAAATAGGTCAGGCAGGAAATTTGGCAAACCCACCCCCGCTGCCAGAGCCCTAGGGACCCTGTTGGGAGACCTTCGGCTGGAGGATATGTGGAGGATACACCACCCACATGATAGACATTACTCGCATTACTCGGCCCCACAAAACTTGTACACACGGCTAGATTATATGTTCGCCTCACAGGAGATGATGAGAGAAATAGTGCAATCAGAATATAAAGCGAGGGTCCGCTCGGACCACTCGCCATTGGTCTTAACATGGCAATATGTGCCTCCAAGAGCTAGGATCCCGACATGGCGGCTCAGAGCCGAAGCATTGAACGATACAGTGTTCAGGGAGGACCTCAGACAAGAAATCATAGAATACTTTGGAAATAACACTGGGAGTGTAGAGTCCACAGGTACTCTATGGGAAGTATTTAAAGTGATGGTGAGAGGATCAGTAATAGCCAAATCTAAAGGGCTGCAGGGAGGCATACTACGGAAGCTGCAGAAGGCAGAGGTGAAACTGGAGACGGTCCTGGGTAGAGGAGGTAACTCCCGAGAGGACACAGACACCATAATCCAATTGCAGCAGGAATGCGTAGGGCATTGGGAGAGATTATGCAATTTTAACTATAAGAAATACATAGAAAGGCAGCATGCTGGGGGAGACAAGCCGGGAAGACTGCTGGCATGGCTATATAAAAGTGAGACCCCCAGACCAGCGATTAGAGTAGTAAAGGGAGAGAGTGGACAAATATCAGATACCCAAGAGGGCGTGAACAGGGAGTTCCTTGAATTTTCTAAACGATTGTATGGGGACGTACGAGGGGGTGGAGGGAGCGAGATAGTGGAAACACTAGAGAATATTGGCCTACCAAAATTAAGTGAAGAGCGAGAAAACCTAGATGCCGAATTACACTGGAAGAACTAGAAGCGGTTGTTGAGCAACTACCCACCAGTAAGACCCCGGGAGCGGACGGACTCCCCAGCGAGTTTTACAAAATGTATCGGAAGGAATTACTCCCCCCACTAATGGCAATGTTAAATGAAGCATTTGAAACAGAGATATTGCCAGAATCCCTGAGAGAAGAGATAATTATCCCACTCATTAAACCCAATAAGACAAGCACGAATTGTGGGTCGTACAGACCGCTATAAATGCTGAACCAGGACAGCAAGATACTCACAACTGTGTTGGCAAGTAGAATGAGACAGGTCATACGCAGATGAATACATCCCGATCAGACCGGATATGTTCCGCACAGAAGCATATCCGACAACCTCAGACGGCTCCACCATGTCAGAGAGCAAACAGAAGGAGACTCCCGTGAAATGGCAATTGTATCATTAGATGCAGTCAGGGCTTTTGACTCTGTCAAATGGCCTTGGCTGATGGCAGCCCTAAAAGAATATGGGATGGGACCCTGGTACCTGAAGTGGTTGAAAGTACTAGACAGCTAACCATTAGCCAGAGTCAAGATGGGAGCGATTATTTCAGAGAGGTGGCAACTCAGTAGGGGTACTAGATAGGGATACCCTTGGTCCCCGATGCTGTACATTCTCGCACTGGAACCCCTAGCGATATACCTGAGACAAAAATACGAGGTAGTGGGGATCTACACAAAAGGGGGGGCCACACTTAATATCAATATACGCAGATGATATGTTGTTATACTTGAGGTACCACGAGGAAAATCTGCAATACATTTTAGAAGTAATTCAGCGATTTGCGTTGCTCTCTGGCATTGCAGTCAATCCTAAGAAGTTGTGCATATTCCCCCTGGGAAGGTATATATGGGTCCCATGGGAACAACTGCCAGTACTACAAATACCTTGGGAGACCAGTACCTTTAGATACCTAGGGATTGACATCTATCACACGGTGGAAGCAGAATATAAACATAACACTGAGAAGGCGTTAGCAAACATTGAGAATAGCATGAAGTTCTGGACTAAGCTCCCCTTGGCCATGATGGGGAGAGGGGCGCTGTTGAAGATGGTAGTATTACCCAGGCTACTACATTTTTTGGGGAATATACCATACATAATACCCAAGCAATTCTTTCTTAAACTTCAGAGCATATGCAGATGCTTCATCTGGCATGGAACTAGGAATAGGATAGCCCTATGGAAACTACAGAACACGTATGACAAAGGGGGCATAAAGCTACTTAACATTGAGATCTATTATTTGGCCAGTCAACTACAATATGTAGCTAAGTGGTTAGCGGAAGACTCAACATCAGAGTCCAGACTGTTGAGATGTGAATATGCCCTGTTTTTCTTGAAAGAATGGATATGACTGCCCAAACTAGAGACAACAGGGCACCCAGGGATGTTGGGACTGGGATGGAAAATATGGCGTAAGGCTTGTCAGGCCCTAGAGAACCCAACCCCGTGTTCCCTGCAAGTGCTGCTAGTGGCATTGACAGGAGGAGACGTGCAATTGAGGAAGATGATTCGTAGGCATTGGGAAGAGGGAGAGGTAAAGGAATTTAATGTGCTGGTAGGAGAAACGGGTTTACACTTAGGGCAGTATTTCACCTGTACCAGATTGGTACAGCGGGTGAGAGAGACATGGTCTGAAATGACGCTGGGAGATCAACCCGATACGGCCATTGAAACATTGTATGATGTCGCAGAGGGAGGGCACGAGGTTTCCCGAATCTATGAATTGCTGATGTCCAGGGTGGGAAAAGAAGCAACCCAGCTGAGACGGGACTGGGAGGAAGAAGCAGGGAAACTCATGACTGATGGGTTGTAGGAGCGGGTTCAAGGGTATCATAAAAAAGTATCTAGGAACGCGAGGCTACAACAAATACAGCTATTGGTAACCCATAGAGCATACATGACCCCCCAGAGGATTGCCTGATTCAAAAGCGCAGAACGACAAACATGCCTCAAATGCGGGGAAGAAAACGCAGGGATGATACACATGTTTTGGGCATGTCTGGAAATTGGCAAGTTCTGGGGAGAAGTAGCCCACCGATTAAACGAGAAACGGATCAAGTTAAATGTCGAATCAGTGTGGGCATGTATGGTAGGGGGGTTTCCTAGGCCGCGTCAATTGAAACATGTGAGCAAACTCAAGGACTTGGCTTATATACTTGCCAAGCACAGAACTGCCATGGGGTGGAAAGCATGTAACAGACCCAAGGTAGAGGTTTGGTGGAACGATCTCCAGAAATGGACTGAAGCAGAAATGGCAGTATGGAATGAAGCGGCCAATCAGGGAGTGGAGGAGGAAGTGGAAACCCTGTCGGCTGGAAATACTTATTGGGCCACCCAGGACTGCTCAAGCGATGATACTTGTGAGAATACTGAGAATACTGATGGGGTGGTACCCTCAGAGGAAAAAAAAAAAGGCAGAGGGCGAAGTGGAGTAGGCTCAAGTTGGGGGGCAGATAGGGGTAAGCAGTAGATACTTAACGATATTTCCATGATGTTTAAAGTGTTATGACAAGTAATGCTGGGGTTGTTGATTGGTGATTGTTTGTTGTAAAAACTAATAAAAATTGTTTTTAAAAAAAAGGATGCATTCAGGCTGTGGTAGCTGGAAGCAGGTAAGGATGCGCTCTGCCTGCGGTAGCTGGAAACAGGTAACGATGCGTTCAGGCTGCGGTAGCTGGGAGCAGGTAAGAATGAGTACAGGCGGTGGTGAGCGTTACGCTCCCATAAGCAGATTAACGCGAAAAGCTTGCCTGCGGGTGGGGCAGGCTTAAATAGCCTGGCTCTGGCCATGCCCCTTTGTTCTGACTCATGGTCCCACCCTGCCACTCCTAAAGGATGCTGCACATGCTGTCCAGATCCTTCTCAAGGCCACACCCTAACTGGATGCACGTGGAGGCCCTGCAGGGGGGTCAAGCAGCTTGCACAAAAATAAAAGTGTGCAGTGCACACTTATTCATGGGCCTTGTGCCAAAGGCGCCAGGACTGGGTCCGACTGGACCCTCTATGTTGTGGGGTCTGTGGTTCCTGGCCAGTGGCCATGACACGCGCAAATTATCTGAAATCAGTTCTTGTAGTGTGCTTGATAGCAGGGTTGTGTATGATGTCACGTCATGTGGGAGTTAGTAGAATGAATTAGTTTGAGTGTCTTTCAGAATAGGAATGTAAGAATGACTGTTGAGTCTGTCTAGGTGAGAGGAGGACACTCTGCTGGTGGGCTGTACTATAGAGACATTAAAGTAAACCAGCTTGTCTCACATGAAGACTATCTCTATGTTTTACTTCTACTTTGGCAAGGAGCGCCCACCAGCACAAATCCACACCCTGGCTTGAAGATCCCCTCTGGTGCTGCTGCTCTTCGCACCATGTCTCGAGCTTCCTACCCGCTGGTAAGACTGTTTAGGGCTGGCTCACGTCCCACAGGCACGGCACTGAATATTTGTGCATAATTTTCCTGGTTCTGTTGCTTTTTTAGGGTGGACATTGTGCCCCGTGCGTTCAAGTGACTGCGTCTTCCGAAGCTCGAGCGTTTTAGAAAAAGGGACCAGCGGGTGTCCACGCTCCCCATTGTGGCTACCTCTTGCCCCGTGGGGTTTAATCCAAGGCCCCAAAACAGAGAACTGAAGGGCCCACTGGGAAAATGACCGGCCAGCCTTCATGAAAAGATCTTCACACTGCAAATGGGCCTATTAAGGCAAACTGTGGGGGTTTCTGCAAGTAACACAAAGACGTGCTATGTGAAAAAGGCCTATCTGTCATTACAAAAGGAAAATCAGCCTTTTAATTCACAGTGGCAGAATAAATTCGAGGGCCCCTTTAACCTGAAAAGCAGGATTTGCAAACAATGACACGAAAATAGCTTTACATGTGCGTTAACAGTTTTAAAGCAAGACATCAGAAAAATGTTCCCCTGCTAACATAAAGATGTCAGGGAAAATACTTCAGGTGTCTTGCCAAGATGTAATGTATATTATGCTTCACATGTAAAATACAGGCAACAAGTTAAAAGAAAAGGCCACTTCGTTTCAATGGGTCACATGAAAACTTCATTTAGACCCAAGGCAGACCCTTTTGCTTGTTGTTGGGCAGATTTCACAAAGGACTCCCCCACTGCAAGCCTGGCTTTTGCATCCCAGCTATTTTCAACTGCAATAAAGTGTGGCCTGCTAAGGGTGCTGAAAAATAAAACTTTCCCCAGACTGGTTTTCTCTATCCAATGCATGACTGGAATGTGGGAGGACTCTGCAATCAAGAGAAACTAAACCCCAAAAAAATACAAGAAAATAGAAGATTTTTCAGATCAAAATGGTGTTCCACTTCAGATGACAGGGCAGGGTTCCAGGTGGCAGCAGGGCCTTGTGACATCACAGGACTGACATAGCTCATTATCTGCAGTGAGAGATCTCTGGGTGGCTGATGCTTCCCAAGTTTTACATCAGAAAACCTACCCACTTCAAACAACAAAGAGGCTAATAAAAACATAGTCCAGGAAGCTCTGGTTACATGATGGCCAGGAATGGCAAATGGCCTGAAGCGAGGGGAGCTCACCTTTGCATAACAAGAAGATATACTATTAGTTTAAAAAGACTATCATAACTTAAGCATTTTTCTCAGCAACCAAAAGTCATTTTGCATTCATTTATGTGTCATTTTTAGGATAAATTCCAAGCAATTTGGCTGCTTTGAAAATGTCCCGAATTTGAGAGTTGGCGAACTGGTGGAGTGTCGAATTAGGCAATCGGAGAGTAAATTGCATGTTCATAACTATTATGCTTTTTATATAAATGCTGGGAAATTGCCACACACCCGAGCAACATTATGCAGAACTAGCTATTGTTTTATTGGTTTGGCCAAAAATAACAGAAAAAAAGCTGAATGCGCATTTTGTGTGCATTCAGCATAGTAAAAAATGTCAAAGCCCAAAATGCTGAACAAGAGGAGCAGAGGTTGCTCGGGTGTCCCCCGCACTCCTAGTTCAGCATTATGGGCTTTGGGGGTTGCAGGAGTGTCCCTGACTTACATTAAATACATAGCAGGGGACAAATGACAAAAAAAGTATTTGCGATTCTCAAAATGCGAACAAGTCAGCTTCACACTTTTGCAATGCGGTTATTTTACACAGATCCTGTTTTATTCAATTCCCTATGATTATCTGAAGCGGAACATATATATATATTATGGCAGTTACTAGTAAATTAGGAAGGTTGCCACATAACTACTTTTTGCCAACCATTTTACATGAATAAAAGGGGATTTCAAATGGGATTTGCTGTATTTCTGCCCTATACTCCTAAACCAATCCTCAGAGAGAGGTTGGACATAGGGGGAGAGAGAAGGGTAACTGTCGGGTTGTGAGAACTGTTGCAGGGCACCGCCCAATATTCAAATCTTGATGGTGTCATTACTGGTATATAAAGTGGATGCACTATGAGAGAAGTGGAGAGCTGCTAAAAATTGCCTTCTGACAGCTGCAAGGAAACACCAAGAGGAGATTTTCAGAAATTGCATCTGGGTGGAGCGGTCTATTGCTGGGAAGGCCTAAAAGCTGACTGGCCCCCTATGGTAAAGAGCTGGGGACCACCCTTGAGAGTGGAGTGACCAGACCCCTGCCCTGTCCTCCGAGAGGATCCTGAAATTCAGCTGACTTTTCTGAACTTTAAACAGAGGTTTTCAATGTAAGTAGAATTGAGTCATTTGAAACCACAAGGTGGGGGAAGCTGCTTGCCCTAAATCATTTCCCTTTATAGTGGGCGGGGGGAACAAAACATTGTAGATCCTTAGCCAATTTAACTAAAATTATTAATTTGATGAATTCCCCTTCGCTGAACACCAAGGGGTGATTTTTGTTAAACTTTGAAATTAACAAAGCTCATTCCCAGTGTGCGCTGAAAACTATAGACTGTAATGTAATTGGGGAAATCTATTTTGGCTGTTAACCCAACTTCTTTTAGGAAGAGGGGTATCTTTGTCCCTAAACTAAAACGGAATAAATCCCTGAACTGCCAGCTTCGCCAACACAGGCCTTTATGTGGAGGGAGGTCTGAAATCCAAAATTCCTAAATCATCCCAATTGTTCTGTGCAGCTTCCCCAACACATGCCTTAAAGTGAAGGGGGGGTCTGAAATCCAAAATTCAAACATCATTCCAGTGATTGTGTCCGACTTCCCCCAACCCAGCCCAAAGTAGCGCTCTACTTCTGAAAATCTGAAAAACAAACTGCTAAATCACCCTGTGTTTATTTTAAAGCAAAAGTGTGTGTGAAATGATAATTGCCATATGAACATGTACAAATCTGTAAAACAAACTGTTAGCCTTTTATGCACGCAGGAAAATCGAAAATTACACAGCATTGCATATGTAAATTGATTTTGTTCATTGACTCTTGTTGATTATTTCTTGAAGTGAAATCTGTAGAAAGTAAAGTATTGTGATTTGTTTTTTTTCCCCAACTTGCTTGTGTGACTTATTTGTGTAACAAGAAGTTCAATGGTGAACCACAAAGAAGGTGGCGTGTGTAGTCTAGTGCAATCTTTATTACTTATAATTTGATAAATACAAATATATTTCCTGTACACCGGCCTGGTTCTTCGCTCATGGGTAGATCGGGGGGGGGATCCAAGAGGTATGAGATGAATTGGAAATAGGGCTGACAAATAACTGGCATTAAACAGTGTGTTGTTTGACACCTTGATTGGGGAGGGAAGGAACTCCCTGTGTTGAGGGTGGCCTCTCAATAAACCGTTACAGCCCGCCAACAGCTTAATGAAAGGTCTGTAGTGTGCATGTCCTCGCGCTCCCTTCTATGGCTACCTGTTCCGCGGCAACCACCAAACTAAGGCCCCGCACCTTGCACCTGTGCATTTTGTTACTTGCTGCATTTTGGTTCTGCTGAAAACACAGAAAGAACTGCAAAGATGCATTCAGAAAGGAGTTCTCATTGCTTTATATATAAATCTATGTGCAAATGAAAGACTTTCAGCATTTGATTCATTTACCGCTTTTTATACTGAAAAGAGGACTGTGCAGCAACACAAAAAAGAAGGAACTTTTAGAAAAACTTGGCAACGTTATCAGGATTTTTAAAGTGAATTCAAATCAGTAGAAACAGTGGACAGAATTGTTGCTTCTTAAAATTAAAAACAAATTGCAAACCTTAAACACAAGTTAAAGAAAGTTTCAGGATTGTGACAGTGGATCTCACAGTAGCAGATATGATGGAAAATATTGCTCCCCCTCTCACATTTCTTCCTAGTCTAGGGGATCCCACATTTCCATCGAAATGATGGAAGAAGTCCTTTAGATTTTAAGCAGTGGCAGTATATGGGACATATTTTAGCGCAGAAATAAATAAATCACTACTAATGCCTTGCCTAGGGACACCGGATAAGGAATAATTTGATGATCTGCCTGAATTTAGTGATGAGGAGGCCGGTGGTCTCAATGAATATGAGAAACGTACCATAGCAAGAGACGTGAAATGCACCAAGTGCAAACGGCAGGGACACCTTGCAAAGTGCTGTAGGTCTTACACCATAAACATGATTGATGAGTGGTATGAACACATAGAAGAAGCAGTCTTCATGGTTGATAATGAGGATGATGAAGATCTGTAAGGGCCTAAGGATCTGGCGTTGATCAATGGGCGCCAAGTAAACATGCTGATAGACTAAGGGGCTAAATACACTCTAGTCCTGAACAAAGTATTTGATGATGTGTTTCCAGATATGCCTTTGAAAAATGTTGACAGAAAGCCTTGGGCACATGTGGTGGGTGGGGTGCACATCAAGGTGCTGGGGTGGTTCAAGGAAAAATTTAAGTTTAAAGTAAGGTCTGCATCCGGAAAAGTGTATGTCATGGAAAGAGGAAGTATCCCTTTGATGAGTTGGCTACAACATAAAAGGTTGAACATCAGATTGAACCCCAATCATGATGAATGTGTCCTCTTTTGCGACACTGATAAGTTACACTCACAACTGTTCAGCCGGAATATAGGGTGCCTGAATGGATTTGTGCATAAAATATGGCTTGTACGAGGATCAAGGACTAATGTTTATAAGGTGAGGTCCAACCCTATGGCTCTAAGAGAGCAAGTTAAAAGGGATCTGTTGAAATTGGAGCAAGATGGCATATTGAAAGAAGTGAATCGTCGGAATGGGTATCTCCAGTGGTGGTGGTTATAAAGTCCAACGGCAAGCTGAGACTCTGTGTTGATCTTAGATCCTTCAATAGAAGTGTCATTCCAGATTGCCACCCTCTTCCAAATATTGCAAAAACGCTTTCAACGATACGAGAGGCACGTGTGTTGTCTTCGCTCGACCTTCCATCAGCATATCACCAGATAAAACTCTATCATTAATCCAAACAGCTAACAGCCTTTATTACCCCAGAGGGCCTTTTCCAATGTGTGAGGATGCCAGATGGACTAGGGTCTGTGGCGTCCATTTTTTAAAGGATCATTCATCAAATATTTAAGGATGAGCAAGGAGTGATATGCTTCCTGGATGATGCATTGGTGTTTGGTCCTGATCATCGAACGCATAAAAGGAGATTGAAAAGAGCCATGGCCATATTTATAGGAAGGGGTCTCAATTTGGGTCAGGAAAAGTGCAACTTCAACCAACTTGAAATTGAATATCTGGACCACAAAGTCTCAGCTAAGGAAATCGATGTTAATAAAAAAAAGTGGTGGACAATATGAAGAGTGTGGCTGAACCAAATAATAAGGAACAACTGTGCTATTTTCTTGGCATGGTCGAGTTCTACTCAAAGTTTATCCAAACCTTTGCAGGCACGACAGTTAATATGAGGTCCCTATTGAAGAACAAGGCTTCTTTTGATTGTAATGTGGAATGTGCAATGTGCTTCAGAATTCAGTGACATCAAAATGGCCTTGGAGAATACTCGTTCTTTGCAGAACTTTAAAATAAGGAGGAAACCATTATCTCTATTGATGCGAGCAATACAGGATTGGGAGTGGTTATTACACAGTTGTAAGGCAGTAAAGAACATGTCATTGCTTTTGCGTCAAGTTTATTGAAAGGAGCCGGTACTCAATTATTCTACTATCGAGAAGGAGCAGTTGGCCATAAAATGGGCTGTTGGAAAGTTTAGAACATTCTTGTGCGGTTCATGTTTCACGATACGGACAGAACACAAGCTGTTGAAAGAAACTGCAGAAGAATTGAGTAGATGGAGTATCATCCAGGATAAGGAGATGGGTTATGGCATGCCAAGAGTATCGCTTTGAGGTTGAATATGTTCCAGGAAAAAGGAACATTCCTGCAGATTGTTTGTCCCATTTAACCACGCGTGAAGATGATGAACAAGATGACAGTGAGCGTGACTGTGTATTGCATGTGGATCACAAAATGATTGATGAAGTAGAATGGGAAGAAAGCATGGCCCAGGATGTGGTCCTGAGAAAGGTGAAAGACAAGCTCAAAGAGAAAGGGATGATCACAAAGGGTTGTATGATAGGATTGGAGTTGGAAGGTTTGTGGATGGTGAGGGATGATTTGCATGTAAATGGAGGATATGTTATGAGAGGTGACAGGCTCACACCTCCCATAGGTCTAAGGAAATTAATTGTGGAAATTGCCCATGAAGCGCATCAAGGAATAACAAAAATGAAGCAAGCCGTTCAAGCAGAGTATTGGTGGCCAGGGTGTGACCTAGAAATTGGACGATCTGTGAGAAACTATGTCTTGCACATTCAGTGAAAATAATTTGGTATCTAGGGAGAGTCCCATGACTTTGGTCTCTGTGCCTCAGATGCCATGGGAGAAATTGGCCTGGACATTGTAGGACCCATTTGGAGTAAGGGGGTGCAGACGTATTTTATTGTTCTGGTTGATGTGCTGTTGAAGTGGGTAGAGGTTCAAATCACTGTGCGCAGCACCACCAGAGACGTCATAGAGTTCATGGAACAGGTATTTAAATGGGAAGGATACCCGTGTGCAGTGATCTCTGACAATGGTGTTCAATTTAAATATAAAGAGATGTGCCAGTACCTAGAAGAGAATGGGGTTGAACACAAGGTCACTGCCATATGTCATCCCCAAACCAATGGTGTTGCCAGAAGGTTTAACAAGGTGATAAAAGATTGCATAAAATGGACATGGGCAAATGTCGTAAAATGGGAGGAAGTTGTGAAAATTAGGATTAATGCGCATTGCTTTTCTCCACATGGGGCGAAAGGTGTGTCCCCTTTTGAGTTGTGTAGGGGGAGGGCGGCAAAATGCACAATGTGTCGCCCATGGATGTAGAGAGCAAGATGGACTTGGGAGTGTGTCCAGAAAGCTAGATCGCATGTCAGGGAGATACAAATGGCTAACGAAGCTAATTATGATACGTGGCAGGTGTTAAAAGAGTGTTGCATATGAACTGGTGATCTGGTGAGAGTGTAGTTACCCTTGTAATTGCGACAGGGTTCTTTGAAATGGTGAAAACCATGTAAAGTCAAAAATGTTTTTAATAATGCAGTAATGACTTAAGATGGTAGGAATTTGAATGTGGGTGAGTGGTGAAAGTAGGGGATCAAGGTGTGCCTTTGGTTCCTGCTGGATGAGAGATAAGGAAAGGGATGAGGAAGAAAGGAGATCAGGAAGGCAAATAAGACAACCAAAAAAGTTCAAAGACTATGTGGTTGGTTTGTGTGACAAGTTGAATGATGGTGTTAGGAAAACAATAACGGTATGACCACATATCACATTTTCTATTCTTTTATCCTCTCTCTTGTGCAGGGCTTTGTCTTCCCTTCCCTTTGTTGTTTGATGTGATTGTTCGGTCCTTTCCGGGAGGGAGGTGTGTAGTGTGCTTGATTGCAAGGATGTGTGTGATGTGGGGGTTAGTAGAATGTATTAGTTTGAGTGTGTTCCAGAATAGGAATGAGGTGGAAAGGAAATCAGGAAGGAAAATAAGACAGCCAAAAAAGTTCAAAGACTATGTGGTTGGTTTGTGTGACAAAGTTGAATGATGGTGTTAGGAAAACAATAACTATATGACCACATATCACATTTTCTATTCTTTTATCCTCTCTCTTGTGCGGGGCTTTGTCTTCCCTTCCCTTTGTTGTCTGATGTGATTGGTTGGTCCTTTCAGGGAGGGAGGTGTGTAGTGTGCTTGATTGTAAGGATGTGTGTGATGTGGGGGTTAGTAGAATGTATTAGTTTGAGTGTGTTCCAGAATAGGAATGCAAATGTGACGGTTGAGAGTGGCTAGGTGAGAGGAGGACGCTCTGCTGATGGGCTTTACTATAGGAATTTGAATAAACCAGATTGACTCACCTCAAGACTGCCTCTGCATGTTACTTCAGTTCTAATGCATTGCTCTAAGCTACAAGTCCCAGAATGTGCCTGAATACAGATTCTTGGGATATAAAAGAAGCAGAGAGCTTTCCCAAGCAGCAGGGTACCAGTGCAGTTCAAGGTGTACAAATGGTGTAGGATGGGAAGCGACTACCAGCAGCTGAAACCTGTGGAAGATAAATGTCTGGGAAAGCATTGAGTGCACTTTAACTAGATGTATATACCAAATGCATCTTAGAGCTTTTTTGTCTTACGACCCACTAGGTCTTATATACCAGAATTACTCCTCCCTCCAGTTCACCAGCAACATGGGTCCATAGATGTTGGCTCTTGCTAAAAAGCTGGGTGGTTTCCATGGAAGGCAAAAGACAGATATTTTTTGGGGCAGTGACAGGCTTCGACCAAGGTGGGAAATTATGAAAACTGAAAAACTAAAATTAAGAATTTCTCTTATGTCTCCCCCGTTAGGGTTTTCTCTGAGGCCCACCCATAATTTACAGCCTTTGGACGATGTGGTTCTTTCTTGATCTTCCTGCTTTATTGGCAGTGTCTTTAGAATGTTTGGGTATGATGGGGAGGATGTTGAGCACTCCTCCAAGTCTCTTACGTTCAGTCTAGGGATGCTTTCTTGGGTTTGAACCAACCTGCTGAGTTCGATGAAGTTTTGTTGAAATACCTAAATGCCCAAATGCCCATAGTCAGAGCGGAAGCCACTTAAATTCCACTGGCTTTTTTCTGGGACCCTCATCACCTCCCTCATCTTGGGTTCTGATTCTATAGAGCTCCAATCCAGCCTGTCTATCCCCTCCTCAACACCCCCACATGCTCATATCTTTGGAGTATTTTCCTGTCTGCTCCTCTTCCTGCTCTCTATCTACTCATTTCACATGCACTTCCTTGATGTTCCACCACATCCTTATTCCTCCATCTACTCCATGATCCCCCTCTTCAGGCTTAGGGGTCACCTCTAACACCTCTATTACTACTTAACATGCTCCTGTGTCTTTCCTTACTTTCCTCCTATATCCCTGTATCTGTTATTACTCTTCTCCTCCTCCCACCTTTCTGCAATCCTCTTCTTCCCCCATTGTTATTCTTTTCACCCCCCCTCCGGTAAACAATTTCTGATGTCCCCCTCCTCCTCCTTCACTCTCTTTAACCTCCTCTTCACCTCTCATCCTCCAGGGTTTTCTGATCCCCTTTTTCTCCTCTCCTCTTCCATCATCTCCTCTTCTGTCTCCTCCCCTCCTCTCCTCTCACTCCTTCCTCTTCTCACCTGTCCCCTCCACTCCTCCTCTCCACTCATTGTCCTCCTCCCCTCCTTCTCCTCCTTCTCCTCCAATCTCTCATTTCCTCCTTTTTTCTAAACAAATCTTTCCTTTCCACCTTCCCTGTGCCATGTCTCTCCTCCAACTGCCTTCAGATCAGTTACTGACTCCTCCAAATTCCCTCTCCTGTCAACCATTTTGGATTCCCAGAGCGACCGTGCACACGGGAGGGCAGCTGTGTGGTAGGAGACTGCTGCAAAACCCTTTTCTGCAGTTCCTGAGCTAAATCCACATTGTGTAAGTTAGAAATTATCTGTGTATCGTATTCTCTCCCTCTCCCTTTCTCCCTCTCAGTGCAGCGCTACTGCACTCTGGACCTGCGATGGACATAGCCAGCGACTCCATGAAAATTAGAAAGAACCTTATCACGATCCACAGGAGCTAGCGGTAAATTCCAATACCCCTTAGTTAGATCAAGTGTACAGATGTATGTGGATGGGCCAGTCCTTTTCTAAGACTTTCAGGAGCTTTTGTCGCTGGGTAGAATTCAGCACTGGCTATCAATTCAGGATTGTCAGGGCCCTTCCAAGCCGTTAACCGTTTGTCATGGTGGATCTTCACATTTCTCTGAAAGCTGTCCTGTTGAACGCACTACTTCAGATCTCTGAGACCACTGTGCCCCAAAAGGATCTGAGCCACTAGGGAAGGAGTTTGTTCTCTGATATGGGGATTGTGTAAGCAATGTAGCTTCTCCTGGCTAGGCGCTCTTCCTCACTGAGAACAGGGCCCATGGGAGCAGCTCATCTTAGTTCCAAATCTTTTCATCCACTCATTTCTGCACATTGTTTTTCTGAGTTGGATTGAATTGCTCCACTAGGCAATACATCTGGGGTTTATATAAGGAGGTCCAGAGGATCTCTATACAGAGGAGACGCTTGAGTTCAGTCCTTATTTCTGACATGAAGGTTGATCCTTTATCTATAAGAATGTCCTTAAGAAAGCCCACCCTAATAAAATAAGGGAGTAAGGGTGAATTACAAGTATGTTGTTGTGCAATCTGTTGGCAGAATTAGCAGAGATAATTCCATTAAATTTGATTGCTGATACTGCCATAATAAGACCTTGGAATTGGAGTAAATCCTCCAGAGTCCTACAGCATTCCATTGGGGTCTAGAGGATTTACTGAAGTGGTAATTCTGCCAATAGTATTTCCTCCATTTTCTGGTAGTAAAGCAGAGGGCATATCCCAACACTAGTGCTGGAGGTTTTTCTTTTGATTTTCCTTCAAACACACAATTTGTCAGTGCGTTAAAGGTGACAGTACTTCTGTTACTGCCACTTTTTTTACACACCCCAAAACTCTTTAGGAGGCCAAAATGGTTTAAGAATCTGTGGTTTGGTGTTATTTCTTCATGCAAATGCTTCTAGGTACCGGTTGGTATAGTCCCTAAACACTAGGATTTCCTTATTGTGTGCTTTCAAGGACTTTAGCGATCCCATCAAATGCATACCTAGTAGCAGAAATGCACCTAGATGATTAGTAGGGATTGTAGCAGGAGACTTCCTACTTCTAATAAGGGAGTCTTCTGCAAATTGTGCATGTATCACAATATTTCATAATATGTTGGTAGATGACTGGTCAGAAAAACATACTTAGGACATGATGCTGTGTCCTTAGAATGCCCTGATACACAAAGCAGTGGACTTTTTTTAATGTGAGCCCTCTTTGAACCAAGCTGCAAATGTGAACAATGCTGCAGAATTAGAACAGGTCTCTTTCAATGCAAAAAGCCAGAGAGCAGAGGAGAAGCCACCCCTGGGTTACTATTGGCTTTCTCCTGGGTCCCTCACCATCATCGTTATTTTGGGGCCTGGTTCTCTTGTTCACCAGCCCAGTCTTTCTCTCCTCCTTCATAGCTGGCCATGTGATCATTCCAATGTTTATTGCATGTCCTCCTTTCTCCCCTCTCTCACCGGCCATGCTCTTCTGACTTCTCTTACTTTCTTATTCTATCTCTCTTCCGGTGTTCCAACCCTCCGCCTCCTCTCTCTCCTCCTGCCCATTAATTTGCTTTTAATCCTCCACCTCTCCTCCCACACTCCAATCTTTGATGTTCCTTTTTTCCTACTTTCCACTCCACTCACCCCCTCCTCTTCTTGAACTTCTTCTTGAACTCCTGATGGTCCTCTCTTACCCTCTATCCTCATCCTCATCCTTTTTATCTCCTCTCTTTTAATCTCTCCTTTTCTCCAGTCATCTTTTGTTCCAGGTTTCTCCTCCTGCCGCTTCCAAATCACTGCTTGCTCCTTCTACAAAGACCTACGGCTCCCTTGGTTTTCTCTCAGTTTTCTATATGTTCTGGTCTGTCAACAGGGAGGGTTCTAGTCCTGTTGTTTTAAGGTGTAAACCATTTGGGTGTGTGATCAGGTATCCATGGTTCCCTGTGCTTGTGATGTTCTCTTCCTGTTGAACTCGCTGAGGCCCGGCCCGCTCTGTAACTCCAGACCAAGCCGTTGTAATGGCTGCCAACTTTTTTGATTCCTAGTGCATTCATAAAATGGAAAGGTTGCCATGCTGGAGGACACTGCCATGCAATACTCCCCTGAATTCCCCATCAGGAATCCACACTGTATAAGGTAGCAACTCTCCAACTCTCCATGAAAAGCCACCTGCATTCTGAAACTGTGGTGCCCTAGACATGTCTTACTGTTCACCTTACAACAATCATATTCATGTGGTCGATCTCCATTGTGGGTTGTCCCATGTGATATTTGGGATGGATAAAGTTTACCCTCTCTGGCCTGCCATTATATGATACAGCATTTTCTTAAGGGGCAGTCTCCCATGGCTTCAGGTGACGTGCTCCTGCCTGCTGTTCATGGCGCAGTCCGTTTAGTCAGGGGATCATCACCAGGCCAACCCCAAGCCCAGCATTATGCAGTTTATGGGGGTTCCTGATCACTTTGGTGACCCCACCTTCCACTCTCAAGCTTTTCATAGGGGAGAGTGTTAAAGTATCAGGATCTGGAATCATTCGGTGTCACTCTAAGGCTGGCTCAGACCTTGGCTCTCAATAACTGGATTTTCACAAAACTCAGGGCAGATCAGGCCAAGTAGTTCATCATGAGTTCCTTCATTGGTAGGCCACTTGAGGGATTCCTGCAATTATTAAGTCAGGGTAGAGGCTGGAAGGCCTAAAAGATGCAGCAGATTTCTTTAAAGTGCATCTCAAGAAAAAGCATCTTCAGGGAAAATGGGCCAAGGACCCACCACACAAGGCACTGTTCTTCTTTTATCACCTCAGACAACCACCCCAGGCGCATTGAAATGTTTACCAACTCACAGGTTAAAACCTGATCTTAACTACTCAGACCTGCACAAGAATAGTTCAGGTTCCATACGGCTGGCTGTGGCCTCATCGTTTCATACTGTACAATAACACATGGTTCCCTTACAAGCGCTGATCAAATCCCCTGTGTGAAGAACGTAACATGGAAATATTACATTATGTTTCATTTTCATTTTGATAATGTCACATATATTTCAGGAAGTGTATTTATAACATTTAGATGACTAGTACTCTCACTTAAGAATTGTTTTGGCACAATACATT
Organism: Ambystoma mexicanum; assembly: GCF_040938575.1. Taxonomy (NCBI): domain Eukaryota; kingdom Metazoa; phylum Chordata; class Amphibia; order Caudata; family Ambystomatidae; genus Ambystoma; species Ambystoma mexicanum. The sequence continues at coordinate 1,319,490,471 of NC_090930.1, forward strand.
TTTATTTTTTACATGGGTGACTGTGCAGAGGCAACCCTCTCTCAAAGGTATTTAAACATTTCCTTGATACCTGGTCATGTGATCTCATGATACAGCATGTGGATTGATTGTTCTGTTAGGTGTTTAATTATTGGGGCAGACAGAGAATTATCAGTCAAGATGGTCACTTAGGCTTTAAACTCTGATGCGGCAACCACATCTTTGCTTTTTCTCTTCTGAGATCCACCAGGGTGGGGAGGAGGTTGGGGAAGGGAGGTCAGAGTACCTGCAGGCAGACCCTCTTATGCAGAGATCCTGTACTGCCACTTCCCCTGAGGCTTGGCATCCAAGTAGGAAGGAGAGTCTGGTGTTGGTGTAGCCTTCTGGTAATGTGCTTTTCATTCATTACCCATATCTTGCCAACATTGACAACAGTAGTAGAATGTGCTGTTTATAATGACAACAAAACCTGTTATTTTCAAGATATTCTCACAAAAAGACCCCGATTTCCAAATTGTCCGATATTGACAGATCATTGTTGCCTCTATCTGTCTTAGACGCTTTTCTCTGTCTGCTCCTCTGGGATTAGGATGGACCAATTTCAATCCGGCTTATTTTATTCCAGTTTTGTCATCCATTTGGAGTTTTGGCCATTGTGTTTTTTTGTTGTCAATGCGTTAAGAGTGGTAGTCTGGGATTATCATTCTGCAAGGCATGTAAATGTTCGCTCATCCTTGTTCTTATTTCCCGTATTGTGCTACCAATGTATATGAGACTGCACACACAAATATAACCATATACTGCAAATTCTGACTTGCAATGTATTAAATCCTTAATTGCATATTCTTCCTTAACATGTATACTTATGCTTTTAATTTCCTTCCCATATTGGCACATGTTGCACTTCCCGAATTTGAAAATATCTGCAAGATTCTGATGTAGCCAAGTTTTAGGTTTCTCAATGGGTCTCAAATAGGACAGACTGACCGCAGTATTAATTGCAGATGCCCTTGTGTACACAAATGTCGGATTCTTATCTAAATATTCTGATCATTCGGAATACAAACATATTATATGCCAATGTTTTTTTTAAAATGATGTAACTAACCTTTGAATAATTAGTAATAATCCTCAACCGTTGGCTGTTCTTGACTAGCTCCAGCTTCCTGGCTTTCAATAGTTCACTTTTAGGTGTCTCCAAACCTCTTTTTCTGGCAGTATTCATATTTTCCTCTTTGTAAACTCTCTGTACAGATCTGGATTGTAAAACCTCACATTCTTTGATATACTCTGCCATCTCACTACAATTCCTTCTAGTGCAAAATATATTCACCAGTCGGAATGTTCACAATCTGGTTCTTGTTTTGTGGCAACTAGTTCACTTCTGTGCTCTTCCTGTATGTTTTGGACATCATCCGATCCCAACCATTCTTAAGATATAAGTGAATATCTAGAAGGTCAATAGCATCCGAATTTGCACTGGATCTGAATTCTATCCCAAATTATTTACAATTCAAACATTTGACATATTCCTCTAGCACCTTCCTATGACCCTGCCAAATCATAAAAACATCATCAATATATTGCACCCATAACTCTATGCGTGATGTCCACAGATACTCTGTATGTACGCACTGATTTTCAAACAGACCGATAAATGCATTTTCCAACAAGGTGGCATAGTTTGCCACCATCGCCACACCTCTAGTTTGACAATATATTGTGCTGTTAAATATTGTTCATCAACGGGAATCTCACCATTTCCTTTAGCATCATCACATGCATAAAGAATGAAGCTAACCTATCAGCATATGTAAAGTCCATATTTCCCAATGCTAATTCATAACAAATAGATGTGTACAATGCTTTAACATTCAGTGTAACAAAGCAGATTTCATCCGACCATTCAAAGTGTTCTAGCAGTTGCAATAGATGCATAGTATCACGTAGGTAAAGTGGTATTTTCACAACTTCTCTTCTCAAGATAGCATCAATATATATATTTTTTTTAAATCTGTCATCCATCCTATTCCACTATCTATTGGATGTCCTTCAGGTATGGATTCATACATTTTGTGCACTTTTGGAAGTAAATATATTGTTGGTAATGTGGGATATTTTATTAATAGAAAATTCTTCTCCTCATCAGTTAACATCCCCGTTCTCACCCATTTAGAAACTAATTCCAATGTTAGTGCATTCATTTATTTAGTGGGGTTACCATTAACCTTTGCATAACATCCTGGTTGGTCTAAATGCATTCACCCATCCTGATATAGCTCTACTGAGGATAACCATATGTCCTTCTTTATCTGCTTGTTTAATAACATTTATGCGTGCTTGGATTGAAAGCGGTGATAAATCTGGGCAGTAGCCTCTATTGAATTTATTAACTGAAGTGGCGTAAGTATTTGTCCTAGATATACCACAGCGACCAAGCGTAGCGAGGGATCCCGCACCAATCAAGGGGGATTCTGGAGGGTTCTCCCCCTAAGAATATTTTTAAATAAAAGGTTAAAATGGTGCATTTTAGAGTGTACTTTTTATAAACATTGGGTAAACAGTTGTCAATTGGTTTTGTAGGGTAACTCATGAAAAAATCCAATAGAGGCAAGTCACAAACAGTGCACAGGAGCATTTCTCCAACACATTTCCATGATGTATTTTCCTATAATATGTGCCAGTATAGAACATTTTCACACTGGCTGTGCTCATGCATTTCCATGCTGACTGCACCATTATAGCCTAGTATTCCCAAATAAGAACATACTCATGTTTGCTTTGCGCATAATGCCAGTAATGATACAATAAGAAAGCACGTCCATGTTTGTTCTGCCAATATATTGCAGTATCTCGATGTAAGAACATACTCCAGTTGGCCTTACCATTAAAAATGTATGACAAAGTATGAAAACATGTTCAAACTGGCTGCACCAAAATGCCAGCTGAGCTACATAATAACACGTATCATGCTTGCTTTATCAAATATGGCCAATACAAAATGTCATACCGCAAAAAGAAATGGCTAGATTGTTTGCATGAAAGTGCCAGTCTTGCTTCATAATAACACTTATGCTTGTTTTATCAAAGATGCCCAATACAATATGTCATGCCACAGTAAGAATAATACCACTAAGAATAATACCACTGATCCTGCTTGCTTTATCAAAGATGCCCAATACAAAATGTAATGCCTCAGTAAGAAATGGCTAGACTGGCGGCATTGAAATGCCACTCTAGCTACATATTAAAACTTATCATGCTCCCTTTATCAAAGATGCCCAATATAAAATGTCATGCCAGAGAAATAATACTACCACAGATCATGCTTGCTTAATCAAAGCTGCCCAATATAAAAGACATACCAGAATAAGAAATGTCTAGACTGGCTGCATTAAAATGCCTATCTAGCTACATATTAACACTTATCATGTTTGCTTTATCAACAATGGGCAGTATATAAATGCCATGCCTGCTCCATGGTGCGCCAGTGCCTTGCTCTCAGACATAATCACAGTAATGATGAATGTGATTACGTGTGAGTGTGAGGCGCTGGGGAGGCCAGGGGGCAAATGTATGTCAGGAGCTGGGGTCCCTGGCCTATCCAGTAAAGAATGCCATGCCTGCCCCCCTGTGCCCCAGTCCCTCACACGCAAATGATGAATGTGATTGTGTGTATGCGGGCACCTGGGGGCACAGGGGTCAGGCATGGTATTTTATATCCCTGGGTCCCCAGCTCCTCACACACACACAATTAATGTGGTTATATGTGTATGCCAGGCACTGGGAGCCCAGGGGGCGGGTATGGTATTTTTTACTGGACATCTATTATAGATGTACAGTAAGAAAATACCATGCCTGTCCCCTGGGCATCACAACACCTAACACATGCACACAATCAACGTGATTCTATGTGTATGCGAGGTGCTGAGGTGCCCAGAAGGCAACCATGGTATTTTTGACTAGACATTTATGATAGATGTCCATTAAAAAATACCATACCCGCCCCCTGGACTCCCAGTGCCACAGCACCAAACACATGCCCACAATCAAAGTGATTATGTGTGCATGTGAGGTGCTGGTGTGCCCAGGGAGCAGGCATGGTATTTTTTACTAGACATCTATCATAGATGTCCAGTAAAAAAAATACCATGCCTGTCCCCTGGGCCCACCAGATCCACGAACACAATCAATGTGACTATGTGTTTATTCCAGGCTCTGGGGGACCATGGGGTAGGCATGGTATTTTTGACTAGGCATCTATGATAGATGTCCAGTAACAAAATGCCATCTGTGTCCCCTGGGCCCCACAGCACCAAACACATGGACACAATCAAAGTGATTATGTGTGTATGAGAGGTCCTGGGGTGCCCAGCGGGCAGGCATGGTATTTTTGACTAGACATCTATGGCCAGTAAATAAATTCCATCCCTGTCCCCTGGACCCCACAGTGCCAAACACATGCACACAATCAAAGTAATTATGGGTGTATGCAAGGCGCTTGCGGGCACAGGAGGCAGGTATGGTATATTTTACTAGACATCTATCATAGATGTCCAGTAAATAAATACCATTCCTGTCCCCTGGGCCCCACAGAACCTCAGAAGGAGAGCTGATTTTGGCTGGTGGGGAGGGGATTCTGCAACAAAGACATTTCTTTTTCAAATAACTTTTTATTAGCACTTTCAACATTGTTCAACAAAATTAGAAACCCCTCAACCCGTTGGTACTATCTTGATCTTTCCTTAGCCCTTTTCCTCCTTCGTTTCATGCCATCTCTCTCTTTAATGTCTCAAGCCACCTTTGGACAGATTAGTCCCTTACTCCTTGGGGGTTTCGTCAAACTTATGTCCTTTAGGGTGCATGGCCTGGAATGGTTACACTAATCCCAAGAGTCTCATTCTGCTTGGGCACCAGTTCCCCTGTCTCCTTTCTGAAGGAATCTCAACACCATGGCCAAGTCTGCCAAATATCCTTGGTGGTCTCCTTGTAGGGAGTAAGAAACCCATTCCAGAGCTGCAAAGTTCCACATTTTTCCTACCCACAGTCGCTTCCAGTCTGTTTCTTCTATTGTTTGGCCTGTTGCCCCTTCCCAAACTCACCATATATTGCCTTTACCCTGGTTCCTCCTCCTGCTTGATGTGTGAATATATTTCCCCCACTATATTTTTGTCCCCTGATTCTGACAATAGATATTTTTTGAAGAGCGTTAGGTTGTTGCTTCCTTCAGCAACAGTTGTAATAGCCAATGTCTTATTTGGTTGTATGTAAACCTCTCCTCTTCTCCTACCCCAAAGTCCATCTTGCAGAGGTTGAAGGATTTAATTTCAGTTCCCTCAGACATGTCCCGAATCTTGTGGCACTCTCCTTCCTGCCTTTCCTCTCGTCCCGGAGAAAACTGTGGATTACCAAAAATTGACGTGAATGGGGATGGGAATGAGGACATTTGAGCCTGTTTATTCAGTTTGTTCCAAAACACCACTGTTAGTATCTTTGGTACATCTTCTTTGGTCTGTCCTCGTTTGGTTTCCATAGTACCTCCTCTAGGTTCTCCCCTACTACTGCTTCATCCATTGCCCTCCATACCTTATCTCAATCTTCCCTCAATCTATCCCTAATCACTCTCATTTGAGCCGCTAGGAAGTATTCTTTAAAGTCCAGCTCCCCATTCTGCCCCTATTCCTTGGCCTCCTCATAACCTTTTTCACTATCCTCTGCCGTTTATAATTCCAAATGAATCTCCCTGTGTGTTTTTGGATAGCCTGGAAGAAGGAATTTGGATCTTGTATTGGTGGGGCCATGTAATAGTACAGTAGCTGGGGAAGGATAACCATCTTCAGGACGTTGAGTCTGCCTATCCATGTTATCGCTCACGGACCCCAGTGGAACAATGTGTTCTTTATGACCTCTTGCAAGGGTGGGTAGTTCACCAGGAAATGCTCCTCCATGGTTTTCCTTAACTTCACTCCTCAGCATGTTATGGCCTTCTCAGCCCATTTATACGGAAGAGTCTTTTTAATCCCACTTTCTGTTTCTCCTACAGATATTTTTCTAGTAATCTGAATTCTCTTTCCCTATGGGCCTTAGTAGCTATGATCTTTCCCCTGATCGATGCCTTGAATGCATTCCACCTCGTCTGCAAGGATGAATCCCTCCCATTGTTATCCTCGAAGAAGCCCGGAATCCCCACCCTATTCTCCTCCCTGAGGTTGTCATTCTTGAACAGGAATGTAGGGGTAACTCCATTTCCACAGTCCCAGGGGTCCTGGGATCCTTCTAATTGTCAGGGTCATTGGTGCATGGTCTGAGAAAGTTATTGCTCCCACTTCTATATCGGACACCCGGCCCACCAGCGAGCAATAGGACCATATATAATCTATCCTAGATGACGAGCGATGTGCGTGTGAGAAGAACATGCACCACTCCTTTTCCCCTTACCTTTCCCTCCATACATCTACCGAAGCAAGCATTTCAATTTTTTCTAGTAGTTCTTTCAAGGGTTTACCCTGCCTGCCCAATACTTTCCTGCTTCTGTCCTTTTCAAGATCCCATGTCAAGTTAAAATCCCCGGTCAGGACTATAGAGCCCTTGGAAAATGTTTACAATTTGGCCAGTGATCTTTGGATAAGGCAGACAACACCCTGCCTTTTTTGGCCTTGTCGTTGGCTTGGTATAGATGACTGTACCCCTGTATTCCCACCCTATCTCTATCTCTGCTCTGTACATGGGTCTCTTCTAGAGCTATTGAATCTGGGCCATCCCACCATACAAATATTTCCAATGTTTTCCCTTTCAAGGGAGAGATCGACCCGTTAATGTTCAAGGAAATGATGTGCAACCTTCCTTGCTTATCCATTATCTTGGGAGCCACCTTGTCTTTTCCGATTTCTCATTGGACCTAGTTCAGAACCCCTTCCCTGCCCCTCCCCTGAAACCCCCCTACTGTGTCCACCCCTTCCTCCTTTCCCCCGCTTTCCTCCCTCACCCCACCACTGGGTGGACTCAACTGGCCTCTAGACCCCCGAATCGTCATCTGGAGGATTGAACCCCTTGCTACTCCCAGCTTGTACTATTGCGGGTTCTCCCAAAGCCATTCCAGATTCCATTCCCCACCCTTGCTGTCCCCCCAGAACCATCTATGTAGTCCCTATGGTTCACCCTCCCCAGGCTTGCCTTCTGTTTAGCTCCTCTCTCCTCTCAGTTCGTTTCAGCAGCTTGTGCCCTTTGCACGTAGGATCCCCCTCTCATGTTATTTTCAAAGTGCCGGACCTTTCAGTTGAAGCTAGTACCCTTTCTTCTTACTTCTTTTAGGCTTCATCGTTGACCACTCCCACGTCGTAGTTTTGTTCCGATCTTTTGCTGGGGGATCCCTTAGGCCCTGATCCTTGTCCTCGATTCCCTGAATTCTTGCACCCTCTTCATAGGAGCCAATCCGATGGTGCCTCCCTTGCCACTCAAAGACTAACCCAAATGGAAAGGTCCAGCTGTATCGAATGTCCTTGTCTCGAAGCACCGTCATAACTGGGGCCATTTTCCTCCTTTTGGACAGAGTTATCTCGGACACGTCCTGGAAGAGGAGTATCTCTGTTCCATTGTAGGTTATCTGTTTTGCCTTCCTCGAAGTTAGCATAATTCTTTCCATCATAGTGTAATTCTGCTAGGACGTCACTTGGCCTTGCCCCCAGCTGTGTTATTCGGTGCTCCACTCGATGGACTCTATCAATTCTTACGCCTGATTGGTCTTCTGCTTCCAAGAGGTCCATGAAAATGCTTTTGACTGCTGCCTCCAGATTTGTATCTAATACCTCCTTGGGCAGACATTGTATTATAATGTTCGATCTCCTAGATCTGTTTTCTAGGTCTTCTGCCTGCAATTTTAATTTGTGTGTCTCGTGTGGCAGTTGTCCCATAAAGTTTTCTATCTTCCATGAGTCTTCTGTCAGGTATTGGACAGCTCTATCGTCAATATCCACCCTTTCTTTCATTTTGTTGACATCCCATTTTATGTCCTACAAGGCCTCCGCCAAATCTCCCCTCATTTTGTCCATTTGTCTTTGGACTGTGTCTGTGATTTTGTCACCAAAGTCATTAAAGTACTGCTTTAGTAGCGACTGTGTCACTGTTTGGTCTTGATTTTCTTGAGGTTGGAGTGCCCCATTGTCACTTTCCTCCTGCGTCTGCTGCGTTGCTTCGGGGGAGTTGACGTCTTTTGCCCACATCTTCTGAAGATTACTCTCTTGGGGTTTCCTGGCCCCCTTTGAGGAGACTGGAGGTTCCTTTACCTTAGTTTTGGACATGTTTTTAATTCCCTCCTGTTCTCATTGCCGGGCCCTTCCCTCGCGAGTAGCCCTCTCCTTGGTGATAGGCCTCCTCTTCTCACTCTTCCCGTCTGCTGTGTGCGGTGGTCATTTTATTTTATTAACGTGTTGTTCCTCATGCTGTGGGAGTGGTGAGCGTGTTCATGCTCTGTAGTCGCCTGATTGGCTTTTAAGCTATTAGTTCCCTTGTTGCTTTTCCAGTTTCCAGACTTTCTCCGGAGTGAGGCCCACTTCATTTGCCGGAGCTGGCAGTTATGTTTCCTCACCCCTCAGGCTGCTGCAGGCCAGTGTGTGCTTCGGCGTTGTTTAGTTGGGTGCGGTTTGGGAGGGGCCGATCCCACTGCCAGCCAACTAGTGTCCTGGGGCCTGCTGCCCTCTGCTTCCAATAAACACTGTTCTCTGCCGGTGGCCTTCTGCTCTTTTTTTAAATAATCACTTTCCCTTGTCGCACGCTCCACTAGCGTTCCGGGTCACCCGATTCCCTGAGGTGCACCCCGCACTTCTTCTAGCTCTTGAGACTGGTATTAGGGTGTATGGCACGTGCCTTCCTCCTTCCCACCCCTCAGCACTCTGTTTCGTCCAGGGCTTCTCCCCCCTCCTTCGCTTACTGCCAGAACATCTCTGTTGCTCGGGGAGAGTGCCGATGGAGCCATTAATCTCCCTCTGTAGTTTCCAGGCGTCAGAGTCGCCACCGCCCCTCAGTCCTTCTTCCACTGCCTCTAGTCTCACTGGTGGGCCACCGGGAGGATCCACTCTGGAGGGACCCTGCTCCACACTCTTCTCACCGCCGTTCTCTAGGACTGATCCTTCGTAGGAGGTCTTAGTGGTTTCCAGGGTCTCCTACGCTGGTCTTGCCTTTGTTAGGAGAGAGTGCAAATCTCTTCCTAATGTACACTCAATTCTGCTGTTTAAAACGCCTGGGGAGGGTGTTTTGTTTTAACTTGCAAGCTTAAATGGTCCTAGGGTTCGGGAGAGCATTGATTACGGTGCTCTCCACACTGCAGCCATCTTGCTTCCCGCAACAAAGACATTTTTAAAATGCCTTTCTTGTACAAACCTCCTCCCCCTACTCACCAAAATCAGCTCCACGGACTAGCATAAACACGTACACACACACACACACACACACACACACAACATTTACACAGCAAGCACTCTCTCATCTACACAAGCACACAACATCATTCACTCACTCATGACACAAGCATACATGCATCCATACACATATTAAATGATAAATAAATTAACATGCAAACACACACATTTACACAACATACACACATCAAGCACTCTCTCATTCACACTAGCATCCATCATCATACAATCACCTAACAACACAAGCATGCACACATCCATACACATAATTTAAATAAAAAATGCATGATCATAAACAAACATCTTCTGCCACAGGTCCTCTCCAGAACCCCAGACCATGGTATCATGAACAGGAATCAGGAAGCCTCCTCGTTCCTGCACATGCTTGCAGGGGCCTGAGCATAGGTGAGCAGACACCCCACTTCAGCCTACACTGTCTGTAGGTGTAGGGAGGTGCAGGAGCGCCCCCTTGCACATACAGACATGCAGTTACCCAGTCAGCATTTCCAATGAGCTATACAAGGGTGGGGAAGCAAAACACCCCTAGCCTTGCATGGCTCATTGAGCTTGAGCGGCTGGGGAACTGTAACTGTCGAAGGGAAACTATGTTTCCCTTTGACAATTCAGAGCGCTTCCTTAGCTGAAAAAAAGCAGCTGAGAGAACGCTCAGTGTTTCACTGGACTGGCTCCTCCATAATGGGCAACTATGCATCTGGGTCTATTTTCTTCTATGGTCTAACTTTATGGATTCAGTGGACTTTCCCTCAGCCTGAACCTTACGCTCTAGGAAGAATTTTTATTCAGTTTGTTTGGATTATCTATTTGTCTCTAAGGCTATGATCTAAAGATGCAGCATTCTTTGTGTAATTGTCAGTGGTGCTAAATGTTCATAGGACTTAGCCGTATAGTAAACTGTCATGGATGGTTTAAGAGTGGAAACTTTTACACTGTAAAAATAAGTGTTCCCTTCTATGTTTCTAAAACAAATTGCACAACAACATATGGGTCTCATTACGAGCTGGGCGGTATTCCGGCGGTAAATCCGCTACAGTACCGAATACTGCACAACTGAATTACTGTTACTGCCACTTGGTCGGGAGAAATTACCGCCGGATTGCAAGTGGCAGTGGTAGTGTAAATCCTAATTTCGTATGAGTCCATATGATTCTGTGGGGCTTTTTTGGCAGAATTAACGCAGCAGTAATGTTGCTGTGGTAATTCCTACGATGTTGCCAATTTTTTGTCTGAGAGTTGGAGGATTCACCTCCAGCACACTGCTTCCAGGTTAATCCTCGACTACAGGTGCAGGGGGAACATTGGCGGTAATTCCGTTACCGCCAATTTCTTCCCACTCTGACCTACTTGTAATGAGGCCCATAATCTATATGTGAATTGCTTTCTTTTTTAAGGAACTGTGTATGTGGAGTGAGATTATTAATTCACTGAATTTGTTAAGAAAAGCTAGAATGCAAACCGGATAATAATCATGTTGTCTATGTAGGGTTTCCATGTGGTGAAGTTCGGAAGGTTGGGATTTTGTTCTGTCAGGAGCAGATTTTCTTCATAGTTTGCCATTAACAGAATTGCCAAGCTAAATGGTGGGGAGGCGCTGCTCCTTTTGGTGGCCCCTCAATTTGTTAATAGGATCTATCCTTAAAAATAATGTATTTTAATGTCAATGCTATATTTCGGACTATCAACTCTGTGGGGTTTTCTTGTTCACAATCTCCATTATAAAGGATTTCCGTAATTCGTGTGACTATCAATTGTGTATGAGGATCAAAATGCATGTCTTCAAATAGCAGAATGACCCCAGCGGTGCATGTAGGTGTCTCCTGACTTAATAGCTGTAGAAAGGCATCCCCAAACCTACCACGACGTCATAGAATAGATCCACAACCTAACCTGAAACCATCGGCCAGCTTGGTGGTTGCAAATGCTCTTTGTGCATTTTTGTCAGCACATAGAAAATGGTGCATTGGGGTTTTCATAATTTAGGAATGCATATTCCTGTCGCATAATGCAACTTTTTTAAAAAAACTATACGTAGTTACCTCTAACATTATGTGTTGAATTTCTAGTGTTGAGTCCTCTGTCAAGTTTTTGTAATTACCTTTCTCATGTATTAAATTACTCGCATGGTTTCTTATTGAAGAACATTTACCATCCCACCTCTTTTATCTCCAGGTTTTGTTACTATGTATTGATTGTTTTGGGCCATTCACTGCCTCATGTTCACCACTGGAGAGGCTGCGAGGGAAACATTCAGGTTCATTATGGATTTCTTAAAAAAATCTCAAAAGTAATAATATCTGCAGATGCTGTACGTGGTAGCAGGTTGTGTGTCTGATTACCACCGGCTCCACCAGGTTATCTAAGCAGTGTCTCAGTACCTGATTTTTCTGCAGACTGCCCACCTGTCCCTTATTTTCATCCTCTCCCCCAGGCATTTTGTAGTAGGTCTGAGGCCTGCTAGTGTGTGATCCCCATTGCTGGGCACCAATTCCAGTTTGGCACAACATAATTTTGAATTGCAGTTGGTGCTGTGTACTTCAACAACTGATAAATAAATACATTGCTGATTGTTTGCATTGGTGGGTGAGCTTGGTGCCTGGGTGCATGTAATCTCTGTGTGGTTGCTACTACTTCATTTGTAAATGATGGCTCAGAGGTCTGTGAGAATTGACGCAGCTTCCTTAAGGTGCTGTTGAACCAGATCCTGTCACCGGGGACCCCTTATTCAGTATGCTTTAATTGCTTTAATTGCAGCTTCTTGAATCCAGAAAGTTGCTGCTCTCCATGTCACGGTACTCCATGTCACGGTACTACATCTGCAGGTCATGGCTTGTGGTGGTATCTTGCGTGGCCTGGGGTGGCAACAGGGGTGGACTGGCCTATTGGGAACTCTGGCGATTTCCCAGTGGGCCTCTGCACCCTGGGCCTCTTTTGTGTGGTATTTCCAAATGTTCTCATAGGAAAAGCATTGGGCTTGCTGAAAATGTCTAACATGGGGCCACTTTGAACTTCATTTCCAGGGCCTCTTTTGGTCCCCAGTAATTATTTCCAGGGCCTCTTTTAGTTCCCAGTCCACCCCTGGGTGGCAAGTGCTACCCCTGGAATCTGGAAGTTTATCCTAAACTATGATCATTTTATGTGTGTGTGCGCTCGTACTGCATGCCACCCCTAGATAAATCAGTGCCCCATTTGGGCCTCCCACGTACAAAGAATCTGGACACGCCACTAGTATCTTGACCTCCCCACTTGAACTTGCCACTTGCCTTGTGTAAGATATCAAATTAAAACAATATAATGCAGACCCCTGGCAAGGTTGTGATCCCAGAGTTTGGGCCAGCTGCTGGATATGTTCTTGACCTCAGTGTTATGCGTAAACAAATGCGGGACAAATTTACATCTCTGGGCATTAAACTAAATACCCTGGTGTTTAAGGTGGAAACCCTGCATTCATGACTTGACAAGGTTTGTGGGAGAGTAACTGACACCAAGAACAGGATTATCACTAAAGCAGAGAAAGACTAAACTACCCGACCAGCAGTTAACAAGCAGGGGCAAGATGCGAAGAATGTTCAAGTCAAGAACTGGGATATGAAGGTGCGATGCCACAGGAACTGCTTGTGCATCCTGACCTTACTGAGGACACCCCAACAGCAAACATGGGCACATTCACCAAAGATATACATGAGACTATTCTGGGGAACTCCCTTTTTACCATCTTCCAACAATGACAGGTAGAGGGGAGCCTCACTCACCTGCTCTTCTTGTAAATCTGGCTGATCTGTGAGATGAACTAAAGCAAAGCTGTTGATATTCAGGGACGGGTGTCATCTCAACTGTAAAGCCAGGGAACCAGATGGCCCGAATATCGACGATCCAAAATCTTAATCTATTCAGGGTTCACAACCTTAGTTATTTCTTTTGAATGGCACTTCAGTGAGAGACAAAGGGCCTCATTATCAGTTTGGCGGTAATTCCACTGTAAATCTGCTAAATGACAATTGAAAGCATTTACCGTTACAACAACTCGACTCAGTGGGCTTATCAGGTGGTGGTAGGGTGGTATAATTCGCCATTTCTGGAGTCCATGGGATGCCTTGGGTAGTTTGGTGAATTTACCACAAGCAGTAATTCCGCTGAGATAAATCTGCCAATTATTTGGGCTGGAAAAGTGGAGGATTTACATCCAGTATTTTGTTGGAGGGGAAGCTTCCACTTTTCCTCCAAACTCGGAATTTGGTAGTGTGATAAAAATGGCGGTAATTTCGTTACTGCCCAAAAAGTATTGGCAATGGAAATAACCACCTCTTTTTTACTGGACTGCTGAACTTGTAATGAGGCCAAAGACGTAAAGCACTAGGAGGCATGGTTCTGCAGGCAAAGATCACTATGACTCATTGTCGCAACGACAATGGCGGGTGATCAGAGACTGTTTGGGGTGACATTACACTATCAATGAAGTATGTAGCTAACAGTGACAAGAATAGAATTAGGTCTTTATGAGCGTACATGTCATTTACTGTAGCGTTAAATAGAGTGCTCTCAGGAACCAACTCATTTGAAAAAGGACACTATCTGCACCACTTTGTGTGCTGCATGAGACAACATTCTGGGCCACATTCAACATATGCCCATAGTGATCCATACAGGTCAATCACGCTTTATCTTCGGGTGATCTACAGCCCTAAATTTAGTGAGCTATTTCTCTGTGTCTTCCAGGATTAATCCAAAAATGCATTCAGTTCTGTCTCATAGGAGTGTCTCTCTTCCGAAATGCAGAAATGTGACCTTTGGTTGGTATTTACTGAATGGGAGCTGGCTGCTTTACTCTCCTCCTAAGGCCAGAGTGTGAAGAACTTGGCTTTTACACCAGAGCATGGTCCCCAGCAGAGATGTCCTCTATCCTTGCTATTGTTAAGGAGGGAACAAATAGATACTGCCCCTCCCCCAGTCCAATACTGTAAATATGAGAAGCATTGCCCACTTAGACAATTGTATCACCCATACTCTGAGCAGGGGCAGTAATAATAACCACGGTGTGAGCTAAAGATAGCAAGAATGACCAGGCAAGTGGTAGAAACATACATGCACCCATTAGTCATGAAGCACATATGCATTCACCATGAAGTCACACAGACATTAGGTTAAATGTGCACTTATACGTGAAGAACATCAGTGCAGCCTCACAAGTAGAAAACCATAAGTGATGCCCATGCTGAAAGCAACACAAAGAATGTATGCTTGTAGTTTGCTAACATATAAACGCAACGATACCGAGCAGGCATTTTATCCAAAATGGACACCACAGAAGGGCTCAGAACCAGCCAGCACATCCAGGCCCCAGGAAAGCTTAATGAGACTGAGTTCATGAAGACACAAGTGCGTGAGAAATGCTTGCTTAGCATATAAGATAATTTAATACTGAACCTCGAGGGTGAGTACAGGGAAAGCATGCCCTCATGGGAAGGTGAATTCTGCTCAGAAAGCAAGATGCAGATTCTGACATTAAACAATAATATTAATTAGAATACAATAGTAGGGAATACAGATTTGAGCAGGGCCTTCACAAAAGGGTGGTAACTAAAACTTGGCACAGAGCAGTGAAAAGATATAGAAGACAGAACATGCCACTCAGAGATGTGGAGAGCCAAAGGGTTTCTGTAAAATAGCCTGCCCACTGAACATGGTCTCCTTTCGATTCTCCAGGCAAACAGCATCTAGTGGGAACCAATGTGCTCCCAAAGCTAATTCTTGCAGGTCAGCACAGAATACCATCAGCAGGTAGGGAGGGGGTCCTCAAAGGAGGGTGCTAGAGAATGGGTGATGTGGGTGTTCAGTGCAAACGATGCGGCCAAGAACATCTGTCTCTGAGAGGACTTTGGATTTTGGATTTTTAGCTGTAGCGGGACTCATTTGACTACTACAGTACTATAAGATCGGGGATGCCTTTGCAGAGCGAATACAGGAGTTAACGTCTGAGCCACAAAGAACACCAATATTGAACAACATATTAAATGACGTGCGTTGTACAAAGATTGCTTCCACCATTTATAATAGGACTGTGGTTGGTCAAAGGTTTCAGATCACACGGGTCAGGGTGCCCTGTGGAATAGGATTGTGGTATGGACCCAGTGGAAGCAAATGTGTTTGCCTTCACAGAAGTAGTCCCTAAATGGTTCCTTTAAGTAGATTCAGATACAAGTTCTAAAAAGGGCATAACTGACACATGTTAAGCTCAAGGAATATATCCAACCAGTGAATACCCATGTCCCAGACGTGGGGGTGAACGTTCTATGTACATTCATCAAGTGTTTTTTTCGATGTTTTTTTTCCGAATTTCTTTTCTTGGAAAAAACTCTCCCTCCCCTATTAATGGTACACTATTCTCGATCCTCTCACCACTTCTATAGCCTTAACCACAACTCCCTATATTTTTCAATGAGTTTTAAAAAAAAGAAAGGTTTGGCAAAAAAAACATCAAAAAACACTGTTGATGAATGAACGTCGTACCTGTATTGATAAGGCTGTGTTTCCCACATTTTCTGGAGTTGTGCAAATGAGATAACGTGGCTATCACTGCAGCCTGCACCAGTGGGGTGTTTGCTTGGAGAGTACCACAATCTATTCAAGGGCATCTTCCTACAGTTGTTCTAGTTTTATTATTGGTAAAGCCATGAGTCCTTCAAACATGTCATGGCAAATTGCAGCTGTCAGTTAAAAAGTGATTCTGAACCCCACTCGCATGTAAGGAGGGAGGAAATGATGCAGGACTCCCTGCCCTGCAGGCAGTGCTCTAAAGAGGTTGCGTAGGCAGGCTATATGTACCTGTTACTGCTGAGAGACTCCACTGACACTGAGCCCACTCATGTTGGAAATAACATTGAGGAAGACGTCTATAAAGATGGGGTGACCTCCCACCCACCTATGGGCCTCTTTTTCCACCATACACTGCATTCTATTGCGCAACAGAATTCCTAGCTGTCCCAAATGTTATTGGCCCTGCTGCTTGTTTCTCACTGTGTGATCCTCTGCTTCTCAATGCCATTTTTTATTTGGATTATTAGGTGGCACGTGAGCATGTCCAATAAGCTGAAAATATTGTACTGGAATGCAGCAAGGAGGAAGATATGTGTGGAGGGACACACAGCTTGTGTGGGTGTTGTTTGGTTATTTACGCACCCATTTACTGCCCGTGGCCATGCTAATCCATATGGCCATTCCTGTCCCTACCTGCCCCTCCCTCCCAAAGCATATCCTTCTGGGATCACTTTGAGCTAGCTCTATTAAGCCGTAACATCAAACTGCCAGTGGTATTTCTAAGCAGTCTTCTGAGAGTAAATAACTTAATTGCGGCTAGAGAAGGCATACATGGTGTAAGAAAAATGATGTAATCAAGTGTGCCTTAAGCCACTTTATTTTGTATCTGTTTCCTTCACTGAAGTCCTGTTAAAAGCAAGCATCGACAAAGCTAAGAGTGTTGGCTTGTGTATAGGTATTAGATAGACATTTGCCAGGCACTGCTATGATATGCCTAGGTAATCACACCATTTGCCACTTTTGCCATATTATTGTCAAGTAATGCCAGTATGACAGTACCTGGCAAATGCCTATCACAGGTCTGCAAAAAACCTAAAAATGTTCACTCTGTCAATGAATGTTTAACATACTTCTAAAATCATAAACGTTGTGTGATGTCGGGATGAAAGGTTTCACTATAAATAATTCCTATTAGCTTCTGGCTAGCATGATAAGAAGTCTTAGGTTGCAGTTTCGTTCAATAAACAGATGTCCATCTTGAGGAAACCTTTGGTCAGCCACAAATGGAAAGAAATAGAATTTTGGTCTCTCTTTATTTCACTTCTCAAAAAGGAAATGTCCAGTCAAGGTAAACAGAACGAAAATGATTGAAGAAATATGCTCAGACAAATGATGTTCCCTCATAGTTTATCATAAAGGCATGGCAACTGAATTTAGCGTATGTGCTCTAATGAAAGCTTCTGGCATCCTCCAGAATGTGTCACCATCCCTGGAGGTACAGATTACTTCTCGAAGATTGATGTTCAACCAGTTATCGCAACTTATTAAATCACCGTTAGAAGGTCCCCATTTTTCAATTCCACCAACATAGGGTGATTCTGCCTTCAGCAAAGATAAAAGGGAGCGTGGTGCTGCAGCTTCCAGTACCCCTAGAAATATTGCATAGCCTTCATGCAACTCTGTCACCGCGTCGGCACGCAAGCGGCGCGCCTCCACACCGGTCAAACGATCATGACAGTATATCAATGCAGCAAGTATTGCATGACGTTTGGAATCAAGTTGTACCAAATGCATAATATATGTGTCCATTTAATGTGTGTGTATGTGTGTTGCAAATACCCCTACTGTGCTTGTTTCTAATTTGCAACTATCTTTGTTTTTGTGTCGGGATTACTTCACATAGAAGCACCTAACACAAATACAATACAATACAACCAGCATAATACAAAAATAAATAAATACATGACCAAGTCCAAATTCAGCAGCTCAAAATCTGCTCTTCTTAGAAATCAAAACAATTTGCTATCAATCTTAAATTTTGTGCAGCTTTCAAGAACTTTTGCAGTGCCCATGTTGAACTCACCCAGCTCGCCCACAATAAAAACATAAAAGCCGGACGCCATTGCCAAACTACCAATAGTACTGCTAGGATCCTCTTCTTCCTTAATCGAACTAGTGTGGGGAAAATAGGATAAAATACATCAATGTCTCAATCTGATCAGGGCAGAAAGGAGAAAAAGGACCTAGGTTGGGATTATTCGCCCATTTTAAATTATTTAATTCAAGTTAATGCAATTAAAATGGGCTCTGGTTGACCTTGTTTCTTTGCTTCAGGTAGGCATGGCCATTCTAAATGATTTCGGGCCCAGAACCCTGCCCACCCAGCCACACACCTGCACTGCCTCCTGGCAACCCTTGCACTTGGGTCTGTATCTGTAACCCTACAGTCCCCTTACCTGCACTTATCAGTGCTTTAAACCTCACACTTGCCACCCTGTTAGCTGCACTACCATTTGTTGTTTTTTTCCCCTTGTGGAGCCCTTTCCACCTCTCCCCCTCCCTTGCACTTGCCCCCTCTGTTCTGCCCTGCACATGTGCGTTCTCAATGTGACTGCGCATAGTAAGATCGTTGTTTTGTCCTCCCTTGTTCCCCTCCCTTGCTTCATCACGCTCTGAAACACCTCTGTATACAAATAAAACATATCATATCAAGTATCAAGAAGGGATATCGGCCTGTAGCTTCTAAATACAAATCTATCGCCTTTCTTATATATTGGAAGTATGATTACAACTTTCCAAAAATGTGGAGCCAATTAGCTGTAATTATAGGATTGAAAGTTTCAGGTACAAGAGGACCCTAGATCTCAGGTGTAAACATAAATAAATCTGCGAACATGTGGTCGGGCCAAGGGCCCTTGTTTGGTTTCAGCGAGGAAATAGCTATTAATACCTCATCTAGCATTCCATCCAAACCTCTGGAGCTAGATTGGTGATTACGCTCTTTCCTGCGTGAGGGGCTATGCGCTACCAACTTCACACTCCCAGTAGGCAGTGAAGCACCTCATATTAAGTACGCCCAAATGACACAGCGCAGATGAGGACATCACTACAAAATCATTCATTTTCTCCCTAAAATACAAGTCCCTCAACAAAGCATTCTACTGAGAGCACCTGTCCATGGGACCTGTTGATGTGCTGCCGATCTAAAAGAGGGCAGGACAAGAGAAAACCTCTCCACACCTACTACTATGGAAAATGTAAAAGAAAAAGACATCCTAAACTGGTGCGCTAAGGAACCAATTTTATTCTTCCTTATGCGTTCCCCAGAGAGGAAGCCTAGTGACTATGAAAACAGAGGGTGATACAAAATCAATACCTATCATATCCCTATCTACAGTATGTAGCTATAAAAATGTAATAACTCTGTTTATTTGGAGATTAACAACAAGGTAGACCGGTTTCAGCTGTATATTCCAAAAGCAATGCCTTCTTCAGGACCAGAACAGCCATAGGAGTGTTTTCATTACCCACTTGAGCCATTCCAATATTAATCGTGAGGCTCATATTAATGTGCCATTTTTGAGCGCTAATAACTATTGAGGTGGGTGTGCATTGACTTTTGTACTTTCTACACCAGCGGACCATACTTGGTTCTTCTGGCTTCTGCTGCTTTGCAATTCCGAACTCTGTCAATGATTTGTTCACATATGGATAAGTGGAAGCAGCTCAAAAAAGCATCATTTTCGCTTTATCGTCCCACTCTAGACTAAGTACACCCAAAGACACTCAACTAGCTATCAGCAACCAATTCTTTATATTCTTTCGATTCCTTACTCAATTGTCTAATAACCATCACATTTCGAAGCAGAGTTTCAGTGCAGCCAGCAAGGTATTTTTTATGTTAGTACATTCCCTGTCCAGCCAGCTCATTGTTTCATTTTTGGAATGCACGAAAGCATTTCCTCACGCCACGATAACAAACTTTAAAATTCTCAATTGACCTCTCAGGATTTGCTTCATCACTTAAACCCAGTGTTATCAAGTTGCTGTTTTCAGAAAAACCTCTATGAATGATATTGTTCCCTAGTATGAGATCCCATTTCACGGTTTCCTGATAAGTGGATCTCAAATACTACCTTTGTGTTCCTAACATGAATATCTTAGGAAGGTCATTTTAAGGATAACAATAAGGCACAATGGTCACCACGGTTCTAATGACAGCTTCACATTTTTTTTATCAAAAACACTTGTCCACTTTAAGGCATAGGTAGTATATTATTGACAGGAGAATAACTAACTGTTAAAAGTATGTCTGCCTGGGTTGTCTAACCTAAACCTTGCACCTAACAAATGGGCATAACATAAGGAATTAGATATTTCATTAACATTGATATCTCATACAGTATAATAAAACCTTTACATAACCTAGTATACCCCTGTATACATTGATGCAATACAACAAACATAAATGGAATGTCCAAGCTAAGTTAAATATCAAAACACACAGGAGCTCATTTTGCTAATTTACAGCAGCGACCTGGTACGTTTGCACTCAGGCTTAGCCAGGTCCCCGCCGCCAAATTTTCATCATTTGCACGGCAGAGTGCAAATGTGCAGGACAAAGGGCGGCATACACCCACGTACACTGCCTTTTGCCGTGAACATCTGCACTCCGCCATGTAAATTAGTAAACATTTTAATTGTGAACGCTACTTACCATGCACACATGGTAATCAGAGTTCACAATTACAATTCAACGCTGCCAGACATGCTTGCATGTCCATTGGATCCCTATAGCAGTCTGCCTGATTCTGACCCCATGGGAATCTCCAGGCATTTGCGCCAGCATTAAAAACCATGCCAGAGTAGATGCTGGAGCATTTTCTTGGGGAGAGAGGAAGGATGGTGGGGGAATCGCAAGTTGTGTTCCGCCCTCCTCACCACAATGCAAATGATTGAAAATGGAGGGTGAAGTTAATGGACAGCGTTAAAGCCTTACTCAAGGCTTTTACGCCTTCCATTAACATTATGCCCAAAGGAACATGAGCTCCACGGTAACTAATAACACACCTGTGAAAGGTAAAACAGACATAAAATACGGCAAGGGAAGGGGAAGGAGAAAGGGAGTGGGAGGGGGCTGAGGTGGGCAAAGGGAGAGGGAGCGAGAGACAGAGAGAAACAACAATTTTATGGTGAGTTGAACAATGATATGGTAGGTAATTTATAACACCTTAATACCCAGAGGTTTCTAAGCGTGGACCCGGGGATCAACGAGCACATTGTCCCTGAGCTATGCTCCCAAGACAGTGCATCCTCCCCAATGCATGAAAAAGCCCTTCTAACTCAAATATAAGAGTAGAATGCCACATTTCAGCTAACAAATCATAGTGTCTCCCCTAGCCCTCCCTGGAAGTTCACTTCCACTTCAGCACAACTGAGCAGTGCCTATGAATATGCAAATAAGCAAAATTAGACATTCCTTGTTTGTGCTTATCGTCTACCAGTGCTTCATGAAGACAAACGTACTTGTAAGTGTTAAGGACCATGTTTCACAGTCCCACGTAGTGTTAGTCATACATTGTAACTGTGCCTGCTGCATAAGGTGTAGCAGAATCTACCTAGGGAAATTGTCACGCAGTATAGAACACCATCCTGGTGTTTGTTCACATTATTGGCCAAGGTTTGCTGCCTGCAGAAGAGAGCCAATCCTGCACATCGCCAACAGTTGGTACTCTTTGTTGCTACTGATCTTCGATACATTTCGGAGTAATAGTTCCTTGCTATGAACAGTCTGCAAGATTGTTGGTGTGGTGAATTCTGCAGCAGTAGAGGGGCATATGTGTCGTCAGCCGAAATATTTTCAGACATAAGCTTGAATATTTTCTCCCTACTATTTGCATGGTACTTTTTGCTCCTTGGTGAAATACACTCTGATATTTGCTCACATCACACTGCAATATGTGCTCCCTGCTCTCAGTATCATAATATCTGAACTCCAGTAATCCTACTATGAAATCTTTTCCCTGAAGTTTTCACTGTTCTATTTGCTGCTTGGTGAAGTGAACTGCAATATGTGATCCCGGTGGTTCGCACCGTTATAGGTGCTATTTGGTGGAGTGTATTGTGATATATACCTCTCACTGTTGGCCCTCTGGTGCTTGCTCTATGGTAAAGGATACTGTGATATCCATGTATGCACTGCTTTCCCAAGCACAGCATCTCAATCTCCTACTATAATTGACATTACACCTCACCACACGGCTTAACACTCTACACCAAATGCAACAACAAGAACCACCATAAAGCAAAGACCTGACACAAGCTGATATGTGTCACCACACAAATTCACCCTGAAGCATACACACTAGTCCACAGGACACCCCACATGATCATAATTTGAAAGCGTACCCAGGCATTGTCAAGATATGCAACATGCACACCCACCTCAGGCTTCCCTCGGGTCACTTGCAAAAGGACTAGGAACCGAAAACACCTAAAGGTCTTCCAGACAAACCAAGCCTGGTTGCATCTGATCTGCATGCATCAACACAACAGCAAAGCAACCTTGCTCCATAGGGCCTTACTAGCCAAAATCCATTCAACTGGACGTCAGATCCTAAACTATATGAAACCGAATAACATAACAGAGATTAGAATCTGATCATCTGATACATGTTGTTCCCTTGGTGACATGGAGCGCAGACTCTTCATCCTGCAGTTATGGCTTATTTACAGCTTTTTTATTAATACGCAAATGAAACTAAAGTATCTCCGGTTGAAGACAGGTACGACTCAAAAAGGAAAGTTATGTTACTTAAGTCGAGGGTTTTAGCCTGAAGCCTATTGCGCTGCAGTAGAAGTTCATATAGTGGATGTCGGCCACGGAAATCGCTTAACCAATTCCAAATGCGCCAGGCAGCTTTTAGAAGTTAGAATAGTAGGTGTCTAATTGGGTGACGTGAAGAAGATAGTTGGCAGTGTCTTGTCAAATGAGATCACGGAGAGGATTTCACATTGGGGCTTGTTTTAAAGTTTTAGAGCCTACATAGCGTAGTGGATGTAAGTTCATTCGGTGAATGTAGAGAGGAGGTTGCCCCAGGAAAAAGTTACCTGTAAACCCCATGCTGCTGGTCTAGTGGCATGTTTTGCTGCACATGCAAATTGTGTGAAGTATTCAGGCATTAATCGATGAGACACCAAGGTATAAGTATAGCACACTGTGTCACTGGAAGCCAAATATCTTTTTATCGTGGAGCTAACATGGGATTTTGAAAGACTTAGAGCTTCAATTTATGTGGCCTCTATGCAGGGCTGGACTGGCCTTTATGGAACTCTGGAGTTTTCCCGGTAGGCCTCTGCACCCTGTGCCTCTTTTGTGTGGTATTTCCACATTTTCTCACAGGAAAAGTGTTAGGCTTTCTAAATATTTGTAATTTGGGGAGACTTTAAACATTATTTCCATGGCCTCTTTTCGTTCCCAGTCTACCCCTGCCTCTATGTAGTACATGGAAGGAACAGTGGCTGCAACCCCTTATGTAATTTTGATTGTTTTGTGGTAGGGGTGTATTTAAGGCATGGAAATATGGGTGGTCTGGATTCCCATGTCTTTTTACACCCCTACCACAAAACAAGTGGTAATTTTGTTCACTACATGCTTGAGGTCGTCATCATTGCCATACATCCATATGGACTCCTTCTGACTTATAAGTATGCATAACACAGGCAGAATCCATGGGGATGGATGCCTCACCTCCCATAGGAAAATCAGGAAGAGATGCTAATGATTGTTCTGCACAGAGTAGAGGTAGCAGGGAGGGCAGCATTTCTGTTCCTCCCTCCAAGCCCTGTCCAGGAAAACAAATGCAAATAGTTTGGAACGTAATTCACAGGCAGAGTTCTTGTTTATGTAAACTACTTTCTGGGTCATTTTGTGCAGTGAGCAAATGTAACCCAACTGTGTAAGTCTAGTAGTAGTGTGGCTTTCTTGGAGACCAAAATATAGGGAATTGGCATCATCTCTCATCTTTGTCCAAGATGCCAACAACAAAGGTTTGGACATCTGGTTGGTGTTGAGGAGAGTCTTCCTGAGTTTTCTTGACTGGTAAAGTCCACTCCTGGTGATAGCACTTGCCTGAGGTTCCCCCTCAGGAGACTATCCAAGAGAACATTCCGGTAATATTTTGGTGGGGGTTGAAGGAGCTCAGGTTGTGTAAGAAGAAGAGGGCTGTGGTTAAGCAGGGAGCGACAAGCGGGTGATGATGTCCCAGCAAAAGAAAACCGTTTGGCACCATGTCACATTTGTAACTGTTGAGTTTAAGGCCATTCCTGTCCATCTACAACTCAATAACGTCCAGACAACCACAAGTGGCAGTGACGATCTTGTGGGGGATACTGACCATAAGGTAAATCTGGGGTCTATCGGCAATGGAGTTGAAAATGAAAACAGACACCTGAGCGTGCATATGATGGTGGTCTTTATGGATTTTCAAGGGGATTGCCCAGACGGGGGATCAGTGTGGCCCACAGGTGATGCATTTGGACTGTTGAATTAATTGTGTAACAGGTCACTGGTAACAATCATGACTGAGGGAGACATGGGTGGGGCCATAGGTGTAGGTGTCTAGCTTTACACGCTCAATTCACTTTTCTGACAGACAGTGACAAATGAAGTGGTAACATCTCATATTAGCATTGTCAAGCAGTCAGCATAGGAGAGAACGTGTCAGATGGTGAAAAGGGCAAGTTTATTAGCATGAAGGGGGCAGTAATATTTGTGGGATGGTATCATGAAGTAGTGTTCTAGCTATTGACAAAGCTTTTTGAGGGTGAGTCGATAATGGCAGTGGTTGGTAGTTTATGAGCCGGGTTTGGTCTATGAAGGCATTTTTGTGGGCAGACTTGCTGGCATTGTCCTGTGGAGGGGCCAGCGACCAGTTAATACATGCTTATGTGAAGATATTGGCTGGCAGCAAAATGGCTAGGTCACAGGGTGGCAGCAAAATGTCTTGGTCACGGTACATGCGACTACATTTGTGGGCTAATTAAAGGGGTACTTGTATCATGGGATCCCCTGTATGCATAGGTGGGGTTCTGTGGGGGAAGTAAGATGGTTCATTAAGGGGGTGGGTGGTATGTTTGTGGGGATAGTAATGGGGAGTTTGAATGCACCTTACAAGTGAAGTTCCTCAGTTTAGAACAGTGATTATGGGACGAGGCATGGATAATTTGATACAGGCTTGTTTAAGAAAGGTGTGGATAGATTTCTGGAGCTCTTCGGATTTGCTCAGCACAAGCAATGCAGTATGGCTGGAAAAGGCCTTTGGTGTAGGTTGCCTGAGCAAGTATGTGTACACTGTTGCCATCCGAATGGAGACTGTGCCACCTTACCTTGCTTTGAGCCACCAGGCTTGAAAAGGGTGAGGGTGACAGTAAACCAGATGGGTATAGAAAAGAGATGTACTTTACCCATGGAACAATATGTCTGTTCACAGGAGGTGAGGATTTGATTAAGAGACAGTTTTGAGCAAATGCTATAGAGGGCTCCAATATAGGTTTCTCCATGGCTATGTTTGCCTCAGAGATCAGATCGGGTTTCAGAGAAGAAGGTGGGATTGTGAACAGGATGATGGAATCGTTTGACAATTTCAGGAGATGTTGCCCAGCAGTTCAGATTTAATCTCCCTTTCAATGACAAGGTCAAGACAGAAGCCTGCATCATGGACTAGGAGTTACGGATATGGTAGTAAACAGAGGAAATATGGTGGACGGTAGATTCAGGGTGCGCATTGGGGAGGCCAATCTAAACATTGCAGTCCCCTCTCCACAGCAGTTTCTCAGCCCAGTCATAACTGCTGAACCCATATGCATGCATTAGTAATGGCCGAACCCCAAACCCTCACCCATAATGATAGGCTCACAACTTGTATCAAGTGTTGGCAATAAAAGGCTGTAGGATTTTATTGTACAGATATGGGTTATGGCAATAACAATATCACATATCATGATGGTATCATACTTTTGGGCACCGGGTCCTGAGGTTACCCCCTCGGACGTGTGCCGCCTTCTTGTATCTCACGACTTGTTGTGGGCACCGTACAGTGCCTTGTACTTCTTTTTGTTCTTCTCCCCTTTTTGTAGGGTGGGCGGGTTCTGTGGTAAAGAAGCAAGAAGATTTGGAAGACACTGAGTAAACAGTGAACCTCCTGTTTGCTTGGGTCCCCGTTCAGGGTCCACAAACCGATTGTGTTTACTCTGAGCATGCTGCTCTCATTTAGAGGACCCAGGGAGGCCCTGGGTCTTTGTTGTGAATGTGGTGGGGGCTGCTGTTGTCGCAGCCCCCGGCTGGATAGCCGACTGTCTGACCCCCTGGTGGGGGCCGATCTTTTGAACCTGGACCATGCCTGACGGTTGTTTTCCTTATGGCGCTTAGCACCTTGCTGTTTGGAGGAAGGGTGCGATGACTGTTCGCACCTTACCCTTGCGTGGCTTTTCTGCTGCCGAGACTGCCTGTCTCCGTAGCTGGGGGGAGGAGAGGAGCAGGCACGGGGAGGTTGGGGCTGCCCTTCTCCCAGCTGCTGATGGTAACAGCAGTTACCCTGCCTCGCTTGTGGGATGCCCATGCAGCATTGCCCATAACTACTGAACGCATATGCATGGATTAGTAATGGCCGAACCCCAAACCCTCACCCATAATGATAGGCTCACAACTTGTATCAAGTGTTGGCAATAAAAGGCCGTAGGATTTTATTGTACAGATATGGGTTATGGCAATAACAATATCACATATCATGATGGTATCATGCTTTTGGGCACCGGGTCCTGAGGTTACCCCCTCGAACCCGTGCCGCCACACACAGGCAGGTTGCCGGCTGACCGTGTTCCGCCAAGAGTATGCCCTAGAGACAGCCCCTGTGAGCAAGTGTTGTATTGATTTCCCGAAAGAAATGCTCCATGCCCTGGCTAGACAGATGGGTGCCGACGTGGAGAAAAAAGTTTGAGTTGCCTAGTGTAATGGCTGGGTGTTTTATGAAACCCAGTCCTCTTGTCATAAAGAATCTCTCAATCGTCCTGTTCACTTTTCTTCTGAATATGTCTATAGATTTGTAGCAGTTGGCCCCTAGCCATTTCTTTCTTGGTAAGATGGCTGAGAAGTATATTTCAGTACCCCTCCAGTTGTGCGAAATGCCTGCTAGGGAGGAGCAGATTTCTTCGCATAGGATGCGCCTAGCTGTGTTGACTAGGTCATTGCCCCCTAGATGGATGATCAGGAATTCTGGGGGGTCCCTGTATGCCACCAGTTCTGCTAGTGTTTCATGGACGTCAGCCCAGCGTAGGCCTCTGTAACCCCACCATGAAGTAATGGTGTTTCTGAAAGGTGGCCCTTCTTTGGTCTCTTCTGCCCATCTGCCTGTCCTGAAAACGAATGAGTGGCCAACTATCCATGCTGATCGGAGTGTGGTCCTCGATTCGCCTGTTGTTTCTGTGGTGGTGGGAGGTAGGGAAAAGAAAGAAAATTTTAGAGCGGATGGCTACATCAATTTTGGTCTGATATATCTTTTATAACAGTCTGACTTCCATCCCCCTATGTTTTTTAGTAGTTGCGGTGCTAAACCTCCTTGCCATGCTGCAGTGGCGGCACCTATCCTGAAGGAATGAGTGCCGAAATGTTTGGGATCCCACCCTGCTCTGCTGATTGCTTTTATCAGCACTCCTTTAAATTGGTAGCGGCTTAAGGCCGATGTATCCTTGTGGATTAAAAAACTCCCCCCTACTTTGAGTCGTTGTGCGTAATAGAGGTTGGTGGTGCAAACCGGGCAGTTTGTTGCCTCATCGATGCAACAAATATTAATGGTTCTTTTTGCACCCGTTTTCGACATTTCTATGTTAACACTCTCCTGTCTCACCCTGATTTCCATGACACCCAGGCTGTTTGTGGCCTTGGTGCTCGAAGCGATGAGTTCTCCTACCCGGAAAGCCCCAAAGTAGGCTAGGAAAAAGGCTGTTTCAAATAACATCATCTCATATGGGTGCCAACATATGGATTCCAAATGGCTTGCTATCTGCACCAGTTTGCCGAAATCAAGGTGTCGGATGGTGTCCACTTGCGGACCCTCTATTCTGCCCCATCCCTTCATTGCATAAGAGATGAGGGCGTTCTGGGTGGTGTCTGAATCGCCCCGTATTTTTGTAAAGTATGAAATTGCCACCAGGTGTCTTTTAGCCCAATCCCTTTTGAAACCTTGTTCCCGGGCCCATTTTAAAAATACTTCTATATCTTTAATCGTTATTAGTTCTACGTGGTTTACATCTGTGGCCTTAAATACTGTTTGCAAACACTTACTGTACTGTGTTGCAGTGGTGCTTGCCACCGCCCTCTCTGCCATCTCCGTTAGGAAGCCTGTGAGGTTGTTGGCACCCGTTGTTGATGTGCCTGATTCTTGTTGGGCATCCCGGCCTGGGCTCTCTGGCGCTGGTGTTGATGCCAATGTGTTGCTGGCACCCCTTTTAGAGGTGCCTGCTTTATACTGGTCATCCCGGCCTGCACTCTCTGGTGCTGGCATTGATGCCAATGTGTTGTTGGCACCTGTTTTAGAGGTGCCTGGTTTTCATTGGGCATCCCGGCCTGTGCTCTCTGGCGTTGGCGTTGATGCCATTATTCTTGTCTTCCCATTATTGCCCAGCATTCTGCCGATATTGGCGTCATCTGTTCTTGGGCGTGCGGCGCTAGCTCTCGGAATCTTGTCCACTGGAAACGAGATAAAGCATCAGCAATGTTATTATCTGCCCCTGAAATGTGCTTCGCTTTGAGTACAACGTTTACTTGTAGTGTGACTGTTGTAATGGCTCGTAATACTTTTAGTACTAAAGGGCATTTCGTAGACCTTCTGTTTATGGATCCCACTACAGCCATGTTATCGCACCAGATCAAGAGTTCCGTATTCGCTAGTCGCCTGCCCCAGATGTGTAATGTTAGCCAGATGGGGAATATTTCTAGTAGGGTGATGTTTCTTGTCCACCCTGCAGCTTGCCATGAATTGGGCCAGTGTCCTGCCACCCATTCGGAATCTAGTATGGCTCCAAACCCCTTGCTCCCAGCTGCGTCGGTGTATAGGACCCTGTTTGACCGGGTATTTAAAGGCATTCGCCAAAGTAAAGACCCATTGAAATCTCTGAGGAATTTTCCCCATGTTTCCAGGTCTTGTTTCACCTCTCTGCCTAGCCGGATGTGCAAGTGTGGTTTGGTGAGTGATTTGATTTTGAATCCAGGCTTCTGGAAAATATCCTTCCTTGAGGTATTATTTTGGATGCGAAATTGAGGCTGCCTGCTAAGGATTGTATTTCCTTTACAGTCCCCTTTTCTCTCATTATCAGGTTTTGTATTTTAGCCAGGAGTTCTGATATTTTTGTTTTGGGGATTCTGGAGAGCCCCTTTGCTGAGTCTATTTCGATGCCCAGAAAAATTATGTTTGTGTCTGGTTTGGTGGTTTTTTCCCTCGCTAGGGGAACTCCCCACTGTGCGGCCATGTGCTCCAGTTTTGCTAAAGCCCAGCCGCATTCCTCAGAGTTTGGTGGCCCTTTGACCATGAAATCATCTAGGTAATGCACTATTTTTGTCCCTGGTCTCTGCTTTAGGAAAGCCCATTGAAAAAAAGAACTGAATTGCTCAAATAGTGCACAGGATACTGCGCACCCCATGGGGAGGCATCTATCTACGTAGAATATGTTGTTATAAGTGAAACCTAGCCACTGCTGTGACTCTGGGTGGACTGGCAAGAGTCTGAAAGCAGATTTGCTGTCCAGCTTGGCCATCAAGGCATTTCTGCCGCACTCTTGTATGAGCCTTAGCGCCTTTTGGAAATGCGTGTAAGATAAAGCGGATTCTGTGTGTGGGATGCCGTTGTTTAAAGACTGGCCTTTAGGGTAGGAGAGGTGATGGATTAGTCTCATTTTCCCGGGTTCTTTTTTGGGGAACAGGCCTAGTGGAGATATTAAATATTCCTTTAAAGGCATGACATCCCAAGGACCTGCTACCCTGCCCAGTTGCAGTTCTTTCTTGATTTTGGTTTCTACTATCTGGGGGTTGTCCCTGGCTGACTTTAGGTTCATTGGGATGTATTGTGACCCAGTGCCCTTAAATGGGATGAAAAAACCTTTGGTGAAACCCTGCCATAGTAACCTGCTGGTTTCCTTGTCTGGGTAGCTGTTTAGGGCGCCCCTAAAATTGCCCGGATTGATGGGTGTTCGTCCTGGTTCTAAAATTGGGATATCATTCTTTCTTGGCTGGTAGTCTGGTGCAGTTGCTTGCTGCATGGTCGCCGTTGCAGTTTGTGCAAGCGTGTTTGTACCAGCATTCTTTGTTGCCCCATGTACACTGGTTTTTCCCAAAATGTTTGCCTGGGATGTTGGATTTGACAGCCTGCTGTTTGTTCTGTCTGTGGGCATTATTTTTAGCCGCCCAAGGCTGGTTCCTCCGAAAGGGCTGCTCCCCTTTTTTGGATTTATCATTGTCATGGGATTTGCTTACTTGCAAATTTTTGCTATTTTTGGAAGAAGAATGCATGGTATCTTCTTCCTGGGGAGGTTCGGCGTTGAGGGTGTATAAATCGTTCTGGACTTCATCCCACTCAATGGCCGGCCTTTCTGACATGCTCCTCCTAAATCTGATGTCGTATGCAAGCCATGTCTTCCCCTTCTGTGTTACTTTTACTTCCCTTATTTTATCAACATATGCCCAGATCTTTCTACCATCCATGGGGAATTTTTCTTCATATATTGTTGCTAAAAAGGCAAAGGCCTGTAACCAGTTGTCCCAGTTTTGTTCGACCTGGGCGTTTCTGGAAATAGCTTTTTCTTCTATTTTTTTGGGGTCTTTGAAAGCGTCTTTCCCCTTGCGTTGGGCTTCTATTAGGGAAAAGATTTCTATACATTCTTTGGCCCATATGGCTTCTTTGATTGTGGTATCAATTTTCCATGCCAGGCATCTTTTGTATCTATTTAATATCTCTGTTTGGAAAGATTTCATTTTTTGGTCTAATTATGCATTACAGATTGTTACAATGTCAGTTGTATTGCTGCCGGGTGTCCCTGTCGCGCCCGTGTTGTCTGTGCCTGGGGTTACCCATGCTTTTAGGGCACCTGCTGAATCTGTTGCTGGAGTTGTGGAGGCTGTTGTATTTATAGCTGTGGGTGCTATTGGCAAATGCTGTACTTGTGGCGGGATTGCTGTAGGTAGTGTTACGGGTGGGTTGACAACCGTTATTTTAGGTTCTATTGCGATGGTAGGGTTTGAGGCCCTAGGTTCCTTTGTGGGCGGTGTCTGTTTTCCCCTTATTCCTACCATTAGTTGCTGTAATTCCGCTACATTTTCACATAGTTTTGACAATTTTTTGGTACCTTTTCTGGCGCCTTTGGATATTTTTCTCCTTGTTAATGGTGCAGAAACATCCTCCTGGCTGGGTGGGCTGGTCATTCCTTCCCTGGGTAGGCCGTACATGTTTTCTCTAACCCATGCCCATCCGTAGTGCTCTGCTGCTTCAATGGCTGCTAGCAATTGTGGTGATTTGGGCTTCTGCACCGGTGTTGGGGGTGCCCGTGCTTTCCGTTTGGGCCCCATGTTCTTCTATGCCTGCTATAGGAAAAGGAAAAAGATTTTATCAAGGAGTTAAACTGTTGTTATCAGCGAGTTCTCTGCGCCTGTTCTATTTGTTGCCCGTGCTGGGTAACTGTTGACTGGTGCCTTCTTGACCGGGTTCAGAAAATTGGGCAGCCCCAGGCTTGATTTACTGGATTTAAATAATTGGTTTCGCTTGTGAGGTCGCCCTGCAATATTACAGAAATTATTTTAAATATGCAGTGTTTGAGCCCGCCGAGTTTGAATCTGTGTTCGCCAGCTCTGCGTGGCTGTGAAGAAAAGACGAGCTCCCGGCTCGCCGTGCTACCAAGCTGGCTTGTGACTCTGCCCGAGTTTAAAAATGGCTTGTGTTATCTTGCCCCGCCTGCCTTATAACGCGGGTGTTCCGGTCCACTGTAATAAAATGTACCGCTTCCGGACATAAATGTCTATTCTTCCTCCCTCGTAGCCCCAGCGCGGTGGCTCACCTGCAAGTTGTTGAATCGGAAGCCGTCTGCGCCGTGCTGTTCTCCTTCGTTCGCACTGGTTTTGGAGATGATTCCACAGCACCCGTCTTTGTTTTGTTTTGGACACGCTCGCCGCTCGCTTTTCCTTCTATGCTGAAAACGTTGAAGTTGACAGGGTCCGCGCTGGCCGTTCGGTTGCCGCTTCTTCTTTCGTTAAGGCTGCATTGCAATTGCTTTGAACAGTACAATGTTCAGGAAGGAAAAAAGACACTGCGATGTACAGCGAACTTCAAGAATTGCTAAAGAAGCAAGAAGATTTGGAAGACACTGAGTAAACAGTGAACCTCCTGTTTGCTTGGGTCCCCGTTCAGGGTCCACAAACCGATTGTGTTTACTCTGAGCATGCTGCTCTCATTTATAGGACCCAGGGAGGCCCTGGGTCTTTGTTGTGTATGTGGTGGGGGCTGCTGTTGTCACAGCCCCCAGCCGGATAGCCGACTGTCTGACCCCCTGGTGGGGGCAGATCTTTTGAACCTGGGCTCTGCCTGACGGTTGTTTTCGTTATGGCGCTTAGCACCTTGCTGTTTGGAGGAAGGGTGCGATGACTGTTCGCAACTTACCCTTCCGTGGCTTTTGTGCTGCCGAGACTGCGTGTCTCCGTAGCTGGGGGGAGGAGAGGAGCAGGCGCAGGGAGGTTGGGGCTGCCCCTCTCCCAGCTGCTGATGGTAACAGCAGTTACCCTGCCTCGCTTGTGGGATGCTCATGCAGCATTGCCCAGAAGTGCAAGTGTTGAAGGAAGAGTGAGAGCCACTGTGACTGTAAAGAATGTGATAGCATAGAAGGCTGTTCAGTTCAGGGGTGTGCTCCTAACCCCTCACTTCATTCAGCACATGTGACATAAGCAGACAAAATAACCATATGACCATTGTGCTATTTCAATGTGTAGATCCTACGTTGTCACATGTATTAGGAGTGGCTGTACTGACTTCCCACCTATTGGAGAATAATAATACCCTGGTGTCTGAGCGGAGCGCATAGTGTGCGAAGCGCAGGAGCAAAGGGCAGTTAACACTCTAGTCGTTAGTGGAGGAGTGACTGTACTGACTTTCTGGCTGTTGGAGCAGATAATATCCCGTTGTCTGTGTGGAGCACGGAGAGCGCAAAGCGCAGGCGCAAAGCACAGTTAACGTACCAGTGAGTGTGTTTTTAGACATCAGACTCCTGGTTGCAACGACAGGACCTTCATGTGCGTGGTTCTGACTAATTAAGGTCTTAGTGGTAGTTTGGCTGCTCACAGTCTCTGACTTCTTTGATCAACCTATAGTGGGGCAGGCCCCCACTTGTAAGTCAGTGACCTGACCTTGTTGGCTGCATATCAAGTGGTTGGTACCTTTTGCAAGGATGACTGTTAAGGAAGTGATCACAAGTTATAACCTCTGAGGGAATAAAGTGTCCATTCGAGAGGGAAATACTAAAGCTGATGTAGTACTGGTATGCACTGAGACTCCAGGCCAGATGGAAGATCTAGCAGGGGAGGAAAGCCTCAGAAGGGTAAAATATCAAGTTAACTTTAACGGAGAAACGGACGGGCTGTACGATGTCCCTACATCAGCGGATCAGAATAAATCAGCTTGTGACACTGGCACTTCTATGGTAATTGACAACAATTCTTTACTCAATTTGTGCTATTCCTGACAAGCTGAGTCTGATCAATGCGCAGAGGTGGATGTGGTTCCTGCTACATCTTTGCATGAGGTGGCCCCATCCATTAATCTCATCTTCCCACCTAACGAAAGGCTGTCGACATCATTGATGCTCCCAGTACTTACACAAGACGCCAACATTTCGGAAAGTAGTATTAATGCAGACTCAGGCGTCAATTCGTCTCATATTGTAGTTGTTCATTTTGTAAAATATTGCTAAAGTTGTGCAATCGAATTCATGGCAAAGTGAAAAAGTAGTCTTTCATTTTGGAAGTTCTAGAAAAGGATTTATTAAACAGCCCCAGGTCTCTGAGTAGAGTGGACAGCTGTAAGAGAATAAATCATGAGTCGGCTTTATCAGAGGGTAATCAAGAGGTGAGAGAGGAGGCGGTTCTAAATGCTGATGTCTTAGAATCAGCGAAAGTCGAATCCCCTGGGGATCAAGGTGGCTCTACCAAAAATGAAGGACCGTCAAAAGACACGCTTTTGACGAAAAAAAGAACATTGTGAGTTAAAAAAGACTGGGAAATCCAGGGACGTCATTTCACCAAAATGCCAGGGGTAGCGGAAGTTGCATCACAGTGCCACACCCCCAAGAGTGACATCACAGGAAGTGATGTCATTTGGCCACACCCCCACCCCACAGGAAGTGATGTCATTAGACCACACCTCACAGGAAGTGATGTCATTAGACCACACCCCCACAGGAAGTGATGTCATTTGACCACGCCCCCACCATGACATGGCCTCATAAAGCATTATCCCTCAGTGCACTAAGAAAACAATGGTTACCATATCAGTGTATTGTGACATTTCATACAAGAATGGATCATCATATGTAGCAGTGTCAAGGTCCATGTTGCCACGTGAAGTGTATGAACCCCAATCCCCTCTTGATGTGGATCTGCCCTGTTATTTCAACAGGACTACAGAGCGAAATCACATTCTGGGGGGACAGGGATAGGAGAAAGCCAGGATAAAAGGGGAGAGGGAGAATATTTCAACAGCAAACATGTATGGAATCCTCAGTTTTTAATGATTCTTCTTCTTGTGTTATTTTGGCTGCCAAAAGATTCGTTCAAAATGTGTTCAAGGCATACAGTGCATTACTGAGTGATACAAACTTCAGTACCCAAAGCCTCATCAGTCCTGTCCCCATATTTTATGGGGGAAAAAATCCTGGCTGCATTTTGCATTCCTCCCACACTCACCAACACTCTTTATATGCCTAGGTTTCTGTTCATACATGTTCATTGTCCTCCACACCCCGCACCTCTCCACAATGGTACACATTCCAACAATTAGTACTATTATACAGATTTTGAGATAATGCCCAACAGTTGCTCTTCCTTCACTCTGATCATAAGACTTAAAATGTAGTTTCTTACCATATTGAGCAGAACAGTGGCTTGATAGACGTACCGGTGCTGCTGTTTCAATGGCATGTGAGGTGAAGATTCTTACTCCAAGGCAGGTTGTTGCTTAGGTGACCGGAAACCAGAGGACCGGACCCATGGCACTTCTCCTCTTCCCTGCACTTGCGCAATCTGAATGACACAAGGCCTAGTAAGATCATTTTTTTGTCCCCCCCTCCTCGTCTTGTCACGCCTAGAAACACTTGTGTACAAGCGCGTTATAAATGTCACATCATATCATATCATATATCATACCTATAACCCAGCATATATGCAGAACTCGGATTAGCAGCCTCAAAGAATGTGCAGGTCCTCAAGCATGGATACAGGAGACAAATCAGAAGCAACGAGAAAGGCGCAGAGACCTTAGAATTGATAGTGAATACAGGTTACAAGCTGCCAGGCAGGTGCACACTTTGGGACTTGGACAAAGATTAGAAGAGCGTCATGGTTTTCAAGTGGTGTTGCTGTTACTGAGCTATGCAACGCATTACTTTATCGTGTCCAGTATATCAATGGTCACTATTATTATACGTGAAGCAACACAATAGCCAATCAAACCATGATTGTACTCCTTGAACTACATCACTCTTAGGGATTGACAATGTAGAAATATTTTTGGACTTGCAATTGTGACAGGTTAAATGAGATGCCCAGGATCACACACTTAAGTTAAGAGGTGAAGCTTGGACTTGAGCACAGCATGTCATTTCTGCACTTGACCAAACTGTTTTCCAGTTCTTGTCATATAGCAAGGTGCTCATATTTGTGTATGTTGACGTTCATGAGCTAATACATATCGTGTTTTGTATACCGGATACACCATTCACAAACTCACCAACATTCAAAAATAAATTTACAGAACAGGCAGAGTTGGCCAACCACAATATGATCCCTTAACCTGGAATGAGCACAGGAAGCATTACTTGATAAATTGGTCTGAATGGAATGTACTTGTCAATAATAGCCAGGCAGAAGATGTCAAGCCTCAGCAGCAGTACTATAACATTTGCAGACGTGCCTTTTATGCTTTTAAAAGAAATGGGCAAAGAAATATTTTCATCTGCCCCGCATGTGCCTCCCCAAGGTGTGGGCCAGGAGCCCATTTTGCTCTCCCATAAAGCTGTCTCTGCCCCACCACCTCCCCTGTGACAGTTCACCATACCCCCGTTAGTAAAATGAATGGTGCTGCCATCGGCACCAAA
This sequence comes from Ambystoma mexicanum, assembly GCF_040938575.1. Taxonomy (NCBI): domain Eukaryota; kingdom Metazoa; phylum Chordata; class Amphibia; order Caudata; family Ambystomatidae; genus Ambystoma; species Ambystoma mexicanum. The sequence continues at coordinate 1,319,526,812 of NC_090930.1, forward strand.
TTCATTTTACTAACGTTGCAATTTATGTGCCGGCGGCAGCTTAACACTGCAAGCCGCCGGCGGCACATAAATTGCAACGTTAGTAAAATGAATTTGGTGCTGCCGTTGGCGGCAGCTTTGGAAAGCAAGCCGCCGCCGGCACGGCGGCACCGAATTCATTTTACTAACATTGCAATTTATGTGCCGGCGGCAGCTTAACATTGCAAGCTGCCGGCACATAAATTGCAACAGTAGTAAAATGAATGGTGCTGCCGTCGGTGGCGGCTTTGGAAAGCAAGCCGCCGCCGGCACGGCAGCACCGAATTCATTTTACTAACGTTGCAATTTATGTGCTGGCGGCAGCTTAACATTGCAAGCTGCCGGCGGCACATAAATTGCAACGTTAGTAAAATGAATTTGGTGCTACCGTCGGCGGCGGCTTTGGAAAGCAAGCCGCCGCCGGCATGGTGGCACCAAATTCATTTTACTAACGTTGCAATTTATGTGCCGGCGGCAGCTTAACATTGCAAGCCGCCGGCACACAAAATTGCAACGTTAGTAAAATGAATGGTGCTGCCGTCGGCGGCGGCTTGTTGCTTTCACCAAATTCATTTTACTACATTATGTGCCGGCTGCCGGTGGCAGGCTTAACAACATTGCAAGCCGTCGCGGCCGCCGGCACACAACGTTAGTAAAATTAATTTTATGCTGCGGCCGTCGGCCGCGCGGCGACCACCGGTCCAAGACCACTCTGAGCTGACACGGCTCGAGCCTCGGTCACTTACCTCGAGTACTCCTCGAAGTCACTGGCCTGGCCTAGTGTGGCCTTCTTCTTCAGTGCGTGGTGGATCGTGGATGCCTGCCCTGGACACACAAACTGGTCTAGAGCACAGGAGCAGCAGACCGAAGCACGCGTTCCACACGTGCAAAATGGAGGACAAGTTGGCAACACAACTTAGCGTCGCAGCATGCTGTGGCCACGCCCCCTCCTCCTCTGATTGGTCAACAGCCAGAGGTCGCAAGAGATTGACAGGGGTCGCAGGAGCAAAGGGCAGTTAACACTCTAGTCGTTAGTGGAGGAGTGACTGTACTGACTTTCTGGCTGTTGGAGCAGATAATACCCCGTTGTCTGTGTGGAGCACGGAGAGCACAAAGCGCAGGCGCAAAGCACAGTTAACGTACCAGTGAGTGTGTTTTTAGACATCAGACTCCTGGTTGCAACGACAGGACCTTCATGTGCGTGGTTCTGACTAATTAAGGTCTTAGTGGTAGTTTGGCTGCTCACAGTCTCTGACTTCTTTGATCAACCTGTAGTGGGGCAGGCCCCCACTTGTAAGTCAGTGACCTGACCTTGTTGGCTGCATATCAAGTGGTTGGTACCTTTTGCAAGGATGACTGTTAAGGAAGTGATCACAAGTTATAACCTCTGAGGGAATAAAGTGTCCATTCGAGAGGGAAATACTAAAGCTGATGTAGTACTGGTATGCACTGAGACTCCAGGCCAGATGGAAGATCTAGCAGGGGAGGAAAGCCTCAGAAGGGTAAAATATCAAGTTAACTTTAACGGAGAAACGGACGGGCTGTACGATGTCCCTACATCAGCGGATCAGAATAAATCAGCTTGTGACACTGGCACTTCTATGGTAATTGACAACAATTCTTTACTCAATTTGTGCTATTCCTGACAAGCTGAGTCTGATCAATGCGCAGAGGTGGATGTGGTTCCTGCTACATCTTTGCATGAGGTGGCCCCATCCATTAATCTCATCTTCCCACCTAACGAAAGGCTGTCGACATCATTGATGCTCCCAGTACTTACACAAGACGCCAACATTTCGGAAAGTAGTATTAATGCAGACTCAGGCGTCAATTCGTCTCATATTGTAGTTGTTCATTTTGTAAAATATTGCTAAAGTTGTGCAATCGAATTCATGGCAAAGTGAAAAAGTAGTCTTTCATTTTGGAAGTTCTAGAAAAGGATTTATTAAACAGCCCCAGGTCTCTGAGTAGAGTGGACAGCTGTAAGAGAATAAATCATGAGTCGGCTTTATCAGAGGGTAATCAAGAGGTGAGAGAGGAGGCGGTTCTAAATGCTGATGTCTTAGAATCAGCGAAAGTCGAATCCCCTGGGGATCAAGGTGGCTCTACCAAAAATGAAGAACCGTCAAAAGACACGCTTTTGACGAAAAAAAGAACATTGTGAGTTAAAAAAGACTGGGAAATCTAAAGCCCATAAGAGTACCGTCCCCACCTCGCTTGATGGAGATTAATGAATCTAATACTCACGAAAGTGAACCAATTACCCCTACAAAATAAAAAAAAAGGTCCACAAGAATGCCAGCCAATGCTTGAAAAGGGCAAAGAACAAAACTGGGAACTTGACTAACTGGCTATTAAACGTGGAAGGAAATGAGAAGAAAAACGCAAGGAGCATAATGAGCCTAGACATCAGAGCAGTATGACGGATGGGGCCCTTATGGAGGAGGAAGAAGCAGTAGTAGACTTGGGCATGGTTAGACTATCTGTCCCCATTGTACCTGACTTGGAGAAAGATTATGCAGAAACTGGAGGAAAATCTCTTTCGGCTTTCGCCGACATCATTTACTACTGCAATTTATTTGTTGCTAATAAAACGCCAGCAAATCGTGGTCGCTTATTAGAACTTTTTAGTCGCATACCATCAATAAGGGTCCTTAAAACCTCTGCTTGTGAGTATTTGGAGCAGTTTGAGGCAGTTTGGGGACCAATCATACTCCACGAAGAGGGTGCATGTTTATTCATCGGAGGCAGTGGCGTTGGTTCGAGGGAACGCAGTTTCGTTGTTGAAATGGAGTTACGATATTGATCAACCATTCAGAAAAGGAGATGAGCCAAGTGCCCCTGAACACAGCCCCTGAACTCTCGTCTTAGGATCCCGAGGGTAGGCGGGATGAGCGCTCAATTACTGGGGATGATACGAAGTCAGGTAAGATGGATTTGGCCAACAAAGCCCATTGGGATTGGCTCTTATCCTTCCTTTCTCCAAAACAGAAGAACTGCAAATGATCCATTACTATGAAATCATGGAACACTAGAGGTCACACGCATCTGTTTGTATCCGTGGGTGGGTCAGCTTGGCTATTCAAAAAGGCTGACATTGTTTTGATGCAAGAAACTTGTTTGATGGGGGAAGCCATGTTTGAAGGGTTTACATTGTCAAAATAAAGCAAAGAAGGGGGAACGAGGTTCGCATTATGGAGGCCTACTTATGTTATGGGCCATTATAGTTCGATAGAGGTGATGTGGGAATATGACAGTGTTAACATGCTGGTGGTAGTAATTGGTCTTGATGAATGCAGGAGCCTCTTGGTAATTAACATCTACGACCCCCCTGGTTGCTGAATTATGAATTGGTGATCATGTGTCAGAAGAGTAAGCGCATTGTTTGGACCCTTATTGGGGGGATCTAAACACTTAATGTATTGATTATCAGACTCTGTAGGGTGAGGCTGTCTTCATTTCCCCTTTGATGGAACTTTGTGTGCGGGCTAAGAGAAATGTGCGTTGTTGGGTTGAACTTTTTGATGACTTGGAGCTCCGTATGTTAAATGGCCATGTCAAGGATGACATTCCAACAGTTGATAACATGGCCCTGAGAAACAGCGTCCTCCACTATTGATTATTTATATACCAGTGAAAGCAAATATTTTACCCCGGTACGTATGGATTATGTACTCAACAGCTTCAGTGATCAGACCATTGTCTCAGCTGAAGTGGAAGGGGAATTGATCAAAGATATATATTTACATCGCTGGGGGAAGAAAAGATCAAGAAAAGTAACAATAGGATTGGCTGGACTGATCGCAATGTAAATGCATTGCTAGGTATAAGAACTTGGTGGAGGAGGATTATAAGCACTTGAATACCCCAGGTGAGGCAGTTCTTGGGTTTCAATGATTATACTTAGATTTATACTGATGGGTAGCTGCAACTTCATCAAAACTAACCAGGGGTATTCTAGACTGTTTGATAAAACAATCCGGAAAGGAAAAAGCAATTTGGACAAGAATTAAGAAGGATTAGTAAGAGTATCACACCCATGGAAGATAGAAGAAAGTTTGCCAGGAGAGCCAACAATGGGCATAGAAATTGGCTGAAGTTTTATAGGCTGTTGTTAGGGAGAATTCTCATTCTATGGCTAATTTCCCTTACCTATAGAGTCCCCCAGCAGCTTTACTGGATTTGAAGGGTTTGTTTCTTTTTCCTGCTAATAGTGAGACTCTTTTTCCCACTCTTAGGCATTTGTGCTATGTGTGTTCAATGCTATTTTTGTGTTTAATGTCTATGGGATTTTCTCACCCCCATAGAAACCATCTTTACTCACATGTGTTACTCAGCACCCTCAGTGCAGTGACACAGGGGTGTCGTAGCGACCCCCAAACATAAGCTCCATACCCTGGGACTGACTACTGGTGCCCAGGGCATGTAAAGTCCCAATTGACTTTACTAGTCAATTTTTATGAACTAAACCAGTACAAACCATCTTACTATGGAGGTACTGGAAATGGTTAATAGTTTTTCCCTTATGTTAATTTTCGAGAGGGTACCGTACAGTCCCTCTCTCAAAAGATTCTGGCTGGTGGCAGTGGTTACTACCATAAATATTCAACCGCAAATATTTTCCTATGGAATTTTGCCATTGTTCGAGGCTACCACTTTTTCTGACAGCCTCTAACATACCGCCGGTACACTTTAATATTAACTTGACTCCGGTAGGTTTTATTTGCCAGAACTTTAATATAACTTCTTTCTCGTGTGTTTCTCTAAACTCCTAACCCAGGTCGGGGATCCTTTGTTCGTCCTTTTGGCAGGCTTCTGCCAAGAAGCCCTCCTTTCGGCGCCACTGAGTCTCGGGGGGGTCCATTGTGTGGGAGGGGGAGTAGGACCACTGGACAGGGTTTCATCAGCATCCCATGTCACACTCTATCCTGATAGGCTGGAGGGTCTCCCGCCAAGATGACCACTCCACTGTGTGAGTGACAGCTAGGCTGTATGAATGGGGATCTTTTTGCATAAAAGCAGGGATCTGAGGACTGGAAGAGCAAGACGTCGCCACTGGAACTAAGAAGCCAAAGAGGAGAGAATTCAAAGACATCTGCAATGACTGAACCACTAGTGAAGCCCTGCTGCAGCGTCTCACCACTTTTCTCCACACAACGAGAGAAGATCTTCACCTGCAAGAGCCTTCTTCCCTTGAACTGGTGGGGCCAACCAGTTTGCCAATCACCTTCCCGGACCTGCCTTGGTCGAATCTCCCGTACCCTGTACTCGGAGGCCGGATAGCCAGGCACCAGTCCACCCGGACCGCGATTTAAAGGAGCGTACCTTTTATCCGCCGGGCAGCACCGCAGCTGGTTTCATCCCTGGGTAGTGCAGTAACTCGAACCTTCCTCCACGACGAGAGTCCCTCTTCCTCTGCTGGATCACCCGAACTGCGGGAACTACCAGGAACAACCGCCACCACAGGAGCCACTTCTTCATTTAAAAGTACATTGTTCCGCCAGGCCGCCCTTTCTTCACGGTAGCACTAAAGGTGTTTTAAATCCTTTACCTACCTGTTGGGTTGGCCGCCCCTCTGGCTTAACATTGTCTTTTCACTTTCTGCATCCACCTTTTCAAAATCGTTAACCAAAGACTTGACTGCAGCTACAAGAACATTTTGCTCCTGGGCCCTTGCAGGTTTGAATCCCGGCAGGGCCAAACTTAGCCTTTCATCCTTCCAATATCGAAAAATGAACTCCCACACCATGTGTAATAATAAAAAGCGCTTAGATGTGTGAGGGTTCGTAGCGCTATATAAATGAAAATTTATTATTATTATCATAACAAAACCTGGCAAGATATGTACATTACATTGAACTCCAGGAACTATTAAAAAAAAAACTCTGGGCTACATTTAATAATTTTAAAGGTAAAAAACACTTTGCTGGTAAATAATGTTGATTGGAATACGTGGTGTACATTTCTAATGGAAAGGTTCAAATCGGACACGCAGGATAATTTCCGTGAGGGACATATAGACATCGACCTTGATTTTGACAGCATTGTTGACACTATAAGGGGATTAAAACAGTCGAGAGCTCCGGGGCCAGACTGTCTCTATCGCTGTTGTGAAGGCGAACCCAGAGAAATGGGCTGGTATAATTGAACACATATAGTACATTACACACAATAAAAATGTTCAACATACAGTCACTTGAGTGACTTGCTGCTCTTCTATTCTTACAGCAGCATACACTTCTTTGCACGCTGCAGAAAGAACGTAATAGAGGAATGTCCTTTTCTTCTTTACATCATTTGGACCTTGGGGCGTGGACTGGAATGCTGGAAGGTCAGTGTCCCAGGTTTTTATAATTTTTATAATCTTTGTAGTTTTTCCTGGGGATTGCCCAGTGAGGCACTAGTGTCTTATTAATTCTACTGAATAACGATTGCCTAACCCTAGATGTATTTGATTATGTTTCATGGAAGACCGTAACAAAAAGAAAGGCACTAATTATACTGCCATTTCTTATCCAATTTATTTGCAGCTGTAGCAAAGTAGTGACCATGGACTGTTTCTTCTGTCCCTAGGTTCAGTCTTGAGCTTTCCAGTTCCTGGCAACCAGAGTGGGGTAAAGCATACTACACGTTCCTGTTCTGGACATTGAACCCTAATGTGTACTAGACGATTTTGAAGACTGTCCTGATGAAAGTGGTCAAATCCACAATTGTACCACTGAAACCGGTAGACAGCGGCTGTTATTGAGTTGGGGCTATACTTACCCTGCCGTCACTCTTAACAAACTTTTATCTCTCCTGTGCTATGCCCTATCGAAAATCATTAAGGGCAGACGCTTTGGGGCGTGTGTATGTTTGTCTTCACTTCTTGTCTCTCCCAAACAGGGAGTGCCCCTTTCTTTGGCCTCCTTCCCTGTTGGGTATCTAGACTTCTGTCCTTGTTTTAACCAAAGTCTCCGTAGGTTAATTCATCAAGTATATGGGATATTAAATCATTATGTACCCACAAATAGAAAGCTGAAAGAATTGCCATAGGGGTGTTTTTTTTTTTAATACTCCTTTTTTATGTACATTGTGACATGAATATGAGTGGCGACGGACCAATTGTGGTTGAAACAATTTATAAGATTGTAAAGGCTTATTCAAAAATAATTTCTCTTTACTTACTTTTTCTGTCCCTTTTTGATAAGCGGCTCACCAGTGTTTTCCAGACACAGATTGGGACTAGGCAAGTTTAGCAAGAAAATCATTGTTTCCTTCTGTCTTCCATTAACAACCCCATTCTCCATGAGCCAACCATTGACTGTGAACTCATTTTTTATGCTGCAGAAAACTTCCACACAGTTGTGTTTTGCCCCTTTTTTGTGTTACAAAAGCGATTAGTCAGGGCATCACCCTGTACACTGTTGACTCAGTGCCCTTTAGTCAGTGACTGGTATAATTGAAACCTTATTCCACAAGATTGTAGCATCGGGAGTAATCTCAGAGTCTTGGAGAATAGTGCATCTAATACCGTTTTTTAAGTAGGGTAAACGTGAAGATCTGTGTAACTATAGATCACTATCCCTTCTTGATGTTATGAGTAAAATCTTCTCAACATTATTTTTGAAAGGTTTGAATAATTGGGTTCAGAATTCTGAAACGTTAAGTATGTACCAGACTGGGTTCAGGACAGGGCTTTTGACCTCGTATAGCATGATTATTCTAAACCCACTAATATGGCAGGCTAAAACCTGAGGGGCTGCTCCATAGTATGCCCTTTATATTGATTTCTCTGTGGCTTTCGATTTTATTGATCGAGCTGAGCTATGGGATAAACTGAGACTGCTCGGCATTCCTGAGGGATTACTGTACCCCTGCAGACTATTACATCAGGATAATAAAGCAAGAATAAGGTTGAGCAGCATGGAGGTTTTCATGGCCCTGGTTGATATCAGAACCTTTACTTGTCAGACCTGGGTAACGCAACTAGTGCTTATCATAATTTCCCACCTAGCTTGGGCCATAATGTAATCATGTGGCTCACCTACGCGGATGACATGCTAATATTTGCCCGGGCTGTACTGGAATACGTAAAGAATAATATGTTAGTGATCAATATGAACAAGACTAAGTTTATGAGATTTGGGAAAACTCAGCTTGACAGAAGGATGATTCGTACCCCGGAAGAGTGCATTGAAAAAGTTAATATGTATGTTTACCTGGGGTATGAAGTAGATGAGGGGAGGGATGACCTTGTGCTGATGCACAGAAGAAGGATGAAATCCTTGGCCACTATGACTGGGCTTAAGCAGTTTGTGTGCAGAAAAGCAGGATACAGCCTTAGTGGTATTATTAGGATTTACAGCCAAATGTTGGTTGCAGGCATGCTGTATGCCTAAGAGGGAACTGATACCAACCTGGAAGCTTGGACAAAACATTCCAAAGGTTTAATATGGTTCAGAATTCTGGGCCTAACAAACTTGAATCCAATTGAAGTTATAAGGCTGGAGATGGGGTTGACGTCTTTGCCAATTATTATCATGCTCAACAGAGGCAATTTGTATATTAAAATGATGACCTCTGTGGGTAAAACAATGCTTTCTGTCAAGAGAAAAGTATGAGTGGATGGCACCTCCCGTCCGTTGCAAGAATTTAAGGCTAGTAGCAAAGGTTTTTTTCATCTGATTTCATGGACCCCGAAGTGGCAGGAGGATGCAGGGGTGCTTTTGCACTCATTTAAAAAGTGTGTGGAAAAATGGGACTGGTTGATGAACCACGGCTATGTAGCTAAAAACAAATCTTTGTTCACATTCTCCAGAATGTATTTTCCAAATAGGAAACCTAAAAAATATATTTTCCAATGTCACTCGCCAGTCTTAAGGAGAATTTTTATGCTACTTAGGTTTAAGAAATGTGTGTACTGGCAGTTAAGCGTCCATGGACGGGAATACCTGTGGAAAAAAGGGGATGCAGATTGTGTGGGGATTTAGATAAGTTGGAATCAGCGAGATGTGTTGACATGCTCTCCGGCTATGAGGAGTACCTATGAGCTATATTACGGTAACCACACGAAGGGCATGAGTAAGATTCGAAATGAGGCCATTTACCTGCAGTGTGTCTTTGAGCATCACCCTTCTTTGATATTGGCTAGTGGGGACCTCCAGTGTAAGTATGTGAATTGTAGGATGAGGCGCCATTTACTTATTTTTTTGTTTTTTTATTGATTTGGCTGTTGATTAACCCTTTAAGTGCCAAGGACGAGTATACTCGTCCTTTTTACACAGACTTAAATAATAGCCTGGCACCTATCCAACCTTTCCAATTCATTGTCATTTAACATTAATTCATTTTAACAAAAGCATATTTTTCTCCTTCTGACGAGATTTGTGATGATAAAAAAAGTTTACATTTGGCAAATTACAATATTGTGCAAACGGAATTGTACAGAATTATACACACATTAAAACCATATAGCATAAATATCATTACTATGTTCCTGTTCAACATCTAAAACATATAAAATATCAGATACAATCAAAACATTAAAATATGTGATGTGTATTAAGACAATTATTATACCAATGACAATGATAAGAACAACAAAGGTTACAAAATGAATCATTTGAGGTTACAACCAACGATAACAACTATACAAAGTAGAACTCATCATGATATTCTCTTTAAAATTCAATTATGGTATCATACTAGTTCTATAAATCTCTATTAGTTTCTGAGACTGCTCTATAGACAATTGCCTTTTGTCTTAGTTCAATTCAAGAGAATTCAGGAACTGAACTGTGGCTATTCGTATAGTAGTTGTTTTTGAGCAGAAAATGTATTTTCATATAGCCTGATTTGTCAGAATTTGAAATTGATTAAGTTGCCGTTTGAAATAAAAACGTTTAGAATTTAGATTTGGACATTCTGCTATCAGATGTTGTGGGGATGCCCTCTGACCTTCTGAATGACAGAAGTGACATACATTTTTGTGTTTGGGAATAGTTCCTCGCCGTGCCAGAATGTCTTTTGCGAGCAACAAATTGATTCTAAATCTAAGATATAGATTTCGCATTTGTGCAGATGGACTTCTAATTAAATATTCTTCCATTGCCCAAAACTTTTTGTGTCCAAACGGATTAGATCCAAAGTCTGAGTATGTTTTGCATTTTGCAAGTGTCAATATCCAGTCAACCTGATATCATTTTTGTTGGGCTCGTGCTGGATTTTGTATTAGTTATTCAATGGAAACGTCTGCATCTACCAGACTGTCCAGAATGTAGTTTCTCCATTTAGAAGGAAAATGATGTTCAGATGTTAGCAGATAAGACCCTAAGATGCTTAATAAACTGTGTGTGGTTCCAGCTAGGAGACACTTCCTCTAAAGGGAGCACAGCGTCCACACGTATATGACATGCAGAGACAGAGCTCCCAATTCGAAGCGTATCATTGATATTGGGACGCACAATGGCAAGCTTAGGGCTGTCCGCCAAAATTTGCTCTCAATCTTATCCCAGAAAGGTTGTGTTATGGGATACTTTGTCGTGATGCCTTAAGTAAAAATGGGCACTGCTTTCTGATTATAATAGATAATTTTTAATGGATTGTGATTCTCCCTGAGTAAAAAATACATGTGTGTATAGCAACTTCCTTGGCATTTTCCTCCACTTACAAAATGTACATGTGGCTAACACTGGCCAGGTGTAATCCTCTACATAAGAAATGCATGTGTGGTTCTCCCTGTTTTGGCATTCTCCACTACCTACAAAATTAATTTGATGTTCTCACCATCTACAAAGCACATGTATGCATAGCACTGCTTGGTGTTCTCCACCTACAAAATGCACACGTGCTTAACAATGGCTTGGTGTTCCCCTGTTCTCACAAAATGCACGCATGACTAACACTGCCTTGCCTTCTCCTCTGCTTAGGAAACACACATGTGGTTCTTACTGCCTTGGCATTCACTTCTGCTTATAACAAACAAGTATGGTTTTCACTGCTTTGGCGTTCAGATCCAGCATACAAAATGCACATTTAGCTAACAATACGTTATCATTCTCCTCTGCCTACAAAGTGCACATGTGGCTCACACTGCCTTAGCATACTCCTCGATCTACAAAACACAGGTGTTATTTCATTGTCCCCCACCTACAAAATGCACATATGTTTAATGCTGCTTCGGTAGTCTCCTCTGACTACAAAATGCACTTATGTCTAAAACTGCCTTGGCATCTCCTGCACCTACAAAATGGACAATGGGTACTCACTTCTTTGACTGTCTCCCCAGCCTACAAAATATGTATGTGCCTAACACTGCTTTGGCAAACATCTCCACCTAAAAAATACAAGTGTGGTCCTCCCTGCTTTTGTGTTCTCCTTCTACAAAATGTATTTGTGCCTAACGCTGCTTTGGCGCACTCCTATGCCTACAAAATACACATGTGTTTAACACTGCCTTAGAGTTCTCCTTCACCTACATAATGCATGTGGCCTAAAATTAGGTTGGTGCTCTCCTCGGCCTATAAAACACACAAGGGGTTCTCACTGCCTTTGAGTTCTCTTCCACCTACAATATACAGGTATGGTCATCATTACTTTGGTGTTCTCCTCCATCTAAGACATGCAAGTGCACCTAACACTACCATTGCATTCTCCTCCACCTACAAAATGGGATGTGTGGCTAATACTGCCCGAATGTTCTTCTCTACCAAAGAAATGCATGTGTGGTCCTCCTTCCTTTGTCATTCCCCACTGCCAACAAAACACATATGTGGTTCTCTCCGGTTTTGTGTTCTCCTCACCTACAAAATGCATGTGTGCCTAACACTGCTTTGATGTTCTCCTCTAACTACAAACATGCAGCGTCCTCACTTTCTTGCCTTTCTCTTTGGCCTACAAACTACATATATGTCTACCACTGCATGGCTCTTACTGGTTTGGTGTACTCCCACTCCACCTAGAAATCATGTGCACCAACGCACCACAGCATTCTTCCCTGGTTTCCTATTTCTACATAGGCCCTTATTATCAACGTAACACGACTCTACCATTCACCATTACTAGTCCTAAAGTACCTCCTAAATATGCAAATCATTCCCTTAATTAGCCAAAGCTCTAAGGCATTGCTCCTGCCTCTTCTGCGCCAACAACTGAGTGTTCAGAGTATCTACTCTGCTACCTTTAGATAAGCTGAGGTGTTACTACTTAGCTCGATCCTTGAGAAGATCTTGAGCAGTTTGAACTGGTCAAACTGGTTGCTCTTAGAGGGCTTCGAGTTTTACTTGTACTGTCTCCCTATGCCTACTTACAAGTTCTTACCCCATCCCCCACCCACTATTTTAGGCATGTTCACCATGACAATCCTGTAGATAGGAGGTCGGAGAGGTCTACTAGTACCCAACACTGTTGCTTGGCAGTATAAGCAAGGAACAACACAGATGCACATACATTCATTTCAACAAACCATGGCATTCCTACTGATAGGAAAGCACAACCTATTTCTTACCTGAACCATCTGTTTCACAGAAATGCCCACAAATCATATAGATTCTGACACAACACCTCAACAAACGACAGATAAGAAAGAGTGAGGGCTTTTACGTTACTCACACAGTCTTCTAGGACAAATCACCTCAACCTTCATATTGACCCGCACCTTAACATTCCTTCTGGTAGGGGATGGGGAGACCATTCAGGCAGCTGCCCCCACCTTGTGTCAATGTAAAATATTCACACAGACGTTCAACCTCTCCATCAACTAAGCAATCGTTAGACTTCTGGTTTCCCACCCAGAACTGCAGGTGCTTGCTAATAAGTACTGCATCTTCAGCATTTTTTGAGCTTGCTGAGGCATGACATTGTAAAGGGAAAAGCCTACTACCAAAGCCTGGTTGATCCTGTCTCATCAGTTATGCTTCTTGGACCATTCTGCTTCAATTCCCAATAAAGATGAATTATGTGCGGCACCATGACAGCTCACTACCTTAGATTCTGCAGCCCATCTTAATATCATCTACCAAAGCAGGTGCCATTAATATAACTACTTTGAATGACAGATGGTTAGTGCAGACCCAACAAAGTGTATGATTTTAATTACAAATATCAGTCTTCCACATCTATTGTGTCGGTATCTCTATGTTTTTCACTGGAGGAGGTGGTTAAACCAATTGGGGCACAGTTATGAAACCAAGCACCTGGCCCGGATGCCATACCTGCCGATCTCTTCATGAGTCAAATTGATCTATGGGCCCCATTGTTGACTATGGCCTTTAATGCCTGTTTAAGCTCTGGGCACTATCCACCATCCTGGAAGATGGCAACCATTTTTCCTTTTTTTTAAAAAGGGAGATATCGCCAAACCTTCCTCGTATCGCCCCATTTCTCCATTCTGGACACAGTGTTCAAAATATTTGGCCGGGTACTGTTGGGCCATATAGAGTTTTTTGACTCACTGAGAAAAACATCCTAAGGGATATCCAATTTGGATTGTGGACTTCCTGCGAGTGGGGGGTAAGCCATTCCCGGTTCTGGTTTACGCCAATGATACAGTGCTTATGGCCAGAACTCCTCGGGCCTTACAGGCTCTGGTGGACGCTTACCCCTCCATCATGACCAGCCTGGGTCTTAAAATCAACTCTGTAAAATCAGCGGTCCTGAGCTGTAGTGGGGGCAGAAAGTCTATCAAGATGCGCCCTATAGTCTGCAAGGGGGATGTAATCCCAAGGGTGGTAGGGTATGATTATTTGGGGGTCAGATTTTCTGAGACTCTAACAAGCACGGGCCGGGATCTCTTGCTCAGGTGACCGGGGCACAGCCATTGCCTTTGGATCCAGACCCTGGGGATGGCCAAATGCGGGAGGATCACCTGGGTGAGGGGTACTCTGGGAATGGGTGTGAGGCATCGGATGGCAAGACGCGGTATCCCCCTCTTCACAGCACACCCCTACCCAACACTTCCTGCACCTTCCTCCACCTTTATAGATTGTTGTAAGTCTTGTCCCGTTGCCCCCTCCCCAATTCCAACAGGTACCCACATCAAAAGGAGGCATAGGAGAACAAACACAAAACCCTATATCTCACAATAACAAAATCGTTCCCCTTCTTCTGACGATATTTTTACCACCTCTCAAAAAAAACTCCAACTCCCACAATTCCTATCTCCACTCTAGAAATCCCATTTTACAAACCACTGTGATGAATAAGAGGTGAGGGGGAGCTATGAAGATTACCCATAGAAACCAATGCACCAGGGATTCCTATGGGCAGTTGTCATTTTGTCCCAGTAACGAGGCCAGGAAAGGTCAGGGCTCCCTTTACAATAATTCCCACCCGAAACCTGTTAACTCTCTCAGAAAGTATAAACGGTGGAACACACAGACACACATTGAGTGGATAATGCACAAAGGCTGAGCGGAGAAAATTTGAGCTGGATAGACCCTGGAAGGCCAGGAGGAAGAAAGGCTGCCTAACTGCTGGGCCTGTGAGTACCGGGGAGGCTGCAGTCTGGAGAGGGAGTTCTAACTTCATGGAGCTAAACCAGGGGCAGCTGGGGGTTACTTGGCAGTGCCCCTCCCCTGGGCAAAACAGGAAAGCCCAGGCCTTTGAGGGAGAGGTGGTGAGACCCTGACTTCAGCAAGTTATCCCCTTTTCCTCCAGCAGCTCCCAAAATTCTGGCATGCTGTATAGGGGAGCTGATGAAATGGGAGCAAAATAAGAAAAGTGCATTCTGAGACATGAAGTCCAAAGACTTTAATACTTTGCAAATCAAGAGGGGTCCGAGCCCAAGTGGGGGAGACCCATGTGAGAAACTTTAAGGAGGGGTCCGAGCCCAGCTGAGATAGACCCCTGAGAGGACATAGCGAAAGAGAATAGTTCCTCCAACATTGCATTAGAAAGATACCAGTAGCCCTCCCGGGTGAATGGCCAAGTTATGAAGGTGAAGCCGCAGCTATGGTATCATCTTTGGCTCCCAAATCAAGGATACGAACAAAGAAACCAACACAGCCGGTGAGTTGAAGCGAACAAGTGACGAATAATAGCGTTACAGAATAACAGAGTTGTCCAGCATAGCGACAGTGCCCAGTCAAAAGTCTCTGTTGAGTGAGTACTGTTGTGAGCCTAAAAGATATGAACTGTGTTTGGTTTCAAGGCAAGAGTGACAAATAATAACGATACAGTATAACAGAGTTGTCCGGCATAGCGACAGTGCACAGTCGAAAGTCTCTGTTGAGTGGGTACTGATGTGAGCCTAAGGGATATGAACTATGTTTGGTTTCAAGGCAAGAGAAGCCTAAGGAAAGTAAATCACGTTGAGTTGCAAACTGAGAGATCCGAGCCCGACTGAGGGAGACCTGTGATGAACTGTGAGTGATTAAGAGGTCTGAGCCTGGCAGAGGGAGACCTGTAGCGAACTTTGAGAAATTCAAAGTGATCCTGCGGAGGTCTATAGTAAACGCCTTGCACATTTGAAAGTCTTTGACATCTGTAAAAGGTCTGAGCCTGACTGAGAGAGACCAGAAGTGTGATAAGTGTGATAAGTTAGGGGAAGAGAATCCCCAACAAATGTGAATTAAGCTTGGGAAAGGGAACCCCTGCAAGTGCTGTGATTGTGAGGACCGAGCTCAGCTGAGGGAGATCTGCATTGAATCAGGTACTTGTTGTTTGAGAGATCCGAGCCCAGCTGAGGGAGACCATTGTGAACTGTTAAAGCATTGAGAGGTCTGAGCCCAACGGAGGGAGACCTACGTGAACTTTTTGTTGAACTGTGAACTTTTCGTTGACTTGTGAAAGAACTTTTGGTACGCTGAAAAAGGGACTTTAACGTGGAAGGCCAGACAGGTCTCGATCCACATTTTGAACTGCCTTTGTTTTGATAACCGGAGCCAGAGTGTGTCATCTGTCTATGGGGGCCACCTTACTCCGTGCTGTCCAATGTGAGGAGGAGAGCTGATTCAGCCATCTTTATCTTTTATGTTCTAACACTGATTTTCCTTCACATACACCTTTTCCATGCACCCATTTATTGTAATAGCTTAAGGGCAGGCCAGAGGTTTATTTCGTATCAGAGACTTTATCTTGACATACATGACTTATTTATTATTTGATGGTGGAGCATGCTCCTGTCTTTAGATATGGGGCCAGTTAGGAGTTTTTCCAGCCCTTGTTGTTCAATAAACACCCTTGAGCCTTGTATCTCTTGTGTCTGTCTTCACTTGTGATAACATGCCTCCCTTACAGAACATACAACTGCAAATAATCCAGGGGCTTCCTAGTTATGCAGCCACAAGGATTGTATGTCATATTACTGTTAGCTTGGTGAGATGACTGATTCAGGACATGGCTGGGTATGTATTTCTGTCTAGTCGTAACCACAACAACCATGTGGGATCCAGCTCAGAAAGTGTTCTTTGATTCCCCCGGGGAGAGTCAACACCACCCTCTAGAGAAAAGAAAGACTGAATTATTGTTTTTTACAGCCACAGCAAGCAGCAACTGAATGGACATTTCTGTTTTGGGTTTAGCATGCAAATCTATAGTCACCTATGAATAATAATTTACTGTAAACATGGTCTGTGTTTAGAACAGGAAGATAGTTGCATAAATACGTCTTGACACAACTGCCAGCTGTGAAGTACCAAAGAATTACTCTTTATAGGAGGGCCTTTTAGAAAAAAGTTTAACTACATGTGGGAGAATGCCACGCTTACCACTTATGAGCTCCCGGTTCAGCTGCATGTCATTTTTTTCTTTTGCAAAGCAAACTGAAAATGGAAAGAGCAAAACAGGCCTAATAGCCTTTACTCTTTACTTTTGCCGTCCAGGTGGCTTATACATCTTGTAAAAGATGTATAAGCCACCTGTAAATGCTTTGCAGACAGAATTTTCAATGGATTCCTATGAAATCTGCTTGGTTTGAGCAGTTGTTAAAAGCAGCTAGGATCTACTGTAATCTAATTATTTTACGCCTGCATGAACATGTTATGCAGGTGTACAACATAGAGGATTTGCAGGCGGAGTGGGAAGGACGAGGAGGAAACAGATTCCTCCTCGTCCTTCGCGCTATGCCTGAAAAACCTTTTAAAAATGACCCAGAACAGTAAACCAAGGCGTTCATTGTTTGAGGGCTTGGCTTTACACCTTGGTTTACCACTGCGAGCCATTGCAAATGTCCTCCATAATACTGCAATTATGGTGAGAGTTATTTACAGTGAGTGGCCCACTGATGTGCATTGGCCCGTTGGGGCTTCTAGTCTTTTTGTGACTCTTATGATATAATGCATCTGATCTGAGAAGAGAAAAAATGCCATGCACTGTGCTCATATTTCATTTAGGAAAACAATAACAATCCCGATTTGGGGGTTAGAAAGAAATCCTGTGTGTGGCATGTTTTTGTGAATATCATGTTTCATCCTCCTAGTCTAACTTGCCTTTTATCTGGCAAGATGCATTATTTGCTCACCAACTCCTTTATTATTATTTGGTGCCAGATTGGTTGATGCAAAATATATCCCATGGGTCTCAATCGGTGCTACTACCCACATCTGACCAGGTTCCCACAGTTTGCCAAATAATCTGGGGCCACTTAAAGAGCATTGCAGCCATCAATGGATTTCTCGTTGTATTAGAGGTAGCGTGACCATTCTGTTTACTTGCGGGTGGCGCATTGGCACAGTGCACCTTCAGGTCCCCCTTTCACACCTATAACACATTGGCATAGCAGCTCGCGACACAGTGGCTGTAGAACAGCACAATCCACACTCCCAATACCAGCCGGTTACACCGGCATCCAAGTGAATAGTTGTAAGTATAAGTGACTTGACAGAGGGTTCACAGTATCTTATCATTCACGTATTGAATCTGTTTCTTCCCCCTTTTTTCAGACGCAAACCTGCCACAGTAGGCAGGCTTTGGAAACCAATGGCACGTGGGCGTGAGCGTGGTGTGCAGGCAGCGCTCTGACGACTTAGTCTGTTGTCACAGCAGATTATCCAGGTTGCTGTTCTGAATGAACACAGAAGGGAGAGTGTTTTCAGGCAAACTTGTTCTTGGCAGAGCAAGAGAGATGATTAAATAATTACACAAAGCGTCTAGTGTCTTCCAGTATTTTAGTCATGCAATGAAATCTGATCCTGTGCCCCGTGGTTCATCGTCACATGCTAGCTCTGCACCTTAAATGCAATATTTGCATCCGTATCCCTGAAGGTCATTACAGTATGCTAGGGTGGTGCATGTTAGCATACGCTGATGTGGACTGTAAATTACGATGCAAACTCGCATTTCCTCTCCTTCATCATAGATATAATCCAGCATTTGCGCCAGCATGTACCTTTATTTATTTATTTGTTTGCCGCATTACATAGTTAACAAAAGTAAACTTTGAATACCATACAATTCCATAAACAAATTAATAACAGGACCCGGGCACAGCACAGTACTCGGGCGAGCTGGCATTCAGCATTTACACGACAGTGTGAGCACAATTCACCATGCCAAAATAGCCAGAACCTGGCTGGTCTTTTTCCACAGAATAGAAAAATGTTCAATGCATGTTTCATGGCACCCGCTCACGAAGGTAGTGAGTAGTTCCTCACTCATGATGTTTCCACCCATGCCTGCTGAACGCAGTGCTAGGAGACAGAGCTTCAAGAGAGATGTACATTTGGTCAAAAGATGCTTGGCGTTTCCCAGCTGCATCTCGCCACACAAGCGACAGTATCTGGCATGCCTGGGAATATTTCCCCAGGCTCCCACTATCTCAAAAGTCTTAACCACAGTTAAGACCACAGTCTTAACTGAGATAATCTCAGACCAGGGAGTTGCCCAGGAAGTGGTGGATATACATTGGAAAATCTCCATGTGACTGAATGTACTCAATACATTTAGCAGCGTTGCTTTTAGTGGCCAAGTTCGCAGTCAGTTGTTCCTTGCTCTGAATGTGTAAGATTGTCTTCATGGTGATCTTATACTGACTAAGGGGCATTGCTAGTACGTTTTCTGGAGCCATGCCAATCCATTTGTCGGCTATGAGCCCAATATTCCACAGATAACTAGACGACAAAAGGCTTCATCTGGCCTTCAACGCTCCATGCATTAACTTGTTACATGAGTCTTTTTCAGCATTAGCAAGCTTTCAGAATGTGACTAGAACACTGAGATAGTAGCGCACAAGAACCAGCACTATATTTAATTCGAGATAGATCTTTTCCAGGGATGTATGGGAGGGCAATATCTTCAAAATCATTGACTCCAACTTGGTCAGCTCAGATGGAATGCCATTGGCCCAGATCTCTGTGCCATAAAGAGCAATGGTCAGAATTTGAGCCTGATAAAATGTGTTCCAGATTCCTAAGGAATAACGTAAGAGTGTATGAGAAATTATCGTGAAATTGGATGTGCGCGCAACTCAGCAAAAGAGCAAGATCTCAATATATCCCGAGATATTCAGTGATTATGAAGTGTGCAGCAGCAGTGAAGGCTAGAAGGGTAATTTCTCCAAAAAAAACCTTCAAAACAAAATGTATCAAAAGCTTGCCAGTCTGTCACTGTTTGCGCTACCCACAGAGTTATATGTTGCACAGCAGGTATTTAGGAAAAGCCTATGTCAAATAGCTAATCAAATAAATCAAACTCCAATAACTGGTGTAGAAATATTGTGCCAGAGCCACTTTTTAAAGTTGTAAGTTTTTGTTATTATGCAATTTTATCAGAACATAACTTATGTTCTGATAAAATTGCATAATACAAACTGGCAAGCTTTTGATATATCCTAAAGGAATAACCCCCACCTTTATGAGCGAAGGAGCCAATGGTACCAGCTATCTGACAAAGTCTAGTTCTGGTGTGTTCTAAATGTATGGCACAGCACCATTTGGAGGACAGATTAATACCCAAATATTTGTAGTCAGTGACTACCTCAATTTCACTCCCATCCATGTGCCAATTCATTCTTTGTACCTTCTAATTACTCGGACTAAAGATCATGATTTAAACTTTTCAGATTATATTCACCCTAAGTGAATTTACTTCAGAATAAGTATTCAAAGAGCTTATTGAATATGGCAACCCTCCAGTAGTGAGGTCAAGGAGCACTAGGTCATCAGCATAATCATCCATTAAATAGGAGTATCTCCTAATTTGGGCGGAATAGTGGAGGGGCTAGTATGGCATCTCCAAAGTCTGACAGATAGAGGTTGAACAGCATAGGGGAAAATATGCACCCTTGCTTAACCCCGTTCCATGTCCGAAGCTAGCTAGTCAAGCCACCAAGTTGGTCGAGGTGAACTTTAACTCTAGTCTGCTCCTGAAGAGAGATGATCATTTTTAACAGGCCAAGAGGGATGTTCTAAGAGTGCAGCTTCCTACATAGCCTGCCCCGATCCACATTGGCGAAGGCAGCGCTAATGTCAATGAACGCCCCATAAACATGAGTTTTTTTTAATTAGACAGGACTTTTGGACAATTGTGGCTAGTGATAGGCCATTAGTAGTGGTATTAAGGCCCATCTGGAACTCTGTTTGGTTATATGGAATGATGTCGTTATTGTCAGCCAAGGCTCTTAACTCTTCCAATAGGACCCTGGCAAAAATCTTTGCCGGGGCATCCAGCATGGCCAGCAATCGATAGTTGCCTGGGTCCATTTGGCTCCTTTTTTATGTACAGGGCCGATAATGCTGTCCTGCCAAGATGATGGAATGATCTAGGTTACGCTAATCCAGCAGAAAAGCCAGTGTAAAGCAGTGGCCCAGATCGCCGAGTCAGTTTTTAGTAGTTGGTTACAGATACCGTCAGGTCTACTGGCTCGAGATGATTTACTGGCCAAAATATGTCTATATATGTCATTAATGCTTATTGCAAATTGACAGTACAGGGTTATATTGCCGGCCTCTATGAATGGAGTTTTGTCTCCCGCAAGAGATGATTCAACATAGTTATTCCAGCCCTCTTCCGGAACCTGGTTAAGGTCTCTCACCATTGGTTTATTACCATTATTGATTTTCCAGTAGCACCCTCCATGGGGGAGCCAGCCAATCAGGTGGCTAGGAAAGCAGGCTTGAACCACCGGTACAAGCCCGCGTTCCAAGCCGTCTGATGGTTGGGTCGCCCCGCTGCAATTTTCCCCCCACTCTCCGCCCATTTTATTTCTCTTTACAAATTCCCACCCACCTCCACTTACCTTATTTCAGCTGCGGCAGCCCTCGACACGCGATCGCACCTCAGCTTCCCCCGGCTGCCATGGAAAGAGAAGAGGGGCTCCGTACCGAGCCCTGCTTCCCTTTCCATGGTGGCCATCTTGAAAAATGATTTTCCTTGCTACAGTGGGATGCCGAGCGCGTCCCGTTGTAGGAAGGAAAATCCCTGCTTTGGTAACCCGGGGTGCTAATGGCCTTCACCCCCAATCCAGGAGCTGGAACAGGGGATAATGGCCCAGAGCACTTGTTGGGCCAGTAACTTGGGCTGCTGCATCATTATGCACCGTCCCAGCCCCTGGAACGGGGGATGAACGCCACAGTAGAGAATCCTATTGTTAGTGTGAGATGTGTGTACCAGGTCCCACAGTTGAGCTCATTGGACATAGATCTTTTTCCATTTAAGCCATTTCCAATAACGCTTTTAATGGCCTTGGCTATAATGGCATAACTGGTGGAATGAGATTCGACAAATGCCAATCTGTGAAAGTCCTTGTGCCTAGCACTTGTTTGCCTTTTATTTCTATGTCAAAAACATACCAGTGAAGTTTCTTAGGACCAATGCCTGTTCGGGCTCGAGTCACCTGTTTAGCAGAAGACGTTATCATAATGTATTCAATGCATCTTTCATAAGTCAGAATGGTATGGTGAAAGAAACAGCCTTAGGGGAAGATTGTACATTGAGAAGTGAAAAAGCTGAAATGTAATCCTCCAGGGAAGTCCGAGCCAGTAAAGAAGCAGCCCAATTGTTACTATCATTCCAAGACAGACGGTTACGTTGTGAGTTAACCTGCAAAGATCCAGTAAAACCTTGACACGGATAAAAAGTCTGCAAACATAAACAGGCAATGATTGGGAAGTGATTGCTTTCCTCTCTGTGGAAGACACACATGTCTGTGAACAGCTGTGCAGCATAGTCAAAGAACAGGTAATCAATAATGCTTTAGCTTTTATGCCGGATTCTTGTGAATTGGGGGGGAGAGTCTAAGGGGTAGACTCCGTTAACCATACTAAACCCAGCCATATTAATCAAGTTAGCGCAGTGAAGCCCCCAATTATATGCCTCATCCAGCCTATTGCCCAAAGGAGGGGAAAATGAACGATCCAACACCTGTTCCCTCCAGAAGGCATCCCGTGGGTTCCTGGAATTAAGGTCCGTGCAGATGATAACAGGAGTCGTGCCCACCAGATTGGAGATGTATTTTTGCACTTCCTTAATAGTGGCCTCATGGCAACCCACGTATGGAGGGTCGCAGATGTTGATAATGATAATTTCACTAACAGTGGTAAGACTCTGAGGGATCAACACTCTACTGATTAATACATTTAGTGATGTATTAGGAATGGGGACCAACCACAAAGGTTTCCTGACTCCCAATGCCAGGCCACCTTTAGTTCGGCTTCCAGCGAACTGGGTAACCAGAGAAGAAAGAGTGTCCCACCCATCAATAATTAGGTTGTTGGTAAGCCAGGTCACCCGTAGAGTGATGACATTGAAGTTGTCAATGTGATCAAGTAGACCATCATGTTCAAACAAATGCAGATAAACTTGCGTAATCCAGCGCAGAAGAAGAAAAGGGGAGCTAGGAATACTGCAGCCTCCTTTGGTTAACCATGCTTGCTAGCCAATACCAGTGGCATTCATCACCCTTAGCCACATCCAGTGTGCCAACCCACACAGGTAGTGACTTTCCCCGTAATTGGGATAATTGCCTATAACATTTGACTGTGAGGATGGACCGATCACGGCAGCAGCCCCTGATGCCCTCGGGAGGCCACTTTGTTTCCTCGCCCCCTGAGACGCATTGCTGTATGTTATGTTATGTTACTTGGCATTTATATAGCGCCTTATATATCATTGGTATGACCAATGATCATCCTAAAGATGTGCAGTTCAAGTCAGTAGAGAGAGAGAGTGTCGTATGGTGCGTGGGTGCACCGGATATGTGTGCAGCTGGTGTAGTTGTTAGATGATAGCTGCTTCATAGCGATAGGTGTGCTGAGGAAATCAGTTGGATGTGTTCAGTCTGGTGGGATGACACCCAGACTGAGTTCTGGCTACTTTAGGCCTGAGGAACGCCTATGCTGGCTGGAATGAGCTTAAGCTAGCTATGTTTTATTAGGGTGATGAGGTGTTTGTGGGGTCGTGTTTGTATGAATTATCAGAGGTATAGCTATGTTCTAGTTGAATGATGGTGTATAGAAGATGTTAGGGAGATTTCTCACACACATGCTTAATTCCCTCTACCTTAGAGCCCTCCAGCTGCTTTGCTATATTTTGGGGCTTTGAACTTTTCATTTTCAATGTGTGTTGCACTTATGTGATCTTTGGATATGGTGTTTTAAACAAACTCCATGGCATCATCTTTTTCTGTGTGTCACACAGCACCTTCAGTGCAGTAGCACAGGGCTGTCTTTCAGACTCCCCAAGGTTTAAATACCTTCTCTGGGACTGACTACCGTCTCCCAGAGAATGTAAAGTTAAATTGACTTTACTAGTCTCTTTAAATGTACTGACCCAGCACACACTATCTTCCTATAGAGTGCTGTAAGGACTGCTTAGCTTCCCCTGAGTCCAAGCACTCATGTAACAGTAAAATGTTACCTTTTCCTACTTTAAATGGCTGGTGGCAGTGGTTTAGATCAACTACTGTGATTTTTCCCAACCGCTAGTAACGATAGCTAAAAATCAAGGTTTTTCAAAATGGCGCCCAAGGCCTATCTGTAAAAACAGACTCCGGAAAAGTCCTTCTTGTGGTTGTCTATCCGCACCAAACCAGGTTTGGTCCCTTTGTTCGTGCCCTTTGGCGGGCTTCTGTGCTGAAGCCCTCCTCTGGTGCCAGAGTGTCTGGGGTGGACAGGATGTGAGGGAGGTGTCCGAAACTCCCTGTGCTTAGTCTCCTAGGAGACCTGAATGCACTCTGGCGTGATTGGCTGGCTGGCTGTCCGGCAAGGACAGCCACCCTGCCGGGTGAGTGACAGCCAGGCTGAATGAATGAGGGGAAAACTGTTTAAAAGCAGGTCTCTGGGACTTGGAAAGCAGAGTCGACCACTGGAACAAAAGAACCGAAGAGGAGAGGAAGGAATAGCACTGCTGCAACTCCTGGATGACCAGTGAAGCCCTGCTGCAGGTCTGAATTGCCTGAAACTCAGATGACAGAGAAGCCCTTCAAGGTTAACTTCTTCCCTTGAGTTTGGTGGGAACAACCAACTCGCAAGCCACCTGGACACCATCCTATTCTAGTCGAATTTTCATCGGAGTGCTGTTGAAAACCGGATAGCCAGAGGGAAGGAAACTAGGGGGACTTTAAGGAACTCACACCTTAAACCGACATATAGCTACAGCTTTTGGACTCTGCCCTGGGCAGTGCAGGAACCTCCTAAAATCCTCCTTCTTGTCCCCATGACTGAAGCTCAGGAACAGTGATATCTGCTTGAACTGCCAGGGACAACTGCCTCAGCTACAGCTTTCTTCATTTAAAAGGTATTGTGCAAACGTGGTCCGGAAATCTTTTTGGCCATCGAGAAAGTGCGTGAAACTTTCCCCAATGACAAAGGCTTGTCCTTCCCTAATCATTCGTCAAACTTTTCGCCTAGCCAACTCCTTTAAAAGTCTGTGGCAAAGACTTAACCGTTACATACCAGAACTGTGCTATCCTATACAATAGACTCGGAACCATTGACTTTGGCCCATGCCTATTGAGAAGAATTGCTGGTTGTATTTAACTTGAACCCTTTGCCCTGCCTATGATTGTATTTGGGCTGTCTTTTCTTATAACCTTGTCTTTTCCCTGCATTTCTAAGTATCCAACGTGCCATTTTGCTCACACTTCATTTTTGAGCTAAACTTGTTTAGTTAGTTACTTACCGGTTGGATTTTTGTGGTGTATTAGTGTGTGATATTGAGCTGCTTGTGCTAGTCTAAACGTTTGAGTAAATAAATGTATATTCTTTTACTGAGAAACCTTGAGGTAGTGTTTACTTGAATGACTGTATTAGTTGGTCCTTTGTGTAACTTGTTCTACTGCTCACAACTCTTGAGATACGTCTGGCTGCTCAGCCACCACTATAACTTTACTGTGTAATACAGGCTTGTACCAAAGGTGAAATTGTGCTTACACTTGTAGTCCGAATTGCCTGTAGTGATCCCAAAGGTTACTGGAGGTGATTCTGCCGAACAGAAGAGAGTGGGCGTAGTGGTGTGATATGGTGTTTATCAGTAAAACGCCTGAGACCAGGCACGTGAGTAGGGCGGTGGGTACGTACATAGCAACATACATACGTGAAGAGACATGATGGATATGGGATACAGATATGTATGGGGATAGAGGTACATACCATATATAGGGTATACAGATATTTGGTAACATCATGGTGAACAGGTGTTGCCTCTATCCGCAACATCTGCACCATCCGTAACCTCCATGACATCCGCACCATCTGTATGATCCGCAACATCCACAACATCCGTACCATCCGCAACATCTGCACCATCCACAGCATCTGCAGCATTCGCACCGTCTGCAACATCTGCACCATCCGTAACATCCATGACATCCGCACCATCCGGCATATCCATACCATCCGTCACATCCTTCACATCCGCACCGTCCGTCCGTCACATCCGCACCGTCCGTCCGTCACATCCGCACCATCCATGACATCCGCACCATCCGTACCATCCATGACATCTGCACCATTCCTGACATCCGCACCATCCGTGACATCCGCACCATCCGCACCATCTGCACCATCCGTGATATCCGCACCATCCGTAACATCTGCGCCATCTGTAGCATCTGCACCATCCGTAGCATCTGCACCATCTGCAACATCTGCACCGTCCGCAGCATGTGCAGCATTCGCACCATCCGCAACATCCGCACTATCCGTAACATCCACACCATCCACACCATCCGTGCCATCCGCACCATCTTTGGCATCCGCAGCATCCGTCACATCCGTACCATCTATCACATCCGCACCATCTGTCACATCCGCACCATCCGTCACATCGGCAGCATCCGTCACATCCGCACCGTCTGTCACATCCGCACCATCTGTGACATCCGCACCGTCCGTGACATCCGCACCATTTGTGACATCTGTGACATCTGCACCGTCCGTACCATCCGCACCGTCCGTACCATCCGCATCGTCCGTACCATCCGCATCGTCTGTACTATCTGCAACGTCTGTAACATTCGTAACATTCGCACCATCCATATCATCCACACCATCCTCTCCGTCCCTGCCATCCACACCGGCCATGTTATCCACTCTATCTGAGCCATCCGCTTAATCTGAGCCATCCGTACTATCCGTACCATCCACACATCTGAGTCATCCACCTGTCGGAACCATCCCCTCTGTTAGTGCCGTTCATTCCATCCGTGCCGTCCATTCTATTCCTACCAATCTATTCTGTCCATGCCATCCATTCCATTTGTGCTATCTGATCCATCCGTGCCATCCACTCCGTCTGTGACATCCACTCTATCTGCTATCTATATAGACATTATCTGTAGGGCCGTCTGGTCTAAGACACATGGGCAGGTCGAAGGGGATATACTTTGTGACATGCATGGTGATAATCGGATGGATATCATACACTCAATCTGATCCATTCACTTCTTCTGTAGCACCTACTTCATCCGTACCCTCCGCTCCATCTGTACAATCTACTCCGTCCTTTCCATTTACTCTTTCTGAAACATCTACTCTGTACGTGCCAACCACATCTTCCGTGCCATCCACTCTATCTGTACTGTCAGTGCCATCCACTCCACCTGATGCATCCACTCTGTCCTTTCCAACTACTTCATCCACTCCATCTGTTCCGTCTATCCTGTCTGTGCCATCTGTTCCATCCACACCATCCATTCCATGGGTGCCCTCTGCGCCATCTGTTAAATCCACCCCCTCCACACCATCCGCACCATCTACGCCATCTGCTCCATCCACACCATCCGTTCCATCCACACCATCTGTTCCATCTCTGCCATCTGTTTCAACCACGCCATCCGTTCCAACCGCGCCATCCGTTCCAACCGCACCATCCGGTCCAACCGTGCCATCCGGTCCAACTGCGCCATCTGGTCCAACCTCGCCATCCGTTCCAACTGTGCCATTCGTTCCAACCACACCATCTGTTCCGACCACACCACGTGTCTAGACCACACTACATGTTCAGACCACACCACCCGTACCAACCACGCCACCCGTTTCAACCACGCCACCCGTTTCAACCACACCACCCGTTTCAACCACACCACCCATTCCATCTGCACCACCCATTCCATCTGCACCAACCACTCCATCCGCACCATCCACTCCATCCGCACCATCCGTTCCATCCGCACTATCCATTCCATCCGCTCCATCCGCTCCATCTGTTCCATCCGCTCCATCTGTTCCATCCACTCCATCTGTTCCATCCACTCCACCCGTTCCATCCACTCTATTTCAACCATTCAATCCGTTGCATCACTCCATCCGTACTATCCACTCCACCCGTACCACCCCCTCCATTCGCACCACCGACTCCATCCGTACCACCCACTCCATCCATATCATCTGTACCACCCACTCCATCCGTACCATCCGTACCATCCACTCCGTTCGTGCCATCCACTCTATCTGCTATCTATATAGACGCTATCTTTAGGAGCGTCTGGTCTAAGACACATGGGCAGGTCGAAGGGGATATACTTTGTGACATGTATGGTGATAATCAGATGGATATCATACACTCAATCTGATCCATTCACTTCTTCCATAGCACCTACTTCATCCGTACCCTCCGCTCCATCTGTACAATCTACTCCGTCCTTTCTATTGACTCTTTCTGAAACATCTACTCTGTATGCGCCATCCACGTGTTCCGTGCCATCCACTCTATCTGTACTGTCGGTGCCATCCACTCCACCTGATGCATCCACTCTGTCCATTCCAACTACTTCATCCACTCCATCTGTTCCTTCCATCCTATATGTGCCATCTGTTCCATCCACATCATCCGTTCCATGCGTGCCCTCTGCGCCATCTGTTAAATCCGCGCCATCCGCACCATCTGTGCCATCCGCTCCATCCATACCATCTGTTCATTCCAACCACATCATCTGTTCCGACCACACCACCTGTCTAGACCACACCACCTGTTCAGACCACACCACCTGTTCAGACCACACCACCCGTACCAACCACACCACCCGTTTCAACCACACCACCCGTTTCAACCACACCACCCGTTCCATCTGCACCATCTGCACCATCCGCTCCATCCGCACCATCCGCTCTATCCGCACCATCCGCACCATCCGCACCATCCGTTCCATCCGCACCATCCGTTCCATCAGCACCATCCGTTCTAACCGCACCATCCGTTCCATCTGCACCATCCATTCCATCCTCACCATCCGTTCCATCCGCACCATCCCTTCCATCCGCACCATCCCTTCCATCCGCACTATCCATTCCATCTGTTCCATCTGCTCAATCCGTTCCATCCGCTCCATCCGTTCCATCCGCTCCATCTGTTCCATCCACTCCACCCGTTCCATCACTCTATTTCAACCATTCAATCCGTTGCATCACTCCATCCGTACCATCCACTCCACCCGTACCACCCACTCCATTCGTACCACCGACTCCATCCGTACCACCCACTCCATCCATATCATCTGTACCACCCACTCCATCCGTACCATCCACTCCATCCGTTCCATCCACTTCATCCGTTCCATCCATTCCATCCGTTCCATCCGTTCCATCCACTCCATCCGTTCTATCCTATCCTGTGGGTAGGAGCCGAGGTTTTGAATACTAGGAGGAGTAGTCTCGATGTGTGTTTTTTCATTGGGTTGCTGGGGAATTGTATGCACATCTTTAGGATGATCATTGGAGTTACGGGAACAGCCATGTTTTTAGTAATTTGCGGAATGACAGATAGTCTTTGGTGTGACGGATGTGAGGTGGAAGCGAGCTCCATAGAGTGGGGGCCAAGGCTGAGATGAGGATCCTCCGATCCTGACCAAGTTGGTGGTTGGGATCAACAGGAAGAGGGTGGAGCTAGATCTCAGGGTGCTGGTATGGAGCTCCAAACTCACTCTGAGTAGCAATAGGTGCATCTGACTGTTGGATTTTAGCTGAGTTAGCTGAGTATTTGCCTCAGGATACCAGATCCATGCACGCGTCATCCTCCACTGCCCTCTATTCATACCCCAGTCGATTAAGTGCAGGACAGTAGACCATAATCCATGTACTTTTACACCTTTGCAAATACTATGAAATCCATTGTAAACGCTGTTTGCCATCCACAAATGGCAGGCAGTGTTTACTCATTTTGGAAGGCAAAGTGCAAAAGGGTAGCGTGCAAGAGAGTATGCCACCATTTTACACTCCCCTTTCACTGTGCTGTGCAAAACGAGTAAACACTCCTGGCCTTATGTGAGCATTTGAATAAAACAAAAATTGAAAATTACAGGTCAGAACTTCATACGCAAAAGAATAAATGTAACGTGTCACTTCCGGGGATTTTCTCAGGGAACTCGAAAATGAGCTCCATTGTCTTCAGAGCAGGAATAGCACAAAGGTAGTCAATGTGATCACTCTCGTGGCATTGCCTGGTAGGATATTTAAAGAGTTTTGTAAACCTGTGGCACATTATAAAACGCCAAACAAATAAACTAAATGAAAAAAATAATTGAGAACAGAGACTTCACATCCGATGCCACTGTTTTTCCAATCTGCAGCTATACACGCAAGACTATTAATCACTTGATTGGAGTCATGCACATACATCAACATTTCAAGAACGAAGATGTGTAGAAAGTGATGTGCAAAGGTTGACAAAGATTTTAGTATCAAACTCAGGCCAGAGACAACTGGGTGGTGAGGAGTTATCAATATAACTGTCATATTTGTGTTTCTTTAACAGTGTTTGTCTCACTGGATTTTTATTAGGAATTGTCACTGATTCAATCACGGTTTCGGGTGTCAACCTATTGAATTATCTTCAACCAAATGTATGCTGTGGGCCTCTGTTGGCCCAGACGATAAAGCATTGCATTCCCCAATTGTCTAGTCATTCCAAACTCATACTTGGACGTATCCATTACCACAATGCCCCTGCCTTTGTCAGCTGGCTTTCTGTTGATGGGGGTATCTAATGCACCACTGTGGAGATATTCTGGCAACTTATTGTTGCATTAGGTCCAACCTCTGTCAATTATTGTAGTACTCCTTCCTTGAACACCACACTTTCTGAGGCATGTGTCAGTTTTAACAGATACTTCGTATTTCCCCAAAAATGATGCACGAAATGTTTGTGAAAGAAGGTGAGAAGATCCTGTTAAAAACGAACCTTAATGACTGCTGCAGCATTGGATAAAACTTAGCACCCAATCAAACAATCTCTCCTTTGCAGGGTCCAAGACTCTGGATGAGAGATTGATAACAGGTGCTCTGCTATCGTCATACATTTTATTTGATCAGCATAATACAATTCTGTTACAATACATAAAAGGAATATAGATACACAAAAGCATCTCACAATGTGTAAAAACAGATTACAAAACCCTTGCCACAAAATACGCAAAATATCTTAAAAAGTGACTGACCCTGTAGCTCTGTTTTAAGGGGAGAGGGAACAAGGCCATACGCATTCTCGCATACCCCAATCATCTCAGGAGGCCTCCCTGCTTCTTCCAGGCTTTCTAAATAAAGGTGAATACAAAGAGGACCACCACTGGATTAGCAGTTGAGTTTGGCTCAAATGGGTGCTTCCTGTAATTTAAGCTTCTATTAACAAGGGTCTTATCTATAATCACCTTAGACATGTATAATTCTTACACAGGAACAAGAAGTGGGCAACTCTCTCCAGTCCCACATCATGGGCACCGAAGCAATCCACATTTTAGGTCTAGCCTTCCTTCTCTGTAATGTTTTCAACAGCAAAAAAAACCTAATCAGAAATTTACAGGCACATTTCTCATTTTAAAAGAGCTCATTTCATTCAGATAGGGTTCCTATACCTTATAACATTTAATTTCGAAATACTGTTCTAGCCTTGGATTGCACTGAGCTAAATACCTTTTTTTGACATCGGCAATCCCCCAGATAAGCCTGGGAGAACTTTCTCAAAAGTGATCCTAATGAGAGTCGGGTGGGTTAGTGGATACCAGCTGAGTTTTCTTCAAACCAAATCTGCCTGAATCTCCTTTAAGAGCCCTACATGTTTCGGAAAGTTCAGAAGAGGTTTGGACAGCTTTTGGCTGATTCTTGGTGAGAAAAGCATACACAAAATAACTTTAAAGGCTTCAGGAAAGAAGAGAAAGTTTGGGAGAAAGGGAGGGATTGGGGGAGGATGGGCCTGGAAGTGGGGGCAAGAAGATGTGGAGTCCTGTGCATCTGTGAATGTTATCCAAGTAGGATAATATGAAATGCTACAGTAAGATATATCAGTAGATTAACAGACCTGCAGCAGAGATCTATATGTAACCAGCAGGTCCCAGATTTGAATCTGGGGAAGAACCTTGTATTATTAAAGTTGATCAACATAGTACAGTTGAAGTGGGGAATTGTAAAAGGAAATGTCAGACCAGCAGTGTCAGTCACATGTCAAACATGCCTGGGTCTGCTTATCATCACTTGGAGATTGACACATAGAGTATTATAAAGGTTTATAACATTGCAATACAAGGAATTCAAAACCGACATGGATCTCTGAAATGCCTGTAGGTCTGGTGAAGAGTAGGTCGTGCAGTAGGGGTGCATGCTGTTTCATCCTGCTTTGCTTATTTATTTACTAATAGGGACAGCTCACTGCTGCAGGTTGATGACCTCAAAAAGGGCAGTAGGGCTGAGGCAGAGGCTGTCAACTGTCAAGCATTCATGATTAATGGCTTTGACATTCCCTAAAAGAAAAACATTTGGTTAAGCAGGATTGCAGTGTTAAGCGCTTACCCTGTGGGGAAAAAAACACATATCTACCATAAGAGGTCTATTTTCATGACCGTTGATGGCGCAAGTGTTGAGATTTGCTAGTGCATCTCTTCTCTTGTGAACAAAAAAGATGTGGCATATTCACAAAGTTTGTGAAGAAGACGACCTGCTAATTTCTTTAATAATGTGCATAAAAAATGCATTCTCTGTGCTTTTTTATTTGCATCAATTTTGGGGGATTTTTTTGAAGATTACAATTATTTTTCATCAGTTTTAATTTTGCGTTCTGTATTAAAGAATAAGACAGATTCAATCCATTCATCATATAGACACTTTGCTTTCTTTTAGCATCCCTGGAAGGAAAAGTATTTTCTATCCCATTAACTTTTTGACTTATTTGCTTTAAACATGTGCTGGCAGGAAAATGTCTGAACTCTTCAGCCTAATGTTTACAGCAACGTTTCATCAGAATGAAATTGTCATGAGCTTAACCCAAATCCGAACAACCCAAAAACATTTAAAATCCATGCGATTCTGGGTTTGTCACAGACATAGTCGCAATAACTTTGATTACTTTTAAAACCAAAGGTTGAAGAGAATCGGGTGAATCCCATTAATAGGACCAAATGAGCATAGGAGGATCTTAATATCAACGAATCAGGGAAGGGAATGTGACCCTCTAAGGGGCATTACTTCCTGCAAGTGATTCCTAAACACATAGTTACACTGCTGCCTAAACATTAGCCCATATAAGAGCCAGATTTAATGTTGCCCACTTGATTATTTATCCCAGCTCCTTTGCCAACAAAATATTGGGTGATGATGTTGGAGGGCCAAATAGGGTCTTTCAAAAGGTATTTCCAACAGTTTGGAGGTTGTTTATGTGTGAATAGCCCACCAGCTCACGCCCATGAAAGGCACTGGAAGTAGCCATGCACTTCTATGCCCGCACCCCAGGGTCTAATGAATGGCCCCCGAAGCTCTGAATAAACCTTAATGCCCCACCACCCATGGATTCTCTTAAGGGTCAGTTCACTTTTTACAATCTGTGGCTTTTAACTACCAGATAGCAACGGTCAGATCCCAAGATGATCAAACTCCTGAACAACATTCATTGCATTGGCCCCAAACATCAGCTTGTGGCTCAAAGGTTTTTCTAGCGCCTGAAATCATTTTACCCTGGATTTGGGTTATTCAGAATCTCTGGCTCTGTCTTAAACTGGCTTTGTTCCCACATCAAAGATTGTTCTTTCTACATGCTGTGAGCTAGAAGTACCTCTTCCCCAGCAACTCTCCACTATTCTGTTCCCCAAAGCTCAGTCAAGAGGCCTCGACTTTTCTCGCTCTGTAACGCTTCTCTTTTTCTTCATTTACTGATACAACCCATCATAAAATCTCAGACTGTCTCCTGGCAATGCAATCATGGATGCATTATTACTCTCTTCATCTAAATCCTTCTAAAACCGAAATTCTTGTTTTCGCTTCTTCATTTATTTCTGCTCCTTCCCCCCTTTGTTCATATCTGTTCTTCATTTTCACATCTCCCTCTCTCCTGCCGGCCGTAATCTTGGGGTCGCTTTTCATTACTTCCCTTTCCCATTCACCTCCCACATTTCTAATACAGCACATGCTTCTCGCTTCCAACTCTTCAATATATGCAAGGATCGCCCTCTATTATCATTTCATGCAACCAAACTTTCTATTTCTTCTCTTGTCCTATCAAGACTTGACTACTGTTCACTGTATTTTTGTATATCTTCCTGCTTATCATCTGGCCTCTCTGCATTTGATCTATAATGCTGCCTTTTCGTATCCTTTTCTTACTTCCTTTCTACCCCTCGATTTCTGATGTACTATGCCTGGCTCACCTATGAATCCTGCCTTTTGCTTCATTTTTTTTAAACTCTATTAATTCCAACACTTAAAAAACAAACGTCAACAACAACAACAAACATTATAGAACAATGTGAACAGTTGAACTGTGCCACATCAAAGAAATCCAAGAAGTACAGTTGTACTGTATTTTAATTTGTATTCTAGACAGCCTGACATGTGTTTCGTGCGTAGCTCTTCCTCTGAGGCTGTACCAATATAATCAGTTTTGTTTATTGGATACATTGATATATACGTTGCCGTTCACAGTATGTAGTCCAAACCAAGGGATCATTAGAGGTTCTGCCACATATATGCAATAGGTTAAACACCAAGGTCATACACCATTAGTAACAGCATTAGGTGAAATCCATAACAATGCATGGTAGCATAATAAATAATCTGAACCAATTGTTGTGAAAATTACAATTCAACAGTTACCATTCCAGTAGTGGCATCAAAGCAATCCCAGAATCAGGAAAATAAAGACAAAAAGACAAAAAACAACAGCAACTATTAGCTAAGGTGGTGGATAGACAACCGTGAGCAGATCTGTAACAATTCCGAAATTCACTAAATAATATTTAAGGAGCACAATGAAAAGGGCATGTCCAATTGAAAATCTGCACAATAGATGATGACAGAATATGTGAATAGTGATTTAACACAGACCAAAAGTTAAGTTGCCAATCTCACTATCAAATACATATTGTTCCAATGAACTACCAATTAGGTGAGGTAACCAATATATGGTTCATAGTCTGAAATCTAGATCATGAATAAGACAAAATGACTGTGTAACTAATCTGATTACGCTAATTATAGAGAAGAATTACCATGTGTTTAAAACCGGAAAGATATAATTATTTTACCTTAATTAGGCTGCGATTGCAATTGTACAATAGTAAGAACTTCAATGTGTCCACACTGCCGCCGTAATTGGAAGAAAATAGAAGTCGACAATTACAGTGAGGGTTCAGCGAAGTTGCGTTAACCAGTGCGTCAAATCCAATTGGAAAATGAAAGTGGAAAAATAACACACAGGCTTGAATTAGACGGAGGTCTTAATTAATCAAATTACCGCTCATTATGTATGGCAGGGACTGTATGAAGGTGTCCAGAACGTCTCGCTTACCTGCCTTCCGGCATTCGAATGAATCAAGGGAGGGCGCATGAGCGCATTGTCAGTGATTATAATGCAATGCTATACCGCAAGCTGCGATGGACTCTGCGGTCACTCTGAGGCCACCATCTTGTGTGAGGAAATCAACGTCACACAATAATAACGTCCATATACATGGTTGAATACCTGAATTGAGTCAGGGAATTCCTGTGTAAGTTGCACATAGCGTTATGGGCCACTTGGAGATTACACAAATGATGTTTCAGCTATTGTCCATTTTTTCAGGTCTGCCCACCACATTTCTGCTCATGGCCCTGTGCTCGTATTCCATGCTATCGCTATGCAGCATTTCGCCAGAATACACATTAGGTCTTTCATTTTTGCTATATGAGCCTCATCACGAGTTTGGCGGTAACTCTTAAATCCGGCAGTCGTGCTATTACCACCAGATTTAAGGGTCCGCCAAATCAGGGCTTCGGCGGATTTCTCCTCAGCTCTCAGCTGGGGGGAAATCTGCCGAAAATTCACGCTATTAACGCCGGCGGGAAATCCGCCGGCGGTAAGAGCGCAAAAATTCCCCATTGAGCCCAATGGGGAATGGGGCATTCCCGAATGGGCTCAGTGGGGAATGGGGAATTCCATTACCGCCAAACCCATGATCCGGTGCTAATAGCGCGAGGGGGTTTGGCGGTATGGCTAATACCGTTGGCGTTACCACCCGCCCAACTCGTGATGAGGACCTATGTGTCTGTTGTTTGCCGCCCCTCGGGAACAGCCCCAGGAGGTAACATTCCGGTGACCACACTTGCATTTGGATCCCTCCTGCCTCCGCCCTCGTTATCACTGTGTCCCAAAAGTTCAGTATCACAGGGCAGGACCAGAACATATGTATCATATCTGCCTGTTCTGCCACACAATGTGGGCACCTTCGGGTTTCTTTGTGTCCCATGTGCGACATTCTCTTGGATGTGAGGTACGCACTGTGCATGAGGTACAGCTGCATTTGCTTTAATCTCACATTTCTGGAGGCATTTCTGGCATACTGAAGTGTCCTGTTCCACTCCCCATCTGCGAAGGTCTTGTGGAGCTCCTCTTTCCATCTAGCTCTTGCTTGCAACTCCCTTTCATTGTTGCTACTCAGGAGCTGTTCATAGAGCCTGGATATCGTGTGTCCTCCCTCCGACACATCGTACCACGCATCCAGTACTCCCTCACTGTCTCCGTCTCCCGGCAATCTCCTTCCCCTCTTCCTGATCCTCTGTATCACACTATTGTACAATAGGAATTGTCTGCTGTGTACGTCCTGTTCATCCATTAAGGTCTGAAAATCCACCCACTGTCCTTCTTTCCATAGGTCTCTGGTCTGTGCCACTCCCTTGTCTTCCCACTGCGTGCAGTAGATAGTTAGGCACACCGTGTGAATGTCGACTTGTCCTGCTAGGGGGATTTGTCTTGAGTAGGGGTCCCATGCCCCTTGTATCTTCCAAGCTCTCCTCCACAGATTCAGGCCCAGTTGAACTATAGTAGAGAGTGGTTTGGCCGGAGCCTTGTCCATCCATGGAAGTTCTCTCAGGTAATAGTGTTGTATGGCTGTCTGAAAGAGCAATGTATCTATAGATGTATCATCCCCCAACCATTTCACAACGAATTGGAATTGTCCCGCTAGGTAGTAGCGTTCAAAGTCTGGTAGCTTGATTCCCCCCCATTCATAATCTCACTGTAGTGTGGTCAGCGCTATCCTGTCCCACCCCTCCCCCCTGTGAAACCATATATTATATGAAGAGGCCTGGTATGATATCTTTAGAAATCCATTGCTTATTTAGTGAATTATTAGTAATGAGTGACTCATTTAGGGATTCAGTTATCCATCATTCATTCTGATTAGTAGCGACATTAGGTATTCCACTATCCACATATTATTATGTTATTAAGTATTATGTATGCATTCTAGAGACACGCATGAGTGTGCACTTAGAAGTATGCATTGAGCCTTAGAATAGCACTTGGGTTGCGAGAGAAAGAGTAAACGCTAGAATGCATGAGGCCTATGACATTCTGAAGCCATTGACACACAGAAGAGCAGTGCCACGGTCTGCGGACATTGCTATGGTACACTGTGAGCGAGGAATGCGTAAACATTTGCTTTGCAGACAGAGATTAGATGTGACTCTTGCCTTAGTAGAAACAGAGAAAGGCATGGTATCAGCAGGCCCTGGCTTGTTCGCAGACAGACGAGAAGGTGAGGGCTATGCAAGGAGTGAGTTGCTTTAGAGAGAGACATGCACGGACAAGAAGGGGATTTTTAGCTTGCCAAGAGCTGACAGTGAAGGAGAATATGGAGAGAGATGGGAGGATGGGGTTTCGTAACACAGATAGCATGTACAAGATAGGCTGAAATGTCACAATGACAGAACACACTGAAATAGTAAATGTGTACACAGACTTTAAGGCGCTTGGAGAGAAATGCTGGTTTGACAGAAACGAGTGAATGCTTAATGTAACCATAGAGATTTATGTACGTCATTGAAAAATATATCCAGGGGTGAGGTGTTTGGGAAGGGATTGATGGAGATGTACTTCGGAAGACGTTTTTGGTTTTCATGAGCGAGAGAGGCGCGGAGAAGAGTTTTGGGTACAGCAGAATCGGATGGCATTGGCTGACATGCAGAAAGCTTTTAGGGTGCAGATGAGAGCAGAGTTTGCGAGCTTGGCAGAGGCTTGAGGCAGTTCGAGTGACCAGATTGGCAGAGGGAGCTGGAAAGGAGAAAGGGGCCATGTGCTTGAGATCAGCCCGATGCAGATCGGTGGGGGCAGCCTGCAGCACATGCAGAGGGGAGTATTGCTGATTGATTGAGTAGGCCTAATTGATCTGAATAAGACACGTGCCAATGGGGAATTAGGACAGTCACTCACACAGAGCTTTTGGTTTGATAGAAGGGGAAATCAGACAGGGATTGTCTTAGAGAGAGAGTGTGAAGTGTGGTGTGGATTGGAGAGGAATGCTGAATGCTGACACTTGCCATATGTATTTTGCTATTAGCTTGATAGATCCAGCAGGACTGGATAAATTGCTATTAGATTGCTTGCATTAGAAGCCTGTAAGGCTTACATTTATTGCATTGCATTGTAGATTTGCACCCAGAGCATAAAAGGTGCAAATTCGGGTTTAGCATTATAGTAGTATTTGTATCATGCCTTGCTGTGCATGAATAAATGTATTTTTTTGTTATAATTGAAACTGACTTGTGTGTTTTCATTTGTGTCCATTGTTATCTTATTTCTCGTGTCATTTCTTAGTGTTTGGTTTGTAGTGTATGTTGTATCTTGTGTCCATTCTTAGGGTTATGGTATTAGGGTATGTTTGTGTGTCCATAGCATAGTAATTTAGGAGTAACACAGTGTACAATCGCCCTGAGATACATGAGCTGGGGGGTCAGATTGCACCACCCCCCAAGGTAGATTTGTTTTCAGTCTAACACCCCCACAGGAACTCTCTCACCAGTGTGTGTATCCGTCTAAAGAAGGGCCTGGGAATGTTACATGGGGTATTAGTAAAGTGATATAATAGGCGGGTCAGGACCGTCATCTTCAATAGGGCTGCTCTTCCTATCATCCACAGTGGGAGTGTTTTCCAGAACATCATAGCCTTTGCTATTTTGGCCAGGGTCGCCTGTGTATTAGCCGTGTGTGTTGCTGTGGTGCTGTGGTGTATGTCCACTCCAAGTAGCAGAAAGTGGTTGGTGTCCATGTGAGTCCTAGGCTCGGAAACCGGTCGGGACGGCCTCCCTCAAGACTCCAAGTATTTCTCCTTGTTGGTCGTGATACCTAACAGTCTGGCAAATGCCCCCAGTGCTTCCAACAGGTCTGGCATGTTTTCCCTTGGATTCCCAACATAGAGGAGTATGTTGTCTGCATTGATTAATTTCTTATTTATTTATTTATTTATTTAATTTATATAGCGCGCAGACAGCCCA
This sequence comes from Ambystoma mexicanum, assembly GCF_040938575.1. Taxonomy (NCBI): domain Eukaryota; kingdom Metazoa; phylum Chordata; class Amphibia; order Caudata; family Ambystomatidae; genus Ambystoma; species Ambystoma mexicanum. The sequence goes on from NC_090930.1 coordinate 1,319,565,910, forward strand.
GGGGTATTGTGGCACTGTTACTTGCAAGGAAGACTTAGTTACAATGTGTGCAGGTTGTGCCTTGGGTTACAGTGAGGCAGTGACGTGTGATCAGATATACCACATAATACATCATACAATATAATCATGTGGGCTAGGCCATGTGTTTGTTAGATGAACAGGGTCGTTTTCAGGGCTTTCCGAAAGGCGGTCAGTGAGGGTTCAGAGCGCAGGGAGCTAGGGACGGTGTTCCAGTGTACGGCAGCGAGGTACGGGAAGTTGGAGCCCCCTGCTCTGGTCCTTTTTACCCTGGGTACTGAGAGCATGCTGGCATAGGGTGACCTAGTGGGTCTTGTGGAGGAGACCGGGTGGATCCTCTGGGACAGGTACATTGGGGCGGCAAGATGGACACATTTGTGGGTGATGCTTAGAGCCTTGAATAAGATCCTTTCCTTTATGGGGAGCCAGTGGGACGCTTTTCTGGCAGCGGTGATGTGCTCTCTCTTGGCAATGCCTTGTGCAGCGCGTAGGGCACTGTTCTGTATTACTTGGAGTGTCTCAAGATTTTTGTTGGAGGTCCCAAGGAAGAGAATATTGCAGTAATCAAGTCGCGAGCCAGTTATGGCCCTGGCTATGTTAGTGCAAGTGTCTTTTGACAGATAAGGTCTGATTGCGTTAAGGAGTTTTGCATGGTAAGCGGCCGAGGAGGCAATGGCGTTTACGTGTCTGGTCTTGGATAGGTTGGAGTCTAAGTAGACTACTAGTGTTTTTACCGTGTCAAGTACTGGGATCGTGATTGAGTCAATGGTGAAATGACTGAACTGTGGGTCAAGTTTCTTGATGGTGTCAGGGGAGCCTACGAGTAGGAGCTCAGTTTTGTCAGAGTTAAGGCAGAGGCCGTTGATAGCCATCCACATTTGTAAATTGTAAATTGTAAATTGTGTTGTAAATGTTGTTGAGGGTAGCAGAGTCTGTGTCATAGTCGCCTGTCAGAGTGAGAAGGATCTGTGTGTCGTCGCCATAGTTGGTGTGAGAGATGCCCATGGCGTCAAGGATGAGGAAGAGGGGGCGGGTGAAGATGTTGTAGAAGGTGGGGCACCCCACATAGCATGATGGTGGGTGACGCAGTGGCTAGGTCAGAGAAGACCTGCATGGTCCTGCCTTGGAGGAAGGAGGTGATCCATGTAGTGGCTTCTTGGGGGAAGTTGGCTGTGGAGGAGAGGTGGTGGCAGAGGATGTCGTGGTCTACAAGATCAAAAGCTGCCAACAGATCCAGGAGAAGGAGCAGGACAGGTTTGCCTTGGTCCCTTGTGTCGTCCATTTGGTTTTTGAGGTCGAGTAGGGCGGTCTCTGTCCCATGCCTAGGGCGAAAGCCGGATTGTCTCAGTCCAAGGAGGTTCTGTTCTTCAAGGAAGTGCTGGACCTGCAGGTAGGCTGCTTTGTCTAGAATCTTGAGGAGGAAAGGGGCAGTGGTGATGTGGCAGTAGTTATTAGGGGAGGTGGGGTCAAGTGGGGGTTTCTTTATGAGGGGTCGGACCCATGCTTCCTTGAGGCAGGCGGGGACTCTCCCTGTGGTGAAAGAGGCATTGACGAAGGCTGTTAGGAAAGGCACCAGGGTGTCTGCGCAGTCTTTGATGATGGAGGCAGGACAGGGGTCGCCTTTTCAATTGGAGGGTTTTATGTTTTTCATAATGTTGATCATGTCGTTTTCTTGGATGGTTTTAAACGAGAAGGTGGGTGGGGCCTCAGTGGGTGATGGGGGCAGTGGTGGTGGGGAGGGTGTAGTGTGGGTGGAGAGTGTTAGTTTGGTGTGCAAGATTTTGGCTTGGAGGGAGCTGATCTTATTGCGCATGGCTGTTTGGATGTTGTCACACCATTCTTTGTCCTTAGTGAAGTTTTGGGGGGTGCGTGTGGGGGTCTCAAGTTCCCTGAATATGGCGAAGATTTCCTTGGTGTTTGACTTGGCCTCAGTAATTCTCTCTTCAAAGGATTTAGCTTTGGCTTTAATGATGGCTTTCTTGTAATTATTTGCAAGGGATTTGAAGTTGAGTTTGTCTTTCTCATCCCGGGATGTTTGCCAAAGAGCTAATGCTGCCCGTTTGTCGGTGCGTAATTTTAGAAGGTCTTGGGTGAACCACGCATTAGCGTGTCTAGTGGGTTTGGTTTTCCGAGGTTTAAGTGGGGCGATGGTATTGATTGCCGCTGTGATGGCAGTATCATAATTTTTTGCCAGGGTTTCTGGGTCGTAGGAGAATGGGGCTATGAAGGCAGGTCCCTGTAAGAAGGATAGGAGTCTTTCTTTGGTCAGTTGACGGGCACTCCTTGTAAGGGCAGGAGGCAAGGGTAGAGGGGGGTGGGATGTGGTTGTAGTGGTGGGGATGTTAAAGGTGATGGTGTGGTGGTCGGACCATGGGGTGGGGGTGTTGCCAGTGACTGTGATGGGGCAATTGTATGATGCAATTTCTTGTGCATCGTATTTAAATGCATCCAGGGTGTAGCCCCCATACCTAACGTCCTTGGTCTCCTTCTATGTCCCTTCCCACTCTCTTCATTCTCTATTGAATCTATTTTTCTCCTCTCAACACCTAAACCTCCCTGTGCTCCCTCCTGATAGCGTTCATTCTCCATTCTGTCCCTAAGTTATGGAATGACTTACCACATGCTGTCCGGATTTCCTCTTTGCTCTCCTCTTTTTGCTCTTGCTTCAAATCCCAACAACTGAGTTCTCAATAATTGCTGTTTTTTTAATTGTGTTCATTATTACTGTACTGCCATTTGTATTGTTCATCTCTTTGGTGAAAGCGCTATGTAAATCCAATCATTTAAATTAAATGAAAGAAATGAAAAATCAATATTTAACTTGTATATACATTTACTTCCAGACCCTTCCTTTAACCGCATGTCTTTACACGTCGTATTAACTCGATCAGCCCAATCTCAGTTTGTAATAGAAAAACTGCATGGCCCGCAAATAATAAAACATGGACCTACACTAAAGCCATTTTGGGGGGACAGGAATAGAAGGGGTTTAACTCCAAACCTCTGCAGCCATGGATCAAGATCATTAATTACATTTTGAATATGGTTGGGGCCAACACATACCCCTGTCTCACCCCTTTTCTGAAGGGATAATCCCCTCCAACCTCTCACTGGCAGCCAAAGCAAATTTAGCCTTAGTGTTAACATGATGGCCCCAAATTACTGCTATGAGTTTGTCATTCATCCCCTCATCCCCAACGCCTTCCATAGGAGCTCTCTGTTAACCGAGTGAAAAGCAGTCCTGAGGCCCACAAAACTCAGATACAGCGCACATTTATACAGTTCTACATATTTGGACCAGAATAGCAATAGCTTAAGTCCCTGTTCCCATTTTCCTGCATTTTTCCGAAAGCCTCTCTGGGCAGGTTAGAGAACAGAAGTCGCATCCAACCAGCTCTGAATCCTCGCGAATGTTACTTTCCTAAAGAGCTTACACATGGGTTCCAAAAGTGGGATGGGATGGCAATTTCCAGGTACGCCTCTGTCCCCCTTTTTGTGGATTGCAATAATTGCTGACCTACCCCAGTAAAGGCAAATAATCCCTTTACTCAAAATAAAATTATAGATACTACAGAGAAAATGAACTAAAATGTTTGTGGTACATGCAATGGTGGGTACATCTTAGTAATAATTGTGACAGCTTGCTTGTGTCAATACCATGCTGATAAGAACTTCTAAACAGCTGTACAATATGAGCCTCCCATTGTCTTCTGCCGTTGTATTCCACCTGTGAGGTAAGTAATGTTTTACTCCCCCCTAGTGATTAATGACTAAAAAGGATTGAGATCCTTAGATGTTGTTGCTTTAACCTGTGTCTCCCCTTTCTCCTCAATTCCAGAGCATGTATTGCTTCCTCACCTTGTTAAGACTATCTGCCCTGCAACTCTGATCTTTCTGATCGCCTGATTGAGGGATTTCTTTCCTTCCCTACAAACACTGTCGAATCATGGGAATCTACAAAATGTCGGGGAAAGATAATTCCCTCATTTAGGGTTCACTGATAAAAGGTTAAGAATATACATATATATTAACTTATCATCTGCTATCCCCAGGTTTTCTTAAGAAGTGTTAGTATGGACAAATACGGTCTTTAGCTTTGCCACTTTATATGAGAGGGTTAGTAGAACATCTTGATTCACAGCTGCCCACTTGTTGGATTTTCTCAGTACTTTCCTGAGCCTGAAGGTGCCAACTGTCTTCCCACTACAAGAATATTGGGCACAGGAAAAAGCAGATTGATACTTAGGGAGTCATGATCACTTTCTACATGTGGATCCAGCCAGAAGTTCTGAACCCAACTACAATACCCCAATTCGAAAAAACTATTATCAATCTGGGGTGAGCTTCGATCTGCCCAAAAGGTAAATGCAGCTTGGATATCTTCAGATAGCCTGTCATTAAGTGCTTATCTCAAATGAGATGGCCCAGTGCCTCATTGGTGCACCCATACTACTACACTTCACGTGTTTGTGTGGGCAGGACATAAGCAGATACCCACTGGGAGATTTCACTCCTTACTGTCTTGGCATCATCCGATTCCCTTACCACCCTCCCATTAAAATTGCCCATAACCAAAATAGGCCCATCCGCAGAGATTTGATCCTGTCTCCCCATTACATCTTTTAAGACTCTCAGGATGTCTGAATAATCATCCATACCCTGCTATTCATTGTCAATAATGAACAGCAACGGTACCCAGTAAAGTCACCTGAGAAAAGGTTGTCGTATGGCAAGATTTCCTAGATTTTCACTCACAAGAAAATCATGCACTTTCCCCAAATATTCTCAGACTGAACTTAGAATAGTAAAGCATTCCCGTCCTTGAGTGTGTGGGGGAAGACTATTAGGGGTGCATTGAAATCACCTACCTGGCGACCTTTTCCCAGGGGACATTTTCACATAGAATCACAGCAACACCACCTCAGTAGAATAGAAATGGACACAAATACAAAGGAAATTTGGGGAGCTGGTCTGAATTATCTGGCGATGAGCGAGAAGCTTTGAAATGACCCAAAAAAGGAGAATACCCCTCTTGGGTCCCCCCTACTAGAGGCGAATAAAACGGCATGAAACATAACACAGTCCGTTTTATTGGGTTCATCTAATGCCCACGTTTCCTGAAAGGCAATGATATCAGCCCTCCCAGCACCAGGGTAGCAACCCAGGCAACATTCCAACATAAGAAACGTGTCTGTTCTCGACTCTTTGCAAACTCAGACTAATCAAACCAAAGCCTCCTTCTTTTGACACCTGTGCAAGAAAGTGGTTCTGATTTGTTATCTGATCTACCGACATCTTCCTGTCATGCTCCACATACTGCCTTTGTGAAAACTGGTGACAATGTAGTTCTAAAAGAGATCTCACCGCTCGGGGAATTTTCTCACTTGCACCCAAGTAAATTAGTTATGTGTAAAACTGAGGATGGGTGCCTTGATACTAACTGTAGGCCTAGAGGTGCAGACATGGATATCCTCAGGAAGCCTAGCAAAGATGTTTGCATACAAACAACACCTTTATTTGAAAATAGGAAATCTGTGTCTGAACTATCTGCATGTTTGCCAACCCCTAAATTGTCTATATTTGAGAAAGAGTGTTTTTTTCCGTCAAATGTGGCCAGTTCCAGCTGCGTAGCGACTTTGACTTTGGGATTAAATATGAGCTCAAATAGAAAAGAACAATTACCTCATTATATTACCTTGGGCACAGACAGCTCCTCTGAATCGGGAATCCCGCACAACAATCACACCCCAAGTGTTGGTGACAGGATCAATAATAAAAATGACTTGTGACAATCTACAGGCCGTCCATCATCTATGTGTACATCTGAAATGAAATCCAATTCTCTACCAGTCCATATTTTTGCACCACGGGCAGAGAGCTCTAATAAGTTGGGTGAAGGGGTCACGAAAGACACTTTAATCTCAGGGCCTTACTTGACAAACTCTACATACCATCTGAGAGCAATTGTGTGACGGCTGAAAGGGGCGCCGCGGTTTTCCATGACCAAAAGCAACCTAGTACAAACCCAAGCTCTGGTCACTTTTGTGATTGTGCTCAGGGTCACTTAAGACATAGCTCTGGCCAGAAATGACAATCAAAACAATCCTCATATAACTGCCACAGGTCCTGTGCAACCGTTAAAATCTAATATCGGAAGTCTAAGTGCTAATGATGACACTTTAAGGATCTTTTTTCGAAATCATCATCTTTCTGACCCTCAATACATTATATCAACGTCGTGTACATTAGGCTCATCAATACCCATATGCCTATATCGTATGAACATTCTGCTAATATGAATTACCTTAAACGGTGGAAGGAGGGTCAACAAAATATGGGGACACGACTAAAAAGAGCCTCCACAATCCATGGGGCTGCCCAAAGCAACAATCGGTGGGCCCAAAGATGAAAGAGTCAGCCCCCTGTCCTTACAGAAAATAGAGAATTGAAGATCATCTCGTGGAATAGCAGAGGGCACTCTCATCCCCTAACAAATATAGCCATCCTTGAAGTGCTACAGGACGCGCAGTGCATCTTATTGCAGGAGACCTGGTTGACTTCCAACCCAGTTTTAGATGGGTACCATATTTTTTGTCAAGTTGCAAAATACAGTGGGAAAGTTAGGCCTTATGGCGGCCTATTGATTTCCCTAAAATCTGATCCCTCCCTAAAAGCATGCAAAATATCCAATCTACCTTATGGTCTTCTTGAAGTGGAACTGGAGTGCCCGTCTAATGAGCTCTGTGTCCTTTTGTTGAACATTTATTGGCACCGGGGAGTGGGTAAATTGGATGATTTTCTTCACTCTTTTGTTAATCTTATGTGTGAATGGAGAGCTCGTAATGGTGTGTGAAGTGTTATAATAGCGGGTGATTTGAATTCTAAATGTTTCCCAGTTTCTGCTGATCACACTTTTGATGATCATAGATCTGATAACTGTGCCCAAAGATTGGGAAATGATTCGAGTGGAGTACAACTTTTTCTTCGCTGAATCTGTATTCCCTTAATTACCAATTTAGAAGTAAGGAACTAAACCAATATACATGGTTTAGATGCACTGGCAAAAGCATGATCGATTACATCTTCGTCAACCCTGTGTTGATGGAATTATCCTCTGATTTTTCAATAATTCCAACAGATTGGAGTGATCATTGTATGCTGAATGCCTCATTACAACTTCCTTTCTCGGTCTTTGAAAGGGTACTGTGGGGCCTATTAATTTAAAAGTCTGCCCAAGAGGCAACGCTCTATGTTGTAAGACTATGAATATCAATAAAGTTGGAAGATTATTGTGTGAAGCAATAAACAGTACAACCTATGAATGGAAGATGCACACATTTTATGTCATGAACTATGAACGCTTTATTAACTCTTTAAGCTCAGATGCAAGGGATATTTCATATTATAACCCTTGCTCAAAACGTAAGAAACATCTTCATGTGTATGATCCACAGCTAGCTGAAACTAAATCCTGCATGAGGAGAACTGTACGAGATATAAAGTACTAACCCATTTCGATTAACTCGAAAATTGTATCAAGTAAATTAGTCAAACAAAAATACCAACAGTTTTGTAAACAACGGCGAGCAGTGTTGCTTCAACAATACGCCGAATTGATTCTTCAGTCCGTATATAAAAAAGACTGTGGATAATTTTGGGCTCTAATAAATGGCCTTGAAGTTGCTACCTGTATTGCACAAATAAACGCTGTCTGTGAAGCAATATGGGCAGAGTATTTTTTTAACATATATGCGGCGTGGCCTGTTAAACCATTTGTTGTGCTACATGAGCAATGTGGATTACTCTCAGTCCCTGCAGTCCTTACAATATGCAGGGAGAATGTCTAAAATTTGATTCAAAAGAGTAAGCTCTCAATATCAGCTGGACCTAATGGGGTGTCTAATGCCATCCTTAAGGCTGAACCAAGATACTGGGCAAATGTTTTGACTATTCTATTTCAAAGCTTATTAACCTCTAAGAGTTTTCCGACTTCTTGGCAAACAGCGTATCTAGTACCAATCTTCAAAAAGGGTCTGAGGATGGAACCTTCTAACTATCGTCCAATCTCGCACCTTGACACCAACAGTAAGATCTTTTCTGCAATTCTCCTTCAACATATTGAGGATTGGGCTGTATCATCTGCCATAATATCCAAATTTCAAACTGGATTCAGAAAAGGTTTCTCCACATCGCTCAATCGCCTCATTCTTAGACACATTCACCAGTCCACCTGGGACACCCCGACTCATGCACCTATGTGTCATCAATTGATCTATCTGCCATCTTTGATCGTGTGGATCGTAAAAGATTGTGGGGCAAACTTCAGAGTTGGGGGATTCGTAATACACTTTTGGAACAAATTATGGGCCTTCAGACCAACTCCTCTGTTAGGATAAGGTTGAATAAAGATTGGGTCATGTCCTGAAGTATTCCAACTGAGTCAGGTCTTCGACAGGTGTGTGCATTAGCAGCATCATTACTTAATTTATACATGTCAAATGCTGGTAATGATCTAACTCCAGTTGCCCTAATAGCTCCGAAGGTGGACTCACAACATCTGTCCTGGCTCGCTTATGCGGACGATTTCCTCCAATTCGATAAATCACGTCTAGTGCTGAGATGTTTATTAAAATCTTTTTCCACTTTTGCTTCTAACAATGGTCTGAAGATTAATTAAAAAAAAAAAAACAATTCTGGTCATTTCAAGAAGCACAAAAAAGTAACTGGAAACATGGGTATGGGACGACACATGTATAATCCCTTCCTCTCGTATGACATAACTGGGATACATGATTTCAGCTACTCCTGGTATTACGAATGTGAAGGCTACGTTATATTAGAGGGCAACAATGCTTGTTCCACAAGCATTGGTGATAGATAAAAAATATGGCACCTACTCAATATGACCCACCTTCAAATTTTATCTGGGCAAGGCCGTTCCGAAGTTGATCTACGGCCAGGAATTATTCTACAATTCTAACCTGAAATGCCTAGAGGTATGGGAAGCTACGTTCTGGAGGCAGGTACTGGGAGTGCCTAACAGTGTGCCACTCGTGGCAATAAGATTCACACTAGGTCTATTTCTGTTAGGGTGGAGTGGAATCTACTTTCTTTATTTAGAAACATACTTATATCTTCTGGGGATTCCCTGTATGTGAATTTGCTTGAAAATATGAAGACAACTTGTGCTGGGAAAAAAAACTACGCTGTGAAGTCTATTGGGAATCATTGTGCATGAATTCTTAATCAAATCAACGTGGATACTGAGACCTTAATATCAAACCCAAACAAAGTAAAACACAAATTATTGGACTTTGATTGGATTAAAAACTTGGAGAAATTCCATGCATACCACTCTATGGTTCATTTAAGTAAAGAATATTAGAAACAAGGGGTCACTGCTCCATACCTTGCTAAGTTCCCCGACAAACATCATAGGTGAACTTTTATGCAGGTGTGTTTGAACTTACTGAATACAAAATAAATTCTTTCACGACGTGGCCTAATTGACCGTAAGGACTTGGTTTGTAGATTTTGTCACCTAGATAGCTCTGTTGAGTCAACAAGTCCTTTATTCCCCTTTTGCAAGGAATTGAATACAAAACGAAAATGCTATTTGGAAAAAATGTACCATCAATGGGTAAATGAGCATCAAATATGGCCTCAGTGTTTGAGCGGGTGTAACACTTCAGAAACTCTCGCTGCAGCCTCCTTTTTAACTCTTTGAATCTGAAAGAAGGCCATTCTATCAATAATATGGCATTGCAGACCACAGCTTCATAATTTGAAATAACACTTCCTGTGTTTTTCTCATTTTCCTTTTAACAAAAGTAAAGTTTTATTATTTGAAGTACGATTTTATGATCATTTCATCATGTAATGTTTTTTTATTTAAAGTTTATTTGATTGAGTGGTTTATTTGCAAATGTTATATATGTTTATGTTGACTTTTTAACATTGTTAATTTGGTAAATTTTGTTTCGTTTTTTTGATGTGGACATTTTGGTTATTTTACCATAAACAATTTTAAAAAAATAATAATGTTTAACATTTTGCCATTGATCATCAAATAAAAGGCCATCTCTACTTGCCAGCTCAGGAGTGGTTTCAACACTGTTCTCTAAAGGAGACCCACCCTCCTCAGCCTTTGGGGTTTCCTGTGGGCCATCTACGGCAATCCCATCTACTACCCTAGGTCAGGCACCTGGGGATGCAAGATCCTTTCACCACTTGCAAGAGATCATCCACTAGGGGCAATGCAGGTTCCTGGAGTCAAACCAAGCTTTCCATTTCATGATCGATACCCCTCAGACTGGCAGACTGGGGTAGGTGGCATGAGGACCCATCTGAAGCCGCCCCCTACATCTTTTTCTCCTCCTTCTGATAAAGCACCCTTCAGATATTACATGTTCTGTCCTATTTTTGAGAACAACCTCTTGGGGGAATGGCGAATACAACTAGTACACAGGTTCCAGAGCGATATGTCCCACGTTCCTATGGTGATGATCTTGCCACATAAAAAGCCTGTTAACCAGGGACTTGGATTTAAGCGTAACCACCACACAATCACACTGGTTTGTATCCGATCCATTCTACTCTCCTCAGTTCTTTGGGTTTAAACCCCCAAATGCTTGTCTTGCGTTCAACTAATGTGCCACTTTATTTTTTAGAGACATTGTAGTTTCTGACCTACCCTGTGGTAACGGAGACACTGGTCATGACAAGTCCAAATGCTGCAGCTACAGGGGTTACATTTTCTAAAATGATATATATTTTGTTTTTCATGTGTTACACGCCCAGACCCTGGGGTATCACGGCGTGGTAAATGCATTACTGCATCCGGTCTCTGAATTCTAATGATTTGACTGCTCCATCTCTTCCTGGCGAGTGCATTGCCATCACTGGGAGGGTCAGGGACTGCAGCTTTATTCATGCTCCTCTGCACCCCTTCACCTGCCGAGGCCATTGATGGAACTAGCACGTTCCTATGGTGATTGCTCATGGCAAGAAGGACTGGACATACTGGAAGTACCATAATACTTTCACTACTTGAATTCCACACAGCTTGAACCATCTCAAGCCTGGGCAAGGGGGGATCAGGAGACACTCCCTGAGATGATATTGCCCATCCTGTTTTACCTGCAGGATTTACAACTCTCAAGTTTTGTCACTCGGCTTGCAGCGAGTTCATCTGACGCATAATCCGATTGCATGAAGATGGTGTTTCCATACTGAAGGAAGTTGTTTTGATTCGTTTTCATCTACCTCAGAGTCCCTGTTAAGAAAATAAATGTTTGCATCTATGAAGCCCCCCTGTGCAATTCAAAAGGAAGTGCCAGCCTATTCATTCAAAACAATGTTGTGCGAACCACTGCTAACAGAAGATTCTGAGAAAGTAACCTACAATGGCGGCATGAACCTGGAGGCTCAGTATACACATTTATATGCAAGGATGGAGGCCCATTTTTGTTGCAATCAGCAAAGCCTTTTTTAATGTATCTATTTTCGTATTGATTAAAAGTGCCTGAAATTGAGCTATTTCCATGTCAATTTCTTTCCTTGCTGTCAGCTATCACTTAGATGTCGAACAATTTCTTGATTGTTTCATCTACAGCTCCAGCTTGAATTTCTGACAGCGCTCTCACTGTTTGAAGTATGAGAATCGGTCAACCATCAATCTGATTAAAGCCTGACACTATAAGAATGACAGATTACTTCCTCAATATATGATTCTTACAGATTTGTCCGTATTCCAGCTGAAGAGGGCGGCGTAAACCCTTATTTATAAATCTTATTGCAGGCAAAAAGAACGTGCCTAGGGCCAATTCCTTATTTTTGAACGTCTTCTTGCGCATTTACTCTTAACACAAAAGCACATTCTGTACTTTTTGCTAATTTATCTACCAGCAGAATTTGTGGATGTCACCATAGATTCATTGAGAGATTTAATCACACAGAATGCATCACTACAACTGTTAAGATGTTAATGCACGGTTGCTTAAGACATTCTTGGTCCCCAACGAAGGTGAAACGAACATGTGTTTGCCTGCTTGGGTTGATAAAGCTATGTATGAATTCACACTAAGGCGAGGACAATTTTCTCACATTTAGCAAAAATGCATACTTTTCATCGGATTTATTTGGTCACTGCAAAAACATTACTTCGAATCTGAAAATGTAGAAAATATTTTTCCTTTCACTGTAAGTATATGCGGGTAGACCCCCCACAGTTTCCCCCCATACTCCCAGTACCTTATGTATTACCTTAACCCACCCCCCACATACACTTGCAGTAAAATGGCGCAGCAAAAGGTAAGACATTTTTGCATTGAAAATGTATGTAGGCACAGTGATTGTATGATCCCTTTTCAGCTGATTTGCCTACTGTCACAGATGGGTCAAGAGATACTGCAAGTCTCTTGGACAGTTCACTGATTTTTTCTTGAGATTTCAATCAGCCCTATGGCCATCTCTCTCTCTCTCTCTCTCTCTCTCTCTCTCTCTCTCTCTCTCTCTCTCTCTTTATCTTTATCTCTCTCTCTCTCTCTCTCTCATCGAGAGAAGCATCTCCTCCCAGACCCAGGCGTCCCTAATGCTCAGGCTGGTAGAGATTTATTTTTGATCCCTACTAAGTCCTGACTTCTGCTGGAGGTGGACCTAAAGGGAGGATGCCTTCTCTGCCTAAACTCCCAGAGGGGCTTCCCAGTCTGTCCCTACTGACACTATCTAGTGGTTAGTAATTCAAAAGGGGTATGGGGACTCTGCCCGACTCTGCGTCCTTTCTATCACTCCCACATCTTCCTCCCAGTACATGATGTTCTTCGATCACTACTCTCCTCTTTCTAACTCAACACGCCTCTCAATTTTCCTGCTGTTTGTGTCTACCTCCCCTGTCCCTCCAATGTCTCTCACTTCTTCTAAGCCTCGCCTCCACTCTTTGATGTGTCTACTTACTCCACAACGCTTGTACTCCCTCCTCCACACTACTATTCTGTCCCCCACAATTCTACTCCCCCTCCAAACTACTACTCCAACTCATCTCATCTTCTGCTCAAACACCAACCGTTCACTCACCCAGTCACTTCACATTCATTCCCTTCACCCATTTTCTAAACACACTTGTCACTCTATCATGCAGTACCACTTGCACTCAGTAATGAATGCCTCACTGGCTTTAAAATTCGCTTCCGCGATCCACTCCACGATCCTCTCTCCTGTTGGTCTATTTATCCAGGCAGAACCCATTTAAGTGCACTGGAGGCATCAATGCTTTCACTTTAAATTTAAAAAAATCAAAACAGGAGGTGAAGCTTTACCAGAATGCAGTATTACTTTATACGCGTATGTTGTAACTTTTTAAGTGTGGTCTTGTACTTTGTGGACTTTGCCATCGCACTTGTACTGTAACTAGAGCCTAGATGCCCCTGGGTTCTGCGCTCTGTTAAAAATGTTAAAAAAAATATATAAAATATCTACCACCACCACCTACTCTGACTTCACTCGAACAACACACACTTTCCTGTTTCTTGGGGTTGCTTTTAACCCTCTCGCTAGCTTCTGTTTGGCCTGCTTTCCCTAGCCAATCTGGCCCTTTCTTTCCCACATAGGAGGTGTTACAATCAGCAAACATTTCAAATAGTGGGCTAAGCCCTGACAGTTTTGTCTGCACGGAGTTGCAATGTAGCAGCAATTGTGGCCTGGGATGACCATTGTCCTAGTTTGTGCTAGGGGGCTTTGATGTGGCTACCCTCAAGGTAAGTTTAGCTTCTGTAGTTTGCTGCAGCTTAGTTTTAGGTCCCTGGTGTCCTAGGTCACTGGGAGCATTGCTGCTGCTGCACTTGCCGACGCTGATGTGCAGTGTGTGGCATGTTGGATGGCCACTCTGTCTACCATAGGAAAATCCATGATGGTCTAGGGAGACCTGCTGCTCTTTTGATGTTGCCACTGCTGTCGACTGGGAGAGATGCGCAGCCTAGCTGACAGCCACGTTAAGTTCCCAGTTTCCTCTCCAGTACTCTCTCTTGCTCTCTCTCTCTCTCTCTCCCTCTCTCTTTCTCTCTCTTTCTCTCTCTTTCCACTGGTCCAGTAAGGAATGGCAGCTGTGAACATATTACTAGGAGAAGGAGTAAAGACTTAGCCAACATGGACATCTAGAGACAAGGGGTAATGTAAACTAGTGCTGCACAGGAACAGACTGTCATTAGCACATGAACAGACTGTCTTGTGGGGTGGCAGTAACTGATGCCCCTCATTGGCATCTGCCCTCCTCTGCAGCAGGACTGGCTCTAGGTTGCATTCCAGCAGACCTCCCACCCTAGGCTGAGAGTGGGTAATTTTCCCTCCTGACAAGTTCAGAGTACTGACCCTGTCACACACATATTCCCTTTCTTCTGACTCCCCTTTCCCTCCCTGCTGAGTATCTGTTTTATCCCCTACCAATGAGAAGAGATGTGTAATCCTTTTACCTCAAAGAGGCAGAGATCAAAAAGGGGAAGATCAGACCCAAAAATAACCTCTTCTGGGTGCCTTGGCGTGACTATCATTGGGACCGGTATCTGTTCCCCCGGGATGTAGATAATAACTGTTGCTTGAGGAGGGAGATCAGCATCTACAAGAAAACATACTATTTATGTCATGGAGTTAGGGTGGTGTTCCATGGTAGAATTGCTGACTTCTTACTCGAGGAATTTAGGCGAGCTTAGACAGGGAGGCCTTGAACCTTCAAGGGAAGGTGAAATTTGAAGTCTGTTTCTCCAGTTGTGCACATTGCCCGGGCCCAGGCTATGGTCTCTCCTCTTCCTCTTGAAACAGATAACAGGCATTCAGGTTAAAGCTCTTCCTCTGCCCACACTGCTTGGTCTTCTGTGCCGGAATAAGGGTTGAGACCCTCTGGAGAAGCACAGTTTATACTATTTATTCTTTATTTTATTTATTTTTTACATTTATATAGTGCACAGACAGCCCGGGGGCATTGTGGCGCTGTTACTTGTAGGAGACTTAGCTACAGTAGGTACACGTTCAAGGCATTAGACAGCATGGATGTTATACATATTATGCATTGAAGGCATACAAAATTCGCAGTATCCCTAGGGAAGGGATGGTAGTGACATCAGAAGGTAGGGTTGATCAGGCGAATACTAGTTCTTCCTTGGGCTTTACAGGACAACATCTAAGTGTGGTGAAATCGTACAACTCTTGGGCTTGTAGAGAAGGAGCCAAGTACACCCACCTCAACCACCTCGCCCATATTGCCTATATGTTGGGAACCAGAGAGTGAGACTTGTGCGGTACCAGTGAAAATACTGATATTGAGGAGAATCCTGGAAGCAAGGTTCCCACTGAGAAAGCCATACTTACATACTAGACAGTGTGATGGCCATTTGAATGAAATCCCAGAAAAAGCAGGACCAATAAATGGAAGAGAAGAATGGTGACGTCACCATCAGTGTCACCATCATTGTCACACAGGGTCGAGCTGACGTACATGGAAGAGATGCAGAGACAAGAGAATGCAGATATTCTATAAGGCATCAAGAAAGTACCAAGGATAAGTGACATCTTGGGATCAAGAGGAAATGTTTATGCTGCAGAAGCGATTAAGATATCAAGTCATTTTACACATGTACATATGCAGAGAAATGCAAGCAGATGAAGTATTCTTGAGGCTAGCTTTATAGTGAATAGATTGCGGAATGCGCCAACATATACATATACATATAGAAGTGAGTAAAGAATGGATGTTTCCACTATGTATTATAGCAGAGCTGGACCAGAGAAGGAAGGCCTTGTTTCCAGTGTGTCGCAGTTGAATTACAGAGGTAGATTTCAGAAAGGTGAGACTGGATGAGCCAAGAAGCCAAGGTCTTATCAACCTGGGGTGAACAGACATTGGATACAACTCGTGTGAAAGAACGAAACTCCTGTTCAGAAGACATGGACAAATGAAAATTAGAAAATAAATTAGAAAATAATATTTTAAATACACTAGGGCTCGATTTTGTGGTCTTCAGTCACGTGGAAGGAGGAAGTTGGATGAACACAATGGTCACACCTACGCATGAGGGCAGAGCGTGCGTTCACTCCCCTGAATTCTCCAGAGCAAAAGAACACTCCCCAAGGACAAGTTCAAAGCCTTAATTGACAGTAGACCACTAAGGTGATGATGGATGAATATGCTAATTGGTGGGAAGCTATGGTTAAAGACTAGCTCACCAGCACCTGGAAAGCCAGCCTGCATGCTGCTAACATAGGTGGAAAAGTACTGACAGAGGTTAGAGTGCCAACCAATTGTAGGGAGCTGCGTGATTAAGGGTCCTATAGTTTGTGTAGCCAATGGGACGTTGTGCATTTAGTGACCTTCATGGTGACCAGTTTAAGGAGAGGGCTTAGTTTCCTCACATGATGTTAATAAACCTAGCACTTTTCTTCACTCTTATAGACGAGTATGGATCATATACTTAGAGGTTCCTTAAGAGCCTGTCACAATTGCCACTAGGTTTTTGTAGTCTGCCACATAGGATGACATTAGTAATACGTAGGTTAACGCCATCAATGACAATTTTTTGCTATAAAAGAGTGCTTTTTCTAAAGATGCATTGAGAGATCTTACGCTGAGACGTCCGTTGACGTCCGTTATACTTCCTGTTTTCGATAATTGATATTAAAACAGTTATCCTTTTTCCTAACTACCTCAGTCGTTTCGATTATTGATGTTTGAATAACTTCTGCATCCCCATCCATCTCAAGGGTATTGCTACCTTGTCTTAAAGGGCTGCAAGCCTCCAGTTCACGTGGTAGCTGAGAGGATGCTTTAAAACCCATCGACCTAATAGGCTTTGGAGTCCCGATAATATCGCACAACCTCTGCCATTCGGCTGAAAGGACGTGAAGCTTCCTGTTGATAGCAGATATTAGAGTACAGCAGGTCTTGCAAGTCAGGCCAGATGGGTCCCTTGTTTTCAGGCAGAAACCCCTCCCAGCGTCTACAGGAAGCTGAATGAGCGGAAAGTTGAAATGGATGTTAAAGAGGCAGACGATCCCAAGAGTCGGAAGTTGAAAACAAGAATGGTGAGTAAAAACTGTGTGAATGGGCAGTGTGTGAAAAAAGTGATAAGGGAAAAATGAGTAACGGAGGGAGGTTGGGGTAAAGTAACTTGAGAACGATGAGAGTTGAATATTAAGTATTGATTTGAGTAGAGGCCAAGCAATTAAGAGCTATCATGAGGGAAGGTGCCACGATAAAGGATATGCCCAGGTTTCCTGCGTTTTAAAGAATGTAACAGAAGAAGTCGCACCTAGAGCCCTTTTTAGGGGTAGGATAAGTCTTGAAGAGAAGACTGAGATATATGTGACCGGTCAAGTATGTCCGTTTGTCTGTTCGTTTTGTGTGTCTGTATATGGTGGAAAAACAATAGAGGAATTGATAAATGTGAGAAGAAAACACGAGATTTGAGAATTAATTATTTATTCAGTGGAAATTTAATTGATGGTGTTTAGTGAAAAAGTAGATTAAAGTAAAAAACGTGATATAGAGGGTTTCGAGCCTGCGATGATTGGTGCATGCTTATATTGTATTGTTTTTCTGAAAGTTATTTTTTGAAAACTGCAAAGTGTAAATGTGAGTATTGACAGTCAAGTGTGACGAGTCCGAATGGAGGATTTTGCTCCACTTATGCACCTTTGCAAACAGTTGCCGAAACACAAACCCAAGCTTAGACAGTATAGTGCGGAATGGGTTAAAGGGAGGGCAGACAAAATGTTCATGCAATGGCCGCAAGGTGGATCTTTATCGAAGGCAGTTTTGCAGCATATGACGACATATTTGCATGCTGCACATATGGGAAAAAAGTTAGATTAGCGATTAGCGAGCTTAGAGCTCCGAAAAATGTGCCAGGAGGAAAGAGAAGAGCTCACAAGTTGCCACTGTGTAATACCTGCAATCACCAAGGCACAGGGGAGCAGTCAAGAAGGAAACTAACGTTACAACCACCTGGCAACCAAATTAATGGAAAATAAAATGCCTAAAACCTGGCTTAGTTGAATAACGGAACGGAACCTAACCTAAAGGTTACAATAATTCAATTTCATTCTTTAAATCACATGGATTGATATAATCAGTTGCGGACAAGAGTGGCAAGTGCCAGGAGATGGATTACATGCAGTTGCAGTCATCTAATTTTTAACCAGAACCCCAGAATAGTAACTTATCACTCGATAACAAAGTTGAGCCTCCTGCTTGCATCTCAGCAACTGAGCAATCCTGAATGTCTTAACTGCATGGTGCTTCCTTCCTGTGCACCAGCAGCTAAGAATAATCAAATCTCTCCCCTCCTTAACTCCTCAGAAACCACATAAGTCTGTTCATTCAGGAACTACAAGAAACAGAACCCCTAATTTCTGAAACCAACAAAATCTATACATGTGTTATTCCAAAGAAATATATGCATGAATTGTAAATATGAATCAATTGGACACACAAAACAATGTATTAAGTGCCTTGATAAAGCCCAAGAAAGGGCGCAACAATAGCACATGCGGAGAAATGTTGGCACAAGTTTATTTAAGAATGACACAAATTCACCCAAATAGTCACTACGGGCACAAGTTCAATAATGAATGACACTTAGAGAAATTTTTCTCTTTTGTATGATGAATGTAGAATTATTTGAATTAAAACATAACATTGTATAAACACCAACAAGTGTGTACCTCACGATCATTATAGGATTGGGAACTTGTGAGGGATACTAATTTGAATGCGCATAGGCTCACATAGGATACCCCCTTCTTCTTCCTAATTACAATCATGTTAATACTGAATTTCACTCAATTACATCTTTACATTCTCTTTTTACTGACTAAGAGTCAAATATTTAAAAAGTTCTGCTCATAACAATACTGAAAATATAATCACTCCTTGGTGAAAAAACGGGTTTCTGCAATAGACCTCACATTATCAAGAGCAATTGTCATGTGTATTTAAACAATAGTGCCAAAAATGTAGGGATGAAATGGTATCTTGTTTATGGAAAAATTGAGCATAAGCACGCCCATGTACAGATGATAAATCAGGGCACTCAGTAAGAAAGTGACAAATTATTTCAATATTTCCCACTGTACTACAAATCCGGCAATAACGTTGATTACTGGACAGTTTCCATTGGGCACCAAATGTTGCCCTAAATGGCAATTGATTGTGTCATATCATTTCAATGGGTGTCATATTCACTGCAATCCATGTCGTATTCACTTCAACGTGGGTCATAGTCATTTCAATGGTTTCATATTCATTTCAATGCATGTCCTATGCATTTCAATGCATGTCTTATTCATTCCAATGCATTTTATATTCACTTCAATGTGTGTCATATTCATTTCAATCTGTGTCATATTCATTCCATTGCATGTCGTATTCATTCCATTTCATTTCATATTGATTTCAATGGGTGTCATATTAATTAAAATGCATGTCCTATTCATTCCAATGCATGTTATAATTACCTTAATGTGTGTCATATTCATTTCAATGGGTGTCATATTAATTCCATTGCCTGTCGTATATACTTCAACGTGTGCCATATTCATCCCAATGGGTGTCATATATATTCCATTGCATGTCCTATTCATTTCAAGGCATGTTTTATTAATTCCAACGCATATTATATTCACTTCAATGTGTGTCATATTCATTGCAATGTGTGTCATATTCATTTCAATGGATGCCATATGCGTCCATTGCATGTCGTACTCACTTCAATGTGTGTCATATTTATTTCAGCGGGTGTCCTATTCATTTCAATGCATGTCTTATTGGCTGAATTTCAATGTATGTCATACTCATTTCAATGTTATGTTATGTTATGTTATGTTATGTTATGTTATGTTATGTGCGTGCTTATTACGCGCCGGTAGCCCGCAGGCATCAGGGCGCGGGAAACCAAGAAGATCAGAAAAACGAAACACCTCATTAAGACAGGTAGAAAACCTAGGGAAACGAACCTCTAATGCTCATTGAAACAATGAGGTTTTTAGCGATTTCCTAAAACTCTGGTAGTTACCTTCAAGCCGTAAAGCCGTCGGCAATTTGTTCCAGAGGTCTACTGCTTTTGCCGGGAAAGATTTGCCTTGCCTAAGTACGGATTTAGCCCCAGGTCTGTTCAGCGTGCCCCTGTCGGCTGATCTTAGACATCTTCCAGGAGCATAGAAAGAGAAGTGTTTTTTCAATGCATTTCAAACTCATTTCAATACGTCATACTCATTTCAATACATGTAATAGTCATCTCAATATAGTGATCTCAATGCATGCCTTACTCATTTGAATGCATGTTGTATTCATTTCAATATGTCACATTCATATGTTTCTTTGTATTTCTAACTCCATCAGCAGCATGAAGAAACCCAGTCAGCACCCAGGACCTGGGAAAGCTGATAAGCCGCATGTGTGTCCCCACTGGCCTTTGATTAATACTATTTGTAGCAAAGCAGCAAACTTTTCAAATCCTTACATTGTGGGCATGTGTTGCTGGTAAGCCGGCCTCAGCAAGAGAAGACAATATAATAAATACGGTATCCAGTCTTTATAACAAACGTTTTATGAAGACATGCACATATACCAAAAATGTTACAATGACAAGCCATAAGGAAAACGTATGTGGGCTTGGGGTAAAGGTTTAAATCTTACGGGGAAACAGCTGGGGTGGGTTTTAGGGGTGGGAGAAGGAGGTTTGGGGGGACCAAAAAAAAAGATTTACAAATGTGCTATGTTTGTCGTTGTTACATTTTCGGTACCAAGAAGCAGTTTCATTACATCTGATTTTTAGATAGCGATGTATTCATTGAAAAATCAGATGTAATGAAACTGCATGTTGGTACCGAACCGTGTCAGGATGCATCGTCACTCCTCATCCGTACATTTCCAGTACCCTTTCAGCTGACCCACGCTGTCATCTTTAAAGCATCCTGCGCTCTACCAACGGCACAAAAGACAGACGTAGACACGCAGCGTCATTGATACCCTTGCAATGCACAATAAAACATCTTTCACGAAGCCGCAGGCATGAGCGCATGCGCATCCTGACCACCGTGTTGATGCCGCGAGGAGCTCGCGCCTGGGGAGCTGGCTGGCTGTGAATACACATGAACAAATGCGTTATTAAAATGTCATAGGGCACGTCAGCGTCTGCTGTCTTTCATGGATATCTGTGCCTGCCACTCTCATTATTCATGGTGACTATCACGTTAATTCTTTTATTAGGAAACGGCTGTCAATAGCTGCATTCCCCTGGCAGCAGCGTGCCACAGCTCTGCCAATCATCAGTATTGCACAGGACAGCACTGCGGGCACGAAATTTCACTGCTCATTTATTCTCTGAAACTAACTGAAACTTGAGCGCTCGACCCTCTCCTGACATTCATTGCCTTCACCAAGCGCCCAGACCATAGCTCTCAACTCACACGCTTTTGGCTGGTGTCACCCGCCTTGTAAACAGCTGACTCACCCGCCAAGCCTCCTGCACGGCCATTAATTTCAATGGGCCTCTCACCCGCCAAAAAAAAAGGGTGTTTTCACCCGCCCCGTTGCTACATAAATGGTTGAGAGCTATGGCCCAGACACTGTTGATGTGCTCGAAAGATAATCGCCCTGTTCGCTGTGGAAGTGCTAACACATAGCAGCTAAAATAAATGGCAAAGACAATTGGTTTGGGGGGGGGGGGTCCTATGTCAAAGGCTGTCTTAAGTGACCCAAAAATGCCATCACATGCCTGGCACAGTCACCAAATCCTAAGGGCTAAACCCACATGTGCAGCTTTTTACTCCCCAACTCCTGTTGGAACTGTGGGAACGTGCGCATTATGTTGATGTGGCATCATGAGCAGTGCATGGTGGTGGTGCATGGTGGTGGGTAACGCTCACTAGTTGGCGAATGTCTGGTGTTGATGCTCAGCGCTCAGTATTTGACAGGCCTACAGGGCACTCGGGACATTTCTCTGAGGATCTCTGCACTTGCACTATGGGCCTTGTTGTGCGAGTACCCCGTTTTTATGCTCCTCTTACCACCTCTCCCGTGCACCCCACATCTCTCCTCATCCATTTGAATCAAAGAACGTGTTATAAAGCTTCAAGTATGTTATACCTCTGGGTTTTCATTAAAGTAGGCTAGAAGTAACTGCTTACTAAAATGATTTCAGTTAATTTGAATTTTCTTTTAATGATCTACGCCAGTATAACCATAGTGGTTATTAAGCATGACCTGGTTAGCTCAAAGATACCATTTCTGCCCAAATTGGGCACTGGCCAGTGGCCACGTTTACTAGGCATGGCCCTTGCCCATGCCACCAGTATCTATCTCCTAGACACCCATTTTGCCCTCTGGGAATGTCCTGTGAACATGCCCATTGGACACTTTGCCTGAGGCTTTGTGTCCGGCATGCCCTGTGCATCTGCTACATACCCATTGCGGCCTTGTTAAATTGGTGCTTTCTCAGGGGCATGGCCTTTATCCATGCTTCCAGATCCTCCAAGAACACCAATGGAGTCATGTTGAGTGCCCGCTTTGCTCAGTAAATAGGCTTTGGGTCTGCCCAGGGCATCGCAAAGACACTGCCAGGAGAGCGATTATTTTGGCCACTCTGGGTCTAAAGGCACAGACAGAGTCAGTTCAGATCTGATTCAGGCTGGCAGGCCTGGCATGGGTCTGCAGGCTCGAATGGCTCTCTTTCCAGTAGCCATTCTTATTAGCTGTTACTCCAACCGGGTCGGCGGGCCCAAAAGGGCAAGTCAGAGTCCACAAAAGTGCTATATGGGCCCATAAGTTGGTCCACATGCTTGAAAATCAGTCTCGATTTTGTCCATTTTTGTCAACTATTTCAGTTTAAAAAAAAAAAGAAAGCTTGGTTTGATTTTTACCAGAACCAGGCACAAGCTTCTCACACCGGTTTGGTGTGAATCCGTGCATCGTGTTTTACTGTTGGTAAGAGCAAAAATTCCCTTTGTAAGTTTGCAAGGAAGATTAAAAGTTGGAGTTCTTTACAAGTCATAGGTGGAAGGATAGAGTGAGAGAATCAGAGATAAAAGCGTGCTGGGAGCTAACAAGGGGAAGTGGGAAGGCAAGCAATTGGGCTGCAAGGGATTTATATGCACACAGTGGAGAAAATATTGGAAGAGCCAACTTAGGTTGCGAAGGGACTGCATGGAGTGTAGGCCTAGGTGTAAGGGAGGAGTCATTCCTTGAAGAGGAAAGACTTGAGCTCCTTCCTGAAATGTCGAAGCGAGTCAGGTGTTGACGTGGAGGAGGTTCCAGAGTCTGGGGCCCTAGACGTAGAAGGCCTGTCTTCTTGTTCTTTCCTTCCTGCACATTAAAGTCGGCACATGTCCTTACTTCTGGTGGATCGTAGGCCTCTCAAGGTGCAGAGTTTCTCAGTGAAGTAGCTTGGGCACTTCAGGACAACAGCTTTGGGGATGATGTAGCAAGATTCGAAGATAGTATGTGCTTGCAGCATGAACCAGTGCAGTTCGATCAGGGTTGCGGTAATAGTGTTGAATGTGAGGAGTCCTTTCATGAGTCATGCTGCAGCATGTAGGGCACATCTCAGGGGTGTTTGGGCAGTTGCGGAAAGGCCTTTCAGAAGGCCATTGCTACCACACAGGTGGGAGAGGACCAAGGCTTGGACAGCAGATCTGAATTTGTTTTCTGTGATGAAGGGCTTGTTTTTCCGCAGAAGGAAAGTTGGTAGCAGCCTGTTCGTGTCTTTCTAGCTGATTTACCGTGATTTATATGAAGCTGAAATGTTTGAGGGAGAGAAGACCGAAATTCATTTTACTGAAAATAACTTTCAGTTTTCTCACCCCCAAACATTTCAGACTGTCCCCTTTCCCCCACCCCCTTACTTACCTGTGAGCGGCACACCTCATTGTGTGCCGCCGTCTCCATCAGCCCTCTGCGATGCTGGTTCCTGGAAGGTCTCCTTTTCCTTTTTTTTTTCTTTTGTACTTTTTTACTCAATTGAGACAGGAGCGGAGGACAGCCCTGCAATCCCTGCTCACATTTAAGTGAATAAGGGTGTCGGTGACACCCCTGCAACCCAGCTGCCCTTCTTCACTGTAATGGTTTGTATGGCATATTTGTTCAAATTTTTAGGCTACGCGAGATTTTCATACCACCTAAATTCGGTCAAATATGCCATGCATTTTTGTTCTTTGGTATTTTGGGGTGTTTCCATCCTGGCTATGTGCTAATTGAAGGAGAGAGGTCTGCTGGTGTCAAACCCAATGGACCTGGCACAGGTAATCAGCTGGGGTGTGAAGCTCTGGAGGTTCATAGCAGAGAGACAAGTCTGGATGTCAGGATGTTCAGTGTTCTTGGTCAGCAGTAGGAATTCAGTCTTGGAAGGGTTGAGCTTCAGGTAAGCACTGGATATTCAGGGCTGGATGAATGTAAGGCAGGCTTTCAGCCTGTGGATGTCTTTGATGGAGGGTATCTTGAGGTGGGGCAGCATGTCATCTGCATATTGGTGGATGTGGATGTTGTATGGAACCAGGAGGGTTCAGACAAGCTCCATGTAAACATAGAAGATCACAGAAAGAGGATGGATCCTTGCAGGACTCCACAAGTGATGGATGGGTAGAGTTCATGATTGGAGGAATCCACGTGGAAGAATTGGTAGTGGTTAGCAATGTAGGATTTGAACCAGCTAAGGACCTTCTCGCTGATCCCTGTGCAGCAGTGTAGAATATTGGTGATTGTCTAGTTGTCTCTAGTGTTGAATGCTGCTGAGAGATCACGGGGAAACAAGAGGCAATGATGGCCATCATCCAGGCTGCTAAGGACATCGTCGATCGCCTTGATAGTAGCCCTTTCAGGGCTGCAACTGGGCCTGAAGCCAGATTATTAAGACTACCATAACTCCAGAGAGGCTATAACAGATTCTGGTATATATAGTAAAATAGTGTTTCAGTAGCGGCACTGTGGTTAAGGTTGCTTGATATTTTACATGCATGAACCTCCCTGCGAAGACAACCTCTAAGGGTTTTAGAAATAATACCAGAAAGAATGTATGTGTTATCCTCAACTCCAGGCAAGGGGGTAGGTGGGAGCATAGAGGGCATTAATTTATGGACTGCGACTGTATGTGATAAGTGGAATGGATTGTAAGGTCGGCTATTGATACTAGGCTAGGCTTCAGAGTGATTCTGGGCCCTGCCATGATCTATTAAGAAACACCTGACAAACACTGTTATTTGCCTGATTGGCAAACGTTCCATCGGGCCCCACTAAAAACAGCACTTAAGCAAGTTGTACTAAGGAGGTTGAAACGAGTTACCTATGTCTGGTAGTGCTTTCTCTGAAACAAAAGTTTCATGCCTCCCATTACCCCTAGCACTTGGCTTGGGGAAATTATTTGATAATACATTTATAATTAATTGACAATAATGTAATTATTGTATGAGTGTAGTCTCCAGTCAGCCCCCTAGCCTCCTCTGCCAATTTCCTGATCCTTGTTGTGCAGAGTCTACAATGTTTTTATTTGGACTAGCAAGAGAGAGAGAGAGTCAGATTTTGACAGTGGCAAAGTGAGAAATTTAAATGGCAGCTATCATCAGAGGCTGGTGGTAGGAGTACATTGTTAAACACTTCCATGCCTTGTTTTTAATGTTCAATCCTCTCTGATGCTTGTTATGGCTTCTTATGCCTTTTCCATGCCTTGCTGTGCCACAGTATGCTTTGTTAGATGTGGTTTCTTGCTTGTTTGTACATCTCACTAGCCTGCTCACCATTTTACTTTCTATCTCATGCTATACTGTTTCTAGGTGTTACAGCTCCATTCTCCCCTTGAGGTGTACTACTCATCTTGCTTCCATATGTTCCACTGTAATCTTACTCCTGTTTGTCCCACTGTAATCTTGCGCCGCTGTGATTTTGTTCCTAGGTGTCCCACTGCAGTTCTGCTCCTAGTTGTTGCTATAGTGATTTTACCCTTGAATGATTTCACTTCACTGTTGACATGGTACATACTACTGACTGCTCTTTTATGTCTTCCCCAATGCGATTAAGGACCAGGCACAGCATGATGTCCAGCACAAGGAATACCATCCACTCCAGGGTGCCCTAGAGCGTCTCCTTACAATTACCCAGTCAAGGTGTATTACTAGGAGATAATTAGCATGGCTACACCGGATGGATGGTCAATAGGCCCAATGAACTATCCATTGACTGTTGCCTACACTAACACATTGAAAGTCTGCGCTCCCGCACACAATACACATACCAACTAAGTCACAGCAAATTAATAGTCCTTCCAGCAATCATCAAAGCACAAAACGCCACACCAAAAAGAACTTCCATATCACAATCCAGGCTGATGCATCCTAGCCCCATGAGCACACAAGACTTCCCCAGGACAAAATGTCCTCTATTCTTTACACACAGAACACTTAGAAACAGACCTGCGCGCAGTGCTCAGGGTCCTTCTGGTCATCTGCACATTACTACACCCGAAAAACCGATCGTGTGTTTTTGCTTTCTCCTCATTAGCTAACCCGTTCCGCTGCTTTCAGATCTGCCAGTGTACCAGAAGACCATTCAAATGGCAAGGGTACATGGTATCAATACCAGTCAAATAATCCTGTTGGATATAATAAGCTTTAAATTCATAACACAATGTTGGAAAAGGAAAAATAGGCCAGTTATGGAACTTTTGAATGAATCCAAGCCCTTCCATTGAATGTCTCTGTACCATACACTAGCATGACAGAGTTTGTTTTTACTCTGGTTCCTGCCTAGAAACACTTGTGTACAGGTGCGTTATAAATCACTTATCATATCAAAGGTCTGTAGCATCAACTAGCTAGCTTCTGAGAAAAGGGCTGCTGCTTAACTATTTGGGCTGTTTGGTTGGACGCGGAACATCGGCACTAAATGCTACATGGTTTTACGGAGACTCACAGTCAGTGTTTGGTAGTCTGCTCCCATTTGATTTGTTGCACTGTGAGAGGACTTAAGGAAAATAAGGTACCCTGTGCAGAAGTTTGATCCACAGTGGCATCTGCAGTAGGACTGAAACCTACATCCATACATCTAGGACCCTCCCAAGAAGAGAAGACACCAAATAATTGGGGGACTGGTCCGCATGCATGTAAGGAAGCTATTTCTAGCCCTAAAAACACCAACAGCAACATAAATGGTTAAGCTGTTTTCAGCCCTGATGAAAGTGGTCTCCTACCACTGAAACCGGTCAAACACCAACAGCAACATAAATGGTTAAGCTGTTTTCAGCCCTGATGAAAGTGGTCTCCTACCACTGAAACCGGTCGGCCAATCACAACACTCTACCTGCACACTTGAACGCAATATGTCAGAATACAGTACGATCAACCCTAATGTAGATAAGGACTGATCAAGGATCATTACTATGTATAAAACACACAGAAATATAGGAAAAACTTTCTTTATTAACAACAGCAAGACAAAAGAAAAAAACAAAACAGAAATAAAAAAAGAAGCTGACGCGAGGACTGCAGGTCCCAGATATACGAAATATACCCACCTCCCAGAAAATACATTAATCAGGGATAAGTGGGGGTCTTTTAAAGAAAGAACCTGCCCTCAAGGGAAAACCTAATAAAGTCAATGTTGCTTCATCTTGAGGACAGCCTTTTATGACAAAACAACAGAAGTGTTTCCAAAACCTTTTTGTTTTTTAAGGAACTATTATAAATAAAATTGCCCAAATCCTAACGTGAAGACTAAATATTGTTTGCCCATCAGGTGAAACATGCTGCGTGAGAAACAACTCTTTATGTTTAAAAAAAACTGAAAAGTGGATGACTTCCCCGTCCCCCTTCTCTTTACTCTGTAAAACTGATTTGTTCACTTTGCCTATAAGTGTATGGATATATAAATGTGAAAATAATCTCACTAAACTCCCCCAATATGAACCTCTGTTTTACACACAAAATAAAATGTCCGCAAGTAAAGGTTTATTGTCCAAGTGGAATATAAATCTGTTTATAAAAGGCAGTAATCATCTCTCTTTCCTTTTTTAAAAATGTGTTCACTAAGAATTAATGCCTAATAGGAATAACTAGCTTTGTTCATCATTTTTATATTCTCTCTCATTTTTATGAATGTTGTCTTAATTTTTAATTGATTGTATGAAAGGAAATTAAATGTTCACAACAGATGCAATTTAAAGCATGCATGCCACATTTAAATGTGCATATTATAAATCCCTTTTTACGCTTTTATATACACGTAAAAACTGATAACTGCACCCACCAATAAAAGATATCAATGTTAGTCAAATGCAGACATATTAGGGTTACATGTGAAACCTTAAACAGCTCACCATGTATCCTAAAATGGGTGGTCAGTCAAAATGTCGAAAAAAAAATGTCAAATGACAAAAATGTCGAAAAAAAAAAGTCAAAAATAAAAGTCGAATCTATTATTTTTTTATTTATATGTATTTTTTGGGTTTGGTAAGTATAAAAAATGGGTAAAATACAAAAAAAAGGGGGGTTGGGGGGAACCTCCCCATTTGAAAAAAAAACGTATTGAAAAAAAAATGCGACTTTTTTTTTCTACATTTTTTTTTCTACATTATGACTTTCGACATTTTTGTTTTCGACATTATGACTATAAACCCCTAAAATGCCCTTGTATTGAAAACAAAAAGTGATTTCAATTATGCAGCCTGTGTTTCTGACACCTTGATCAAGCTTCACACGGCACAGGTGGAGGATCAGCTATAGAAATACAGATAATAAGCCACAACATTAGGTCTTCACATGTTAGAAGACCCAACATTAATACTAGGAATCCTTGCAATAGTGTGCAAGGCACTCTGAGTTCTGGGTCCCGCTGTATGTATAGTTTAGGGGTATGTACCATATCAGGGTTGAGAGTTTACATAGGAAGACATTACAGCTGAGTTCTAGGAGCCACTATTCTCTGCTTCCTGTGAGGGAACTGTGTAGCTTACAAAAGACATACAGCACACATGAAGTTGCAAGGTCTAAATAGACCCATTCTTTGACGCTAGGGGAATCCAAAAGAGAACTTGCAAGATTCCATCTGGACATGCCAAACTTGCCATTGGAGTGAGCCTAGGATTATGTTTCTGCATAGCTCCCCATAAGATAGCACTAGGCTTCAGTGCAGAACTCTGCCCTACATGCAATGTCTGCAGAAAGAAGGCACCTCTGGGAAGCAATTGCACAGAGCGCAACTACCCATACCCTCAGTGTACAACATGTCTTGGCTGCCGCTGCTTACCCTGCTTAACAGCTCCACCAAAGAAGTTGCCCAACTGCTAGCAGAGACAAGACAACCTGCTGTAGCAAAGATACCCTGCAGCTAGAAGAGTCACTGACATGTAACTGAGAGGCCTATACCTAACTACAAAATCTCCCTACTTAGTGTTTCTGGCTGGTTGTCATCCTACCTTAGAGTTATGGCTCCATCAATATTGAGTTTATCTTAGTTTCCTCCACTCTCCTAGGGTGGCAGTGGTGGAGCAGCCAAGGACCAACTGTTAAGAGGGAAGTGTGAGGCTTCATTACACAGTATAACACATTGCTACTTCTGAATGTGTTCTGCATGCCACCGGGGAGAAGAGTGTTGGGACAAACTCCCAGGTAGGTTCGAGGGATACCAGGAGTTTGCGAACTCAATGAAGGCCCAACACCTTCCCCCAAAAGGCGCATAGACCTAGCCAGACAGCAAGTTCAAACTGCAGTTTATTACAGCCAAAACCAACAGGGATCAGTAGGTAAGAATCCTGGAACGTCTCAGTGAGCTCTAGCTCGCAGGCCAGTTTTGATGGCACATTGCATCATGAGAACGTCACAACCTGGGCCCCTCTCAGAAAACATATCGCCATCTCTGATTGGGTGTTGAGTAATAGGGTCCCTATAGCAGACCCTATACATGTTAGTTCACTGTTTCTCCCATGTCAGATGTCCAGCCTGGCCCATCCCAATATTGCTGTTACTAAACAATGTTTTATTTATTTTTATTTATTTATTATTGAATGTAGCTGAATTTATATCAACTTTTTCAATTTTTTACATAAAAAAAATTCATAAACATAGTCAATAACAATGAAAAATACATCAAATTTGCAATAGAAAATAATCAGCCAGTTAAATTCATGAATTGAGCAAAATTGGTAAAATATTGGTAAAATATTTCATGATATGATAAAATCTACAGACAAGTTCATCATTGTAAAACAGATAGTGAAGCACCAAATTCATTCCATGTTCAAAGCCTTTAAAAAATTAACAGCTGCAAATCTTATGCTTATACATTCGGTTGCTGCCAAGGTGGCCCATCTATTACTTGGGTCAATTTGTGCAAAATACGCAAAATGATTCACAAAATGAACACTTCTCGTGCTCATGAGGGCCGGGCAGTCCAATATTATGTGTTGCAGAGTTTCGACAATAGCGGCATTTTTACAAAATCTGCACCAGTTGCGATCTGGGGAAATTTGCTTCCTTCTTGTTTTAACCTGACGAGTGGGCCAGATGTTCAGTCGCAATCGTAAGGTAGCAGATCTAATAGCAGCAGATGGAGCCAAACATAGATAGGATGCAGTTTCTCTGTATCGTTTAGGGCCAAATATTGCGGAATCAAAGTCTTTGTAAGTTAAGCATTGGGCTCTAGTGTCAATTCAGTCCATCATATACACTTTCTTCTTTGCTTGTTCCGGATGGAACACGAGAAGATCAAGTGATATATCGGCGTTCACCATGATCTTCAAAATACTTGTGGACCAATTTTTAGGAAAAGTTTCTGATGATTTAAGTAGATAACTGGAAAAAGAGGATAGTGTAGAGTTGTCACATGTGGATAGCAAGCATTTACGAAATAAGGCACATAGTCGCCAATTGGGAAGGGCCAATAAGGATATTAAGCCTAGTTCATAGCGCAGCAACGCACCAGGGACACATTGGGGTAGATGTGAAATTGCTCGCCAGAACTTGGCTTCTAATAAATTTAGAAAACCAATAGGAATGATTTGCGTTTCAAGACCATAAAGAATAGTTGCTACAACGTTCTGGTTCCAGTAAGTAATGGCAGCCTTGATCGAAAACTTACCATATTTTGAAACAATCAAGCATGATTGACAAATTGCCATAGTTAACTTTTGTTTGATTTTTTTCAGGTGCGATTCTAGTGCAGGACAGCCATCAAAAATGAGACCCAGATAAACATAATTTGGAACCATCTTTATGGGGATGCCCTCAATTTGCCAATTTAACAAATGCTTGTGTAGACCTTTAGGAACAAACGTGACAATCTGTGTTTTACCAGTGTTTACTATCAGTTCATTTTCTTTAAAGTAATGGCAAAGAGCTGACAGAAGGTTACGTAAACCACTAGGTGTTTTTGATACTAAGACAAGATCGTCAGCATACCACAAGGCACACATTTTTACGCTATTTAGTTTAGGTGCATCAGTTATGATTTTATCAAAGATCCAGCGCACATCATTAATGAAGAAATTAAACAAAGCTGACGCTAGAATGCACCCCTGTTTTAACCCTCTAGATGTGCAAATTGGGGAAGATAAGAGGCCCTCAGCGTTTAGTCTTATGTAGACCTTAGTTTTTGAGTGGAGAGCGTAAATGATATCAACAAGAGTGGAGGGACATCCCGCCCAGATTAGTTTAACTATGAGTTTCGGTCTTGAAACCGAATCAAAGGCGGAATGAAGATCCACAAATGCAAAATATCTAGGTTGTCTCTTATTCTGTGCTTGTTGTCTTATGGCGTTTAAGGTAATTAAATTGACACCAGTGCCCAAGCCAGCCACAAAACCTGTTTGGGCTGGATCTCGTTGACTAGCCAATATTGACCAGTCATTAAAGTCTCTGAGCACCAACCTAGAGAATAATTTTCCTGGAGCATCCAGTATTGCTATTGGACGATAACTCTTAGCATTCATACGATCACCTTTTTTGTAAACCGGAATAATCACAGATGAACGCCATGACTCTGGAATGGTTTTAGTTTGCAAGATGTAGTGAAAAGCATTATTCAAGATTAACGCCCATTCTTTTATATGCTGTTTAAACATCCAATTCGTAAGCTCGTCGAGGCCTGCCGCTCTTGACGAGGATGATTATTTAATGAAGTTCTGAATGATATGTTGTGTACAACGCAAGCTCCAACATTTCACAGAGCTGCTGTTGTAGTTATAATGACTCATTTTAGAATCATCATACAGTGATGTAAAATGAGTGACCCACACAGATTCAGATACTCCATTGAGTTGCAAATGGACTTGGGGAGCTGTATTGCATTTATTCAGTAGTTGCCAAACTATTGCAGAGTTTTTATTATAACAGGCTGCAAGAACATTTTCACCATCTATTTGATACAACGCAGCTTTTCTTGACCGGATCCAGCGGCGGTATTTTGCTTTAGCAATATTGACGGCTTTGATCTGAGCATTCATGGGTAGTTTTCGAAGATTTCTAATTTCTTTTCTGTAAGCTTTTTTTCTCTCACAGAGAGCTAGATCAAACCCATGAACATGTCTCTTAAATGGATTTTTAGAAACAGGAAGTAGATTTGCAAAGGAGTTCAAAACGTCTATATAAGAGTCGGCTTTGAGTAACTTTTGGTTGATCAAAATGGCGTCATTCAGTGCTAATAGTTTATCAGTTGACCATTTAAAGCGATTTCTGGCATTGTTGACTAATAAAGTCTGTTTGTACCAACGGGCAGGTTTAAGGTGATTTTCAATTCGGACCGACCAAAATAATGCTAGGAGATGGTGATCACTAGCTGTCTGTTTTACAACAACAAACTTATTAGTATTCATAAAGATACTATTGAACATAAAGATATAATCGATAGTCGATTTAGAAATACCTCTCTCCCAGGTATTCATGGGAGGTATGTCGCCTATGATCGCACCGTTTGCCATTTTTAGATCAAGATCTTCCATAAAGGACAACCACCTCGATCCCTCACGATTCTTAGTGCTTGTACTAGACTCAAAGCAAGACAAATTCAAATCACCCATTACTAAAATTCCAGAAATATTGCCGTGAGCAGAGATAAGTTCAAATAAAGTTGAAAGAGCCGTATAAAAGCTATCGTCGATGATGCCAAGCGGATTACGATAGAGGTTGATGAGAGCGTAAGTTTGCAAATGAAATGAAATCTTTACCAATTGCATGAATTTGTTTGGGGCCTGCCAGGGGGAGATTTTGAAACCCTTGCTTGCTTTTACAGCAACTATCAGACCAGCAGTAGGTCTCCCTTTATCTCCTTGTTCTGCTGGGAGTAGAATAAGTTCATAATCATCCCATACAGGTGGGTTTACGAGTTTATGTAAGGCTACTATATCATATGTATTCAATTGCGTATTTAAAGTCCATTGCAGGTGAGATGAACCACGCGTGTTCCAACTAGCAAGTGAAATGTCAGTTGGGGTGGTGCATATTTGTGGTTATGAGTGAGAATTAGTGGAAAACAAAGATCAGGAAATGATTCTTGAGTGCAGAAATTGCAAGTGCACAGGGGTTCAGAGGCCGTGCCTGCAGTTGATTCATTAAAGTCAACCTTCTTAATTTGCTGGCGTGCCGGATCTTGCGCTAATAGAAAGCCAAGATTGAATAAATCCATTCTGGCATTCCAGAAAGTTATTGCGTACAATTCCAGACTTTATCCATAGTCTAACAATGGAAAGGTTCTGATCACATATAAACTCAATTTGATCTAAATCTGTAGAGGAAATGGCATCCAGTCCTTCTATATCCCAAAAAATGTTAAGAACACTAACACGGCATAAATCATATTTTGGGAACGGCCCATCTCGACACTTCAGAATCAGACTGTGTAACAAATTACATTTTTTTGCTAGTGCAACGCTGGCATCATTTGTGCGAGGTTTGGTGCCACCATTGCGAGAATCTGAGTTCTTCCTGCTGTTTTGTTTAGGAGGATCTTGATTGTGACGGCAATAAGGTGGTTTGGTACAAGTGTCTATTTGGGATTTTGGGAATGAAATTTCGTTTCCAGTGATATGTTGAATGTTAAGTGTTTGAGAAGGTTGAGTACTAACATTTACAGCTTCGGGCAATACCTCAGAGATTCTGTTGAATAGATAAGTGTCAACTGCTGCTTTTAGTGAGCTTAATCGGTCATTAGCCCCTGTTGTGGAAATGGTAGATGGGGGTAGCTTACCAGCGCTAGAAGAGATTACATCACACGGTGCGGTCAGTGTTTGTGCAACCAGAGAAGGTTGACTAATTTGCACATTGTCAGGTTTAGCTGTTAGCAAGTGTACCAGCTCATTCAAGGGGTCATAGTTAGATGAAATGTTAGACACCGTCTTGGGGGCAATTTGGAGTGGATGAGAATCGCACGGTGACACTTGGTTTGCTGACATACCGGCCGTATCATTGTTTGTAATTTCATTGCATATGTGTATTGGAGCCACAGGGGAGTTGTCAGAAGTGTTTGTAGCACCCACTGGGGGATTCAATTGATGTTGTTTTTTTATGCCACCCGAGGGTTTGTTATGTCTTTGTGTGGCCTTAGATGACACATTTTTTATTTTGCCAGTGCTTGCAGATGTGCAACCAGTTTTTTGTGAATTTTGTTTTGAGCAAGCAGGCGAATTACAGTTAGCAACTAATTGAACAGCAGTTCTCACCGGAGAGTCAACACTTATCCAAGACTCATTGTGTTTTGAGATCAAGGCATCTTCTACACATTCAATCGGCCGAATGATCCTTGAAAAAGCTGGTAACACTGGATAGGTGGACGGGGGAATTTTATTTAGTGCTTCTAGATTTGAGAGACGTTGTGTAATGGTAGCTCCAGATTGTTCATGAGAGCTTTGAACGGAAGACCAATAAGATTCAAGGGTGGTTATTCTTTGCTCCAAATTCTCTAAAGAGAAGCTTTTAGCGTTTTTAGGCGGTTTGTCTCTCATCGAATTGCTTATAAGGTCTAATTTTGTGGTTTGACTGACTATTTTCTGATCTAAAGATTCAAAAAGCTTGAATAGACTATAAATAGTAGTATTAATAGCCCCTAGGGTAATTTCTAATAAGGCAGGGTTAGCTGGGGATGTGAAAGCTTGTTTTTTCTGATCAGTGATAGGACAGCGACGAGGAGTCGGTTGAATAGAGGACACCGCGTCCTCCTGTCTTGTTGAGTCCATAGAGCATGGTTGTTCATAGTCAGTCAGAATTGAGACTCTTGAACTTTCTAGGTCTCTACACTCAGCAGAAATGAGACAGGGAGATGGTAAGGGCTTGTTTAAGCTAGCTTGACCCACGTCTTCAATAAGTACTGAGGCCACCGAGGTGTTCATAATAGACTTATCTCGAACTAACTTACTGTTGTCTAGTAACAACTCTTCAATATCATGAGTGGATTCTTCTAAAACTGTAGCAAATATTTGAAAAGGTTTAATAGTTTTGTTGGGAGAGTGAGGTACAGTTAGTAGAGTTTGATCTGAAATGGTAATACTCAAAGGGGGAATAAGAGGGCATTTGTCAGAGGTAGGGAGTTTTGATGTACTTAAAGCACTTTGAGGAGCCTTGGGTGAGGTCAAATCAGTTGTTGTGTTCCCCGAAGATGCAAAACGATCGGATCAGCTGTCGCTCTACCACATGGTGTTTTCTCATAAAATTTGCGAATATCATGTTGAATTGGGATTCTATTAGGAGGTGTCAAAATGATATTTTTCTTGGAAGTGCGAGTACGACTTTAAGGCTTGTTCTGTAGTTTAGATATATTCAAATTCACAGGAGTTTGTGGGAGGCAATTGTGATCCGGTAGATTTTGCGTTGGGCATGGAGGAATACTCATAGGATCTCTAGTGATCTCCGATGGCATACCTGTTTTCAAGGAGAACATAAGTGGTTTACAAACAATTACTAAGAGTAAGTGGAGTTTTCCGCTTTGTGTGTACAACAAAGACACTCAGTTATTTAAGAGGACAGAATAAGAGGAGTAAGTTCAAGCAAGCGAAACCTTATTGCATGATGAGTGACTAGGTCATGGCAGCGTAAGTAAACAGTACCTGTATCAGATTGAATAGTTCACTACCATCCACCTAACAGCCACACAACAGCCAGAGGGCTTGACTCCACCGGGCTTATCGCCGCTCGGGTGCTTGCAGCCGAGTTAAGGCAAGTCCCAAGGTCACGTGATCCGTCACGTGAGTGCAGGCTGGAGGGCTCCGCCTCCTCCTGAAGGCACGAACACACAATTTCCAGCAAGAGCAGTCTGGGGCTCGCAGTGCTGGTAGGTGACAATTGTAGAGGCAGCTTTAGGCAGCAAAACGTTCACAATGTGATACACTCCTTTGAGAGGCTATATCACGCGCCGCTCGGGTGCTTGCTGCCGAGTTAAGGCAAGTCCCAAGGTCACGTGATCCGTCACGTGAGTGCAGGCTGGAGGGCTCCGCCTCCTCCTGAAGGCACGAACACACAATTTCCAGTAAGAGCAGTCTGGGGCTCGCAGTGCTGGTAGGTGACAATTGTAGAGGCAGCTTTAGGCAGCAAAACGTTCACAATGTGATACACTCCTTTGAGAGGCTATATTACTAAACAATGTGGTGGTGTGAGGGTCTGGTTAGTGGTTCTTTATCTTTGCTATCCACCCCTAGGGTCCTGAACTGTGATTGGCTAGAACTGACATCCTCAGGCCTGGGATCCGAAATTATTCTCAGTTTGAGGTGTACCTTTTTAAGGTAACAAGTATGACTATGTGTCTGCATTGGAATATGTGTGTACCACCAAAGTCTATGCAAGTGCCCGTTCACATCATGCAATTCTTGTCTCTTGCTGTAACAACTTTGTTGCAAGCTTCTGTCTGGCAGTGTGAGATCGTTCCTCTTTCCCATCGCCCGTTTCGGTTCATCATCCAAGCTGCCGAGTCACGTGTTCTGAGACTGTGTTTTGGGTTTCTGGAGCTCCGAATGACTCCGATTTATGTGGATTTATTCGTATTTACTGAAGCTGGTGTTACTGCCGTTCAAGGAATGGAATGTCACTTGTATCTTGGTGGCCTTTGCAGCCGGCCCTGTCCCACACGGTTGCTCTTCTGTTCAGTCTGAATTCAGCTCAGCTCTTACTGAGATGGTTGTGGCCTACTATGATTTTCCTAAGCCATGACATGGCTTCTACATGTTTGTGTTATTCTATAGTTCTCCATACGTTAGTAATACATTGGTTCTGTCAAGTCTCATAGGTGCTCCTGAAGTTCCATTGGGTTATTTGCATGTAAGCATCTGCAAGCTTGCTCAGGACTTCTTGCTCCTTGCAGTTTCTGCGTTGCTGCGGTTAAGCTAATGACAAAATAATGAATCAAAAGCAGTATGTATATGTATCTGCCCTCTAACTTATAAACTGTTCCGCATGTGTTCTTCGTGTATTCGGGTGCGTGTTTTGTGCTTCCTGTCTAACAATGCTATGATGCGTTGTCTCTAACGACGTCAAAAGTGGCTTCTTGGTGCTTTAGTCAATACTGTCAATTGAAGTCTCCTTAGTTGCCGTCTGAGGCTCCTCATCCACTCCAGGTAACGTTTGCACTGCTCCTGGGCTATAGGGTTGGCTGAGTGGGTACCTCTCAACATACTTGTCTATCATAGGAGCGCTAGGAATTGGTCCGAAGTGGTATGGGCGATCATGGTTTCTTCGGTTCTTCTTCCGACCCATGTATCTATAGAGGGGGAGCAGTGGTAGGATTCGACCACCCTCTTCAAGAGCAACACACAGAAGAGTGTTAGAAAGAGGCAGCCTCACAACAGTACGACATGCTTCCCCCAGCGATATGCAGAGAGGCAGAGAGCTACAAAACTAAAAGCGGAACAGCATGGGAGCACAGAGGGAACCCTCCTAAAGCATAGAGGAGGAGGGGGAAGAAGCAGAGAGCTGTCTTCTAGGGTGCAGTATTCTGCAGGAGGACCTCTGCAACATTTCTCTTTTGTGCGTGATCTAAACATCTACATTCTGCTCTACTACTTTGAATAAACAAAATGACGACACAGAGTTACCAAAATGAAATACTTTATCTTCATTGTAGGAAGTATGGAAAAGGAGTATACAATAAGTGGCATGCCTGATAGAACTTTAAAATATGTTTCAGGAGCTGTACTTGGTTAGATTACGAATGAAATAGAGTGAGCAGCAATTACTGGTGTTAATGTTAACCCTAGAAAACCACTGCTCATGTTTGAGCTATATGTAGAACCTCTAGTTCAGGTCATTAGGTCACAAAGACATATTCATTATTTTCACTACAACAACTGGGTTATTAAGCATACGATGTATGCTAAGCTCATGACCTAGCTTTTTACATCCTGAACTATAGGCAGGCAGAAAAGTATATTTTTCAAGAAATTGCTAAATTCGTTTCAATCTCTGTGTATACAGTTAACATCTGTGAAAACTGAGATTTTGACACTAGAAGCTACTCACCAGTCTGGGGTTAAAACAGAGGTGATACAATGTTTGCATGTTAAGATCTCTACAAACACACACATATCTTACCTTTGCTCGCAATTTCCTTGCAGCATTGAAGGAAATCAAGGGTCTGCTGATTCAGTGGCAAGCCTTACCACTAATAATGATTGAATGTTTTTACATGGACTGGGTTTTCTTTTTGGCACAATGCTCATGCATGTGCCTGATTGTTTTTTTGCAGACTATAATCTCTGGTGGATATATTCTTAGGAGGGATGAAGTTGACCACGTCCTATAGAAAGGGATGGCTAGAGGTTCCTAAGCTTAAATATTACAACTGGGTGATTTGATCCAAATGAAGAGGTTCCATGATAACCAAAATAATGCATACATTTCTGCCTTCATTCTTTGCCTCGTTTACTCTAGCAGGTTATCCTAAGAACGGCATACTAAATTTAAAACACCCAAAATACTTCAAGAAAGTCAGATTCAAGTTGCTTCAAGGGCTTTTCAAGGACTGTTTGGATTTGCTTTCCATTTTACTCCATATATAAAAACGTTTTCCCGCTATGGACCTCACCTATATTTATTTAATTAATTTGTATTTATATACCAGGAGGAATAATTATCTTTTGAAAGAACGTACAATAGATAAGAAATCAGATTTGACAGGAAGCAGTGAGCTTCTTACATTGCAGTGAGTTCGAGTGACATTCGGGCCAGGTTGTGGTGGGGAGTAAATGGAACAGTCACTGGGGACAATCCCTGGGTGGACTTACATAGATTAAGGACAATCAACATTGGGCAGTTTTGCGTGCAGGT
Source organism: Ambystoma mexicanum (assembly GCF_040938575.1). NCBI lineage: Eukaryota > Metazoa > Chordata > Amphibia > Caudata > Ambystomatidae > Ambystoma > Ambystoma mexicanum. Next base: position 1,319,605,192 of record NC_090930.1, read on the forward strand.
AGGTGTTACGGCCAGTTGTGTCAGGGATGTAATCGAGATGGATGAAGTGCTAGAGTGGAGGCAGAGAAAGTGAGGTCAGAGGAAGGTTAGAAGCAAGGGAAAATTGTTAGCTAGCAGGCAGATGAAAGGTAGGTTAAGAGGGTAACTCAGAGGAGCGAGGAGGTAGGTATTTAGTTTGGTTTTGAACTAATCAGTGTAGATTGTTTCTCGGTTGTCTGGAGGAAGAGAATTCCATGCAAGTGGAGCAAGAAGAGGGAAAGAGCAGAAGCAAGAGAAAGCGCAGGGAGGGGTGGGGGTGCTACAAGGGTACTAGCGAATGCAGAGCGGAGAGTACAAGAAGGCTTCTGGAGTTGGACAGAGAAAGATCGATATGGTGGTGCCTCACCATGGATAGATTTGTAAATCGGGGGAAGACATTTCAGTCTGGCCCTGTTTTGCATCGTTAGCCATCCAGACTGGTGACAGTACAAGAAAGTAGATGTGACATGAGGAAGTTCAACGAGAGCCCTGGAAGTGAAGTTAATGAACTTGTCAAGAGGATAGAAAGCAGAGCTGGGGTATCCAAAGATGATTCTGGCACAGTAGTTCAGTTTAGAGAAGACAAGAGTGGTTAAGAGATGCTTGGCGGTGTTGAAAGGAAGTAGGTGCCTGATGTTCCTTATATTTATGAGGTTGAGGCGAGCCGCCATTGCAGTTTTGGAGATGAAAGTAGAGAAGATATGAGAAGGGTCATAGTTGACGTGAAGGTTTCCAGCTAAAGTAGAGTAGGGGAGAGTATCAGGTGGTAATTGGATATTCATGGGAAAAGATAATTGAGAGCATTTGTCAGGGAGCACCTCGGTTTTGGTAGAGTTTAACATCAGAGAGTGCGAACATATCCAATATTTAATAGCAGAGTGACAGTTGGAAATTTTGATAGAGGGATCAGAGGAGAGTTCAAGAATAGAGAAGAAGATTTGGGTATTGTTGCACTTTGAAACGCTTGTGTATAGGCACGTTATAAATTCCATATCATATCATATCATGGCGAGTTGGTACGTGAGCCCAAAGGCGGAGATTAGTGCCCCAAGAGCAGATGTGTAGACTGTAAAGAGGGGGAGGACCCAAGACAGAGGCCCTCATTACGACCCTGGCGGAGTGGGTTACCGCCAGCGGTAATCGTGGCGGACCCGTCCGCCCTACTACGAGTTCCCGTAGCGCCATGGAGCCTTTCTCCGCCTGGTTTTACCGGGCGGAGAAATCCATGGCGCTAAGGGACCTCGTTGTTAATTACGCCACCGTACTTTACGGTGGCGTAATTAACGCCTTCCCCACTCCCATTATACCCTATGGGGCAAGAATGGGATTGGGGAAGGGCAAAATGGGGATTGGGGATTTACCGCTCCGCCAAGGTCGGCATGGGGTGGAAAATCCGCCAACCCCCATGGCGCTATCGGCAGCTTTCCGCCGTGCTCCGCGGTGCATTTAGCACCGCGAATTCCGCCAGGGTCGTAATGAGGGCCAGAGACTTGTTGGACACCAACAGTTAGACGAGTGAGTTGAGAAATGTAGTTGGTCCAGCCGACAGAGAATTGACGAGGTTCAGGTAGGATTGAATCCAGGCAAGGACTTGATCGAAAATCCCAAGAAAAGAGAGAGTGTTAAGGAGATCAGAGTGATTGACAGTGTCAAAGGCAGCGGACAGGTCAAGTAGAATTAGGATAGAGGACAGATTGGAGTGCTTAGCAGAGGTAATGAAGTTGGAGACATTCATGAGAGCATTGTCCACGGAGTAACTGGAGCAGAAACATGCTTGCAGGGGGTCTTGAAGGTTGTGGATGTCTAAGAAATGTGTAAGATGGATGAACACAACCCTTTGGAGTACTTTAGAGTAGTGCAGAAGGAGAGACACAGGGCAAAAGATAGCGGGTAGGTTCGGTTAAGCCCCTAGCTTTTTCAGGAGAGGGATGATTGTAGCCATTTTGAAAACAGAGGGAAAGCAAGCAGTGTCGAAGGACAGGTTGAAGAGCTTAGCAAGGTGAGAGGCCACTAAAGGGAAAATAGACTTGACTAGCTGAGGAGCAAGAGGGTCTGATGGGGTACAAGAGGCGTTAGCCTTCAACACTAGATATAGGGCTCCTTCTGTTTTAGTGTGACTAAAGTGGGAGATAGAGGTAGGATAATGGTAGTTTTGGATATTTTTGCAGTGAAGAATTCATCTTGGTCATGAGCTGTGAGACTGGAGGTTATATTCATGGGTTTAGGAGAAGTGAGGGGTGAGTTTAAGGGTGCCTTGTAGCCGTCCAGAATAGTTGGAGTGAGATTCAATTAGGGTGAGGTAGAATTCAACTTTTGCTCTATCAAGGGAGGACTTGGGAGAGTTCAGGACTGGGAAGTAGAGTTGCAGGTCCTCATGTAAGTGGTGTGCCTCCATTTGTGCAGCAGCTGATGCATGTCTGTGGGGAGACAGCGTATGAATGGGGTGTACCATGGTTGAGGATGCTGAGACTTAGGGGTGAAAGTTAGCTGTGGGAAGTGAGAGGAGAATGAGTCACATAGTAACAATTGGAAGCTGGAGAAGGCAGGGTTAGTGGAAGAGGCATTGGGTGTGAAGGAGGAGAGTGAGAATTGTAGGTCGGTGAAAAAAGAAGAATGGCCGAAGATTTACATTTCCTTTTATTAATAGGTCCAGCAAGTGGTAAGGAGACGTCAGAGGGTGGAAAGTAGATGGTGGTGGAAACAATGGAGTGATCAGATAGGGATGGTGTGACAGTAGTATTAGTAGCTGAGAGGGAGGTTGAAATGAATACAAGATCCAAAGAGTTACCCCTGGTGTGGGCAGGTTGGTTATGGATTGAGTGGAGAGCATGGTCACTAAGAAAAGACTGAAGTTTAGGTTTCTGAAAAATGGTTGGAGAAAGAAGGTTAAAGTCACCTAAGAGAGTGAGGTGAGGTTTAGTGGAAAGAGAATTAAGGAGTTGCCCAAGTTCATTAAAGAATGGTCCAGTGGGACCAGGAGGGTGGTAGATGGGGATGATGTGAACCGAGTGAGCGAAGCAGTAGTAGAGATGGAGAATTCCATAGAGGCCGGAGAGAATGTGGCATTGGAGATTTGTGAGAAATTGAGTAAGTGTCCGACGCCTCTACTGCTGCCAGTCAGACGAGGAGAGTAAATGAAGGATAGTTTGGAGTCATGTAGAGCCACCAGGTTGGCAGCTTTCAGTGAAATCAAGGAGGTCTCGTGGAGGAGAGCTGGCATGAAAATAGTCAGTGATAAAGGATTTTTTGATGCATTCAGACTGAGCATTCCAGAGTGCAATGTTCAGTTGAAGCGGTAAGGAAGAGTAGAGAAGGAGAGTCTCAGAGGAAGAGAGGCAAAGTTGATACGTGTTAGTGGAGGTATGGTTAGCTCATCTGCTTTGTTTGTTGGAAGTAGGAGGTATAAGGGGGATGGAGTAGTGGGAGTTTTTAGATGTGAGTTTTATCATACCTATAGGAAAGGAGGAAGCTGTAGCGTGATTGGAGAAAGTGTAGGGAGAGGTGAATAGGAAGAGAATTGGAGAACGTTTAGGGAGAAGTGAATAGAAAGAGCAGAAGGAGCAGCATGAGCAGCAGTAATGAATGTATAATAGGTGAGTACCGGAGAGTGGAGAGACAGCACAGTAATTAGCAAGGTAGGGGTACGCACATGTGTTGCAGGGAGGAAGGAAACATTTGAAGATTTTTGAGGACCCCATCATCTAACCCTTTAAAGAGGGGAGATATAAATAGAATTAAACATCTTAGCCATGATAGTTTGTTAGACCCCTGTGAAAACTTGACAAATCTTATTGTTGGAAAGCTTAATAAGACAGATATATCTTTTAGATCTTCTTTAAGAATAAAACTAGCCAGTATTTTAAGAATTACCCGTACCACAGGAAGCACTTCTTAGTCAATCTGATAGATGTGATGGGCTGATAGATTTCTCACTGGGTCAACTAAAAGGGGGTACAAAGAAGGCACATTCCAGAGGCGAACTTGAAAAAGCAAGCAACATCTATATTTTCACTAGTTGTACTGTTCTGGTCCCCTGTCATAGGTTTCAGAATCTAACTCTTAGTGAGCACCCCGGTCATTCTGTCGAAGCCCCTTCTTGGCTATCTTTAGAACCCTTGCTCACTGTGCTCAGAGAGGCACAGCTCCACCTCACTGATGAGGCCCAAAAAGGCTGAAACACTTGCCTGGGGTTGCTGTTGGTAGTCTTGGTGAAAGGAGGTTTGCCTGGCATTTCGGTGCTGGACTACCCTTGTAGGCGGGACAAAAACTGATATGCAAATGGATATTCCTTCTTTGTGAAAAGTAAAGTGAGCAAAAAGCGATGGCTGAGGACCCTCGAAGTAGGAAAAAAACACAGAACAGGTTATCATGCCATGTTCTTTCTAGAGAGAGTTGCCTGCTACCTTTTTTTGTATCTTTGGCATGTCTTTTAATCCTAGCAATTTTGCTATAGATGAAGTTAAGTGACTTTATTTTCATTGCAGTATCCCAGTTTAAGATATGGAGCATGCGGTTTGATACCACCCCCTAACCCTCTACATTGGTGGTGGCAGTTGGCCAGGACTGGAGTTATGGAGTTTGCTGTTATAAGGGCAAAGGTTAGGGCACCTAAGGACATCGTGTAATGTTGTTTCTTTCTCTTTTTTAATTACAATGAGATCTATGGTTAGCATTTGACGCAATCTGAGAACATGTGTGTGATTATTTTCAAATCAGGCTGAAGGTAGTATTGCTGCTTGATCTGTTTTGTAAATGAAAATACAGTCTGGCTGATTCAATCCTATTAATCCTGATATTTTTCTTTCTTTCTTTTTTCTTTTCTTTATGTGAGAACCCTATGTCACTGCCTGTGTAAAAGTGCACAGCTTTGGGTTGGTGTATGGGGTGATTTCCAATGAGGGGAAAAAAAATGTATGATGATATGAAATATTAATGGGAAAACAAAGACGAAAATGAAGAAAAAATAGAAAAAGCACAGTACTTGTGCACAAACCTCACATGAAAGTATTGAAACTGTTTGATTAAAGCTTCGGTTTATATATCAGTGTTCAATTGTAACAAGTCATTGACTAGGCAAACCTGGTTGTTACAGTCAGAGGACCTCATTACGGGTCTAGCAGTAACCGTGCCGGTAAAACCGCAGGTAACCGCTGGACCCGAAATGAATTACCGGCGCCTGACTTCCCGGAACCACTGGGCTATTCCAAAACCAGTGGCCAGGAAGTCAGGCGCCGGCAATTTTGTTAGTCCCCATTCCCATGGAGTCCAATAGGACTCCATGGGAACGGGGACACCGGAGCACTGACACCGTTAACAACGGTGCCGGTGCTCCCGTGAGAACTCTGCGAGCGGGTGCCGTCCCACCCGGTAGGTCCGACCCTGGCAGGAAGTACGGCACCTGCCCGCAGAGTTGTACTGTGGCAGTCTGGAAACACTGGAAACAACAGTGCCAGTAGGCTTACCGGCACCGTTGTTTCCTGATCGGCATAGTTGTAATGAGGATCTGCAATTGGGTTTCCTATGTTGGACAAATCTTAAGCCCAAATTTCCAAAAACTAGCATTAGTCCTTAATTCAAGGTTTCCTAATGCATCATTTGAAAACCTCATCGTTGGGTTGTCTCTGCTGTTTCTGACTGCATCTTTGATGCCCGTTCAAATATACCAACAGCTTCCCCAGGTGAATGGACAGTGCTAAGGTTCGACTGATGAGCCTATTCAGAGGTAAGAGCTCAACATAGCTCTGCAGTTGGGTTTTCCTTGTTATTTCCAATTGCTATGAGGAGCGTAGACCGTTCTTGTCACTGAGGTAGCAATCAGTTACAGGCAAAGCCTTTACAGTTGATCAGGCAGTTCTCTTGGCCTGTGTAGTGGTCTACTATTGCCTGGTTTGCAATGAAGCATGCTACAGATGCCGCAGAAGTTAGATGATGCACCCTCAAGGGTGTAAACATTCTGTAAAGCTTTCTGTAAAGTTTCCTTCTCATCCACAGGTCACAGACACTGCTTTCTGCCAGTGCTCTTGGTTGGGCGGTGCATGCATCTTCTCGAGTCATCATCTGCACAGGGATTATAGCCAGTCGTCATAAGGCAGGAACCTTTATGATCTTCCGATTTAACATGCCCCACTGGGTCAATGCAGTTCAGAATTGGCCCTGATAATTCTCTATTCACTGGAAGAATGTTGTCTGCAAACATTAATTTTGTCAGATTGGTACTTGGGAGGATTCATTCTGGAAGTGCTTCCTTGAGATTCCTTGTTGGGTTCTTCTTTTGCATTATGGAACTCATCCCTGTGGTTAGGTAGGAATATTGCAAGATAAAGGCATACTCAACTTCGAATCACAGGGGTGCATCCAGTAAAGACAACCTTTCCAAAATTGGTAATATCCTGTTTGCAAAACTTTTGTCCTTGCTGTTTTACATATGGTTCTTGCAGGACACAGCATAAGGCTGATTCTCAAACAAGTGGACTTGATACCATGCAACAATTGTCCTCTCTCTTCAAATGTGTGATCATTGCCCCCCAGATGTACCTAGATGGAATATAGGGTGGTGTGATTGCGGAGCAGCATTCAAATTAGTGCTTCCAATTCTCCCCATTTTAATCCTGACTTTCCAAACCATCTCAATTCTGAATTTGGAGAGTTGGGCCTCCTCCCGATACACCTGAAAATGCCATATTGTCTGCCCTTATCCTAAAGGAATGTCCAAGGACTCATGCCGCTTTCTTCTTTCCTGCAGTGCCACCTACAATGGGGAGAAGATGCATAATCAACCACTCAACACTACATACAGTCCACTACTTCCCTTACATATTTTTTTAAAACATTATGATTTCAAGTGCACTATTCCCTTCAGACCCAATCCCGGAGCTCCCACACGAGCCACAGTCAAGACAGCACGTATCCTAAATGAATGTGTGCCAAACACTGCAGGATTTTCTTCTCAGCTGGACCATTGCCGTTTTCACCAGTGCTCACTGAAAAATGGTCTTTGGAAATGGACCCTGATGTGGCACCAAGGATGGGGGTCTCGATGCCTTTCTGGAAAGAAGGTTCTCGACAGACACACCAGGCAACAATTGTCATCCAGCAAACAATTCAGCGGAACCCATCGACCCTACTCTCCTGATCTGTACATACTCTCCAAATCTGTCTCAGACTTCCTAACCTTCAAGTTCATATTCCTACACCCTAACAGTTTAGCTATAAACAAAAGGCACCTCAAACACTCTGCTCGTTTGTTGGAGGCCAGCAGCTCACAGAGGAGGAAGGCCCCAAAGGAGGCCAGTGAAAAAGCTGCCCGGAAGGAGCAAGAGCTCAAAAATCCCTGAGCACATGCATTGCTGTTCATTCAATAAAGGAGAAAGATCCTCAAATAGTATAGGTAGACTAGCATCCAGCATATAATGTCTTCTAACTTCCCCCAGCCCTTCATGGCTGCTTTCCCATAGGGGCTTTTGGTTGGATCTGGTAAGCCCTCAAATTCTGTGAAATATACCACTGCTGCCAGCTGGGGAGCCATCCATTTCTTCTTCATAAAAGCCTGCTGCACATAAAATGTACCTCCTCCTCCCCATTGGTCCCGCCCACGCCTGCCATGGATTTGAAAGATATAAAATATGCTTCATATTTTCTAAGAGTCCTTGGCGTCAATGCATTTGTGATCAACAACTCTAGTATCCCCAAACCACCTCCCACACCCAAGCTGGAAATGTGGTAATCTCTTCGGTCAGCACCCTGAACCTGCAACAGTGTAAACTTGACACAGCATTAGCAACTTTATTCCACACACCAGAGATGTGCTTTGCCCTCACTTCACTGTTGGCTGTCAACAGTGACAAGGTCAAAAGTCTCAACAGTGCTAGAACCTCTGGACACTTTGCGGATCCATTGTTTACCACATGCATAACTGCCTGATTGTCGGACCACAAGATTATTTACTTGTTGCTCAGTTTCTCTTGACAAATTTGAAAACTCACTACTGTTGCAAACCACTCCAGCATTGTTATGTACTTTGTCAAATGGCCTCTCCTCCATTTATGGGCCAGGGCATGGCACACCACTCCCCACTCACGAAAGCTCCAAAACCTCAGCACTGGAGGCATCTGTAAAAAGCTAGAGCTGCTCACTAGTCTGCCAGGGCTCCATCCAGTGGCAGATGTCTTTGTAGATGAGCACAAATCCCTCCCACACTGCAAGATCACCCTTCACACCAGCCACCGACGTTGCATGATAATGTTTCTGGGCTAGCCCCTGCGGTCTTGAAACACAATCACTGTGCGAATACTTTTCCTGTGGGTCCTACTCTACCCGCAAAATGTAGCTGCCCAGTGAGTTTCTGCAGTTCTGGTAGAGTTGCTTTGATCTTTGCTCTCATTTCCCAAACCCCCTGTAGGCATCCTCCACCTTCTTTATTGGGAGACTAAGCAAACCTTTTGCTGAAGCTATCTCAATGCCCAAGAATGTCAACAATGTTACTGTGCCCACTGTCTTCCCTCTGGCTAATGACACGCCCTATTCCTTCATCAGCTGTAAGAATGCCATCCAAGTATTGGTGCAGGCTTCAGAATTCAACCGCCTATAAACAAAAAATGGTGTAAATAGTGAACCCCTCAACATCACTTGCAACTCTCCCTAAAAGCCCATTCCAAAAATAAACTGAAACAAGAAACAGAGCACCGCATCAGCGTGCACTTTAAAAATCTATTTGCCGTGCGGACTGGTTACCCAGCAGATGAAAGCTAGCAAAAGCCAGAAAGCAGACTCTGTTAATTTTTGCCTTCAGTACCCTGTGCCCGGCGAACCTCATCACATCCAAAGTTTTCTCAAATGAGTTGTAAGCCACAGAGCACATTTCCTCATCTAGCCAATCGTTAACTGAGTTCCCATCGGGAAAAGATAAATGGTGGATGAGTTCGAATTGGGCCTTTTCCTTCCTGGGGCCCCCTCCCAAAGATGATGTCATGAAATCTGCCAAGGGGAATGCTTCAAAGGGGTCATCAATGTGGCCAAGTGCCTTTTCCTTGCTGATCTTTTTCTGAACCATCTCTGGCATTTCTAAGGCTGATTCGAGTTTTCTATGTGCTCTTTCCACTTTGGATCCTTGATAAGGTATGCTACAGCCTTCATAAAAAATGCAGCTTCCTTGTCATGATAGGCATTAAAAAAGTGTCTTAATGAGTGCACGTTTATTGGTAAAAAAAAGGACTTGCTAAAGGCATCACTTTTGCCTGTGCTGCTCTTTTGGTCTGGGGGCTGCAAGTCTAGGATTCTGATCACGATGGGTGGCCATAAATGGGTAAACCACTGAGATCACTGCCTGGTGCAGTGGTACTCTCAGTGGGTCAGGTATTTACCACAGGTGACATTTCTTACATAAAAAGGTCCATAAAGTTACTCCTTTTGAGTAACTCGTTTTATATGCACTGGATTGTCTGTCATCAGGGGTGCCGAGTATGCAGGGGTGCTCTGGGGGCTGGGCACCGCCCCAGAGAAAGCCATCTGTGCTAAATCCTACTTCTGTCTATTCTCCTCTTCCTTCCTAGATGCTAATCATGGCCTTGGCCACCCGCTTCACTACCAAAAGTCAGGCCATCCTGTCCTCTCTCTTTTCTTTACCCCCCACCCACCCCCACACCCAGGCCCCTTTTGGCCCCTTTCTCTCCTTCTCCTTTGTCTCCTCCTTCACACCCATTGCGCCAGATGAAGTCACGAAGACAGTCTTCTCTATGAAAGTGTCGTCCAAACAGGTGCTCCCCTGCTCCTCTAGAAATAGCCCTCCTTGGCTGAGTTTTGTAACCATTCCTTTGCTACTTGCTCATTTCCATCACCCCTCAAGCACTCCCTTGTGCACCCTCTTCTGAAAAAGCTTCTATGGACCCTTCCTGTCTGGCTAACTACCACCCTATCTCCACTACCCCTTTCTTGGGCAAACTCCTGGAGAAGCTGGTCATCTGCCAACTAATCAATCACACTGAATCTGTTGGCTGTCTTTACACCCACCAGTATGGCTTCAGAGCAGCCAGATGCATGGAAACTGCTCTCCTGAACACCCATGATGACCTGCTCTCAAACCTTGATTCCAACTCTGCTCTCATCCTCCTCGATTTATCCTCCGCCTTCGACATGGTCAATCATTCCACCCTCATAAATCGGCTTCGTGAAACCCTATGCACCACTGACCGCGCACTGGATTGGTTGACCTCCTTCCTCTCAAATAGGCTCTCTCAAGTTCAACTTTGCCCGTTCCTCTCCTCTATCTCACTCTCTACCTACGTCGTCCCTCAGGGTTCTAGCCTCTCACCGTGGCTCTTGAACAATTACCTTGCCCCTCTCGCCCACCTGATCTCCACCTTCTCTCCTCATTTTCAATGCTATGCTGATGACACTCAGCTCTCTTTTAAGCTTCCCTCCTCTTCCTCTTCTCCTTCCTCTCTCATTCCCGACTGTCTGACTGCTATTCGGGCATGGCGTGCTTCTAACAATCTCTGCCTTAATGCCAGTTAGTCTGAGATCCTTCTCATTGGGACGCCTGCCCCCTCCTTCCCCCCTACTCTCTGGCTGCCCTCCTTGGGCCTCCTCCACTCACCCTCTTGTGAGGCAAAAAACCTGGGCGTCATCTTTGATTCCTCTCTCTCCTTCTCGCCCCAGCTTCACCTCCTCAGAGGCATTCTCCCTTTCCTCACCTTCCCCCAGAAACGTAATGTCTCCAGAGCTCTGGTTCTATCTGGACTTGACTACTGCAACAGCCTCTTCCTTAATCTGCCTCTTTCCTCCCTCCGCCCTCTTCAACTAATTCAGATTAAGACCACAAGACTTATCCTTGGTCTCAGGTCCAGGGACCACATCTCTCCAGCCCTAAAATGTCTCCACTGGCTCCCTGTGGCTGCAACGAACAAATTAAAGACCCTCTGCATCAACCACAAGCTTTCTGGGGGCACACTACTTCCAACTCTCTCTCTACCTACCTGCTAGAATTCTTTGGTGTTCTAGCTCTAACTCTCTGCCAGTCAAACACTTAGACTGGTGGCATTTTATATTTGATTTTATCTGACGGAATTTGGCATGTGACTTAGGGCCTTTTTACAATCTATTTTATATTGAGCAAGTAGGCAGATTCAAATGTTATTGGATTTAACTGAAAAGTACTTAAAAACTGTTTGTAGCCACCTTTGCTTCAGAAAGGCTCATGTTCTGTTAAGCACTTCCTCATTTGGACATTCCTGTCTGTTGAACTAAAACTCTGAGCAGAGTTGTAGTGCCTCTGCTATTTCATTAGCCAACAGGCATGACAGCACCAGCGTGACAGACCCAAGCCAGTCTTTGCTGGTACTTAAGTGCTGTTATGCTGCCTTTCTGATACGTTCTGATATTTCTTTTACTGTGTGTGCCTGCTATTAGACTGGGAGCATTTTATATTTGATTTTACGGTGCCAGGCATGACAGTGCCAGTGTGACAGACCCAAGCCGGTTTGTGCCGCTCCGCATTCCGTTTGACGACTTGTCCCTGAGGTAAGCCTCTGTGCAATCATAGTTAGTCACCGCTGGGCATGTATCATTTTTATATAATCCAGGGAATCAAGGATGAATATTGTCACTCTACATGGGGATGAAGCAGACCAAGTAGGGATCCCCTTTTCAGTTCCACTTGAAGACACGAAACATACGGGCGGGAAACAACAACAATTAAATATGTTATTGCTTAACCCAAGATCGCTAGTTAAACATGGTTAGAGGTGGCCGATTATATTGTAGAACATGATGTGGAAATATGTGCAATTACGGAAACATAGTTGCATGAGGCAGCTGTTCCCTCTATGATTCTGGCGACGCTTAGTAACTATATCATGCGATGTAGAAATAGGCCGAGCCAAACTGTGGGAGGTGTAGCCTTTATTTATAAAGCGTACTTGGTTATCTGGGAAATGGATATCAATAGTCCAGGCGGGTGTGACCTTCTACTGATAAAGGTACGGACTGACGCTATGATAACAATATTATGTTATTGTATAGGCTCCTACCACTATGAAGACTTACATTCTCAAATGGGTAGCCTGATTCTACCACTGCTTAAATGCTTTTCTAGATTTATGCTGTTGGGAGATCTGAACCTGTGGAAAGGCAACAAACGTGATGCACAGGGCTTGGAATTGGAGAACATGTTAACCAAGAAGGGCTTTATTCGATCTATTGAATAAACTACCCATATTAAAGGAAATATCTTGGATTGGATTGCAACAAACAACGTTGCATTGAGAAAACCCAAGATTATGGTCTGACCACTTTTTTATTTATTTCACTATAGTGTGTGCCAACAAAAGAAAACCATTAGTAAGGCCTAAATCCTGGGTCACCTCAAGAATAACTGGGAAGGTGAATCCAGACAACTTGTAGGATTTGATTTTTCCCTTGATAAATGAGCTTCCTAACATGCACACCATAAACTAACTACTAGTTAAATCTTACCAAGAGCATATGAAGAAAGCCATGAATACCTAGCCCTGCTTATAACTAAATGGGTGGTTCTTAAGAAATGTAACACATGGTCCTCACCTGAATTGAGAACCCTAAGGGTTTGTAAAAGGAAAAGCTTTTATGCGTGCAAACAATCCCAATCAGAGTAGCACAAATTAATATATTATAGAGATGCAAAAAAATATAAGATAGCTGTGATTCAGGCCAAAAAAGATTCTTTCAAAACTAGAATAGAGAAAGCTCAAAATGACTCTAAGGAACTGTTTACAATTTTTAAAGAATTGGAAAAACCGATGGATAACACTCGGGAGGGGCCAGTGAAAGACAAAGCCTGGTGCACCCTAATACAGAATGCCATGATAAATAAACTAGAGGGAATAAAAGATAAGATCCAGATAGGTCATTGATTGATCCTACAGATGTATGGCCACGGGAAAGCTGCACAGTTACAACAACAGCACCTCAAACACAGTTAATCCCTACCTTCAAGTTTACAATTGTAATGGAAGGGGACCTCAGTACACTTTTAAGCAATCTTAACCCAACAAGTTGTAAGGGAGATATCTTTCCAGTTGAGGTGGTTAAAGCTTGCTCAGATTTATTTCTTAGTACCATGATAAAGATTGTTAACACTTCATTAAGCGAATATCATGTGCCCAGGGTTCTAAAAAGTGCATGGATAACTCTGCTAATAAAAAAAAAACTGGATTCGACCCAGCTGTACCAGCTAATTACAGACCTATCCCTTATTCTCCATTCTTGTTGAAGATTCTGGATAGGGTGGCCTACCAGCAAATACTGGATCACCTGACAAAGCATGACGTCCTTAATAAATGGCAGTCAGGTTTTAGACCAGGCTTCAGTACTGAGCTGGCTCTACTGGATTTAAAAACGAATATGTTGCACAACATGGATAAAGGCCAAACTATGCTGCTGATGGTGTTAGATCTGTCGGCCGCCTTTGATTTGGTGGCACTTCTTCTGCTATTGCATAGATTGAAGGAAGTAGCCAATTTTAATGATGACGCGGTGGCTTGGATACGTTCCTTCTTGGAAGATAGGTCAGTTAGGGTTTGTAGCCATGGCGCTGAAGCCAGTACTGTCCCTCTGCCTTACGGTGTGCCACAGGGAGCCTGTTTGTCTCCCTCACTTTATAACATCTTCACAGCCCCTCTGTGCCGACTGTTACAGAGCAAGGGTATCAGCTTTTCCAATTATGCTGATGATACCCAATGCATCATCCCTCATTCAGGTGACTATGGCAAGGATACATGCACTATTAATTAGATATTTGATCTTATTCAACGTTGGATGGCGGAGAATGGGCTCATGCGTAATAATGAAAAAACGGAACTCATGATTATAGGCACGAGTCCCAGAATTGCTAGATTAGTACTCGAATATTCAGAGTTTAGAATATCAGAATGTAAAATTCCCACTAAAAAGAAGATAAAAACAAAGAGTTTTTTGGATCAAAACCTCAATATGAGAATGCACATAAGTAATCTTTTGTCGACCTCCTCCTATTATATAAGACTCTTGACCCATATACACCCTTATCTCTCCATTAAGAGCAGTGAGACGATAGCTAGAGCAATAATAGGTTTGAAGATTGACTATTATAGTAGCCGTCTGACGGGAGTCAAAAAGGTGAAATCGCTAGGCTACGGGTTATCCAGAACAGTGCTATCATTGCTATTCTTGGACATAAAAAGTATGAGCATATATCAGGTGGAGGATAAGATACAGTTCCGCTTGCTGACCATAGTCCACAAATGTCTGGATGGCTGAAATCCGCAATATCTGGCAGAGAGGATAATGAAAAAGCCTGCTGTGAAAAATCTGAGATCAGATAACTCTAATTTGTTAGTGGTACCAAGAGCCAAACTAGCTCAAATCAATAAGAGCGCTTTTCATACATCAGCCCCCAGACTCTGGAAGTCAATTCCGTCTGAGCTCAGAGGGGAAGAATCCCTGGTCAGGTTTAAAAAGAAACTGAAGACCTATCTTTTTCTGGGATAGATCGCTTCTTCGGCAGGAGCCTCCCCCTGAATTGGCCTTCCTGCCCCTCTCCGCCTTGAGCCAATTCTCCTTAAATTCAGGAAGCTTGTCAAGACCTTCCTTTTCTCCTCTTCTTTCCCCGTCGCCTAATAGTTCCATCTGCCTCTATGTCTTGTGGCCTGTACCCCTCATGAGCCTTACTGAGGCAGGCCCTCCTTCTACCAGTCTCCCCCTTACCAGCAGTTGCCCTCGGGCACCCTTCCCCGACTAGCCTACTGAGTCTGATCCACCACCCATCCCTCGCACTAGTTGACCCCTATCCCCTTGCCTGAGTGCTTGCCCTCCTGGTCCTCCCTTTGCACTTGCTCAGCCCTTTGCCCTACCCCCGCCCATGTACTTCTCCCTCTTCCCCCCTCCCTGCACTTCCTGTTATTGCACTTGCACTTGCACGATCTGAATGTCACAAGGCCTAGTAGGACTGTTACTGTTATTTCCTCCCCTGTACCTCCCCTTGTCTCGTGGCACCTCAAAACACTTCTATATTGTCTGTCATACTGTACCTGTATAGCTGCCTAGTCTGAAAGCGGGTTGCCCAATGAGAGACTGTGCAGAAGACTCATAATGCCTCAGTGGGTACAAGGCAGCGTACACTTAAACTCCTGATTGAAATAATAAAGAGTGAACTCTAAAAGCAGAAGGGACTGCTGTCAAGGTGGAAAGAGTGCTCAACCATGACTCTACCGGTGTATGACCAGCGCCTGATCACCTCTTGAAAGGTCACCTCACACTCTCGTCCTCACGTGTTGTGCAGGTGCAGGTGCTTCTAGCGCTGTGGACTAACAAGAAGACAACACGAGGTGCATTGATAAACAGAGCCTCAAAAGGCTGTATTGGCAAGTGCATGGTAAATAAATTGTGGCAAAATTAGTGGCCAGAAGTGTTGGTGAGATGGCCATGTAGGCAGCAACAAAAGGGCGACATGTCCAAATGCCTCTCTTAAGTACAATCCTTTGAAGGACAGGCATGCTCCAACTGAAGAGGGAAATCCGCCCCCAGTAGAGCACTGCAAATTAACATAAATATTAAACGTGTTTGATGTTTCTATGACAGTTGGACTACAGATGGGAGAATATTTAATAAAGTGTACTTTGTACAGAGTTAATTTCTGGCATGACTCGGCTGTGGGAGTCATGTAACATATTTGTTAAATTGTCTTACTTTTCACCTCGAAAGGATCCGATTAAGAGCTAGTCATCGATATTTTTTTTGGGTGCACTGCATTCTCGAGCGGAACATCTCGGACTCCCACCCCCTCAACAATACTGACTAAGCTACGCCCCTGCAGTTCACATGTTTCCGTCGCACTTTACTTTCTACCACGCTATGGAACACTTAACGTGCACTTCATACCAGCTATTCACGCAAACACAAGAAAGCCATTAGCAGCAAATATAGTCATCAGAAACAAGTGGGTTTTGAAAATTAGATGTATTTTTTTAAAGAAACCAGCCGGTGGTACAGCAACATTGGACACAAAAAGCCAGTTGGAGGGGTTAAAAGGCATATATTTGAAATAAAGCAGTATAAAATACGGATGTGAAGTTAGCCTGAAAATGTACTTGTACAACTCTTACATACACTGGTATTTACGGGAGCAATGACCTTGTAGCAGGAGCTGAATTGTTCTGACGTTTATGCAGCCTTTCCCCGCTCACACAATACAATCTTGGTAGTTATCGCTCCTGACAGCTTCTTGTCCTTCTTTCAATTAAAGCAGAAGATACGAAGAGGGATAGTGAATGTGCTTTTCTTTCTTCCTGCATGCCCCCGCCGCCACACAGTAATGAAATCTATGACCTCTGACCCCTCACTGTGGCAAGTGCACGAGCAAACCCTCTAGAGAAAACTCGACCGTCTCTAAGAAAGGTGGGCAGGCGAGAACATGCACCCCGAGGACCCATGCGTCTTCCTGGGCAGGCATGACGTTAGGCCCTTGTGCTCACGCGAGATAAGAGCTTCACTGCGTGAGGGGGCATTATGCATGCATTAGTCTGATTGAGCACAAGACAAAGTGCGCCTGTACTTCCCCGTTACTGACATTGGTGGAGGCGGGAAGATATTGCCATCTCTGTTTGTGACATATATGGGGTAAATTACCTCCTACAAAAGGATATTCCAAGTCGCAGAGAAGTTTTTTGGGCAAATAGATCGGGACTCCAGGTTGTCCTTTTTGCATACGGTAGAGAGTATTGTATCTCTTATAATAATACATGGCTGCATTGTCACCCCATGTCTTGCTGGTCTCTTGTTTAGTGTAATGCAAGATCTTTCAGGCCTTGATTCATATAATCAGGGCGGTTTCTCGACAATGGTGTGCCCAGTGCTAAACACCGGAATCTATGCCTGCACGTTGCCCCTCGCCTGCTACCCCGCACTGCACTCCCTCTCCAAATTCGAGAAATCGTTCCAATTTAAACACAGTGTATTGTCTTGTACTTAGAATTAATAAGTAGACAATCTATACAACAATGTTTTAAACAGGAATTAGTTTTCTAGCCCATGTTCTTGTTTGTTGTCTAAATGAAGGGCCCTCTCCTAGATGATGCAGTCGCAAAATCGCTTATTGCTGCTGCGTCATCAGCCTTTCTGCCATTTTTTTTCAATTGAAAGTGTAGCAAGAGCCATAGCTCTCTGCAGTTGGTGAACCCAGCTGTCCGCAAGTCCACATTGTTATGTGGGCGGGGCCAAGTTGAGGCCCACACGCGTGAAACTGAAGGGACATGACGTTGGGGTTAGGGAGGGGCGGGCACGTGCTTCCGGCAGTTGCCGGTTTGTATCAATAAAGTCAAGTTGCATGTTACTTCAGCTCCGCGTCCTTACTGAGAGCCGCCCGCCCGCGCCTTGTGACATGATCCACCTCCTACACGGGGCGAAAATGTTCTCAAAACTGGATCTAACGAAGGGATACCACCAGATAGAAATAGCCCCAGAATCCAGGTACATCACCACATTTGTGACTCACTTAGGCCTATTCCAGTATAAACGGCTCAGTTTTGGCATCTCGTCTGCAGCCGAGATATTTCAGGAGGAGATACATAGGGTGATCAGACAGGTCCCAAACTGTCTGAACTATTCAGATGATGTACTCGTATATGGTAAGACACAGGAGGAACACGACAGAGCACTCCACAGGGTGTGCCAGGCGCTAGAAGAAGCAGGACTTACGTTGAATAAAACAAAATGCAAATTCTCCAAAGGAGCGCTTAGAATCTTTGGCCACATCTTTTCAGAAAAAGGGATGCGACCAGACCCGGACAAAGTCTAAGCTCTGAACTTGGCCCCACCCCCCAAAAACACGTCGGATCTACGCTCATTTCTAGGGTTAGCCAGTTATTGCTCCAGATATCTAAAGGGCTACGCCACCATTAGCAACCCGCTACGTCTGCTTACCTGAAAATACGCTTCTTTCACCTGGTCCTCAGAATGTCAGACGGCATTCGAGAAAATCAGAAATGCCATCTCGCATGAGGAAGATATGGCGTATTTCGACACCCAGAGGGACACCGAAATAATCGTTGATGCTAGCCCGGTAGGGCTCGGTGCCATCGTCACCCAGAAAGACCCCATGGAACCGTCCAACATTTACATCGTAGCCTACGCCAGCCGGAGCCTCACTGCCACAGAGCAGGCATACTCCGAAGCAGAAAATGAGAGTTTGGCAGTAGTGTGGGCGTGCAAGTATTTTCAATTGTTCCTGTTCGGCAAGAAATTCACAATAGTAACAGACCATCAGGCACTACTGACCATCTACGGTGATCCCAGAGCACGAATGCCCCCGAGGATAGCCCGGTGGGGCCTACGTTTACAGGACTACAAATTCACGGTGGTACACCGCCCGGGCAGGGATGAAAGCCCCGCGGACTACCTGTCCCGACACCCCACAGGGCCAGCCGAATCACAACCCTCCATAGTGGATGCATACATAATACATCACTTGCGGCCACTGCCGGTAGGGTGGCCTGAACTGACCACACACTGGGGACAAGATCCAGCCCTCAGAATCGTGAGACACTGCCTACAATCTAACAAGAAAACGCTCATGAGACAACAAGCCAGGCCGAAACGGAAACGATGTCAAATGGCTTGATCAGGTTCGAGATGAACTAACAGTGGTGGAGGATCACATAGTGCTCAAAGGATGTAAGGTAGTGATTCCGAGGGAACACCATGAATGGACAGTGCACCTGGCACACAAGGGTCACAGAGGAGTGGTAGCCACCAATCACCTCCTCCGACAAAAAGTCTGGTTCCCAAAGCTCGACAAGCTGGTAGACAACATTGTGGGGGGATGCCACAACTGCGCTCAAGTAGCGCCACCTCCACACCCTAACCCTCTACAAATGTCACCGCTGCCCAAGCAGGTATGGGAGGAGCTTGCAGTGGACCTTTTCGGAGCCCTGAGAGATGGCACCCATGTAGTGGTTCTCATGGACGAACACTCACGTTTCCCGGACGCGCAGATAGTGGAGAGCAGCGCAACGGCCAGTGTCATCCCGGACCAGGACCGAATGCTGTTGGCATATGGGATCCCCAAAATCATAAAGCCGGACAATGGCCCCACCTTTGCAAGTCATGAGTTTCATAACTTTGCCAAATACATGGGGTTCCAACACCGCAAGATCACCCTGCGCTGGCCGCAGGCAAAAGGCATGGTCGAAAGATTCATGGCCAGCATCAAGAGGCCGTCAACTAATTGCTGAGAGAATACAGGCACACACCCCACAGCACGACAGGGATATGCCCTGCGGACCTAATGTTCCGAAGACCAGTTAAGACGAGGTTTCGAGAAGATCCCAGGGCACCAGAAATGACAACCCTGGAGCAAGAAGCCAAGGACAATGATGAAACAGCCAAGGCAAAGATAAAAGAGGTCGCAGACCACAAGAGACGAGCTCGAGAGGCACCCGTGCAGGTGGGAGATGAAGTGTGGCTTCGGCAACCGAAGACGAGAAAAGAAGATGCCACTTTCGCACCTACCCCACTCATTGTGACCCACAAGAAAGGTACGATGACCACCGCACAAGGGAATGACTGCTCATCAGTAACACGAAACGTGTCATACTTTAAACACGTGGCCCCCAACCAGAGGGTGATGGGGGAAATGAACAATGAAAGTGAGGAAGAAAGAATGCTGGACGAACCATACCAAGCAGATGGAGAGGAGTCTGAAGGAGAGCGGAACACAAAACGTCCCACAAACGAGTGGCCAACCCTCAGAAGTTCAAGGCGCCCACAGAGGAGCCGCATGAAGCAACTCTGTCTCATAGAAGAAATGGGGTAAGGACGCTGATGCTAAAAAGGGGGGAGATGTCCGCAAGTCCACATCGTTATGTGGGCGGGGCCTAGTTGAGGCCCACGCGCACGGAACTGAAGGACCATGATGTTGGGGTTAGGGAGGGGCGGGCATGGGCTTCCTGCAGTTGCCGGCTTGTATCAATAAAGTCAAGTTGCATGTTACTTCGGCTCCGTGTCCTTACTGAGAGCCGCCCGCCCGCGCCTTGTGAAAGCTTAACCCCAGCGCTCAGAGGACATTCCAAATGCTGCAGCAGAAAAATGGAAATGGGTGTGAAATATGCGGAAAGAGTTAGGGGAGATAAAAAGGAGGCAGTTCTCAGCTATATTAAGTAGGATTAGGTTACAAAGTGTTCATTGAAGCTACATCAAAGCACTATAAGTGAAGACAAGATAAATAGGGAGGCTATGAGGTGATGCAGTTATGTTGCCATATGATCTGGGGACCTAGACAAAGTATAACAATACCTGCCAAATGGTGAATTCAGGAGCACCTAATGGGAAAACCTGGTATATGATGAGTGTACTAGAAAATAGCATGAATAGACATGTGCAGGCAATAGCTGCCTAATGGTATGAGTTCCTGAGCATGTAATGTTAACTTCTGGCAAATAGTTGCACGCCGGATGGAGAGCTCATGTGCAACATGCTGGTTTGGGGAATGGGACAATGCCATGCAACAGGTTTGAAACCATGGTGGCACCTACTAGTCCATGATTCAGGTCAATTAATCAAGTACCATCAGTGGGTAATAAAGCATATTAATAAAGAGCTTAGAAGTGTCCCATCTACATGAGGATCTATAAAAATCACCACATTATAATTGTATGATGCAAATACAGTGCCGATCAAATGATGGTAACTTGGACATGCAATTCTAACATTAGGCAAATCATGAATGATTTCAATGCCCAATGTTGCAAGAAAGAAAAGGGTTTCAGTACACACATGTCAAATCTGCTGTCTTTGTCGTTCATTAATGCTACAATAATTGTTTTCTGCCTTTCCCAAAAAAGGTTTTCACAGTAAATCAAACACACACAACCAAGCAAAGGCAATAATTGCCTGCACAATCCCCTCAGCCTTCAAACTTCAATGTTTCCAACTGATGGCCCCTTTGCTAACACTTAAATAGCAGCAACAAACATAATGAGCACTGTGTTTCCAGTCCTGAGGTCTTGTGCAACAGATCAAAGTGTTCTGCAAGTTGTGGTCTTTTGTCACAACTGGATTAACACGCCAGAAAACAAAAGGCCTCATTACGACCCTTGCGGGCAGCCGTGCCTGTAATACAGGCAAGGCTGCCACCCGAGTCGTTTTTTTTCCAGCGCCCTGGAATGGGCAATTAATGGGGTATTACAACACCGGTGGACCCGCTAATTGCCCATTCCAGGGCGCCAGAAAAAATTCTTCCCCATTCCCATTTGAGCCCCATAGGGCTAAATGGTAATGGGGAATCCACATGCACCGGCACCGTTCGTGAATGGTGCCGGTGCATGCGGCATGCTGTGCTCGCGGGTGCCACTCTGCCCGCCAGGTCTGACCTGGCAGGCAGAAAGGCACCCGCGAGCACAACTCGTAGTTTGCCGGTCCGGGAACTATGGTACAGGCAAACTTACCGGTACCGTAGTTCCCGGACCGGCAAACTTGTAATGAAGCCCAATGATTTTAAACAAAACCCCAATGGGGTTCAGATGCTGTGGGGCCATTGCCCTAAAACATTCCATAAACAACAAAACGAGCCAAGTCACCTGCTAAAAGACCATACATGAATGCCAATTCCTCCTCTGCTTATATTACACCTTCCTTTGGATTTTCTTTGGTTTCAGTCTCCCACTCCTGGCCCCACAAAAACACTTGTGTATATGCGTGTTATAAATGCCATATCATATCATACCACAACTGCTATCTTTGAGTAATCCAGCAAAAAAGCCCTTTCAGTTCACTATCAATGCCCAGCCATCCATTCTGACATGCCAGTGTCTCGCAGAAGTTATCGCACTGTTTCAATGTTTTGTTTCACAAAGAGATGCTTCTTTAGGAGGTGGGAGCCTTCTTAAAAATCCTCTGAGCAGAGTATTAAGCCATTGGCTGCATCATGGGGGCGGTAGATGTCCGTGTAGTGCTCAACAATGTCAAATGTGAAGGCTCCCTGTTCTCCATGGTGGGATATTTAACAGGCAACCTGCTGCGCCCCTTGCCCTCAATTGTATCCCGGGAAACAGACCTGCATATAAACAGCATAGAATCCATCCAGATGAGGAAATAACACTAATAAGAAGCTTTTCGTGTATTTCAGAAAGTATTTCAAAACGTTTATACATTGCATTTGAAAGCTGTGTTGTGGTTACCTTTCATCTGAAGTAGCTCCTCGCACCCCGAGGCACGGCTTTGCCAGCTTGTACCTTAATGCCATTATTGTGGTTACCTTGCATCTGAAGTAGCCCTTCGTTCCCGGAGACGCGGCTTTCCCAGCTTGTACCTTAATGCCATTATTGTGGTTACCTTGCATCTGAAGTAGCCCCTCATTCCCTGAGGCCAGATTGTACCTTAATGCCATTATTGTGGTTACCTTGCATCTGAAGTAGCCCCTCGCACCCTGAGGCGTGGCTTTGCCAGATTGTACCTTAATGCCATTATTGTGGTTTCCTTGGATCTGAAGTAGCCCCTCACACCCTGAGGCGCGGCTTTGGCAGCTTGTACCTTAATGCCATTATTGTGGTTACCTTGCATCTGAAGTAGCCCCTCATTCCCTGAGGCCAGATTGTACCTTAATGCCATTATTGTGGTTACCTTGCATCTGAAGTAGCCCCTCATTCCCTGAGGCGCGGCTTTGCCAGCTTGTACATTAATGCCATTATTGTGGTTACCTTGTATCTGAAGTAGCCTCTCAATCCCTAAGACCGAACATGCCATTATTGTTGTTACTTTGCATCTGAAGTAGCCCCTCACACTCTGAGGCGTGGCTTTGCCAGATTGTACCTTAATGCCATTATTGTGGTTTCCTTGCATCTGAAGTAGCCCCTCGCACCCTGAGGGGCGGCTTTGCCAGCTTTTACCTTAATGCCATTATTGTGGTTACCTTGCATCTGAAGTAGCCCCTCGTACCCTGAGGCGCGGCTTTGGCAGCTTGTACCTTAATGCCATTATTGTGGTTACCTTGCATCTGAAGTAGCCCCTCGTACCCTGAGGCGCGGCTTTGGCAGCTTGTACCTTAATGCCATTATTGTGGTTTCCTTGCATCTGAAGTAGCCCCTCGTACCCTGAGGCGCGGCTTTGGCAGCTTGTACCTTAATGCCATTATTGTGGTTACCTTGCATCTGAAGTAGCCCCTCGTACCCTGAGGCGCGGCTTTGGCAGCTTGTACCTTAATGCCATTATTGTGGTTACCTTGCATCTGAAGTAGCCCCTCGTACCCTGAGGCGCGGCTTTGGCAGCTTGTACCTTAATGCCATTATTGTGGTTTCCTTGCATCTGAAGTAGCCCCTCGTACCCTGAGGCGCGGCTTTGGCAGCTTGTACCTTAATGCCATTATTGTGGTTACCTTGCATCTGAAGTAGCCCCTCGTACCCTGAGGCGCGGCTTTGGCAGCTTGTACCTTAATGCCATTATTGTGGTTACCTTGCATCTGAAGTAGCCTCTTGTACCCTGAGTCGCGGCTTTGCCAGCTTGTACCTTAATGCCATTATTGTGGTTACCTTGCATCTGAAGTAGCCCCTCGCACCCTGAGGCGTGGCTTTGCCAGATTGTACTTTAATGCCATTATTGTGGTTTCCTTGGATCTGAAGTAGCCCCTCACACCCTGAGGGGCAGCTTTCCCAGCTTGTACCTTAATGCCATTATTGTGGTTACCTTGCATCTGAAGTAGCCCCTCATTCCCTGAGGCCAGATTGTACCTTAATGCCATTATTGTGGTTACCTTGCATCTGAAGTAGCCCCTCGCACCCTGAGGCGTGGCTTTGCCAGATTGTACCTTGATGCCATTATTGTGGTTACCTTGCATCTGAAGTAGCCCCTCATTCCCTGAGGCGCGGCTTTGCCAGCTTGTACATTAATGCCATTATTGTGGTTACCTTGTATCTGAAGTAGCCTCTCAATCCCTAAGACCGAACATGCCATTATTGTTGTTACTTTGCATCTGAAGTAGCCCCTCACACTCTGAGGCGTGGCTTTGCCAGATTGTACCTTAATGCCATTATTGTGGTTTCCTTGCATCTGAAGTAGCCCCTCGCACCCTGAGGGGCGGCTTTGCCAGCTTTTACCTTAATGCCATTATTGTGGTTACCTTGCATCTGAAGTAGCCCCTCGTACCCTGAGGCGCGGCTTTGGCAGCTTGTACCTTAATGCCATTATTGTGGTTACCTTGCATCTGAAGTAGCCCCTCGTACCCTGAGGCGCGGCTTTGGCAGCTTGTACCTTAATGCCATTATTGTGGTTTCCTTGCATCTGAAGTAGCCCCTCGTACCCTGAGGCGCGGCTTTGGCAGCTTGTACCTTAATGCCATTATTGTGGTTACCTTGCATCTGAAGTAGCCCCTCGTACCCTGAGGCGCGGCTTTGGCAGCTTGTACCTTAATGCCATTATTGTGGTTACCTTGCATCTGAAGTAGCCTCTTGTACCCTGAGTCGCGGCTTTGCCAGCTTGTACCTTGATGCCGTTATTGTGGTTTCCTTGCATCTGAAGTAGCCCCTCGCACCCTGAGGGGCGGCTTTGCCAGCTTGTACCTTCATGACATTATTGTGGTTACCTTGCTTCTGAAGTAGCCCCTCGCACCCTGAGGCGCGGCTTTGCCAGCTTGTACCTTAATGCCATTATTGTGGTTGCCTTGCATCTGAAGTAGCCCTCGCACCCTGAGGCGCGGCTTTGCCAGCTTGGCTTTGCCAGCTTGTACCTTCATGCCATTATTGTGGTTTCCTTGCATCTGAAGTAGCCCCTCGCACCCTGAGGGGTGGCTTTGCCAGCTTGTACCTTCATGCCATTATTGTGGTTTCCTTGCATCTGAAGTAGCCCCTCGCACCCTGAGGGGCGGCTTTGCCAGCTTGTACCTTAATGCCATTATTGTGGTTTCATTGCATCTGAAGTAACCCCTCGCACCCTGAGGGTCGGCTTTGCCAACTTGTACCTTCATGCCATTATTGTGGTTTCCTTGCATCTGAAGTAGCCCCTCGTACCCTGAGGCGCGGCTTTGCCAGCTTGTACCTTAATGCCATTATTGTGGTTACCTTGCATCTGAAGTAGCCCCTCATTCCCTGAGGCGCGGCTTTGCCAGCTTGTACCTTAATGCCATTATTGTAGTTACCTTGCATCTGAAGTAGCCTCTCATTCCATGAGACCTGACATGCCATTATTGTTGTTACTTTGCATCTGAAGTAGCCCCACGCACTCTGAGGCGTGGCTTTGCCAGATTGTACCTTAATGCCATTATTGTGGTTTCCTTCCATCTGAAGTAGCTCCTCGCACCTGTCTTGATATGGGCAAAATCTTCCTCGGGGCCAGCCCTTTGAGAGCAAAAAATACCCAATTCAGCCCAAAATACAGGTTTTATTGTGCTGAGCAGTGATCTCATGCTAGTGACAAATTACACCTTCAATAAGTTTTAGTATTTATTCTAAACAGTGAATTTCATATACATTTGGTATTCAAGTTAGAGAAGATTACAAAGCACAAAACTTAGAGAAATGCAAAATATAGAGAAACATAGAACTTAGATAAACATAGAGAAACATAGAGAAACACAGTCTTACGCCCCTTCAATCAGCACTGGGAGACCCTGGCCCTCATAAGCTAGCTGTAACAAGCCCCGCTCAGAGGACAGCGCTGTCGGGATGCCGTCAGAGCTCCAAATTCCGGGCACTTGATCTTGCTCGAACCAAGTCCACAGGACGATCTCCCACCCGAGTCATGTGAGCATGTATATTTTATAATCTCGTGCTGCCCGTCCGTGACGCACAGTTCCAGAACTTTCCCTGTGCAAAATATAGGCTGGCTCATGGAAAAAACCCAACTCTGTTAATTTCCACTGCTCCTTCTTCTGAGCCCCTCCCTGGCTCCCTGGAGACCATTCGCCAAAGCTCAGGAATGTCTTATCAGTGCCTTCCCAGAGAAAAGGAGATTAGCTTGGGGCCATGCAGGGCTACCGTTAGTGAGGCAGAATATTCTAAGGGCAGCAGGGATGTATTAACCCCATCTGCAAGCTCTAAAAGGCATGCACTCATAGCTTAGTGTTCATAGCGCTTAAGACTGGCTATCTAAGCGCTATATAGGTGCCATAATGTTCCAAACACTCCAAAAATGTCCATTAGCTACAGAGCTAGGGCCCCCTCCCTGCCTGTCTATCAACAATGCATAATGTGACCTATCACTCATACTAGGCCTGCATATTCCTTGTAGCTCACTACTGCATAATGGAAGTGCTACAACAGACTACTGTCAGCATTTTGGCACATACTTTGAATAGACTATTGGCTTTCAGCGGCTAATGCTGTCATCTAAAGCCCTGATTGGCAAGGTTGCAATTTTGTGTATCACTACATTCCACCCCTATTCAACGTGTGTGCGACAAATGCTGACTAATACACATCAATATAGTATTTAGTGCAGTGATAAAGACCTTGGGGCTTTGCAAGAGGTTTAAGCAAACTACCTTCTAGCGGTTAGTTAGCGTGGCATGCAAGGTTAGTAAAAAAAAACACTACCTAAACAAAAATGTACACAAAGTGAACAGTGACATATACCCTTGCCAAAACCTGGCCTACACAAAAATACCTACACAAAGTGAATATGGACATTTACTCCAGCCAAAACCTGGCCTACACAACAATACCTAAATAATTATTGTATAACTGATTGTCAGTTAAAAAGCAGCATGCAGTTAGAATGTCAAGGCAATCCAGTGTAGTCTAATCTACAATGCACTATTGCATTTATGTATGGTTACCAATTCTAAAACCTGGCAGCCTTTAACTCTAAGGGCCTACCCTCCCCCCTGATCCCAGGGCATTCAAACATGACTATGGGCTGTGTGATTAGACACTTCCCCCATGTATGTGGAACCCAACCAGAAACCATCTAATTTCGTGAACAAGGTGAACCCATGGGCACCAGGTTATCTAAATAAAACAATTCTACTAATTTACATCAAGCATGGCATGTGTTATTCATGCAATCAAAAGCAAGCAATTTGATCCATATCTATGCTGGTAACTGTAGCTCTGCGTGCCAGTGTGTGGAGGATGGTCGCCCCCACCCAGTAAAAAGCCAACACCTGCTGATTAAACAATGTGTGCCATACAATGCATCGTGTGTATTTAGCAGTCTTGTTGATCTGCCCTATGGCAGAAAAAATGTCTTCATACCTAAAATTCTGCCATCTCCAGTGGTTGCCAATACTTGTAGCAGTGTTGGGCGTATCAATAGGCCCCACTAGGCCAGAATTTATATAGCAGAGCTGGCATCAGAACCCATAGTGGCTAGCTTATTGTGCACAGTTTCTATGTCACAAACATATAAAGCTCCTGCAATTAATGAATCTAGCTCCCTAGCTACGCGCACTCTAGTGATGGGCCATAGAAATGGACTCCATTTGTAGCAGCTTGGTAGTACTAAGGAAACATTGCCTCATGATAAATCTATGTCTAAGTGTATCACTGTAATAATGGAGGTGTGCATTACCAGCCTACAATTTAAATGTTGCCTTACTACTGGAAAATCTAACATGTTCACAGTGTCTACCTATTGAGACTTGGAGAATACCCTTCTTCAAGTGGGATATCTACCATATACAATATTAGTTTTTGCTACAAACACCATACTACCCTCCGGCAGTGGCTGTTTCATCACACCATTGTGTAAAATGCATTTAGTCAAGTTATAGTCCATAAAATCTTGGCGAGAACACTCGCTGCAGTTCTTGATCAGAAAAACAACATTAAACAAATTAAACAAATCGTTGTATCCATTCACTGAAACATTTGGGCCTATGACTTCATAGACACCAGTCATATGAGTCAGTGACAAAAGATGTCTGACAATGTGCCAGGCCAGTACGCTAGCAATTCCATGTGGATACTCATTTGTAGCGCTTTTCCAAAGAATTATTCCAAATGTCTACAATCAAAAGGTGACTCTTTGCATTAGTGTGCTGGAGACAGCTGTCCCCACTAAAACATGAAACTGGTTGGTTTAACAAAAACCGTGTCACACACTGTGTCATAAAATCAAACATCAAGTCAGTCGTGGTTTCATTTACCTGCCTTAAGCTGGCTGTAAAAGTATCCAGTGTTTCAAAGGTTACCATTTCAAATTAGAGCTCACACACTTGGCAGCATTACTTCAATTAAGGATCTTAACCTACGCACAGGCGACTTTGATGTGCGCACTCATCTTATCTCAAAATAAATTACACTCCTGCTTGCATATTTCTGCTGCCCCAACAATTCATAAATCATTTTTCTGCCTACGTGCAACGTAGAAGTTTTTTTTTTTTTCAAAAAGCAAAGCATCTCTGGTTAAAGCAATTCAGTTGGAAGAGCAAAACCATTTCGTTTTTTCAGATTCATCTCAAAAGTGCATTTAAAAACCATTTTTCAATGTGTTAGCATTCAAGTGCTGTGTCACACAGCTGTTTGTGGTGCATGATGTCACAGTCCACAACTCATTGTCCATAGTCCTTTAAACAAGAAAGGCAAGACATGTCAATTAAGTTATTTCCAGCAACTGAATCATTTGAATGTGTAGCATCAAATATTTGATAACTAGCCAAGTCTGCACCATGCCAGTTCAGCAAAAGTTATTACTCTGTTGGACACCTTTCGCAGGTTGCAGAACAAATGTCCTCATAGGTCATGCATGTTAGCAGCATTGAGTGCGGTGCAGGACACGTTTAAAGTTGACTCGCTTTCTCTGAGCACAGTTTGCTTGACTGATCAGTGTCACCCGCAAATTGAATACATCTACTTCTGTCAATGGTGAAATGCATTTTGCTTTTTTGCCTAGGCAAAATACAAACAGAAATGTTAGGATTTCATCAAAAGTACAATGTCATTATTCATCAATATCAGCGTTATCCACCCCTTCCCATAATACCACCCCCATCTTCAGACGTCTCATCAGGTAACTAAACACTTTATCATTGCTACTGCAATTATTTATCACCCTTCTGCATGTTTTCTGGGGGCTTATTTACACTCAACCATACGGGGTGTAACTGCCTAATCACAAACTCATTTGTGCAATGCGATCATAGTTGGTCAATGGTACCTCAGACTGATCTGTGCTTTTACAAAAGCCATATGATAAGTACCCAGGTCGCACAATGCTTTTCTTTTCACCAAAGCGATCACGAATGCCAGGCGCCAACTTGCTTCCAGTGTCTCATGATCTTGATTTAGTTTGCCCTGCTGGCATCACTCCATTTTTCAAAGGTAAAGTCTTTCAGTCCAATATGGCCTGCAGTTGCACAAGCAGCTTTGATTATTTTTCTCCATACAGCTAGTGTCTTTCAAGCCTCTGGTTTTTTTTCACTTATCATTTTCTCAAAGGGTGTTTGCTGATTTCTTGGCCCACCCCTTTGAGTGCGATAGTCTAAGTCAGTTTCTTTTGTTGCTTCAACAAATCATTCATTCTTGCACTAAGCCGTGAGGCTTCTGGATCATGGCTAATGTGCAGTGTTCATGTTGTACTCCAAAGCCCCGCTCTGCATGTTGTCTCTTGCAAAACGGCTAAGCGCTTTTTGTCAGTTTTGCTTCCATCTGGAATGCCATAATGTCTTTGTCAGTTACTCCAGCCCTGGCAATGTAGCTTGCATTTTGCCAGCTGTGTATTTTCATTTCTCAAAGCGCCTAGAGGTTTCTTCTCCAGTGCACAGCGCTTTACTTCAGTTCACATCACATGGAGCACTGGAATGCAGCTTGCACAGCAATGTCGCTTCACTTCACATCACATCACATGGTGCATGGGAATGCAGTTTGCATAGCAATGTCTCTTGAAATGGGCAGCTGTCTTTTCGTAGCCCATTCACAGATGCACAGGTTCCCCAAATGTTCAGATGTGATGTGCCCATCTGCCATCCTGCATACAGCCTTTGTTTTCCTTCCAGTGTTACTGGGCAAATTCTTTACTTCTGATTAACATTTCTGTCTTTGCACCTCCTCTCCTCAGTTTTTTTTTGCTCACACTGGGTGTCTCTCACAGGGGATGGAATGCAGGAATGTCAATGTTTATCTTTTCGCGCAGCAAGCTTATCTCTTTGCTCTATAACTCTTAAACTGTGGCGGCTTCAATGGAAAGGCACTTGTTTCAGACAGTTCATCCAGATTAACTCTTTCTTGCACTGTTCCAGCAACTCAGAAAAGCTCCCATATCTGAAACACCATTTCACTAAACAGGAGTGCAGTATTCTGCTTTTGTCTGCCTTCCTGCACCTCGCCCAAGACAGCTTCAAGGCACAAGCTCTGCACACACAGCAAGACTCTTATTTTCAAAAGAGGCACTTTTCTTGTCATCAGATTCTACTCCATGTAATTTTGCAAAATGTCAAAGCGTCTTTTTAGCCTGTTTTGAACTGATTAATGTCCCATTTAAAAGCATACGTTTTTTTTTCTTGTAACCTTGTAGTTTGGCTTCACGAGCTCACTCCAATGCAATGTGCGTTCTTTCAAAAGAACCCGCAACCCATTAAATCTTTGTGCTATCTTATCACACACAGATTTTTCATTCTGTTGTACCATTGCCAGAGTATAACCACTTATTTCAGTGCATTTAAAAAATGCCATATTTAGTGCAGCTCCCTACACGGTTTTCCTGCAAGAGCAACCCACACTCTATATTGCTTGTGGGCTGTTATTGTGTCAACAACATTTTTCACCATGTATCACAGTCAACAGGTCACTATTTCCAAACATGCATCACTTATAAGGCAACAGTACAAATCCATGGCATAGCGTGGGAACAGTCAAAAATACTCCAGGGGCAATTTAGAGGCAATTTAGAAAAATATAAATTGTTTTTTCCCCCCAAACCATTGCAAACTGATTCTGCAATTTCAAATCAATACACAAAAATCGAAAATCCAAATAACATCACTCACTTTCTTTTTTAAGTGAGTCTCTCACCCATTATAAGCATGGCACAGCTTAAAATGCAATATAACAATTTTAGTGTGTTTCCTTTAAACAGAATTCGCCACCAGCACATGGAATTTACAGTTGCCAAAAGAAAAACAAACCCTTTAGGCTCTCAGCACAGATGTTACTCTTTCTCCTAAGCACGGCTCCACGTTATTTTTCAGGAATGTCAACACTTCAAAAGCATACATCAAAAAGCGAACCTTCGCCTCCGAACATTACAGCCCCCTACTCGCTAGCACACTGGGGCTGAGTCAATGGTTAAATTACTATTCACAATTTGCATGTCAAATCCTCGCAATTATTTTTCCCTGCCCTCATGACAGAATAGAGTTGAGAACTCCGTCTCACTTTGC
Source organism: Ambystoma mexicanum (assembly GCF_040938575.1). Lineage (NCBI taxonomy): Eukaryota > Metazoa > Chordata > Amphibia > Caudata > Ambystomatidae > Ambystoma > Ambystoma mexicanum. Next base: position 1,319,636,519 of record NC_090930.1, read on the forward strand.
ATTTCAAATTACAACTTTAAACTGGGGAAACCGCATGATAAAATTCTTTCCTAATTGAACATATATCTTTCTTGACCATTCATCGGAGCGCTTTAAACAAAGCCATTTCCCGCTTGTTTATCGCCTTGTACTCCCTGGCTCCATTCCCAAGCAATAAGTCAGTCACAACTGATTTACTGAAGGGAGTCTTAACCACACAAGCTATCGGCCACGGCAAGCCGACACAACGCTGCTGCCTTTTGAAGTCTCAGAGCTGCAGTGAGACCACCAAGGAAATGCGACAGCCTGCTCCTCACTCTACACTGTGTTCTCTCACACAATTTGTCATTTCACAGCAAGGCACTGCTCTTCACAAATCCCACAAAGCTGCCACCAAATGTCTTGATATGGGCAAAATCTTCCTCGGGGCCAGCCCTTTGAGAGCAAAAAATACCCAATTCAGCCCAAAATACAGGTTCTATTGTGCTGAGCAGTGATCTCATGCTAGTGACAAATGACACCTTCAATAAGTTTTAGTATTTATTCTAAACAGTGAATTTCATATACATTTGGTATTCAAGTTAGAGAAGATTACAAAGCACAAAACTTAGAGAAATGCAAAATATAGAGAAACATAGAACTTAGATAAACATAGAGAAACATAGAGAAACACAGTCTTACGCCCCTTCAATCAGCACTGGGAGACCCTGGCCCTCATAAGCTAGCTGTAACAAGCCCCGCTCAGAGGACAGCGCTGTCGGGATGCCGTCAGAGCTCCAAATTCCGGGCACTTGATCTTGCTCGAACCAAGTCCACAGGACGATCTCCCACCCGAGTCATGTGAGCATGTATATTTTATAATCTCGTGCTGCCCGTCCGTGACGCACAGTTCCAGAACTTCCCCTGTGCAAAATATAGGCTGGCTCATGGAAAAAACCCAACTCTGTTAATTTCCACTGCTCCTTCTTCTGAGCCCCTCCCTGGCTCCCTGGAGCCCATCTGCCAAAGCTCAGGAATGTCTTATCAGTGCCTTCCCAGAGAAAAGGAGATTAGCTTGGGGCCATGCAGGGCTACCGTTAGTGAGGCAGAATATTCTAAGGGCAGCAGGGATGTATTAACCCCATCTGCAAGCTCTAAAAGGCATGCACTCATAGCTTAGTGTTCATAGCGCTTAAGACTGGCTATCTAAGCGCTATATAGGTGCCATAATGTTCCAAACATTCCAAAAATGTCCATTAGCTACAGAGCTAGGGCCCCCTCCCTGCCTGTCTATCAACAATGCATAATGTGACCTATCACTCATACTAGGCCTGCATATTCCTTGTAGCTCACTACTGCATAATGGAAGTGCTACAACAGACTACTGTCAGCATTTTGGCACATACTTTGAATACACTATTGGCTTTCAGCGGCTAATGCTGTCATCTAAAGCCCTGATTGGCAAGGTTGCAATTTTGTGTATCACTACAGCACCCTGAGGGGCGGCTTTGCCAGCTTGTACCTTCATGCCATTATTGTGGTTTCCTTGCATCTGAAGTACTCCCTCGCACCCTGAGGGGCGGCTTTGCCAGCTTGTACCTTAATGCCATTTTTGTGGTTTCTTTGCATCTGAAATAGCCCCTCGCACCCTCAGGCGTGGCTTTGCCAGCTTGTACCTTCTTGCCATTATTGTGGTTACCTTCCATCTGAAGTAGCCCCTCGTACCCTGAGGCGCGGCTTTGCCAGCTTGTACCTTAATGTCATTATTGTGGTTACCTTGCATCTGAAGTAACCCTCGTACCCCGAGGCACGGCTTTGCCAGCTTGTACCTTAATGCCATTATTGTGGTTACCTTGCATCTGAAATAGCCCCATATTCCCTGAGGCGTGGCTTTGCCAGCTTGTACCTTAATGCCATTATTGTGGTTACCTTGCATCTGAAGTAGCCCCTCATTCCCTGAGGCCTGACATGCCATTATTGGTGTTACCTTGCATCTGAAGTAGCCCCTCACACTCTGAGGCGTGGCTTTGCCAGATTGTACCTTAATGCCATTATTGTGGTTACCTTGCATCTGAAGTAGCCCCTCACATCTTGAAGCGTGTCTTTGCCAGATTGTACCTTAATTCCATTATTGTGGTTACCTTTCATCTGAAATAGCACCTCGTACCCTGAGGCACGGCTTTGCCAGATTGTACCTTCATGCCATTAATCCTGACATGCCATTATTTTTGGTACCTTGCATCTGAAGTAGCCCCTCGCACTCTGAGGCGTGACTTTGCCAGATTGTGCCTTCATGGCACTATTGTTGCTATCCTTACATGTGCATCAGAAGTAGCGCTCCGTACCATGCAGCGTGGCTTTGCCTGAGTATGTTTTTCAGGACCTACCCGCATTTTGTAACCACTAAGAGTGCTCTCACTTAACCTAAACCGTTAACTCTGCACTTACTGTAATTAGCGCCTAAATGCCTGAGGGTTTTGCACGCTTCTATAAATGTAAAAATAAATAAATACAATGCAAATGCTTGCTCCCTTGTATTAAACTTCAGTAGTGCACAAAATAAATATACTACAATGAACAGTTACCTTTTAGTGAATGGCTGTCATTGAAATATATTTTAGACAGTGGTTGAAGTGTACAAAAAGAAGTAGTGGAACTATGTTCCTTGCTGGCCCGCTTCCCACAAATCCCATCGCCATGCCCACTCCCACACGCAATACAAACCCCATACCAGTGTCCCGCCTTTTCTCTATTCCGCCCCCACCACTGTCTAAAGGCTGAAAGAAGCACAGTAAAAGAAAATGCAAAATTCATTTGAAAAGACCCCAATTACGTTTATTCATTGCCCCCCACCTACCCATTAACTGGACGTACAGCTGCGCATGCAGTATTTCCACGTTAAGTTGCTTAAATGCAAAAGAAAACTTCTGATTACTGCAGGAGCAGGCTATGATGGGCCTTGGGAATGGGCTTTGTCCCAAGCATGCCACTGAAATAATAACAACCACCCAGCAGTTCTATGATAGCTGCCCAGGATGTGTGGGTGGAGCTGATCCAGCAGGTCAGAGATTCGAATCCCTAACAAGGCGAACACCAGGAGCAAGAAACAAACGTACCAGCAGTTTAAGGGGACGTAGTGCAAGTTTCATCGTATTACTGCACTTTTTTTTAAAAAACGAAACCATTCTGGAACTGTTTCTTTTTAAAATCAAAGTATACGAGCGTTAAAACCTAATGCAAAAAGTGGAGGAACACCACTCCCAACTGCTCCTGCCAAACCCACTGTAATACGTTTTTACAGTTACAGTAGTGATGTAATATTCTTATTAAAGACGAGTAGTGATGTTGTTATTATACTGTTATATATGGTATACATTACCCTGACTGTATGTTATAAGGCTATTTAAGGTCACTGAGGGGTTATGTGACCAAATGGAGCAACAAGGCTTTAGACCACATTCCTTAATAAGGCTACAGAAATCAGTGGTGTCTAGCACTATTATAATGTACCGCATGGTGCATTTTATTCCTTATAATTTATGGTTACACCATAAGCTCTTTTAATATTTGGTCTTTTCATTTGTCCAACGGAAGACATATTTCTATTGGTATGTTTAATACTTGTAGAATCTGACAAGCTGGAAAAAAACACCAATGTATGACCTGTAATATGTTAAAAAGAAAAGAAGGAGGCGCAACCAAGATGGTGACTGTATGGGCACAGGGATACAGAGCTCCCGACACAAGTATTAGGCCTACAAAGGAATACAAATGATTACTGGGGGGAAAAAAAACAAGCTGTCCAAAGGCAAGTGATTGAGGCAGGAGATGGATAGAGATCCGCAACTGAAGGGCGAAGGAGGGAAGCAGGAGCTGTGACAGAGACAGAAAGAGTGGCAGGACCACTGCGGCACCAAAGAGCAGTGGTGTCCTCTGAAGGCCCCGGCTCGTGGCGCTGGACCAGGCACAGAGCTGAGAGACCCCAGGGTATTGGACATGGAGGTTGATGGCGTCCAACATATGGAGAAGAAGGAGGGTGCCCATAAATGGCAGAGAGGTGGTGACGAGGCAATCCCGCTGTGCTAACCCCCCAGGATGACTAGCCGGGTAGCCGTGATCATGAAGGTGTGGGAGGTGAGCTGTCCAAATGAGCAGACGGGGCCCGGCACGCAAGTGAGGCATCGAACAAAAGAGCGGAGGCCCCCCAACAGAGGAGCGAGGTGAGACCCTGCAGGGGGAGTCCAATGCAGCCAGATCTGGAGGGACAAGCCCACAGAGAGACACAAAGTAACATAGAAAATAGGGCATAGGCCAGCAGGTGGAGAAGACCAGGCCACCGGGATGAGCCATTCGGGGGCCTGTGGACACTGGGGCCTGTGAGGAGAGGTAGGTGGGATGACAAAACACAGAGAGACAATAAGGCAACACACTCCCACACTGTAAAAAAGGGAGAGGCACAGCGATAGTCCTGGATTGAATAGCACTATGGGGAGCGGGACCGGAAGATCAATTCCTGGATAACACATGCAGACCAAGTTGAAACCATGAGTCAGGGACACTGGGGTACAATTGGGAGTATGCAGTGGTGGTTAATGGGACCAAAGAATAACAGGCAGCAAGTCCCTCCATGCGCACACTAGAAGCCAGAACTCCAACAAACAAAAGGCAGAAAATCATCCCTAAACTTCCTGACCCTGTCAGATAAGAAGGAAGATGGGGAACCTCGCACAGTCAATGTGCCGCTGACCAAAGAAGAGCTGGACGCGGCACTCTCCCGCTTCAAGCAGGACATAACAGACTGTTAAATCAGAAGCATCAGATATCAGAGAACACCTGTGGGCAGCAGTCAAGGAAAGGGAGATAGACCAGCTAGGGGCAAGGTCGAATTACCTACAGAGACAATGGCACAGGCACCCATGACAATGGAACAAAGGAAAGAAATGGCAGTTCAGATCAGCACGCTAGTGGACAAGTGCGAGGGCCTGGAAAACAGGTCCAGAAGAGACAACATTAGTATCAGGGCGATCAAGCAGGGTGCAGAAGGTGCTCATGTCGTAGTGTGGGTGCAGAACCACTTTGCGCAACTGCTGAAACAAGATCCAGTTGTCAAGAGAGCCACTGAAAGGGCCCACAGAGTGAGGAAGCTAAGAATCGAGCCAGGAGGTAGGCCCCGAGATATACTGGTGAAAGTGCACAACTACAGCGATAAAGTGAGAATAATGATCGCTGCCAGAGCCAGGCAATCTATGTTCAGGGACTGCACATCAATATTTCTAGAGGATGTCTCCCAAGTCACTCTGGCAAAAAGGAGAGCATACCAACACATTATGGAGGAGCTGACTAGGAGAAAACTTAGATACCGGTGGCTATTCTCCACAAGGATTAGGGTGTGGCTGAATAACGAGGATAAGATCATAAAATCGTTGAAAGAAGGGAATACATTGTTGGGAACCCATGGCAAGGACAAAGCAGAGGGAATGGCTAATGCCCAGACTCCAGAGTTGTCAAAGGAGAAAACAACTTGTGGCACCAGCTGGTCCTCCAAGGAAAATAAAAGAAACTGAATGAGGGGACGAGGGCAGAGAGGAAGGGATGGGATGTAGCCTAATGCAGAAACAAGTGGGGGCAATAGAGTGGGGGGTGTTAATATGTGGGGGCAGAGATTGGATTCGGAAACCAGAAGATGGAGTTAAGGTGAAATCATAAGTTCATGTAAGTAAGGATAAACACTCTAAGGCCATGAAAGATATTAAAGTCCCAAACAAGGTCCATCAAGCGTGAGAAACTTGAATCCTGGGGAGACAACCTGGGATAGATACACCATTAAGGTGAAGGGGGGGTCAAAGGGTAAGCAGGCTGATAAGTAATCATATTGGGGATCAAGAAAAAGAGAAGGACATGGGATACACATCAGAACAGATAGATCATGGTTAAGCAAGCTATTATATTGTAATGTCAGGGGGCTTAGTGGGCCACATAAAAGGGCATCAATCCTGCAGAAGCTGAGAAAACTGGGACCACAAATGGTATTCCTTCAGGAGACACACCTGAGAGCCCAAGACAGCGCTGCATGGTCAGTTGGGAGTTCTCCATCCAGCTCCATTCCGTGCTAGACACCATGAGAGCTGTGATTGCTATACTGATTCATTGCTCAGTGTGGCTAGCATAGATCAAGGTGCAAAGGGATAGAGAGGGTACAATATGTTTTCTTGAAGGGGAAAATAGGCAAACTGAAATACACATTTGCGTCAGTGTGCACCCCAAACCAGGGCCAAGAAGGCTTCATAGAAGACACATTGAAGGGTCTGTAGGCATTCAGTAAAGGAGAGTGGGTAGTAACAGGGGACTGGAACATGGTATATGGTCAAACCCTAGACAGATCAGGGGGGTCTGGGACAGGCAAGCATGAGGAAATTCAACCTTGCCTGTCCCAGACCCCCCTGATCTATTAGTCTATTGTTTAACCAAAGTGGTTAAACAATAGACTAACAGACCACGTACTAACAGACACATGGAGAGACAACCAGCCGACTTCTAGGGACTATATTCATTACTCCCACCTACGTAGATCTTACTCACAGATAGATCACATATTGAGAGCAGTGGGGGTACTGCAAAGGATGCAAGAAGCAACTATTAGAATAATCTCGCTCTCAGACTACGCACCGATAACAATGGAATTGGAGGAAGGGGTCAGAGGTCAGAAGGCACAGACTTGGAGGTTGAACGATTATGTGCTGAGAGACGCGGATAACAGGAATGTTCTTGAGGGGGAGATCAGGAAAGAGAAATCTGAGGATTTAGGGATCAAATTGAATGAGTTGATATCTCAGCTGAAATCTAAATTACTTGCCCTCACTAGAGAACCGGGAGAGGCCTGCAGAAGGGGTAGAGGGACCTGGAAGAGGAGGCTAGGGCACGGGAAGCAGAGCAAAAATGCATGGGGTCCATGAGAGCAGGAAGGAAGCTCACCAATGCGAGAGGACAACAGAAGCTCATAACTAGCAGTACTAGAGAGTACACTGTTACGGTGTCAACAATACTTCTACAAGCAGGGGAACAAGTCAGGGGTACTACTGTCTAAGCAGCTAAAAGTAAAGGAACAAAAGATTTTCCTGAAGGGACTGGCGAAGCCAGATGGCCCTTTGGCAACCTTAGAGAAAGACAAGCAGAGGATGATGGGAGAATTCTTCTCTGAGCTTTATGGGGAGGGACAATGTGAGGCAAAAGATCAGGACTGCTAATTTGAGGGGGGGCAGGACCTGTACTATCCAGGGTGCAATCAGAAGAATTAGAAGAACATATTACACGAAGGAGGTACTGCAAGCGATCAAACTAATGAAGCCTTGTAAGAGCCCAGGGTGGATGGCTTCACTGCCACATTCCACAGAACATTTGCCACAACACTAGGTAAACATTTTACAGAACGCTTTAATTAGTATTGCACAAAGAGGACGATAGCCCCCTCAATGGAAATGTCACACATTACATTGATACCCAAGGAAGGCAAGGATCTCCAGCTCTTCTCCTATCGCCAAATCGCTCTAATCAATATTGATGCAAAGATATACACATGCATATTGGCATCAAGGCTGGAGGGGGTGCTGTCAGGGCTTGTTGTCACAGATCAGCCTGGCTTCATCTCAAATAGAAACACGTTTGACAACATATGCAGAACTCTCCACGTAATCGACCAAATCTACAGCAAGGAAATCAGGAGGGTCAACGCTACTGCTGTCACTTAATGCTGAAAAGGCCTTTGATTGCGTAGATTGGTGGTTCCTACACAAAGTACTGGTAAAGCTGGGATTGGGCTGAACTTTAGGGCTTAATGGCAAACTATTGAAAACTCAGGGCAATGGTGAAAGTCAAAGGAGGGCTGATGAATAGATTCCGAATAAGACAGGGCACCAAGAAGGGATGCCCGCTATCAACCCTCTTTTTGTGCTGGTAATGAAGCCATTAACCCAAAGGATAAAGGATAATGAGGGGATTATAGGAGTGAAGTGAGCTAGTACTTTCCATAAGGTAAGCCTCTTCGGCGATGATGTGCTTCTAATGATAAGAGACTGGGGAGATCTCTGCAACACTTTGTGCAAGAGATAGAGCAATTCGGTAAAGCATCAGGCTTCTATTTGAATTTTTCCAAATCTGAGATTCTAAACATCTCAACACCACCAAGGGAACTCAAGCAACTTAAAAAGTTCAAAAGGGCTAAGAGATCTATTAGATATTTAGGGATCGCAATAACACCAACCAATACCCAACTTTATGAGGCAATTAACCCAAAACCTATGCGTGAAATAAGGAGGGATCTCAATAGGTGAAGAACCCTGTACACATCCTGGTTGGGCAGCATCGCAATAGGCAAGCTGAACATCCTGCTATGCCTTATATACATGTTTCAGGCACTTCCCATTTAAGGAACAAGAACCTCCTTGTGGATTGTGAGGAGATTGGTATTTATCCCCATGGCTATGGGAGCAGTGGGTTGTGCACACATTTGGAAATATTACCAAGTCCGCAGGAGAGTGATTATGGAAGCAGCCATGGTTTAGGAAAGGAGAAATACCTGCAGCATTAAGCGTTAACTCGCTTACCAGAGTGACCTTGATGCCACTCTTCAGAAACCAGGCATTTCCCCCAAGCAAAGGGGGGGGGACTTTGATGTGTGGATTGAGGGCTGGAAAAGCAGAATGCGGGATATGTTCGAGGGGGAGGAAGTCAAAACCTTCGAGGCCTTTGTCAGGGAGTACTCTCTACAAGGGAAAGTTAGATGTTTATACTGTCAGCTCACACTGGTTACAGGTCATGACTATGAAGGAAGGGGGGACCAGGCAGTTGACTGAGAACTGCTGATAGACTTGTACCACTCCACCAAGGGGGTGATATCTGCTATGTACAAAATTCAGATATAGGCTGAGAGCAGGACTGCCCCCAGACTACCGGGCACAGTGGGAAGGGGGCATGGGGTCTGCCTACACAGAGGAGCAAATGGGACGAGGCAGTACAGCTGCTGTTTAAAATTAGGAACTGCAGTTTAAAATAATTCACAGATGGTACCTGACACCCAATGGGTTTCATGTAATCTTCCCACAAAGATCGTCCAAAATGCTGGCTCGATTGTGGACTAGAGGGGACCCTCTTACACATATTGTGGAACAGCGCCAAGCTCTGAAATTACAATGAAGCTCATAATCCTAAAATGCTAGCATCAACATTCAGGAATGTTCTACTCTTGAAAATGTTCCTAACGAAGGAGCATTAGATACATTTTCATACATTCTATTGTGGAATATGGTTACAGGGAACTCAGAACATGAGTAACTCAGGACATAACAGCGTTCCAAGTATATTTCTGTGACAAGAATTTAGATTTGGCAGAGGATGAACAAGGTGAAATGACGCCTTGCCTTCCGGAAAGCAACTTGTGCAGGCAGAAATGGACGATTTCAACCACAGAGCATGTGCAACTGGTGTACCTACACATATGTATTGCTCACAAATGCCATGCCCACATATACTTCCTATTCCAAAACTTTTTTGTCTCATGCAGATGGCTAATGCCACCCGCATAAGCCAAAATAAACAAACTTGTAGGATGGCTTTATAGGCATGTGTATCTTTATTGCGTCACTCCACCCTACAAGAATGTTACTCCTTCATACCTTTAATAGACCACACATTGCACATGTCCTTCCACACTGAGGGCCTTAGTTTCCTGAATAGGTGTTCCTTTAGAAGGGGGTAATATGGCCCTTGAAATTGCCCGACCAATACTACAACTGGTGGTCATACGGTTCTCGGTCCATTTAGGTCTTGCCTCAGAGACGTACTGAGTCACTGCATGTGTGCTGGGACTTCACATATGTTGGGCCTGTCACAGCTCACATGCTGGTAGTCCTCATTACGGTTCTATGTCATATTTTTGCTTTTTGCAGGTCGCCTAACAAAAAGACTGTTTTTTTCCAGTTGATTTTAGGCAGTCTGCAAAAAGCGAAAAATATCGCCTTGCCTTGCCCCCCCCCCCACCCTCTCTGCCCAGATGACTTCTAACTCGGGGGGGGGGTCCACCCCAAACCTCCCTTGCTCACCTGCCAATACCTCCCTCTCCACCCCTGACATCCTGTTCCCAAAACACAAACACAAACGCGCACTGCGCAACACACACACACATACACACACACACACACGCAGACACACACAGCAACACTTACCTGTTCTCCTGTGCCTGTCAGCTCCTGCACACACTTGTGTGCAGCAGGGGCATGACTGTTGGATTTAGAAAGACTTCTCTGGCGGTCATAGAGCGGTCTTTCTAAATCAATCTTCTTTGAATTCGGGCTAGTGAAAACTATCTGTACACTTAGTACCCTCATTACTTCTTAGCTGTGGGCAACACCCTGAGCATGTGCATGGCAGACATGTGGAATGTCACCCATCATTGTAATCGCTCCACCTTCCATCGTGCCAATTGATGGATTGTGTCTGGTTTACCAGTTCAGCTGAAATGGGCACAATTTGCCAAATTGCCCCAAACCTGAGGGCATTGGAATATCTATACATCATGACATGGTGTGCTACTGTGTGTGTTTTTGGAGTGAGCATGAATGCAATTGCAATCAATACTGTTATGCATGGAATATACCACAGCAGAAAATAGCTGGGCAAAGTGGCTTTGCTCTGCCTTTTTTCATTACATCAAGTTTTAGAATTAGACAGTTCTTGAAGCCATTTTCATTCTGTGTCAGGCTTATTATGAGCCTGTTGTGATGCACATTCGTCCTGTCTGCTCTGCTTTGCATGAATGTAATGTCATGTGGAATGCAGTGTGAGTGCTGTCTGCTGAATGTTCTATGGGTGACAGTTGAAGAGAGACCAGCTGTCAGAGAGGGTGGGCCGGTAGATGTTCTCCAATGTACTGGAGTCTTGTTTTCCGTGTAACCTCTGGGGCTTAACTATTCTGTACAGCAACAATAGAGAAGCTTCCCTTTTGTACTGGCGGCTCCTGCCCATCCTTAGAAGGGGCCACTTTGCAACAATGGTGAAGCACTTCACAAACTAAGCATCGCACCAACTAGAGACTAGCACCCTCAGGACGTCCACAAATACCATCCAAAGACACGCTCAAACGACAGCGGGACAACTCCAAGCCCTGCCACGCGTCAAATTGCAATAATAATACGAAAGGGTGACAACACTACAACTGAGAAAAAGGATACCATCAAAAACCTCGAAAAAACACTTAGCCAATGTAACGTAAACGTACTGTCCAGTAACCACCTAATACAGCTGGCACATCACATACGACAGGAGCCATACTCACTATGATCCTGCTCCTCAGTTTAAACACCCACAGTGGGGACGCCAGGAGAGTTCTGAGAGTGCAATGTGGTACGAGGGCTGACTGCTGAATGTTCTATGGATGACAATTGAAGAGAGGCTTGTGTTCGGTGTAACCTGTGGGGTTTACCAATTCTGTACTGCAGCAATAAAGAAGCTTTCCTTTTGTACTGGCGGCTCCTGGCCATCCTTGGAAAGGGCCACTATGCAACAGATCCCCATGAAAAGAGGCCAGTAAATACCCCAGCCAGTATGACATTCGGACATCAAGCTGTTCACAAGGCGTTTCAGCTCATCTTCACCTTCATTTAACAGGAAATTAGAAGTGACTGCATGCATGCATGAGGTGACCCCCATTGTTTTGGCCTGACACCACACACATACACTGACTCCTCATCACATCTCTACTGTGTATTATGACTGGGTCAGTAGTCTGACCATGATATGATGGGATCGGGACCCCTCTCAGCCTGGAATGGGAGTCACCAGGGTGGGAACCAGAGCCAGTCCTACTCTACAGAAAGAAGTTGGCAGTTTTAGGACCACATCTTTGTCCCTCTCCTACGTGGCTGCCTAATTAACTATGGTGCCACTCTTGATCACCCCATACCTCTGTTTCAAAATGTTGCTCATTCTATCAATTTTTTTTTAATTAAAATCTTTTAGTTTATTTCTAAACTTTTAATTTCTATACATTTCATTGATTACATATTCATATTGAAACAGAATTAGACCAGGGTCCAGGAACTTGTATACTATAGTTTTGTATCTTCCTTTATGATTGTTCTCCAAAATTGGATGATCGTGTATATCATTTTCTTATTGTTGCTTAACAGGATCTGGTCCCATCGATCTTTTGCATCCAACTGTATCGTGAGTCTCAAATACATTTCTCTGTGGGCATTTCTTTGGTCCGTCAATTCCTTACATTCCATTATTAAATGAAAAAGAGATTCAATATGTTCTGGATCTTTACAGAATCTGCAATACGCCTGTACAATCGGCATTTGCTTTGTTTTCACCAACCATTCACGTGTTGGCAGCAGGTTAAGGCGTAGTCGCAGAAATAGATCTCGTATGTCTTTGTCTGGGAACAATTTCAGATAGTTCGGAAGCTGATTAATCGCCCTAGTCTCTGAATTACAGTTGAGGTTCATACGATATTGTGTTTTAGCTTACATTGTTTGGATCCAGTCATTTAGCATTATTCTTTTTTTTGCATTCTGGGGACGCTAAATCAGCACTTCATTTGAGATTTGGGACTTCTCAAGTGCAAGCTCCATTTTCCTTTTCCAGTTGTTCAGTGCGCTTGTCTTAGTTGTTCTTGCGTTGTTACAGAGAATCTCCATTGCTGGGACATGATCTTCGTTCTGAATTTTCCTGAAACATATCGAAATGTTTCCATAATACAATGGATTGCAGTGACTGAATTTCGATCTCGTAGCGGATCCTTTCCATGGGGAACGTCAGTGGTAGTGATAACACCTTGCGCCAGAATGTGGCTTCTAACTGTTGCCATATATCGGGGTTAAGGTTAATCATAGCTTTGGCTCCATAGGTTAAGATCGCTACTACTTTCTGTCTAAAAAAGGTGAGTACCGGTTTCAGAGAATACTTTCCATATTTTCTATGGATAAAAGAGCCTTGTCTAGCCAAGGCATGTGCTTTGGATTTGAGGTGCGTGGACCATTCTATCTCGGATTTGGATTGATTGATCCATACACCCAAATATTTAATGGTGTTAACCTGGGAAAGTTTGTTGTGTTGTAAAAACCAGGCAAATTTCAACTTCGTTTGTTCCTTTGTTAACAACATGATCTGAGTTTTCTGAATATTGATCTTTAATTCGTGTGTTTTATCAAAAATAAGGATGTCGTCTGCATACATCATCTGTGGGGGTGCCGTAGCATTGACTTTCGGCGGATTTCAGGTCGAGATGTTCATATGCTCATCCAAGTCGGAACTGAAAAGATTTAAAAGTATTGCCACCAAGGAGAAGCCTTGTTTCAGACCATTTGATGTCATAATTGGTTCAGAAACGATACCATCTGCAGTCATACATATCTGAAAGCAGTTGTTACTATATAATAATTTGACTGGCTCCATAATTTCTGGAGGACATCCCCAGGCTTTCAATTTAGTCCAAAGCGCTTGTCTATTGATCATGTCGAAGGAGAGTTTCAGGTCAACGAAGACAGCGTATATTTGGATTTTTTGTTGAATAGCGTCTTGTTTTAAGAGGTTTAATAAAAACAGAGTGAGATTGTAGCCGACTTTTTTTTAAATACAGTTTGTCTTTTTGCTTGCCTGCTCATTCTATCTATATTTCTTCTAGAAACCTACAAGAACCAGCATTCCCAGGGGTGGACTGGAGAGAGAGCAGCCCCATCAGAACAACTCAAGGGACACATAGTGTCAGTGCACCCCAAATGGCAGCTTAACAATGAAGAACAGCTGTGTGACATGAAAGAAGGGACCAGCACGTGTATGAAAGACTGCCATCAGCTCCACACGTCTAAGATGCTCACCTGCACCAGAGCCATGGAGTGGCACTGTGAAACGGACTATCAGCCACATCAACCAAACTTACTGCTTACTGGGATTGGAGTAGCTTTTGAAAGGAGCATGGAGACAGTTATTACAAAGGTGAGGTATTGGCTAATGAGAGAAATTACTATTGTTTTGTGTGTGTGTACCTCTAAGGTGTGTGAGTGTCAGTGGTAGTACAGAGGGTAGGGAGTGAGAGAAGGGGGACAGAGAGCGAAAGGAGAGTGTTTGAGAAGAAGGTGGGGTGGAGTAGTAGTTGTGTGGAGGTGGGAGCAGTAGGAGGCGGAGTAGCAGTTGGGTGGATTAGTAGGAGGCAGATCAGTAGTGGTCTGGTGGTTGGAGTAGAAATAGTAGTTGTGGAAAGGCGGGAGCAGTAGTAGTATAGGTGAGTAGGACAGTAGGACGTAAGATCGTATTTAGGAGGAAGATCACAATGAAAGAAACATCAGTGGAAAAAGGAGAGTAGTAGGGAGCTGAGAGAGAGGGATGTATCATCGGAGGGACTCGGAGGGACAAATAATAGAGAGAGGGAGAGAATGGCAAGTGAGGAGTAGGGAAAGCTTGGAGAGACCGAGTAGAGCAGTAGGGATAGGAGTAGAAGAGCGTGGAAGATCAGGCTACTGCCCAGAGAGATTGGACGGCCTCAACCGACCGGGGTTCTGGATAGATGTCATCTAGATTGCTCCCTGAGAAGTCTAGGTAGATAAGCTGCTTGCCTTTAGGCCATCACCTATAGATAATCAGCTTTTAGATCACCAGTCAGGGGTTGAGAGAGGTCTGGGTTAGGGCGGAACTGCCCATCGCTAGCTCAGAGAGAGAGAGGGACGGCCAATTGGACAGCTGGAAGTCAAAGTAAAAACGCTAGAAGCTCATCAGGAGTGTTCTTGAGGCCATCTGTGAAGGTATGCCCTGAGTATGTGCATGGGAGAGAGGTGCAATGGTGGCTCCAATTTTAACCCCTCCCAGAGCATTCCATCAGCTTGTAATTGGTTATATATAAGTGGTGCAGCGAATCTATGCTAATCAGGTGCAATACAAGGGGTATCAATGTATCACTTCTTGGAATTGTATTGTGTGCGTGTGTCCGTGTTTGTGTGTGTGTGTGTGTGTGTGTGTGTGTAGGTAGCTGAAAATATTAGTGCAAATCCATTTTTCCTAGGTAGATCTCACAATATGAAGCTCAGAATGAGTGTGTGAAACCACTCTTTTGGGCACGATTGAGAGACTCCTAGATTTAGCCCTATCGTTTTCAATATTTATAATAACTATTTTTTAATAATGTTTATTTTTTGTCACGGTTGTTCAAAAATCACCTCCCCTTGTTTTTTTAAGCATCTTGACCTGTCAAAGGGATTGGAAAACAATATTGCTTATTTTCTTTTTGTTTGGTTGTTTTCAGTGTTTCATGTAGTCCAAACATGCATGCTTGCAGTCACTTCAGATAACTTATACTTGCACCTATACATTCAGTGGCTGACTCCCTGTAGGTGAGTAGATAGTATGCTGGGCAGAAGTAGCACTCCATGGAACTCCCTGGCAGGACGTTTCTCTCGACAGACAATAAGCATCCCTGAGGTAGTGATCTTTGGTGTGACTGTCTTTGAATCTGGGGTGAAAGGTGTGTAAAGCACAATCAGCAAGATGGGAGTGCAGATAGTGTGCTGTAGGCTGAGGAGCAGTTGGAGTCCAGCTAGAATTAAATGTGGGGCAACTAACTGGCCTTGGTCACTCCCTGTGCATAGCACACCATCCCAGGCTCTGAGGTTAAAATGAAGAAGATCCACTTTGCCCCCATGTTCCATGTTTTGTAACAGAATGAAGCAAACAGGCTTGTCGCCATCACATATTATATGAAGATTTTACAATATGGTAAAAAAAAATGTATTGACAGAGCCTATAGATTTGGGTTTTGCAGATGTTCCATTCTGCCAGTTATCATGTGACCCTTATTACGCGAGCTGCTATCCTTTGCTAGCTGATTAAATGTTTGTAACATTTTAAATTGGCAACTGTAGATTCCAAAGGCTACTTCGGAGCCCATACAACACCTTTGATGCCTTTACTATCCGGCATAGCATCGTGACAGACTTCCATCTGCTCATGGGAAGCTCACAGATTTTTCCAAATTTTGGGAGCTCTAGTAAACAGATTCCGCCATGAAAGTCAGATCATTGAAGCTTTCCCTCCTTCTGTCGAGTATAGCCTGCCCATGGCACACATTACCAAAAGAAATAGGTATGGCATTTAGGTTGTATCCATTTCACCTTTATGCTTGGGATCACTGCTCGTTTAGTAGTTATGAGGGGCTGAGCAGGTGCTGCCTATTCCTGTACTCCTGCAGAGCAGTAGTCATTTTATCAAACGCATCATCAATAAGGGTAAACCACACCCAATTATCGATGGCCGCATATGAAGTCCTAACAAAATAGTTAACCCCTAACAATCCTAACGCGCCACCATAGGTGCCAAAACCAATGAAGTAAAATGATGGATTTATTTGTATTTCTTGACACACACACAATCGTGGGGCTCGCAGGCCCTTTTTACCTTAGTATGACGCGCTACTTGCGTCACCTTAGAAAGTTTAGCAAAAAACCTATTTCCACTCTGGATTGGTTACTCGAGTGGTAGGGTTAGTATAGCATACATATAGAGAACGGTGTTAGTGGTTGAGGGTTAGTCAGGTGGTATACTTGGGCTGTCCCTTCAATTTGATACATGAAAATTGTTACATGAAGACCTCTGAGGATTGGTCAATGTTAATGGCGTCAGTGATAAGAGCCCCATGTTCTGATTGGTCCGCTCGCGAGCCTCCCAGTCTGAGACTATCGCTGTTCCCAGCTCGCGGTGCACCTGTCATTTGCAACAATGTTTTACTATGGGTAGGTGTAAACAATGTGAGGATTTATTCATATGTTGGGAGGTCGACTACTCCCACTGCTGCAGATGTCCAATGAGTCTTTTAATTGTATCTGCCTGTGTCTTGAAACGTGGGATTCAGGCGTCTCCTTCCTCCTGGGCTTGGCATCCTGTCAGGTTTGGCTTTGTCACGTGAGGTGGGACTGTGTTTGAGGCAAAATTCAGCACAATTAATATTGTTTTTCCCACTGTGTGCCTGGTTTATCTTGCAGGTGCGACCTTGGCGTCGGCTTGCGGCGTGCGAGATTGCAACATCGTGCCCTTGGCGGTGTGCTTTCGCCGGGCTCATTCTGCAGGGTCAGCAACCGAGCTCTTGCTCATTCAATGTTCATGGAAGCTTTTGCTTGCGGCCTACTTGGGCCTGGTGCATAGGTGGAACCGTTTGATGCAGAGCGCTTTAGGTTACGGTATCATATTGCTCTATCCTCAGTATCGTGTCTCCGTTATATTCTTCATTATGGTACATGGTTCTTAGAAGAAGCGTGAGCAAGCCTTTTTAGATAAGTTCATTATGCGTCTTGCGTTTCTGCATTTTGAGAGCCTATGTGGAAAATAATAAAGATGCACGTCCGTGGGTATGTCTGTCGCCTACGTCATAGCACTGAGTATGTTCTTCGTGTGGATTGGTGTGGGAGTGTCCGGTGTGCATGTTTGCACATGTGTGCTGACCGTTGGCTAGGTCGTCATGGCATCTCTAACGACGTGTAGGTTTAGTCGAGTTGATCCATGCCGCAGGTGTCGGCATGGACAGGGCGGGCTGCTGGGCAGGTAGGTGGACACATCCGTATGTTCCTGTACCAGGGTATTTGGTCGTCTGGTAGATAGGCAAACTCCTCTCGTGGCGGGTGTCTAGGCCGTGATCCTCTAGGCCAAGCGCGAGAGGGGAAGGGCGGGAGCCTGTTCTTCCATTCTCCCACTTCACAAGTATCCTTTACCCCTTATCCCTGATATTAATGAAGCTGTGTGAGGAGTGAAGATGATCACTAAATTAAATTTAAGGAGTGTTTACCATCTCATATGAATCAGGGAGGGTGATGAATGTAAGACTGCCTTTAGGACACCGTTTGGGCATTACGAATACTGTGTAATGCCCTTTGGGTTATCTAATGCTCCGTCAGGGTTCCAAAGATACATGGACCACGGTTTTGGTGACTTGATGCACCACAGCCTCATTGTATATCTGGGGGATAGTTTGGTTTTCTCTTCATCTAAGGAAGTGCATACCTCTCATGTGCGAGAGGTGTTACAGAGGCTCTGCAAACAGTCTCTCCTGGCTAAGCCTGAGAAATGTGAATTTGATCAAGAAATGGTGTTGTACCTGGGTTACATCCTCTCACAAGACGAAATTGCCATGCACCCAACGAAGATAACTGTCTTAATCTGGCCCATTCTGGAATCGGTCATGGACATTAAAGGTTTTTTGGGTCCGTCTAATTTTTATCAAACGTTTATACCAAATATCTCTGCTTAGGTGCTCCAATCACTGATCTGCTACGAGGGAAGAAACCATTTGTTTGGACAACTCAAACTGAAGATGCCTATCAGACACTGAAGGATTGGTTTGTTGCAGTGCCAATTGGTGAGAGGGGATAGCTCAGGGGCAACGCGTTTGTCTTGGAAGCAAGACAATGCAGCGCAACACAGGTTTGAATCCCTATCCTGCGCTTAGAAACCAATCTCTGGTATTAAGCGTGTTATAAAAGAACAATAATAATTATAATCCTTCGTTATCCTGACACCAGCCTTCCATTTGTCGTGGAGACTGATGCTTCGGACGGGTCCATTGGAGTGATATTAAAACAAACGTCCGAAGACGGTTTGGAACACCCCATAGCATAGCTGTCGAAGAAGCTGACATCTTACGAACGCAACTACTCCGTTCTGGAAAAAAGCACTCCTGCCCGTAAAACAGGCCTTTCTTGACTGGTGTCATCTGTTATTGGAAGCTGTGTTTGAAGTGGAAGTCAGAACTGAGTACCGAAACCTCCAATATTTGCAGCAGATGGAGTGCTGAAACAGTAGACAGGCTTGTTGGGCCTATTTTTTCAACAGTTCCATTTTTGGATTGCTTACCTACTGGGCACCCAAAACACAATGGCAGATGCATTGTCTTGACATTTCTCCGACACTATACCCTCAGAGAAACCTGAATTCATAATCCCTCCCACACACGATTAGTTGCTCATGCTATATCATTTATGGAGCCTGTGCATCAAGCGACCCAGACATCTCTTTATGCTCAGGACCTATTGTAAAGTGAGAGTCCTGGATAAACTACGTCAAATGATATCTATTTTTCCATAATCGCCTATATGTGCCCACCAAGGAATTACAGCTATATATGCTGTGTTTATCCAAGGACCATCCCAGTGCCAGTCATAGAGGTGTGACCTCTAGCAAGAACCTGCTAGAAAGATGGTGACCCCACCCCCTTAGAGGAGGACAGGCAGTCTGTAAACAAGGATGCATCTTATCCTCCCTTGTTTTAGGAAAATAATAATTTTGTTTGTCATATGGGAGTTAAAGTGTATAATGACTTACCACTTCCGACAGCAGTAGCTGGTATGGTTTCTGATCCGTTGCAGGCACCGTTCACACCTCAAAAGAGAGAGCAGAGAATGGACCCCCCAGACCTCCAGTTGTGTGGAGGATAAAGACCCAATCGGCATTGCTACACAAGAGGAAAGGAGCCTTCAGAGCTGCAGAGGTGGAGGGACCCTCTCCTGAGAGGCGTGGCAAGGCGAAGCCAGCCCATGGCTGGTGTGGCAGATAGAATCATGGTCAAGACCACGGCATGCTTAGAACCCCTGCTGATACACCGACCAGAGAAGTCCAGCTCACAAGAGTCCCATGTAGTGGGGAACGCCAAAGCGATGAACAGGCATGTTTAATGAGGAACTGTCACTGAAACCCCACTAGAAGACAGGGGGAAAGGAGCACTAGCTCCATAAGACATGGAACACAGGGAAGAAGCTTGAAGAGAAAAGCTGCATGGGCTTAGTGGAGTGACAGACCGGAGGAGCACCACTTTGGAGAAAAAAAGGTACGCTGTTGCTCCAGGGAAACGGAAGGAGGGCGGAAAGGCCTTACCAGACACCAAGTCGGGGTGAGAGACATCAGACCCCAAGGCAGGGTGAGAGAAACCAGACCCAAAGGCGGAGTGAGACACTAAAAATCCCTAGGTGGTGTGAGAGCAACAAAACCACAAGGCGTATGGAGAGACCTGAGACCCCAAGGCGGGATAAGAGAAACAAAATTCCAAGATGGGTGAGAAAGAGAGGGAGAGACCCCAGAACCCAAGGTGGGGTAAGAGAAATGAAACCACAAAATGGGATGAGAGAGAGATTTCAGACCACAAGGCAGGGTGAGAGAAACCATACCCCAAGGTGGGGTGAGAGAAACCCGGCTCTAAAACGAAGTGAAAGAAACCAAACCCGAAGGGGGCTTGTGAGACCTAACACCCCTTGGAGGGGTAAAACCCAGGAGATAACTCACTGGCGAGAGTATCACAAAGTTCCTTGGTGGGGAGAGCAATGAGAATAATTAGTGTGGATTTAGGAACCAGGCTGTTCCCAAAAGCAGAAGAAAACCAGACACTGAGACAAAGTGCCTGACAAAACCAAGAAAATAGGCTTTTCAAAGACTGACAGGCACCCCAAGGAAGGGAAGCTTGAAGAGAAATTCTCGGTCTTCTCATCTGGACTGTGCCATGAGGCAAGGGGACCCTTTTTTATTATAAAGAAGCATCTGTGTGGGGTCATAAACCGGCCATTCTTCTTTCCTTTTGGGCAGTAATTAAAGTTTGGTTCTTTATCGGGCTGCAGCGCCAACTTGACAACCTGCTATCTTACACAATCACCAATAACCTGGAAGTCAACAAAGAAAAAAACAAAATAATGATTTTGGAAAGAACAGCCAGGAAACGGACAAGACAAAATGGTACTTCCAATCGTCCGAGATGGATAAAGTAAAAAGATTCAAGTACCTAGGAATAAAATTGGACAGTTCTAAAAAAAAAATTCAGCTATACAAGAAACTCTACGATCAAAAATCGGGAAACTAGCTACCCAAGGAAAGGCAATCGACCAGAAATTCGGCCACTTTTCATCAATACCAGTCATAGATTTCTATAAAATGAAAGTTGTACCTTCAATAATCTATGGAGCAGAAGCAATGTTATTGCTACCAAACGAAATATGGCCTAAACTTGAAGCATTTTACTGGAGGAGAGTTCTCGGCTTACCAACCTCAACACCTGTAGCTTCGATCCGAACAGAACTGAGCCTCCTGTCTTTGCAAGGGTCACTGAATTGCAATTCCTTGACGTTATCCAGAAAATGGGCCTCATTACGACCCTGGCGGTAAGGGGTTTACGCCAGCGTTAGCTGCGCCGACCCCTTACCGCCAATTACGAGGTCCCCTAGCGCCATGGTGCTTTTAACACCTGCTTTTAGCAGGTGTTAAAATCCATGGCGCTAAGGGACCATGGAGTTAATTACGCCACCGTAATTTACGGTGGCGTAATTAACGCCTTCCCCACTCCCATTATGCCCTATGGGGCAAAAATGGGAATGGGGAAGGGTAAATGGGGATTGGGGACTTACCGCCCCGCCAAGGTCGGAATGGGGCGGTAAGTCCGCCAACCACCATGGCGTAAACGTAGTTTACGCCATGGTGGTAAAGTCACGGCCCAGGCGGTAACTTACCGCCTGGGTCGTAATGAGGCCCAATGTCTTCTTCCCAAGAGCTTGCTGCCCTACAGAACAATAAACTCAGAGTTGGAGAACCATTCTAACAAGACGCTGCAAACTTGGAGGTCAGGAATTGCAGCTCTTCTATGCTCGATCGAGAGTGACGAAGATGAACTGGTGAGCAATCCGGCAAAAGTTCTGAATAAAATAAAAGAACTACACTGGATCCAGACTCTGACAAAAGCTGCGAAAACAAGCTAACATTTGATCTGCCTATAAACACAAAGAAAATGAACGAACTACAAGGTTACATCAAACAATTCCCTAGCAGACAAGCAAGAAACTGCCTCCTTAGAGCGAGACTCAACTTACTACCTACAAACGAAATCAAAGCTATCAGAGGTCTCTCAAGCACAAACCACTGTAGACTTTGCTGTAAATGAAATGAAAAAGAGACAGTTCGGCACCTCCTTTTAAACTGCCCTGAAACGATAAAACTCAGATCAAAGTACATGAAGTACTTCTCAGCTGACCCTTCGCTGGAGAACGAAAACTGTTGGTGGTCTAGAATGATAAGCGGAGATCAATCAACTTGGCTAATGGCAACTCTAAAATACTTCAACATCTAATGACCACGTTGGAAAACCTGCCTGCCTTGACTCCGGAAACTGCCCTGGCCAGTAAGACCTAATCTTCAGAAACTCTGACCTAATCTGTCAATATGACCCTTATCAAAAGTGAAACAGAGAAAACAGGCCAACAAGTGGCTGAAAAAAATAAGCAAAATAAGCAAACTTCGAGAAGAGTTCGGCGGATGCCGATGATGACTTTGTTAAAAATCAATTTATTTGATTAATACAAATAATAAAATAAATAAATAAATAAAGTTTGGTTCTTATTGTTCACAGTGGTAGGAACAACAATTCGGTTAGAGTAGATTTTCTGGACTGTGAACTTTATTTACTTTCTAGGACATCCTGACAAGCACACTTTTACACTCCTTTAATTTCTCCAGAAGTAGGGCTAAGAAACATAGGGGCAGCATAGGTTTTGGATGTTCTAATAAAGATATTTTTAACTCACAATGGGCCTCATTACACGGACGGTGGTAAGGGTTAACGGTCACCGTTAATGGCAACGGTGACCGTTAACCCTTACCGCCGTACTACGAGGTCCCTTTGCGGGTTGGAGGAATTAACGCCTGCTTCTTGCAGGCGTTAAAAACCAACCCGCTAAGGGACCTCGGAGCTAATTACGGCACCGCAAAATTGCGGTGCCGTAATTAGCGCCTTCCCCATTCCCATAGAGCCCTATGGGGCAGAAATGGGAATGGGGAAGGGCAATGGCGGAAGGGGGATTTACCGCCCCTCCAACCTTGGAATGGGGCGGTAAATCCCCTTTCCGCCAAGGCGGTGCCGGTAATTTACCGGCATGGTCCAGGGTGCTAATAGCACCCTGGATTACCGCCTTCCGTGTAATGAGGCCCAATGCCACCTTGTTTTCCTCCTGATT
Organism: Ambystoma mexicanum; assembly: GCF_040938575.1. Classification (NCBI taxonomy): domain Eukaryota; kingdom Metazoa; phylum Chordata; class Amphibia; order Caudata; family Ambystomatidae; genus Ambystoma; species Ambystoma mexicanum. The sequence continues at coordinate 1,319,659,489 of NC_090930.1, forward strand.
CTGGCCTACCACAATACATACCATGAGGGCTTAACATCTTTTAATGAACTCCTCAGATACTTTGCTGCCTTCATAATGATAAGAGTCTATGCTAACTACCATGTTTAACAGTGCCTTATTGCCATTGCTGTGCAAGTCCTGTGTTCTAATGCACATGTCCTAACCACAAATGCCTAACCGTTTACTGCCTGACAGTGCACGCTTCCATTATTCTCATCTCTGATATGTTTCCCGTTTGGCATTATAAGCATATTTTAACGAGATGCCTTTCTAGGCAAGGCGGCTTTATCAGACGGAAGTAGTTGCTAGTAAGTGAGCCAGTATGCCCAACCATGTGAGAACCGAAGCAGTAGCTTGCACTGCAAGAATTGTATTGTATCATGATCTGTCTTCCACATACTTCCCAGTTGTGCCTTCCCAAATGTGAGAGCGTTGCCTCTGTCTAAGACTTGTATGCTGAGGCTATGAACCTGAAACATTGTTGCTTCAACGATATCATGCCATGTCTGAACCTCCCTTTCCATTGAAATGCATCGTTGCTCTCCTGTATAAAAGCTCTGTGCATTGAGGGAGGGGAGTTGCTGCAGCGAGTCTCATTCTGTCGTTGGGTTGCTGTTGTGTATGTTGTGTTTGCTGACTGCCATTAAAGACGTTCACCAATCCACCTGAAGAGTCTGTGGTTGATTTTCCATGACAAGATCACAGTCTGCGATGTTGGAATCCCACTGCCTTGTGGCAAAGCTCAAGGGTTTCAAGACACAACTCCAAGTGATCCCTGTGGGCCCAGGTAACACAATTCCATCGGTGGGGACCACTGTCAGGCACGATTGAGGATTTGAGCAGTAGACAGAGCAGGTGAGGAAGAAGAGACAACTAAAATTCATGGCTTGGTGAGCACAATTCATTGCATTGCTATTTCTTTTGTCATGTTCATTGTTGTCAGAAATGGGTCAGGGTCATGTTTGCCTCTGGTAATCTGGAATCTGGAAATTGTCTGGTTGTTTTAGGATATAGGAGGGAAAGAACCATGTCTGCAAATGTATTGATCTGATCAGCAAAAATTGAAAGCGGTTGGCCACTGCGATAATAGTAACTGTAAAGCAGCGCAACCATGCACTCTACGGACTTAAGATGACATGAGGTTGCTGTGTAGGTCAGAGTAGAGTAGTATAGACCAGGATCTTGGAATGAGTGCATATTGTGTGAATGCATAGAAAATATTATTAGATGAGATTCCTGTACTTGTTCTATCTAGTCCTTCCCTGGTACTCAAAGCCCTGTATGTGCAACTCAGTTGCAACCCCAGCATTTGTTTACATACTCTCACTTATCCTATTATGGGAGCTGTAATAGACTTTGATTCCTCCGTCTATATGTCTTGTCTACAACACTTCTCCAACCCAATCTTGGAAAAGCAGCACTGCTCTGTGTTTGGGTAGTGTTAGAGGGGATACAGACTGTGATGTAACAGTCACCTGGATATAGATTTGGCCCACACATGTGTGTGTTTCTGAAATTCCAATAACAGGGAGGGGGCAGAGTTCATGTGACTCCATCCAAAACCTCTGAATAGGCGCGAGAGAGCGGTGAGCTATGAGCAGGACCAACCCCGCCTGCCTCTAAGCCCAGTAGTGCTTGGCACTGACAGAGGGAAGTACAGACCTGGTTCTGCAATGTCACACCTTTTCTAACCCCTGCGGCAATGGGTTCAGGTCAGTCTAGAGAAGTGCCACTTCCTCATAAAGTAAGTCCAGCTCACTTTATGTATACACACTACTCGCCCAAAGTCAGTATGTTCTTGGTTAAATGGCACAATTATACTCAGAATGAGCCACCCAGACACTTTCCTCAGGAATCTAGATTTAGCCCAGACAAGATCACCATGTTACAGAAGGCGCTAGAGAAGAAAGGAGCACATGTACACCAGCAGCAGTGGGACAGCTATCTAGATTGGTTCACTGAAGCATCAAAAGCCCTTGGGGGACAAGGTTGCTGGTGCATGCATGTGGCTTGAAAGGAATATATTCATATTTAAGGAAAGCCACACACACACTCACACACTGATAAATGAAGAGAAGCAAAGCCAGGTTTAATGAAAGTCACATACACATGTCTATAGGGAACAACATAGGATACATGTACACTCTGAATGACCCATATAGATTCCCAAGAATATTACCTGTGTATTCAAACGTACATGAGCCAATGCAAGCAAGTCACCTTTTGCATGTACATGACTTAACACATATTCCTATGGTAGTCGGTCATTATCTACTTGTCAATTGGCCTCTCCACAGCTAACGCATTCACCATCTCATGCCTGCCTAGGGGGGTTCATGCAGTATAAAAAGATCTTGATTGCTTTTTTTCCTATAAATATCTCCAGTCGCATATCTTTCTTGATGCTGGAGAAAATAAAATGTTTAACCATATCTGTGTTATGTAAAATGTTCTGGTGAGAACCTAGGGATCTTTACAAAGTAGTCAATGTTAAGCAGAAATATTAGTATGTCTAGTGTCTTTTAGATAATCATAATATTTAGAGGAAGACTTTATCATTGAAATGGGATGCCTTTCTGGATTTATGAAAGTGAAATTTATATAGGGAGGCACCATTTTGTTTTGGAGTGTTTTGCTTACATACCATATCGTAGTGCTCTCCAATGTAAAACTGGAGACACAGTTGCCTGAAACTGAATTATTCTTTTAAATAAATCTACATTTTTGATACCTCACTGTCTGGAATTTGCCCTGAATTGTGGGGTTAGATTGTATAAAGGAGGGTATTAGAATGGTGTGTCACATCTGAGTGAACATTAGCCAAAATATACAAAAATTCTCAACAGCTGAATGCCCTCTACTGGTACTAACAGTTTATCTTTTCTCATAAAGAGGCTTTTGAGACGTCTTTTTGCAGAGGCAGTGCATTGCTGCTGTGCCTTAAGGAATCTGTTTCTCCCGTCAGGAGCTAGAGCAGCCTCGATATATGCAATGCTCTCGTCTAGATCAGTGGCCTCTTTGTGGTAAATTAGAATTAGGAGACAGGCAAGGAGGCATGAGTTTAGAAGTTTTATTCTCTCAGAAAACATATAATCTGTCCCTAATCCTGTGATACACTGTGAAACTAATTCCTACTTTATACACATGAAAGACCAAAAGGGTGCTCATTATGGTGCTCAAGATTGTTAAACATAAATGAAGTCCTCTGTCCAGAAATCCTCTTCTAACCTACATTCTCGGACTATTGCTCAAACTAAAAAAAAAATATATAAAACAACCAAGACATACTATTGGGCCTTGCTCCAGGGAAAGGAATGTATGTTGGCTTCTGACCCTCACCCTTGTGTCTCTTTACCATGGGCCCTTGCCTATGTTCACAGTCCAAAAAGATATAGATTGTGCACAGTGGTAGTGCTGTCCTGGGTTTCCAGCTGGGTCTCTCTGGTTCTTCTTGAAGCATGTGTTTCTCACAGTTCTTCCCCCTTCATGCAAACATTCCTATTGCCCCTTCACTTAGTCTTGGGTTCTTTCAGTCTCTTCCTTCCTCACTCTGAGGCTTGCTCTTTCTCATTTCCCACTCTGGGGTCCTCAGTTCTTTCCCCACACCAGGGCTTCTCTGCATCACTTCTCCTTTTCTGGGCCTCTTGGTTCTTTCACCCACACCAGGCTTCTCTCTGTCTCTTTTCCCCACTCTAGGCTTTCTTGTCCATTCCCCCAAACTGGGGCTTTTTGCAGTTTCCCTCCCCATTCTGTGGATTTGTTTTTTCTTTCCCCACTCCAGCGTTTTTCTCTGTTTTCCTCCCTACTCTGGGGCTTCTCTGTTTCTTCCCCACATAAGGGCTTCTTTAGGTTTCTTACCCCACTCTGGGGCTTCTCGTTTCTCCCCCCACTAAGCTTCTTTTGGTTTCTCTCCTTCCTTGCAGCCCACCGCCTATTCCCCTGGAAACTGCTGTACACCTGTATTTAATGAGCAGATCTCACTGGGAAAGTTATGTAGGCTTTCCAACCTCGTCTTGGCTCAGAGTCGCGTAAGCAACACCTCAACTGGACTCTGCGCTGATGGGCATCTGCTCCTGTTTCCCATTTTCCTGGCACAGGAGCTTGTGGGTGGTTCCTCTTCCAGGTTCGGCCTCAGAACGCTGATATACTCTGTTCTTTCTCAGGCTGTCATACCCTATGGCTCTGGTGTTTCACCTGGTGGGCCGCATTGCATTCTCTATAGTGAACCTCCAGATGTGAACCTTGTGACACCCTATTTGGTGTTCTGCCTCTCAGAGAGTCTCTCCTTCCAATGTGCGCTGCAGCGGAGTTAAACTCTGCGAGCTGCGCAGATACTCCTTCCTGATTGGTTCTTCGCCTGATGTGTCTCCAAGAGGCTGGTTTTTCCGTTGTTCTGCTCTCTTCCATAAAGAGGGAGTAAATGACGTTAGAATCAAAAGCCGAGCCAGCAAACACCTTAGTTCCTGGAAACCCCATAATGATGTTTGTCTGTGGGGGGAGGGATGTTTCTCTCTGGTGTTTCCCAGTCTCCTCATAGGTATTAAGCTTAGCAGGCTCATCTCCCTAGTTCCAAAGGGAGTGGCTCCCACATGGAGTGAGGTTATAAACTCGCTGGATTCTTCGCACCATGTTGACAGCTAGGTTGCTTTCTACGCTTCTTTGGCTGTTGCCCATGTGGGTGCCGGGAGAGAAAATGTGCCATGTTCCCAGAGCTAGGGAAGTATTCAATGGTGAAATCAAACTCCTGAAGTTGCAGTGTCCACTTTTCAATGTCCTGTGGTGGGCGAAGGGATGATCCCTTGAGTATGAGGACAGGCGGTTTATATCCGTCAGTACTTTGAATATTCTCCCATAGTGGTACAGATCAAAATCTTTGCACCCCCAAACAACGGCCATGCCATCAGGGTAACTTCACCTGGCAGTGTCCATTGGGTAATAACAGTGTGTAGGCTGTGGGGGCTGAGGTCTGGGTTGAAGTATGCCATCTTCATGTCTTCAGTCAGTACTCTCTTCGAGTTCTCAAATGCAGTGTACTGGAGATTTCCCCATTCCCACAGTTCTGTCGTCTTGGTAAAGCATCTCATGAGTTCTATGACTGTGGCCAGGTTGGGTATGAATCCGTCACAGTAATTGATCGTGCCAAGGAAGCCTCTTACTTCTGAATTATTTTTGCGAGGCTAGAGCTGTTTTGATATCTTTTATTTTCTGCAGGTCTGCTGATACTCCTTCCTTCTAGAGTATAAAGCTGAATCATTCCAGCATGTCTCTATTGAATTCACACTTTCTCCTGTTTAGTGTGAGACCATTATCCTTTAGCTGTTGCAAGACAGATTTGAGGCAGCAGGAGTGTTCGACAGGAAATTTCATGAAGGTAAGGAGGTTGTTCCTTACACCTGGAATCCCTGCAGTGACACCTCTGATGGTGTGGTGGAACAATTCAGCAGCTGATGATATGCCAAGGCATTTGGCGCTTTTAGCAGTGCAGGCAGATATGGTACGAGAATGTAGTAATGTACCTTGAGACCTTATGCAGTTGGATTTTGTGGTATCCTGCTGGGCGGTCGAGTTTGCAGAAGTTCTTGGTACCTTGGATGTCTGCCAGTAGGCCATCAAGTGTCGGAGTGGTGGGTCACTCCCTTTAGACAGCCTTTTTCGGGTAGTCACATGTCTAATCAAATGCTTAGTTGGTCGTTCCATTTTGGCCTTCTGACCGTGACAATACGGGATACCCACAGAGTGGTACACCTTGCTTTTTCAATGATTGCAGTGTTTCCATCTTCTTGAACTCTTCTCCCTCTTTGCATAGAGATAGCAGGGCACTCTCCTGTACATGGATGTCATTTGCAGGTCACCAGGGGTTGCACCTGTGTCCCCCTGGGAGTCACATGGGCGACCCCTGTACTCTCCTTGCTACCGCTATATAAAATTAATTGTAACACATTTTTTTTAAACATTTTTTTTAAAACCGAAAGCTCCTAAACTGTGGGGCAGCGTTGGCCCCTACAGCCAGCAGACACAGTACCAGCAGGATGAGGCCATGAGGGTCAGGCAGGGCTGCCTTCCGCCTGCCTTTCACATTGCTGCGTGCATAAGCACGCGCAGCTTAGGCGAGCAGGCCAGCCTTGCCTGAGTCTCACAAGCCCAGCTGCACCCCTGACACCACAGACGGAGGAGGGAGTCTCTTCCCTTCTCCCTCCACAATCTCAGACTTCATTTTCTTTCATGGGATACAAAATAAGATTAGAAGGCTTGTTGTGGCCTAAATAGATGACAGGACGCTGTAGGGTTTCTAACAGTCTTTATTGACTGGCAACAAGTGGAGAGGTTCTAAGGCGGCCTGGTGGCGCGGGGCGCTTACTCACTGTTCAATGCGACCAAGTCCTGTGCTTCCCCAGTTGCTTCACTGTGGATGGGTTGTGCTCACCGGTGGCACGCTGTAAACTCCTAGGGCCCCCATGAAGCCTCCAGTGGCTGTGGTGTTATGCCATAGGAGCTGTGGTGAGAGTTCTGCAACTCACTCTCCTTCTCATGTAGTCAGGAGCAGCGCTCCTGCACGACCGCTTTAGCTGGCAGGGCGCCAACTCTGAAGCAGGAACGTTTTCCCGCGGAGCGTGGGCTTGCGAGATCCCGTCTCGCGATATCTCGCGAGAACACGCTCCCGCGATCACGTGATGTCCCCACACACCTCCTCTGCTGGAAAAAAGAATGGGAGGTCACTCCATGATGAAGTCCGCATATTTCCTGGGTTTCCTTCTCTCTCTCTGGGGCCTTCCAGGATCCGGGTATGGAGCGGGATCGATGAAGTGTCCTTGGGAGGGTGCGGGTGATTCGGGTTGTCTTTGTCCAGCTCCTTGCTGTGATCCCCTGGGTGTAGTTGGGGGAAGGGAGCTTGCGAAGTCGTTGTGATGGTGCGGCTCTATGATGTCTCCACTTGGGAGGTGATGGTTCTCGTATGGCTCTTGGCAGACTTGATCTCCTCCAGTGTCTCCTGGCGAGTGTACAGTGTCTTCTTTCCTGCGGTACATGGCTACCCTCTCTAGATTCCATCTCCTGCCATCGCTGGTGCAGATGTGGTTTGTCCCTCTCTCCATGACTTCTATGGGACTGCTGTATCTGGAACCTGTGGAGGTGTCCTTGTGTGGAAGTCGTATCTTCACCAGATCCCCTTTGTTGACTTGTGTGTGTCGAGCGGCTCGGCGCAAATCCCCCTGTGCTTTCATTGCTTCTTTGTTGCGCTGCATGCGGCACGTTACGTCAACCATGTCAACGTCTTCATCGGCCCTCACTTGCTGAAGCCATGGTGGTACCAGTGAGGATGCCGCCCTTCTCCCCCTCAGCAGATGGAACGGTGAAACACCTGTGACGGCATTGGGGGTGAGACGGTGGGCCGCTACAGCTTCTTTGACCATCTTGTATGGGTCTAGGCCCGAGACGTGAGCCAGTTGCAGCGCCCCTTTGATGAAGCGGTTGGCCCGCTCGACTAGGCCATTTGCCTGTGGGTGATATAGGCTTGCTTTTCGATGTTTGATGTTGTTGAGCTTGAGAAATTTTTCCATTTCTCTGGAGACTAGTTGGACTCCGTTGTCCGTGACGAGTTCTTCGGGCAGGCCCTCCCGCTGGAATATGGCGGTGAGTGCTTCAATGACTGTTCCTGTGGTGATGTCCGGGGTGAAGTCAGCTTCCATCCATTTGGAAAAATAGTCGACCAAGACTATCCCGTATCTGTGCTCTGGGGGCATGTTGTCCAGCGGCCCTATGAAATCCAGCCCCAGTTTTCGCCACACCCCTTTGGGGACTTCGGTGGGCAGCATGGTGGCTTGCCTCACGGCTAGGCGCTTGTCGCTGTTGGAGCATTCGTGGCACCTATCGACCATCTGCCGAACGTCCTGGTCCATACCTGGCCACCAGTATGCGTCGCGTATCCTTCTTCTGGTCATGTTGCACCCTAAATGGCCCGAGTGTGCTCTGCACAGTATGACTTTGCGGATTCCGCTGGGTGGGATGATTTGATCACCTCTGAGAATGAGACCGTTCATGGCAGTGATTTCCTCGTTCACCTTCCAGTACGGATGAAGGCCTTCGGGGATCGCTCTCTCGTTGGGCCATCCATTTCGAACCCAGGTGCTTACGTGCCTTAGAGCGTAGCCCTGCTCGAACTCTTCCTGCCAGTGGCGCTCGCTCATTTCCATGTACTCGACGTTCCTCAGGTCGCCGATGGACGCAACGACACATTCGTCTTCCAGGAATGTGGTGCCAGGGGCGCTTTGGTTGAGGAGCCTGGACATGCAGTCCGCTTGTGCGTTTTTCCAGCCCGCAATGTGTTGTATCTCATAGGTATATTCTTGGAGCTTCACGGCGATCCTGGCCAGTCTGGGGGTGGCCGTCTTGGTGCCGCCCGGGCTCAGCATGTGAATTAGGGGCTTGTGATCGGTGATCAACTTGAATCTTGTCCCCCATACGTATGATCTGAAGTAGTCGACGGCCCAAGCGCATGCCAACATCTCTTTCTCTACCGCAGAGTAATTCTTCTCGGATGAGGATAATGCCTTGGATGCAAACGCCACAATGTTCTCCGTGTCGCCCTTTTTCTGGGTCAAGGTGGCCCCTAGGCCGTATGCGCTGGCGTCAGTGGTGATGTAGGTGTCCCATTCAGGGTTGTATGGTTTAAGGCACGGCGCGTGTAGAATCCTATTCTTGATTTCGCCGAAAGCCTCATCTTGTTCTGGGCCCCAAGAGTACGCTGCCCCCTTCTTCAGAAGCTCCCTCATGGGAGACATGGTCTCAGAGAACCTGGGGACGAATTTGGCATAGTACTCAGCTAGGCCTAAGAATGAGCGTAGTTCCTCTTTGGACATCGGCGCCGGTGCCTCAGTAATGGCCTCCATGAGGTTCCTCTTGGGGCTTACCCCATCACTCGAGATGCAGTACCCAAGATACTCTACTTTGTTCACCCCGAAGACACACTTTTCATGGCATAGGTGAATGCCTTCCTCCTGAAGTCTGCTTAGGACTGACTTGAGTGCCTTGTCATGGGTCTCGTTGTCCTTGGCGTATACCAGAATGTCGTCTTGGAAGAATGAGACATTGGTGAGGCCTTTCAGTAGGGAGTTCATCATCCTCTGGAATGCGGATGCTGCGGACGATAACCCGAAAGGCATGCGGGTGTATTGGAAGGTGCCAAAAGGAGTGATGAACGTCGTCAGGGGGCGGGAGGACTTGTGTAGGGGAATCTGGTGATAGGCATCACGCATGTCCAGCTTCGAGAAAATGGCCGCCTCTTTCATCATGAGGACGATCTCATTGATGCTGGGGAGTGGGAAGCTATCCGTGATCACCTCCAAGTTCAGGCTTCTCAGGTCGATACAGATCCTGAGGTCGTTGCTGGACTTTTTCTTTACTAGTACTACCGGACTCAGCCACTCCGAGGATTCCACGGTTTCAATGGTTCCTTCTTCGACCATCTTCCTCAGGTGGGCGTCCAAAGCTGGTCTTGCGGTGGCAGGTACTGCCCTTACTTTGTGCTTGACTGGAGTGGCGTTGGGTTTCAGCCGAATTTTGTGGACGAAGTTTTTCACTTTTCCCGGTTTCTCGGAAAACAGGCTTGGAAAGATCTCCTTGTAGTTTTGCGCTGCTCCTGACGAGATCATGAGCACCTGTTCCGGAGTGCTGGGATCTAGTTTCATGCTGAGTTTGTGTTGGTCATCCCACCCCAGCACGGCTGGACCTTTGGGAGAAAAATACACTTTGGTGGTGGTAGACCTCCCCTTGAAATCGATACGGGCCTTGATGTAGCCCAACAGGTCGACCGTTGCCCCTCCAAACACGGTGGGTTTTTGCCTGGTTGGTCTAATCTCCACTTTTTCTTGTCCCATCATCTCCTTGTACGTGTTGATGGGCAGAATGGTGAGGTCGGATCCCGAATCAGCCATGACGCGCGTTTCCATTCCGTCCACTTTAATGGTGCAGTGGGGCTTTTCTCTTCTGGCATGGGGGGCATTGACCATGACAACCATGGGTCTGTCCTGCAGTTCATCCTCATCGGTTGAGGTGCAGTCACCGTCAACACGGGACACAGTTTTCTCCCGCCACATGCATGCTGGAGCCACGTGGCCAATGCGTCCGCACTTGGAGCACTCCTTATTCCTGGTGGGACAGTCGCGGTCGTTCGCCATGTGCTTGAGGCTGGCGCATCTGTAGCATTTCGGTGCCTCCTTTTTCCTGGGACTTTTGTCTTTGGGGCCGTCGCGGGATTGCTTGTCTCTGCAACCTCTCCATTGTAGCGCTACCATTTCGGGCACGGGCAGGTGACTTCCCGCCTCCTTGCGTCTGCTGGAGGTTTCTTCCTCCGCCCTGGCAATCTGGATGGCTTTATCGAGGGTGACCTCCTTTTCTTGGATGAGCTTGTCCTGTACTTTCCTAGAGTTGGTGTGGACAACGAGCATGTCGCAGATGACCTGTTCTGCATTTTCTCCGAAGGCGCAAAGAGAAGCGAGTTCCCTCATCCTGGTGATGTAGTCATCCACGGGTTCACTCCCTTCCTGTTTGCGAGTGTAGAATCTCAACCTGTGCAGTACAATGTTCTCCTTGTTGGTGAACCTCTTCATGATGCGACGAGTGGCTTCTTTGTAAACGTCGTCGTCTTCGGCGTCATCGTCGGCCGCAGGTATTTCTTTAAGGCCGGCAAAGATACGCTGACCTTCAACCCCTAGCGCATTCAACAGCATCGCCCTCTTCCTGATGGGGGCATATCGCGTGCCGCCCACCGCTTCCAAGTAGGTGGAAAAAAGGGGTTCCCATTGCATCCACGGAATCGCCGGTGTCCCTGGCAAGGGGAGAAACGCAGGGGGTGGTGTGGCGCCTTGCATGGTGGGTCCGTGGGACTTCAGGTATCCTCGTCGCCAGTTATGTTGTGGCCTAAATAGATGACAGGACGCTGTAGGGTTTCTAACAGTCTTTAATGACTGGCAACAAGTGGAGAGGTTCTAAGGCGGCCTGGTGGCGCGGGGCGCTTACTCACTGTTCAATGCGACCAAGTCCTGTGCTTCCCCAGTTGCTTCACTGTGGATGGGTTGTGCTCACCGGTGGCACGCTGTAAACTCCTAGGGCCCCCATGAAGCCTCCAGTGGCTGTGGTGTTATGCCCTAGGAGCTGTGGTGAGAGTTCTGCAACTCACTCTCCTTCTCATGTAGTCAGGAGCAGCGCTCCTGCACGACCGCTTCAGCTGGCAGGGCGCCAACTCTGAAGCGGGAACGTTTTCCCGCGGAGCGTGGGCTCGCGAGATCCCGTCTCGCGAGATCTCGCGAGAACACACTCCCGCGATCACGTGATGTCCCCACAAGGCTGTTCATGGCAGGGAATATTTTCCCCGAAATGCTGAGCTGGAGTGTAAAACCATCACATCACGTGAGTGTCTGTGCTGCTTACATCACATGTCGTACATCTCCTCCCTATGCCACTAATTACACATCATCTATCTGTACTGCTGCACCGTTTTAAAGATTTTAGTGTGCACTTTTTCTTTTTTTTTTTAAACTAAGTTGCATCGGGCACCAGGGGCGCAGTTCAAATATAAATCCGCCCTTGTTTAAATCAGAAGGCGTTTTAGCAAAGAACCACAAGACCAGGAGCATTCTGTCTCCAGGACTGTCAATGCAGAAACTATATTGTTATGCCTGTTTCTAGTAACAACGCCTCATCTGCCGATTGATCTACATTGACATCTTCAAGCAGGCAAAACAAATCAATCCAGTTATTTCCCAATATTGCTTTCACACATGTCACTCGATGCACTTTTGCCCAATCTCTTACTACGTTACCAAACGTATTTGTGAGCCAAATTATGATTTCATTTTTGTTTTTTGAAGTGCTGTTAAAATTGATGAAAAATACGGGCAACATCCCAAAATAACGTGCTGTGCTGCACCTTTTATTGGGTGCTATTGTGGGTGTGCATGGGAGGCCTGTGTACGAGAGAGTGGGCACTCTGCACCAGCATGTACGTTGTGCACGGCAACGCATTCAAGTGTCAACTTGTGATGAGGCACTCGCAACACACTACCTGAAAAGCAGAGACGACTATTTAAAACAATGCTGCATCCTGTGGGCAGAAGCCTCACTAGTGCAAAGAAGAGTGAGAGACTCAAAAAAGACTTGCCTTCTCTGTACGTTGTAAACACCTTAAATAAAGTCCAGGGAGCACTTGCCAGCCACTAGTTGCCAGCTGCTGGTTAAATATGACCGGTTCAGCACGAGTTAACACACTGAAATTAAATAGTGAAGAAGAATTACTACTGACATGGGGAAAAGTGAACACACCTGACTATTTACTTATATTTTGTAATCTCTGCTATCCCCCAAGCTGATGTTTAAAGGCAAATTGTCTACTATCTAGCTGTCTGAAATAACTTTTAGGGCAGGGACTTTTGAGATGAGGTTTTGTGAAAAGGAGAATCATTGTTCGGTGAAGGAGAGTGATTGCGTTATGTGTCACAGGTTTCCCCCCTTCTCACCTGTCTATGTTGCCTGATGTCCTCTTTAGGTGAAGTCTTCTTTCGTATGGTTCGGGACTTAAGCCCGCTCGGCCGTCCTCGGCTTCCAGATTACTTTCAGCTTTGATGTCCAGGATCACGGGAAACTCCGGGAATATTCAAGAAGGAGTAGGGGGGCAAGCAGAAGCGACGCAGGGATTCCGGGAAGTTAGGAAAGAGGGAAGAAGTCGGGAGAAGGGAATCCAGGGGCCAGGGGATAGCAAGTAGCACTAGAGAAGGTTCGGAGCACACGTCCGATCACAGCTAGTAGCAGCATTGAGACGCGTGGGGCCGCGGGGTGTGGCTTCTTTATAGAGAACGCGGCGTAGAACGTGAAGACTGGCGAGCAGCGTTCTGATCTTGCCGCCATGCTGGTAGTATTATGGAGTGTAAGGCCCGACGTGTCAGGGACCAGGAGGCCCAGAAGGGGTGAGTTTGATGGTTCATGACAGCATGCCTCCTCCGGAAACTCGTTCCACCGGGTTTGCCCGGGTGTATGAGATGGAACCTTCTGAGTAATCTGGGGGTATTTAGATTTGAGATAGGTTCCCAAGTGCGTTCACTGGGGGGATATCCTTTCCATTCCACCAGGTCATACTCCAGTTGGTCATTGATGAGTACTGGTTTGGGCCGAAGGTTAGTTCGAGAAGTCTGAACATATGGCTTCATTAAGGACGTGTGAAAGACTGGGTGGATTTTCTTCCAGGAGTCTGGAAGCTTGAGTCAGTAGGCCACTGGGTTGATGATTTCCTTTATAAGGAATGGCCCATAATATAGAGGAGCCAATTTATTTGGTCGCAAATGCTGTGGTAGCAGTTTCGAGGACAGCCAACCCTTATCTCCTATTATATAGGAGGGGCTTGGTCTTCGTTTGGAGTCTGCATACAGTTTGGTCTGGGTCCTGGCCTTTTCTAATTGTTCTTTGGCTTCTCTTTGAACATTAATGAGCATTTCAATCCAGGAATCGACTGTTGGAACTGCTGTAGGATGAGGAAGGATAGAAGGTAGAACCGAAGGGTGGAATCCTTGGCTACAGAAAAAAGCACTGGTCTTAATAGCAGAGTGGTCTGAATTATTATAGGCGAATTCAGCCACTGGTATTAAAAGGGACCAATCGTCCTGGACCTTGGTAGCGAAGCAACGGAGGTATTGTTCCAAGGTTTGGTTTACGCGCTCTGTGGCTCTGTTAGTTTGGGGATGATATCCTGAGGAAAGAGCGCATTGGATTCCTAGTATTTGGCAAAGATGTTTAAAGAACTGAGAAATGTATTGGGGCCCTCTGTCTGATATGATCTTGGAAGGAATTCCATGCAGTCGGAATATATGTTCCAGGAAAATTCCAGCAAGTTCTGACAAGGATGGCAGTTTAAACAGAGGTGTAAAATGGGCCACATGGGTGAACAAATCAATGGCGACCATGATGGTTGTGTATCCCCTGGAAGGTGGTAATTCCACAATGAAGTCTGTTGCTATGAATTCCCAAGGCCTTGTTGGAAGTGGAGGTTGCTGCAATAGACCCGCTGGTTTCTTGTTGTCATGTTTGTTTTGATTACAGACAGAGCATGCCTGGATATACCTTTGTACATCAGCTTTCACTCCAGGCCACCAAAATTGCCTTTGTATTAATCGGAGGGTATTGGTAATAGCACGATGCCCGGAGTAAAGAGTATCGTGACAGAGATTTATTATCCTTTGCTGTAGTTTTTGTGTTGGGATGACCAAGGCATTGTCTTTGAACAAGTATCCATTTTTGGTTTTCAGTTTCCACTGGTTCTTGTCCGAGATATCTTTCCAGAGTTCCGAGGATTGAGTCTGAATGCGGACTTCATCAAGGAGGCTGGTCGCCAGGGCTACAATTATTGTGTGGGGAAACATCTTGGGAAATGTTCGGTCATCAGGAGGTTCATAGTCAGGGCGCCGAGACAAGGTGTCAGCAATTACGTTTTGTGTTCCCGGAACATGGTGAATCTGGAACTGGTATTGGGCAAAGAAGAACGCCCAACGGGCCTGACAGCTGTTCCTGCATTCCAGGGCCTGTAAAACTTGGAGATTTCGATGGTCCGTCCGGACCTGGACAGGATGTTTAGCTCCTAGAAGTAAATGACGCCACTCGGTGAAGGCTTGACGGATGGCTAGAAGTTTCTTTTCTGAGACTGAGTAATGAGTTTCACTGGAGGTCAATGTCCGTGAAAGGTAGGCAATAGGATGTCCTAGCCCGTCATCGAGTTCCTGTTTCAGAACTGCTCCGATCGCATAGTTAGAGGCATCTGTTTACACTAGGAATGGTCGATTTATATCAGGTTGAACCAGGATGGGGGCTTGTGTTAATTCTGTTTTCAGGCGTTGGAAGGCCTTCTCCTGGGCTGGGGTCCAATGATAGGGGGTATCTTTCTTCAACAAGGAGATGATCGGTTGAACAATCTCGGAAAAGGATGGTATAAACTTCCGATAGATATTGGCCAAGCCCAGGAAAGATTGGATCTGTTTTATGGAGGTCGGAGTTGGTCAGGATAGTATGGCCTTAACCTTGGATTGATCCATGCCTATGCCATCTGGGCTAAGGACAAATCCTAGCTAGTGAACAGTGGAAACATGAAAAAGGCATTTCTCGGGTTTTGCTAGAAGCTTGTGTTCACGTAGCCGTTGTAACACTGATTTAATATGTTCTTCATGCTTGAGGGGATCCTTAGAGAATATCAAAATATCGTCCAAATAGACGATGACGAAAAGAAACAGCATATCCGAAAACACCCGGTCCATAAAGCGTTGGAAGATTGCCGGAGCATTAGAGAGTCCAAAGGGCATGACCAAGTATTCGTAATGACCAAAGGGTGTTCTGAAGGCTGTCTTCCATTCGTCACCTTCTCTAATACGAATCAAGTGATAAGCACCCCTGAGATCCAATTTGGTGAATATTACGGCTCCTCTTACAGCTTCCAGGATATCTGAAATCAAGGGTAATGGATAACGATCCTTAAGGGTGCACTGATTAAGACATCGATAATCAAGACAAGGTCTGAGTTCCTTGGTGTCTTATTTCGGAACAAAAAATAATGAGGCTCCAGCCGGAGACTTGGATGGGCGTATGGTGCAGTTTTTTAGGTTAGTATCAAGGTATTCACGAAGGGCCTTTTTCTCTGGTTCAGACAGGATAAACATCCTTCCAAAGGGCATCACAGCTGAAGGGTTGGTTTCAATAGCACAGTCCTCAGGCCTATGGGGTGGTAGGGCTTGGACAATAGCAGAAGAGAACACATCGGCGTATTCCTGGTAGGTTTTAGGAACCTGGATGATGTTGGAGACCATAAGAGGATCTTGCTGAGTTGTTGAACGTTCTTCTGATGTTGTCGGTGAAGGATCCTGGAGCAGACAATGGGACATGCAAAATTCGGAACCTAGGAACAGGGAACCAGCTGTCCAATTGATGTATGGGTTGTGTTTTTGTAGCCAGGGCATTCCCAATACCATTGGGTAATGGGCAGATTTTATGATGTCAAACTTTATCCTTTCTCTGTGATGGTTTATAGCAATTTCCTTAGTCTGAAGGGATATGGGTCCAGAAGAAAGAGGTCTTCCATCAATTGCTTCTGCAGGTTGCAGGACATTCCGAGATTCGTAAGGAATATGATGTTTAGGACCCATTCCTGATCTATAAGTATTCCCATGGCCCCACAGTCCACTAGTGCCAGAATGGGGTAGTATTCCTTCTTGGATGACGATAGAAAAGCCTGTAAGACTACCAGGGAGTTTTGTCCAGGAGAGTTCAAGGATGGTATAGATGTGGAGCCTGCATCTCTCTCCCGAAACTGAGTTCCATCTAGGATCAGGAGCTGGCGTTTCCCGAACGCCGTGGAGGGGCTAAGGGACATTCTCTGATTAAAAGCTTGTCCGAGGCACAGTACACGCATAAGCCAGTATGGATCCTTCTCAGTCTTTCTTGAGGGGATATGGGTCCACGGAAGGACCCTAGCTGCATGGGTTCGGGATCATTTGTAGGAACAGGAGAATCTTTGGATTTTGAAGGGCCCACAAGAGGATTTTTTTGGATGGTTGACTTGGTCTTCCTTTTCTCTGCCCTTCTTTCCTGGATGCGGAAGTCAATCTGTAGAGCAAGATCCATAAGTGCCTAGTAAGAACTAGGATGTGCTACTCTGGCTAATTCATCCTTAACATCTTCATTTAGCCCTCTTCGAAAGAGGGTGAAGCAAGCTTCAGAAGGCCAACTCGCTTCTTTAGCCAATTGTTTGAATCGAGTTACGTAGGTGAGCATGTCCTGAGAGCCTTGCTGGCAATCGAGTAAACGCTCTTGAGCACTAAAGACCTGTTCTGGGCAGTCAAACATAGTCTTTAGTGCTTGAATGAATCCATCATAATCATCCAAAAGTGAATCTCCGGTGTTAACTAAAGGTGTGGCCCAGGCTAAGGCATTCCCGGAGAGGTGAGAAATAATAAAGCCCACTTTAGCCCTGGGGGTGGAAAAATAATAAGGTTTAAAGGTAAAGTGGACCAAACAAGAATCCAGGAATCCTCTGAGGGTTTTCGCACAGCCGTCATATTTGTCAACAATGCCGCCCAATAGCACGCTGTCCTTTGAGGCAGAGTCACGTGAAAGTACCAATTGTTTCAGCGCGGCGTTCTCTGCTTTCAAGTTCTGTACTTCGGTCGATAGTTCTTGCATGCCACGCATAAGATCCTGGATGGCCGCCTCCATGTCTGTATCGACTTCGGTCAGGTGGCGTCTGAATCTGTCACAGGTTTCCCCCCTTCTCACCTGTCTATGTTACCTGATGTCCTCTTTAGGTGGAGTCTTCTTTCGTATGGTTCGGGACTTAAATAAGCCCGCTCGGCCATCCTCGGCTTCCAGATTACGTTCAGCTTCGATATCCAGGATCACGGGAAACTCCGGGAATATTCAAGAAGGAGTGGGGGGGCAAGCGGAAGCGACACAGGGATTCCAGGAAGTTAGGAAAGAGGGAAGAAGTCGGGAGAAGGGAATCCAGGGGCCAGGGGATAGCAAGTAGCACTAGAGAAGGTTCGGAGCACACGTCCGATCACAGCTAGTCGCAGCGTTGAGGCGCGCGGGGCCACAGGGGTGTGGCTTCTTTATAGAGGACGCTGCGTAGAACGTGAAGACTGGCGAGCAGCGTTCTGATCTTGCCGCCATGTTGGTAGTATTATGGAGTGTAAGGCCGACGTGTCAGGGACCAGGAGGCCCAGAAGGGGCGAGTTCGATGGTTCATGACATTATGAGCAAATGTTCGGTAGTGGTTCATGTTGGGGGGGCTATATGAGGGTGACGTCAGTCTTAGGATGGCTTGCTGGATGATGAGGAGCTAATTTATAATGTGTGGGGTAGAAATGGTTGTAGTGTGGGAAAAGTTTGTGGCGTGTTGTAGCAGTGTTGGAGCAGGCAGAATTACACTATGTGAGGTTGAAGTATAGTGTTGAAAGGGGGTGCAGAGAGAAAGAAGTATCACATGCTATGTGCCTTGACACTCATACATTACATTTCATACAAGAGAATGGTTCATCACATGTAGCCATATTATGTCATATTGCAATGATATCATAACCATATTCCTGTGATGTCACTTGGGAGTGGGGGTCAAATGACATCACATCCCGTGATGTCACTTGGGAGCGGGGTGAAATGGCATCACTTCCTGTGAGGTCACTTGGGATGGGGTTACATGACTTCACTTCCCGTGATGTCACTTGGGGCGGGGTAAATTGACACCACTTCCTGGGATGTCACTGGGAGGTCAAGAGTCGTGCAATGTCACTTGCACTACCCCAGGCATTTTGGTGAAATGACATCCCTGCGCCAATGCAGCAAGTCAGAGAGTGGTATTGATGTGGGAGCAAAGGAGCCGATCCTGTGCACCAGATTACTGAATTCTTCCAAAAGGGCCTTAATTTCTTGCTCATATACGATGAACGCTAAATGCACGAGAGCAAGTTCTTCAGCACTGAGCAGTATCACAGTATCAGCCAGTGTGGCATATGTATTTTTACTATGATATCTTCATGACATATAAGGTCTGTACCATAGCATCTTCATGTTGGAAGGTGGTTCTGGCAACGCCTTCCAGAGGGATGGGGGATCTCCTACGTATGTGAAGATCTTGACGCTTGTGGGCTGGTTCATTGGCTTGTGTTTCAGGAGATAGAACTGTGCACTACTTACCATGTTCACAGACACACCAGGGTCTATTAGAGCAAGCATGCGTGTGCTTAGCACGAGGATCCTGCATCAGGACCGGCATCTCTTGTTGGCATCGTGGCCCAGGGCTGAAATTTGGTAGACCACAGTCTTCTTGCATGGTTACAACGTGGCACTCTCCTTGTCTTGATGGTTGTTATGATCTGGGTTGCGGGGCAAATGTGCTGGCCCATCAGACACTTGCAAAGTGGCTCAGCATATGTGCGGGCCCAGCAAACACTCATAGCGCTCAACTCTCACGCTTTTGGCGGGTGTCACCCGCCTTGTAAACAGCTGACTCACCCGCCAAGCCTCCAGCACGCCCATTCATTTCAATGGGCGTCTCACCCGCCAAAACTAAAATCGGGTGTTTTCACCCGCCTTCGCGACCCAAATGGTTGAGAGCTATGAACACTTGCAAAGTGGCTCAGTCGCCCACATTTTGTGCATGCTGTTCCTCTTGCAGGGCAACGACCCATGTCTGGTAGCCTACCACTGCAGTAGTCACAGTGCCGTGTGGTGTGAGTGTGTGTTAAGGGATCGGGAGAGCGGGGCCCAGCTTCAGTGAATGTAGCAGGATGACACACAGGAGCCAACTTGAAGGTGTAAGCAACTGGCGAGACAGAAGCCACGCGCCCCTTTTATTAAGGTATTACACATGATCACAGCCGTCTTAGTTAAAGACGTGCTGTGATCACTGAAGCAGCAACACGTGACTGCACGATAGCGTGCCTAAGTCACAAATGAGGGGCGTGTTTGGGCTATTTATGGCCCGTCTGTCGCTTCTCTCGCTTGGTTTTAGGGACAGGCCTGTGGAGATTGCTTGAACTAGTGAGTGCTTAAAGGTGGTTTAATTGCCTCTTGCATTACTTGGCGGGCTTGATACAGTTGGAAACGCTCTGGGTCGGTGTTGGTTTGCTGGTTGAAGTAAAGCCACCTTCTCTGCTGCATAAGAATTGGCCAAATGGGACCAAGGCCAGCATAGAAAATGATTATAGACTTTTTTGCTCCTATGTCTCCCTCCTTTGTGCTGACAAAGTACAGTTCAAGGCGCTCCACCCAGGTTGACCATTTGCGCCCTATGGCTGAGGGCTTGCCTAGTGTTTCTAATTCTGGCATTGGTGCAGCGTGGGCTAGTTCAGAATGGCTGATGATCTTGAATATTGGTGGGGCGGGGGGGGGGGGGGGTCGAGGGGCAAGTCCTCATCACTGTATTCGGCATCAATTGTTGCCAGTTGTTTCGTCCTCACCTAGAAAGACTTGCGTACAGGCGCGTTATAAATATCATATCATATCTGGTGGATACAGGAGCCCGTGGATACATTAGAGCCGCTGCTAGAGGGAGGGTCAGGCAGGCAGATTGAGGGGGTGCCTGGCAGGCCCAGCTCGTGCAGGGTGTGACGGTGAGTCTGGCACCAGCTGCCCAGGCCTTGGGCAAGCTGGCAGGGCCTGCTGGTAGAGAATGTAAGAGGGAGCAGTAATGCAGGCTCGCTCATCATGTTCATTGCATTTCAGCTCTGAGCCTGTGTGCTCAGGCCACACCCATTTATTGAAATTGAGACACTTTACCCATCCCCATGTGTTTGCATAGTGTTTGCATAATTGCGTGCTCGTTGGTGCACAGACTCCTGAGCCCACTTTGCCTACTTCGGCATGACACCACAGAAACTTCCTATGTTAAGGACTGGCATATGAAAGAGGGACATTGGGTTAATGGGACATTGAAAAGCACCTGGTTCTTTTTAGTTTGGGCTATAAGGTGTCACAAGCCGGTAAGATAGCCCAGCGGGTTGAGCGCTTGCTCCTGTGATCTGAGCATGATCTGCAAGTCACAGGTTCGAATCCCAGCAAGGCCAACTCAGCCTTTCATCTTTCCGAGGTCGGTAAATGAGTACCAATTTCTGTTGGGTGATATTGTATGTAAATATGTGCTCTGTAAAGCGCTTTGGGTTAAGGCGCTCTATAAATAATTTATCATTATCATTATAAGCCAAACTATTGCATTAGAGTACCAACAGGGAGTAAAGGCATATGAGGAGGGATACACAGCCTGTAGGTGTTGTGTGGCTATGTTCCCAGCAATTGACTGCCCATGGCAATGCTAATCGCTATGGCCATTCCCACCCGTTTCCTGCCCATAACACCTCCTCATGGGAACTCTTTGAGCTTGCTTTATTCAAGCCTTACCATAAACTTTGCCCTTGAAGTGCCTGCCAGTGTTTTTTTTCAAAGCAGTCTTCTGAGAGGCAATGGCCCTCATTACGACCTTGGCGGAGAACCATGGTGCTATTTGCACCATGGTCCATGGCACTAAGCTGCCAACTCCGCCATGGTGGTTGGCGGACTTACCGCCCCATTCCGACCTTGGCGGGGCGGTAAGTCCCCAATCCCCATTTACCCTTCCCCATTCCCATTTTTGCCCCATAGGGTATAATGGGAGTGGGGAAGGCGTTAATTACGCCACCGTAAATTACGGTGGCGTAATTAACAACAAGTCCTGTAGCGCCATGGATTTTTCCGCCTGCAAAAAGCAGGCGTAAAAATCACCATGGCGCTACGGGAACTCGTACTCAGGCGGAAAGGGGCGCCATGGTTTACGCCGGCGTAAACCCCTTTCCGCCAGGGTCGTAATGAGGAACAATGACTTAATTGGAACTGTAAACCAGCTACTGGTGTAATAAAAATGTCTTACCAGGTTTGCCTTCAGTCACTCGATTTATAAGCACTCTGCATGTACTTCACTGAAGTCCTTTTAAAAACAAGTATTGGCAAAGCCAACAGTTTTGGCTTGTGTATAAGTATTAGGCATCTGCCATACACTGCTATAGATGCCCAGGTACTCGCACCATTTTACACCTGCTACCATCAACGGCCAGTTAATACCAGTACGTCTGTGGCTGGCAAATACCTTTCCCATTCCCACACAATAGCTCAAACTGTTGGCGTTCTCAATGCTTGTTTTATCATGCACTAATTAACTTGCTAACTGTGGGTATTCAGCAGAGAGCAGATGAGGAAAAAGAACAAAATTCAGGATCGTCTGTTCTCCATTTGGCAAATTTAGGGATGACACCACAATTTAGACACACTTCAATGTAAGACAATGGCTGAGCATGAAATGCACAGAACTGTGAGGGCTATCCTTTACATAACCACTCTCTTTTCTTCAGCAAAAAACACAACAGGGAGCATCCCATGAACCTGCCAGAAAATATCATTTCAGAAACCAACCTGAATTCAAAATAAGAGTAGCAACAGGTCCAGCGCATGGATACATAAGCCCTGAAATGCAGCGAATTGTGGCAATCCCCCACGCCACTCCCTTGCAGCAGGGCCACATTCAATATTTTTAGGGCCAAGCAGGAGCCTCCCTGTGTTGCCCTACTGGGGGCATCCCTGGCTACCGCCTGGAATTAGCTTGTTGTTGAGCCAGCTCTGGAGCTCTGCCTAGAAGATTGCTGTATTTTTGTAATGATTTCAATATTGAGCAGACTGCGTACATCAATTGGGAAACCATAGCCCGATGAGGGAATTGGCTGCTTCATGCAGGCTACATCACAGCATGTCCTGTGCCACAGATCATTCTCCGGGAACTTGGAGAGACTCCAGGATGATTATGCATATCCTGCAAACACGTACACTGAGCATTATAAAAATATGACGTGCACAGTGCATTGGAAAGAGCAAACCAGCATTTGCAAAGAAGCAGGTGCTGGTTGTCATATGTTGAGCGCAGCTTCACATTCCCAAATATGCTTCATACTAGGACTAAAGGACAGCAATGCAGTTATCGCCATTTCAAGTGACAGCTAGCACTCACTAATACTCTTAACATAAACAATATTCTGCCAAGTTTGAGATATCTGGGAATCTTTCTTTCCAACTGACAACAGGGGCAGCCAATCGTAGCTAAGGTAGGGGCCTAGGTACCGGAAGGCCCTCCCAGTGCCTGTTATTGATTTGTGGATGCAATAATTAAGTGTCTGGGCAATTTCTGGTCTGTGCTTTGGAGTGGATGGTATTACTCTGGCATGTCGAGGGCCTGTTGTGGTCTAAGTTACTGATTTTGGTGTGGTGTGAAGTCCGTGAAGATGGCCCGGGGATCTGTAGGATGCTAAGTGCGCATATGCACTGGCTGTTGTGTGAGCGTTGTGTGATTGATTCAAATGTTTGGGTCAGCGTTTGTGTGCTGTATCCTATTCGCAAGCACTGTTGGTAACAGTTATGTGGTGAGCAAAGGAAGCATTTTGCACTCATTGTCGAAAGCAAATGTTAAGTCTTCTTGGTCAGAGGTGATGTGTATTGCGCCAGTAATTGGCCTGCATAACATTTCCTGTAAGGCTCGCTGTTTGGGGAACACACAGACGTCAATAGAGATTGATGCAGTTTCTTATATGTGTGATGGTAGTTTGTGTGGACTTTGGGTGCACGCAGTGATTGATGTGTGAGGGGTGTGCGTGGCTTGTTGCAATGTGCAATGAACTGCTAGATGAGGTGGAATGTGTTTGTTGAGTTGGGATGTTTTAGATGTATGTTATGTCATGTGTTATTTTAAGCACATCTCCCATTTACACAGCTTTTTGGCTAAAGGCTGTCTGAGTTGTGGGGTGTGCCTGTTCAGATTTGGACATATTTATATCTGTGGGAAGTAGAGATTAGCAGCCTCCATGGTCACTGTGTGTGTAAGTGAAGGCACTCGCTGCTGCGCCCTTTGGTGATCCCTCAGCGGGGTACTCAGGATCTGCCCCCGTTGCTTCATCCCATGGCATTCCTGGTTACTCAGCAGCAGACTCTCAGTTTTACACCATGAAGCATTCTCAGCTACTGTTGCTCCCGCTTCCAGCTACCTGGATCTGTGCTGTGCATGTAGGCCATGAGGTCAGCTCCACCTCTCATTCAGGTATTCGTCCTGCTCAGAGAATTCTCATAAATGTTCTAATTCCGTTCACCTTAGAGACCACTAGCAACTTTGATAGATTTTGAGGACTTGATTTTTTTACCTGGAAAGAGTGTGAGACTTTTTTCCCACTGTTTCATGTATATTGATGTGTGTTTTACTCTTGTGTTCTTTGATTATGGAGTTTTAAGATAACTCCATAGGCATCTTTTCATGTGTGTTACACAGCACCCTCAGTCCAGTAACACAGGGATGTCTTTTTAGACTTCCCAAAGGTTTAAATACCTTCTCTGGGATAAACTACTGTTTCCCAGAGATTGTAAGGGTAAATTGACTTTACTAGTCTTTTTAAATTCCTAGACCCAGCACACACTCTCTTCCTATAGAGTGCTGGAGGGGTTACCTAGTATCTCCTGTGTCTAAAAACTCATGTAGCAGTCAAATACTACCCTTTCCTATGGAAATGGCTGGTGGCAGTGGTTTTACAACAAACTAGCATGATTTTTCCCGACCGCAAATACCGGGGTGCAGTAGCTAAAAATCGCGGGAGCCATGTTTTTCAAGATGGCGCTTTAAGCCCCTTTGTTTAAACGGGACCCGGTCTTCTTTTTTCGCCATTTCTTTTTGGAAGGGTCCTTCGAGAGTTTGTCTCTGCGTGCCAAACTATGTTTAGTCCCTTTGTTTCCATGCCTTTGACGGGCTTCAGGACTGAAGACCACCTCTGGCATCTGAGTGTCTGGGGTGGCCAGGAAGTGAGGGAGGTGCCCGAAACTTACTGTGCTTAGTCTCCTAGGAGACCCAAATGCACTCTGGCGTGAATGGCTGGCTGACTGTCCGGCAAGGGCATCCGCCCTGCTGGGTGAGTGGCAGCGAGGCTGGAATGAAAGGGAGAAAACTGTTTAAAAGGTGAGTCTCTTGGACTGGAAAGCAGAGTCGACCACTGGAACAAAAGAACTGAAGACGAGCTGGAAGAGGACGGCTGCTGCAACTCCTGGACCGTTGGTTTGCCCGGTGAAGCCCTGCTGCAGGTCCTAATCGTCAAGATCATCTCGACAGAGAAGCCCCTTCAAGGACGACTTCTTCCTTTGAGTTGGTGGGACCAATTAACTCATAAGCCACCTGGATACCATTGTCGGAGCTGGTTAGGATTAACCAGGGGGAAGGACACCAGCTTGTGTGCTTGAAAACAGCTACTCGAACGGAAGATCTTCCATTTTGCCAGCTTGTTTGACCTGTCCCCGTGCAGTGCAGGAGTCCCTGACGTCCTCCCTCTTGTCCCCAGGACTGAGGCCCAAGAACAGCGAGATCTGCAGGAACTGCCAGGAACCAACGTCTTCCGCTGCATCTTTTCTTCATATTAAGGTACTGTGCCAACGCAATTGAGAAAACTTACCTCTCTCAGTGAAAGTTTGTGAAACTTTCCCAACTTGCAGGCCTAATCAGCTTGTGACCCAACATATGATTCTTTTTCGTACAAACTACTTCTGAGAACGTTGGCGAAGACTTTACCGTTTACTACAAGAACTGCTCTTTCCCATCCAAGACACTAGCCCATTGACTTTGGCCTAGCCCTATTGAACTAAATCGAGTCTTCTAGTGAACTGAAACTATTTGCACTGCTTAAGAAAGTATTTGTGATCTATTCTGTTAACTTGTGCCTTTTTACTCCCATTCAAAGTAACTGAAATGCCATTTTGCTCCTATTTCAGGGGAGCCTAATTTACTCAGAAACGTATTGGTTTGGTATTGAAGTATATTTTTGTATAATATTAAGTTGCCTCCTTCTAGTGAATGTTTTCTAAATGACTGTGTAATAAATTAATAAGTGTTTTACCAAGAAACCTTGAGTGTAATTGTCTTCTTGAACCACTGTGATTGTAAGACCACTGTGTATCATCCTTGTACTGCTCACATTCCCTCTTGAGATAGGCCTGGCTGCTCAGCTCGCTACCACAAAACTGTGTAGTACAGATTTATACCAAAGGTTGATTTTACTTACACCTGTAGTCCTAATTGTACATGGTGGTCCCACAGGGTACTGCATGCAATTCTGCCTAACACGGACTGGCAACCTTTGGCCTGGGGTGCAAGTTTAATTTTCTGGCCCATAATGCAATGGCCCAAGCCCACAGTGCAGTGGACCCAACTTCCAGAACAAGGAATCTCAATACCAACCTCTCCCCTTGCACACATTCTCAAGTACATATAGTAAACATTATTGACAATACTTTCTTTGATGTAAAATACTTTTCAGTTATATTTGTGGTTTCTTACAGACACAGAACCCTGGAAATTCTCCCACTTACCAAATATAGTACAATTATTTCACCGGGATAATATAATTGGTGAAATGGGAAAGCTGGGATTTGAGTCCAGTTTTTAATGTTTTAGTTTGTAATTCGACAGCAGGCTACATCTCCTCCAATCCCATCTTTAGTTTTAGAACAATGTAAAAAGGTGACAAAGCTAGAGAATCTGTTGGTAGAGCTGGTAGAGAATCTGTTGGTTGCTGACCCAGGGAATCTGGGTTTGCTCTCAAACATGAGCTGGCATGGAAAAACACTGCTATCCAATTTCCTGTCTCCCTATCCCACAACACAAAACCCATACCTGCACCCTCTGTACCCACCCCCACAACATAAGACCCTCAGTTGTCATTCTGCCTCTTCAACCACACTCCAAAGTAGAGCATTTCCATCTGCTCGCAGCAGACTTCCAATCTCACCTGGCTTGCCGGTCTTAGACATATTTCCCCTATCACTGCCACATCACTCCAGGCTCCACATGTGAGAACCTGAGCTTGCCAGGCATTCTGCCCTAGTCCAGGTTTTCTTGGCCAACGCATTGAGCGTATGGCCCGTAGGAACGTGCCTATGGAATGGATGGGATTACACCAGAGTAATTCTGAGTTCAAATAACAGAACCAACTCAGGAAGATGGCAAAGCACTGTTTTATTAACGATCATCTAAAACAGGGAGGTTACAGCGAACATCAACGTATGTACGCTCAGTCTCTCAATGATCTCCATAAAAAATACAATTCTTATAGTGATAATGCGTCATAGTGACGTCATACTACGTGGCAATAATGAGAAAACATATCAAGTGTCGAGATTGGTTAAGGGGAACATCTAGATACGCATTTGTTTAGGAGCTAGGATTGTTACTGGCTGTCTAATATCAGGTGGACAACTTATGCCTACCTCTAAAAACATGTAATTTCAGAAACATTAGATACATAGTTTCTCATTGGTCCTACAAACGATAAAGTCCTTCATTATATGGACTAATACAATTGGTTGGCACGCTTGTGCCATGTAAACACATAAGCCTAGACCAAGGTGCAGGGAGGTAGGGCATGAAACTATCTCACCAACCAATTAGCCATGCATCTCTCATCGCCCATGCCTTTTGCCATGAAATTGTCTTCGCACTTGGCCTTGCAGAGTTTCCTTGTCTTTGAGAATGCACAGGAGTGAGGGCACTCGCCATTTTCTTTTTAATGTTTTATTGGTTAAACAATTACACCTTTAACATTTCCATTTTTCGCATTTCCTTAAGTACATGACCCTGTTGTTATGGACGGTTTCTCTTTCTTATCTGGCATTTAAATAGCTGATTGCTATAATCCAGTCTACTCACTTCTTTCTCAGGATCCTTACAGCTCCAAGCCCAATTTCAAGGCTTCAACAAATTTCAAGGGATCAATTGTTCGCCCCACCTTTTCCACTGTCAATACTCTTTCCCAATACTCTTCCTCTCTCTCTGGAGAAATTTCAGCCATGTAACTTCCCAATTCCGTCAGGCGTTTCAAACCCAATACCAGGCAGTTTAACATGACATGTCTAATAGTCTCCAATGAGTCTTTATTTTCACAGAACCTGCAGTGCGATTCACTCTTTTCTATTAACTTTCTCCTCCATTTTACTACTCTAGAGGCCCAGATGTTCAGTCTACATCGCAACAGCAGGTCTATGTAATGATATGATGAGAACTTCGTCAGGTAAGGGGGGGTATTCAATGTTTTCCGCTCCCATATGATATTGTGACACAGGTTTTTCTCCAATTTCTTATCTTGAGTTTCTTCCCAATCCTTTTCCTGGAGGGTTCTTTTTGCCTTATCCGGATTATACTTCAAGATATCTTCCGAGATATTAAGCTGCTCCAAGAGACTTTTACATTTGGTCTTCCAATTTAGGAGTGGCTTGTCTCTATTCATCGGGCCTGTCTGGGCTAGGATGTCGAAAGGTGATGCTGGTTTGTCAAGGATACATTTTCAGTAGAGAGACAAAGTTTTCCATGATACTATTGAGACCAGGGATTGCAGCCTTAATTTGTTTCTTATTAATTCCACTGGCAGCGAGTTCGGCAGCTTCAAAATTTTCTGCCAGAAATATGCCTCGCATATGCCCCAAATTTCCCAACGAAGGGCTAGCAATGCCTCTGCTCCATAGGTTATTACGGCTACCACCTTTTGTTAGTAAAAGTTTAAGATAGCCGTCAAAGAAAACTTTCTGTATCTTCGGTTTATAACAAGACCCTGGTTTGTCAGAGTCATTAATTTTTCCCGGATCAATGCATATTGTCCGTCTTCATTTATGTTTTTATTTATCCTCACTCCTAGATATAATGTTGTATCCACCACCTCCAAGTTTTCATTATCTAATGACCAGACAAAATGTTTCTTTACGATTTTTTTTCCACGACTGGATTTCATTATTAATACCATGGATTATTTTATGTTTATTTTCATATCATTCTCTGTTAAAAATTCTTTGAAAGCCTCTATCCGTCGCTGAAGCCCGATGGGCGATAGGTCAGAAAATACCACATCATCGGCATACAGCGCCCAAGGCACTTCAATCCCATTTATCTTGGGGGAAAAAGCACAAACCCTTCCTTGTGAGATCTCCATATCGGCCATATATATGACAAAAAGGAAGGGTGCCAGGGCACATCCCTGCTTTATCCCTCGAGATGTTCTGATCTTTTTTGTCAGAGCTCCATTTGCTGTTATTTGAACCTGTACGGTGGTATTAGAATACAGGGATTGGATGGCTTCCAATAGGTCGACTGGGCATCCCCAACTTTTCATCTTTAGCCACAGGCTGTCGCAGTTTATCCCATTGAACGCCTGTTCCAGATCTATAAAAGCTAAATAGATGTCTTTTTTTTCTTCTAGGGCCTTTGCTTTCATGAGATTTAATAAAAACAGGTTTAGTGAAGTACCTACACCACTAATGAAAGCTGTTTGCTTCTTATCCAGGATGTCAGCCTGTTGTGCACATTTTTTCAGGTCTCTTAGCAAAATGGACGCAAATAGTTTGCCTATTGAATCCAGCAAAGCTATCGGCCTATAATTTCTGGGGTTGCCTCTGTCCCCTTTTTTATATATTGGCACAATGAAGGCCTCTCTCCAAGAAGCTGGAATTTGCCTGGATAGTCTTATTTGTTGAAACAATGTGTAGATTAAATTATTATCCCTAACATGTCTTCAAGGTCAAATTCAATTGCCCAGGGATTTCCATCATGTTCTTTTTCTGTATCCATTATATCATTTTTTTCCTCATATAGACCGTTATAGTGGTTAATGCAATTTTCCTCTGAGACTTGATTTACACCTATAGCAGATTAGCAGAGGTCCCTGTTAATTATTATATCCCACAGGCTTTGTGTATTATTCGTTGACACTGCGACTAACATTTTTTCCACATCATCCTGTGCTCTCTGATGTCTTGTGGAGCGTAGCCAGTTTTTATAGGCTTGACGACACTTCCTCAGTTGTTCCTCTTTCTCCAAAGCGTTTCCCTTTTTTATTTGTGCCAGCTCAGCTCTGTATTGTTTCCTTTTAATGACGATGAGTTCATTACATGCATGTTTCCTTTTGATTATTCTGATTCTGTTGGGATCATACTTAACCTCAAAAGCTTCTAACAGCCTTCTGTATTCCACCCCATCTTGACCATTTCCTATAGCATTGTTATATTTTTCCACCAACTTTGGTATGAACTGTTTTTTTTATTCTTAGTCGGTTTCTTCCCCATGAGACTTCCGTTTCCTCCGCCCCCTTTCTCGTTGGTACGTTTTTTATTTTCCATGTTAGTTCTATTTCCAATAGGCTGTGGTCACTGTTTGCTTCCTTCTTTATTGTAAAGGAATTTACCCATTCCAGGGTATTGCTTCCTACAAAACAACAATCTGGACAAGCTCCAGTTTTTCCACAATACCATGTGTTCGTCCCCATCAGATCGCCTCTAGTCTGGCTGTTTAGCATCTTCTTATCAAAAACTCTCATTTCATCCATCCATCTTTTTTCTTTACCTACGAGTTGTTCTACCACCTTTTTTTCCCTCTTTATTCAGTAGTTTCATGTTTAAGTCGCCACTGAGCAAGATGAGTTGATCTTTGTCCTCCATCATTGACTTATCAATGGCTTCCGTGATATGTTTTAGGTAGCTTTCAACTTTGGGCATATTTTCACTCCAATAGGTGTTAATCAATAGCATCTTGGTTGGGCCTTCTTTTGTCTCTAATTTAAATGCTATTTTCATGATTTGCACAAAAGGGTTTGGTATATGGTGCTCCAAAACTTGTAGATGGCTGTCTATTTTTTTTAAGGTCAACAGGCCCGCAAATGGTCTCCCCTTCAGGCCTTTCCTGGCCCGATTTATATAAACTTCATATCCCTCACATACTGGGGTTTTCTGAAGCCAAGATTCCTGCATAATATAAGGTCGTATTTGCCCAAGAAGTTACTACCACCGGTAAACAGATGCTTAAAGCCTCTGTTATTCCATGAGGCACAGTGGACATTTCTTTGGGTCTCCTCATCGATCTATTGTTTTTTCATAGTGGTTAGGACGTTTGCCATCCATGTCCAATCATCAGTCTTGTTTTTTCCTTCATTAGAAAGGCTTTTGCTTTTACTCATGTTTTCTGAATTGTCCACTGTGAACCTCAGTGTTCTAACCAGAGCAGCACTTTTACCTATTGTAGGTATTTTTTCTCTTTGACTTCTTGGCAAAACTTTTGGATTATCTCTTTGGTCCTTTCTGGTTTTGCTCGCTGGACAGAGTCTGTATTTTTCCCTCTCTTCCTTTTTATTGTCTTTCCCCTCTTTGTGTATTACCTTTTCAACCTTTTTTTCTTTTTCTTTCGGGTCACTTTCTTTTATACCAACGTGCTTAACTTTTTCTTCCAGAGCTTCTAATCGGAAACCCTTTTTTTTTAGAATGTCACTGGCCTCCAACAATTTTTGCTTTATCCTATCTGAATTTAGATGTAATATCACCTCATCCAAACGCTTTTCTGTTACAGACTGAGCTATTTTTATATCGTCTGTTGAGACATGGCGTAAGGTTGAGATTTGATTGAAGAGTGTCATCATATATCTCCTGTTTAATACTACCCTTCTAAGGCCTTTTGATGTTATTTCTAACTTTAGATACCATCATTTTGTTGCTCTATCTCTCCTTAAGCTGTGAACAGGAGATTTTTTTCTTTGGTCCTTTTCAATTTTTCGTTCCTCATTGTTTTGATTTTTTAAATTTTGAGAAGGCTTTTCCGGCTGAGTTGGATCTTGCTGATCTTCATTTACATGTATCTTCCTCTTTTGTTCCAGTGTTTTGAACGGGGTATCATCTCTCTGTTCTTTTCGATTGGGTCTATTCTTTAATGGACCAGCCCTGTTATCCTCAGTCTTTTCCTCCATTGTCAATTTGCCTCTTTGCTTTCTCTGCATATCTGGATCATTAGCTTGCGCTCCCTGGGGGTCTTTTCCCAATTTTCTATAACCTGCCAATCAGACTAATATTTTCCCATTCCTCATCCTCCCTATTTTTGTCCATAATTTCAACAAGGTCACTTAGATCGGCATTTGATTCCATTTCTAACCCTTCCTCATTTTCTGTTTCAGCAGCCTTTGTAGTATGAGTTGCCATGGCATCAGGTGGAGGGGCTAACTCTCTTAGTGACATTTCCCTCCTGGGTTTCTTGGCACATTGAAGGCTTTCCCTTCTCGGTGGAGTTCTTATATTTCTCAGGAAAGCCCTAGAGCCATTAGCTTTCCGTCTTCGGGTTTCATTCTTTCATTTTGTTTCTTTTTCCAGATTTATTGTCCCCAGGTTTCCCCCCTGGGCGTTAGTAGTAGCGCCTGCAAAGATTGCAAAATTTGATGAATTTGATTTGGGTAGGGGATCTACTCTTTTCTCTACGTGCTTTAGTGGGGAAATCAAGACTACTGCCTCAGTGTTTTGGCCTGTTTCTTTGGGTTGAGCCCCTTCTCCCTGATTTAATTTAATGGGACCATTTCCGGCCTTTAATTTCTTTCACATGTCAGGCAGATTTTCTTTTTTACACAGGCTTCTCATCCATTTGCAATCCTCTAAAACTGCCTCCATGAATAGTGATTTATCATTTGCACCTTTCCTTGCAAAATCATTAAGTCGGTTTTGCCAGATTTGTGTTAACTCTGCTTTCTTATCCATTCTTATTTCTAGTCTCTTCAGGGAACTTTACGTTTCTATATCTGCTTCTTTAATTTGTATGTTGGTACAAGCCACTTTCTGCAAAGAGTCCTTTATCACTTCACACAGTTTTAAGAATGGAGTAATCATAATATTTAGAGATGCCATGATCACATTTTGGATGTGCGCAGTATCCATTAGCCTTTCAATTTTGCAAGCATCGACTAATTGACTGTGATGCTTGCTCCTTAGTCCTACCTACTAGAAACTGACTTTCTCCCACTACTGACGTGGTTTGAGTTGATTGAGTCGTCGTTTGTTTCTGATGGGGCTGGATCGGCCTTTGGTTTTGCTCTTTTTCTCTCGCAAACACGCCATTTTTGCCTGCTCTTAGTCAAGAGCAGCAATCCTTTCATTTATAAAGGAGAAGCTTTTCCTCTATCTCTTTTGATTTTCCCCGTCAATATTGTGATATCTTGCATAATGTTATTCGCCAACCTTGAATTGCTCAAATTAACCGCCAGCATGTTTATACTTTCACTTCCACTTGGACTCCCAAATTGTTGTAACCTCGCTTCCGGAGTCAAGTTTTGCTCTTCACCCTTCTCGTACCTATTCACATCCAAATCTTCATCAAGAGTGTTTATTGGGTTTTCCCTCCTTTTATTGCAGCCGATTTCAGAGTCCTTGATCCTCTCTTCATTTTGTTTATTTTTTAGCCGCGGTGCAGATATGCACCCTTGATATGTATTTTGTTCCATATATGGTATGAAAATATCCTTTATTGTGGATTCTCCTTGCACGGCTTCCATTTGATTGAACTTTATAACTTCAGGGTTTACAAATTCCTGGTGTGCATCCTCCAATTGTTCCAAGTTTACAGATTCCCAGGGGCCTACATTCTTCCATATGCCCTCTGACAAATCATTTAGGATTAGTGATTGTTCAAGGGCTTCCTTAGCACATTCAGGGCCATCTATAATTATGATAATCTCTTTCCGTGGAGAGCTTTCATTTTGTTTTATTTAATATTTGGGGCAGTCCTCTCCTGTTTTGACGTGCCATGGTTTAAACCCATCTCAGTTTCTGATTGATGCTCCACCCTGTGATTATCCAAAGCCCCCTCAGTGGTTTCTGGTGCTCCAAAAGGGCAGTGATCAGGGCATTTCTTTTCATCCTCTTTGGATTTTTCCCAGGGCTGTGGATTCTCCGTCGGAATTTCCTTTACTGGACTGTCCTGGGCTCTAACAGGGGTTGCAATTATTTTATCACTGCTTTGATACCTGCAAACCCCTGGCCCTTTTGGGGGATCCACCAAACCATTTTCCCCTGTAATGCTATTTCGGTGATCTCCAAGAGGCCCATACCCCATAGATCCCGAAATACTTTGAGTCAATCCTGATGCCGTTAATAGATGTTTCGTGCCTCCCGCAGAAGTAAAAGCAGGAGGGGCAAATCGGGGTTCATGGAGACTGTCCACCTCTTTTGGCTGGGAAGCTTTAGTTAATTCCATCCCTGATTCCAAAGGGAGGGCTGAATCATTATCAGCGGTCAGTATGGCTCCCACTGAGAGGCTCTTTCGCATCTTTGTATTAAAGGGTAAGCGTGATTGTTTTAGCACGGGCAAGTCTTTTAATGGCGCTTTTGTTGTTTGTTCCGGAGTGCCCTCGGCTTCTGGGAGAGAATTAAATCTTTGTCTTACCTGTAGCCGTGTTCTTAATCCTGAAGTCGACATTTCGTCCACCACAGACTTTGGTTTCATAGTGCAGCTCCTCATGGTAATCACCACGTTTTAGGATTGACTGAGGTGTCAATCCGTCCTCAGACTAACGATCCGTTGTAATAAGTCTGTTTATTTTATTAGATATGAGTTTTCCTCCAAGGCCGCAGCAAAGCAGCCAAACAGCACAACAGCAGTTTTCATAGACTGCCACACGCCCTTCTCTCACGCGAGCTTAGCGCTGCAAGGGTGCCTGGGCGGGTATAATGAAGGCACACTTCCTGCTTGGGCGGGACACGGAGCAAGGGGGCAGGGCTTACTAGTGCGATGGCGCTTCACTTCTCCACACAGTTCCTTTCAGGAAATCCAGGTATGAATTCACCAGTGCTGCTTGGGGGACGCAGCCACAGCACAACAGCAGTTTTCACAGACTGCCACACGCCCTTCGATCGCACGGGCTTAGTGCCGCAAGGGTGCCTGGGCGGGTCTAATGAAGGCACACTTCCTGCTTGGGCGGGACCTGGAGCAAGGGGGCGGGGCTTACTAGCGTGACGGCGCCTCACTTCTCCACACAGTTCCTTTCAGGAAATCCAGGTATGAATTCACCAGTGCTGCTTGGGGGATGCAGCCACAGCAGAACAGCAGTTTTCACAGACTGCCACATGCCCTTCGCTCGCTATCGTGTCTGGAACTCCAAATTCAAGCTCTATTTCCATCCTTGGTTCACATGACAGGAGACCACATGTTGGTCCATATTGTAGCTTTTAAATGCTCTAAATTAATTAAAGCTTGGCACCCTTCGAGTTCTTTCTTGCACCTTAGCGTGAGAAGGTTCATCCTCTGCACATTCGTCCTTCTTCAGAATAGATACCTGACCTCACTTCTTGAATCTTGACTCCAGGCCAGGCAGCCTCGCCCTGCAGCCCCATGAGCCTATTATTCTTGTTGCAACACAGTTGTTCATTCCCGCTTCATGGGTTCTGGGCCAATTTGTTTTTTAAAACCAGGATCAAACATAACATGCAAAATTCTAAAGATGGCACCCACATTTTACCTTTCCCTTTAACATGGGGGAATAAATGCAAACGTTGAAATGGAAAAGGGACAATTGGCCATTGGTTACAAGGCCAACGAATCACAACATATACATGTAGACACGGCAACCCATGACCCAGCTACAAGAAAGCGAGGAATAGTAATGTTGAGCAGAGGTAAGAGACTGTCTGCATTTGTAAGCTTTGGACAACCATATGTGTATTCTGTGACAAGGTACAGAGCGATGAGTTACAATGAAGTAGCAAACGCACGCATTATGAGATGCGTGCTTCCAGTTTCTTTGACGTAACTCACTAATTACTAATTGGCGAGATGACTGCAGGTCATTTTAGCAGGATACGTTTCTCTGTAAGGGGAGTGTACGATCACGCTGCATAGATGCATGAATCTCTTGCATTAATATATCCAGTATGAACATAGAGCTGATCACGATGTTTTCGCACATCTAGTATTTCAAAGAGTGACAGTTGCCTCTCAGTTCTGTCTATGAGCACATTTTTAACTACCAAAGGTCTTGCCTTTTCAGTGTTTCAAAGGCAAAGACGCGCTATTTAGTCTTGCTCTGCATAGCGTGACATAACCTCACGGGTGTCTTGTCTGTAAAAAAGTGAAACACACAGCCTGACAATTTATTCATTTTCTGCAGGGATCTAACCCTTGAAAATGGACACAAGAATGAATCTTAATACAACAATAATGGAACTATCAGATTCTGTACGGTGACTGAACGCTTGCGTTGCAGAAGGTGCATGGGCCTTTTGCACTCAATGGGCCTCATTACAACTTTGGAGGTAGCCATGGTGCTATTAGCGCCATGGCTGCCTCCAAAGTCGTGTCTGGGTCCGGGTTGTCGGAGTAGGGACTTACCGGGTCATTCCAACCTTGGGGGACCCGGTAAGTCCCCATTCTGATAACCATTCCCCATTCCTATTGAGCCCCGTTATTAGCTCCATGGTCCCTTAGAGGGTCCCACTAAGGGCGGTTGGTAAAACCAGCCACCCTTAGCGGGACCCGCTAAGGGACCTCGGAATGCGGCGGTAGGGGGTTAACGGTACGAGCATCCTTACTGGTGCCGATAACCCCCTACCGCTGTACTCATAATGAGGCCCAATATATCCATCATGACTATAGAGCTTGCCATGGATGTGTCTGCACATCAAGCGTTTACATTAAATATTATAAATAATACTTTATCACCAGGGGAACTGTAATTATACGAAGTAAGCCACATGGCATGTGACCTCAATGCAATCATACTACTGAGTAATATAGGAGCCGGTTGAGAACAAGCGTTCTGAGAAGTATTATATCACTAAGCAAGATTAGATACTTCACTGCTTTGAGATACCCATTATTATGGTATACACTATCCTGATTGTAATTTTGACGTCACTTTTTTACCCCTATGTTGTGTTTCTTTCTCTTTTTCTTTTTCTCTCTTACCTCCTAACAATCCTCCCCTATACCCATTCTTGATTATCTGTCACACACATGTATCTAATTATCTTTTGATTTAACACTGTGGAATTCATGTGCATGAAATTGATGTAATGTTATATATGATCAGATATGATACATGCCCTGATTTGATAAAGGCGTAAGCTGAAACATGTGTCATCACTAAGGGCGCACTGGGATAATCTTCACATTAAACCTTTTTTTTATTTATAACTCAACTCGCACAGATCTATATCTGTACACGTATTGAACTTCTGTTTTCTGCAACATCTTATATATTTCGTAGTCTTTTTCTTGTCTACGTCGAAAATTCATTTGAACTCTTGCGTCGTCGTTTGTCAGTTAGGACTCATACTTTGTCATACTTCTTTATTTTGAGACATCGTGCACACTTCTTTATGACATCATCAATTCACCTGTTCAGCTTCTCTTTATACGTTTTAAGGTTTTTCTCCTGTAGGTTATCATCACGTCGAGCATACATTTGGTAGGGTTGTCTCAACGGGTATTTCCTTTCAACCAATTGCTGCAGTATTGGTATTATGGCTGGTGTCAGGCACAGCAAGATCTCATGTCTCCAATACAGGGGAGTTAGAGGCGGGATCACCTGCAGATGTATTTGTTTTTGTATTTGTATTTATTTATTTATAAAGCGCACCTGGCCCAAGGGCATCCGGGCGCATAATTTGAGATACAGGCATAGTCATACGAGGCTGTTACTATACAAGGAGGTATTTACACATTTACAGAGTTGTATGCAGACATAGTAAGTAAATTACAGTTAATGTACACAAAGGGATTTGCAGATTATAAGCAGAAGGAAGTCAAATAAACAAGGATAGACAGTTACGAATAATACACATCAGAATTTACATGTGTGCAGCAGGCCAAGATGGTAGGTCAAGGCAAGTGGCTGGAGTGAACTGTCTAAATCAGAGGGTGGTT
Organism: Ambystoma mexicanum; assembly: GCF_040938575.1. Lineage (NCBI taxonomy): Eukaryota > Metazoa > Chordata > Amphibia > Caudata > Ambystomatidae > Ambystoma > Ambystoma mexicanum. Next base: position 1,319,696,759 of record NC_090930.1, read on the forward strand.
GGGGCAGACAACCATGCTTTCACTTGCCTTTTGAACCCAGACAAGGAAGGTTCAGCTCTGAGGAGGTTCGGTATTTTATTCCAAAGTTTAGCTGCCAGAACAGGGAAGCTGGTTCCCCCGGATCGAAGCAGGTTGAAGTGGGGTATGGATAGGCAGTTGGAGTGGGCACTTCTGAGGGGTCTGTTAGCGGTGTGGATAGTGAATCTCTTGGCTAGGTAACTAGGTGCTTGGTTCGCAATGCATTTGTGCGTAAGAACAAGGGTTTTTAAGGATACTCATTGTGGGACTTGTAGCCAGCTGAGACTTTTTCTAGTGTCGGAGATGTGATGGTTCCTGGGGATGTTTAGAGCAGCTCTGATAGCATTGTTCTGGACAATCTGAAGTTTGCTGAGATTCCCTTGGTTAGTGCCGAGATAGAGGGCATTACAATAATACATTTTAGACATGACCAGGGTCCTAGCTAATGTAGTACAGTTGGCTGGGGATAGGTAGGGGCGGCAGGCTGTAATGAGCTTGCATGTGTAAGCTGCAGAGGACGATACTGCATTGGTTTGCATAGAGAGAGAAAGGGTGGAGTCGATGTAATGCCTAGGGTTTTGGTATCCTTTGTAACTTTGATGATGTTGCCATCAATGACAAAAGCGTTAAATGCAGAGTCAAGTTTGTTAAGTCTTTGATGGGTGCCTAAAATGAGAATCTCTATCTTTTTGTCATTCAGACAGAGTTCATGATTGGCCATCCATGCTTGGATGACTTGGTAGATGGAGTTAACAGCGAGTGTGTCAGCTGTGTGGTCACCGGTGATAGGTATGAGTATCTGGGTGTCATCTGCGTAGTTGGTGTAAATGACACCCAGAGAATCCAAAATATCAAAAAGTGGCTTCGTAAACACATTGTAAAGTGTGGGTGAAACGCGCGATCCTTGGTGTACTCCACATGTGACAGGTGATGGTTCAGCAGATGCAGACGGGGAGAAGACCCTCATGGACCTGTTGTCCAGAAAAGGAGCTAATCCAGGCTGTGGCTCTGTCTGAGAAGTGGGCTGTGGGTTTAAGGTGTCGGCAGAGGATTTGGTGATTGACTAGGTCAAACGCCGCAGAAAGGTCAAGTAAGAGGAAGAGGGCTAGTTTACCCTTGTCTTTAAGGTCCTCAATCTGTGTTTTAAGATCTGTACACAGCTGCTCCTCTACAGCATGCTGCCGAGTCCATGTGCTGGTCATGCTGCGGGTGGCTCTTAGGAGTACCTGTTAACAGAGTTGTTTTTGGATAAATGGAGCGAATGTTGTGTAACCAGTTCCTGCACTTGTTGGGGAGCTGGGAGTGCGACATTCACAGGGAATTATTGGGACATGCGTGGTCATGCCAACATTATCATGTATCAAGATTGTTTCATTGCATCGGGTTTATATCCCAATGGCTGGTGTGATACAGATGCAGCACCAATATGAGCCACTCCTTGCTGTTGTGGAGCCTGTTTTCAGTTGAAGCTGTATGCTGCTGGTCAATCTGCCTGTCTGTACCTGATTTAGTGCACACTGCTTCTTGATCTGCTTCCTCGTGGATAGCAGCAGCCCCCGTTTGTTGCCTGTTTATTTCTGTTGAGTACTGTGCCGTACAAGAAAACGTAAAATGGCATCCAAGCGTGGTTTGTGTCCACCTCCATGAAGTCCCCAGTATTACAGGTCTATATGCGCTGATCCCTGCAAACATCCTTCGTGGGCTTTATTGATGCCAGCATCACCTATAGAGGTGGACCGAACAGAAGATATCCGGGTGAGGCCTGACCAGCCTGACCGCTGGCAAAGCCATCACAAGTTCCCTGGACCTACATTACTGGATATGTAAGAAAGACATGACCAAAGCCAAACAAGACCGGCACATGGCGTGGTTGCGACTCAATGAAGATACCATGTCACTGGCAGCTAACATTTCTGTCCTGGAGGAAGATGGCAACATTAATTCTGCCGCTGGGGCATCGATTACAAAATGAGTCCTTACTGCTCTTGATCACCATTACTGGGGATCACTGCATTATGTTTAATATTGCATGGCATGCTTAACACTATTTGCCACCATTCAAGACCTTTTGTCTCAGCGATCAACCTGAAACACAGCTGTCCACTTCCTCCACATTCTGGGGCAGGGAGCAAGGCTCAAATGAACATGCAAAGGCCATGTACAAGATGCCAGGCCTACCCAATGTGTTGCATTGCCCACTGTTCTGCCGAGTAGGGTTCCAATGCCACCCCCGAGATGGCACTGAGCACATAGTGACAGTCGAGTAGAGAGTAGAAGCCAAGCAACGTAAGACAGAGGAGCAGCGTCTGAACATGCTACTCTAGGGGCAATGGAGAATCAGCCAATTCTGAATATTGAATGGTGATTTTGGGGGAGCATTTCGCCTCCCTAATTCTGCAGCCACTGAATCAACATCTCCAGTTAAGGGTTGTTTTTAACGGCATAATGAAGATTGATATCATTCATAATAGTACATTCTTTATGTGACACAGAGGCCTTGATATCCGAGGGTTATGCCGCCACCTAGAAAGCATTGGGTAGTCCATCCATTGGTCAGACCCCCCCCCAAATGACCAGTGCCTTTTTTCGTTTTGTTTTCGTTCTACAACGGCCTGCACTGTTTCACTGGAATGCGTGGTACAATTTGCTGCAGTTTGTTGAGCAAATCTAGGGTGGACTAATCTTTGTGTACAGTTGAATTTTTAAATTTCTATCATGTGGTTTATTCAAGACTGCATGTCTCATAAATCACTTGGCAGATGTATTGAATGGGTGCTACCTAGTAAAGTGATTTAACGAATACAAAATAAAACTAAAATGTAACACTTTGGTGCTAAAAGAGAGGAACAATTGTAATCACCTGTGAAGTGGCCTTCAATTAACATGAAAGCAGCGCCAAACCCACTGTGGCAGCTCCTGTTTATATTTCATAAGTGCAGGCCCCCTGTCATGTGTGTTTTGGGCCCAGTGCCTGTACAGCTTCAGCAGTCGAAGTCCTTGCAGTGGTATCTGTCTCACATGCCCTTCTAAGTTTACAGGGGTGCCCCAAAAGATATGGAATCCTTGGTGAACCTCTTGCAAAGCACCTCGTTCTGCATTTGGTGGCCTCTGACCCTTTGCAAGGTTGATCACACCTTTTGGGTGGGTGTTTCCTGTCTATCTGGGATTCAAAGCCCAATCAGCCCTGATTATTGAGGCGACGAGCCTTGATAGCTTTAATTAACTCGATACTCTATGAACAATTTAAACTCCAGACTTCTGAGCACCATCTGATCCCATCCTCTTACCCAATCAAGAGTCCCCATTGAACACTCCTTTAATTGGTTGTGATGTACTGGACTGTACACCTTCCTGCTATTGCACTATTGCTGCAGTCAGTGCTTAATTTGTAAAAAAATAAGTACCAGTGCCCAAAAATGATTGGCCCCATAATGCTGGGCGCAGCGCTGCCTGCAGTGCGGGCGAGGCGTTGCCCTCAGCGCCAGAGCGCCGGCCGCGCCAGTTCAGTTCTAGACCTACCTAGATCGGCCCACCACCAGCCCATCACACTGCTGCTGCTCCATGTCACATGTTTGGTGCTGCAGCAACTGCTGGCACAGGCTAGTAGTAAATACGCGACTAAGACATGCTCCTCCTGTAACTGCGCCTCGATGCCCCCGGGCTGTGTGAGCGCTTTAAAAATGCAAATAAATAAAAAAGCATTCTGTTTCAGTCACTGTTGCACTGTATTTGATTCTACCCCTTCTGCCCCATCTGACAGTCTGTTAAAGTACAACAAGTATTGTTAATCGGTTACCTCCAGGAAGAGCACCCTCCCCTCAGCTCGTTCTTCAGTCACCTCATACAGGTGTTTTGTGTAATCAATTTACTCTCAAGCCCTTATCAGTCATCACATCTCATAAATGCATCCCCCTTCACCCTTCCTTCAAGCATGAGCATGGTGTTGTATAACTCGGAAAAAGTCATTTCTGCAAGACATTGTTGTGAAATCAACGGCTTGTGCTACTTCTGGTTTAGTGCCTCTTTCCACCTTAACGCATATTAAAAAACTAAATATGTTTTGTCACCCAATATTCAGGAGCCAGAGGAGAATGCATATTCGGATATCTCCTTCCCACTGACATATTCTTGACATACTTCACTAAACTGCAAGGTGTAACAGACACCCACCTCCCTATCCAAGGATTCCTAGCTGAGGATTGCATGTGCTCTCATTCGGAAGACATGCTCGGAGCGTATTGTACCCAGGTTAAGGAGCCACATCTGGTGTATAAACCACACATCAGGATAGAAAACATGCGCTGGAATTATGTAAAAAAATGACAGCAAAAGATGGTTGAGAATTATACATGAATACTCAGCTAGTGCTTTTATTTATGACAACAGATTAGTGGGCACGTGCACCATGTTGATCTCCGTCTAGTTTCCATGTGTGTATCTTTAAGCCTGAAATGGTTCGGTTTCGGCCCAATACGTGCACCGTTCCGGGTCCCCTCGCTGAAGCTTGTTTGTGAACTAATGAGGCCGATAACATTAAAAGGAAGAACGGAAACACCAAGGCAAAAATTGACAGTTCATGTTTCGCTTAGATTAATGCTATCCAGGGTCGGACTGGGGCATACAATTGTCTCAAGTCGGGCTCGGCACCAATGAAAAAGTGGCCAAAGTTGCAAATGACAATTCATTCCTTTTGTGACAGACACTAGTGGGACCACGCTGCCGCTCGGTCCTGGGCTTTGCCCTGCCTTGCCTCAATCACTTAGGCTACCTTCCGTGGGGCCACCACCGCCACGTCCATGCTGAGCCTGATGATGACAAAAATAGGTGCGCGGCACAGCGGCCCCGCGGAAGGTAAGATTTTAAAAGAAAAACGTATATTTGGGTGCCTGGGACCCATCCCTTTCGAAGGGATGGGCCACAGCCGCCACTCAAAATAAGTTATTTCTTTTAAAACCTACCTTCCGTGGGCAGGGCCCCGGCCACCGGCCCCACGGAAGGTCAGGTTTTCAAAGAAAAAAGTAAAAAACATATTTTTGGGTACAATCCACTGGCTCGGCCGCCCGCGGCAGAGTCATCCGACTCAGTCTGCGGCAGCCGGCAACCCCTGGTCACAGAAATTGGCCTGGGCCTGGCACTGACTGCAGTCAGCAGCACACTGTACACAAGTCACACAGACAGAAGCCTGGACGCGGACGGGCCCCTGGTGGGGTCCTGACTCCTGGGCAGTCAGGACACCACCAGGGGACCCTGCCGCCGCCCGGGCCACAACCTGGGCCTTCCTTGCCTGATCACTTGACTGTTACAGGCTCAGGCTGCACGGCACGCAACAAGTGACTTACCTGCTTTGCCGGCTGGGACTTGGTCTCCTGTCGGGGCCTCAGGGTGGGGGGGCTGGGTGCACACACTGGCACCCGCACAAATGAAAAAGCAGACAGAGGGGGCCCCTGGAAGCAACTAGTCCGCACCACGCAGTGCAGCAGGGCAGGCTCTCTCTCTCATAAATCAGGACCGACGACGCCACGCCGCCACACTTCACAGTGAATTGAAGGTGGCGCCATGCTGCCTCCTGTGGCAACAACACGTCACCATGTAATTTCACTGGCTCAGAAGAACAGCCAATGAAAATTGCACATTCTGTGTTACTATACAGAATGTATCAAATACTGCATAGTAACAACAGAATGGTAGTTTTAATTGGCTGTTGTTTGTAACAGTTTGTTGTTCATTGCTATTGCTGGCCTCTCCCAGGCCCAGCCAGTCATGGCCTGCAACCTGCAAGCACGAGAGAGTTCGAGATCAGAATGACAAATCCGAATGATTTATAATCGAAGCAAAGCGAAGTGGAAGAACAAACAAAGCAATTCCACGTACGCTGGACCCGCAGGAGTTCCGGTGCCCAAAAAAGAGTGCCGGTGTTGGGCACCGGCAACCACCCCCATGAGCACCAGGCTGAAGGAGCGTTTTGGTGGTGGGTATATCACTAACTAAATCTATCAATGGCTGGTAACTCTCAGAATCTGCCTCATGTCGTCTGTAAGCTCTGGCCACATGGGAGAGAAGAGAGAGAAAGAGAGGGAGAGAGAGGAAGAGAGAGAGGAAGAGAGGAAGAGAGAGGGGGAATAGAGGGAGAGAGAGAGGAAGAGAGAAAGAGAGGAAGAGAGAGAGAGAGAGAGGGAGAGAGAGGGAGAGAGGAAGAGAGAGAGAGGAAGAGAGGAAGAGAGAGAGAGTGGGGGAATAGAGGGAGAGGAAGAGAGACGGGAAGTGGAAGAGAGAGTAAGAGAGAGAGAGAGAGGAAGAGAGAGAGAGAGACAAAGAGAGAGGCAGGGGAAGAGAGGGAGAAAGAGAGGAAGAGAGAGGGGGGATAGAGGGAGAGAGAGGAAGAGAGAGAGGAAGAGAGAGAGAAGATAGAGGGAGAGAGGGAGAGACAGAGAGGAAGAGAGAGAGGGGGGAATAGAGGGAGAGGAAGAGAGACGGGAAGTGAAAGAGAGATTAAGAGAGAGAGGAAGAGAGAGAGAGAGGAAGAGAGAGAGAGGAAGAGAGTGAGAGAAAGAGAGAGAGCCAGGGGAAGAGAGGGAGAGAGAGGGTAAGAGACGGAGGGGGAATTGAGGGAGAGAGAGGAAGAGGGAGAGAGAGAGGAAGAGAGAGAGGAAGAGAGAGAGCAAAAGAGAGAGAGAGAGAGAGAGAGAGAGGAAGAGAGAATGAGAGAGGAAGAGAGAGTGAGAGAGGAAGAGAGAGAGGGAGAGAGAGAGAGGAAGAGAGAGACGGGAAAGTGATAGAGAGAGGTAGAGCGACAGAGGAAGAGAGAGAGAGAGGAGAGAGGAAGAGAGAGAGAGGGGGGAACCTAGAGGGAGATAGAGAGGAAGGGAGGGAGATAGAGAGGAAGAGAGAGAGAGAGAGAGAGAGAGAGGGGAAGAGAGGGAGATGAAGAGGAAGAGAGAGAGGACGAGAGAGGGGGAATAGAGGGAGAGAGAGATAGACGGGGAAGAGAAAGAGAGAGAAAGGAAGAGAGAGAGAGGGGGGGAGAGAGAGCGAGAGGAAGAGAGGGAGAGAGAGAGGAAGAAAGAGAGGAAGAGAGAGGGCGGGGAATAGAGGGAGAGAGAGGAAGAGAGAGAGGAAGAGAGAGAGAAGATAGAGGGAGAGAGGGAGAGACAGAGAGGAAGAGAGAGAGGGGGGAATAGAGGGAGAGGAAGAGAGACGGGAAGTGAAAGAGAGATTAAGAGAGAGAGGAAGAGAGAGAGAGAGGAAGAGAGAGAGAGGAAGAGAGTGAGAGAAAGAGAGAGAGCCAGGGGAAGAGAGGGAGAGAGAGGGTAAGAGACGGAGGGGGAATTGAGGGAGAGAGAGGAAGAGGGAGAGAGAGAGGAAGAGAGAGAGGAAGAGAGAGAGCAAAAGAGAGAGAGAGAGAGAGAGAGAGAGGAAGAGAGAATGAGAGAGGAAGAGAGAGTGAGAGAGGAAGAGAGAGAGGGAGAGAGAGAGAGGAAGAGAGAGACGGGAAAGTGATAGAGAGAGGTAGAGCGACAGAGGAAGAGAGAGAGAGAGGAGAGAGGAAGAGAGAGAGAGGGGGGAACCTAGAGGGAGATAGAGAGGAAGGGAGGGAGATAGAGAGGAAGAGAGAGAGAGAGAGAGAGAGAGAGGGGAAGAGAGGGAGATGAAGAGGAAGAGAGAGAGGACGAGAGAGGGGGAATAGAGGGAGAGAGAGATAGACGGGGAAGAGAAAGAGAGAGAAAGGAAGAGAGAGAGAGGGGGGGAGAGAGAGCGAGAGGAAGAGAGGGAGAGAGAGAGGAAGAAAGAGAGGAAGAGAGAGGGCGGGGAATAGAGGGAGAGAGAGGGGGAAGAGAAAGAGAGAGGAAGGCAGAGAGAGGAAGAGAGAGAGAGAGAAAGAGAGAGAGAGAGAATACCGTTGATTTGGAAATAAGATCCATTTACAGCCAATAAATACAACATTAAAAACACCTACTTGGAACCATCAAAGCACACTTTAAACAATATACGGAGCAACAATAAAATAGAAAAACAATAAGACAAATAATGCAGCAACGCTATTTCAAAAGAATCCTCTTTCCAATAATGTTATCTAAAGCAAACTTAATAAAAAAATGTGCTGCAGCGGATCACATTGTTGCTTCGTTGTTATACATGAAAAAGGGCTTCGCATCAATGCATGTTCTCATTTTGTACTCAATAAAATGAGGCCTAAGCCACTGTTTCCTCAGCTTTATCGGAAATTGGCAGTTCATTAAAAAGGGCTTTAAATCTTCAACGCAACCCAAAACCACACGGGCAGACCTCCCAAGGCTCAGCCATGGCGCTCTTGTTCTAAGTGGTAACACATTTAACCTGGTTATTAAAATATGTCTGCGACACTCAGCGGTCTCACTCTTGCTTACAGCAGAGACCAGCCCGGGTCGTTGGAGTAGTTCATTCCTGCAATGCGCTAAATTACAGGGAGTCCTCCATTGCAATAGTGATATTTGGATGTATCATGGTGTTCTACAACTGGGCATTGAGGACAAATTCTTAAAAGCTCAGCCCCAGTTTGTGTCACAAAACGTCCCCTGGAGCACGAGGAGGGAGACCTGTGATCCTCCGAAGGCAAGAATTTAGTACGATTTCCAAATACCCACAGGGAGATGCCCCCAGACCTCTGCACCAAAAAGCTGAGCTGCATCCATTTTAGAACCCATCACCTGGAGACACCTATCCAAATGGTGGTAAAAACGGAGGAGCCCTCTTAGGCACAAGGGCGCACGCTTAGCCACCGCACTTATATGATTTCTCCATCCTCTTCTTTTTGTAAAGATCAACCCCAGATACTTGATTTCATTCACCACCTCAATTAATGATTTATTCAGGACCCATTCAGGACCCATTTAAAATTCGACTTTCCTTTGCAGAAAACAAGTGTCTTTGTTTTAAGCAGATTCAATAGAAGGCCGTGCTCCAGGAAATAAATATAGGCATACGTTAGACTCTGCTGAACCCCACCAGGCGTTAGTACCGGATCATCAGCGTATAGCAGCGGGCTGAATTCATTACCATTTAACATAGGAGGGAAATGTCCTTGAGTTCCATTATGAGGATTCAAATCACAAAGAAATAAATCAAAGTGGAGCAAGTGGGCAACCATGCCTCACTGCTCCATTATTCTTAAAGTCTCTTGAGTACTTATAATTACTGGCACGCCTAACTGTAGCTGTGAGCTCCTCACAGAGCAACATAATTAATTAGAGTAGCCTGGCCGGAACGCCAATCATCCCTAGCTTTGCCCACAACAGTTTACGGCTTATAGAATCAAAGGCCGTCGTGAGGTACAGAAAAGCCACACAAATGTGTTTCTTCCTACTTCTTGCGTAGTTTTCCACAATCGTTAATAATAAAAAAAATATTGATAAATAGTGGAAAAGCCCTTGCTAAATCCTGCTTGTGGTTCTGGACTTTTAAAATGATTAATTGCCCACTCTTCCAAACACGATGCCGAAAATCTTATTAAAGGCATCCAGCAAGGCGATTGGGGATCGGACGCATTACCTTTTTTAAACAGCCGGATTATTAAACTGTTTTCCATGAAAGTGGATGAGTAAGGGTGCAAGTAATTGAGTTAAAGACCTGAAAGAGGCCGTCACCCACCAGTCCACTAATACACTAAAAACTTCGGGTTTCAAACCATCTGGGCCTGCTGCTTTACCCTTCTTAAGGCTTCTTACCTTTTTAAGTTTCAAGAGACTCCTATAGGACTTTTTAAGTGAGTGAAGATGACCTGGCTGAGTTCCAGCTCCTAGGGAGGCTAGGTGGAGTGTCCTTTTTGCCTGTCTGCAATCGTCATCAAATCAGGGTGCATTCGCTTGGGTGCAGTTAAAGCCTGTATCACCCGAGACATATGTGGCAATATTATAAATGTGGCCCTGTAAAACCATCAAAAGGTTAACGGCCTCAGAGTGAGACTGTGACTCTACAAGATGATTACGTAACTCAACGGTATTTCCTTCTTGCAGTTAGGAGAGCATCTGAGCATTCTCTATCCTTTCTCATTGGATAAAACGGAGTCAGGGATTTTGCCATAAGGGGTTCAGACGGGGTGATCATGTTCTGCTGCCACTTAAGCACTAATAGATTATGATCACTCTCCACGTGAACTTGGCCCGGTGAAAGGAAAAACAATCTACGAGGCAGTAGTCAGTTATGGTTTTCCTCTGTCCAGTCATAAAGGTGGGCTTTGGGGGCATATCTTCCAAACAGTCAGCTCTACAAAGAGGTATTTGACCATAAATGGGTCCATTAAACGGCCCATGGCCGATTGTGTCCCACTAATACCTGTCTTTGAGATTCCACATCATTCTTTCACCTTAAGCTTGTCCTGTGGGATTTCCTTGTTTTGTCCTAGCTTTGCATTAAAATCACATATTCATTATATATCATCTTCCACAGCATTTAGGAGGCCCTTCGGGATGAAAAGTTCCTTGTTACCCTTACTGGTTTGCTTGAATTTGGGCGGGGGAGGACCTAGATATTTATCACTGTATGTTTTTGAATCAATGGGAACTTGACTTTGGAGAGTGTCACCGCTAGCAAGACTGGGTTATCAGGGGACCTCCCAGCGACCATTAAGCTTTATGACTTCTTCACCATGGTCACCAGTCTCCGTCGCCATTTGCCAGTCACCGAGCACATTGCTTTTACAGAGAAGATATTTAAGTTGGAGAAACAATCTTTCAGGCATTGCTTATCAGGCAACAATGTCTCCTGTAAACAGATCACAGCATACAGGTTAACCCAATGACTCCATTCGGCATCTATCAACTTATTTTTTATGTCAGGTGATTTTCCATCTTACTAGAACGATCCATCAGTGGCCCCCTGTAACCCATAGAAGCTGTCATCCGTTAAGCTAATGTTAAACAGTATTTGGGGGAGTACAGGAGACACATTGGTAAATGCTTTCTTTTGCAGGTATAGCGTTCTTTTTTTCGACGGGTTAAATTTCAATGGGTTTTTTCCGAGAACATTTTACTGAAAAAACTCATTGAAATATATAGAGGGGTCGGGAATATACTATAAAAGTATAGATAAGGGGTGGAGAAGGTCGGGAATAGGCAAAAAAAAAAAAGCGATATGGATGGGGGATCTGGGGGACACCCCCCAAAAATAAAAAATAAATCAATTTCGATGAGTTTTTTTGGTAAAAACTACTCAGAAAAAAAAACATCGAAATTACACCCATTGATGAAATTACATAGAACCCCTTTGCATGCCTAGAAATAAGACAGTGGCGGCACCTGCTTATCTCACTTGCACTATGCGATACCGTGCTACTGTCTCTTTCCATAGGGGGTAAAGGAGATTCATACACTGAGATGTTATCCACAGTGAGGGAAGCTAGACGGTCAAAGCTGGCTTCTAGCCACAGATCGTGTAAAAGGACAAGTATTAAGGCATGCATCCAGAGATACTACTATACATCTTTATGCGAGAGCATCTCGACAGTTAAGCACACATTGCCTAATATATATATTTGCCAAGCCAAAGCGTAAACTGCACCCCCTCAAAACCTACAGTCCGAAAGGGTGCAGCAGGTGATGAAAGTTCTAAAAGGGAAATTGTCGACACCCAAAATTTCTGACATGGCTTTCACCAACAGCCTTTTATAGGTGTTCTTGTTCCCATGAGACCCACCTTTAAATGTGCGTATTACATTAGTTTGACGCCAACCGTCAAGGGGGTCAGTTTGCGAGGCCACTCTCTGTCCGTTTGCACCAACTGTACAGCTGCTATCATGTAAAATCATAGCCCCATGGTTTCCTTTATTCTGTGCCATAGAGTTTTTGTCCATGCAAACTTGGCCCCTTTACTGCTTTTATGGTTCGCTCCTGGTTTCTCTGTTCTCTGGATGGCACTTCCTCTGGTAACATTTTTGAGATTCTCCATAGGAGTCTAGGTAGAGATCGTACTAGGGTGTGCACACTGTGTAACCACCGGAACCAATTCTCTATTCGTTGGGTGTGAGGAATGCTCAGGTGGCATGGGCCCCACCTAACACATGCCTATGACCATAGTTTTGTCAACGGGTCCCCTCCAGAGGTTCTTACTCACCTCCTCAGTTCAATCCTGGAGAACAGCGGAGATAGCTACATCCTGTGTGTTAGTCTGAGAGGTCTTATTCTCCATTCTGCAGGGTATCTTTTGATTATCAAGGTGGCAACCACAAAACTGGTTACCTCTTTTCATCAGCCATTCCATGATTTCGACGCACTTGTCCAGTTGGTAAGGTCTTTATTTCTTGCAATCGACTGCTGCTTTATCACCTCAATCGCCCTTTCTAAATTCCTTTATTAGACCACATATACAGAAACAGGTGAGAGTGGCATCTTGGCGTCCCCCTCACTTTGCTGCTGTGTACAATTTAGATCCCAATCATAAGACTCCCTGGCGCTTGCATGTTTGGGATGTAAGATTGCCTTGATTCAAGAGTCTGCAATATCAGGGAGGGTGAATTCTTGCAGGCAGAATTTTGCATATGATCCCTGCAATTTCGAGGGGAACTCGAGCTGCATCAGCCCTTAGATGGAAACTTTGTTACTGTAGGGCTTTCGAGGGACACCAGAGCGGGGTACTCAAGTATGGTGATAACCCCAGATCCTTGTGACCAATCAAGTTGGAGGGCTGACACCTCAGAGGGATTCTTACCCAAATCCTCCAAACGATTTTCAGCATACAGCTGATCGATCAAATTTTCAAGAGCCTCTAGGATAGATCTATCAGAGGGAAAAGTGTTGAGGCCGGTAGCATTCCCCATTATACATTGGGCTCTATCACCTCCAAGCACAATGGTAAACACTCGGTCACAGCATGTCCTGAGTCAGTTGCATCTTGATTGGCCTGGAACAAAACTTTAGATTCACTAACCACTAGGGCTTGTAACTGCCGTTGCTGTTGTATCTGCGAGAGTGCTTCTGAAACTGACGGAGATGCGCACGGGCGGTCAATTTCTGAGCTTTCACACTGTCATACACAGTTGTTTCCTGAATGCAGGTTCAAGGGTGCCTCATTCTGATTAATTACTTGCACATTCTGACTTTGTAGCAATCATCTGATCGTAGATTGCGTATATATTCACTTCTTCTGGCAGAGCTTGCGGATAGTGGACCAGCGTTCTTCAGTTTGAGCTTCTGCTTAGGTTTTGCCACCATAATGGCAAGCAGGAGCCACAGAACCTTTACAAGCAACCTCCTTCCAAAACAGGCCAGGAGCCTCCTATCAGACAGTGCAAAATATATGAGAGGAGCTATGGGGTGGGCTGACTAATTGGACAGAAGGCCAGGTCAGCAAAAACATACAAAGAAAACACTGGTAGAACAATTTTCCCAAGCACCCACCAGCCCCCTGGTCCCCCGCGATAGGGTGCAAAATGCTTATCACTCCCAACTGTCACTCTATCAGTGATCTCCTTAAAGCGTCATAAAAACTATAAAAGCCTATAACGCAAGTCAGGTGCCAGCACTCACCACCTCTATCACGTTCTCACCAGCTCGCGGGCCACAGTGAAAGCTGATTGCAGTGCACGCACTACAGCTACTGCGCCTAATTCCTCGTCACGTTGTGCCGACCACACAGGGCCAAACTCAGTGACCCGGCTACCTGGATTCCATTCTTCGGCACGTCGCTACTCTGAGCTGTTCCAATTAGAGCTGTCCAATTAGAGGAAAGAACAGCACGTTGTTACCCCCAGCACGCTAGGTCAGATGGGTCCATAACCGTCAAGCCGCATTGCGCCTAGCAGCTGCCTCTGACGGACAGGACCTGCCACCTACTGTTAAACATGGGAGAAAGTATACCTACAGTACAGGAATATTAAGCATTGCAATGGGTAATGCCTGTGGGGTGTTATGCAGTACACATGATGGATGATGTGGGGGATATGTACTGTACAATGTAAAGTGTATGTATCATGAGAAGTCCGACGTCATACATGGTTATTACGCATTGTGTGGCTTGGAAGACTAGTTTTCCCTGTTACTTTCCTTTCCTTTTGGATGCCTGTATGAAATGAATGACTCCATTCTACAGGAGAATGACTGAGAGCAACTCTCTGCTGTTCTCTCTTCACAGGATTCAAGTTGAAAACAGAGCAATGTACCATGCTTGGCGAGCTCTGAGTTAGAAATGTCAAACTGCCAGATACGTCAGACTTTACTGGTGTCCCAGTAGGCTGACAAACCATCACTTTTTTATTCAGTCAGTTATTAAGCACCCCGCCTCCCTCACAGAACAAGAGACTCATGATGCCAGGAAAACCTTCCCAAAACCTCACAACACACAAGTTGAATGCCCATGCGGGGAGACATGCCAGGGAAGACATCAACAGAAAAAGGACTGGGGGAGGCACATGAGCAGGTATACTTCACTTAAAATAACTCATTCTATGAGAGGCTTGTGAAATAATACAGCTGTGTTCATGTCCAGTAGTGCTTCCGTATCTAGCACCCGATAACTGGCTTCATACTGTCGCCCCAATGCCAATTTACAGTAGCTTTACTGGTTTTTCAACACAGGTGCATATTACACAGTACATCATGACCTTGCTGGTCACTTTTCATTGGCAATAATGGTGGCACTTTGAATCTCCCCTTCAAGTTGAATCTGGATTCAGTAGTTGTATCCATATCTGTGTGCCCTATTATAGTTTACCATTGCTGTACAGAGCTCAGGTTCTTTACAACTAGATGCGTGCTATATAAAGCCCAGCACATACATACACAACATGTATACATCTTACACGCACAGTTTCCATGTGAGCAGAAGTTCTATCATGCAAATCCCTTATTGTTTTCTGTTTGGAGTACCGCAGTACTAGGGGAGGGCTTCACCTTGAGAGCAACCATTTAGACTGCTAGGAAGGAATTGTTATCGTTCCCTACTTGGCATTCATCCCAGCACAAAGTACCATTGATTGCCTGAATACTAGTTCCCTATGCAGTCCTTCTTTTGTGAAGGAGGGGTCAGGGGGCTTAATGTGAGCAGTGTTTTTGTTAAAGCTGCAGCTGTTGCCCGTAAAACAGCTATGAGGGAGAGAGAGGGGCTTAACTGACAGGGATAGCCTTCCAGGGGAGTCATTCCTCTACAGGACCCATTAAGCAAGATCATATCCCATACCAAAATACGTATTATTAATTATGAGCAGAGAGGCAAAGCTGCATAAAAGCAAAGGACAAGGGTACATTAAAGACAGTCATCATTGGTGTGGTTTATGGTCAATCCATCAAAAAAGGTGCATCGAAAAGACGATGCATTGAAAAATATGCATCGAAAATAAATGCATCGAAATTCTATGTTTAACATTAAAAGTACATATCCATTGAAGCTTTTCCATCGAATGGATATGCACTTTTAAATGTAAAAGATAGCATTTCGATGCTTTGATTTTCTACATTAAAACGTTACATGGAGCTGTCCAGTGCTGAAATTTGAAATTCCTTGTAACGTTTTGAAGTTTTTTTGTATATTGGGGGGATCCCTCCCAGCCCCTAAAACTCCCACCCCCACCCCCACCCCCCTTAACCCTAACCCTAACCCAACCCTAACCCTTGCCCTAACCCTAATTCTAACCCTTGCACTAACCCTAACCCTAACCCTAATTTTAACCCTCGCCCTAATGCCAACCCTAATTCTAACCCTTACCCTAACCCTACCCCTAATTCTAACCCCTGCCCTAACCCCAACCCTAATTCGAACCCTTGCCCCAACCCGAAATCTAACCCTTGCCCTAACCCTAAAATCCATCGAAATCCATCGAATTTTATTCAAAGAAAAGGCATTTCGATGGAAATGATTTTCTTTTAATAAAATTCGATGGAACTGACTTCGATGGATTTGCACTTGATGAAAAGTCTAGATACCATTGGTGTACAGCTACCTGAGGAATACGCAGAGCAAGCATACTAAAAAATGTCGTCACAACTTAATAAAGTGGTTCAAAGACGCTGACTGCTAAGCAAACCCCTGATATCTTACGGAACTGATCCCATGCCCTGCATACAATCAACCGGATCCATGCTAGATTACACTTGCCTGCTCTCAGTCTATAGTCTCATTCACAATTCTATCTAAGTGTGGACCCCTCTTGTAACTATACTGTGAAAATTATATTGTAAATATGTTTATTGACTATGTATAACTATAATGTAACTGTAAATGCATTTTTATGTACAACTAAGCTGTGAGTAATCTTATGCAATGCGCTCTAACACACTTGGGTCTGGTGCGCAATACAAATATTAAAACAAACAAACATTTTATTTTTAGTTTAGTGTGGTCAATTAACCGGTTCATGCTCCATAAAAGTCAAGATCCCAGTATGCAACTGATGCCTTTGTTAGAGGGGTGAAATAAAAAAGGAGAGCATTAGTAATAAGGGTCAATCTCCACACTTTTGTCTGCTATCTTCGTCTGGGCCCGTGTTCTAACCTTTGCTCTGGCTATATTGCGTGGTGGAATACTCTTGTGCATGAGAGAGGAGCTCCGGTGTTTGCTACGGGCAGGGCATTCAGGTGAAGAAGCGCTGACAACTGTTGAATGACAAGGAGTGTGAAAGTGATAGACAGCGTAGTGCACATTTAGACCCAGAGACCTCAAGTCTGATACATTATTCGTGAGTCTCAGACAAATAAATGGAGGCCAGGTTCAAGTGTCATACAGCAGCTGTTTGAAACTCACAAGCCTGCTGACAGCTGGACTCAGCCTCTAATGAATTTCTTTACTAGAAGGTCGCTCTTCATAGAATGGCTGGTGACAACATCAAAGCAAAGAAAGGCATGACGGCCTTTAACCACTAGGGTTGCACCATGCATCTTCATAAGTTGTGTATGAGCTCCCCTCTCAAGCACCTCCTGGTGGTTTGCAGGGTCCTTTACAGTGTGTGAAAGAGAGCGGGCTGTACTGCCGGGTCTGCTCGGCAATTCCGACCCTTACGCTGCGTAAGGCATGGGTCGGTGAAGAAAGCAGTCTCACCAAAAGGATGCAGCAGGAGGGCCACCAGCAAGGGACGAAATCAAACAAAATATACATTACTTCTCTATGTGGAGAAACCGCCATTTAGTTTTGGTTTTGATTAAACCCATCATAAATGGCATTAAAGGGCCCGATTCATGGATTTGGTTGCAGAAATCGTGCAAGGGTCATGTGTCCCGAGAAGGACCCTGCACGAGCAGTGGCACAGAAAAAATAATGCGTGCCCCGCATATTCATGGATTCAAAGGCGTATTACTAGCTTTCGAGCGTGTAAAAGCTAGCTGCGCGAGCTACGTCCACAACACGCCCCCACGCACACCGAAAAGCAAGCAAAATCCCAAACCAGGCGCAACCCTCCGCGTCCACCCCTGACCCACCATCCAGTACCCCTGCAAGAAGGCGTGCCCTCCCTCACAAACCCAGGCTGCACCCCTGTGAAAATGCGGGCCTCCCTCGTAAGTGGAGGCAGCACCCCAGCGAAATCGCACGCCTCACCTCGCAAGTCCAGGCTGCACCCCTGTGAGAACGTTTGCCCTCCCTCGTAAGTGGAGGCTGCACCCCAGCAAAAACACGCACCTCACCTCACAAGCTCAGGCTGCATCATTGCGAGAATGCGCGCCCCCCCTTGTAAGTGGAGGCTGCACCGCAGCGAAAACATTTGCCTCCCCTCGCAAGCCAAGGCTGCACTCCCGTGAAAACATGCGCCCTCCCTCGCAAACCCAGACTGCACCCCAGTGAAAACGCATACCTCACCTTGCAAGCCCAGGCTGCAGCCCTGCCAAAATGCGCACCTTCCCTCGCAAGCCCAGGCTGCACCTTTGCGAAAACACGGGCCCTCCCTCGCAAGCCCAGGCTGCACCCCTGTGAAAACCCATGCCTCACCTCCAACATCACCCCAGGCAGCCCCCTCCAGTCTGGACAACACCCAACAGCCCCCCACACCTACATCACCACCCCAGGCAGCCCCCTCCAGTTTGGACACCACCCACCAGCCCCCCCCCCACACCTCCAACATCACCCCAGGCATCCCCCACCAGTCTGGCAACCACCCACCAGCCCCTCTTACCTCCAATATCACCCCAAGCAGCTTCCTCCAGTCTGGACACCAACCCCCAAACCCCTCACCCCTGACATCACACCAGGCAGCCCCCTCCAGTCTGGAAACCAGCCCCACCCACCTCTGACATCACCCTAGGCAGCCCCCTGACAGTATACTCCACTCCCCACCCCTCCCTCACCTGTGACACCACCCCCAGGCAGCCCCCTCTAGTCTGGACACGACCCACCAGCCCCCCTCACCTGTGACACCATCTCCAGGCAGCTTCCTTCAGTCTGGACACCACCCACCCGCCCCCTCACCCCGACATCACCCCAGGCAGGCCCCTGACCATACACTCCCCTCTCCACACCTCCCTCAGTTGTGACACCAACCCCACGCAGCCCCCTCCAGTCTGGGCACCATCCACCAGCCCCCCACACCTCCGACCCTACCCCAGGCAGCCCCCTGACAGTACACTCCTCTCCCCACACCTCCCTCACCTGTGAAACCACCCCCAGGCAGCTACGTCCAGCCTGGACAACACCCACCAGCCCCCGGCACCTGTGACACAACCCATCAGACCCCCTCAGCCCGACATCACCCCAGATAACCCCCTGACAGTACACTCCTCTCCCCACACCTACGTCACCTGTGACACCACCTCTAGTCAGCCTCCCCACAGTCTCCCACACATGCAGTTCAATGTATGGCTGCAACTCACCTGAACCTCTGTGGTCTGCCTCCACCATGAAGCACACCACCAACATGTCCACCGCCAACATGATTAACAGGAAGCACTTAAAACCATCCTCTGTCACTCCCTCGCAGACTTCAATATGAACCCCCCCAGCCAGACAGCACTACATTTCATTGATAACACCATGGCCACCCAATCAACATGTGAAAAGTGAATGCAATGCAAAGTGGCATATGATGTTGGCCATGGGTCATTGCAAAGGCATCAAAGCACACCAACTGAATGTGTGCCGAGGACAGAGGTACACATATTCATACATTGGCCAGATCCACAAATAATGACCAGGCGCATCACAGACTGAGCACAAGTGAACAGGGTGGAAGTGGTGTCAAAGTCCCTGTCAGGGACCACAAGATGACAGGCCCATGGTGTGATGGGAGGGCAGTCAGAGAGTGCATGACTCACTGAGACAGGAAATGTGTGCTGCCACACAGGAAGAGTTAAGATGGCTCGCAAATTCATTCCAGTTGCAGAGGTGGAGCAAGACATGAGAGCAGGCAGTGTGTGACTGCACATGCTGGTAGTCATGTCCTCATGATATGTGTTTAACAAAGCAATGACAAATAAATGTGCAAGTAACGTGACAGTGGCACACCTCAACAGTGAGCCCACCTCCCTCCACCCCAACCACACTGATGGCAAAGACACACTGATGCTGCACATGTAAATGCCAATGAAAACATACAGTGCAGACCCAGCCGTCTGATTGACCCACCCCCACATGTCAGGCACATGTGCATCCTTTCAGCCACAACCATTACAACAACAACAACACACATGCAGGCACACCACAAGAGACATGACTTGCAATCGAGAGACGCACTGGCAGAAAAGTGAACTATGAAAGTTGCAAACACACAAACGAACTGCATGAAGCAAGGAATTTAACAAAATGAAAATGTATTGAATTCAAATATGTACAAGTAAAAGGGGGAATGAAGGTCCAAGTAGTCTGGGGGAAAATATTAAATGACAGAACAACCCTACGTCTAAATAACTATATACAGGAAAAACAGGGATGGTAAGTCTGCAAAGTGTGGGGAAAATAATAAATAAAAAAGGAAACCTACACTTAAATAACTAACTACAAAGGCAGTGGGATAGTCCTCCTTTCCAATCTCACTCAAGACTTCTACCAGGGCTCATTCCAATGCCATGTCCTCCCCATCAGGTAGGTCTCCGTTGTTGCCTGGAGGGCTTGCAGGTTGGCCAGCATCTGTGCTTTGGCCTCCCGCGCCACTCTGCAAGTGGCCTCCAGGATGGCAGCCCACCTCCTCGCCTGATGCAGCACAACCTCAGCCCTGGCCATCATTACTTTTGCTACCCGTGTCCGCTGCCTCCCTGCCACGATCTGCTGTCCATATCACATGAATACGGAAAGGATTGAGTGCCTCATTTCCACTTGTCCCTCCTGCCTCACACTTCCCACCTGCTTCCTTGGGATGGTCTGCCCTGTAGCAGAATGCATCCTCCTCATTGCCAGCTGCAGCCGCAGTGCAAAGTGCCTGCCCCATAGGTACGCCCTCCAACCTGATGACGATCGTCGGGGACGTACCACACCTGCACTGCTCCCAGGTGCTTGCTCTCCCTCCATTGCCTGTGACCCTGTCGGTGCTTGGGTAGGCATGGTGGCCACCTCAGCTGCTGTGCCTGGGACTCCCACCTCGGGCAAGGATGTGTTACGCTCACCTGGTCTCTGCAGAGGCATTAGGGCACAGTTGCAGCTCTCCTTGAACTTGAATCACCCCCTTCAGGCCTCTCCCGCAGTAGAAAAGCTGTGAGCGGTGGTACGTGGTGATACTGCTCCTGAGTGGAGATAAGAGTGTGTGAATGCAGGGGGCGTGGCTTGGAGCCAACGTGATGCAGTCGCTCCTCTAAAGCTGCCTGTGGGCGGCCCGCTGCTTCAGCTAAAATTGCACAGTTCCTGTGGCCTATACGATCCATCAACGCCAGCTAAGTGGATCGGAACCAATGGGGCACTAGCGGCTCAAAGATGAAAGCTGGGAGAGGGAGCACTATGTCCGTACTCGTCATCTGAATCCTGGTCCCCCCTCTGTGGCTCGGAGAACCCAAGATGGGGAACGCACGTATGATGGCGGCCACAGTCAGGAGTCAGAGGCGATCCTCCCCGTAGCACTCGAGCCGGAGGGGACGGACGGACATCCGGATATCCAGACAAATGGGGACTATTTCCATCGGCCGGCGAGGGCCCCCCCTGGAACCGGCAAGGAGCCCAGCATACATCGGCCCTGTTTTGTGCACCATCTCCCTTTTCCTCCTGGGGCACCCCGGCCCACCCCGCCCTACAGCTACACATCCAGCGGACGGAGATCTACGCGGCTGCGTTAGTGGCCCACCTGGATGCTCAGTGGGGCCCACCTTCCGGCTCATGGACATATGTAACGGCCCTAGAGGCGATTCAATTCCTGGAGCGAAGATGGGAGACCCTCCCCCCAACGGTTGGCGGCAGGAGCCTTCGGCGGGAGCCCCTTGAGAGATTTAAGGTAGGCCTAGCTCGCATGCGCTTCTCACTGAGCTCTTCCTGGGGCGCCCCGGCCCAGCGTCCTGCTCCTCTTCACCGCTACATCGCTGCCGGCGGCCATTGTCCTGCCTCTAACAACTAGCGCAATGTCCAAGCAACAAAAGACCACCAAGTCTTCGGACATAGCAACTCTGCTGACCACTTCTGACAAAGCTAAAAAACATGATTCCTCCTCCTCTATCTCAAGGGAATCCCTAGATCACAAGGGACCTTTGGCGACCAAAGAAGATATTCGTGAATTCATGGCGGATATCAAATCAGAATTCCGCTCTTGTATGGCGGAACTCACAACTAAATTGGAAAGCATAGACATAAAGGTCTCAGAGGTTGAACAAAGAGTAGGAGTTGTTGAGGATCATATTCAAGACCATGCCTCAGCGCTAACGGAGGTCCAACGCTCAATCGGACTATTGCAGGACAAGTACGACATCCTGGAATACAAGCAAGAAGACCTCGAAAATAGGGCCTGGCGCAACAACCTCTGCATTCGGGGGGTTCCCACCTCGATCCCAGACAAGGGGTTAGCTGAATATGTGGGCCTCTTTTTCCAATCTCTTCTCCCTGACTTCGAAGACTCACTGCTTCTCCTAGATCGCACCCACAGCCTGAACCCCCGACGCGGAGTAGAATCGGATGCCCCCCCCGACGTCATTACTAGGGTGCACTTCTTTAATACGAAGGAAGCAAAGACGAGATCACATTCCAAGGGACTTCTCTTCAGATCTTCCAGGACCTTTCTCCGCTTACTCTTCAAAAGAGGCGAGCCCTTCGCCCTTTAACTGCCCTTCTTCAGGCTCAAAAAATCCGCTACAGATGGCTCTTTCCCACAGCTTTGCAATTTTCCTACAAGGGCTCGCTCAGGAAAATTAGCCATCTGGAAGATGCTACCGACATCCTGCGCCCAGATGCTTCCAAACCCTTGTCTTTCCCGCCCTCCAAAGCAGCGGCTGATTCAAACCTGGTGGCCTCCCCTAATCCCACACAAGACTCTTGGTCGAGGGTTCCCAGATTCCGGAAGAGGAAATAGCCGGATGCGACCCCATGTTGGAGCTTCCACCTTGATCCCGGCTCGCAGCCCGGCACTATGATCCGATCTGCACCCTCAGGAACACAGTGAGCTTTATTCTTTAAGCAGCGGGCATTATTCCACGGCTCATGCCCGGTTCCAAGGCACAATCCATCTATGAGTCCTTGGAACAAACCACTAAGATTACTCATAAGGTTAGCCATGTTGGCTACACACTGTTCGATGGCCCTGTTGGCCAATGTAGGCATTAGACCCGCAAAAGGTCAGCCACCCTCAGTTAAAACTCGGTCCTCCCGTTGGCGGCCCGAGAAAAAACCCCACAGGCAGGTTGGGGAATTGCTACACACTCCGCAACATGATGGCTGATTCCTCTACATCTCCCCCTCTCCCCCTCTCCCCCAGGACTCATCAACCTCCCCGGACCTGGCCCCGGAACATCGAACTCTGAGGTTCGTCTCCCTGAATGTCAAGGGACTAAATTCACCCGCCAAATGCAAGTCTATCCTACAGAAGCTTCAGAACGACGGTGCAGCTGTGGCTATGCTACAAGAAACCCATCTGCTGCTGGCAGACCACAGCCGCCTGCGCTCCCAAGACTTTCCGAAGCAACTTTTCACGTCTGGGGACTCCAAGAGGGGTGGCACAGCTATCCTATTCGGGAGGGGCCTGAACCCTCAGATTCTGGACTCTATAAGCTGCCCGGAGGGGCGGTACATGGCAGTGAAATGCCTACTACTAGGACAACTCTACTCTATAATCTCTGTATATGCACCCAACTCAGGCCAGGTGCTGTTCTATAAATCCCTGAGTACAACACTCTCCCCGTTTTTGGAAGGCCAGATAGTGATTGGAGGGGACTTCAATGGGGTCCCGGACCCCTCGAAAGACAAGTCGCACCCACCCAGTGCTGGAGACCTCACCATAGCCCTGGCTCTCCTACAACTATTTAGAACCTTGGGGGTGGTGGATTCATGGAGAGTTCTCCACCCATCAGAAAGAGACTTTTACTTTTATTCTTATGTCCACAGAACCTTCTACAGGATAGATCTTCTTCTAGTGTCTCCACAAATCTTCACGTTTACCAACAATGTAACAATTGGCTCCAGAATCTTATCTGATCACGCTCCGGCGACCCTGGAAATCCGAGTGCAGGAACCAGCTAACCCCAAACAGCGCAGGTGGACTCTATTTGATCCGATTCTCAACGAGATGCCACTCAGAGACGCGATCGCAACCACGATCACCAATTTCTTTAAGGAGAACCCCAGTGAGGACACCTCTACCGCCAATACTTGGGACACAATGAAGGCAGTAGTGCGGGGTGAACTGATTGCGCAAGGAGCGGCCTATCATAGACACAAGCGTCAAACTCGCCAGGGCCTTGAGGAAGATCTTAAAAATGCAGAAAGGACCAATAAGGAGAAGGGCTGGACCCCTAAAACTCAGCGGGTCATCCGGATAGCACAGAAAAAGATCGAGGCCCACTATGCTGAACACACTGCCCACCAAATGGCAAAAGCAAAACAGTTTTATTATGCTAAAAACAACAAAGCAAATAAGCTACTAGTGGCCAAACTTGACAAGGCGAAGAGGAACAATACAATTGTGGGCCTACGGGACCAACAAGGCAAGGTCCATTACGCTGACCAGGACAAACTGCAGCTCGCTGCGGCCCACCTGACTCAGGTGATGACCGCTCCGGCGCGGGACATGGAGGAACAGAAGGAATACTTACGGGGTGCAGCACTTCCCCGGCTAAAAAGAACAGCCCGTGACTCTCTGGAGGCGCCGATTACTGACGAGGAAGTGGACGAGGCAATAAAAACTCTTAAATCCCGAGCCCCTGGCCCTGATGGCTATACAACCAGGTTCTACAAGATTTTCAAACCCCAACTATTAGCACCTTTGGTACAGTTGTTTAACTCTTTCAGGACCACGGGCACTGTAACCCCGTCCATGCAGGAGTCCATTACGGTCTTACTACCTAAACCTGGGGGCGATCCGAAGAACCCTGCATCGCATAGACCCATTGCCCTGCTCAACATAGATGCTAATATTTACTCGTCTGTCTCGATTCTTGCCGGAGATAATCAGTGCGGATCAGAGTGGCTTCCTCAGACACTGCTACACGGCCGACAACATTCGAAGAGCCTTGGATCTGGTGGAACTCGCCTCCCGAGATTCCCGGGAGTTGGTGCTCTTGGCCCTGGACGCGACCAAGGCGTTTGACAAAGTGGATTGGACTTTCATGAGGCTCACCCTTGAAGCGTTTGGATTTGGCCCGGAGTTCTGCACCATGACGCTGGCAAATTACAAAGCCCCCAAAACTCTTCTCAGAGTTAATGGCACCCTCTCCTCCCCCATCAACCTAACTTGCGGAACCCGACAAGGATGCCTGCTGTCGCCAATTCTCTTCGCTTTAATTATGGAACCGTTTGCCCAACGGATCAGGTTGAATCCTGCAGTCGAAGGCTTTCAATCAGGCCCGGCGCACCACAAGCTGGCCCTCTATGCAGACGATGTCCTCCTGACTATCACGAAACCCCGCTCCTCCCTCCCTCAAGCCCTGGCTGAGATATCAAACTATGGCAGGGTCACAAGCTTCACAGTCAACTACCGGAAATCAGTCGCCATGGGAGTGGGCTTGACCCGAGAAGCCCTGGTCCCGCTGTGCCCAATACAATGGTCGACCAAAGGAATTAGCTACTTGGGAGTTCAGATCCCGGCCAGTCCAAGCAAGACTTATCGGGCTAATTTTCCCCCATTATTTACAAACTTGGAGGCAGACTTGAGATGCTGGGCGACACAGGAGATATCGCTGATGGGCCGTATTACAGCCTGTAAGATGAACTTACTACCGAGATTTTTGTATGCATGCTCCACACTCCCGGTGCCGGTTCCGGCGCCAGCCCTTCAGCGCTTACAGAAGAAAATGATGCAGTTTATTTGGAAGAGGAAAAAGCCCAGGATCCCTAAATCCACGATGCTGGGCAACGCGAAATTGGGTGGGCTCGGGGTCCCTGACTTGCAGAAATACCAAATGGCGGCTCACCTGTCTTGTATCCAATCATAGCAAGTCCTCACCAACCGCCCTAGATGGGTGGACCTCGAACAAGCGCAGTTGCCCCTCCCGCTACGCTTTCTCCCACATGTCCCCCCTCCGGAACGGCGACAGTGGCGGAATCTCCTGACATCCACCAAACACACCATTTCAGTGTGGGACAAGGTGTTGAAACAGAAGAGGATCCCAACGGGGCTCAGCCCCGTCTCCCCAGTGTTCATGAAACCGGCCTTCTCTCCTGGTCTGTCTCCCCGGAATTTTAAGGCCTGGATTGCAGGAGGCCTAGAGACCCTGGGTCAACTTTTTGAAGGGGGCCAACCCTGCACCTTTGAGCGATGCAAAGAACTCTTTAGGATCCAGGAACGAGATAGGGTCACATATACCCAGCTACGCCACTGGTGCACCCATCCACAGACTCGCCAGGAGGCTACTCGTCCCCCCACAGCCATCGAATTGACCCTTAAGGAGCTCCTGTCCCGAGGAAGAATCTCCACTCTATACAAGCGCCTCCAAACGGACTTCCTAACCTCCAAGACCCGGTATATGGCCCTATGGGAGGCGGACCTGGGCCATCCAATTGAAGACCAACAGTGGGTTGACATCTGGTCCCGGGCTCACACCTCCTCATCATGCATCACGAATAGAGAGTGCGCCTACAAGATCCTCCTCCGGTGGTACTACCCTCCCCTAAGACTCCACATGAACTCCATGATCAACCCTCAATGCTGGAGGCAGTGCGGCCAAATAGGCTCCTTCTTCCACATGTGGTGGTCCTGCCCCAAGGCCCAAGCCTTTTGGAAACAATGCCTGGAGACGATAGCGGACATCACTCAGGTGCATCTGCCCTTGGCCCCCGAACCTATCCTCCTTGGAGCACCGATCCCCGGGATCTACCCCAGGTCTGGCCCCAAGGCCAAACTATTATCACAATGCTTACTTGCGGGCAGGAACGTGATAGCCCGCACCTGGAAAACGACGGAAGGCCCCCTCATGCCTTTCTGGTAGATGAAAGTCTGGGACATCCTGATCGCCGAGAAGGTAACGGCTGCCGGAGCAGGCACCTTGCATTGCTTTCGCAACATCTGGGGTCCGGTATTGGAGTTTGACCAAAGGTTCCCAGCCCTGACTTTCAAGCCCCAACTGGCCAGGAGAACTATTCAGGTTGGAGACCCCCTACAGGGAAGTGAAGAAGGAACTTGAGACCGAAGGGTGGGGTGGGAGGAGCGTCAAATGGTATTACTGAATGCTACATATCGCAAGTGATTAAGCTTTGTATTGCTATAACCTGCCTGTTTAAAATAAACACGTTTTAAAAAAAAGAGTGTGTGAGTGCACCAGTCTGTGATTGTTGTACCTCTGGACCCTTCACCCCAAAGTACGGTTTCTGTGAGCATACGCCGGCCCATAAAGCTCACCTGTGAATTATGGAAGATATGCTCTCCGTCCTGCTACTTCTCGCAGGGATGCGTCGAATGGGATCTAGTTCCTTCACTGATCCCTGATAAGGATTAGTCCAGTCCAGCTGTGACTATGCTTCTTCGTATGATTGGTAAGTCTTTCTTGAGCTCTTGTGATGCTGTTCGTTCTGTTTAATGTCTTTATATGTTGCTCCTATCTATGCCCGCAATAATGTCTCTCTTTTGTTTTCTTCCCTTAGATGGAAATGTGGCCTCAATGCTGCTGTGAGACGCGAGATGCGGCCGGATGGAAGATGGATTCTACCACAATGTTCGACAGCAGGTAAGTGATGGTTTAAGGAAAAGCGCAAAGTATGGTGAAGCGCAACCTTAAACTGACTGTGTTTTAGATGACCAACCTGTTTTTCATTGCAGGCTCTGCTGTCGACGATGGAGCGTGTCGTGCTGCGGTGCCAAGATGAAGATGTCGGCATTCTGGAAAGTGTAAAGATGAATACTTGGTTTGCCGAAGAGATGAGCAGGTAAGAACAGCTTCCCCCAGTTGGTAAGTATGCTGGCAGGAAGCAGGATGTCCAGGAAGCAAGATCGTCAAAGGTAAGTCTGACCTCAGGCGATGGTGAGTGTTACGCTGCTTGCAAGTGCAGAATAACGCGAAGCGTCTGTCTTGAGGATCGAGGCAGCTTATATAGCTGAGATCGTGGGCACACCCATTAGGGCTGGCTTACCAGCCACACCCTGCCACTCCTAGAGAGTGAGCACGTGCGAAGGCAATCCATCAGCAGCTACACCCAAGAATATACTTGGGGCTGCTTAATGGATGGAATGTTCAAGGTCAATGCATCCTGCTTAATGGATGGAATGTTCAAGGTTAATGCATCTGAAGTGCTATGTCCATAATAAAAGCTTTTTGGTGTTAAATGGATGTTCTTGTTTACTTTTGTTCATGAGCCTGGCGCCAAAGGCGCCAGGACAGTGTCCACCCAGGTCTCCTGTGCATGCAACCCCTGCATGCCTGTGCCTCTGACTTCATGACCATGACAGCACTCCCCCTCAAGGCCCCTCTCAAGGGTGGTTCTCCTCCCAGGCCTTGTTTGGTGGGATTATTGCGATGGAACTGTCTGATTAAATGCGGAGCATGGACGTGTTCACTGGGTTCCCAAGTTCGGTCTTGAGGTCCGTAACCTTTCCAGTCAATTAGGTAATACAATTTTGATCGAACCACCTTGGAGTCCAGGATGAATTTCACTTCATATTCTTGTTCTCCTTATATTTCTTCGATTTCTGGCGGAGAACTAAGCTGTGTATTGGATTTCATTGGTTTGAGGAGAGAGACATGAAATACGGGGTGAATTTTCATGTGAGATGGTAACTCCAATTTCATGGTGACAGGATTGATTTCATGGTGGTCTTTATAGTATAGGGCCCCAGGTTTCTTGGGCGGAAAACTCTTGGCCCCTTCAGGGAAATATATTTGGATGCTAACCACACCTTTTCTCCAATCTGGTAGGCGGGAGCTTCCTTCCGATGTCGATCAGCAAACAGTTTTGTCTTTCCTTAGCCTTGGTCAGATGCTCTGTCACCTCTTTAAGAACCTCAGTGATGGTTTTATGCAAGTTTTTTTATGGCTGGCATTTCCAGGGTATCGGGTGGATCAAATACTGATGTCCTCGGATGTCTTCCGTGCACAGTGTAGAATGGAGTTTGCCATGTGCTTGTGTGAACTGAGTTATTGTATGCATACTCAGCTATCCAGAGTATATTTTTCCAATAATCCTCGGACTGTTGCAACATACACCTGAGATATTGCTCTAATGTTTGGTTGGTTTGTTCAGTTTGCCCATCAGTTTGAGGGTGATGGCTTGTGGATAACTGGAGATCGATTTTGGCAATTGTACAACACTTTCTCCGAAAGGCAGTAAAAAAATTGAGTTCCGCAATCAGATACTAATATGGATGGAAATCCATGCAATCGAAAAATTTGCTCTAGGAACACAGAAGCGAGAGCTGACGCAGTTGGGTGTCCCTTTAGAGGGATGAAATGGGCCATTTTGGAGAATAAATCCACAACGACTAATATGGTTTTGTACCCATTGCAGGGTGGAAGATCAGTGATGAAGTCCATCGACAGGGTATGCCAAGATGCTGGCGGTACTGTTAGGGGTTGTAGTAAGCTAGCAGGGTTCTGTTTCTGAGACTTGTGTTGTGCACAGACACCGCAGGTTTCAATAAATTGGGCAATGTCTTTTCGCCAGGTTGGCCACCAGTAGTTTTGTTTTACCTAAGCCTGAGTTTTGGCTATTCCTTGGTGTCCTTCCACTAAAGAATCGTGGTAATTTGTGATGATTTGCTTTTGCAGTTCTTGGTCTTGGACATATAATCGTCCTTGGAAATACGGTAGATTGTCTTTGATGGTGTACTGGCCACCTTTTAACAGCCATTCCTGTTGCGTTGATTGATCCATCAGGGATTGCAAACTATTTCTTTGGTCATCCACACATGTGGTGGCAGCTATTCTGGTTTGAATCCTTTCCTCAGGAATGATGGCCACGGGGTCGAATGCTGTAAAAGCTTATTTTTCTTCACTCATGCGTGATAGAGCGTCTGCTTTCCCATTTCGTACTCCAGGTTTATAAGTGATAATAAAATCGTATTCCGCGAAAAAGAGAGCCCATCGAAGTTGACGCGAGAATTGTGCTTTGCCGGTTTTCAAGTATAGCAAGTTACGGTGGTCCATGATGACAGTGACCGTATGTCTCGCCCCAAGAAGGTAATATCTCCAGGCCTTGAATGCTGCTTTAATCGCCAGTAATTCCTTGTCTGTGATTGCGTAGTTCAACTCGGGGGCTGAACATTTGCGGGACCAGAATGCGACAGGGTGTAGTTGTCCTGTTTCAGGGTCTTGTTGTGACAATCCTGCTCCCATGGCTATTTTTGAAGCATCTGTGTAAGGTAGGTCTGGTCATGGGTGTCGAAGGACTGGTGCTGTATTGAATGCTAGTTTCAACTTCTGGAAGGCTTCTTCAGCTTCTGTCGACCAATGGAACCTTTTATTTTTCTTTAACAAGGAGGTAATTGGATGTACAATTTGTGAAAACCCAGGTATAAACCGACGGTAAAAGTTGGCGAATCCGAGCATGCTTTGCACTCCTTTTGTGGATGTCGGTGAGGGCCATTTTAGGATTGCATCCACCTTTCGTGTATCCATATGTACGCCTTGTGGTGTGAGCATGAAACTGAGAAACTTGACCTCGGTTACATGGAGAAAACATTTTTCCAACTTGGCATACAATTGGTGTTGTCGAAGCTTCTCTAAGACTGCCCGGACATGGCCTACATGTTCTTCCATGGAATTTGAGTATATAAGAATGTCGTCAATGTAAACAAGAGCGCAAACGTCCAGTAGTTCACGGAGAACATCATTCATAAAGAATTGGAATGCCACGGGGGCACTGCATAGCCCGAAGGGCATGACCTAGTATCCAAAGAGGCCGTACTTCGTGCGGAAGGCCGTTTTCTACTCATCTCCCTCTTTTACTCTTACAAGATGGTATGCTCCTCTTAAATCCAGTTTTGTGTAGATTTGAACATGTTTCACTTGGTCCAGGAGCTCTGATATAAGTGATAAAGGATATCGATTATTTACTGTGATCTGATTGATGGCTCTATAGTCGATGGAAGTTCTGAAGCACCCCTCCTTTTTAGGCACGAAGAATAAGGGCGAGGAGGCAGGTGACTTGGATGGGCGAATGAAACCGTTCACCAGGTACTGATCCAGGTAAATTCTAAAATGCTGATTTTCCTGTTCTGTCAGAGCGTAAATTAGGCTGCAAGGGATCTGGGCTCTGGTTACAAGATCTATTTGACAATCGTAGGGTCTGTGTGGGGGCAGAACGTTGGCTTGCTCTTTTTTGAAGACATCCTGTTAATCTTGGTATTCAAGCGGTAAGGAGCTGATGAGGCCCAACACGATTCCTTTCTTCGGTTTCCGATTGGTGTCATCTTTTTTGTAACATGTGTCTGCACAATCATGAGGAAATGTCAGAACTCGTTTTCGCCAGTCAATCCTAGGATTGAGGGTCTCCAGCCAGGGCATTCCCAATATCATCTGGAAATGAGGAGCACCGATGAGATTGAAAGTAATGTCCTCTTGATGCCCGTCCTGACACAGAAGCTTGACTTTCTCTGTGTATTGTGTCACCGGGCCGGATGATAGCTGAGAACCATCCAAAGCAGTGATGTTTTCCGATTTCTGCTTCTGTCGGAGAGGAAGGCCTATTCGGAGAGCCAAATCTTGGTCAATGTAGTTACCCACAGCTCCACAATCAAAATATGCCTCCAAGGCATGTATTTTTGATGGTTGCTTGTGATTCACCAAAAGCACTGGAAGGACTAGATGTGAGGTCTGTACGGATTCCTTTTTCATGCTCGACAAGTGGACCCCTACCCTTGCCGGGCATTGGTGTTTCCTGAGTTCTGTTCTTCTTCTTCATCAGTTTTGTCTGTTGCCCCAACCATTTTCTTAGGTGGTTTTACCGGGCAGTCATGGAGGAAGTGACCAGCTGTCCACAATATAAGCAAAGCTGTTGTTGTCTTCTTTTTTCCCTTTCTGCTTTGGTAAGCGGACCAATTTGCATTGGCTCAGACTGTTCATGTGGTTTAGTCTGATTCTCACGAGGTCATACGTAAAGTGACCGTCCCTCTGATCTAGCTCGATCCATTTTCCAATTCTGATCTTGACTCCCTTGTCTGAGTGACAACAACTTGTTGTCGAGAGCTTGTCCTTGAGTATGACGGGCAAACAATTTCGCCATCTCATGTTGGAAATTCCCAAAGTTCCAGAGTAAAGGGTCATCTTGATTTACCAAAGGTATAGACCAGTCCACCGCACTACCTCCTAAATACGAGAGTACAAACGCCACTTTGGCTTGGTCATTAGGAAAGGCTCCTGGTCTGCACAAGAAATGAAGGCGACATTGGTTCATAAATACAGCAAACTTGTTTGGGTCGCCAATGAAACATTCGGGAGGGGCTAGAGGCACTGCTCCTGGAAGAACCACCTGAACCGGTGTTGATTGTTTTGGTGTGGAAGAATGAGAAAATGGATCCCTCCAGGCAGTGGAACCTGTCCTGCTTGTGCTTGTAGCATTTGTCTTGCCAATTTGTCAGTTCTTTCTCGAGTTACAATAAGATCCCTCCGTAATGCATTGGTTTCCTGTCTTGAAGCATGTACTTCAGCCCGTAATTCCCCTAGTAAGAGGGCTAACTGATCTGTTTCTGAAGTTTCCATAACACCCAGGCAGAGAGTATGAGAGGCTTCGCGTTCTGTTATGCTCACCTGGTATCTGCGGAGGCGTTGGGGAACGGTTGCAGCCCTCCCTGAACTTGAATCACCCCCTTCAGGCCTCTTCCTCAGAAGAAAAGCTGTGAGCGGTGGTACGTGGTGATACTGCTCCTGTGTGGAGATAAGAGTATGTGAATGTGCCAATTTGTGATTGTTGTACCTCTCGAACCCTTCACCCCAAAGTACGGTTTCTGTAAGCATACGCCGGTCCATAAAGCTCACCTGTGAATTATGGAAGATAAGCTCTCCATCCTTCTACTTCTGGCAGGGGCGCGTCAAATGGGATCTAGTTCCTTCACTGATCCCTGATAAGGATTAGTCCAGTCCAGCTGCGACTATGCTTCTCCGTATGATTGGTAAGTCTTTCTTGAGCTCTTGTGATGCTGTTCGTTCTGTTTAATGTCTTTATATGTTGCTCCTATTTATGCCCGCAATAATGTCTCTCTTCTGTTTTCTTCCCTTAGATGGAAATGCGGCCTCAATGCAGCTCTGAGACTCGAGACACGGCCGGATGGAAGATGGATGCTACCACAATGTTCGACAGCAGGTAAGTGATGGTTTAAGGAAAAGCGCAAAGTATGGCAAAGCGCAACCTTAAACTGACTGTTTTTTCAATGTCTAACCTTGTCTTCTGTTTTTCCTTGCAGGCGCTGCTGTTGATGATGGAGCGTGTCGTGCTGCGGTGCCAAGATGAAGATTTCGGCATTCCGGAAAGTGTAAAGATGAATACTTGGTTCGCCGAAGAGATGTACAGGTCAGAACAGCTTCCCCCAGTTGGTAAGTACGCTGGCAGGAAGCAGGATGTCCAGGAAGCAAGATGTTCAAAGGTAAGTCTGACCTCAGGCGACAGCGAGCGTTAAGCTGCTTGCAAGTGCAGAATAACCCAAAGCGTCTGTCTTGAGGATCAGGGCCGCTTATATAGCTGATATCATGGGCACGGCCATTAGGGCCGGGTTACCAGCCACACTGTGCCACTCCTAGAGAGTGAGCATGTGCGAAGGCAATCCATTAGCAGCCAAACCCGAGAATACACTTGGGGCTGCTTAATGGACGGAATGTTCAAGGTTAATGCATCCTGCTTAATGGATGGAATGTTCAAGGTTAATGCATCTGAAGTGCTATGTCCATAATAAAAACTTTTTGGTGTTAAATGGATGTTCTTGTTTACTTTTGTTCATGAGCCTGGCACAGTGTCCACCCAGGTCTCCTGTGCATGCGACCCCTGCCCATCATCACGAATGACACCTGTCTGCCTCATCAACCCGGCCAGCAGGCGCAGCACATGATCCCGGATGGACACACCAGATGGTAAGAGGGTGTCGGTTTGGGTGGACACACCAGCCGACAAGGGGGTGTCAGTCTGGGTGGAGGCATCCAGGCAGGCGCACACTGCTGCATTTGATGGCCCAGGGACAGGATTTTGTACAGGCACCTCCACTGTGGCCTTCACAGCCTCATGCCCCTGAGACAGGACGTCACCAAGCACGCCCACCTCAACACCCCCACCTCAACACCTTCACCTGACCTAATGGGCTGGGCTGCAATGGCCACCTCCTCCACCTCTTCTTTCCGTCAACCTGAATGACTCCATAGCATCTTCCGCCATGGATGGCCCCTGTGCCGCATCACCTGGCCCCACCGTTGCTCAGGAGTCCCCTCCCACCTTCACCTTCTTGGACTCAGCTCCAGCAGGCATGCCCAAAGTCACTGGCGCTGCCACAGCCAC
This sequence comes from Ambystoma mexicanum, assembly GCF_040938575.1. Classification (NCBI taxonomy): domain Eukaryota; kingdom Metazoa; phylum Chordata; class Amphibia; order Caudata; family Ambystomatidae; genus Ambystoma; species Ambystoma mexicanum. The sequence continues at coordinate 1,319,730,686 of NC_090930.1, forward strand.
ATTGCTCCCCAAAGATGAGCTGACATGGGTGGATGGCTGTGTCCTCTGCCTCTGTCTGGTGGAGGCATCCCTGCATCCATGCTCCACAGCTCTGCTTCCGCCCTCTTCATCAGATCCAACTGTGGAAAAGGAGACACAGAACAGCAACATCAGTGTACTGCACCAAAGCTGGTGTGGCATCACCAACATTCACAGGAACATGACTTGTCAAAGTAACAACCATCAATATCCACACCCACACACATGGACATGCAATACACATCCATACAGACACCTACCTGGCCATCACTCCACACAATCACATCACACTACGTGCACTGTCACAACCAATCAATTGCATATGCCATACACACATGCATCAATTGCACATGCACACATGAGCATGCCATAGCACCAAGCATGTGCATCATACATGCACATGACGTGGGCAACACTACCTCAACTGGCACACTTGCCATCCTGGCATGTCTCAGACACAAGTAAATTGCATGTGCACGGTCTGCAAGACAGCACTACAACACACAGTGCAAGTAAGAGCACATTTGAATACCACTGATATCTGAATGTACACATGGGGTGCAATCTCTGAGGCATGCATGCAGACATCCATCGCAGAAACATACTTGCTGTAAGCCTAAGGATTTCACTGCCAACATAAAGACACATGCACAACCCACATGCACCGTAGAGCAGTGCACCACATGCCTACTCATCAGTCGACTCCAGAGGTCGTTGTAATTCGCAGACCTAGGAATGCAGCGCCGGGTAGAACCTCTCCAGGACCCGCATGTTGTTGTCCGACAGCCGGCACCTGCGTGCACGGTGCCCTTTCACGGTAGCAGCGGCCTTGATTTAGGGCATCACCTTGCTTTGGGTCCTGGATTTCAGATCCTCCCAGCACTTATGGATGGTCTTGAATGTGTGGACTGCCAGGCCTTCCACGTTGATGGCATCCGTGATATCGACCCAGATCTGCTGAAGTCCTTTCTTGCCACGTTGCATCACTGGGTTGAAGAGGGCATCATGATACTTCAGGACCTTCACTAGCAGGATGTCAACTTCACTAGGGCTGATGCTGACATCCCTCTGCCTCACTGCCATGGGGTTGGCACTCTGGTCAGAGGATGATGGTGCTTATATGTCAACCACCCGAGGCAGGTGTGCGTGGGCAAGGTGGTCCTGGAGATGGGCTTTGGAGTGGTGTGGTGGTATGGCATGGTGGAAGTCCAACAAACATCTGAGGTGGGCACAGGGCTGGATACAGGAGCACAGGAATTAGCTGGACAGCAGGCACTCCAAACACAGTGCAGGTGGGCAGCAAGCACATACACTGTACAGATAGCAGCAGATGGCAAAGTTGGAGGCACCACAGGGCAGGAGGAGGCAGGTAAAATGGCACATATGCAGGAGTGTGGGTCTTCCATTTCTCGCAATGAAGGCAGCCGTAAACAGAGTGAAGGGACTATGCATGTGAAAATATAATAACTGAAAAAAGCATGGACACGTGAAAACAGAGGAAAGGCCCTCAGCGCGTAACTTACATGACACAAGCTGTGCGCAGGCATTGACCACGCCATAGTCATGCATACATAAGGAAGTGTGAAAGCAACTCTGAAAATGCGTGTGAAGGGGAGGAGCTTTCTGGGTTTCGCGTATGCATTTTTTGTGTTGGTGGGTGCCTCTACGTGTTGCGTAATGCTTTTTTGTTATTTCGGACACTATACTGGTATAGCGTACGCATTTTATTTATTTTCTGGATACCTGTGCATTACACGTACCGTACTATGCACATCTGGGGTAAATTTGAGACTTTGAGACTTGCTGGACCACAGAACTACATCTCACATCACTTAGACCGCCCCCTCATTCATATTGCTGGGGACAATAACCTGGTATGCCTTCCATTCTTCAGTTACACCTGTGACATGAGTGGAAAGACCCCAAAAGGGAAAGGGGGAGACGGGGCCGGGGTCAGGGTTGGGCTGTGGAAGCAACTGCCCAAGCCTCAGGGGGTCAGGGATGTGCTGTGAAAGCAGCTGTCCCAACCCCAGGGGGTCAAGGACATGCTGTGGAAGCAGCTTCCCAAGCCCCAGGCAGTCAGGGACGTGCTGTGGAAGCAGCTGCCCCAACCCCAGGGTGTCAGGGATGTGCTGTAGAAGCAGCTGCCCCAGCCCAAAAAGGTAAGGGATGTGCTGTGGAAGCAGCTTCCCCATCCCCAGGTGGTCATGCAATGACCCATGCCACTTGTGGTCTAGCATCTGAACCCCAAAGTGGTCCCCGCCACACAGGGGTGGCACCAACACCTTGTGCTACCCGTGGCAAGAAGGCAAAGCCTGCACAGCAGGAACAGGTTCAACCCCATGACACAGCACAAGCCACTGGCACGTTGAGGAAGAAGAACTTCCATGATGAAGAACTCCAGATCCCCATGGACTATGTGATCAGTCACCACCGTTACATATGCCTGCATCCAGGGAGCACTCAGACAACTGCTCAGCATATGGTGCATTGGCAGCGTGTCACGGATGAGATCAATGACTTAAGGTTTGATAAGCGCACTGCTGCACAGGTAATGAAGCGCTGGAATGATCTCACCCATCCCACCCAGGGTGCAAACCTGGCTACTGCTCTGACAACTGGAAGGGGATCACCAGAGGAGGAAGAGCTGACCCAGCATGAAGAGGCTATCAGCCAATTCATACTACTGGAGCAGGTGCAAGGCGTGGGAGGCCTGGCAAATTACGAGGGCTCGTCTGGTGAGTGACCAACCTTGTGCATCCTGAGTATGTGAAGCAATGCATCACCAAGATGTATGATTGTGGTGCATATCTGGCTGCATTGGAATGACTGCCCTGGCTGAACCATGTCATGTTGTGCACTTACTCTTGTCCAGTGGGCACAATAGTGGATACAAACCATGTGGTGTACATCTGTGGAACATGTCCGTGTTACACTACTCATCCCCCACAAGCATTCCCCCAACATATGCAACATGATACCACAACGTGCACAATTGTTTCCTGCATCCTTCATGTGAGTGACTCTTCTCTTCTAGACATGTGCATGTGTCCTAAATTCTAGTTACACTTCATGCCTTGGAGGGTATTGAATGTCTATTATCACATGTACATATGTGCTGCCATACCACATGGTCCATCCAAGCTGACACACAACACGCCTTATGGCGTGCCCTGAGTGAGTCTGCATATGTTCAGACTGTACACATCCCTGCTGCCCCAGTGTCAATGACTCCAGAGGCAAATCATTGTGATGCCTGCTCCCTGTTACCCTCCCATAATCAGCCCACACTCCATGGGCCCACGTCCCCCTCCCTCTTGTGGGTCACTGTACCTAGAGCTCCATTAACTTACTCACCACTTCACGGACCTTGCCTAGGTGGACCTCTTACAGCCATACATCAGCTGGGACTATTTCCAGTTTCCAAAACATATGGCATGTTCTCATTGTCTCCAGTCCCTGCAACAAGACAACACTGGTGTGCCATGTGATGGGTGCTGCCTTGTATGTGGATATGTGTGTCTGTCTGAATGTAATTGCACATCACAGAGACACATATCCATCACCATTTCACTGGAATTAGTCAATAGAGGCCGGTACCATGGCCCATGATGTGTTTCTTAATGACCATGTTGGTTGGCAATGTGTCCACTGCAGGCATGGCCCTGAGCAGGGGATTTGGTGGACAGTCTGCATATGGCATGCTCCCATTGCTTGTTGGCCATAGTGTGTGGATGCTGTATTTCCTGTGACTACATGCCCTGCATTTTGTGGCATGACAGACATGTGACACACATGTTTACTGTAGACACGTTGCACATGACTCCACATGCCTTTTTCTGTCCATGTGCAGATGCACCAGATGCAGGGGAGGACGAGGAGGTTGAAGAAGAAGAGTTTGGGGTGCTTCAGACCACCATTAGAGGATGTGGCGTGGCAGGCCGTGAAAATCCACTGGTTCTCCAGACCATCCTCAGCCATGCTGCACACTCTTGTGACTCTTGGGACTCAGCTGACTCTGATGCTGAACCGGATGTGCAGTCCTCAATGCTGCCGGAGGTGAGTGCACCAATGGGTGAAGCAGTTGGGGACTATGAGTATGCAGAGGGTCAGGTGCCTTCGCAAGGCCAGTCAGTGGTGCCCCCCGCCCCCATTTGCAGTGGTTACAGCTTCAAGGCCACCCTCCCATGTATTGGTTTCTGGTCCTGGGAAAGATGTCCAATGGAGGGTTGCAGACCTGCAGCCAAGAACAGCAAGGGCCATGCTGCCTTGCATCAGGCAGACATGGGCCCCACATGTGCAGGCTGGGTAGACAGAGTAGGAGCAGCAGGTATTGTGTTCCGCACACCAAAAGTGAAGCCTTTCAGAGTTTGGCTGAGGGCATAGATAGGGTGGACACTTTCATGACCCCCCCAGCAACACAGGTGGTGCAACAGCTGCAGATCATGCGGTCTACATGCCGCTCCCACAGACTGTGCATGGAGGCCAACATCAGGGGTCTATGGGCAGATCTGCAGTGTCTGCAGCCATCCCTGCTTGCAGAAGATCGGGCACACAGGGATGCTGTGAGATGTTAGGCCACAGGACTGCAGTCCATGAGGAACATGCAGTCACCAAAAGACTGTTCCACCAGGAGGTGTTAGCATTGAGGCAGACTTGTCCCGGGAGGATAGCTCAGCGGCAGCGTGCGCGTCTTGGAAGCAAGACGACACGAAGCAACAACAGGTTCGATCTTCGGGTTCGTGCTTAGAAACCTCTGTGTGTTTAAGCGCGTTATAAATACGTAACTAAGACAACCAAAAAAAATAACAATACGCAACTAAGAAAAACAAACAATTCCTGTAACAGCGCCTCGATGCCTGCGAGCTGTGTGAGCGCTTTATAAATATAAAATAAATACAAATAAAAAAAATAAATAACATCTCTGAGGAACTCAGTGCCAACCCTCAGTCTGCTGGTGCATTCATCAGTATCACGCCTGGCGGCTGCCACTGAGTACCAGGCCAGAGCACTGTGTGGTCAGCCTCAACGGCACATTTGCCTCTCTTGCTCAGGGTTCCCCATTGATGTTGTGCAGCCCCAGTTCCAATCCACAACAATGGGACCATTGATAAACATTTTTGGATGCTATGTTGTGTACAGGCACACTACCTTGTGCAGAGTTGATTCTGTCACATGACTGACCCATGCATGCTGCACCAGGTGTTTGCAGCTTCAAGTTGACAGCAGTTGGATGCATGTTGCTGATGCATTCAATTGAATGCACAATTGAACCAATTGTATGCTGTCACAATGACATCGCATTGACATTGCACTTTTCCTTTGCAAACTACCTTTTGCATGCATTTATCCTTGTTTGCAGTTTTACATTGCTTTGGCATGTCTGCTTATGTCTTCCATAGCAGTTGCTTCAGTGGCCAGCCTTCCAGTCTGACATCGACCTCTGTGAAATGCTACCTCCAGCATGATCCTGCCTGGCGTGCAAGAGGTAAGTATTTGTGTACTGGCCTTCTTGTGCTTTGCATCGTGGACTCCCATGACTGTGTTCACTGCACTGTCCCACTAATACGCTGGTGATGGCATGCCATTGCTTGTCTTCCAGGGGGGTCTCAATTATCTGCATTTCTTGATATATTCTCATTTTACGGCAGGATGTTGACTGATGCGTGTTTTGTGTATCTGCCATCGTCTTTGAAATGGGGATATGTGACATGCACATTCACTACATGGCATTCAGGCGGTCAGGCAGTGTGGGGGTTGTGGTTGTTTGTCAGTGTGTGTGTTTGTGTGTTTGAATTGCATGCAGTGTGCAGGTGTTGCTGCATGTCTGCTGGGACCCATGTTGATGGTTGTTTTATGAGTTGTTATTTGCATGTGTTGCAGGTCACTGAGGGTGGCACGTGTGTCTGTACTTTTTAGGTGCTTCGATGTGTTGGCTGCACTCAGTTTGCATTTTTTCATTGTCTGCAGATACTTCCATCAGGGATTAAGGGCTGTTTCATGGGATGAATTTTGACTGTCGACTGCATGCCCAGGTGCATGTATGGATGTCGCCATTCTGATGTGTCACCCACTTTCTCACAATTGTAATTACCTCTTGTTCAGTGGTTCATTTGGGATGGGGTGCATTGTGGTCAGGTTGCCAGAATCCATGTCACATGTAGATCCTTACTGCATTGCTTTTATACACACCACAATAGGGACATGTTTGTGCACATCATGCACATTCTCGAACAGGTGTGCAGCAATATGGCATTGTGCTTCTGGTATTTTGGGGACATGTTACTTTTGGAGTCTGTAGGGTATTTTGTATAGATTTGGGGCCTAGCGGTATTTTCTTACCGCCAAAATGAAAATAATTCAGTAATAATCACTCTGCATTCAGATTAGATTTGGTATATAGTACTACAGTATACATACATTATTTCACCACACTGATACATTTAGTGTGGTATACATTATGTTGGTATGCGTTATTGGTGGTATTTCTGGTGAGCATAATTCCTTTGTTTTATATGTGACCCCAATATCCAGAACCCCTTATTTTTGCTTAGTTTGTTCGTGTGATCACTAGAGAGGCCTCAGGCTTACATTTCAGGAACACCACATTTTCAATTGGAGTGCCACCATGGGCTGTCCTCGCTGTCTTATCTACGGCAGCGAGCTAACATGCGGTATTTATCACCAACTTATCTACATCGGTGAACTATGTCCAGGGCCTCTCTTTCTGCGGACTCATGTACCTCCAGCAGCAGTCTATTTCATTATATTATTATTATATTCCCTTCAGAAACATACACTTATATACCATGAGGCCGATTCATGGAATAATTAGCGCGGCGCAAGTGGCCAAAAACGTGCGAATCGCAGTGGAATAGCGAAAATCGCAGTGCAAGTGCGAAAATCGCACGAAAAGCAGCACACATCGATTCATGGAAGGCCGTGCGCGAGAAAACCATCGGATGTGCGATAATAAAGTGCGCGGCGCACGTTAGCGCACAGGCCATCTAACTGCGTGCGCCAGGTCACAGCGAAAATCGCACAGGCCACAGCGAAAATCGCACATAGCGCGGCGCACGCAACAAAAGTAGGCGGAACACGGGGCGTAACACTCGGAATGGGGAACAACTTGCCAAAATGTGGGCGTCACGGGGGAAGTACAGGGTACAAGTGCGCGGAATGCCCACACGCTCGCCTACAACACGTATTCATGGAATAGAATAGGGCAAAAAAGCGCACGCTCAAACCGCCGCACAGGCACAAACACGACCGCCACAAGAAAGCAGGCGGTAGCGTCTCTGCGCCTGTAAGAAATGTGCGCCAAAAGGTGCGGGAAAAAATAGCACCTATATACTGCCATGATGAATGTCCCATACTGTGGCCCTCCAGGATAAATGACGTGCAAAGGGGTACCCACAAACACGGACACCCGCTGACAAAAAATACTTGTGCGTGTATACCGGGGTGCGCGGGAAGTCTCACACGCGAATTGGCAGGGCATGTGAATTCCAGGGGTTTGCGGGAAGTTCCACACGCGATTTGTCAGGGTACGTGGATTCCAGGGGTGCGCGGGAAGTTCCACACGCGATTTGGCCGGGTACGTGGATTTCAGTGGTGCGCGGGAAGTTCCACACGCGATTTGGCCATGTACGTGGATTTCAGGGGTGCGCGGGAAGTACCACACGCGATTTGGCCGGGTACGTGGATTTCAGGGGTGCGCGGGAAGTTCCACACGCGATTTGTCAGGGTACGTGGATTTCAGGGGTGCGTGGGAAGTTCCACACGCGATTTGGCCGTGTACGTGGATTTCAGGGGTGCGCGGGAAGTCCCACACGCGATTTGGCCGGGTAAGTGGATTTCAGGGGTGCGCGGGAAGTTCCACACGCTATTTGTCGGGGTACGTGGATTTCAGTTGTGCGCGGGAAATTCTACACGTGATTTGTCTGTGTGCTCCCAGGTATTCCCTGTATACCCTCCACGGCCCCTGCAGGCAGCACACACCACAGGGGACTACCCTGCACACCTGCTCATGTCACCCAGCACCCCCACCCCCCAGCATCCAGGGGCACCCTCCACCAGGCCCCCACTCATGTCTCCCACCACCCCCACCCCCCAGCCACCATGGGCAGCCCCCACCAGGCCCCCACTCATGTCTCCCACCACCCCCACCCCCCAGCCACCAGGGGCACCCTCCACCAGGCCCCCACTCATGTCCCCCTGCACCCCCACCCCCCAGCATCCGGGGGCACCCTCCACCAGGCCCCCACTCATGGCCCCTATCACCCCCACCCCCCCGCCACCAGGGGCAGCCTCCACCAGGCCCCCACTCATGTCTCCCACCCACCCCCACCGCCCAGCCACCATGGGCAGCCCCCACCAGGCCCCCACTCATGTCTCCCACCACCCCCACCCCCCAGCAGTGCAGGGACAGCCTCCACCAGGCCCCCACTCATGTCTCCCACCACCCCCACCCCCCAGCAGTGCAGGGGCACCCTCCACCAGGCCCCCACTCATGTCCCCCTGCACCCCCACGCCCCAGCATCCAGGGGCACCCTCCACCAGGCCCCCACTCATGTCTCCCACCACCCCCACCCGCAGCAGTGCAGGGGCACCCTCCACCAGGCCCCCACTCATGTCTCCCACCACCCCCACCCCCCAGCATCCAGGGGCACCCTCCACCAGGCCCCCACTCATGTCTCCCACCACCCCCACCCCCCAGCAGTGCAGGGGCACCCTCCACCAGGCCCCCACTCATGTCCCCCTGCACCCCCACCCCCCAGCATCCAGGGGCACCCTCCACCAGGCCCCCACTCATGTCTCCCACCACCCCCACCCCCAGCAGTGCAGGGGCACCCTCCACCAGGCCCCCACTCATGTCTCCCACCACCCCCACCCCCCAGCCACCAGGGGCACCCTCCACCAGGCCCCCACTCATGTCCCCCTGCACCCCCACCCCCCAGCATCCAGGGGCACCCTCCACCAGGCCCCCACTCATAGCCCCTATTACCCCCACCCCCCCGCCACCAGGGGCACCCTCCACCAGGCCCCACTCATGTCCCCCTGCACCCCCACCCCCCAGCATCCAGGGGCACCCTCCACCAGGCCCCCACTCATGTCTCCCACCACCCCCACCCCCCAGCAGTGCAGGGGCACCCTCCACCAGGCCCCCACTCATGTCTCCCTCCACCCCCACCCCTCAGCCACCAGGGGCACCCTCCACCAGGCCCCCACTCATGTCCCCCTGCACCCCCACCCCCCAGCATCCAGGGGCACCCTCCACCAGGCCCCCACTCATGGCCCCTATCACCCCCACCCCCCCACCACCAGGGGCAGCCCCCACCAGGCCCCCACTCATGTCTCCCACCCACCCCCACCCCCCAGCCACCATGGGCAGCCCCCACCAGGCCCCCACTCATGTCTCCCACCCACCCCCACCCCCCAGCCACCATGGGCAGCCCCCACCAGGCCCCCACTCATGTCCCCTATCAACCCCACCCCCCAGCCACCAGGGGCACCCTCCACCAGGCCCCCACTCATGTCTCCCACCACCCCCACCCCCCAGCAGTGCAGGGGCACCCTCCACCAGGCCCCCACTCATGTCTCCCACCACCCCCACCCCCCAGCCACCAGGGGCACCCTCCACCAGGCCCCCACTCATGTCCCCCTGCACCCCTACCCCCCAGCATCCAGGGGCACCCTCCACCAGGCCCCCACTCATGGCCCCTATCACCCCCACCCCCCCCCCGCCACCAGGGGCAGCCTCCACCAGGCCCCCACTCATGTCTCCCACCCACCCCCACACCCCAGCCACCATGGGCAGCCCCCACCAGGCCCCCACTCATGTCCCCTATCACCCCCACCCCCCAGCCACCAGGGGCACCCTCCACCAGGCCCCCACTCAAGTCTACCACCAACCCCACCCCCCAGCCACCAGGGGCAGCCCCCACCAGGCCCCCACTCATGTCTCCCACCCACCCCCACCCCCCAGCCACCATGGGCAGCCCCCACCAGGCCCCCACTCATGTCTCCCACCCACCCCCACCCCCCAGCCACCATGGGCAGCCCCCACCAGGCCCCCACTCATGTCCCCTATCAACCCCACCCCCAGCCACCAGGGGCACCCTCCACCAGGCCCCCACTCATGTCTACCACCACCCCCACCCCCCAGCAGTGCAGGGGCAGCCTCCACCAGGCCCCCACTCATGTCTCCCACCACCCCCACCCCCCAGCCACCAGGGGCACCCTCCATCAGGCCCCCACTCATGTCTCCCACCACCTCCACCCCCCCAGCCACCAGGGGCACCCTCCACCAGGCCCCCACTCATGTCTCCCACCACCCCCACCCCCCAGCCACCAGGGGCACCCTCCACCAGGCCCCCACTCATGTCTACCACCACCCCCACCCCCCAGCCACCAGGGGCAGCCCCCACCAGGCCCCCACTCATGTCTCCCACCCCCCCACCCCCCAGCCACAATGGGCAGCCTCCACCAGGCCCCCACTCATGTCTCCCACCACCCCCACCCCCCAGCAGTGCAGGGGCACCCTCCACCAGGCCCCCACTCATGTCTCCCACCACCCCCACCCCCCAGCAGTGCAGGGGCACCCTCCACCAGGCCCCCACTCATGTCTACCACCAACCCCCACCCCCCGGCCACCAGGGGCAGCCACCACCAGGCCCCCACTCATGTCTCACACCACCCCCACCCCCCAACAGTGCAGGGGTACCCTCCACCAGGCCCCCACTCATGTCTCCCACCCACCCCCACCCCCCAGCCACCAGGGGCAGCCCCCACCAGGCCACCACTCATGTCTCCCACCACCCCCACCCCCCAGCCACCAGGGGCACCCTCCACCAGGCCCCCACTCATGTCTACCACCACCCCCACCCCCCAGCCACCAGGGGCAGCCCCCACCAGGCCCCCACTCATGTCTCCCACCACCCCCACCCCCCAGCCACAATGGGCAGCCTCCACCAGGCCCCCACTCATGTCTCCCACCACCCCCACCCCCCAGCAGTGCAGGGGCACCCTCCACCAGGCCCCCACTCATGTCTCCCACCACCCCCACCCCCCAGCAGTGCAGGGGCACCCTCCACCAGGCCCCCACTCATGTCTACCACCAACCCCCACCCCCCGGCCACCAGGGGCAGCCACCACCAGGCCCCCACTCATGTCTCACACCACCCCCACCCCCCAGCAGTGCAGGGGCACCCTCCACCAGGCCCCCACTCATGTCTCCCACCCACCCCCACCCCCCAGCCACCAGGGGCAGCCCCCACCAGGCCCCCACTCATGTCTCCCACCACCCCCACCCCCCAGCCACCATGGGCAGCCTCCACCAGGCCCCCACTCATGTCTCCCACCACCCCCACCCCCCAGCCACCAGGGGCACCCTCCACCAGGCCCCCACTCATGGCCCCTATCACCCCCACCCCCCCCGCCACCAGGGGCAGCCTCCACCAGGCCCCCACTCATGTCTCCCACCCACCCCCACCCCCCAGCCACCATGGGCAGCCCCAACCAGGCCCCCACTCATGTCCCCTATCACCCCCACCCCCCAGCCACCAGGGGCACCCTCCACCAGGCCCCCACTCATGTCTACCACCACCCCCACCCCCCAGCCACCAGGGCCAGCCCCCACTCATGTCTCCCACCCACCCCCACCCCCCAGCCACCATGGGCAGCCCCCACCAGGCCCCCACTCATGTCTCCCACCACCCCCACCCCCCAGCCACCAGGGGCACCCTCCACCAGGCCCCCACTCATGTCTACCACCACCCCCACCCCCCATCCACCAGGGGTAGCCCCCACCAGGCCCCCACGCATGTCTCCCACCCACCCCCACCCCCCAGCCACCATGGGCAGCCCCCACCAGGCCCCCACTCATGTCTCCCACCCACCCCCACCCCCTAGCCACCATGGGCAGCCCCCACCAGGCCCCCACTCATGTCCCCTATCACCCCCACCCCCCAGCCACCAGGGGCACCCTCCACCAGGCCCCCACTCATGTCTCCCACCACCCCCACCCCCCAGCAGTGCAGGGGCACCCTCCACCAGGCCCCCACTCATGTCTCCCACCCACCCCCCAGCCACCATGGGCAGCCCCCACCAGGCCCCCACTCATGTCCCCTATCACCCCCACCCCCCAGCCACCAGGGGCACCCTCCACCAGGCCCCCACTCATGTCTACCACCACCCCCACCCCCCAGCAGTGCAGGGGCAGCCTCCACCAGGCCCCCACTCATGTCTCCCACCACCCCCACCCCCCAGCCACCAGGGGCACCCTCCAGCAGGCCCCCACTCATGTCTCCCACCACCCCCAGCCCCCAGCCACCAGGGGCACCCTCCACCAGGCCCCCACTCATGGCCCCCTGCACCCAGGTCCTCACAATCACCAACCATGTGCGTAATGGTCAGCCTCCACAGCCAAAAGGCCCTACCAAGTAACCCATTCACCCACATGGAAATGAAAATTACATGTTACACCCCGAACGTACATAAAGCAAATGAACCCATGTCTGTCACACACAATGGTTGCAAATGAATTTGAAAACACCCAACATGACATGCATGAAACCAATGAGATGATACCACAGTGAAGTATGAAAACAAAAATGTATTAAAAAAATATGAACGCAAATGAAATGAAACAAACTACAATGCAAATGAAAAAAAAGAAAAGGTGCATGTCCGTCCCAAAAAATGAAAAACACCAAATCCAAAAAAATGTACTTCAAAGTCACATTAAAAATGAAATCAATCCGACAGAAAAAAAATAAAATCCAAACACCATTGCTCCATGGAGAAGAAAAAATAAAATTAACAAATAAAACAATCCAATGAAGAGTTATGTACAAAATATCCAAGGATCCATGAGCCCAACTGAACAAAGGAAACCTACTAAAAACCCTAACAAAAAAGCAACTATATACAAAAAGTGGAGCTGTGTCCGTCGACTCCAAATCATAAGAATAAACAAATGAAACCTAAAACTAAAGAACTATATACAAAGGCGGCGGGCAACTCCAGCGGCTCACTCCGTAGTGTTCCGGGCCAGGGCATCAACAAACTCCTCGTCTATGTCCCGGAGGCGGTCCTGTTCCATGGCCCCGAGGGTCCGCAGGGACGACGCCATCTGCTCCTCCAACCCCCTGCGGATTGCCTCGAGGCACTCGGCCCGCCTCAGGGCCCTCCGCATGGAGTTCTCCGCCCTGACCATCGTGAGCCGCTCCTCTTCCGCCCGCCGCCACTCCGCACCTATCTGCTGGCCCAACCGCAGCCACACGGAAGACACTTCCTGTCCTGGGTCCTCCTGCCCTCCGGTCGATGCCTGCCCCTCCGATGTTGATGGCCCCGAGCCATGATGCCTCCCACGTTGACTCTGCTGCTGCCTCCGACGCAACTGCCTCTGCCAGCACGACGGCATCCAGGCTGATGGAATCCACTGACGCCGTCGTGCACGTGCCCTGCCTGATGATGCCGGCACATCCTCCATCTGCTGGGGTACAGTTGCTGTGGTGTCCACCCCTGCTTGACCTCTGACTCCCGACTGTGGCAGGGATGGGATCCCCACCGAGCTGGCTGCATAGGTCAGGGCAGGTCCACAGGGGGCCCTGGTGGCATCTGGGCCGGAAGACGGCAAGGAGAACGACTGGCGTATAGCCTCCACAGAGGAGGAGAGGGCCGCCAGATTGGCCGACACATGCAGGAAACCCCCGAACATGGAAGATCCCAATTGGGCCACGTCGGCACGGTGCTCTTCGTGATGATGTGCGTGCTCCTCCCGGGAAGCACGCACGTCATCACGAATTGCACCCTCGCGCATCGCAACCCCAATCAGGACCTTCTCCATACGGACACAGGTTCCCTCGTCCGCAGGTGGAGGGGAGTCAGGTGACATGGACATCCCCTCTACCTGCGGACGGGCCTGGGACGGGGCAACCCTGCTGGTGCATGGTGGTGCACTCACAGGGTCAGGGACAGCGACATGCACAGGCCCCTCCACGGTGACCTGTGCTGCCTCCTGCCCCTGGCCCTGGACTGCACCACTTGCACCAGCAGGGATGCCCCCACCAGGCCCCATGTGTGCCCCTGTGGCGGCCTCCTCCTCTGTGGAAACCACCAACCTGGATGGCTCCTCACTGTCTTCCACCGTAGCAGGCCCCTGTGGGGGCTCACCCACCCCTTCCGCTGCAGCCGTGGGGGCATCCCCGCCGCCTTGCTCCACAGCGCCGTCTCCACCCTCTTCTTCACTAGCCGCTGCGTAGAGGGAGACAAAGAACACAAGCATCAGGGTACTGTACAATGGTCCCCTAGACAGGAAGCAATAGCAGATGAGTACCACTGTCAAAGTACACTTCCATCATGTCCCTCCACAACACATGGGTCAGTCCAGGCAAAACACACACAGTAACAGGCATGGTGCATGCCATGGACATTTCCATACATGTCCAATGGACTCTTGAAAGATACAATGATATGGAACTCACATGCATCATGGGTCATGCCTATCACATGCACACACTTCACCTCAGTCACATCCATCTGGCCCCATACACCCCAAACACAGCGGATACAAGGTTAACTAGGCTGCATCAGTGAATCTGTGCATTGTCACACACATGTGTCATGCATCCATGGCATGCACAAGACACAGACACGCAGGTCAGGCACACAGACATGGCTACCATATATGTACCTGCCATCAGCACCCATCCCTCACCCCCACCCATGTCCAGGAACAGAGACTGGCATGCTCTCATGTCTAAAATCTGCATAGGGCTCCCCATGTGGCATTTAAACACATGCAACAACCATGTGGTTCACACATCACTGGTCGCACATGCATTACCATGATGTCCCTGCACACATACATGCATACATGGCCTATGTCACACATACAGGCAAGTATCAGAGAACCAGCACACCGCAATATGCCCTGTCTCACACAGCAATGCTTGGACACTTACCGCTCAACTCCAGACGGGTCTCCCTCTCAAGGATCTGGGTGTGGAGCGCTGGGCGTACGCGTTCCAGGACCCTCATCTGGATGGAACTCATGCGGCCCCGGCCCCCCTCCACGAGGCGCCGGGCCTTCACGAGGGTCCTGGACCTCAAGTCCTCCCAGCGCTTCTTGATCTTCTGGACGTCGCGGGTTGCCACCCCCTCCGCGTTGATGGCAACCACACAGTCGGCCCAGATCCTCTCCCGTCCTTCCTTGCTGGCGCGGGACGATCCAAAGAGGGCATCATACTGCCCCAGGACATGCTCCACCAGGACACCAACTTCGGTGGCAGTGAAGCTGGTGCCCCTCTGCCCCTCTGGCCTGGGGTTGCCACTGGTGCCAGATGTGGAAGTGCCCGACATGGCAACCCCAGAGGCAGGTGTGGGTGGGCAACTGGGTCCTGGGGCTGGACTGTGGAGCGATGTAATCCCAGTCGGGAGTCTTCAGTTCCAGCAGGGGTGGACACAGCAACTGGACCCCTGCAGATGGCTGATGTGCAGGCACCAAATGGCAGGGCACGGTGGCAGCAGGCAGGCAGGCAGCAGCAGATGGCACGTGGGAGGCTGCTCGGGGCACTGGGGGGCAGTAATTAAGCCTTCTGGGCAGGAGCGTGGTCTTCCGTGTGTTTTCGCGTGGCCAGCTTGATACGGAGTGATTTGGCACGTGAAAATCCTGCACGTCAGCGTGAAATTCGAGGAAAGGCCCTTAGCGCGTAAGCGCGTCAGCACGCATACGCGATTCTATTGGACCAAAGGCCCTCAGCGCGTAAGCGCGTCTGTGACGTGACCCGCACGGGTGTTTCCCACACAGCACGTGATGACAGAGCACACGTGGAAAGACTGCACGTCAGAGTGTCATCGCGTGTAATTGGACAGCACGTCAGAGTGTCATCGCATGTAATTGGACAAAAGTGCGCGTACACGCGATTGGCCTATGTATGTGTATATCAGGGGTGTGCGGGCACTTACACACGCAAGTACGTCAGCGCACCTGTATCCCGGGGTGCGCGGGAATTTCCACACGCTATTGGACTGGGTACTGGATTTCAGGGGTGGGCGGGTCACACGCTCGCCTACAACACACGCAACACATAAATTTGCGCGCTAACAAAATAACAAGCTCAGATCCAGGATGAACATACCGTTCCTAGCAGCAGTGGGCGGGGGCTACCAAAGGAGGAGGAGGAGGATAGTCAGGGCCAGAATATTCACACCCAGAACCAGCCTTTTCAGGATGCCTGATGACCAGGTGTATGGGAGGTACAGGTTTCCACCACACATAATACTGGACCTGGTGAGTGAGTTGGAGGATGACCTCACATCACCCACCCTGTGCTCCCAAGCACTCAGCCCCCTGGAGAAGGTCCTCAATGTACTGCACTTCTTAGCCACTGGATCATTTCAGCGGACAAGTGCCATAGTGGGTGGGGTATCACAGGCCACCCAGTCACGCTGCCTACACCAGGTCTTGAACATCATCACTGCACGCCCATCAGTCCGCAGGCACATATACCTGCCCAGAACACCTGCAGAAAGGCATGCTGCCGCCCTGGATTTTTACGGTGTGGCACGATTCCCCAAAGTGCTGGGTGCCATCGACTGCACCCATGTGGCTCTACGTCCCCCCAGGGCATCAGAGCACATCTATAGGAACCGCAAGCACTGGCATTCCATCAACGTGCAGGTAGTATGTAATGCCAAGGGAATCATCACCTCAGTATATGCCAACTATCCCGGGTCCACCCACGATAGCTTCATTTACCGAATGTCCACCCTAAGCCGGGACCTAGAAGCTGGGCGGCATGGCGATACATGGCTGCTTGGTGAGTATGAATGCCACTGCACATGCATGCATGTCAGATACTGAGCAAGGTCACAACCCCACCAATGATACCAATCACCACCTCCACAGGAGACAGTGCCTACCCTCTCAGCCCCCACATGATGACGCCAATTCGGAACCCCACCACACCACCCCAGGTAAGATATAACACAGCCCACATTACAACCCGGGGCATAGTGGAGCGCACATTCGGAGTGCTAAAGTCACGCTTTCGCTCCCTTGACCGTTCTGGCGGGCAGCTGTTGTACGCTCCCCCAGTAGTGTGCAGGATCATAGTGGCAGCATGTGTCCTGCACAACGTTGCAACACGCCGGGGCCTGGCCGTGGACATGGTGGTGGCCCCACATCCCCAACCACATGCACAGCCGCTGCGCATGGGAGGGGAAGGGCACGGGGGGAGGCAGCCCGTACACAGCTAGTGGCTAATTACTTCACATAGAAATCACACCCCTGTGGAGTGCACACTGCCCTGGCACATTCCATCTGACAATCAATGATGACTCAACCTGACACTGATCCTGAATGTCTGGAGAATCAACCGTGAAAACCATATCAGCCTGAGACTGTTCACCTGGAAGTGTTATAATGTGTGCATCCCTACCCACACAGACACCACCAATGCAGTTTTGTGAAGAAACACATTCAAGCAGCTAAAATGAATACCCACTTGCAAAATGCAACAAGAGGACAGTGCCATGTCAGCCAACCCATCCCCAGCACCGCCACACGACACACCGTGCCATGTCATGCTATTTGCAGGTAAACAAAGTAATCCCCACAACATGACACTAGTGTCACAATGTACAGTGTCCCTAATTGAAACTTGCAACACCTGAAATGCTCACAGTAATGCAGGACCAACAACAAACTTGAGCAGGTACTACCATTAACATGACATCACAAATGTAATAAATTAGTAGTCTCACCACCTGGAAATGCCTGCACTCCCACCACTACCAACTGTGCAGTGTTGGCGCCATGTAGAGTTGTAGGTGCACTGCTGCCAACATGGACCCCATCTCCAAACTAGAGGGCCTTGTGTAGACATGAGGAAGGGACCTGCAAATTGGGAGGTAGACACAGATGATGAGTTACACATCAATGCAACATGCAGTGTACAACACAACAGCAATATGCACTAGGAATGTATACACAGTATTGACTAGACTACCCACACATGTAGTGGGAGTCCAATGTCACCATGTACGTCAATGTCACTTGGGCACACCCTTTGCAAGCCCATGGAAACGGGAAGCAGGAGGGGTGTGTGTGACTCAAACCCAAGCATCTGAACCAAATACATGACAAGCCTGCATGTGCCCAGCCACAATGCAGCGTATGCCCACAGGAACCACGGAAGGCAACAAATTGTCCCAAAAAAATTGGGAAAAAAATAATTAAAAATAAAAATAAAAATAAAAATAAAAAAAAATAAAAAATGGCCATTGATGGGCCCGGGGGGGTTGGGGAGGCCACCCAGGAGGTCCGAGGACAGGGTGCACACCAAAACCCACCTGTGTGGATCCTGGGAAAAAAAAACACCTCCATGGGCTCATGGCCCACACGGCTACCCTATTGTGGGAGTATCACTGCTGTCGCTATTATCACCCTGTGCAGCTGCATCCGGAGGTGGTTGCACTATGGGAGGCAGCCCACGCAAGGCCCTAGTCTGCTCCTCCATGGCTGCAAGCATGCGGGTGTGGTAGGTCTCGTTCTGGAGGATGAGTGTGCGGAGGTCCCCATGCAACAACTCACGGGATGCCCGGACCTCCGCCCTCGTTGCCTGCATCTCAGCTGAGAGCGTACGGGTGAGACGCTCCAGCTGCTGTTCTGTCCTTTGGTGTGTTGAAGCCTCAAGCTCAACAAGAGTCGTCCTGAGGTGAAGGAGCTCCTGCCTCAGGGCTTCCCTGTGGCCCTGGGACTCTATGGAGATGGCCTCCTGCAGAGTCGCCAGTGCCGCCCGCCTGTCCCTGTTGGACGCCAACATGTCCTCCCTGTGTGACTGGCAGATGGAGTCGGTTGCCTGCTGTAGTCGCTCCATCAGCCTTTCAGGGGGGACAATGGAAGTGGCCACTCTATCCATGGCCTGAGCCATCATCTCGGATGATGCTGCCTGTTGGGTTGCCATACCGTAAATGGATTGCTCCCCTGCGGTATTTCCAGGTGGCGTACGGCCACCACGTCGGCGGGCACCACACCTGTCTGGGGCAAGGCGAACTGCGCCTTGCTGTGCCGGCACTGCCTGAGGCTGCAGGACTGCATTCCCCCTCTGATCTGCTGGCCCAGGAACAGGATCAGATGTCGCGGAGTGTGACCCTGCATCCGTAACCACCAAAGGCGTAGCTGCCAACACTGACATCCCCATTGAGGGTTCTGACCCTGGTGCAGGTGGGTGGGACAGAACAGAATCCCTCCCTGGAACACTCACCTGCGACGGCACGTAGGTCTCATCATCCGAATCAACACCTGAGTGCAGCTCGGGGGAGGTGCAGCCAGAGACACCCCTTGAGAGCACGACCTGCAGCACTTGTGGGTTCTCACCCACCACCACACCACGTCCCTCACTGGTGGTTGGTCGGCCCTCGGACCCCTCCTGGGTCTGCACCATCTCCACAACCCCAGCAGTATCAGGTGCGTCTTCCCCTGCAAAGACATAAAAACAAAGAAATGGAAACAGGCATTAGCACCATGGCACACAATGAGGGCTGAGAAGCAAGAGAACCAGTACTTGATTGACACATGTCCCACATGACTAAAACCCTCCCATGCATGCACCCTCACTGCGTATGAAGGGGAGGCAAATGGCACACATTGATGACACCAAGATGGAAGATGAACACATTTTCTGCATGCTGCCTGGCAGTGGCATCACACATTGGCCTGTGATTGCCAGGTGAAACACACATGCCATCACACAGATGGCATGTACCATTGCTATTGAGTGAAGATGGAGAGGAGGGCAGCACCTATTCATTCAGTCCAGTTCCCGCATGTAATAGCTTTTCTAATTCAAACAGGTCAGATTTTTCTCCTGGAGCTGCCAGTCCAAAATGGTCCAATTGCACAGGGACATGTGTGAACAAATGATATCCAGGTAACAAAGTCACTCCACTTTACCATAGCCATGTCAGACATGTGACTAGAGGACTGCGAAATGCCTAGTAAAAGTGGTGGAATGCAAACAATCTGACTAAATGAACAGTGAAAAATAAGCAACAATGTTGTGGCAAGGTGACACTTCAAGGGCAACTGGCGTGCAGTTGGGCTAGATGTCTACTGTTGGCAGAAGGGATACTGCTATGGCCAAATGCAGCTGCGCAGGATGTATTGCATGAAGCACATGGCTGACCCATACGACTCAGGCGCACACACTCTCACCTGGCACACAAACAGAAGCCCTCACACACACACCATGCACATGGATGACACACACATGCATGTGCACTCACCGGACAATGCCTCGTAATCAGGCAGATCTCCCACGCCTTGGATCTGTTCCTCCGTGACGTAGGTCCCAGCGACTGACTCATGTGGAGTGAGTTCCATGTCTACTACTGGAGACCCACCTCCAGTCACTAGAGTTGCGGCATGACTTGAGGCCAGCTTACTCTTTGCCCTGCGCTTTAGGTCATTCCAGCGCTTATAGCAATCATTGGCTGTGCGCCTCACGATTCCAAGGGCACTTACGATGTCCGCAACGGTCTGCCAGTGTGCCTGGCGTTGTGCAGGTGTGGTCTTGGATCCTGCAACAATGACCATCTCGTTATCATGTGCGGACACATACTCGACAAGTGCATTCAGTTCATCATCCGTGAAGCTGGGCTTCCTCGACGGGCTGGACTGTGTAGCCGTGTCTGGGGCATCAGCCTGTGCCGGACAAGCACTCTTCCTCTTCCGCTTGGAAGGTGGTGGTGATCCTGAGTGTCCTGCGCCGCTCTGGACACTAGGGGCAGGAGCCCTGGTGGACTCTGTATCAGGAGTGTGGGATTGCACACTCAGCATGGGAGTTGGTGCAGGCATTGGCTCAAGTGTAATGGTGTCAGGGGGAATGTCAACAGGATGGACTAGGACGACACTGTCCTGGCTGGGTGTGTGAGAGCTGGGGTGGATGGAGCCGCAGCTGCCCCTGCAGCCTCTCCGCCCTGCCTACTTGGGGCAGCAGATGACCTTGCTGCCCCAGATGCACGTGGCATGATGACATCAACGTGCACCAGCGCACGTGTCATAGGCCTGCTGACCTGGAAGTCAGCCATGGAGTCAGCCAGGTCTGGTGCCACAATGGGCTGGTCCAACAAGGTCTGAGCATGGATGGTGTCAGCCACATCAGCCTCAACGGGAGGGGGGGGGATTATGGGTGCCCTTGACTGGTCCTCCACACATGGGGGGACAGGCTCACCCTGCAAGTAACGACCACGTCCCCTACCGGATCCACCACGGCCACCACTTGTGGCTCTTCCACCTTTGCCACCCTTACGGAATCCTCGCCTCCCAGCCATGGCACTGATGTTAATGTGCGTATGGGAGTGGCTGTAAACTATTGTCCTGGGCAATTGGGGGTCAAAGGGGTTGGGTACCAGATGGTAATTGTACCCTAGTGCTCTAGCAAGGCTGAATGTAACCCCTGGGGAAAGATGACGGGTCACGCTACGCACAGGAGCCCCAAAAAAGGGAGATGACGTGCACGCAACCCCTCCTAGACCACGTGTGCAGAAAGAAAAACCTGCACTACGCTGTGGCACCCAGTAACACAAGAATGAACGTATGCGTGTCACACGCAGCCTAGAATGACCTCTGAAGGGGTAGGCGACACACGGGGCAAGCACAGATGTTAGATACGTGCGTGACTCACCGTCTGCCAGGTAAAAGAGCGTGAAAAAGGAGCGCGTTTGGTTGGCAACACCCCCGCCAAAAGAAGATTTGTACGCTGTCTGAGGAGACAGGACAACAGTAGAAGGGAACACTGTTTGAGGGAACAGGCCCAGGTAAACCAGTAAAAGAGAAAAAAGAGAAAAAGCTGTCAGAGGTAACAGGGAATACGAACTTGAAACGCCGTGAAGTAAATCGCGTGTGAAACGACAAGAAGTACAGAATTCACCCACTCGCTCTCCACGAAAAGCACGTACAAGGAAATGGTGTTCTACACGTACCATTTATACAGGCCCACACGTCCAGCGTCACTTACGCGGCGTGTACGCGCTAGGGCCATTTCCACCAATTACACGCTTTGTCACTGCCGCGTGTACGCGCTAGGCCCATTCCCACCAATTACACGCTTTGACACTCGGACGTGTCTTTCATTTTTTTAACACGCAACATTTTCAAACGTGTGCCCAATTCAACGTGCACGTGACTTCATAGACGCGCATACGCTGGCGACGCCTTTACGTGCTAAGGGCCTTTGGTCCAATGACATCGCATATGCGTGCTGCCGTGCATACGCGCATGGCCCTTTCCTCGTATTACACGCGGACGTGCAGTTTTTCACGCGCGCTGAAATGCGCCTGCACGTCTGTACGCGTCACGTCACAGGGGCGCTTGCGCTTGAGGGGCCTTCTGTCCAATGAAAATGCGTATGCGTGCAGACGCGCTTACGCGCTAAGGGCCTTTCCTCGAATTACACGCTGACGTGCAGATTTTTCACGTGCCAAATCACTCCGTATCAAGCTGGCCACGCGTATGCACACGGAAGACCACGCTCCTGCCCAGAAGGCCGAACTACTGCCCCCCAGAGCCCCGAGCACGCTCCCACCTGTCATCTGCTGCTGCCTGACTGCCTGCTGCCCACGTGCACTGCCATTTGCTGCCTGCACATCAGCCAGGGGTGCTGTTGCTGTGACCACCCCTGCTGGAACCGAAGACTCCCGACTGGGATTCCATCGCTCCACAGCCCAGCCCCAGGACCCAGTTGCCCACCCACTCCTGCCTCTGGGGTTGTCATGTCGGGGCAAACACCATCTGTGACCACTGACAACCCCCGGCCAGAGAGGCAGAGGGGCACCAGCTTCAGTGCCACCGAAGTTGGTGTCCTGGTGGAGCAAGTCCTGGGGCAGTATGATGCCCTCTTCGGAAGTTCCCGCGCCGACAAGGAAGGACGGACTCGGATCTAGACTGACATCGTGACTGCCATCAACGCGGAGGGGGTGGCAGTCCGCGACTTACAACATGTCAGGAAGCGCTGGGAGGACTTCAGGTCCAGGACCCTGAACAAGGCCCGGCGCCTCTTGAAGGCAGCGGATGCCAAGGGGCGCCGGGGCCACTTGTCGGAAGAACAGATGAGGGTCCTGGAACGCATATCCCCAGCGCTCCACGTCCAGGTCCTAGAGAAGCAGACCCGTCTGGAGTCGAGCGGTGAGTGTACATGCATCCTGATTGTGAGCAGTGCGTGTGGTGATTATTCGGTAGTGTCCAGGTTGCACATCTGTTTGTATGGGGTCGAGTATGGGTGGGGGTGTACAGGGCCGTGGGGCTGACACATGCGAGGGCTGTAATGTGTGAGACATGGATGGTGCTTGTGTGTGTAGGCTTGCA
This sequence comes from Ambystoma mexicanum, assembly GCF_040938575.1. Lineage (NCBI taxonomy): Eukaryota > Metazoa > Chordata > Amphibia > Caudata > Ambystomatidae > Ambystoma > Ambystoma mexicanum. Next base: position 1,319,754,078 of record NC_090930.1, read on the forward strand.
TGCCAAATGCAGTTGTGTGGGCACACATGTTTGGATGAATGTGTATGTAAGTACACATGTCCGTGATGTCACGCATGTATGTTGTTTTCGGCTGCATGTATCAGCACTGTGTACATGTGCATGTGTGTGTATTTGACAAGGGTGCAACAGTGATGCAACATGGATGCATGTGACAGCGGTATGTGGAAGCCTGATTGGCAGATGTGACATGGATGCCCGTCTGAACAGTGCGACACTTGGCAGAGGTGTACACATGCATGCAAGTGTGGTGGTGTGTGTACATGTGTGGTGCACTTCCTGTGTTGCATGTGATGTCGGGCTCACCTTTGGCTGCTCATGCTGTTGTATGTGTAGGGATGGTGGTGGCAGTTGCGATATGGCTGTGGTATGGCTCATGTGTGCGAGTTGTAATGACATGTGTGTTGGGGATTGTGATGACATGTCTGAGGTTTGCCAATGCCACTCATGTGCAACTGTCATGTGTGTATGTGTCCATTGTACAGTACCCTGATGCCTGTGTTTTGTTTCTCCCTGTCTGCAGCGTCAACTGATGAAGAGGGCGGAGAAGGTGCTGTGGAGCACAGCGGCGGGGATCCCACCGCCAGCCGGAGACGCAAGGCCCGGCTCCCCTCCCGTGTTGTCATCTCGTCGGGGAGTGAGGAGTCCGGTGCCGCGTCCCACGCCGCAGCTGCCGGGGGGAGGTCCAAGAGGCGGAGGTTGGAGTTGGACTCCTCGGCAGCAGAAGGGGCAGCTGGGACCCCACAGGGCCCAACAGGGGAAGATGGCACGGAGTCATCCAGGTTGGTGGGGGGTTTGGTGGAGGAGGAGGCCGTGCAAGCACCAGAGACGGGGTCTGGAGGTGGGGATCCCACTGGTGGTAATGGTGCAGTGCAGGACCAGGGACAGGAGGCAGCACAGGCCGCCGCGGAGGTGCCTGTGTGCAATCCTGTCCCCGATCCTGTCCCTGCATCATCTTGCACCAGCAGGGATGCCTACGTCCAGACCCGTTTTCAGGCAGGGGATGAGCTGACGTCAACTGGCCTTCCTCTGCCTGCGGATGTGGCTATCCAGGTCCGGGTTGAGCCTGTCCTGGCTGGTGTGGCGTTGCGTCAACGGGCCATGCGAGGTGACCTGCAGTCTTTTCATGGAGAGACTGCACGTCATCTCGAATGGCTCGTTGACCACGTCAGCCTGCTGGGACAGGTCACCCAGGCCGGATTCCTCCGTCTGGTGGGGCTTGCTCCGACCCCCTCCTCAACTGGACCCCCTACGCGCCAGTCGTCCTCTGTGCCATCTTCCCACCCATCAGTCACCTGGGTGCCCTGTGGAGCTGCCTCTGACGGTGCGGCCAGGCTGGTGGAGGAGGCATCCCTGCCACAGTCGGGAGTCGGACGTCCAGCAGGGGTGGCCACATCTACGACTGCACCCCAGCCGGCGGAGGATGTGCAGGCAGCAGGAGGCAGTGCACGGGCAGAGGCAGAGCAGCGGCAGCAACATGGTGGGAGCCATGAAGGCTCGGGGCCTTCGACATCGGAGGGGCAGGCATCGGCCGGAGGGCAGGAGGACCCAGGACAGAGAGTGTCTTCCGTGTGGCAGCGGTTGGGCCACGCCATAGATGCGGAGCGGCGGCGGGCGGAAGAGGCGCGGCTCACAATGGTCAGGGCGGAGAACTCCATGTGGAGGGCCCTGAGGCGGGCCGAGTGCCTCGAGGCAATCCGCAGGGGGTTGGAGGAGGACACGGCGTCGTCCCTGCCGACCCTCGGGGCCATGGAACAGGACCGCCTCCGGGACATCGAACAGGAGTTCGATGATGCCCTGGCCCGGAACACCACGGAGTGAGCCGCTGGACTTGCCCGCCGCCTTTGTATATAGTTCTTTAGTTTTAGGTTTCCTTTGTTTGTTCTTATGATTTGGAGTCGACGGACACTGCTCCACTTTTTGTATATAGTTGCATTTTAGTTAGGGTTTTTTGTAGGTTTCCTTTGTTCAGTTGGGCTCATGGACCCTTGGAAGTTTTGTACATAGTTCTTCATTGGATTGATTTTATTTTTCATTTGACTTTGGACAACATTTTTTTGGATTAGGATTTGGTGTTTTTATTTTTTTAAACGGACATGCAGCTTATCTTTTTTCATTGCCATTGTAGTTTGTTTCACTTCTTTTGCATTCTTATTTTTTTTAATACAATTTTGTTTTCATACTTCACTGTGTGGTATCATCTCATTGGTTTCATGCATGTCATGTTGGGTGTTTTCCCATTCAATTGCAACCATTGTGTGTGACGGACATGGGTTCATTAGCTTTATGAACATTGGGGGTGTAACATGTAATTTCCATTTCCATGTGGGTGAATGGGTTACTTGGTAGGGCTTTTTGGCTGTGGAGGCTGACCATAACGCACATGATGGGGGATTGTGAGGACCTGGTGGAGGCTGCCCATGGTGGCTGGGGGGTGGGGGTGGTGGAAGACATGAGTGTGGGCCTGGTGGAGGGTGCCCCTGCACTGCTGGGGGGTGGGGGTGGTGGGAGACATGAGTGGGGGCCTGATGGAGGCTGCCCATGGTGGCTGGGGGGTGGGGGTGGTGGGAGACATGAGTGGGGGCCTGGTGGAGGGTGCCCCTGCACTGCTGGGTGGTGGGGGTGGTGGGAGACATGAGTGGGGGCCTGGTGGAGGGTGCCCCTGCACTGCTGGGGGGTGGGGGTGGTGGGAGACATGAGTGGGGGCCTGGTGGAGGTTGCCCCTGGTGGCTGGGGGTGGGGGTGGTGGGAGACATGGGTGGGGGCCTGGTGGAGGGTGCCCCTGCACTGCTGGGGGGTGGGGTGGTGGGAGACATGAGTGGGGGCCTGGTGGAGGGTGCCCCTGCACTGCTGGGGGGGTGGGGGTGGTGGGAGACATGAGTGGGGGCCTGGTGGAGGGTGCCCCTGCACTGCTGGGGGGTGGGGGTGGTGGGAGACATGAGTGGGGGCCTGGTGGAGGGTGCCCCTGCACTGCTGGGGGGTGGGGGTGGTGGGTGACATGAGTGGGGGCCTGGTGGAGGCTGCCCCTGCACTGCTGGGGGGTGGGGGTGGTGGGAGACATGAGTGGGGGCCTGGTGGAGGGTGCCCCTGCACTGCTGGGGGGTGGGGGTGGTGGGAGACATGAGTGGGGGCCTGATGGAGGCTGCCCCTGGTGGCTGGGGGGTGGGGGTGGTGGGAGACATGAGTGGGGGCCTGGTGGAGGGTGCCCCTGCACTGATGGGTGGTGGGGGTGGTGGGAGACATGAGTGGGGGCCTGGTGGAGGGTGCCCCTGCACTGCTGGGGGGTGGGGGTGGTGGGAGACATGAGTGGGGGCCTGGTGGAGGCTGCCCCTGGTGGCTGGGGGTGGGGGTGGTGGGAGACATGAGTGGGGGCCTGGTGGAGGGTGCCCCTGCACTGCTGGGGGGTGGGGTGGTGGGAGACATGAGTGGGGGCCTGGTGGAGGGTGCCCCTGCACTGCTGGGGGGGTGGGGGTGGTGGGAGACATGAGTGGGGGCCTGGTGGAGGGTGCCCCTGCACTGCTGGGGGGTGGGGGTGGTGGGAGACATGAGTGGGGGCCTGGTGGAGGGTGCCCCTGCACTGCTGAGGGGTGGGGGTGGTGGGAGACATGAGTGGGGGCCTGGTGGAGGCTGCCCCTGCACTGCTGTGGGGTGGGGGTGGTGGGAGACATGAGTGGGGGCCTGGTGGAGGGTGCCCCTGCACTGCTGGGGGGTGGGGGTGGTGGGAGACATGAGTGGGGGCCTGGTGGAGGGTGCCCCTGCACTGCTGGGGGGTGGGGGTGGTGGGAGACATGAGTGGGGGCCTGGTGGAGGGTGCCCCTGCACTGCTGAGGGGTGGGGGTGGTGGGAGACATGAGTGGGGGCCTGGTGGAGGGTGCCCCTGCACTGCTGGGGGGTGGGGGTGGTGGGATACATGAGTGGGGGCCTGGTGGAGGGTGCCCCTGCACTGCTGGGGGGTGGGGGTGGTGGGAGACATGGGTGGGGGCCTGGTGGAGGGTGCCCCTGGTGGCTGGGTGGTGGGGGTGGTGGGAGACATGAGTGGGGGCCTGGTGGAGGGTGCCCATGGTGGCTGGGGGTGGTGGGAGACATGAGTGGGGGCCTGGTGGAGGGTGCCCCTGCACTGCTGGGGGGTGGGGGTGGTGGGAGACATGAGTGGGGGCCTGGTGGAGGCTGCCCCTGGTGGCTGGGGGGTGGGGGTGGTGGGAGACATGAGTGGGGGCCTGGTGGAGGGTGCCCCTGCACTGCTGGGGGGTGGGGGTGGTGGGAGACATGAGTGGGGGCCTGGTGGAGGGTGCCCCTGCACTGCTGGGGGGTGGGGTGGTGGGAGACATGAGTGGGGGCCTGGTGGAGGGTGCCCCTGCACTGCTGGGGGGTGGGGGTGGTGGGAGACATGAGTGGGGGCATGGTGGAGGGTGCCCCTGCACTGCTGGGGGGTGGGGGTGGTGGGAGACATGAGTGGGGGCCTGGTGGAGGGTGCCCCTGCACTGCTGGGGGGTGGGGGTGGTGGGAGACATGAGTGGGGGTCTGGTGGAGGGTGCCCCTGCACTGCTGGGGGGTGGGGGTGGTGGGAGACATGAGTGGGGGCCTGGTGGAGGGTGCCCCTGCACTGCTGGGGGGTGGGGGTGGTGGGAGACATGAGTGGGGGCCTGGTGGAGGGTGCCCCTGCACTGCTGGGGGGTGGGGGTGGTGGGAGACATGAGTGGGGGCCTGGTGGAGGGTGCCCCTGCACTGCTGGGGGTTGGGGTGGTGGGAGACATGAGTGGGGGCCTGGTGGAGGGTGCCCCTGCACTGCTGGGGGGTGGGGGTGGAGGGAGACATGGGTGGGGGCCTGGTGGAGGGTGCCCCTGGTGGCTGGGTGGTGGGGGTGGTGGGAGACATGAGTGGGGGCCTGGTGGAGGGTGCCCCTGGTGGCTGGGGGGTGGGGGTGGTGGGAGACATGAGTGGGGGCCTGGTGGAGGGTGCCCCTGCACTGCTGGGGGGTGGGGGTGGTGGGAGACATGAGTGGGGGCCTGGTGGAGGGTGCCCCTGCACTGCTGGGGGGTGGGGGTGATAGGGGACATGGGTGGGAGCCTGGTGGAGGGTGCCCCTGGTGGCTGGGGGGTGGGGTTGCAGGGGGACATGAGTGGGGGCCTGGTGGAGGGTGCCCCTGGTGGCTGGGGGGTGGGGGTGATAGGGGCCATGGGTGGGGGCCTGGTGGAGGGTGCCCCTGGTGGCTGGGGGGTGGGGGTGATAGGGGCCATGGGTGGGGGCCTGGTGGAGGGTGCCCCTGGATGCTGGGGGGTGGGGGTGCAGGGGGACATGAGTGGAGGCCTGGTGGAGGGTGCCCCTGCACTGCTGGGGGGTGGGGGTGGTGGGAGACATGGGTGGGGGCCTGGTGGAGGGTGCCCCTGGTGGCTGGGTGGTGGGGGTGGTGGGAGACATGAGTGGGGGCCTGGTGGAGGGTGCCCCTGGTAGCTGGGGGGTGGGGGTGGTGGGAGACATGAGTGGGGGCCTGGTGGAGGGTGCCCCTGCACTGCTGGGGGGTGGGGGTGGTGGGAGACACGAGAGGGGGCCTGGTGGAGGGTGCCCCTGCACTGCTGGGGGGTGGGGGTGGTGGGAGACAAGAGTGGGGGCCTGGTGGAGGGTGCCCCTGCACTGCTGGGGGGTGGGGGTGGTGGGAGACATGAGTGGGGGCCTGGTGGAGGGTGCCCCTGCACTGCTGGGGGGTGGGGGTGATAGGGGACATGGGTAGGGGCCTGGTGGAGGGTGCCCCTGGTGGCTGGGGGGTGGGGGTGCAGGGGGACATGAGTGGGGGCCTGGTGGAGGGTGCCCCTGGTGGCTGGGGGGTGGAGGTGATAGGGGCCATGGGTGGGGGCCTGGTGGAGGCTGCCCCTGGTGGCTGGGGGGTGGGGGTGATAGGGGCCATGGGTGGGGGCCTGGTGGAGGGTGCCCCTGGATGCTGGGGGTTGGGGGTGCAGGGGGACATGAGTGGGGGCCTGGTGGAGGGTGCCCCTGCACTGCTGGGGGGTGGGGGGGGGTGGGAGACATGGGTGGGGGCCTGGTGGAGGGTGCCCCTGGTGGCTGGGTGGTGGGGGTGGTGGGAGACATGAGTGGGGGCCTGGTGGAGGGTGCCCCTGGTGGCTGGGGGGTGGGGGTGGTGGGAGACATGAGTGGGGGCCTGGTGGAGGGTGCCCCTGCACTGCTGGGGGGTGGGGGTGGTGGGAGACACGAGTGGGGGCCTGGTGGAGGGTGCCCCTGCACTGCTGGGGGGTGGGGGTGGTGGGAGACATGAGTGGGGGCCTGGTGGAGGGTGCCCCTGGTGGCTGGGTGGTGGGGGTGGTGGGAGACATGAGTGGGGGCCTGGTGGAGGGTGCCCCTGGTGGCTGGGGGGTGGGGGTGGTGGGAGACATGAGTGGGGGCCTGGTGGAGGGTGCCCCTGCACTGCTGGGGGGTGGGGGTGGTGGGAGACATGAGTGGGGGCCTGGTGGAGGGTGCCCCTGCACTGCTGGGGGGTGGGGGTGGTGGGAGACATGAGTGGGGGCCTGGTGGAGGGTGCCCCTGCACTGCTGGGGGGGTGGGGGTGGTGGGAGACATGAGTGGGGGCCTGGTGGAGGGTGCCCCTGCACTGCTGGGGGGTGGGGGTGATAGGGGACATGGGTGGGGGCCTGGTGGAGGGTGCCCCTGGTGGCTGGGGGGTGGGGGTGCAGGGGGACATGAGTGGGGGCCTGGTGGAGGGTGCCCCTGGTGGCTGGGGGTTGGGGGTGATAGGGGCCATGGGTGGGGGCCTGGTGGAGGGTGCCCCTGGATGCTGGGGGGTGGGGGTGCAGGGGGACATGAGTGGGGGCCTGGTGGAGGCTGCCCCTGCACTGCTGGGGGGTGGGGGTGGTGGGAGACATGGGTGGGGGCCTGGTGGAGGGTGCCCCTGGTGGCTGGGTGGTGGGGGTGGTGGGAGACATGAGTGGGGGCCTGGTGGAGGCTGCCCCTGGTGGCTGGGGGGTGGGGGTGGTGGGATACATGAGTGGGGGCCTGGTGGAGGGTGCCCCTGCACTGCTGGGGGGTGGGGGTGGTGGGAGACATGAGTGGGGGCCTGGTGGAGGGTGCCCCTGCACTGCTGGGGGGTGGGGGTGGTGGGAGACATGAGTGGGGGCCTGGTGGAGGGTGCCCCTGCACTGCTGGGGGGTGGGGGTGGTGGGAGACATGAGTGGGGGCCTGGTGGAGGCTGCCCCTGCACTGCTGGGGGGTGGGGGTGGTGGGAGACATGAGTGGGGGCCTGGTGGAGGGTGCCCCTGGTGGCTGGGGGGTGGGGGTGGTGGGAGACATGAGTGGGTGCCTGGTGGAGGCTGCCCCTGCACTGCTGGGGGGTGGGGGTGGTGGGAGACATGCATTGTTGATCAGTAGTGCAAGGTGAAATGTGGGTTGGCTGGGGAGCATGCCCATTGTGGATGGGCTGCCTGCGGGACATGAGCAGGGGTGCAGGGTAGTCCCCCGTGGTGTGAGCTGCCTGCAGGGGCCGTGGAGGTTGTGGAGCGTACACCTGGGAGGACCCACACGGCCAATTCACGTGTAGTACTCCCCAGAACCCCTGAAATACACATACCCTGCTGAAATCGCGTGTGGAACTTCCCGCGCACCCCTGAAATACAGGTACCCTGCTGAAATCGCGTGTGGAACTTCCCGCGCACCCATGGAATACACGTACCCTGCTCGCACTGGGCCAATCGCGTGTGGAACTTCCCGCGCACCCCTGGAATACACGTACCCTGCTGAAATCGCGTGTGGAACTTCCCGCGCACCCATGGAATACACGTACCCTGCTCGCACTGGGCCAATCGCGTGTGGAACTTCCCGCGCACCCCTGAAATACACGTCCCCTGCTGGAATCGCGTGTGGAACTTCCCGCGCACCCCTGGAATACACGTACCCTGCTGAAATCGCGTGTGGTACTTCCCGCGCACCCATGGAATACACGTACCCTGCTCGCACTGGCACAATCGCGTGTGGAACTTCCCGCGCACCCCTGGAATACACGTACCCTGCTGAAATCGCGTGTGGTACTTCCCGCGCACCCATGGAATACACGTACCGTGCTCGCACTGTGCCAATCGCGTGTGGAACTTCCCGCGCACCCCTGAAATACACGTACCCTGCTGTAATCGCGTGTGGAACTTCCCGCGCACCCCTGGAATACACGTACCCGGCTGAAATCGCGTGTGGAACTTCCCGCGCACCCATGGAATACACGTACCCTGCTTGCACGGGGCCAAACGCGTGTGGTACTTCCCGCGCACCCCTGGAATACACGTACCCTGCTGAAATCGCATGTGGAACTTCCCGCACACCCATGGAATACACATACCCTGCTCGCACTGTGCCAATCGCGTGTGGAACTTCCCGCGCACCCCTGAAATACACGTACCCTGCTGAAATCGCATGTGGAACTTCCCGCGCACCCATGGAATACACGTACCCTGCTGAAATCACATGTGGAACTTCCCGCGCACCCATGGAATACACGTACCCTGCTTGCACTGGGCCAAACGCGTGTGGAACTTCCCGCGCACCCCTGAAATACACGTTCCCCGCTTGGCGTTTGCTGTTTGCCAGCCCGGTGAGCTGGTCCAGGGTTAGCGCAGCCCTTTGCGATGATTTAGCAATTTTGATGGCTTTTCCTTGCGCGAGGGCGTTCTTGGGGGCGTTACTGGCGCTGCTGCAGGGTCGCTGCGATTCTCTGCGCCACGGCTGGTTTGGGAGCCTAAAATCCATGAATACGCTGTGCGCGGAAATCGGTTTTAGCGCACGTGCCTGGCGCAGACAATCGCACGCGGACACTCTGCGCCAGCCGCTTGCGACACTTTTCTGCGAAATTCTATGAATTACCCTGCATATGGAATCATGCACACAGCTACTGCTAAGTCTTATTTTTAGCTAGCTTAAAAATGACAATTGCACTGTCTAAACCTCTCCCCATATTATCAGTACTGTAATGGTAGATGCACAAATAAAAGAGAAAAATAAAACACACTATCCGTCTGCTTTCAGATATTTTTTGTGTATTATAAAAATTACATTTCAACACGATCTTACTCTTTTTACAGAAATAAATGGAAATTGCACAGTAACAACCTTATCTGTAACAAAATGAGAAGAGAGCTGCGAGAACATACTCAATTCACAACATTAAAACTGGTGATAAAACACTGGAGTTCCCTCTTCCACGCTGACTGAATAGTTTTGCACACATACACACTGCCCCCACACGCTGTAATATAATTACCAGGCCTGTCCAGCATGTGAAGTTCGTCGGCTGGTCACCTTCTGGAAGTGGTTCAATGAATTCTTCTTAAATCACCCCAGCAAGGACGAGCATCTGCCGTCACTCAAACCGGGGCTTATTGACTGGAATTCCCAGTCTCTGCAGCACTGCACTGGGATCTGCTTTTTCAATCAGGAAAATCCCCAGCCACCAGCCAGGTCTTTCTCCCAGCTGTGTAAAAAGTCTTCTCCTACTCTTTTTCCCCGAGATTTATTAGCAAAGCTCTGTTACAGCCTGCCAAACGAGTTCAACCAATGAAATTCTATCATGTCCTACCCTCCTTTTCTTTAACAATGGCTTGGCTTATACAATTGCAACTGTAACCAAACTGATTTCCTGCTTATTCGAGTCTTTGCTTCCTGCAAATACTGTGGACAGAGCGCAGATAGAAGCAAAGAAAAAAAAATCTGGATGTGCGTTTAAAATTACTTTCAGAGCCTGTCATTTTCCATCCCATTCTGCACTGGAGAACACATTATATTATTAATGAGTAGAATCGTTAGTATTGTTAATAAGGTTAGTTCATTAATCCTCAAATGTGTCTCCTGCAACAGAGGAATTTCAGGTGAGAAAAAAAAATATATGCTTTTAACTGTGAAAAAAAATGATTTGCATTTTAGATGCAGAAATCGTTTTTGACTGAATAGCCTGTTTTCATTTACATGTCCATTTCACACTGGCAACACATGCCTTGCTGTACCGCATTATAGCAATGCACCAAACCCATGCAGTGGTGCTGCATAAAAATAATGCTAAACACTCTTACAAGTCAATGTATGGCTCACAGCTCAGATATGATGGTTGATGTTTTTATGGAATTATCAGTGGTTACATATTTGACGGGTATGTCTAAGGGGGGATTTCATTCAATGGTTGCCATGGTGGTGTTCTCCATCTTCAATGTGGTTTTTTTTCGGAAACACCAAATGCATGTCTTTTAGGTTCTAATGGATGCACACAAATTTGCTCTTCAACTGGCACATTCTCAGGGTGGTTTTGTGGACACAGTGGATTGGCCCATTGTCGTCAGTGAATGGCACCTGGGATTTGGCTGGATCGTGTGCACTCCACAGGGGTAGGATTGTAGGTAGAAAATGATTAGGTGTGTGCAGCCGCTCCACGTGCCCTTTGACCAGCCATATGCAAGGGGGTTGCCTGTGGAGGTGGATGGTGGGCCAACACCATGTCCACCAGGATGCCATGCTGTGCTGCAACATTGTGCAGGACACATGCAGCCACAATGATACTGCAGACTACTGGTGGTGCATATAGCAACACACCACCAGAGTGGTCAAGGGAGCAGAAACGTGACTTGAGCACTCTGAATGTCACTCCACTATGCCCCGAGTCACAATATGGGTTTGTTTGTTTATTTTTCTTATATAGCGCACCTGACCCAGGGGTATCTGGGCGCTCTTCAAGGCATGACATGTTACAGACATAAGCAAAGTACAACGAATATAGTAGCATACATTAGAATAGCGAAGGAGGACATGCATGGAAGACATGAACAGGTGCACATAGAAAGGAGGGTAACAACTTATTCAGTCTAGTGCATTCAGATGATGGCATAGCTAAGGCAGGGAGCGTGCTAGCTAGTTTTACTGAGTAGCCAAGAGATACTGAAGTTGGAAAATACTTGGATAGATTTAATGTCAGAGGGGAGGGTATTCCACAGATGGGAGGCCATAACTGGGAAGCTAGAGCCACCTGATTTTTTCAGGTTGAATCTTGGGACCACCAAGCACGATGAGTTGGATGATCTGGTGGTACATGTGGAGGATGTTAGGTTGAATTTTTCGGTAAAATATGAAGGGGCTAAGTGGTTTAGCGCTTTAAAAGTGAGACATTGGGCCTCATTACGACCCAGGCGGTATGGGGTTAACGGCGCCGGTAGAGCTGCCGGCGTCGTTAACCCCATACTGCCTCATTATTTAGTCCGCTCGCGGGACCCGCTCAGGATGTCTGGTTTTACCAGACGTCCTTAGCGGGTCCCGCGAGCGGCCCAGCATGCTAACAACGGGCCCGTCATTAACAGGCCCGTTGTTAGCATGCTCCCCATTCCCAGTGAGCTCTATGGGGGCTCAAATGGGAGTGGGTATGGACCGGGTCTGGGTTACCTGGATGGGGAAATGCCGGGCCCTCATAGGTCGGAATGGGCCGGTATTTCCCCATTCAGGGAACCCGGACCCGGACTCGAGTTTGGGGGTAGCCATGCCTTTATTAAGGGCATGGATTCCTCCAAACTCATAATGAGGCCCATAGAGTTTTGAGTTCAATCTTTTCTTTTATGGAGAGCCATTTGCAATGTTTTCTAGTAGCTGATATGTGCTCTCTTCTCGGTAGGTTTAGTGCAGCTCTAAGAGCATTATTCTGTAATATCTGTAGTGCATCATGAAGACCTTTTGTTCCTCATACACAGAGTTAGGACGTGAACTTATATGGGCTAGATGTGTGTGGGGAACAAATAACTCTATAATTCTTGCAACAGTACGTTTACTTCGTATAATTGACTTAGCACTTACCTCTTAAGGTGTCATGTTATGTCCTGATATTAGAAAAATTTCAGGAATTTGCTTTCCCCCGGTGTTACCTTAGGGTTGTATATGCATTGGAATTTCTTTTTTTTTCTTTTAATATGATGATTAGAACGTTTTAAATGTGTCAATTAATAGTTTAGGCATTAACCTTGATTGATCTACTATTTTTTGTTAAGTGATATTTTATATTAGAAAGTTTTAAATGTGTCAATTAATAGTTTAGGCATTAACCTTGTTTGAGTTTTATTTTTTTTGTTAAGTGATGTTTTATATTGTAAAGTTGATGTTATTTTTAAGGTGATATGATGAAATAATTGATGTAAAAAATGTTTTTGTAATGGTGCGTAAGCACCAAACACAAAATAAAAATAGAAAAATACAAAATATCTGTAGTTTGTTGAGTACAGTTTATTAGCGCCTCGGTAGAGACCATTACAGTAGTCCCGTTTGGAAAGTATGAGTGCTCTAGCAAATGTAAGGCAGCTTTCTGTCAACAGAAAATGTTTGCAGGCCCTTAGTAGCTTACCTGTGTAGGCGGTGGCTGAGGCAGTCATATTTACTTGTTTGGAGAGGTTAGAGGTGGCGTCAAGCTAAAATCCTAAAGTTTTTACATCTTTAGCAATTGGAATGGTTTTCCCATCTATGTTAAGCATAGTGTAATTGGGATGTATTTTGTTTATGTTAGCTGGTGAGCTAACCAGAAGGAGTTCTGTTTTGTTATCATTCAGGCAGAGGCCGTGGAAGGGCCATCCATGTCTGAATGATTGTGTAGATTTCGTTCAAACGTTATACATCTGAGTCATAGATGCCTGTGAGGGGCAGGAGTATCTAGGTGTCATCTGCATAGTTTGTATACGTAACACACAGACGGTCCAGTTCATGAAACAACGGCTTTGTAAAGATGTTATACAAAGTTTGTGATAGCATGAGCCTTGGGGCACACCACAGGTAATGGGTATTGGGTCGGCTGAGGCGGACGGCGAGAAGACTTGCATGGTTCTATTGTTAAGGAAGGATTGGATCCACGCGATGGCTTACTTGGAGAAGTGTGCTGCTGAGGCGAGGTGATCACAAAGTTCCTTGTGGTCGACCAGGTCGAATGCCGCAGACAAGTCCAAGAGGAGCAGGATTGCAAGTCTTCCTTTATCTTTGAGACCGTCAATCTGGCTTTTGAGATCAATAAGGGCAGTTTCTGTCCCTTGTTGCAGTCTAAAGCCAGATTGTTTGTTTCCTAGGAGTTGACTGGTCTCTAGATAGTCTTGGATTTGCAGATATGCGACCTTGTCCAGGACTTTTAACAGGAAAGGGACAGTAGTAATAGGTCTGTAGTTTGTGGGGATTATAGGTAGTGGTGTACCTTATCTCAGCAGGTGTGGTGGGGTTGCATATGGGCATCATCATGTATGTGCTCAGGGGGTAGGCACTGTTCCCTGTAGAGGTGAGAATGGTTGTCATTGGCATGTGTTGGTAGTGTCTATTAGTCTGTGGGCAATGTGCTTGCATGTGCATGGCCATTCATACTCACCAATGAGCCATGTGTTGCTATGCTTCCCAGCTTCTAGGGCCCGGTGTAATGGGGACATCCTGAAGGTGTAACTATCATGTGTGCAATCAGTATGGTTGACATACACTTCAGTAATGATGCCCTTCGCATCACACACAACCTAAACATTGATGGAGTGCCAATGTTTTCATTTGCGGTAGATGTGCTCTGTTACTTTAGGTGGACGTTGTGCAACATGGGTGCAATCAATAGCACCTAGCTCTCGGGGAATGTGCGCCACACCATAAAAATCCTGGACCACTGCTTGCCTTTCTGCCGGTGTTCTGGGTATATAGATATGCTGGCGAACAGAAGTTTGTGCAGTTATGCATGCCAACACCTGGTGTAGGCAGTGAGACTAAGTGGCCTGGGAGATATCCCCTACTATGGCGGTGGTCCGCTGTAATGACCCAGTGGCCAAAAAATGCAGAGCAGTTAGCCTCTTTTGCAAGGGGCTCAGTGCTTGGGAGCACACGGTGGTGATGCGAGGTCATGTTCCCACTCGCTGACCAGGACTAGGGTGGCAACCAATACCTGCCATAAACCCGGTCATCAGGCATCCCAAAAAGGCTGGTCTGTGAGTGGAAGATCCGGGCCCTGGCCATCCTTCTCCTGCTGCGGTGAACCAGAATGATTGCTGCAATAAATGGAGCATTCCTCATGGCTGTATCCGTTCATTTGGTGTGTCTTGCGTGCTTTATAGGCAATTGTCCGGGTGCGCATTGACATTTACGCCTGCTATCTCATGGCGTAGGTGTGCCGGGATTTGCGCATGCTTTTTCATGACCCGATGTTCCCAGTTCAATGCCATGAATACATTTATTTTGCACACGTATGGGTGGTGCGATTGCTTGGTGATGGAACGTCCCTCGTTACACCCACATATTTGCTTGTTCTTCCTCATTCTGCGTGTTCCGCCCCGTTTTTAGGTGGCTGCGCAGGCACGGCCCACCCTCTTCTTTGAGTCTTGAGCAAGATGTTCGGCGAGTTGCAGTGATGTGGCGGACCAGCGTGGATTCCTCGCAAGTCCCCGGTAACTCCAATGCATTGCTATCCATGAATCAACAGACAGGGATTTGCGCGCGATTTCACATGCACGTCTCTTTTTTTCTCTGCAGAATATTCCATGAATCGGGCCCTTACATTTTTATTTTAAAAGGGATTACGCAAACATGCAAAACACACACACACACTTCCCAAACACTACACATGTTTTTTCACCAACCCAAGATTTTGCTTTCCTTTTTTGTGAGAGGCCTTTCTCCATTGGCACACACCACGACCACCTGCTTGGAATTGGCCTTTATTTCTTTACAGACAGGGCCTTTACTTAATGTTTAAATAACGATTATGAACCACACCTGCCATTTCCATAGCGCACGTAAATGGTGATAGCTGTTAGATGTGCGATTTTCTAATATGGTGGAATGTATATGTTAACAACAAAAATGCATTCATCTAGTCTATTTTATAGCATTAACAACCTGTTCCACAGGCCATACCATGGGGTAATGACCCAACAGCTCAAGGTAACGGCCCGAGTGAAGCAAGTGCATTTAACAAGGGCACCAGGACTTTAACCCCCGGTATAGCCCATAGAACGGGCTGTTAATGCTATTAGCATCCCGGGTTACCAAAGCGGTAACACAGGGTGTTAAGAATTCAAAGAACAGGACGCGCAAGGTGTCCTATTTATTGAATGAGAATACTGTGACAAGATGGCCGACATGGTTGTAGAATGGCAGAGCTTCATACGGAGCCCCTCTTCCATTTTCACAGCAGCCAGCAAAGCGAGAGGGAAGGAAGCTGCAGATGCGGTGGGCGGCAGCGCCACCACCATCAGGTAAGTGGGGCTGGGGAGTTGGGTTGGGATTAGTTAAAAAAAAAGGATGGGAAAGGGTTGGTGGCAGTGGAGAAGATGGTGGTGTAGGGCGGGGGGCAGCCATCGGTATCCATGAAACCTGATTGGCTGCTTTGCCCGCCCCAGGTGCTAATAAGGTTTTCATATAGGTCAGTGGGAAATGGGAAATATCTGTTTTCAGGCACAAGTAGTGTCACCTATGGTTATTTATCCCTGGACCACACATCTGACCACACAATCAGTATATATACTGAATGGGAAGAATGAATTGAGAGCAGCAAAGGGAAAGTCATTTGGTTTGGGGAGGCCCCTGTGTGGTACATTGATCCTAATTAGGAGTTTGGCAGTGCAGTAAAAAAGAAGTGGTAATTCTGTTACTGCCACTTTGTCAGTGATAACAGAATGACTGTGGTTTGTACCACACCACTGAATTCCGAATTTGAACTTGTAGTGGAGGATTTACCTCCAGCATCATACTGGAGGTAAATCCTCCACTTTATGGTAAAATAATTGGCAGTCTTACTGCATCAGACTTCTTGCTCGTGGTAATTCCACCAAAATATCCATGCAGTCCTGTACACTCCAAAATGGGGATTTACACCGCCCTTCCTCTGCTCACAAGCATGTGGTTAGCGCAGGGGTCAAAGTGGTGATAACACTAACTTGTTTGGCAATAATTCTTCAGATTTACTGCTAAATTAGCACCAAACTCGTAATGATGCCCATTATGTTTCCAAATGCAAATTGAAATGCGTGATTTACTTGGTGTCATCATTGAGCTTGCACAATAGGAGCCCCACTTTGGACTTTGTTAACCTTTGATAATCTCAGAGCATATTTACTGCCCCACAACAAGGAGCTTTAAGCAGGGTAAAATATTTCTGTGATTATTGTACTTTTTTTGGAGAGTTCAGAATTCAGCCGGCAAATGCACATTTTAAGTGAACAGAAACAAAAGAACCACCCTTGTTGCAAGCGCTCCGTAAATCGAATTTATTACCAAAATGTGTGCGATACGTCAGTTGATCATATTTCAATGAAAAAATAATAAAGAGTTTTTGCACAAATATATCCAATTCAATTTTAGCCTGAAGTTGTAAGTGCGCAATTGACAAATGTTAAGTTCAAATTCGAAGCCAAAATTTGTGTAGATTATCACACAAATACATTATGAAAATGAGTGCCGACTAAGTGGCCACTAGTTTCGCCTGAAGGCTTTGTCAAGACAAACAGTTTGAATTCTTAATAATTGCCAAAACTGTTTGAGAACACATGAAAGAAATGTTGACAAATTATGCAACTGTCCTCATGTGAAGGAAAGGAACAAGTACCAGTGGGAGAAAAAGTGAAAAGAAAATAGAGGAAAACATAATTAGAATCAACCAATAGTGTGCAGTAAATCATAATATAAATGGAATCCTTCAATGAATACGAGTGAGTGGCATATAAAGGTGTGATGACCTTGCAAAGTATTCGTTTTGATGATAAGGTCAATTGTGGATTGAAAATATATTTCAGTATTTATGATGACATGCTTTGAGGAAATACTGACATTGTGTGTAAGCAACACTACATTAATGTGGCACAAATTATGTGAAGTGAATAGATGTATCCAAATTGAATTGGATATATTTGTGCAAAAACTCTTTGTTTATTAGTTTTTAATTGGAATATGATCAACTGACCCTATCGCACATATTTTGGTAATAAATTAGATTTCTGGAGTGCTATCAACAAGGGTGGTTCTTTTTTATCTTTTCATATTTGCTTAGAACCAGGTTGTGTGCCATACACCCTGCAATTGCTTCTCTGGTTCAACAAAAGTTAATACTTTAGGCCCTTGAAATGGCACGGCTTGGCATCTGACAACCAACCCCCTCTTTGTTTACTTCAAATTTAAAGTGACACAGTGGGCCTCATTACATGGATGGCGATAAGGATTTACCGGTACCGGTAAAATACTGGTAAAATACCGGTACCAGTAAATCCTTACCGCCTTACTACGAGGTCCCTTTGCGGGTTGGGGGATTTAACGCCTGCTTTTTGCAGGCGTTAAAAACCAACCCGCAAAGGGACCCAGGGAGCTAATTACGGTACCGCAATTTGCTGTACCGTAATTAGCGCCATCCCCATTCCCATTGAGCCCTATGGGGCAAAAATGGGAATGGGGAAGGGTAATGGTGGAAGGGGGAATTACCGCCCCGCCAACCTTGGAATGGGGTAATTCCCCTTTCCGCCAAGGCGGTGCCGGTATTTTACCGGCATGAACCATGGCGCTAATAGCGCCATGGTTCTCCGCCATCCGTGTAATGAGGCCCAGTGTTTAGTTTGTGAGGACTGTATGTTCCTTAGGTAATTAATAAGCGCACACCATAGGCTCCGCCATGCATCTCCATTCTGTTTCAAAATACTAGATATAGCAATGGAGGGAGGTGATGACTGGCCACAGATCGTCAAGGGACAGGTGTATTGGCCACATCAACGCAAAGAAAGGCAGTCAGTGGGAGAGCTAAAACCCCAAATGACCACTTAAGAAAGCTGTTGAGCTTAATAAGTCAAACCTCTCCCCTCAAGCTGTGGGAGCAGACTTCAGTTGAAAAGCATTGCGGTCTAACAGGGAATTACATCTGACTGTAACTGTGCTTGCAATTCTCAATTAAAAGAAGCAGATTTTACTGTGATCATTGTAAATATTTAAATTTAATCTTATTGTGTTAACTGGCAATGCTGGTTTCTGGCCAGTTAAGGCATGAACCCACATGCTACCTGGTCCATTGAATGAAGGACCTTTGTGCTAACTTGGCATAATGGCTAGAGGTCTTGTGATATCAAACCCTACTGTGCTATGTAGGCATATTTGTATGAGCTTTACTGTGGTAATTGGGAACATTTTTGTAGATGGTGTAAAGTACCGACACAGGAAGAAACTCTAAAACATTGTTTAATTGAATGTCCTAATCTTGATATTATAAGAAAAAAGCATTTTTTCAGAATCACCCGTGATCTACTGCCTATGAACCACTCTGATGCATGGAAATGGTTATTTGCGACTAACAAACTAACGGTTCAAATTGGCACTGTACAATATTTGAATGATTTATTTAAAAACGAAGAAGTTGTGAATTAAGAAATATACTAAGAAATGTAAGGATCTAAATTAGATGGAAATCCTTTTATACATAGGATGTAGATATGTTGTGTAAAGCAAATGTTTGATAATGTTTCTCGAAAGGGAATTGTAAAAATGAAATCAATTTTATAGGATTGCTATGATACTTTCTGATGAAATAATATATTTTTTAATAATGGACATAAATTGATAAAGTTGTATGTTTGACTATGCTGAAATTTTTTTTTGTATTTTTGAAAGGTTCAATGAAATGAACTAACCAAATAAAAAAATTTAAAAAAAATTGGGCATATTGGTATCTGGCCAAGCTTCTTGGCCAGGGCAACATGTCCAATAACGAGCAATAGTGAAATCCGGCACTGTTCTGCTACCCAGACATAATTAAGTCATCATGTATTGTGCTAAGTGGACTTGAACGGCTTTAGCACCCTTGTCCTAACTAGCGTAATGGAATTTGACACCCAAGTCCTTACTGACATAATAGAATATGGCAAGGCTGTTTGAACTGGCACAATGACATCTGGCAAGGCTGCTTGAGCTGCCATAGTGGAATCTGGTACTATAGTCCTTACTGGGCATACAGGAACAGAGCTCTGCATTCTCGAAGTTGCAGTTTTGCATTTCCATGTATAAACGCAATAATACAAGTCCCACAATGAAAAAAAAAACAGGAAAGAAGGGTTTCACCTGCTGGATATACCTCAAGAGCTATGACAGAATCTGGCATGGCTGTGCTTACTTGGCATAATGGAATCTACAACTACCAGGCAAACTGGGGATAATGCAATCTAGCATTGAGAGCTAATTGTTGGTCTCTTGTTGTACACATGGTGAGATATAATGTGCTTGACAAAAATGTGAGAGGTTGTCTTGATGTTCTGCGCATGGACCGTACCTAAGTATGTTACAACCACTGTCTCCCCTCTGCTTTTCCTTCCTTTGTTCCATTCTTTTTTTTCTTTCTTTCGAAAAAATACATTTCCATAAAAAATACATTTCCATAAAAGTAGTGCATATATTCAATGTACAAAATAATAATCATAAGAAGTGTACACAAAACAACAGAATATTCAAACAAAATGGTCTGCACAATTGGCCATTCAGGGATCGAAAATATTGGTTTTCAAATCCATTTGTGGCATTTTGGATCCATGCTCTTTTTTCAAAAGCAGGTTTCCACTGACCAACAAGCTAATGGGGTGTTTACACATGGCTGGGAACATCAGAGCAGGGCCACACTGTCTAAAGTGCATCACAAATAATAATGGCAAAAGTGTCTGGGTGCGTACACAATTACATTTGGGGCAAAATAGTATAAAGTGCATTGTGTCTTCTATTACATCAGATCCACATGTATATTTATCGACAGAGTTTACAGCGCCATTCCACATACTAGAAATAGCCATTAGTGGGAGCAAGCCAAACCATCATTTGGTGATTAGTGAACAGGAGTACAGATTCATAATCCAAACTAAAATGGAGTCCACACAAGATGGCAATTCAATAGGTAGATATGTCGAACCTTTGGATTCTGTATCTCACAGTCTTCTCTGAGGGAGCTTTAGTATCCAAGATATTGTTCCACCAAGAGGGAATTCCAGCTTTTATTATATGAGTAGGTCCATAAAACCATGATTCCAGACCCATATGAGGTAGTTATACCTTCACAAACCTTTGCCACTCTTACCTCAACCCAACAGCACTTTTAAGAAGATCAGTAAGCAGGCTGCGGGTTAGTTCAGCTGAAGGATTTGATAAAATAGAACACCATAGCATTAGAGGTTTACTTCTGAAGCAATCAACTAAATATTAAACCCCAAAACCCTATGCAGAAAAGCACTTTCTGCACCAACCAGTGGCTGGGCATTACTAGAACCATACATTCCTGCTCCATAGGTTTCCACTTCTATGGGCTTTGCCCTCTTGTGTGACAGAATGGCTTTTATTGGCATACTCCCAGTATTTCGGGCAAAGCAAAACAGAGCACCATTCGATTGACCCATCTGTGCCGCTAGATTTTTCATGTGTCTATCCCACCTGAAGGAACTAGAGAAAGAAATACCCAAACATCAATAAGAGGACACCCATTCCATTTTTACCTCCTTACACATTATACAATGCCATACTTCGGTCTCATTCTGATCCCCCATGCCATTACCTTAGATTTGGATACATGTCTGGACAAATCTCTTACCTCCGTTAAAGAGGTAAATATATCCACTAGGAGGGGTTTTGGTGAGCAGTATAATAAGACTGGAGAGCTGCGTCCTGAAAGAACAGACACATCTTGGCCACAACTAAGATCGCCCCCAAGATGATTAATGTGAAGATTAAAGAGGAGGTGGGCCATGAAACAACCCTGCCACACCCCCTCTTATATTCAAAGGGGTGGGACAGTTCTTCTGCAGTGCCAAATGCTGCGGCTACCTGTAAGTCCAAGTGAAGCGCCATGAATAAGCTTAAAATATTCTGAGGAAGTCCTTACTCGAGTCATTTTGCCCACAACAAACTGCCCACTGCCCACAATAAACCCCCTGTTCACACAATCAAATACACTAGACATGTGCAAAAATGCCAGAATTATCGGTGCACTGTGGCCAGTATTATAATTGCAGCCTGTTCCAGTTTTTTGTTTACATTTTTTAATTTTTGTCATGGTTTAATATTATAAACGTTACATAGATCCATAAAATAGAGCGTTACAAAACACATGAAAACACATTCAAAAATTTTCCGTTCAACGTCTCCACAATGTCATGTTACATTGCATAAAACAAACATTGCATTCATTTTAAAAAATCTTCTGAGACTGAAAAAATACATACATACATCTCACAACAACTATTATCAACAAGACTTTACCCAACAAAAGCTGGTGCCAAAAATGTGGTGATGCGCTAAATTGATGATAATGAACAAACTTCCCAAAGAAAGTGATTCTATGAGAATAGAAGTTATAGCATTTTAACAATAAGCGATCCATGGTTTCCACCTCATCGGGAAGTTTACACAACCTACTGAAACAGACGTCTAGGGGCCATCCCTCTGCATAACAACGCAGCAGCAAAATAATGCTGTGATTCTTGCATCCAGCACCAAACAAGAGCCATGGGTGAGTAACTTTAAACAAATTTGCAACCTGCTAATCTGTGTCCCTGCTCATACTGTACATCTCAACCACTCATAATCGAGCACCACTAGACAGGAACTCCCTTATTTACTATGACAACAAGAGAGCCTAATCGATCTCAAATGAAGTAACTCAAGCCTGCACAAGACAGCAGGGTGAGTTAGATACTAATATCTAATAGCAGTTTAGATCATTTCAGAAATCCACAATATAGAGGCTAATTTAGCCAATATAGAACATATCTACCTACTAATTATGTACATTTCTTTTTTTCTTTTGTTCTGCCATTTTTGTTGTTTTTTTCCTCTACTTTAATTTAGATATAGAATCGAAGAAAGCTAATAATAAATCCTTCTGATGAACCGCTAAAATTAAGTGGGGAAAAACGTGTTGAGGTTTCCGAGGTATCTGAAAAAAGAGATCTTTCAGAATGACTATCTCAACAAATATGAAACCAGCAGTATAAACAATATAAACAACAAGTCTGTTTGAGTCTGTTTGTAATCTCAAGTTTATTCACAAATGAGAAGGATCAAAGAATAAGCTATTTAATTTTTGACCCCGCAACAATTTGAAAGTGTTTTCTTTTCACACTACTATGTTGGCGCAACTTGGATAATACTGTTAAGAAAACGTGCAACTAACATTGGGCAGCCACAATATCTGGACATCCATTCTGCTGACAAAATAGCCCATATTCGAAAAAATTATTTTAAAGACTCGCCAAACTGGTTGACTGCGAATGCAACTTTATATTTTCACATCCCTCTGCATGTAACTGCACATGTTGGAGGAAATACATTTAGACAAACTCTACTGTTTTCCTCAGTCTATCTCATGGCAATTTATTGAGATGGATAGTTAAGGCTCCCAAACTATGTATTCCCAAAACAGTTTATAGTTTTTTAACTGCATCTTTAGTTAAGCACCAATCAGACTCCCACAGACGCTTTTGTACTTCTAACGTATCTGACATAAAGGATGAGTCATTAACACGCATATTAAATAATATGCACATTTATATATAAAATCTGCCGTTAATCTAGAAGAATTTTTTTTCCTAATATTATTCAAATTGACATTTAATGTACAACCCTGGAGATATAATTTTTAAATACATTATAAGAAGTTGCCAACATAAGTGAGCTTGCAACGATGAAAGGCCCAATTCTTATCTTATATTATTAGCACACACAGAATGTTGCTTGGATCACAAAATTCAAATCAGACCCTTTAATGATTTCTTGTACCTTCGGCACCAGTCTCCAAAACTTGGTATAGTATCTTGTACTAAGCGCCTAATTCAGATTGCCCCAGGCCTCATCCACGGTGTGCTGTTCCCAGTGTGAATAGTTTCATTATACTCCTTTAGGATTATGATGATCTGATCAAGAGACTGTTTAAAAGTTCCCTTTTGGCACTCATACATTTCCTATCACACCAGGAATACAGGAATTTCTGCTAAGCTCACCTCGGAGGCAACTGGGCACACAAACCGCAGAGATAAGATAAAAAAAATCTCACCTGAGAAATAATCCAATTAAAGACTTGTAGGCGATTGAAAGAGCCCTTCATAGTGGGCATGAAGGGCCTCTGCAATGTTTTGTTATTTCTGCGTATTGACTCGTTTACAGCTTCGGTTTAATGCTAACTGAATCACAAGCGGTGTGCGTTATGAGATAATATCTATCAAAGATATTACATTAAGGTTCAATGAAACCTGGGTTAGAAAGCCATCCCCTTACAGATGGTGAAGCCTTAGTGTAACTGCATGATAATCCATCTAGTTCTAGTCATGTGTCAACCCAAGTCCCTGGGAGCATTATGATATCAGGGGTGCAAAAAAAAGGACTTAAGAGAATCACTCACTAATCGGCCTGAAAGACCGGCTATGCTCCAACTACGAATGTTTATATTTCTAGTGCTATCTTTGTCAGTGGCCAGATTACATGGGTCGTTCAGTACTGGAGTAAGTTAATCATTTTCATCTAAGGTACTAAATATATCAAACCGATCAGTGTATGTTAGTGGCTCTTATCTAGGTGGGTTTTGTGACAAACTTCTGATGGAAAACAAGTGCCTATCATTGGTTACCCTTGCTCTTGGATGACTTATCAGAAGCGGAGGGTAAAAATATCCTACGGTGACAGCTCTAATGGTTTTGATGTCTTCCAACAGCATTAGAATTTGGCTATCCACATTAGCATTCTTAAATGTCCAAATAACACAGTCGCCTGTAGTCTTTTTACTCTCAGTACCTATCCAATCAACTCCCCTGGCTAGTAGAAGTTCGTAACAAGGTAACTTTCCTTTTAAACCATTTATGTTAAGCTACTGGAGGATCGTATTGATTATAGTATGTGTATCTTATTTTTGATGGCCTGGTAGTACAGGTAGCTGTGGCAAAACAAGTGTGGATGTTGTACACTGCAGAGGAAGGTAACACGCCTTACCGAGCTGAAGGCCTTTGCTAAAGGGTCCTCTGGCGTTTGGGACTTCCTTATAGGCCGCTTTGGAAGATGGGAATATCTCATAGTTTTGGGCCTAATTGTTTCAAAGTTGCATTCTGGTAGCCCACCATGCATGGGAACTTTCTGCCTGTTCACGCCCCCACCTCCAGAGAAGCAGACAAACTATGCCTCCGGCCCCCACGCCGGTGGTCATCATAGAGTTACTCCCTTGTTGGCGTGAAAGAGTAGGCATTATTAAATCAATGCGTTAGGAGTTTGGAAGGCAATACACACTCTGGGTAGTGGAGGTTAAAGATCAACATATCTTGTCAAAAGTGAGTTTCGTTCTGGCTAACCACTCTGGCACGTTTCAAATGATGTTCTCTACACATTTTGTACATACCATTTTCAACCCTTCATGGAAACGTTCTCACGGAAGCCATTCCAGCCAGTAAGATTGTTGTGGAGCAGTGGTAGAAGAGGCTGTTGAATTCTTGGCTGGTATCACTGATGTTGCTAGAGCAATAAGTTGATCCGTGACTAAAGTATTTCTACTAGCAGGGTTGTCCACTATATTGTTGGATGTGCCTCTGTATTTGGGGTCCTAGTACAGTTGGCTTTCCTATTTCTTCTAGCAGGTTAGTGTTTGGCTTTTAGGCCTTACCACTGAATGAGATTTCCACACTCATAACAAACGATTACTTGTGTTTCTCTTGTTGTTTCTGATGTTGAAGTGACTCAGAATTCATTGCAGTGGTATGTGGATATTTCTAAGAAGAGCTTTAGGAGTAGCCAAGTTCATTGCTCCATCCAAAATTAAAGCTAGCGTATTCTCAATTTAAGTAATCTGTGGTTCCAGACCAACTAGTGCTATCTGAAGAAAATATTTACAGGGTAATTCATAGAATTCAGCGCACAAGTAGCGCACGCGGCTGGCGCACAGCGCGCGCGTGCGATAGTCTGCGCCAGCCGCGTGCGCCAAAACCGAATCCGGCGCACAGCGTATTCATGGATTTTAGCCTCCCCAGGCAGCCATGGCGCACAGTGGCGCAGCGACTCGCTGCAGCGCCAGTTACGCCCCCAGGAACGCCCCTTGCGCTGGGAAATCTCATAAAAATCACAAACCAGCGCAAGGGGCTACGCTAACCCTGGACCATCACGGCAAGCGGCCCATGAGATTTTCAAGGGTGCGCGGGAAGTGTCACACGTCAAATCCCAGGCTACGTCCATTTCAGGGGTGCGCGGGAAGTCCCACACGCGAAAAGCCAGGCTACGTCCATTACAGGGGTTCGCAGGAAGTTTCACACGCGAAAAGCTAGGCTACGGGAATACCAGGGGTGCGCGGGAAGTCCCACACGCGAAAAGCCAGGCTACGTCCATTACAGGGGTGCGCGGGAAGTTTCACACGCGAAAAGCTAGGCTACGGGAATTCCAGGGGTGCGCGGGAAGTCCCACACGCGAAAAGCCAGGCTACGTCCATTACAGGGGTGCGCGGGAAGTTTCACACGCGAAAAGCTAGGCTACGGGAATTCCAGGGGTGCGCGGGAAGTCCCACACGCGAAAAGCCAGGCTACGTCCATTACAGGGGTGCGCGGGAAGTTTCACACGCGAAAAGCTAGGCTACAGGAATTCCAGGGGTGCGCGGGAAGTCCCACACGCGAAAAGCCAGGCTACGTCCATTACAGGGGTGCGCGGGAAGTTTCACACGCGAAAAGCTAGGCTACGGGAATTCCAGGGGTGCGCGGGAAGTCCCACACGCGAAAAGCCAGGCTACGTCCATTACAGGGGTGCGCGGGAAGTTTCACACGCGAAAAGCTAGGCTACGGGAATTCCAGGGGTGCGCGGGAAGTCCCACACGCGAAAAGCCAGGCTACGTCCATTACAGGGGTGCGCGGGAAGTTTCACACGCGAAAAGCTAGGCTACGGGAATTCCAGGGGTGCGCGGGAAGCCCCACACGCGAAAAGCCAGGCTACGTCCATTACAGGGGTGCGCGGGAAGTTTCACACGCGAAAAGCTAGGCTACGGGAATTCCAGGGGTGCACGGGAAGTCCCACACGCGAAAAGCCAGGCTACGTCCATTACAGGGGTGCGCTGGAAGTTTCACACGCGAAAAGCTAGGCTACGGGAATTCCAGGGGTGCGCGGGAAGTCCCACACGCGAAAAGCCAGGCTACGTCCATTACAGGGGTGCGCGGGAAGTTTCACACGCGAAAAGCTAGGCTACGGGAATTCCAGGGGTGCGCGGGAAGTCCCACACGCGAAAAGCCAGGCTACGTCCATTACAGGGGTGCGCGGGAAGTTTCACACGCGAAAAGCTAGGCTACGGGAATTCCAGGGGTGCGCGGGAAGTCCCACACGCGAAAAGCCAGGCTACGTCCATTACAGGGGTGCGCGGGAAGTTTCACACGCGAAATTCCAGGGTACGTCCATTTCAGGGGTGCGCAGGGAAGTTTCACACGCGAAATTCCAGGGTACGTCCATTTCAGGGGTGCGCGGGAAGTTTCACACGCGAAAAGCCAGGGTACGTCCATTTCAGGGGTGCGCGGGGAAGTTTCACACGCGAAATTCCAGGGTACGTCCATTTCAGGGGTGCGCGGGAAGTTTCACACGCGAAAAGCCAGGGTACGTCCATTTCAGGGGGGCGTGGATATTTGAACACGCTACTCCGATCGTTGGGTCTTCACAGGTCTTCCCTGTACAGCCTCCACGTCCAATGCATGCAGTCCACACCACAGGTGATTACCCTGCACACCTGCTCATGACTCCCACCCCCCAGCAGTCATGGGGCACCTGCCAGCAGGCCCCCACTCATGTCCCACTCATGCCTCCCACCACCCCCACCCCCCAGCACTGTGGGGCACCTGCCAGCAGGCCCCCACTTATGTCCCACTCATGCCTCCCACCACACCCACCCCCCAGCACTGTGGGGCACCTGCCAGCAGGCCCCCACTTATGTCCCACTCATGCCTCCCACCACACCCACCCCCCAGCACTGTGGGGCACCTGCCAGCAGGCCCCCACTCATGTCCCACTCATGCCTCCCACCACACCCACCCCCCAGCACTGTGGGGCACCTGCCAGCAGGCCCCCACTTATGTCCCACTCATGCCTCCCACCACACCCACCCCCCAGCAGTCATGGGGCACCCTCCACCAGGCCCCCACCCATGTCCCACTCATGCCTCCCACCACCCCCACCCCCCAGCACTGTGGGCCACCTGCCAGCAGGCCCCCACTCATGTCCCACTCATGCCTCCCACCACACCCACCACCCAGCAGTCATGGGGCACCCTCCACCAGGCCCCCACCCATGTCCCACTCATGCCTCCCACCACCCCCACCCCCCAGCACTGTGGGGCACCTGCCAGCAGGCCCCCACTCATGTCCCACTCATGCCTCCCACCACCCCCACCCCCCAGCACTGTGGGGCACCTGCCAGCAGGCCCCCACTCATGTCCCACTCATGCCTCCCACCACACCCACCCCCCAGCAGTCATGGGGCACCCTCCACCAGGCCCCCACCCATGTCCCACTCATGCCTCCCACCACCCCCACCCCCCAGCACTGTGGGGCACCTGCCAGCAGGCCCCCACTCATGTCCCACTCATGCCCCCCACCACCCCCACCCCCCAGAACTGTGGGGCACCTGCCAGCAGGCCCCCACTCATGTCCCACTCATGCCTCCCACCACACCCACCCCCCAGCAGTCATGGGGCACCCTCCACCAGGCCCCCACCCATGTCCCACTCATGCCTCCCACCCCCCCCACCCCCCAGCACTGTGGGGCACCTGCCAGCAGGCCCCCACTTATGTCCCACTCATGCCTCCCACCACACCCACCCCCCAGCACTGTGGGGCACCCTCCACCAGGCCCACACAGATGTTCCCCTACCAATAGGAAATCACAATACAGATCCCAGGATCCCATGGGCAACCACATCCCACCCCATGTCACCCCAGTCCATACACACATCCAAGGTACACATCCATTCAAAAATCAAATACCCATTACATGATACATAACCAATGAGCAGTATGCGCATGAGTCCAAGTCCGTCAGACTCACACAATGGCAACACATGACTGTGAAAACCCAGATTGTGACAGTCAACAAACCAATGAGAGAAGTCCACACAATAGAATCAAAAGAACAATGTATTAAAATGTAAGAAAGAAAAAAAAATAAACACCTAAATGAATACACAAAGTAACAGGAAAAAAAAAAAAAATTCTAATGAAAGGTGAAATCCAAAAGAACGGGTGCAAAGTCAATCAAAATGGAAATCAAAAACAAACACATTGCCCCATGGTCCAAATAATAAAATCAAAAACATCCACAAACTATGTACAAAGATGATTGTCCGGGTCCAATATCCCTAAAAACCATAAAATGAAACCTACCCAAAACCTAACTAATGCGAACTATATACAAAAAACGTGGGCCATTGTCCAATCAACCCAAATAATAAATTAAAATAAAGGAAACCTACTATCTACATAACTATATACAAAGGCGGCGGGCCAGTCCTGCGGCTCACTGAGAGATGTTATGGGCCAGGGCATCATCGAACTCCCTTTCTATCTCCCCAAGGCGTTCCTCCTCAATGGCCCCGAGGGCCCGCAGGGCTGACGCAGTGTCCACCTCCAAGCCCCTGCGGATCTCCTCGAGGCACTCGGCATGCCTCAGGGCCCTCTGCATGGAGTCCACTGCCCTGACCATAGCGAGCCGCCCCTCTTCTGCCCGCCGCCTCTCCGCATCTATTGCGTGGCCTAACCGCTGCCACACGGAAGACACATTCTGTCCAGGGTCCTCCTGCCCTCCAGCCGATGGCTGCCCCTCCGATGTTGATGGCCCCGAGCCATGACGCCTCCCACGTCGCTGCCGCTGCCTCTGCAGCCACTGCCTCTGCCAGCACAACGGCATCCAGGCTGATGGTATCCACCGACGCCGTCGTGCACGTGCCCTGCCTGATGATGCCGGCACATCCTCCACCTGCAGGGGTCCAGTTGCCATGGTGTCCACACCAGCTGGACCACCGACTCCCGACTGTGGCAGGGATGGGATCCCCACTGAGCCGGCTGCATTGGTCGGGGCAGGTCCACAGGGGGCCCTGGTGTCAACTGGGCCGGAAGACGGCAAGGAGAACGACCGGCGCATACTTTCCACAGAGGAGGAGATGCCCGACACATTGGCCATCACCTGCAGAAAACCCGCGCCAATGGCAGATCCCAACTGGGCCACGTCGGCACGGTGCTCTTCGTGATGATGTGCGTGCTCCTCCCGGGAAGCACGCACGTCATCACGAATGACCCCCGTGCGCAACGCGACCCCAATCAGGACCTTTTCCATGCGCCCACGGGTCCCCTCGTCCGCAGGTGGAGGGGAGTCAGATGACATAGACACCCCCTCCACCTGCGGACGGGCCTGGGACGGGGCATCCATGCTGGTGCATGGTGGTGCACTCACAGGGTCAGGGACAGCGACATGCACAGGCACCTCCACGGCGACCTGTGCTGCCTCCTGCCCCTGGCCCTGGACTGCACCACTTGCACCAGCAGGGATGCCCCCACCAGGCCTCAGGTGTGCCTCAGTCTCGGCCGCCTCCTCCTCTGTAGAAACCACCAACCTGGATGGCTCCTTGCCCTCTTCTGCTGTAGCTGGCCCCTGTGGGGGCTCACCCACCCCTTCCGCCGCAGCCGTGGGGGCATCCCCGCCGTCTACCTCCACAGCGCCGTCTCCGCCCTCTCCATCACTAGCCGCTGCATAGAGGGAGACATAGAACACAAGCATCAGGGCACTGTACAATGGTCCCCTACACAGGAAGCAATATCAGATGACTGGCAATGGTAAAGTACACTTCTATCATGTCCCTCCACAACACATGGGTCAGGCAATACACACACGCAACACCCATGGTCCATGGCATGCACATCAACATACATGTCCACTGCACTCTTCTAAAGTACGATGTCATGGAACACACATGCATCATTGGTCATGCAAATCACACGCACACACTTCACCTCTGTCACATCCATGTGGCCTCGTACATCACAAACACAGTGGATACAAGGATGATTAGGCAGCATCAGTGAATCTGTACAGTGTCACAGACATGTGTCATGCATCCATGCCATTCAAAAGTCACAGACATGCAGGTCAAGCACACCGACCTCGACACCATACATGTACCTGGCATCAGCATCCATCCCTCACCCACACCCATGTCCACGAACATACACTTGCATGCTCACATGTGTCCAATCTGCATAGGCCTCCTCAGGTTGCATAGCAACACATACAACAACCATGTGATCCACAAATTACTGGTTGCACATGCATCGCCATGACAACACTGCACACATACATGCCTACAAGGCCCATTCCACACATACAGCATCACACAACCAGCACACTGCAACATGCACTGTCTCACACAGCAATGCCTGCACACTTACCGCTCAACTCCAGACGGGTCTCCCTCTCAAGGACCTGGGAGTGGAGCGCTGGGTGTATGCGTGCCAGGACCCTCATTTGGATCGAACTCATGTGGCCCCGGCCCCCCTCCACGAGGCGCCGGGCCTTTGAGAGGGTCCTGGACCTGCAGTCCTCCCAACGCTTCCTGACATGTCGGTTGTCGCGGACTGCCACCCCCTCCGCGTTGATGGCAGTCACGATGTCGTCCCAGATCCGAGTCCGTCCTTCATAGTTGGCGCGGCTACTTCCGAAGAGGGCATCATACTGCCCCAGGACTCGCTCCACCAGAACCCCAACCTCGGTGACACTGAAGCTGGGGCCCCTCTGCCTCTCTGGCTGGGGGTTGCCAGTGGTGCCAGATGTTTCAGTGCCCGACATGGCAACCCCAGAGGCAGGAGTGGGTGGGCAACTTGGTCCTGGGGCTGGGCTGTGGAGTGGTGTTCTTCCAGTCGGGAGACTTCAGTTCCAGCAGGGGTGGACACAGCAACTGTACGCCTGCAGATGGCTGATGTGCAGGCACCAAATGGCAGGGCACGGTGGCAGCAGGCAGGCAGGCAGGCAGGCAGGCAGCAGCAGATGGCACGTGGGAGGCTGCTCGGGGCACTGGGGGGCAGTAACTCGGCCTTCTGGGCAGGAGCGTGGTCTTCCGTGTGTGAACGCGTGGCCAGCTTGATACGGAGTGAATTGGCACGTGAAAATCATGCACGTCTGCGTGGAATCCGAGGAAAGGCCCTCAGCGCGTAAGCACGTCAGCACGCGTACGCGATTTCATTGGTCCAAAGGGCCAGGCGCGTAAGCGCGCCTATGACGCACGGGTGTTTCCCAACCCACGTGAAAAATAAACACGTGCCGCGCGAGCGCGTCAGCACGCGTACCCGATTTCATTGGTCCAAAGGGCCAGGCGCGTAAGCGCGCCTATGACGCACGGGTGTTTCCCAACCCACGTGAAAAATAAACACGTGCCGCGCGAGCGCGTCAGCACGCGTACCCGATTTCATTGGTCCAAAGGGCCAGGCGCGTAAGCGCGCCTATGACGCACGGGTGTTTCCCAACCCACGTGAAAAATAAACACGTGCCGCGCGAGCGCGTCAGCACGCGTACCCGATTTCATTGGTCCAAAGGGCCAGGCGCGTAAGCGCGCCTATGACGCACGGGTGTTTCCCAACACGCGTGATTGGTCCAAAGGGCCAGGCCCGTAAGCGCGTCTATAACGCACGGCCGTTTCCCAACACGCGTGAAAGAAACACAAGCCAGTGTCAATGCATGTGATTGGAGGCTGGCCCTTCAGCGCCTACACGCGGAAGTGACGCAGGACCTGTGGGCCTGCATAAAAGGTACATGTAGAACGCCATTTCCTTGTACGTGCTTTTCGTGGAGAGCGAGTTGGTGTATTCTGTACTTCTTGTCAGTTGACACGCGATTTACTTCACGGCGTTCAAAGGTCGTACTCCCTGTTACCTCTGACAGCTTTTTCTCTTTTGCTCTTTTTCCTGGGCCTGTTTCCTCACACAGCGTTCCCTTCTACTGTTGTCCTGTCTCCTCAGACAGCGTCCCATTCTTCTTTTGGCGGGGGTGTTGCCAACGCGCACACGCGCGTCTTTTTGACGCATTTCTCCCTGGCAGGCGGTGAGTTGCGCACGCATCTATCATCTGTGCTTGCCCCGTGTGTCACGTACCTCTTCAGAGGTCAATCTAGGCTGCGTGTGACACGCATACGTTCATTACTGTGTTACTGGATGCCACAGCGTAGTGCAGGGTTTTTCATACGCACACGTGGTCTAGGAGGGGTATCGTGCACGTTCCTTAACTTTTTTGGGGTGCCTGTGCGTTGCGTGACCCGTCATCTTTCCCCAGGGGTGTCATATAGCCTTGCCACTTCACTAGGGTACGAATACCATCTGGTACCCAACCCCTTTGACACCCAATTGCCCAGGACAATTGTGCACACCCACTCCCATACGCACAATAACATCAGTGCCATGGTTGGGAGGCGTGCAAGCCGTAAGGGTGGCAAAGGTGGCCGAGCCACACGTGGTGGCCGTGTAGGATCCACTAGGGGACGTGGTTGTGACTTGCAGGGTGCCCCTGTCCCCCCCAGTCTGGAGGACCAGTCAGGGACACCCATGCCCCCCCCTCCCCCCCCCCCAGGTTGAGGGTCATGTGGCTGATACCAACCCTGATCAGCCCTTGTTGGACCAGCCCATTGTGGCACCAGACCTGTCCGAGGGTGACTCCATCGCTGACATCCAGGTCAGCAGGTCCACTGCACGTGCACCGGTGCACATCGGTGTCATCAGGACACGTGCATCTATGCCAGATAGGTCATCTGCTGCCCCCCGTGGCCAGGGTGTGGCTCCATCCACCCCACCTCTCATACACCCTGCCAAGACTGTGTCGGTCCTAGTTCATGCACCTCAGATCAGGCCTGACCCTATCCCTCTACCCCCAATGCCTGCACCTACTCCCATGCTGAGTGTGCAATCCCACACACCCAGTACTGAGTCCACCACGGCTCCTGCCCCTAGTGTCCACAGCGGCGTAGGACACTCTGGATCCCCACCCCCTTCCAAGCGGAAGAGGAAGAGTGCACGTCCGGCACAGGCTGATGCCCCAGGCACGGCTGCACAGTCCGGCCCATCAAGGAAGCCCAGCTTCACAGACGCCGAACTGAATGCACTTGTTCAGTATGTGTCAGACCATGATAGGGAAATGGTCATCGTTGCAGGGTCCAAGACCACACATGCCAGACGCCAGGCACACTGGCAGACCATTGCTGACAAAATAAGTGCCCTTGGAGTAGTGAGGCGCACAGCTAGTGATTGCCAGAAGCGCTGGAATGACCTTAAGCGCAGGGCAAAGGATAAACTGGCCTCAAGTCATGCCGCAACCTTGGTGACTGGAGGTGGGTCCCCAGCACAGGAAATAGAACTCACACCACACGAGTCCGTAGCTGGATCCTACGTCACCGAGGGACAACTCCAAGGTGTGGGAGATCTCCCTGATTACGAGGCATCATCCGGTGAGTGCACATGCATGTGTGTTATATCAATGTGCATGGTGTGTGTGCGAAGCCTTCATGTTGGGTGCCTGTCAAGGGGGTGTGTGGCAGAGTTGATAGTGTCACCCATGTGCCTCATCCAGTATGTTCAGTGCAACACCATGTGCCCACACCACTATCCCTACTGCCAACAGTGCACATATGGCCCTACACCATGGAAGTTCCCCTTGAATTGTCATTTTGTCACGACATTGTTGCTCATTCTCCCCTGTCTATTCATCTTATGTCTTACATACCATTCCTACACTTTCCCCCAGCCATTCAAGTTCCATCGTCACATGCCTGACATGCAATGATACCACATGCTAATGCGTCCTCTGTATATACATGGCACTCAACATGCTGTCATACTCTGGATTTTGCCTTGACACCCACCTCCTACCTGTGTGCTCTTGTTCCGTCTGGTTTCAAGCCCCATTCCCTCACACTCCATGCTGCTCTTCATGGTCTATCTTCCCTGACTTCTACTGTTCAGACCATCGTGCCCTACTCACGACACCTGCTTGCAAACAGTCAAATGAGGGCACCCTGCCCTCCAATGCGACCCACCCTATTGCTGACAAGTACATCTGAGCCTACTCAAGGTTAACTCTCACTGACATCTGCTCATACATGCCTTTGCCTGTCCCATGGACCCTTCACATGGTCCCAGTCCTCTCTCCTTGCTCCTCTTCCACCATCAATGGTGTGACCCGTTGGGGTGTACTCTTGGCCTCCTTCCAATCCTCAGAGGCCACAATTGATGAGTATGGTAATGGGAGCATCTCAGTCCAAGGACCTCAGGCCAACCTTATTCTCCTTGACAAATGCTACCCACATCTCATCAACTTCCTTTCCTCTCCTGCTGTCCCCCCTCCTCTCTCCTCATCTATCCTGCACTGCCTCCCTGCACCCTCCCATGATCCTTCTCCGCCTCCCACTCCAACTCCTACACAAGCTGCACCTCTGATCTGTAGCACTCCCCGTAAGTCCTACAAGGCTGTCAACCTCCTCCACATTTACACTCCTTACTCTGCCGCTGCATCAGGCATTCCTCCAATATATGTCACTTACATGAGGTAATGCACCTTGACATCCTTGGTCTCATGGAAACATGTCTGACGGCCAGCTCTGTCTGCATATTTGACACACTCCTACCTGACGTTCAGGAGATCCTCTCCTTGGCCCGGCACTACTGTGCAGGGGGGGGTGTGCCCTTGCCTTCCCTGAGGGTATTCCTGCCACTGTCACTCCTACGTAGACCTACTCCCCTCTGGAATGGCTTGTGTGACGTCTCTCTCCATCTCACCTCGACATTCACAAACTGTGCGTACTGTGTATCGGAAAAATGGTCAAATGTACTACTTCCTTTCTGAGTGGCCTCACCTCTCCTCCTCACTCATGTCCCCAGACACTGAAATCCTCTTCCTTGGTGATGTACGCATCCACCTGCATGCTTGTTGTCCCCCCCACGTGACTTTTCCGTGACCTCAGCAACTCCCTATCAGCCTCTAAACTCCCGTCTGTCCCTACTCATTCTGCAGGGCACACTCTTGATGCTCTGATCTCATCTGACCTTCCCCTCTCCATCCCTCTCTGGACTCCTCTCTCCTGGAGTGATCACTTTCTCCTCTCCTCCCACCTCACCCTCACCACCCCACAGGCAAAGCCACCCTCACCACTGTCACACACCTTCTTGGTATTCCAACCCATGAAGTGTGTGTCAGTCGAGGCTTATGCTGCCAAAATCTCCCCCCCATCCAGCTCCCCCTTAGGCTCACTCCCATCCTGACAGGGCCCACTCCATGCTCCACTCTATGTCAGGTACACTGGATGTCTTTGCCACGGTCATGACAATCCGCCTGAAGCCCCATGCCAATGCTGACTCCTGGCATGACTCGCATCTTGTGAACCCAAAACACAGGTGCCGGGTGGCAGAGAGGAAATGGCCTGCATCATGCTCATCCTCTGGCAAACTGGCCTGCCGCCTGCTCCAAAGGCAATAGCGTCTCACCCTTCTCACCAAGATGAGAGCCCCAATCCAAGGGCACATATCTGCGGCATCTGACAACTCTGCAGGACACATTGAAATCTGCAAGGACCTTGCCAAGCCAGATGCAGTGTGTACCTCCCCTGTCCCCTCCGAGCCCACAGCACTGCATGACTGTCTCTGTACCCCTATAGGCCACCCCCCCAGCACTTGTCTGCGCCTACCACCATCTGCCCTCGACGTTAAGTCCTACTTACCTTGTACAGCACTACCAGCCGCAACTTCCCCTTGCACTTCATTGTGCCACCCACCTCTGCACTTGCGTTACATGAATGACACCAGCACCAGTAGGATTGTTGAATTGCATCCCCTTCTGCCCCACCACCCCTCAGTGCTCCGCTGTTCCTTCATACATTTCTGTACAGGTGCTTCACGAATGCTATATGAATCCATTACAGGTGATGGGGAGGTGGAATCTCATTGTTTACTGCATTTTGTTAATGTTGACAAGGCACTGTGCATCGTGGCCAATTGGGACTAGCAGATCCATGTCCAACATGTTAACTTCTTGATGTGATGAAGCAATGTCAGGACCAGAGTGGCCAAAATCCAAAATAGTTGCCCTCCTCTCCCTCTTCACTTGGTGGCTATGTCACATGCCATGTGTGTGATGGCATGTGCATTTGACATGGCAATCACCGGCCAATGTGTGATGCCAGTGCTAGGCAGCATGGGGAGCAGGCGTTGCTCTCCATTCTCTGTGTCATCATTGTGTGCCCTGAGCCTCCCCTCCAGACCCAGTGATGGTGAATGCATAGGAGGTTTCCCAGTCATGTGGGACATGTGTCATTGAACTACTGGCTCTGTTGTTCATCAGCCCTTGTTGTATGCCATGGTGCTAATGCCTGTTTCCATTTCTCTCTTTCATGTCTTTGCAGGGGACGACGCACTTGTTGATGCTGGGGATGTGGTGGTGGAGCCGTCCCAGGAGGGCAACCCGGGCCGACCTTCCACAAGTGAGGGACGTGGTGTGTTTGTGGGTGAAAACCCACAAGTGCTGCAGGTCGTGCTGTCGAGGGGTGTCTCTGGGGGTTCCTCCCCCGAGCAGTATTCAGGTGTAGACTCGGAGGATGACACCTATGTGCAGTCGCAGGTGAGTGTTCTTGGGAGAGAATCTCCTCTGTCCGACCCACCTGCAGCCGGGTTATTGCCCTCAATGGGGATGTCAGTGTCGGCAGCTCAGCCTCCGGTGGTTACGGATGCAGGGCCACACCACACAATCTCTGATCCTGTTCCTGGGGCTGCAGATCAGAGAGGGAATGCAGTCCTGCAGCCTGAGGCTTTGCCGGCACAGCAAGGCGCAGTCCGCCTTGCCCCAGGCAGGTGTGGTGCCCGCCAACGTGGTGGCTGTATGCCACCTGGCAATACCGCTTGGGAGCAATCCATCTACGGTATGGCCACCCAACAGGCAGCATCATCCGAGATGATTGCACAGGCCATGGATAGGGTGGCCACTTCCATTGTCCCCCCAGAAAGGCTGATGGAGCGACTGGAGCAGGCTACAGAGTCCATCTGCCAGGCACACAGGGAGGACATGTTGGCGTCCAACATGGACAGGCGGGCAGGACTGGCGACTCTGCGGGAATCACTTTCCATGGAGTCCCAGCGCCACAGGGAAGGCCTGAGGGAAGAATTCCATCACCTCAGGTCGACCCTGTCAGAGCTTGAGGCTTCATCCCATAGAAGGACAGAGGAGCAGCTGGAGCGTCTGACACGGACGCTCTCGGCCGAGATGCAGGCAACTCGTGCGGAGGTCAGGTCATCCCGGAAGTTACTGCATGGGGACCTCCGCATGATCATAATCCAGAACCAGACCTTCCAGACCCGCCTGCTTGCAGCCATGGAGGAGCAAACTCGGGCTTTGCGTGGGCTGCCTCCCATTGTCACACCATCTTCTGAGGCAGCTCCCCCACCTCCTGAGTCAGCTGCAGGGTCTGGCCAGAGCGATAGCGACTCATCTCCCACAACAGAGTAGCCGTGTGGGCCACGAGCCTATGGGGTGTTTTTACTTCCCATGATCCACACAGGTGGATTGTGGCGTGCATCCTGTCCTCGGACCTCATAGGTGGCCCCCCCCTCCCCGCCGGCCCTTTCATGGCCATTTTTTCTTATCATATTTTTGTTTTTCAAGTGTGTTGCCTTGTGTGGGTACCTGGGCATACACTGTATTGTGGCTGGGCACATGCAGGCTTGTCCTGAGTTTGGTTTCGATGCTTGGGTATCTGGCATCCACACCCCTCCTGCTTCCGTTTCCATGGGCTTGCAAAGGGTGTGCCCAAGTGACAGCAAATTACACGGTGACATTGGACTTCCATGAGCTGTTGGGCAGTCCATAGTCAATACTGTGTAGACATTCATGGTGTACATTGTTGTTGCACCTAACTATGCATGATGGTTTGATATGTGCCTCAATTTACATATGTTACTCATGTTTTGCAGGTATTTCACACAGTTCTTCACACGGGCATACTCTCTGGAGTCAGACTACATGTCGGTAGATGTGCAGTGACACTTTTGCGTGGCGCCATCACTGTACATCTGGACGGTGAGGACATACCAGCACAATCAGGTATTGAGACTACCATTGATTACATGCATTGTGTCTTGTTTTGGTGGGCTTCAGGGTGGGTTGGTGTGTAATTTGATTGAAATGACTCTTACACAGGTGTGTAGTAGTGCCTCCATCACGGTTAGCTGTTCAAGTGCGGCTATGTTCCATTTGGGGCACTGCAATTTGTGACACCGGTGTCATGTTGTGAGGGTCAGTTTGTTTGCTCTCACATACCATGACATGGTGTCCTCTGTGGCGGGACTGTGAAGGGATTGGGTGACATGGCAATGTTGTAATGTAGCAATTCGCCTGTGCCAATGCATTTTTGATGAATGGAGTTGTGTCTTTTCATAGTTATGCATTGCTGGTGTATGTGTAGGTAGGGGTGCACACATAGTGACACTTCCATGTTAACAATCTCAGGCTGATGTGTTTCTGACAGTTTATTGCCAAGAAATTTTGTGACATTGTCAGGTAGTGTCATCATTGATCGTCAGATGGTATGTGCCAGAGCAGTGTGCACTAGCCAGCACTGTGATTCCTAGGTGAAGAAGTTGGCCACCAGTTGCGTACGGGCTGCCTCCCCCCGTGCCCTTTCCCCTCCCATGCGCAGCGGCCGTGCATGTGGTTGTGGATGTGGGGGCACCACCATGTCCACGGGCAGGCCCCGGCGTGTTGCAACGTTGTGCAGGACACATGCTGCCACTATGATCCTGCACACTAGTGGGGGAGCATATAACAGCTGCCCGCCAGAACGGTCAAGGGAGCGAAAGCGTGACTTCAGCACTCCGAATGTGCGCTCCACTATGCCCCGTGTTGCAATGTGGGCTGTGTTGTACCTTACCTCGGGTGGCGTGGTGGGGTTCCGGATTGGGGTCATCATGTGGTGGCTGATAGGGTAGGCACTGTCCCCTGCGGAGGTGGTGATGGGTATCATTAGTGGTGTTGTGACATGACCCTGTATCTGACATGCATGCATGTGCAGTGGCATTCATGCTCACCAAGCAGCCATGTATCTCCATGCCGGCCAGCCTCTAGGTCCCGGCTTAGGGTAGACATTCTGTAGATGAAGCTGTCGTGGGTGGACCCGGGATAGTTGGCATATACTGATGTGATGATTCCCTTGGCATTGCATACAACTTGCACGTTGATGGAATGCCAGTGCTTGCGGTTTCTATAGATGTGCTCTGTTGCCCTGGGGGGACGTAGAGCCACATGGGTGCAGTCAATTGCACCAAGCACTTTGGGGAATTGCGCCACACCATAGAATTCCTGGATGCACGCCCGCCTTTCTGCAGGAGTCCTGGGGAGATATATGTGCCTGCGGACTGATGGCCGTGCAGTGATGATGTTCAAGACCTGGTGTAGACAGCGTGACTGCGTGGCCTGTGACACACCACCCACTATGGCACTTGTCCGCTGAAAAGATGCAGTGCCCAAGAAGTGCAGTACATTCAGGACCT
Organism: Ambystoma mexicanum; assembly: GCF_040938575.1. Classification (NCBI taxonomy): domain Eukaryota; kingdom Metazoa; phylum Chordata; class Amphibia; order Caudata; family Ambystomatidae; genus Ambystoma; species Ambystoma mexicanum. Next base: position 1,319,793,617 of record NC_090930.1, read on the forward strand.
TCTGCAGGGGGCTGAGTGCTTGGGAGCACAGGGTGGGTGATGTGAGGTCATCCTCCCACTCACTGACCAGGTCCAGTATGATGTGTGCTGGAAACCTGTACCTCCCATACACCTGGTCATCAGGCATCCCGAATAGGCTGGTTCTGGGTGAGAAAATTCTGGCCCTGACTCTCCTCCTCCTCCTCCTTTGGTAACCCACAGCCACTGCTGCTAGGAACGGTATGTTCATCTTTGCACTGAGCTTGTAGGATGTTTTCACGTGAATATTTAGACGTGCCGGGTCACGTACGCCTGCTTCCTGCAGGCGTACGTCTTTCCGTATTGCCTGTTGTAATTTTGCACGTGTCGTGGCCGAGCGTGTGTGACTACATGCTCGAGGTTTACCAGGTTAAATGTACGTTATTAATATTGTAATTGTATTCAGATGTAAATGGTAACCGGGCGTTTTTCACGCGCGCAGTTGAATATGCGATTACTCGCTGTGTGCCTTTGGACCAATGAAATCGGGTACGCGTGCTGACGCGCTCGCGCGGGAGGTTTATTTTTTTCACGTGGGTTGGGAAACACCCGTGCGTCATAGGCGCGCTTACGCGCCTGGCCCTTTGGACCAATGAAATCGGGTACGCGTGCTGACGCGCTCGCGCGGCACGTGTATTTCTTTCACGTGGGTTGGGAAACACCCGTGCGTCATAGGCGCGCTTACGCGCCTGGCCCTTTGGACCAATGAGATCGGGTACGCGTGCTGACGCGCTCGCGCGGGAGGTTTATTTTTTTCACGTGGGTTGGGAAACACCCGTGCGTCATAGGCGCGCATACGCGCCTGGCCCTTTGGACCAATCATGCGGGTTGGGAAACGGCCGTGCGTCATAGGCGCGCTTACGCGCCTGGCCCTTTGGACCAATGAAATCGCGTACGCGTGCTGACGTGCTTACGCGGCCTTTCCTCGGATTCCACGCAGACGTGCATGATTTTCACGTGCCAATTCACTCCGTATCAAGCTGGCCACGCGTTCACACACGGAAGACCACGCTCCTGCCCCTAAGGCCAGAATCCTGCCCCCCAGAACCCCAGCACGCTCCCACCTGCCATCTGCTGCTGCCTGACTGCCTGCTGCCCACGTGCCCTGCTGTTTGCTGCCTGCACATCAGCCAGGGGTGCAGTTGCTGTGACCACCCCTGCTGGAACCAAAGACTCCCGACAGCCGTACCATCGCTCCACAGCCCAGCCCCAGGACCCAGTTGGCCACCCACTCCTGCCTCTGGGGTTGCCATGTCAGGGAGCACAACATCTGGCACGACTGGCAACCCCCGGCCAGGGAGGCAGAGGGGCACCAGCTTCAGTGCCACCGAAGTTGGTGTCCTGGTGGAGCGAGTCCTGGGGCAGTATGATGCCCTCTACGGACGGATGCGCCTCGACAAGGAAGGACGGACCAGGATCTGGACGGACATTGTGACTGCCATCAACGCAGAGGGGGTGGCAGTCCGAGAATTCCATCAAGTCAAGAAGCGCTGGGAGGACTACAGGTCCAGGACCCTGAACAAGGCCCGGCGCCTCGTGAAGGCAGTGGATGCCAAGGGGCGGCGGGGCCACTTGTCGCAAGATGAACTTTGGGTCCTGGAACGCATATCCCCAGCGCTCCATGTCCAGGTCCTTGGGAGGCAGACCCGTCTGGAGTCGAGCGGTGAGTGTACATGCATACTGATTGTAAGCTGTGTGTGTGGTGGTGTGCCAGGAGTGTGCATGTTGCACATGTCTTTGTGTGGCCATGTATAAATGTGTGTGTGCAGGGCTGTGAGACAAGCACATGTGTGCCTGTGATGTGTGAGACAAGGATGGTGCATGTGTGTGTGTGTGTGCTTGCAGTGCAAATGCTTGTGTGTGGGCACATGTGTTTGACTGTGCATGTGAGTTGGCATGCTTGTGGTGTGACACATGGATGTTGATTCCAGGTGCATTAGTCTGCAGCGTGTGCGTGTGTGTAGTTGTGAAGGGTGCAACAGTGTTGCTACATGGATGCAGGTGACACTGTCATGTTGGAGAGTGAATTGCAAATGTGACATGGATGTTCATCTCATGACTGACAGTTTGCGGAGTGGTACACATGCTTGGATGTGTGCTTTGCATGTGTGCATGTGTATTTGAGTCCGTGTGTATCATGTGATGTGTGGCTCACCTTTGTCTGCTCATGCTGCTGTATGTGAATGTATGTAGCGGGCTGTAGCAATATGGCTGTTGAATGACTCATGTGTGTGCGTTGAGGAGACAAGTGTGTTGGGGATTGTGATGCCAGGTCTGGAGTATGACAATGCCACTCTTGTACAACTGTTATGTGTGTGAGTCAATTGTACAGTGTCCTGATGCCTGTCTCCTGTCTCTCCCTGCCTGCAGCGTCATCTGATGTGGAGGGCGGAGAAGGTGCTGTGGAGCACAGCAGCAGGGATGCCACCGCCAGCCGGAGACGCAAGGCCCGGCTCCCCTCCCCTGTTGTCATCTCGTCGGGGAGTGAGGAGTCCGGTGCTGTGTCCCAGGTCGCAGCTGCCGAGGGGAGGTCCAGGAGGCGCAGGAGGAAGTTGGACTCCTCGGCAGCAGAAGGGGAAGCTGAGACCCCACAGGGTTCCGCGGCGGAATATGGCAGGGAGTCATCCAGGTTGGTGGTGGGTTTGGTGGAGGAGGAGGCCGTGCAAGGGACTGAGATGGGGTCTGGAGGTGGGCATTCCCCTGGTGCTAGTGGTGCAGCACAGGGGCAGGGACAGGAGGCAGCACAGGCCGCCGCGGAGGTGCCTGTGTGTAATCCTGTCCCCGGTCCTGTGTCTGCATCATCTTGCACCAGCAGGGTTGCCCACATCCGGACCCATTCTCAGGGAGACCAGGCTGTGTTCCTCCATACACTGGGCCTTGTTCCGACCCCCTCCTCACCTGAACCCCCTATGCGCCAGTCGTCCTCCGTGCCATCTTCCTACCCACCTGTCACCTGGGTGCCCTGTGGAGCTGCCTCTGACGATGGGGCCAAGCTGGTGGAGGACACATCCCTGCCCCAGTCGGGATCGTGAGTCCAGCAGGGGTGGCCACCGCAACAACAGCACCCCAAACAATGGAGGATGTGCAGGCAGCAGGTGTCAGGGCACCGGCACCAGCACGTCAGCAGCAGGAGGAAGAAGGTGGGAGCCTTGATGGCTCGGGGCCATCACCATCAGAGGGGCAGGCATCAGCCGGAGGGCAGGAGGACCCTGGACGTCAAGTGTCTTCCGTGTGGCAGCGGTTGGGCCATGCCATAGATGCGGAGCGGCGGCGGGCGGAAGAGGCGCGGCTCGCTATGGTCAGGGCGGAGAACTCCATGCGGAGGGCCCTGAGGCGGGCCGAGTGCCTCGAGGCCATCCTCAGGGAGTTGGAGGTGGGTACATCGGCGTCCCTGCGGACCCTCGGGGCTGTGGAACGGGGCCGCCTCCGGGACATCGAGCGGGAGTTCGATGATGCCCTGGCCCGGAACAACGATCAGTGAGCCGCAGGACTTGCCCGCCGCCTTTGTATATAGTTCTGTAGTTTAGTTGTAGTTAGGTTTCCTTTGTTTTAATGTTATTATTTGGTTGCCAAAGGACAATGCACCACATTTTTGTATATAGACATTTTCTTACTTAGTGTAAATAGTTAGGTTTCATTTATTAGGGCTCATGGACCCGGATCATCATGTTGATAGTTTGAGGGATGTTAATATGTGTTTGATTTTTTCACATGAGGCAATGTGTTTCTTCTTTCATTTGTACTTGGATTTGATTTTGGACTTTGATTTTGGACCCCTATTTTACTTAATTTTAGTTAATTAGTGTTCCTGATTTTTTTGGTTGTGCTTTTTTATTATTTAGTTTGCATTGCATGTTTATTGTTATTTTTTATTTTTACCATCCTTGTTTATTTTTAATACATTTTCATTTGATCCTTCAATGTGTTGTATCATCTCATTGCTTTCATGCATGACATGTGGGTTGTTTGGACATTCACTTGCAACATCTGTGTGTGACAGACATGTGTTCATTCATATGATTTACATTGGGTGTGTCACATGTCATTGTGTTTGATATGTGGGTGGATGGGATAGTTGTTTGGGAATTCTTGCAGGGCAGACTGTCCATTACGGTCATGATTGTGTGGGGTTGTGACCCAGGTGAAGGTGGACATGGATGGTACATGGGTGGGGGCCTTCTGGTAGGTGCCCCTGACTGCGGGGGGGGGTGGTAGACATGGGTGGGGGCCTGCTGGAAGGTGCCCCTGACTACGGGGGGGGTGGGGGTGGTAGACATGGGTGGGGGCCTTCTGGCAGGTGCCCCTGACTGCGGGGGGGGGGGTGGGGGTGGTGGGAGGCATGAGCAGGTGTGCAGGGTAGTCCCCTGTGGTGTGGGTTGCATGCAGGGGGCGTGGAGGGTGTGAATGGAACACCTGTGAGGACCCACCCAGCAGAGCCGCGTGTGAAACTTCCCGCGCACCCCTGTAAATGACGTACCCTAGTTTTTCGCGTGTAGGATTTCACGCGCACCCCTGGAATTCCCGTAGCCTAGCTTTTCGCGTGTGAAACTTCCCGCGCACCCCTGTAAATGACGTACCCTAGTTTTTCGCATGTAGGATTTCACGCGCACCCCTGGAATTCCCGTAGCCTAGCTTTTCGCGTGTGAAACTTCCCGCGCACCCCTGTAAATGACGTACCCTAGTTTTTCGCGTGTAGGATTTCACGCGCACCCCTGGAATTCCCGTAGCCTAGCTTTTCGCGTGTGAAACTTCCCGCGCACCCCTGTAAATGACGTACCCTGGCTTTTCGCGTGTGGAACTTCACACGCACCCCTGGTATCGACGTGGCCAGGGCAATCGCGTGTGGGACTTCCCCGCACCCCGGGATACACGTACCGAGGGCAATCGCGCGAGTGACTTCTCGCGCAACCCGTTGTACACACACGCGCGAATTTTTGAACAGTGGGTGTCCGTGTAAATGGCGTACACCTTTGCACATCATTAGTCCTTTGGGGTCACGGTATGGCCCATTGCTGTATGTGGGTGGTATTTGTTGGCGCAGGTTTTGGCGCACTTTCGTTGAGTGCGTCGGGACGCTACCGCCTGCTTACTTGTGGCGTACGTTTTTGGGCCTGTGCGCTGGTTTGATCGAGCGCTGTTTTGCCCTGTTCGAATCCATGAATACGTGTTGCCGGAGAGCGTGTGGGCGTTCCGCGCACTTGCCTCCTGTACTTCCCCGTGCCGCCCACATTCTTCCCCATTCCGAGTGTTGTGCCCCATTTTATTCCCCATTCCGAGTGTCCCGCCCTGTGTTCCGCCTACTTTAGAGCTGTGCGCTGCGCTCGGAGTGATAGCGCAGTGGCCGTGGCGCACGCCGTTGGTTGACCTGTGCGCCGGCGTGCGCCGCGCACTTTTTCAGCGCACGTCCTATGCTTTTCTTACGCACGGACTTCCATGAATCGACGTGCGCTGGTTTCCCTGCGCTTTTCGCTATTTTTCGGAGCAGCGCACGTATAGGCCCCTCTGCGCCAGTATTTTCGGCGCACATTTATTCCATGAATTAGTCTTTTAATGTCGTATAGTGAAGTTTCATTTCATTTGAGAGCATAGTCAAAGTTGTATCAGCCTTGCGTTTGCATTTTTGTTATGTTTAAAGATTTTATTAGAGGAAATTAGGTATAGATGGCAACTGATACAACCAACGATATGTAAAAACAATTGCAAATACAAAGAAAAGGCATACGAGGAGCAGCAGATAATGAATGCATATATAAGCCAAGTATATTGTATGGAGCAGATTTAAGAGTTTTTAAATATAGTGGGGGAAGACACTACAAACAGCAAAGCAAGACAGATGGGACATGACATGCACACGTGGAGGGAGAGGAGGGGTGCAGGCCCAAATATAACAGGTGAAACTTGCAGGGTACTAAACTTACAGGGTACTAATGTGGGTCAGCATCAGATAGGAAGTCAAGAAAAGTTTGCCATTATAACTGATATTTACCAAGTAGGCCAGAAGAAGATGCATTACATCTTTCTAATATATGGATATTATAAATATAGTTCCACCAAAAATTGTAGTGAATATGACTTAGGTTTTTCCAGTTGGTAGTGATGGTTTGAATCACAACCATTAAGCATAAATCCAATAAAAAGCATGCATGTTTGTTAATGGAAGTGTTATGCAGCAGAGAACTTCCTAGGATAAGAAAATCAAAACAGAACTGTTGGTGAAAGTTCAAAATACATTTGATGGTATTCCACACAGAGTTCCAAAATGGCTTGACATGTTGAAACTCTATAAACATATGCTTGAAAGAGCCATGGGAATGTAAGCAGCTCAAACAATTATCTTTAGGTGATAAGCCATATTTGAAAAGAGAAAAAGGGGTGATAAAGGCTCTATGATGAAAAAAGAATAGGTTTTGGATTAGGCTGGCAGACAGAGTAATTTTGGAGATGCTCTGCAATTGTGGGGGCCAGCAAAGTTGACGGTCCATAAGTAAACAATCATTTTTACAATCACTGTGAAGACAATCAGCCATTGGGGTAGACAAAGTCAACAGTAGGATTTTATAGTGCATAGAGGCAGTAGTGTCAGAGTTCATTATATCAAGTAGTCTCTGCGTATTAGGAATATTGGAGCTATACATTAACAACTCAAAGTTTTGTACAATTCCAGCAATAATGGCAAGATATTGGGCCTCATTACAACTCTGGCGGCAGCCGTGCACTTGTTAAGGCCGGAGTTGCATTTTCTCCAGCACCCGTGAATGGGCAAGAACCGGGTCATGCCGAGATTGACGAACCCGGTAACTGCCCATTTGCGGGTGCTGGGATCAAGGGCGTCCCGTTCCCCATTCTAACCCATAGGGCTGAATGGGGATGGGGACGTTGGATGCACCGGCACATTCAGAGTTCTGCCGGTGCATCCGACGTGCTCTGCTCGCGGGTGCCGATACACCCGCCAGGAAAAACCTGGCGGGTGAAACGGCACCCGCGAGCAGAGCATGTAGTATGGTGGTCCGGGAACTATGGTACCAGCATGCTTACCGTAGTTACGTAGTTCCCGTACCGACATGTTTGTAATGTGGCCCATTGTTTCAAGGACGAGGTAGGCATGGGGAACTTGGTAGCAAATGTATTAAATGTAATTGGAATACCTTGCAAGAAGAGTTGATTACAGAATGTGATGCCCCTGGAGAGCCATGGCTTCCAAACAACAGATTTACCTTTAATTTTAATCAGGGCATTAAGCCAAATGAAAGGAGAAATGAACGAGGACTGTTTAACTATAGATGGAACATATAAAGTGCAGATTTGCAAATACAGGAGTATTTAGTACATGTATTCTTCCCTTTAATAAGGTAAAGATCTGCAAGGGAAATCGGAGAAGCCATAGCTCTTTCCAAGCATACCCACTTAGGTACACAGGATAATTCATCATTAGTAAACCACCACTGTGTTTGCTTGATAACAAAAGCCATGTGATATTTTTTGAAGTTTAAGAAACCAACACCACCTTGGGAGTGGGATTTCTTTGATTAACTGAACAACATTCTGTGTTTCTTTTTCCAACATAAGAATTTAATAAGGCAGGTATAAATTAATTTTAAAAAGGAAAAAGAAAGGGAAATTGGTAACATATAGATTCTGGCCAAACGATTGACGAAAGTCATCAGGTCTATAGTAGACGACGATCAAACAGGGTTTATACCAGGGAGAAACATAGCGTTAAACCTACGCAGATTGCAATATATACTCGCGCAAACAGTGAACTCACAGGAACATTATGCTGTGGTATCCTTGGATGCCATGAAGGCGTTTGACTCCATATACTAGGAATGGCTGATAGCCGCCCTGGAGCAGTTTGGGTTGGGCAAGTACTTTCGGGGTAATTCATAGATTTCAGTGCAGAGGCAGTGCACGCGAGCAGCGCAGAGAGGGATCGTGCGCCAGAGTGAGCCAGCCGTGTGTGCCAAACAGCATTCTGGCGCACCACAAATTCATGGAATTCCCAAGCGGGGAACGTGTATTTCTGGGGTGCGCTGGAATTATCACACGCGACAGGGCTCGTGCGAGTGGGGTACGTGTATTTCGGGAGTGCACGTGGAGAATCACACGCAATAGGCCCTGTGCGAGCGGGGTACGTGTATTTCAGGGGTGCGTGTGGAGAATCACACGCGATAGGCCTTGGGGAGCGGGGTACATGTATTCTGAGGGGTGCGCATGGAGAATCACACGCGATAGGCCCTGTGCGAGCGAGGTACGTGTATTTTGGGGGTGCGCATGAAGTTTCACATGCGATAGGCCATGTGCGAGCGGGGTACGTGTATTTCGGGGGTGCGCATGGAGAATCATACGCGATAGGCCTTGGGGAGTGGGGTACGTGTATTCTGAGGGGTGCGCGTGGAGAATCACACGCCATAGGCCCTGTGCGAGCGGGGTATGTGTATTTCGGGGGTGCGCGTGAAGTTTCACACGCGATAGACCCTGTGCGTGAGGGGTACATGTATTTCGGGGGTGCGCGTGGAGAATCACACGCGATAGGCCTTGGGGAGCGGGGTACGTGTATTTTGAGGGGTGCGTTGTGAAAATCACACGCGAAAGGCCTTGTGCGAGCGGGGCACGTGTATTTCTGGGGTTCGCATGAAGTTTCACACGCGATAGGCCCTGTGCAAGCGGGGTATGAGTATTTCGGGGGTGCGCATGGAGAATCACACGCGATAGGCCTTGGGGAGCGGGGTACGTGTATTCTGAGGGGTGCGCGGGGAGAATCACATGCGAAAGGCCTTGTGCGAGCGGGGTACGTGTATTTCTGGGGTGCGCGTGAAATTTCACACGCGATAGGCCCTGTGCGAGAGGGGTACATGTATTACGGGGGTGCGCGTGGACAATCACACTTGATAGGCCTTGGGGGGCGGGGTACGTGTATTCTGGGGGGTGCGCGTGGAGAATCACACGTGATAGGCCCTCTGCGAGCGGGGTCCGTGTATTTCGGTGGTGCATGTGGAGAATCACACGTGATAGGCCTTGGGGAGTGAGGTACATGTATTTTGAGGGTTGCGCGGGGAGAATCACACGCGAAAGGCCTTGCGAGCGGGGTACGTGTATTTCTGGGGTGCGTGTGAAGTTTCACACGCGATAAGCCCTGTGCGAGCGGGGTACGTGTATTTCGGGGGTGCCCGTGGAGAATCACACTCAATAGGCCTTGGGGAGCGGGGTACATGTATTCTGAGGGGTGCGCGTGGAGAATCACTCGCGATAGGCCCCGTGCGAGTGGGGTACGTGTATTTCGGCGGTGCACGTGGAGAATCACACGCGATAGGCCTTGGGGAGCGGTGTACGTGTATTCTGAGGGGTGCGCGGGGAGAATCACACGCGAAAGGCCTTGTGCGAGCGGGGTACGTGTATTTCGGGGGTGCGCATGGAGAATCACACGCGATAGGCCTTGGGGAGCGGGGTACTGTCACGCTCACCTGATTCCCACGGAGGCGCAGGTCTGGCTTCAAGTGCTGATGCTTCTTCTATGGTGAAGCGCAGGACTCTGAAGATGGACTCACTGGCTCGCAGGAATATTCCCCTGTGCGTGAAAAGGGAGTATTACCTACTGACGGATTAATGCTCAAGCCTCCCACTCCCTTCCAGCCCTCCACGATACCCTTCCTTGATTCCCCGTGAAGTCTCACCTTAGGGTCTGGAATGATGAGTTCTCCATCCTGCTTCTGATGCAGGGGCGCGTTGAAACCCAGTTACTTCACTGGATTGAGGTTTGATGGGAGTTCAAATAAGCTTGACTATTCAGGTAAGACGCTTTAAGAGTTCTGTAGCATGTTCAAAAGTTCAAGCTTAATAATAATGTTCATTGTCTTATTGCAGCAAGCGCTAACGCTTATGTCTTTTTCGCCTTAGGGGCCGGGGTTCGGAATGCCGGAGATATGGCGCCGACCCGAAGTGAAACGTGCAGTTCCAGTAAATGACAGGTAAGTTCTGGATGAGCGTTCGGGTAATGTCTTTGCATTCACTCATTCAATGTCGTTGTCTTTTTTCCCCATAAGGGCCGGGGTCCGGAATGCAAGGAAGCGGCAGGACCCGAAATGAAATGGGAATGACCCAACAGGTAAGTCTTAGAAGGAAACTGAGCTTTTCCTATTCCCTTCCTTCTCTCACCTTGTGTTCTTATCTTTTTCACTCTAGGCTCTGGGAAGTGGCTGCGGATCTGGACGATCGCTGCTGAAGATGGTGGTGCCCAGGAAAGGTGAGTGAAATGCAGCGCTGTAGCAATTCGAAGCGAAATGCTTTTAAAATGATGTCTTCCCTTTCAGGATCGTCGGTGAGAAGTCTCTGTGATGCAGCTTTAGCAGGTAAGGTCTTCTTTCTCTCCAATTCTCTCTTAGCAGGTGACCCAGGATGCTGACAGGGGTGGCTGAAGTCCAGATGCAGGAGCTGACACGGTGAGTGTCCAGCTGCGAGGAGCAGAACAACGCGAAGCGTGAGTTGCTGATCGGTCGTGGTTTAAATAGCTTTGGAAGAAGTTCCAGGTATCCTTCCACCGATCAGGTATGTATCCTTCCCCGACCATACCCAGGGGAAAGTAGTTCCACAGGTAAAGTAGTTCCATTCAGGCCTCAAGAGGGCCTGGATGTAGCAGCATGGTCTGCATCAGGTAAGTGCACCTTAAAACACTTGAACACATGTCTAGCTTTATGAGCCTGGCGCCTAAGGCGCCAGGACAGGGGTCCAACATGAGCCTGGCGCCTAAGGCGCCAGGACTGTGTCCAAAGGGCCCCAGCTTGGGCCCGCTGGCACTTCCCTGGGGGAAATGATGCCTGCCTCTGGGGTTGCTGGGTCGGACCTGGCTCCTTGGAGGTAGGCATCATGACAGTACCCCCCCTCAAGGCCCCTCCCAAGGTTGTTCCCTCCGGGGGTTTTGGCTTGTTCGGAAATCTCCGGTGGAACCTTTGTATTAATCGAGGTGCGTGGACATGGTTACTAGGCTCCCACGACCTCTCCTGAGGTCCATATCCCTTCCAGTCAACAAGATAGAAGAGTTTGGACTTTAACACCTTGGAGTCTAAAATGTCTTCAACTTCGAATTCTAATTCCCCATCAATTTGAACTGGGTCTGGAGGCTTGGACAGTCGGGTCCCTGGTTGTACTGGCTTCAAAAGTGATGCATGAAAAACTGGATGAATACGCATGTTAGACGGTAAATCCAGTTTGAAGGCCACGGGATTGATTATAGCCTTGATGGGATAAGGTCCTATGAATCTGGGATTGAAGGTTCGCGGGCCCTTGAGGGGTAAATGTTTCGTTGCTAGCCATACCTGATCTCCTACTTGGTAAGGAGGAGTTTTACTTCGGTGCCAATCAGCGTTTTCTTTATACTTTTTCTTGGCTTGCTGTAAATGAGTTGCAGCTTCCTTGAAGGCTCGGGTTATTGTGGAATGCAGATGATTTACTGCGGGCATTTCCAGGGTCAGAGGTGGATCTAGATCAGAGGTCCTAAAATGGTGACCATACAAAGTATAAAAAGGAGTTTGTCCGGTTCCAGAATGCACTGAATTGTTGTATGCATATTCTGCGATCCAAAGGATGTCTTTCCAATTTAACTCGGATTGGTGTAACATGCACCGAAGATATTGCTCGAGAGTCTGATTGGTTCTCTCGGTTTGTCCATCGGTCTGGGGGTGGTGGCTGGTGGATAGCCGCACATCTATTTGTGCTAGTTGGCAACACTTCTTCCAAAAATGGGAGATAAATTGACTACCACGATCCGAGACTAATATGGAAGGGAAACCATGTATGCGAACTATATTCTCCAGAAATTCCTTGGCCAAGGTGGAAGCTGAAGGCAAACCTTTTAAAGGGATAAAGTGGGCCATTTTGGAGAATAGATCCACAATTACAAGGATAGTGTTGTAACCAGCACAAGGAGGCAGGTCAGTTATAAAGTCCATCGACAAGGTGTGCCATGGTGCCGGTGGAATATCCAAGGGTTGAAGTAGGCCGGCTGGCCTTTTCTTTTGACCCTTGTTTTGGGCGCAAATTCTGCAAGACAATACAAAAGACTTTATGTCTTTTCTCCAAGAAGGCCACAGGGTGTAGTTGGTTAGTTTCTGGGTCTCTTTGCGACAGGACAGCTCCCATGGCCGAACTGGATGCGTCGGTTTCCACAATGTAAGGGAGATCTGGGTGCGGGTGCTTCAATATAGGTGCAGAGGTGAATTTGGTTTTCAGGTCCTGAAAGGCTTGTTCGGCCTCAAGAGTCCATTCAAAGCATTTGTTTTTCTTTAGGAGAGCTGTGATGGGTTGGACTGTTCGGGAAAATTCCGGGATGAATCTTCGATAGAAATTGGCGAAGCCGAGCATGCTCTGAACTCCCTTCACCGAGCTAGGAGATGGCCATTTGAGGATGGCGTCCACCTTTCGCGAGTCCATTCGGACTCCTTGAGGTGTCAGGATGAATCCGAGAAACTCCACTTCTGTGGTATGAAAAACGCATTTTTCGAGCTTTGCAAATAGTCTGTGCTGGCGCAATTTCTCAAGAACTGCCCTAACATGTTTTCTGTGATCGAATTCTGAAGAGGAGTACACCAGGATGTCGTCAATATAAACAATGACACAGACGTGAATAAGTTCCCGAAGAACATCATTCATAAAGTACTGAAAGGCGGCAGGTGCATTGCACAAACCGAAGGGCATCACCTGATATTCGAAGAGCCCAAATTGGGTCGGAATGCAGTCTTCCATTCGTCGCCTTCTTTTATACGCACCAGGTGATAAGCTCCTCTGAGATCTAACTTGGTGTACACACAAGCGTCTTTCACCTGGTCGATAAGCTCAGGGGCAGAGGGTAACGATTCTTAATCGTTATTTGATTTAGGGCGCGATAGTCTATACATGTTCTAAGGTCGCCCTCTTTTTTCGGCACGAAGAACAGAGCTGAGGAGACAGGAGACTTGGACGGACGAATAAAACCATTGGCTAGGTACTGATCTAAATACTGACGCAAATGTAGGTTCTCAGGTTCCGTAAGAGCATAAATCCTACTACAAGGTAGTTGAGCATTGGGTACCAGATCGATCTGGCAATCATATGACCGATGGGGAGGTAACGTGTTATCCTGTTCCTTCTGAAAAACATCTTGGAATTCTTGGTATTCTGACGGTAGCTGTACAGGGGTGGAAGTTGCTGAGGCTAGACCCATAACTGGACTTCTTGGGTAACAAGTTGGTTCACAATCAGGAAAACTTATCTTCTTTGCTCGCCAGTCAATTCTGGGATTATGTGTTTCTAACCAAGGAATTCCAAGAATTACTTGAAATTGTGGGGCCTTGATCACATCAAACACGATTGCTTCCCGATGTCCATCCTGACCCACCAGTGTCATTTCAACAGTGGAATGCGTTACAGGCCCTGAGGCTATTTCGGTTCCATCTATTGTAGAAATGACATCTTGGGTTACTTTCGGGCGGAGAGGGAGCTTACTCCTGGAAGCCAATTCACGGTCTATGTAATTTCTAACAGCTCCACTGTCGATGTATGCTTTTATAGCATGCAACAGCTGAGGCTGTTTTGGGTCTACGAGCACCATTGGCATGACCAAATGTGAGGTCAAAGAGTTTGTTTTCAAGCTCGGCAAGCGGACCCCTACGCTTGTCGGGCTAGGTCGTTTCCCGAATCAGGTGTCAATAAATCGTTATTAGTGGCTCCAACCACCTTCTTAGGTGGTTTAACCGGACAATTTCGAAGAAAGTGACCGGAAGTCCCGCAATACAGGCAAAGTTGAATTTGCCGCCTTCTCTCTCGTTCCTTCTGTGTTAATGGACCTTTAACACCGCCGATTTGCATAGGTTCGGATACATCGGTACTCTTGGAGTTAGCATGGGTTTTGATCGGTACTCGGGTTTCGTACCTGAACCGATCTGCTTTTCTATTTTGAAGTCTGTGATCCAGTTGAACCACCAAGTCTATGTAGTCTGCGCAGACCTGGGGTGGATCTACTATCTGAGCTAGAACATCCTTAAGCTCTCCGCGCAGGCCTCGATGAAACAATGTGATCCTTTTGTTTTCTGGCCACCCAGTTTCCACAACCAGTCTATTAAAGGTGGCAACGTAGGACAGAAGATCCTGATTACCTTGTCGTAAGGATAGCAGTTCGTTATCAAGGGCCTGTCCTTGAGAGTGTCGAGCGAACAATCTTTCCATGCTGGCCTGAAAACCCTGAAAATTCTGGAGAATGGGATCATCCTGATTTACCAATGGAATAGACCAATCGGCAGCACTGCCACTGAGGTAAGATAGTATAAAGGCTACCTTGGTCTGGTCGTTAGGGAAGGCCCCGGGTCTGCATAGAAAGTGGAAACGACATTAAAGACGGCATATTTCTTGGGATCCCCCGCAAAACGTTCAGGCGGGGCCAAAGGCATGTGTCCAGGTAGATTGATTTGTACCGGGTTATTCAAACCCATTGATGTTGAAGTATCTGCGGAATTAGGTAAAGGAGTGTGCCCTGCCTGGGCCTGCAATTGCCTTTTGGCTAGGTCATCTGTTCTTTCCTTGGATAGGATCAGTTCTCTTTTGAGAGCGTTAGTCTCCTGGCGGGCTGAGTGCACTTCTGCCCGTAATTCCCCCAAAAGCTGGGCCAGCTGATCTGTCTCGGAACTCTCCATAGCGCCCGGGTGGGAAATTGTGGGTAGGCTTCGCGTTCTGTCACGCTCACCTGTTTCCCACGGAGGCGCAGGTCTGGCTTCGAGTGCTGATGCTTCTTCTATGGTGAAGCGCAGGACTCTGAAGATGGACTCACTGGCTCGCAGGAATATTCCCCTGTGCATGAAAAGGGAGTATTACCTACTGACGGATTAATGCTCAAGCCTCCCACTCCCTTCCAGCCCTCCACGATACCCTTCCTTGATTCCCCGTGAAGTCTCACCTTAGGGTCTGGAATGATGAGTTCTCCATCCTGCTTCTGATGCAGGGGCGCGTTGAAACCCAGTTACTTCACTGGATTGAGGTTTGATGGGAGTTCAAATAAGCTTGACTATTCAGGTAAGGCGCTGTAAGAGTTCTGTAGCATGTTCAAAAGTTCAAGCTTAATAATAATGTTCATTGTCTTATTGCAGCAAGCGCTAACGCTTATGTCTTTTTCCCCTTAGGGGCCGGGGTTCGGAATGCCGGAGATATGGCCCCGACCCGAAGTGAAACGTGCAGTTCCAGTAAATGACAGGTAAGTTCTGGATGAGCGTTCGGGTAATGTCTTTGCATTCACTCATTCAATGTCTTTGTCTTTTTACCCCATAGGGGCCGGGGTCCGGAATGCCAGGAAGCGGCAGGACCCGAAATGAAATGGGAATGACCCAACAGGTAAGTCTTAGAAGGAAACTGAGCTTTTCCTATTCCCTTCCTTCTCTCACCTTGTGTTCTTGTCTTTTTCACTCTAGGCTCTGGGAAGTGGCTGCGGATCCGGACGATCGCTGCTGAAGATGGTGGTGCCCAGGAAAGGTGAGTGAAATGCAGCGCTGCAGCGATCGAAGCAAAATGCTTTTAAAATGATGTCAGGATCGTCGGTGAGAAGTCTCCGTGATGCAGATTTAGCAGGTAAGGTCTTCTTTCTCTCCAATTCTCTCTTAGCAGGTGACCCAGGATGCTGACAGGCGTGGCTGAAGTCCAGATGCAGGAGCTGACACGGTGAGCGTCCAGCTGCGAGGAGCAGAACAACGCGAAGCGTGAGTTGCTGATCGGGCGTGGTTTAAATAGCTTTGGAAGAAGTTCCAGGTATCCTTCCACCGATCAGGTATGTATCCTTCCCCGACCATACCCAGGGGAAAGTAGTTCCACAGGTAAAGTAGTTCCATTCAGGCCTCAAGAGGGCCTGGATGTAGCAGCATGGGCTGCATCAGGTAAGTGCACCTTAAAACACTTGAACACATGTCTAGCTTTATTAGCCTGGCGCCTAAGGCGCCAGGACAGGGGTCCAACATGAGCCTGGCGCCTAAGGCGCCAGGACTGTGTCCAAAGGGCCCCAGCTTGGGCCCGCTGGCACTTCCCTGGGGGAAATGATGCCTGCCTCTGGGGTTGCTGGGTCGGACCTGGCTCCTTGGAGGTAGGCATCATGACAGGTACGTGTATTCTGAGGGGTGCGTGTGGAGAATCACACGCGATAGGCCTTGGGGAGCGGGCTACATGTATTTGGGGGGTGCGCGGGGAGTCTCACACGTGAATTGGCAGTGTGGGTCCTCCCAGGTGTGACCTCTACCGCCTCCTCAGCCCCTGCAGGCAGCCCACACCACAGGGGACTACCCTGCACCCCTGGTCATGTCCCGTAGGCAGCCCATCCATCCTGGGCATGCCCGCCAGCCAGCCCACATGTCACCATGCACTAGTGAGCCCCGGCCCATGTCCCCCAGCACCCCCACCCATCCAGCATTGACGGGCACCTGCCAGCAGGCCCCGACTCTTGTCGCCCAGCACCCCCACCCATCCAGCATTGACGGGCACCTGCCAGCAGGCCCTGACTCTTGTCCCCCAGCACCCCCACTCATCCAGCATTGACGGGCACCTGCCAGCAGGCCCCGACTCATGTCCCCCCCAACATGTCATAAAGATGCACATTCATGGGCCTCATGTCCACCAAAATACCGCTGCACGCCACCCCAGTCTTGAGACCCAATTAAGTTTCCCATCCACCCCACACTGAAAGGCTTATTTCATGACACAAACCAAAAGTCAAATATGTACATCAACACATGTCCGTCACACACACACACTGGGTGCCAGTGATTGTGTAAACCCACATTGTGACATGCAGTAAACCAATTAGCGAATCCCACACATGGAAGTAATAAATCAAAATGTATTTTGCACAAAATGAAGTAAATGGAATGAAAACATGCAAAATATTTTAAACAAAAAAAGAACTGAATGTCCAAAAATGAAAAAAATAATAGAAGTCTCAATCCAAAGTAATCGAAAAGAAAGTTAGTCCAAACTCTACATCCACCAAAGCAAATCCAAATGAAACGTACATTTTTAAATCCATTGATCCATGGTGATTTAAAATAAATTTTTAGTCATAAAAGTTCAACTATGTACAAAGATTGATTCCAGGGTCCATGAGCCCAACGAATGAAATGAAACCTATAAAAAAAAAACCTACCTAATGAAGAACTATATACGAAAACGTGGGGCATTGTCCAAGCATCCCAAAACAAATAAAAACAAAATGGAAACCTAACACTAACTAACTAACTATATACAATGGCGGCGGTCAAGTCCTACGGCTCACTCTGTGATGTTCTGGGCCAGGGCATCATCGAACTCCATGTCGATGTCCCGGAGGCGGGCCTCTGCCCTGGCCCCGAGGGCTGGCAGGGATGCAGTCATGGCCTGTTCCAACTCCCTGCGAGTTGCCTCGAGGCACTCAGCCCGCCTCAATGCCCGGCGCATGGAGAACTCCGCCCTGACCATGGTGAGCCGTGCCGCTTCCGACCGCCGCCGCTCCACATCTATCTGCTGGACCAACCACAGCCACATGGAAGACACTCCCATTCCAGGGTCCTCCTGCCCTCTGGCCGATGCCTGCCCCTCTGATGTTGATGGCCCCGAGCCATCATCGCTCCCACCTTGAGCCTGCTGCAGCTGCTGTCCATGTGCCCTGTCCGATGATGCCTGCACATCCTCCATCTGCTGGTCTCCAGTTGGTGGCGTGTCCACCCCTGCTGGACCTCCGACTCCCGACTGTGGCAGGGATGGGATCTCCACCAAGCTGGCTGTGTTGGTCAGGCCAGGTCCACAGGTAACCTGGTGGAATCTGGGCCGGGAGACGGCAGAGAGAACGACTGGCGCATAGTCTCCAGAGGAGGAGAGGTCCGCCAGAGTGTGCGACACATGTAGGAACCCTCCGACCATGGCCCCTCCCAACTGTGCCACGTTGCTACACAGCTCTTTGTGATGGCGTGTGTTGTCCCCCAGGAAGCACGCACGTCATCACGAATGACACGCGTGCACAACGCGACACCAATCAGGACGGAGCCCATACGGTCATGGGACTCCTCGTCTGCAGGTGGTGGAGAGCCAGATGACGTCAGCCTCCCCCCTACCTGTGGACGTGCCTGGGACGGGGCATCCCTGCTGGTGCATGGTGGTGCAGTTACAGGATCAGGGACAGCGACATGCACAGGCCCCTCCGCAGTGACCTGTGCTGCCTCCTGCCCCTGGCCCTGGACTGCACCACTTGCACCAGTGGTACTACCCCCACCAGGCCCCATGTGCGGCTCAGTAGCGGGCTCCTCCTCCTCTGTGGAGACCACCAACCTGGATGTCTCTGCACCGTCCTCCGTCATTGCAAGCCCCTGTGGGGGCTCACCTGGCCCTTCCGCTACAGCCGTAGTGGCAGATGCGGCACCAGTCCCCTCGCTCCCGGATGATGGCAATTCCTGGGAGGGTGGCTGGGCCTTGCGTCACCGCCTGGTGGAGGCATCCCCGCCGCTTTGCTCCACAGCACCGTCTCCGTCCTCTTCTTCACTTGACGCTGCATAGAGGGAGACATAGAACACAAGCATCAGGGTACTGTACAATAGTCCCCTAGACAGGAAGCAATAACACATGAGTGGCACTGTCAAACGTCACTTCCATCCTGTCCCTCCACAACACATGGGTCAATGCAGGCAACACACATGCAGAAACAGGCACGGTGCATGCAATCAACATCAGCATCCATGTACAAGGGCCTCTATTAACATAAAGGTTTGGCTTCAAACTCACATGCATCATGGCTCATACTGATCCCATGCACACACATCACCGGAGGGTCATGCATCAGGGTTCGTACACCACAGACACAGTGGATACAAGGGTGACTAGACTACATAAGTGAATCAACACATCGTCACGGACATGTGTCATGCATCCATGGTGTTTCAAAATCACACACACGCTTCTCAGATACACAGACATGTACACCATACATGTACATGAGAGCAGCACCCATCTCCCACCCCCCCATCCATGTCCAAGAACAGAGACAGGCATGCATTCATGTGTGCATTCCGCATGCAGCTCACCATGTTGCATCGGAAAACATGCACCATCCATGTGGTTCCTGCATGACTGGTCTCACATGCAGCACCATGATGTCCCTGCACACACACATCCATACATGGCCCATGTCACACATACAGGTAAGCAGCTGACTACCAGCACACTGCAACATGCCCTGTTTCACACAGCAATGAATGGCCACTTACCGCTCAACTCCAGACAGGTCTGCCTGTCAAGGACCTGGGCGTGGAGCGCTGGGCTAATGCGTTCCAGGACCCTGATCTGGATGTTGCTCAGGCTGACCCGGCACCCCTCTGCCTTCATGAGGCGCCGGGCCTTGCTGAGGGTCCTGGACCTGAAGTCCTCCCAGCGCTTCCGGACGTGCTTGATGTCGTGGGTTGCCACCCCCACCGCGTTGATGGCAACCACTACGTCCTCCCAGATCCTCTCCCGTCCTTCCTTGTTGGCGCACGATGGTGTGAAGAGGGCATCATAATGCCCCAGAACTTGCTCCAGCAGGACACCAACTTCCTTGTTGCTGAAGCTGGAGGCCCTCTCTGGCTGGGGGTCGCCAGTGGTCTCAGATGGTGTTTGCCCCAACATGGTGACCCCGAGGCAGGTGTGGGTGGGCAACTGGGTCCTGGGGCTGGGCTGTGGAGCGATGGTATCCCATTCGGGAGTCTTCTATTCCAGCAGGGGTGGGCACAGCAACTGGACCCCTGCAGATGGCTGACGTGCAGGCACCAAATAGCAGGGCACACGGGCAGCAGGCAGGCAGGCAGCAGCAGATAGCAGGTGGGAGCGTGCTCAGGGCTCTGGGGGGCAGGAAACTGGCCTTTTGGGCAGGAGCATGGTATTTCCGTGTGTTTTCGCGTGGCCAGCTTGATACAGAGTGATTTGGCATGTGAAAAAAGTGAGCGTCAGCATGTAAATCGAGGAAAGGACCTTAGCGCATTAGCGTGTCTGTGACATTACACGCGCAAGCGTTTCCCTCGTGACAGGTGCATAGTGATTCAGCATGTGAAAAAACAGCACGTCCGCGTGTCAATGCGTGTAATCCAAGGAAAGGGCCTACGCGCATAAGTGACGTGACATGCGTGGGCGTTTCCCTCAGCACGGGTTAAAGGTGAGCGGCTCCCGGCAGTTCGCTGTACGTGCCTTTTCGTGGAGACCGACGTGTGTGTTGCTACTTCATGTTGTTTCGCGCACCATCACTACTTCACAGCGGATCAAGGACGTATCTCTTCTTTTTGCGGGGATATTGGTTACGTGTGTTTTTCATTATCACACTAGTCTGACGGTGAGTTGCGCATGCTATTTTTCCCACTGCGGGTGCCCCTGTGTATCGCGTACCCATTTTTCGAGGTCTTAGTAGCCTGCGTATGCCACGTGTACATGTTTTTCGTGTCCCTGGGTGCCACTGCGTACTGCAGGAGGTTGATTCCACACACGTGGGCTACCGGGGTGCGTGCACGGTTTTACAGCAGTTTTGGGGTGCCTGAGCGTTGCGTGACCTGTCACTTCATCACCAGGGTCATATACATCCTTGCAGATGCAGGGGTGCTTATAACATCTTGTATCCCACCCCCTTCACCCCAATTGCCAAGGACAATTGTCGTGTACACCTCCCATCGGCACTTCTCCATCTGTGCCGGCACTACTCCATCTGTGCCATGGTTGGGAGGCCACCAAAGGTGAGGGGCGCCTCAGCTGGGCGTACTCCTCATGGTGGGCCTGGTCAGGGATGTGGCCGGGTGACCAGGGAGTAGAGGGACTCCAGGATGTCCAGGGTGGCTGCAGAGGGGGAAGAGGCAGGGGTATTGCAGCTCATGATGATGTTGTGCCACATGTTGGTGCAGTCATGCCACCACCCCCTGCGGCTCCTGGAGATGCAGTACTTGCATCTGGCACTAGCGCCCGTGTGACCCGGCAGTCCATTTCATCAACTGCCACGGGTCCAAGGGTAGTGGTAGCTGCAGGTGCAGCTGTGGACACCACCACCCAGGCTCAGGGTCTGCCAGCGCAGGCTGCGTTGGCACTTGAAGAGTCCATGGAGGATTTCCAGCAGGTCAGAAGGAAGACCGTAGGTATACCCAGGGCTACCCTGACCGAGACACGTGTCCCTGGGGCAGTGATTTCATCTGCTGCCCGACCTGTTGGCAAGTGCAGGGGCAGATGCAGCCAACAACACCCAGTTGTGAGTCTACCAACCAGGACAGTCGCAGTCAATGACCCTGGCACAGCAGATGTTGCTGTGCAGGGTCCATTCCAGGGCACCCAGCAGCCACTGATGCAAGTCAGGCCTTCGGTCGTCCTTCCACCTACCACACCCTTGCTTCAATCCTCCGGTGCCACTGGACATACTGATCAGGGCTGCATTCGCCAGCCAGGGTCCGCGCCACTATCCAAGAGGAGGAAGGTTGCATCTGCAGCACAGGCTGGGAACCCAGACACAGCCACAGCCTCCTGCATATCAAGGAAGAAGTCTTTCTGTGCGCAGGAACTGGACTCCCTTGTGGACTGCGTGTGGGCCCACATCCGTGACATGCTAGTGGGGCCGAATTGTAAAACTACGGCTGCCCATCGGAATACCCACTGGAAGCATGTTGCCGATAATGTGAGTGCATTCGGCCATGAGGTGAGCACAGCTGCCGAGTGCAAGAAGAGTTGGAATGACCTCAAACACAGCACTAAGGCCAAGCGTGCCTCAAATTACAACATGACTCTCGTGACTGGCGGTGGGCCACCAACTGAGGAGGATGACCTCACTCCACACGAGGCACTTGTTGCAGAGTTCATACCCTAAGAATTGGTCGAAGGAGTGGGAGAGATGCAGGACTTTGATGCCCCATCCAGTGAGTGTTTGTTGCGTGTATGTCCAGCCCATGTGTGGTTTGCCTGTGTGATGTGTTTTGCTTGACTGCCACTACATGTAATGTGTACATGGTTCTCATGTGCTAGTCATGCAATGCTTCACTGATGTGTGTATGCTGTGCAGGATGGTGGACATGTAGAGCAGACGGGGACTGTCCTCATCACCACACTTGCACCCTACTCACATGCTAGTCACCCAGATGCCCCTCCGGTCCATGTTCCAGCTCACTGGCCCTTCTTCATGTAGCCAGGGGTGTCTTTCCCCTCAGCACTGGGACTATGTCATTGCATGACTGACGTGCATGTGTCCTCTGCCTGCATGCGGGAACTCCACGTAGGCATGCCTCCTTGCCCCTCTACGCTCCCTGCACCCCAATTACACCATTGCACTGGTGTGCATCATTTTGCCATACTGCATTGGCCTGTTCAAGCCTCCTGTGTACATGCTGACTTCCACCAGCCAACCTGCCAGACACATGCAGTGGGGTACATCCTCTGCCCTTCATGCAGGGTGTGTCACTTGGACTGTGCAGATGGCAGATGCTCCACAGGGACATGAGTGCCCATTCATGCTCCATGTGCATTCCATGCATGCCTCTATGTGTCCTTGACTGGATGATCATTGTAGTACGTGTCTTTGATGAGCAACATTTCATGGCATATCTTCAGCCATCCCATGCCCACTCTGGCCCAGTCCTGCTTCACACACATGTTTAGGGTGTCACAGTCTGTGTGGGGCACAGTCCTCCCCCAGTTCCAGGCCCACTGACTCTGTCCAACTGGTGTAGTGGGTGTTGCACACATGGGTGTACTACTGAGGGTTCGTCATGTGTCCTGCTTACTGTCCCATCATCATCTGCTGTGTTGTCAGTTGACTCAGTTGATGACATTGATGCTAGTCAACACTGTCTGCCAATACACAGGTCTCTGGTCACCCTTTTGCTACCATGCAAGGCATCCCTGCATTTTCACTCGGGGGGTGGGGGTTTGCTTGTAGCCATGCAACCCATTGCATGCACATTGCACGTGATGCCTGAACTTGCCCATGCACAGCCTTCATGTCTTTTGATACACATCATGGAGTACTTATTCATGTAGATAGTAAGTAACGTACACATGTTCTGCACTGCATCAACCCACTACTGAGCCATGTAACACTGTTCTACATGCGTACTCACTGATGCTATTTCGAATTGACCAGGCATGCATGGCAGGTTCTCATTTGTGTGTGACATGTCTGCTTCACGTGCTGGCTGTCTGTGTGATGTCCATGTGGGAGTGTGTTATGTGCTTCTAACATGTGTACTAATGTTTTTTTCTCTCCACTTTTCAGATGATGACACAATGGAGCCAGAGGATGGTGTTGTCATGCCAGGCACAAGTGGGGGTCGTGGGGTGGTAGACCACGAGAACCCACGTGTGCTGCAGACCATCTTGTCTTTGGCTGGCAATGAATCCAGCCCAGATGACCACTCTGACACCCATGTCGATTTGGATGTGCATCAGGTCCATACGTCAGGGGTGAGTGATTCTGATGTGGACACTCCTCTGTCCGCGACACCTGCACCGAGGGGCCAGACAGTGGTGGGACCTCCGCCTGTGGTGGATCGGGACGCAGGGTCACCCTCCACACCAGTCGCTGATGTGCCTGGGGCATCACGTAGATGGGGGTATGTAGTTGTGCAGCCGCGGGCGGTGCCAACCCAACAAGGATGCCCGGTCCTTGGGTCCCGCAGGTGTCAAGCCCAGCAACGCGGTGGCCGCGTGCCACCGAAGTATACTGAGTGGAAGCAAGACATGACTGCCAATTCAGAACATCAGGGGGCAGCACTTGATAACATCGCTATGAGCATGGAATGTGTGGCCCAATCCGTGCTCCCCCCTGCTAGGCAGGTGCTTCTCCAGCAGCAGGCGGCACAGTTCACGGCCTGCTCGCTCAGGCTGGGCATGGCGGCCTCTGACAGGGCACGCCAGGCTGAAATGTTGTCTCTGTGTCAAGCAATTACTGTTCACGCAGAGGCACACATGGAGGCCCTGAGGGATAAGTCCCTCAGATCCACTCTGGGTGCCCTCTTGACATCCCAGAGGGTGCGGTCAGAGGAGAGCTTTGAGCAGCTTGAGTGTACCATCTCGGCTGAGCTACGTGCTTGCCGGGAGGTGCATCAGTTGTCCAGCCAGACCACGCAGGAAGAACTCTGTGTTACACATGTTACCTTGCAAGAGGAAGCACGTGTATCACGGGAGGTTCTGCATGCAGACCTGTGTGTCATTGCCGCACAGAACCAGGCTCACCCATCCAGCAGATTTGCTGCTGACGAGGGGCAAGATGTGCCTAGGCGTGGTCAGGCTCCTGGCCCACGTCCTCCTTATCAGGATGAGGCAGACTCGGACAACGAGATATCTCTCACACAGGTCACGCTGTACAGGTGTTGAGCCCATGGAGGTTTTCTTTTTTGTCTCAACATCATCGCATGTGGGTGTTGAGGTGCACCCTGTACCTTCCCCCTCCTGAGTGACCCGTATGTGGCCATTTTTGATTTTTGCTTTTAGTTTAGTTAGTTAATATTAACTATTTGATAGTTATTTTAATTAGGTTATGTAGGTTGTTCATTGTTAGTTTAATTAGTTAATATAGTTTAAAATTGTTTGTCTATTGTGCATTCATGTGACGGTGTGGTGCTTTGTGGCTTTTGAAAGCATCCACTGTCTGTTCCAGCTGGGCCCTTCAAGCTTGTCTTGTGTATGTGTTTGCAGCTTGGGGTCCTGACTCACATAGGCCACTCCTGCTTCCCTTATCCATGGGCTCGCTAGGATGGTTCAGTGTTACAAAATTGTACACAAGGGCTTTGGACTTTCTTAATAACCGTGGTCTTTCTGCTGCTGTACTACTTGTGTTAACACCACTAGTGGGGATTGGTTGCATTTTATCCACCCCATGTCTGTAATCAATTTTGGTATGTGATTGATGTCTCCATTAATTGATGTGGATTGTGATGTATGTTATTTTCTTGCCTGTATATGTGCTTGATGCACTTCATGCTGTAGACAGTAGCCTGCACCCTTGGCCTGTCAAAGTGACACTGATGGTGGGAGGAGTTTGGATGTAGGTCTGTAACCTGGCCCAGTGACAACCAGCATGTATACACACACACAGGGAACTTTCCAGCCTTATTGATTTATTTGATGCCCTTTCTGCAGGAAGATGAGCCTCCAGAGTACCTTTACCAGCAGACACAGGGACGACTAATCCAGAAAACTAGCCACGTTTGTGGTGCAGACGTCTGGATGTGTGCGCAAGCAGAAGCACAGGGCTTGTGCTCAGACATCCGACAGAAGCAGACATGTTTCCAGGAGCTCCTGGCAAGGTGAGCAACACAAGGTCCCCCACCGCAGACTACCTTCCACCAGGCCACTTGCACATGGATGCTAAGTAGCACCAGTGCTGGGGAGCTTTGCCAGGTATTGTTGGAGAAGCACACAGTACAGCTGACATGCTTTGAGGGCCAAATGCCAAGTGGCTTTACATGTTGTCAGGGGCACACGCAGGGGCCATCGAACATATGCTCGAGTACCCCCTGCTCCATTGAAGCAGAGTAATTAGGGTAGTAGCGTTCCTAGCCAGAAACTGATACAGCGCACAGGGACAACCAGCGAGGCTCAGACTCGTGGTGAGTGCATGTCATTTGCATGTGCAAATTGCCATGTGCACTACCTATTTAAATCTGCGGCAGCCAGAACACAACTTGTACTGAAGTTGCACCTTGCTGTACGCGTCTAGCAGCTCACCCAGGGACCATTGTATCATGTGTGATTCTTGACCCATTGGTCTTCCATTTCCCGCGCGGCCACATGTGCCGGCCTTACTGCATTGACAGTATATGTACCATCGGTGGGCCAAGCTAACGTATGGGTACATAGCAGCATACTGGGGTGTTTGTGGAGAAGTCACTTACTTTGGGGCATGGATGGGGTTGTGTGTGTGTGTGTGTGTGTGTGTGTTGTAAACACACATTCAGATTAGTAACTCACCCTCTCTTTGCAGCATTGAAGTGCTCCTGTTACCGGACCTGAGAGTGCGCAGGCAGGAGGCCAGCACTCACCCCAGAGATAAGTCTCTCTTTGGCTTGCATTTGACTAATTTGGTACAATGTGCATGATGAACATGTTTTCTCTAATTGAGTATGTGTTTTTGTGAATAGTTGTATTTTGCCTACTTTCCCTTGCAAATCCACATCCACTCTCCTGCCCCTCTTTCCGGTTATCCTGAATACCAATGCCTGTCCATGCAACAAATCCCTGACCCTCCTTCCCCGCCGGGGTCTCAGAGGCCTGTATTAGTTTGACCTTGCAGGCGCACAGACCACGGTGAGGGGAGTGGGGGGGGTGGTTGGTTCGTGCCACTCCTGCGCCTGGACACCGGAGCTGTGACAGTACCCATCAGTTGTTGCATCATCATTGTATGCTATGTACCGTAAATGGTATCCATCCTGTTGGGCCATTGTTCAACTGTGCTACCTTGGTTGTTCTATCATTGTGCTTGTACATGTGCTTTGACATTTCCTGCTACTTCAAGTCATCTACTGGAGACTCTTCCAGGGTTTTTTGGTGCCTACAGAATTTTTCCCTGGTTTGTGGGTTTGCCTACTTGGAGTTCTCTGCGATTTGGCAATTTTACCAGTCAAGGTGGCCTCTGAGGGGGCTGGACCCTATTTACACGCTAGCTGGAACATGGAGACCAAGGGGTAGGGGGATCCTGTAGCCAGGTAGACTTGATGGGAGAAGGCTACATACCCCAGAGACAGTTGTTCAGAAGGTCACAGTGATGTGTAAGGGAGGGCCTTTTGTTGTTGTACAGTTGGCTTGGCCTACAGTGTTTTGGGCACTCTGACATTGTAATTGTGGGGTACTATGTACATGATGTGTTGTGCTGCTCAATGCCTGTTCCTGTGTTGTCTTTACTTTTCAGGTGTCAGGGGATTGGTGTGGTTTGACATGCTGGGGTGTTCACATGGCCAATGTTCACATGTGATGTGTACAGGACACTGAGGGTCACTTGATTTCACATGCATATATTGAGTGCATGTCCCTAATGACACACACAGTTGCACAATAATCCACCACACGTACATCCACCCTTCCATGGCCACAGCTGCACACAGATTGCATTCTCAGGCCCGCGGTGTCCATGCAGCACATGATCTATTACCATTTGGGTACCCTATACATGTGTCATTTGGTTGTAGATTTCATTAGTCTTTCTCATGTGATGCTCAAGGTGTATCTGTATCAGGTTTGCCAATCCAGAGTGAGGGAACTCTCGACGTGTAGCCGTAGAATTCTCCCTGCCAACGTCTCCCTTTGTAAGAGCAGCGAAGAGACAAATCAGCAGGCAGTAGCAGGTAAGGTGGCATTCCGAGTCAGCAGCGTGTGAGCAGTGAAGTATCCAAATCAGCAGGAAGATGCAGGTAAGGTAGCGTTCCGAGTCGGCAGCGTGTGAGTAGTGAAGTATCCAAATCAGCGGCCAGATGCAGGTAAGGTTGCGTTCCGAGTCGGCAAATTGCAGGAGGCTTTCAATGAAGGATCGAGGATACTAGGATGATTGGGAAAGGAGGGGGAGCAAGGTAGGGCAGATCAGAGGAACACGGGCCAAGGACAAAAGGACAAAACAAGAACTAGAGTTGGAGCAAACCAGCTAGCGCTAAGATTGAAACAATTAGAAGCGGCGAGTGCGGTCACCAGGAAGTGTTTTAACGGGTGGCCATACGAAAGCGTGACTACTCCCCCATGAAGCGCGATAGCGTTGTTTGTGGAGCGGCAGCCATAGACGCCATGGTAACGTGGATGCTGAAGCTTTGCGATGGTATTGGCGTTGTGGGAACATTGGGACCTTACGTGTAGGATAATGGGGAGCCTTCCTTGGGGTATTCCTGACGATCTGCAACACAATGGCTGCTCAAAGTGCTGTGTGCTGAGCAGTGTGTTGCAGGAGACACACACAGCACACGGGTTCGGGAGTCGGGATTTTGCCATGCCTAATGTGCATGTGAACGGGCATTCAGTGTTGTGTTCATGCTACGACTGTTGGAAAGCATTTGTGTCTGACTTTGTATGTGTGGGAGGTTGTTGGTCAGTCATTTCATCTGATTCCATGTCAGGAATCATTGTCTCATGCCAGTTTTCATTTATGACATGTCACTTTGTATATTATTGGTCATGTGTTGGCCTTTTGCTATTGCATGCCATGTCATGGTGTGGCAGACAAGGGTGATGTGGTTTGGGAGGGTTTGGGTGACATACAAGGGATTGTGATGGACTGTTTTGCAGGGGTGTGTGAGACACACCTTGCATGTGTTCCTTTTGGTCACACAGGATTGGCTATGTTTAAGTAGCTAGGGATGCACACAATATAGCACTTCCGTGGCAACATTCTCAGGGTGGTAAGGTTGTGACAGTTGACTGTCTCTTTGTCATCATCGATTGTCACCTGGTATGTGCCAGGACTGTGTGCACTCCGCAGGGGTGGGAGTTTAAGTGAACAATGTGGCCACAAGCTGGGTCCGGGCTGCCTCGCCATGTGCCCTGTCCCCTCCCATGGGCAGCGCCTGTGCCTGTGGTTGGATGTGGGGGAAACACCATGTCCACTGGTACCTCCCACCGTGTTGCAACATTGTGCAGGACACATACTGCCACAATGATCCTGCACACTACTGGGGGTGCATATAGTAGCTGCTCACCAGAGCGGTCAAGGGAGCGGAAGCGTGACTTGAGCATGCCGAATGTGCGCTCCATTATGCCCCTGGTTGCAATATGGGCATCATTGTATCTTACCTGGGGTGGTGTGGTGGGGTTCCGAATTGGCGTCATCATGTGGTTGCTCAGAGGGTAGGCACTGTCCCCTGGGGAGGTGGTAATAGTTGATATTATTAGGGTTTGGGTATTTATCTGTGTGTGACTTGCATACATGTGCATAGGCATTTGTACTCACCTAGGAGCCATGTGTCACCATGCTGCCCAGCTTGCAGGGCCCGGCTCAGAGCAGACATTCTGTATATGAAACTGTCATGGGTGGAGCCAGGGTAGTTTGCATAGACAGAGGTGATGATTCCTTTAGCATCGCATACAACCTGCATGTTGATGGAATGCCAGTGCTTGTGGTTTCGATAGATGTGCTCAGTGGCCCTAGGTGGACGTAGGGCCACCTGGGTGCAATCTATGGCACCGAGCACTTTGGGGAAGTGTGCCACCCTGTAAAAGTCCTGGACCATGGCCTGCCTTTCTGCGGGTGTTCTGGGCATGTATATGTGCCTACGGACTGAGGGGCGTGCAGTGATGATTGCCAACACCTGGTGTAGGCAGCGTGACTGCGTGGCCTGTGAGACCCCCACCCCACTATGGCAGTAGTCCGCTGAAATGACCCAGTGGCCAAAAAATGCAGGACTTTGAGCACCTTCTCCAAGGGGCTCAATGCTTGGGAGCACAGGGTGGGGGATGTAAGATCATCTTCCCACTCCCTGACGAGGTCTAGGATGATACGAGGTGGAAACCTATACCTGCCATAGACGTGGTCATCAGGCATCCCAAAAGGATGGTCCGGGGGAAAAAAATGCAGGCCCTGGCTATTCTCCTCCTCCTGTGGTATCCCACGATCAGTGCTGCAACAAATGGGGCATTCATCGTAGCTGCATATACGTGTTTGTTGTTTGCGCGCACTTTTATACTGTGCGCGGGGACGCTTCCGCCTGCCTTCATGTGGGGGACGCGTTGACGCCTATGCACGTCTTTTGCCGTGCGCGGGTTTCCCGTGTTCGAATACATGAATACGGGTTGTTTGCGTGCGTGTGGGCGTTCTGTGTATTTCCCTTCAGTACTTCCCCAGTTACGCCTTCTTTTTCACGCGTTGTTCCCCATTCTGCATGTTATGCCCTGTGTCCCACCCCCTTTTTGGTGTGTGCGGGGACGTTGTACGCTTTCCCTGTGCGCGTCGTGCACGGCGTTCAGGATGTTGCAATGACGTGTGCGCACGTGTGTGCCACGCACGGGTTTGGCGGACATCCCGAGGGAAACATGCGCAGGGACTTCCATGAATCGCACGCGTGCGCCTGTTTTTTCACGCTTGCGCCAGCTTGTGCCAAGTTTTCGGCGCAAGTTTGTTCCATGAATTGGCCCGTTTATTGGGTGGGTCAGAATACTGTATGAAGCACCAGTTGCCAGGGTTAAAACAGGCAGAAGTGTATCGCCACCCTGGGACATCCAAAGGGGCACCAGGCAGGGTTGCCCACTGTCACCAATGCTCTATATCCTGGGATTAGAACCTATAGCTATATACTTGCGGAAGCAATTCTTCGACGCGGGTATAAGCGGGGGTGGAGTGCATCACATTGTGTCCCTATATGCAGACGATGTACTGCTATGCTTACGGGACCCTCACCTTAATGTGCCAATGATCTTAGACGTATTGAAGAACTGCGCAGAGGTGACCGGGATTTCCTATAACAGGGAAATTTCCTGTATATTTCCACTGTCGGGGCTACAAAACAAACTGGTAAATGAACTCCCGAGTTTCAGGATCCAATGGCAACTAAACTCGTTCAGGTACCTTGGGGTCAATGTTTGGCACACACCCGCATTAACACATGAGGGAAACACTGGGATGTCGGTGCAGGGACTCAGGAGGTCCATGAAGTTCTGGGCTAGGCTTCCACTCACAGTGAAGGGCAGGGTCGCCATTGTCAAGATGATAGTCTTCCCATGGTCCTTATACTTCTTTTACAATGTTGTCACGACTCGCTCCCTTCGCTCCCGTTCCCGCCACTTGGGGGCATGTTTTGGGGTTTATTCCCTACTGGACATTTCCTCCGAACCTAATGCTACAGTGCTGTGATGAATTGGGAGCGCTAAAACCTTATTTTCCAAGTTACTTCCCTTCCGGATCCATTCCAGGTTTTTGGCAGCCAGCATGCTACTTTAATCAAATGACTATGCTTCCCAGAATGCCTGGCTCACTGCTTCACCTCCTCCCTTGCAGGACAAGGTTGGGTAGAGGATAGGCAACACCTGTGGCTGCAGGTGCAGCAGGCGGCACACCTGAGGGGTGTGCTCGTTAAGCAGCTTTAAAAGCCTCAGTTTGCTTCAGTCCAGCGCTGGTCATCGTTGCAGTGTTCCTGTTGTGACTGGTCCCTTGTTCCTAGCTTTTGTGCCTAGTTCTTAGTTCCTGTTTCTTGTTCCTCCGCCCTGGATTTCGGATTCATGTGCTTAATTGATTTCTGCTTTCTGGATTTCCCTTTCTGTCTTCCTCTGTCTGCAGGCAGCCTTTCTCTGTGCTTTACCCTTTGATGCAGCCCAATTTGCCTGTGTTTTCTGTTTCTTTGATGCTGTCCTTTGCTACTGAAAAACTTGATGCATTAGTCTTTCCCTTTTTAGATTTAGCTTCCTGCCTTTTCTCCTTGGATGGGTGGGAAAGGTTTCCTTTTGTGATATCATTTTCCCTGCTCCTGATCCTTACTTTCTATTGGGATCCATTCCATGTTTTCCATTTCACTTCTGCATTTATTTCCCATTTGATTATTTAGGTGTGGGGTGCTGTTGTAACTAGTCCCTGTGTGAATGCCTTTTGTTTTCCTCACTATTTCTTTAATCACAATTCCTACTTGCTCCTTGACTTAGGTCTTAGGTATTTAGTTATCCTCCACCCATTGCTGTTATAGCCTTCTGGGTCCCTGTTTGATCAACTGGGTTCGTGGGTTTACTGACATTCAAGTAGTCTTTCCGGTTCTCGTGAGTACTGTTTCTAAGTTCCTTATTCAGTATCATCCAGAGTGTCAGCACACAGATCCTGTCCTTGCTTGCCCTCTACGTGGGCTTAGCGCTGTCAGTATCTGTAATAGCATAGTGGGTAAGGAGTTTGCCGACTTTCCTTTCAGTCATAAGGAGGTTCTAAGTGCTACCCCACATCCCTTTTCATATATTGGTATTTTTGTTTCACTCTATCTGCACTCCTGGGTTTTAGTATATATGAGTCGTGGTTCTTGTGTGCACGTTGTTTGATTCAAGGTTATTCACTGTGCGATTTTGTGCACATTTCACTTGCCATATTCGCTGCCTTTGTACTCACCTGATTAATCCTGACAGAATGACCAGCCCTAAATTCCCATTGAATATGGCAAGTTTAAGAAAGAAAGGCAGCAAGGCCTCTAACAAGTTTGTACTGAAAGCTTCCCCTACATTTACCTGGGACAATCAAATCACTAGTCCTGACTTAAATGAACTCCTTGTCACGAATGGGCATTTACGTGCAGAGTATTTTCCCACAGGATGGCACATCTTACATTGCCTGATCCTAGTTCTGTCTTTTATTCCGATCCAGATTCTATGTCAGCACAAGCCTTAGCAGCAGAAAACAACACACTGTTAGACTTATTATACAAGAGTACCTCTGTTGTTCAACCCCATGAGTCCAGTTGTGCTTCACCTCAGATTGAACAGTTTCATGGTACAAACATAAAGAATGGAGGGGTTCCTTGCATAACTTCTGTTTTCTACCCTCAGTCTAAAGCATACTCCTTTGCACAAGTACATACTGTAGTCCCTAATGCCAAGAGGTCTAATGTCAATAGTTTGCTTAAGGGAAACACAGACCAAGTTGGTAAGAGAAAGTATAAATCACAGAACCTGCAAGCAGTAGATGACAATGTACAATTGGTGCACATCCAGATTGCTAGTGCAGGATCCAGCCCTGATGCCACTATGCCTCCCCCTGTGCCTACTGATAGTGATGTACAGTTAATGCAGGGCATGCTAAGAGCTAAGCTTGAGGAGTTAAGACAAGAATTCATTTCTTTACAAGAGGAGAATAAGACCTTGCACTCTTTACTGAATACACCTCAGACTTTATTCGTTGATGTTGATGAAGTGAACACTGTTCAGCCCCTGAGTGCAGAGACTTTGGTAAACCATGATATTTGTCAATATGTTAGATCTATTGGGAGTGAAAGTCTTTCTTCTAGCACAGCGCTTAATCTGGGCACAGTTTCTGACAATTGTTCTGCTGTTTGTCAGGGATTGCAGTTAGCTGAAGATTTACAAGCCACTCCTTTACCTAAAATTTCCTGTGTAGCAGTTTGTCATAATTCTGAGCTTGAACACATATATGCTTCTGATTTCCAAACACAATCCACAATGGTGACATACACAGAATCAGTCACTACTGTAGGCTTAGGTTCTGCCCTTGATCTTGCTACTGAGACTGAAGTAGACGTTCAAGTTGATGTGGAAAACGATGCTACCTCTGTGTTCGCTCTTCCTTCTGCCAATTTTGGTCACAACGAACAGTCAGAGACAGTACAGATTTCAGATTTTGATGGACTCATTCCACAGTATACTGAACCAAAAACCTTGCAGACGATTCCTGAACTGTTGATTGTTAATCTGCCACTTTCAGAAGCTAAGACAGAGGAATGGACAATTGACGAAATCCTGATTAACAGAGACTTTACTATGGTGATTCCTCTGGTTGATATTGACTTCTACAAAGGAAGAGACTTTGTGCCATCCACTAAGGAGAGGGACTGCAGGGGTACAGCTCAGTCTTTGGTTACTGGTGCCACGGAGTCAAGTGCCCTAAAGGTGTTTTCCATTCCTGAGCCACAAATGTGTCTGTCGACTTCTGAGACTTCAGTCTGTCCTCCTACAACCATTGACTCTTCTATTATCCAGTACACAGCTCTGCAGTCATCTTTGGCACACATGTCTTAATCAATGAACAACTGCCATGTCTGCCATTCACTCAAGAGCCTTCACCATGGACGTGGTCAGTGCCAAAGACCTTGACAAGTTTGTCTTCAGCTAACAAGATGGCTCCAGCTTGCATGCCTTCAGCCTCAGAATTTCCTCTGGCATGCCTGTCTTCGGCTACAGTCACTCATCCAGCAGATTATCCTTCAGCCATGGAGCCTCCGGTAGTACATTCTAAGTGCATGTCTTCGGTCCCAGAGCCTACTGCTAGTTTGGCTTCAGTTCATGAGAGACCTGTATCCTGCTCAGCCTCGCGGCCAATATCGGAGGTGTACCTGTCTACACTGTCAGATCCTGCTGCATATTCTGCTCCAGAGATTCCTCCTGAATCCCAACCATTTATTACCGATGAAGGTCCAGCCTGCCCTTTGTATGCTTCAGGGGGATCACCAGATTACCTGCCTTTTACACAAGACAATTCTCCCAACTGCTTGACTGTAGCATCAGAGCCTCCCGAAGATGCAACATCTGAGTCTGAAACTTCTGCCAGCTCTCACTTCAGAAACATCAAGCTGGATCATGACTCGGGAGAGCCTTACATGCGAGGCCATTGGACTTGCCTGGAGTACTACGAGAGGGAGACGGATACCATCCGCCACGGCCCAGTCACCGAACAAGTAGCCGACCAGGATAGCGGGCTGGGTGGTTCGCATCTGGGGTCCGGTTCGGATCAGCCGCTTGACAGCTTTTTTGTTGCCGGATCACGCATGAGCCCGAGGGAAGGGACGGGCACGGCCCCCCAGCAGCACCACCAGTTGGGTGCTAGTAGCCAAAGGAAGGGAATGACTGCTGCAGTTCAAGATGTGCCTGTTATTGCTCCTGCTGCGAGTGTGCCTGGTGTACCAAGTACTGCGTCTATCACTCCTATCAGTATGCCAAACGTCCCTGCAGTTGTATCCCACGTGCAACAAGGTGGCTACACGACTGTCACCGGGAGTGCCAGCCTCGAACAACCCATAGGACTTCCAGGCCTCCAAGGCATGGAACATATGCAGTCAAACCTTAGTCACTTTCAACCACAAGCCTTTTCCCAGATGGATGACAGAAAAGGATCCGAACCTCTACCTCGGCCTCCACCTTCTTTTTCTGAACATAAACATTTCCTGAAACCTGCAGTTTCCTCACCTCCTGCGTGTCCACTCTCGGCAGAAAGGCTAACAGGGATTCTACCATTGTCTAAGGCATGTTGCACCAGCCTGCCTCCCTCCTCAAAGACTTATAAGTGTACACTCCCAGTGACTGAGCTTCCTGGACCTTCCAACTCTGCTTCAGGTCCTGCAAGTCCTTCATGCCTTTCTTCGAACCATGAGTCTCTTCCTCAACAGAAGCCTGCCTACGACTCTTCTAGACTGCAGCTTGATTCTATTCATTCCAGTCCATCTGCTTTTGCCCACAGGCCACCGTTTCCATCAGTGCCACCTCCAAAGACAAAGCGCTCCTATCATGGAAGGAAGATGTTTTGTGCGAGTGACGGTCGCCTGGAGAAGGCCGTGGGAGGGGGTATACTGTCACGACTCGCTCCCTTCGCTCCCGTTCCCGCCACTTGGGGGCATGTTTTGGGGTTTATTCCCTACTGGACATTTCCTCCGATCCTAATGCTACAGTGCTGTGATGAATTGGGAGCGCTAAAACCTTAATTTTCCAAGTTACTTCCCTTCCGGATCCATTCCAGGTTTTTGGCAGCCAGCATGCTACTTTAATCAAATGACTATGCTTCCCAGAATGCCTGGCTCACTGCTTCACCTCCTCCCTTGCAGGACAAGGTTGGGTGGAGGATAGGCAACACCTGTGGCTGCAGGTGCAGCAGGCGGCACACCTGAGGGGTGTGCTCGTTAAGCAGCTTTAAAAGCCTCAGTTTGCTTCAGTCCAGCGCTGGTCATCGTTGCAGTGTTCCTGTTGTGACTGGTCCCTTGTTCCTAGCTTTTGTGCCTAGTTCTTAGTTCCTGTTTCTTGTTCCTCCGCCCTGGATTTCAGATTCATGTGCTTAATTGATTTCTGCTTTCTGGATTTCCCTTTCTGTCTTCCTCTGTCTGCAGGCAGCCTTTCTCTGTGCTTTACCCTTTGATGCAGCCCAATTTGCCTGTGTTTTCTGTTTCTTTGATGCTGTCCTTTGCTACTGAAAAACTTGATGCATTAGTCTTTCCCTTTTTAGATTTAGCTTCCTGCCTTTTCTCCTTGGATGGGTGGGAAAGGTTTCCTTTTGTGATATAATTTTCCCTGCTCTTGATCCTTACTTTCTATTGGGATCCATTCCATGTTTTCCATTTCACTTCTGCATTTATTTCCCATTTGATTATTTAGATGTGGGGTGCTGTTGTAACTAGTCCCTGTGTGAATGCCTTTTGTTTTCCTCCCTATTTCTTTAATCACAATTCCTACTTGCTCCTTGACTTAGGTTTTAGGTATTTAGTTATCCTCCACCCATTGCTGTTATAGCCTTCTGGGTCCCTGTTTGATCAACTGGGTTCGTGGGTTTACTGACATTCAAGTGATCTTTCCGGTTCTCGTGAGTACTGTTTCTAAGTTCCTTATTCAGTATCATCCAGAGTGTCAGCACGCAGATCCTGTCCTTGCTTGCCCTCTACGTGGGCTTAGCGCTGTCAGTATCTGTAATAGCATAGTGGGTAAGGAGTTTGCCGACTTTCCTTTCAGTCATAAGGAGGTTCTAAGTGCTTACCTTTTGTTTCACTCTATCTGCACTCCTGGGTTTTAGTATATATGAGTCGTGGTTCTTGTGTGCACGTTGTTTGATTCAAGGTTATTCACTGTGCGATTTTGTGCACATTTCCCTTGCCATGTTCGCTGCCTTTGTACTCACCTGATTAATCCTGACAAATGTACACTGCTATATCCCAACCTCCCTTTTCCGCCTGGTAGAGAAACTTCTGAAAGAACTCCTCTGGGGCCCCACCAGACATAAATTAACCCCTGGCCACACTTACACAACCCTGCAAAGAGGGCAGAGTCCAGCTGCCTGATCTAGAGAGATATTACTTAGCGGCACAGCTCAGCTTTGTGGCCAAGTGGCTGTCAGATGAGGCTACCTCGGAAACAAAGCTGACTAAGCAACTCATATTACCAGTACGCCTGAAGGAGGTGCTCTGGGCCCCACTTAGATGCCTGGGCAGCACTCCAATGATCGTATCACTAGGCAGGAAGGTTTGGGATAGAGCTTTGAGGCTAACCAGGTACGTGAACCCCTATTCACCTGAGACCCAGATTACAGCTATGGTCTGTGTAACCAAGGCAGACCTGACAACTGTGAGGCTATGGGAAGGATATGGCATCTACACCTGGGGGACACATATGAAGAAGGGGTTTTCAGAGAATTTGAATCAATGGGAGACAGAGAAAGCTTGCCCAGAGGCCAATTCCTATGGTATCAAAGGATCAGGAAGATGGCAAAGAAACACTGGAGGGAATGACCTGGGGAACCTGAAGCAGACCCACTGTTAGCGCTGCTGCACAATCTGGGAGACGGATGGAGACCAGTGTCCAGGATTTATAGTTCGCTGGCAAACAGACCTAACCCCAAGAGTGATAAGCTAAAACAAAGTTGGGAAACAGACCTAGGGGTTGCCATTGCTGAGAAGGAATGGGAAAGGATTCTGGCGTTCCCTCGAGAAGTATCAAGAAATGCCCGGTTCAGATGAATTCAATAAAATGTCCTGTACAGAACCTACATAACCCCTGCTAGAATAGCCAAATTCAACGTAAAGGCTGACCCAGGCTGCCCTTGGTGCAGGTCAGAAGGAGCAGGAATGATACATATGTTCTGGGAGTGTCTGAAAGCGCAACACTTTTGGGCCAAAATAGAGCAGGCCTGTAGGAATGCTGGAGTAATCAGGTATGACTGGATACCTAAAGAATGCCTGCTGGGGGCCTACCCAAGAATTAGCAAAGTCAGACATATAATTCAATTAATGGATATGGCATGTGTATTAGCTAAACTAACTATTGCTACGACTTAGAAGAAAGCGGGAGGGCCACAATATTCAAGGTGATATAATGATCTAGAACATTGGTCTAATGCAGAAACAAAAGTATGGGGAGATGGGGTGGCCAGGGCTGGAGACGAAACGGGACCAGCATTCGAGTCCTGGAGGTTGCTCACATGCTGCAACAAGAATACCACAAAAACAGCTACCCGCCTACACACGTGCCAGGTGTGTCTAGTTGCACAACATGCTACCTTTCATGTCGATCAATTATTTGCGACAGAAAACATAGAGAAATACATATTTTAATTCATGGATACAAAACACTTAGAAAAATTAAAAACAGGAGAGACAAAAATGCACATAACATTCCATAAGAGAACCTATACTGAAAAACAATTGTCTTGACCAGTTGGTTTTAACTGAACACATTCGTCAGATACTGGTGATGTAGTGAGGTTAGTAAACAAATAAGGTGGCATCCTATAATTAAATGAAACCTTGATGCAATTCAATATCCTTGACTTTGTTAATTTTTCTGTCCTTGACTTTGTCGACACCAAAGAGTGTGTTTCTGGGTCCTGGCAAAATATGGTTAAACAGGCTCAGTAGCTAGTTATTTGATGCTATCAGGCATGCGTCGGACCCGTCTTCAGGACTTGATTTATATAGATCTCCCAAATTGGGATTTCAGAAATAGTTCATTGGTAAATTTCCTAAAAACCAAACGAAAAAACCGTGTTGGTAACAAGATAAAAACAAAGTGTAGTGTCTCTATGTGTGTGCACATGCAACTAATTCAAATAACCTTTTCGTGGTTTATTTGCCGTGTTTGGCCTTGATTTTAGAACAAATGCAGACAGGATTCACTGGTCCCAACTGTGATTTCTTTTCAAAGATTTTGAAACTGCAACAAACGAAAATGATTTTTATGAAAAGTTTGTTTTTTCTTTTGCGCTACATTCATTAGAAGGCAAAAGTTCAAAAATGACTGACAACAGAGCCACCTAAATGAGCCAAATCGAGTTCATATTTAAAGCGGTACAGACTGCCTTTGAGTGTTTGTCATTTGTATTACATTCGTTAGACAGCGGGAGTTCAAAACGAAAATGGAAGTGAAATAGCAGCGAAGCCTACTAAATGAGCCAAGTTAAGTTCGTACCTAAAGTGATACAAACTGCCTTCAAATCAATTATGTTGCACTATTGTTTTGAGCATTTTTTAATAAAATACTACATGTTTTTTTGAAAAGGGAGGAACATACCTCTTGATCCAAGCGAAGATATTCTACGATATAGCTTCATTTGCGGACACACATGTCCCGTATGTGATGTTTTTCGTATTGTAAATTGAAGTTTACCTAATTTGTTAAAGGAAATACGGAGATGTAACAGTCCGTATATAGCTAACAGAATAGTTCTGTTTGCATATCACAAAAGCGCGATATGAGTGCTTACAATTGCTGCTTTTCAAGGAACTTACTTGATCACAAGCATTGTTGCTTCCACTAAAAAAGAACGCGGGTAGTTACTGCTGGGTTCGCTTTCACTTACGTTAGGAAAAGGCTAGACTTGCTGTATTTATAAATGCAAAGGAGTTATTTTGTCTTCTAAAAGCCTTCACCAATTGCAACACAGCATGGGCAATCTATGCTATCATCTGCCCGTGCAAATTAATTTACATCGGGAAGACAAAAAGACCTGTAAAGCAGAGAATCTGCGAGCACAGGTCATTTGTTAAAAATTCAGTTCCGGAGAAACCTTTAGTTGCTCATTTTGTAAAAGCAAAACACACCTGTGAGGATATTGAGTGGTATATTATTCAAACAGTTCCATCACACCCTCGTGGGGGAGACCGCGACCGAAAGCTGAGGCAGCTTGAACAGAAGTGGATTTACAATCTAAACACTGTTCAGGCTGCCCTTAACATCGGAATTGAATGGAGTTTGTTTTTACATAAGTAACTCCTTTGCACAAGTGACATTCATGAAGCACACGCAAAACATTCATTAGTGCATGCTGAGCCATCACATATGCATGTTTACAACACAGCTTTTTAATGCCCTCAGTGCACATTATTGGGTGGAAATGTCACAATATGTATTGACCACTTTTTTCACATTTCCTTTGAAATATCAAATAGAATATTACCAAAGTACAATTTTATTTAATGTTTGCAATTAGGATGCCCCATTCTTGTGCAGCATACTTTTTTCAGCCCTTTAGTAATCTGGCCGCGTCCGCCATTGTTCCTTCCAAGATGGCGGTCGCGATTAGATGAATTTATAAATACAGCAAGTCTAGCCTTTTCCTAACGTAAGTGAAAGCGAACCCGGCAGTAACTACCCGCGTTCGTTTCGAGTGGAAGCAACAATGCTTGTGATCTAGTAAGTTCCTTGAAAAGCAGCAATTGTAAGCACTCATATCGCGCTTTTGTGATATGCAAACAGAACTATTCTGTTAGCTATATACGGACTGTTACATCTCCGTGTTTCCTTTAACAAATTAGGTAAACTTCAATTTACAATACGAAAAACATCACATACGGGACATGTGTGTCCGCAAATGAAGCTATATCGTAGAATATCTTCGCTTGGATCAAGAGGTATGTTCCTCCCTTTTCAAAAAAACATGTAGTATTTTATTAAAAAATGCTCAAAACAATAGTGCAACATAATTGATTTGAAGGCAGTTTGTATCACTTTAGGTACGAACTTAACTTGGCTCATTTAGTAGGCTTCGCTGCTATTTCACTTCCATTTTCGTTTTGAACTCCCGCTGTCTAACGAATGTAATACAAATGACAAACACTCAAAGGCAGTCTGTACCGCTTTAAATATGAACTCGATTTGGCTCATTTAGGTGGCTCTGTTGTCAGTCATTTTTGAACTTTTGCCTTCTAATGAATGTAGCGCAAAAGAAAAAACAAACTTTTCATAAAAATCATTTCCGTTTGTTGCAGTTTCAAAATCTTTGAAAAGAAATCACAGTTGGGACCAGTGAATCCTGTCCGCATTTGTTCTAAAATCAAGGCCACACACGCCAAATAAACCACGAAAAGGTTAGTTGAATTAGTTGCATGTGCACACACATAGAGACACTACACTTTGTTTTTATCTTGTTACCAACACGTTTTTTTCGTTTGGTTTTTAGGAAATTTACCAATGAACTATTTCTGAAATCCCAATTTGGGAGATCTATATAAATCAAGTCCTGAAGACGGGTCCGACGCATGCCTGATAGCATCAAATAACTAGCTACTGAGCCTGTTTAACCATATTTTGCCAGGACCCAGAAACACACTCTTTTGTGTCGACAAAGTCAAGGACAGAAAAATTAACAAAGTCAAGGATAGTGAATTGCATCAAGGTTTCATTTAATTATAGGATGTCACCTTATTTGTTTACTAACCTCACTACATCACCAGTATCTGACGAATGTGTTCAGTTAAAAGCAACTGGTCAAGACAATTGTTTTTCAGTATAGGTTCTCTTATGGAATGTTATGTGCATTTTTGTCTCTCCTGTTTTTAATTTTTCTAAGTGTTTTGTATCCATGAATTAAAATATGTATTTCTCTATGTTTTCTGTCGCAAATAATTGATCGACATGAAAGGTAGCACGTTGTGCAACTAGACACACCTGGCACGTGTGTAGGCGGGTAGCTGTTTTTGTGGTATTCTTGTTGCATTATAGATTCATATTAGTCCTTTGCCACACAGCCCCCTAAAAAAGAGGACTCCGCAGCTCTAACTGCTTTATTTCACGGTTGCTCACATGCGACATGTTCCACCCCTCTGACAATAGGCCCCCATGAACAAATAAGACTGGCACCTGTGAAGCCCATATTACGGGGTTATGAGCTGGCCAGACAAAGAAACCCAGGTAGACATCCCTTGGCCAAGACTGCAACATGATTGCCAAGCACAGCTAAACCCCTCTGCACAAATAGATGTCTCACCTATATTCCTATGCCAGAATTGAAGACCATTTGTTGTGTTTGTTTTGTTTGATTTCAAATTTGTCATTGCTTTATAGCAGCCACATATATTGACATGATACAATGTGTAAACTGAGTGAAAAAGGTGCTGCTGTATTCATAAATGCAAATAAAATATTTTAAAATAAATAGAGAAGATAACGTAGAATGGGGAAATCATCATTTTAATAGATTCCAGATGGAATGGTAAAGAGGAGACAATGAGGCTACTAGCTCTTTAACCCTGGCTAACAGGATTTCTGAGTTATGCTTATGAATACTATTACTGGAAGCAGAAATGTGAATACCTAAATATTTCAATCCTTGGGGACTCCATTTCATACCTAAGGTACAAGTATGATGAGGTGTGCACTGTATTGAGTTTGTAGCCTACTAGACATAGTATCTAGTAGATATTGGGCACCTTACTCTGGGTTTAAAAAAAATAAAAGTATGTCATCAGCACAAGTTGCCATTTTAATATGTGGATGACCAAATTGAATTCCTAAAATGTTATAATTTTGTCTTATAGCTTCTAACAGGGTTCAACAGCTAAATTAAAGAGAATCAGAGAAAGAGGGCAACCCTGACGTGTCCCTCTGGATAGGGGAAGAAAGAGGACAATTGACCATTAACAAAGATTGCAGTTTTGGGATTTGAATAGATGGAATTAAACATAGAAAGAAAAGGGGGACCAAACCCATGCCACTTAAGAGCTTCGAACATAAAATCCCATTCAACTCTGTTGAAAGCTTTTTCTGCATAGAGAGCAACCGCAGCATGGGGATCATTTGATTTGTGTAGTATGTCTATGATATCTAGAAAAAGTCTAATGTTGGAGGGGGACACCCTACCTTTTACATATCCAACTTGATCTTGCTTAAGAAGATTTGGTAAAAAGGGGAGGAGTCTGTTAGCTAAAATCTTGGCATAAATCTTACAATCAGTATTGATAAGGGAAATAGGACGATAGTTTTGGGCGAGTTCAGGATTTTTATTGGGTTTAGGGAATACGATGAGCATAGCCTCCAGAAATGAGCCTTGGGCCATATTTTCTGAGATAAAATGAGGGTATAGTTCATTAAGTTTAGGGACTTATAGATTAGAGAAGTGGGCAATAAAATCAATAGGGAACCCATCTAGTCCTTGGGCTTTTCCTTTTTTAAGATTTTTAATAGCTAAATGTATTTCAGAGGGGTTAATTGGAGCATTAAGTGATAGAAGATCTGCATGCGGGTAGGAGTCATGGGATATATTACGTAGAAAATCATTAACATCAGCGTTATTAGAGGGGCTTCAGAGGTATACAAATTGGAATACATTTTTTTGAAGGCTTGAACAGTTTCCTTATCTGAGAATTTTCTGTTCCCTGAATGATCTTTAATAACTACAATCTTGTTTTTTTCTTTTCTAAGTTTAAGGTGATGCCAAAGATTTACTAGTCTTATTGGAAAATTGTTATATCTTAGCTTTATATTTAAGCAGGTTGGTACATGAATATTGTGTAATGATTTTCTTATATTGAAATCTTAACTTCAGAATGTCCTTGAGAATAGAGGTAGAGTTAGTACACGCATATTGGGTTTCCAGGGGTGTAAGCTGTCTGAGAATGGATTATGATTCTAGTTTGAGATTTTTCTTCTTGTTGGCAACAAAGGAATTGAGATGACCTCTAAGAACCACTTTAAAACAGTCCCAATTATTAGTGATAGATGTGTCTTGATTATTATTCTCAGACAAAAAATGATTATGTTGTTGTGCGATAAAATGTGTAAAGGATTCACTATTTAATAGATCAGTATTAAATCTCCATCTGCTGGAGTTGCGATAGTTTTTTGGGGAAGCAATTTGAATGAATACTGGGGCATGATCAAAGATCATAATGGATTCTATCTGGGCATCAAGGAGGAGATTAACCATGGAATGAAAATATCATTAAGTCGCGAGAAGAAATTGTAGGGCATGGAATAAAAGGTGACTTCAGAATCAGTAGGGTGAGTAATACGCCATGCACCACCAAGACCTAATTCAGATATAAAATTGATAAAGTGTGTATGAGAGGTGGTGTTGATGTACCGCACATCAGATTTACTATGCAGGAAGGGGTCCACAACCTCGTTACAAACTACACAGGCAATCAGATTGTGAGGGTTACATTGAAGCACATTATTCTTGAGTTGCCTCCAAAAGGTGGGATCTGCAGATGTTGGGTCATAACGATTAAGAATCGTGTGTTCCTTAGAGTCTACTAATATCTTGAGAATAACCCATCTTCCTAAACTGTCAGATTCACTGGATAACACTTTGCATTTAAGGCCCTTGTTAGTAAGTGTAATGAAGCTGTTCTTTTTACCATTCAGAAAAGACCTGACCCACCCAGTGACGAATATGTGTTGTTGATTCTTCATCTGAGAGATGTGATTCCTGAATGCAGGCTATTGAGGGCTTTAGTCTATTGCGATGGGATGGTACTTTTTGTCTCTTAATAGGATTATGTAATCCTTTGACATTCCAAGAGACTATATTAAGAGGCATAGGCCTGGAGGGTGAAATCGTATACATTTACAAAAACACCAAATCAAATGATAGGGTTTCATTAAAACAGTAAAGCATGTCAGTGTATAATACGTGGATGTACTCAGCAGATCGGATGGAAACATGAAGGGAGCGAAACATAAGGAAGAGGGTGAGACGAACAGTGAAGACATGGAGATTGGTAAAAGAGAAACATATTCAAAAACTATCGGTAGAACTGTGGCTAACAGGAAC
Source organism: Ambystoma mexicanum (assembly GCF_040938575.1). NCBI lineage: Eukaryota > Metazoa > Chordata > Amphibia > Caudata > Ambystomatidae > Ambystoma > Ambystoma mexicanum. The sequence continues at coordinate 1,319,838,006 of NC_090930.1, forward strand.
CAGCCACACCAATCCATGTCACAGAATAATGCGATGGGGAGAGGAGAGCCGGGAAAGAAAAGGCCCACCAAACCCTGCTACGGTGGAGGAAGTCAAAATATAAAATGTAGTACGTACAAAGTCATGAATTCATCCAACTGATGGGGTAAGAATAATCCATATCATTCTTTTTATGAGACTGGATGTACTGTCTTAAGTCTGCCAAATTCTGGAAGGTCAAGGTCTGCCCATTTAAGGTAACTTTTAGGATGGCTGGATGGATAATTCCATATCTGGCATTTAAGTGCCTGAGGCCTGGTCTAAATGCCAGGAGTTCTTTTCTTCTCGCTGCAGTCGCCTGGAGACATCTTGTGTAATGAAGATTTTCCTTCTTTCTCATACCGGCTGCTTAATTTGCCTGACTTTTCCCATAATGAGAGTAATGTGGGTGAAATGCAGGAGGGCTAATATAAGGGTTCTGGGTGGACGAATGCTGCTTAGAGGCGAATTAATGGGACCAATTTGATGTGCTCTTTGAATATTGAAAGAAAACCATTGGCAGAGTAAGTCTGTTATCCACAGTGCTTGTACAGAACAAGAATAGAATGGCACAGGGCTGTGGGTGTCTGGGGTGTGTGGGTATACTGCCAATATACTACCACTGTAGGGACACAGTAAAACCAAAAAGTCCCAGTCAAACCGCATCAAGGAAAGTGCGAAGTTGAAATTGTAGTCTGGAATTTATTTTAGGTGATAAAACAGCCTGACACGTGTTTCAAGCTTTATCTAGCTCTTCATCTGAGGCTTGGCTTGAGGGTACAAAATATCCAATTAGGGAAGGCAATACAGTTGCCAGATAGAAGTTCAGCTCGATTGCGTCGCAATTGCAGTAACATCTGAGGAGGAACAAAATACCAACAAAATGTCAGCGCCGTGTGACTGGGACTGGGACTTTTTGGTTTTACTCTTTGAATATTGAGCTGCACAGATGCCGGTAGGTTGAGAATCTGAGGTAGAAAGAAATATAAGAAGGCAATAGGATTATCTTTTCCAATTCCTTCCAGAAGGCCAACAATGCGTAGGTTGTTCCTCCTATTCCTGTTTTCAAGATTCTCAGCCTGCTATGGTAAGGAGACAATTGTGATTTCCAGATTAGTGACCTTATTAGAAACATCTACTGCATCACTAACCCGCCTTTCCACCTCATTCATCCGAGATTCAAAGACGGTCCATTTGTTGTCAAATTGCTGCAATTTGGCATTAGTGCCCTCCATAAAGGGTTTGAGAGCCCTTATTTCTGATAAAATGGTCTGCATGACAGGGTCCACTGGATCTTCTTTGGGTGTCAGAGATTCACTTTCCTGTCTTTTAAGGGTAATAGTTCAGTTTAGTTTAGTTTATTTGCTTGTATAGCACACTGAACCCGGAGGTAACTAGGCGCTTGACTTGAATTTGTTACAGACATGGTATACAGACACATATGCAGGAGAAGTTAGAAATAATATATAGATACAGAGAATTTAAAATGACAAGAGCACAGGATTACAAAGTTTATAGGTGGGGCAGGGAGCAATTTACAAAAGTACAGAATGTACAATGAAAATAGCAACAGATTACTGTCATACACAATTTACAAGATGTACATGGTCACAGTACTAGTCGACTGAAGTGTTAAGTAGTTGGGATCATGAAGAAAAGCCAGGTTTTGACTTTGAAGTGGAAGGCTGGGAAGGAGGGTGCGTTTCTAAGCACTGGGGGCATGGCGTTCCAAGTTTTTGCAGCCTGGACTGGGAAGCTGGCTCCACCTGAGTTTTGGAGTCTGTATTTGGGGATGAGTCAGTGAGTATAGTTGGCTCTGGTAGGTCTAGCGGTAGTCTTTTTGCAGAATTTATCGACCAGGTATTTGGGGGCGGTGTTGTTGTTCTTTTATGGGGAGCCATTTGACATTCCGCCTGGCTTGGGAGATATGGCCAGAGTGTGGAATGTTAAGGGCTGCACAGAGGGCATTATTTTGTAGGATTTGGAGTTTGTGGAGGTTTTGCTTGCTTGTGCCCAGGTAGAGGGATTTACAATAATCTAATTTTGAGAGTATCAGAGCTCTGGCCAGTATAATATAACTCTGGGTGGATAGAAAAGGTCTACAGGCAGTTGTTAATTTTGCAGTGTAGGCAGAGGAGGATGCTGTAGCATTAACCTGTATGGATAGAGAGAGGGTTGAGTCGAGGTAAACACCCAATGTTGTGGGAATCTTTGGAGACCTTAATGAGGTTACCATCGATGTTGAAGGACTTGTATTGTGGGTTGAGTTTGTTGAGGCATTGTCTTTAGCCGATGAGCAAGAGCTTGGTTTTGTCATTGTTAAGACAAAGACCGTGCTTGGCCATCCAGTCTTGTATTTTTCTGTAAATTTCATTTAGGCAGGTGCAGTACTTCTCGTAAGAGCCTAAAAGCAGGATGAGGATTTGAATATCATCAGTGTAGTTACTATAAGGGACTTCCATGTCATCAAGGAGGTCGAAGAACATCTTGATAAAGATGCTATACAGTGTGGGGGAGACACAGGAGCCTTGAGGGACTCCACAAGTGATGGAAGATGGCTCAGCTGAGGCCGTGGCTGAGAAAACTCTCATGGATCTGTCAGAGAGAAAGGATTGAATCCATTTGGCTGTGTTGGGCAAAAAGGCAGCTGATGTGGTTAGGTGAGAAGTTAGAATACTGTGGTCAACCAAGTTGAAGGCAGCAGAGAGGTCCAAGAGTAGGAAAAGGGAGGGGTGGCCCTTATCTTTGGCCTCACCCATCTGGATCTTCAAATCTAGCACGGAAGTCTCTGTGCCATGTCTCGGTCTGAAACCTGATTGGCGGCGGCCTAGCAGGTTGTGAGTTTCAAGGTGATTCTGAATTTGAATATATGCTGCTTTATCTAGGATTTTTAGCATAAATGGGACGGTGGTACTTGGGCGGTAGTCTGTAGGAATGTTTGGGTCTAGTGATGTTTTTTTGATAAGGGGTTTGACCTATGCGTCTTTGAGATTCTTGGGTACAGAACAGGAGGCGAAAGAGGAGTTGATAAATGCTGTGACAAAGGGGCAAATTCTTTAGCTCCTTCTTTGATGATGGAGGCTGGACAAATGTCCCCTTGGCATTTGGAGGGTTTGAGTCTGGCTATTATGATTTCCACGTCTTTATTGGTGACAGAGGAGAATTCGAATAATTTGATGTTTTTGGGAGAAGGGGTTCGGGTTTGGTTGGAGATAGTTATGCTTTTGGTAGCTAAGGTGGTTCTTTTGGTTTCTATTTTGGCATGGAGTAGAGCTATTTTATCTAATAGTGCTTTCTGAATGTTGGTGCACCAAGAATAATCTTTGTCGCAGGTAGATTGAGGAGGTATGGGTGATTGAAATAGGGAGCCTGGAAGCCTCTTTTGTCAGTCCCTTTTTAGAAGCCATAATACGGAGAAGAGATTATAAAAACAGTAGAATTCAGTATTATTCCCTATCTCTCTCCTTCATTTGTCTTTGGTTTTCTTTCCTCTCTCAAAACCAGCAAGAAAATGTTAAGCATTCAAAGCACACCCATGGAATAGTCTTTGAGCATCAGCCGAGTAATGAGTTGGCTTAGGGAAGAAATTAGAGGGAAGGAGCAGAAACTTTATGAAGTGGGGACCGAGGGAAAGAAAAAAGGAAAAAGAAAAATAGTAGAAGTTCTCCCTCAGAAGCAGATAGCAAATGAAATAATCCTTCAAAAGGGGAAGAGTTTGACAGAAAAGACTTAAATAGTATCTTAAAATCTTGTTAAAATTGGTCCAATATCAGTATCAGGGGCTTTTTAATGAAAGAAAAAACAAACAAACCTGTGTTTTGAGGGAAACTGTTATCCCAACGCGAGGTGTGCTTCCCACGTCGCAGAAGCCGACCAGCTGACAGGAGACGCTGGCAACCTTCAATAAGGGATGACACAGCTTCAGGCCCAGCCAACCAGAGCTTCACACACAGAGATGCAGCCAGCATGGACCTGCTTCAGAGGGTGCCCAGGACTTCAGGAAGCTCAGCAATACACAGCGGGAATCCAAAGAAACAAGTATGAGTTAGTTTCGGTAACAGGTATTATACAAGAACAATATTGGTTAAGGATAGAATAGCAGAGGCTGGGGCATTAAGGGAACACCTTATTACCCATTCCGCCATACCAGATTTCCAAGGTCAAATTTCAGCCAGCCAAAAAGTTCTATGATCTACCATTGCTATACGTTCTAGAGCAAAATACCAGCTAAAACAGAAATCCATAGAAGGAACAGGGAGGTGGTGATGTGAATGTTCCCATATTACAGAGCAGACCAAACAAACCAGTCATGAAATAAAATCATGCCCAGCTTGTGTAAGCTTATGTGTGCGGACATGGGCGAATAGCAGAAAACAGAAATAACAGAAAAGAAAGGCATAAAAGCAGCATGCACCATTAATACTGTGGATGTAACAGGACACCTCAAAACCACAAAATCCTAAGAAACCTCAGCTCACACCTTAACCTAATAGCATATTTTCCAGTTGACAAGGTATAATAAAAATAAACTGGCAATCCAGTGATCTTCCACCGATAGACAAACTGCTAAAACTACCTTGTGCCAAACATATATATATTTTTTAAGTTGTTTAATTACACGCTTCATGCCGGACTCCAGCATCTAAGCATGAAATCCATGCTGCTCCGCGTTGTCTTGTTTCCAAGATGAGTGCTTTGCCATGAGCTATCCTCCCGACAGAGCCGCTCTAATAATTCCAGGCAGGGTTGTGTAACTAAAACTCATACTTAGTTCATTAACAACTAACAAAGCATTAAAAGGAATATTTAACAAGGGGCTAAGTGCCAAATCTTTGCAGCCTTCGCTTGCACAGGGCTGCCTTACATCCTTCGGCTTCCTTCATTAACACAGAAGGATTGGCAACTCAGATGCATATGGAGACTGCAATCGCAGGCGACAGCGAGAAACAATCCGCCACATGACTGCTCCTCTCTGGCCCTCCGAGGCAGGTAAGCACCTGTGTTATGTGCATTGGAGTTTGCTCGAATCAGGCTCTCTTACAGAGAGAAACAGCCCGCCCACTGACCAATCTGCTCCTGCTATTTCTTTATCAAGTCTCCCTCAGATGACCATGATATATGGTCTTGATCTGGGACAATTACGGCTCATACTGCATAAAGGGTGCTATGCTCAAGTTAGCAATGATATATTTTTGCACATTAAATATGGATACATGGAGATTGTTCTTGAAACTGTAGATAATGTCTCGATTTCTTTGAGTTTTTCCTTTTTATTTGATTAATTGTTGGGTAATATTATTTTGGCTCAATTCCTGTGATGGCATTCATTATGATGTCACTTACTATGATGTCATGGATGTCAAAGGTCATGGCATCACTTCCTTAGATGAGACCGACTATACAAATGAGGACACACTCCCAATACTTTTGAAAACTTGAAAGCTCTGCTCTATAATCCGGTTATCAGGGATAATTTGGGGCCAACATAGTTGTGAGATGTGTTGCTGAGAGGCCGCTTGCTGAGAGGCCCAATGTGCTTGTTAAGAAAAAGGGCTAATAAGACCTATTGCAAACAAGTACTGTACCTCCTCAAGTGCACAACGGTGAGTCCAATGACAGTTCTAGTCCATCTTCATACATTGTCATTCGAATTACCCAAACTGATCACATGCTCACAACACATAATGGTTCTAATGTCATGATGACCATCTATCTCCTTGGCCTCCCAGACATACATATCAGTTGTATAGGGAACTCTTTTATCAGATTGTAATGGAAGTGATAAAAGATGTTAGATCTGATGATTTCTGTCCTGCAGGAGTACAAGGATGAGGAGAGGCTAAAGTGCCCACTTAACCCTCACACGTCTACAAACCAAGAGCCTACACAATCATAAAGGTAAAACAGGCACAGTTCAGAGATATACCTCCTTTGCCTTTTGTGGTAACATGAGCCAGGGGGAGACTATGCTCCCAAGAGGGGTGTGCATGGGGTTCAGTAGCAACCCAAACACTGAAGTGTAACAGTCCAAAATAAAGGAATGTCCAATTAAGGTTCTATAATAATGTATAAATACTTTAATTAAACACAATGGGCAATAATAACTAACTAGAAAACACTACAAAAACCCAACCCAGTAGAATGAATACAGAATATGCACAGATAGAAAGATGTAGTACTTTGAGTAATGAGACAGGGGAGACCAGGAAATGAAAGACAACAATGTTCAAAATGTACCCATGGGCCAAAAATGGACCAAGGGGGCAGTTAGCAGTCAGTATTACCTCTTTGCAGTTCTTGGTGGTCCGGCAGTGCCAAATCGGACATCTTGGTGCTGTGCGAGAAATTTGAAGATCGGAAGAGTGCAAAAGGCAGCATCGGATGGTGGTGGTGGTTCAAATGTGTTGAACGGTCCTTGAATCACTGCCCTAGGCGAAAAACACTACGATCCCGTCTGTTTTGGCTTTCGCGGTGCTGTGAGTTCCAAACCAGGGGCTCGGGCACAGAATGCATCCTTCTCTTGTGCTCACAAACACGGGGGAGGCTGGCACACAACTGCAGGGGTCCTTCAACACAGTGATGTCCTGGGTACCACTGTGGCTGGCAGAGAGGCAGGCCTATCTCCAGCCACAGGTCACGTCTCAGGTTGTTGTGAGACCCACTCCAGGGACTCAGGGACAAGATGGGTCCTTGTTCTCGGGCTCCAAACACAGGGGACGCTGGCACATAACTGCAGGGGTCCTTCAGCAGAGTGAGGTACTAGGTACCACTGTGCCTGGCAGAGAGCCAGGTCTTGTTCCAGCAGCAGGTTCACCCCAAGTGGTTCCTGGGGATTGTTAAGGGACAGAGTTTGCGTCTACCTTCGTTCACCTCACAACTGATGGACTCTGGAAAGGACTACTAGCACCCACCGGGTCCAAACAAAATCTTCTTCAAGGGTTGTAGGCCAAAGACGATTCAAATAAGTATTGCGAGACCCCTTATCTTAAAGATAGAAGTCCACAGGTGATTGAACGGTAGCTAGCCTGCCTTAGTGGTACTATCCCTGTCCTTCAAATATGTGGACTTTGTCCTTCTGACATCACACTCAAATTGCTTTGCTTTACAGGAAGTGGAGCAGACAGGAAGGAGAGATAGAGATGAAGAGAAACAAGATGGTGTAAGTCTTCCTCCTCTGTACAGAGATCCCCTGTCTACACTAACTCCACCCTCTCCCTTCTCACTAGGATCAAAGGCCTTTAGAAATGCAGCACTCTCCCTTTGATGCTGGGGCCCAGGACAGCTGCCTGCTGTGTGGCTGCCCATGGAGGAGGGTGTTAACTACCCCCACAAAGAGATCAAAGAGGAGGTATGGCCATTCAGTTTTCTGTTCTATCATCTGGCATGCTCAGCCTATCTGGCCAGAATACACATCACCTTCCAGAGCTGAGCTGGCTCACAGAAGCTGACACATGCGTGATATCAAATTGGATATGGCTGCAATGATTATAAGTAGTGGCGTACACCATGCCTCAACTCAGGCCTAGCATATTTTTTGGAGTTTAGAGTTTACCCAGCCACAATCATGGGCTACTTATAATCTTAATAGTTTTGGTACAGGGGTTCATATATCAAATGCAGCCCCTGAAAATTAAAAAAATAGATGGTGATAATGAGCTGCAACAGGCTTTTATGACATGGGGAAGAGAGTTTTAGAACAGGATATTCCCATGAACACTAACTACTACAGCAGCCAGCACAAGAAGTACATATTGTGTGCATTATAAACCCCTAACAGTCACCGCACAGGAGGCATAAATCTTAAAAGATGCCTTAGAAATATCGAAGACTTATTTATTTGCAACTAAAATGTTATTGGTGCAGGTATATGTGCCATGCTTCTTGGTGATCCCAATTTTAGCTGAAGTGCAAGCAGCTTTGAGTGCTGCAATTGAAAATAGCACATCCAGAATAGTAGATTATGAACATGACACAAATGTGAGTACAAGGGAAGTTGATGTTGCTCATGCTCTAGAAGGGAGAACCAGGAACAGTCAAGCCTTTGTTACAAGATAACTTGGTAAAATTATGAAAGATCTTAACTTTGTGAGATTTGAGAGTATTGAAAACCATTGTACTTTAGGTAAGGCAATTATTTTGGACCATAGACACAAAACCTATGGTTTAGAAGAGTGACTTTCAGCTGATTTACATGCAAAAGAGCTAATTGGAACTCACACAACTAATGGGTAATGCAGTATATGGTAGATCGGATTCAGAGTGTGATTAAGTACATCCATGTGCCTTCACTAAGAGTGGGGGAGATTACAACTAAGGGGCCAGTTGCTTTGCTCATCAGAATTGGCAGCCCAATAGCCAGCAGACAAGTTGTCAAATGTGCAAGTCAACATCTGCACTGTCTGCATGCACAATGCACACATTACACCCCCAAAAAATGTCTCTTGAAATTGGCCACACATAAAATAGGCAATTATTTCCAACTTGCACTTTCATTTTCATGCTATAAATTAGAAAATAATGATGAATTGTCTCTATGTTGCCTCTACCCAGGGCCACAAAAGTTTATTGCTTAAATGGATCTGACAATGAATGACACAGCCTGGGGCACTACCCTGTGCAGCTTGTCCAGATAAGATGATGCAACACAAAATAAACATATTCTTATTGATTCAGAGCTTTAGCAATCAATAGCTTCATGCTGATAGAGTGAAACCATAGACCTGCACGCCTCAGACTGGGAAAATAACTCCATTCAAAATAATATCTCGTTTTCAGATAGCAATCAATGCTGGATTCCACACAATTCTAACTATTGCAGTAAACTCAGTGTTGGCCAATGGATCATCACTGAGACTCGGAGGATGAAGGGTTGAGTGTAGACTTAGTGTGATTGAAGCTTTTCATAGGACCTTTTAACAGATGTCTGCAGCAAGCATTGAACTAGCTAGACTATCTCACTGGTAAAACGGGGGCAGAATCTATCGATTTTAGCCAGGGATAATATTTTCAAAAAGGCAATGCGATCAGAACTGATATACAAGCTACAAAGTCTTGATCAAAATCTGAGTTTCTGATTTCAATGGCTGCGCTCAGAGAGTGGTGCGTCCTTATACGCATCCATTAGCAAAAAAGGATCTGCATCCAAGGGTCCAACCCACTGTTCCGTGGTGCATGAGCAGACGGGCATCCTCACCAGTTGGCTGAGGTTGTTAAGGATTTCAATCAAGCGACACACACCTTGGTCTCAGCCTAGTATGCAACGCACAACAGAAATGCTTAGTTTTATGTTAGATTCAATATTGAGATGTTTCACCACTCATATCACACCCTTTTCAAATACCCCGGGTCACAATGGACCATGAAGCAGGCTGGTTGATAAAATGTAATATTTATTTATTTATTTGAAAATTAAAAGAACTCATACAATGTTTAATATGGGGCAGAAATCACCAATGGGGTGATATTAACAATAGGAATGTAAGCAATGCACTTAGTTTAAACTTCTATTGACACATCTACAAAACACCAGGAAATAGGAGAACTTTTTGATTTTAGGAAAAATGGCACTCAAGTTCGAATTCCCTCCAGCAATGTTCCCTCAACCCACACATAATCAATTCTGAGTGGATAAACAGAAGCAGCAGGTAATCAGGAATGACAAATAGGAAACAGAATTGAAATCTGACATTCCCTGCCCAAATAAGAGAGAAAAACGGATTTCAAACCCCCTTGCAATGCTAAAAATGACACTCGGAAATGGATGAATAAAATAATGAATGGGTGTGCAAAACCTTGAACCAAATATAATTCTTCAGTAAAGCAACAATGTAAAGTAAAAATGAGTGGAAGATTTAAAACTGTTTGCAATCAAAATGACACGGTGGAAACTTTGCAAACTTTGCAATTCCAGCCAAATATTACCCAAACGGTATTTAATAAAAATGGGTGAAATACATGTTGGGGGATAGCTATAGATCACAGGTACAATATGGAAGTGAAATTAAGTCTCTAGCTGGTAAATTGAATGAGTTATGCAAGATCTACAAAGGTGCGTTTTGAGTAAAATGGAGCGATGAAAAAGGAAAGGAAATCAGTTTTGACAAGAACAGTTTTACTCTAATCTAGAGCATTCAGGCTAGGATACCAAAAAGGGACACAGAAAGCTCCAGGGTTGATTCACAAATTCAACCCTAGCATCTCAGTGCCCGACCCTGGCGGAAACCAGTACGATCACGCGAAATAGGACTAAGGGCTTAGGATTTACACAAGGCAGAAATTTCTAAAGTGATGGCGCGAGCACTAGAAATCAAAGGCAGGGTTGTAAGAATGATACTGAAGGTATTACAATTGATCAGGATAAGGATAGGATGACTTAGAGAAGGGAACTAAGGACAAGGGAAGGTATACTATCGTTGGCTATGGTTCCTATTGATGCTCACAGTCCACTTTAGTTTAGGATTTTGGGACAGTCAGCGTTCTGGTCACCACACAGATCTGGTCTAACAAAGAACAACCGGACAAAATCAGTGGGACAGGATCAGCTGGGCAGAGTCTGGATACCAAAGGATAGTTCTGGTAACCGGATGGCACAGGTACCTCTGGATGCAGTTATTGGGCAGCAATTGGTGGGCCGCAAGCCAGGCTGGTGTCAGGAGGCGTCCCACAAAAATACCACTGCTTCTCCCTTTTAAGAATTGGGATTTTAAAATTGAAGGCTTGCTGGAAAGGTCAGCGATGCTTGGCCTTGTAGTTGGGATCTGGAATCTGGATAGATGAAACAGGAACAGGCACGCAGCGCAGGAAATCAGGAAGAGTGTGTCTAGAGTCTTGTCAGGGACCCTTATTTATAGTGCAAAATGACATCATCAAAGTATAGGCTGGTCAGGGTTAACTAAGCACACCCCTAAACTACTTGGATTGGGCGGGGTGCTAGTCTCCGCCTTGCTCTCAACTGGTTGGATTTCCAAGGGAATGATCTCAGGTTTATGAGGTGAGTTTTACAATGTCCAAAAACTCCCACATTTACTTAACTGAAAATCTGATTTTGCCAAAAACATACATTTTATTTTATTTTTTATTATTACTTGTTTTCATTGAAATTTAAACAGTTTTTACTATAAGGTTTTTCCTAAATCCATAAATATCCTTCATCAATTCATGGGGCCTTTATAAAATCCATCTTCCAGAGTTTACTAATCTCTGGTCAACCAGAAATCTTTCCTCCACTAAAGCGGTATGTGTGGAGTACAATCAACAGTTCTTTCTCTTGAAAAAAGCCAACCACCGCGATTACCCAGGAAGTTTTCTCTCTGCTCAAAAGTCGACACCAACATTCTTCTTTGTCATAAAACGGCAGATTTTTAAACAGGTTTCCTAAATGACGAGAGCGTATCAGGGTCAGGCCCTGACACGTAGAAGGAGATGTTTTATGGTTTCTTTCGTGTCCTTCCGAGTACAAAAACGGCATTCTCATGACGAGTTTTGATTTCGCCTCACAAGGATCTCATTCGTGTGCAGAATGTTCAGGCGGATTCGCAGGAAATGTTCACGGAGCTTCCTGTCTGGACATTTTGCCAAGTAGGTGCGGCTTACGTTGACTTTCGTTAGATCAATTGGAAGATCCGACACCGACTTGACTGCACTAGCGTCTTGCAGTGTTTGGATCCAGTCAAATTCGACAATCCGTTTTTTTACCAGTTCCAGGTTTTGGCTGAGCTCTGCTTCCGGACTGCCAACCTTTTCCAGAAGTAGTTTTTTCCTGGATGTCCACTCACATAGCATTTTACAGGAGCCTGCTTCAATTTCTTTGCCAATGGCTTTAAAGATCTAAGGTGGTGAAGTTAGCAAGATTTTTCTATAGAGCAAGAGCTCATTCCTGGCCATTATAGAGCTTAAAGATTGTAATGACAGCTCCCTCCTAATTACAGAAATAGGAGTGGATAAAGGCAGGTTCAGGACTTTCTTCCAGTAGAAACCTTCCAGCTTTGGCCATATTTTACCTGGGAGACCAGGGATGGCTTCCGTGCCATATGTGAGACTAGGAGTGACTTTGGATTTGTAGAAAATCAGAAGCAGCGAGATTGTAAATCGTCTATATTTCCTGTTGATTATGATTGACTGAGAGATCAGTAGGTGTGTTTTTCTCTTCAGACTTTCTTGCATCAGGACCTCTTTGATGTTATTATTTAGGATTACTCGTAAATATTAAAGTCTTCCACTAATTCAAGAGGGAGATTGGCGATTGACCATGAGAAGTTCTTTCCTTTGATCTTACGCGTCTCGAAAATCATGATATTTGTCTTCTCGCGGTTCCGCTGCAGATGATTTTCTTGCAAATATACGGCCAAGTTGGAAATTTGTCTCTGCAGACCTATTGCCGCGTGGTCCATTAAAATAATATCGTCAGCATACAAAAGGCGCAATATTTGTACATCTCCCAATGAAGGTGGAAAGGAGCACACTCTACTTTCAGACTCCCCAAGATCGGCAATATATGCATTATATAAGGCAGGGGCCAGAGGGCAACCCTGTTTAACACCCCGTTCAGTTTTGATCCATGAGGAGAGTAAGTCAGTTTGGTTGAGCCGCACACACATATCGAAGTGCCTGAATATAAGGCCTTGATATGGTTCAAGATTTCTGGGGACAGGCTCGATGTTCCAGGTTTTCCCAAAGAGTTGGTCTGTCGATCTGGTCAAAAGCTTCGACTAAATCGATAAATGCGATGTATATTTTAGGACATCCCTGTAGAACCTTGGCTTTGAGTGTGCTCATTGCGAGGATGTTCGCAGATGTGCCCAGATTTTTGACAAAACCGGCTTGAAGTGGGTTCCGCCGTCTTTGAAGTTAATGTCCATTGTTGGAAGTTATCCAGAAGTATTGAGCCAAAGATCTTCCCTATTGAGTCAAGGAGTGTGATAGGCCAATAATGATTTGGATTGTCCCTGGTCCCCTTCTTAAATATGGGGACTACAATCGCCTTCTTCCAAGACTGGGGGACTGTTGCTGACTCCACACATTTTTTAAACACTTCTGAAATGAAGAGAGTCCAAGTTGGTGCTTGTTGTTTTAGCTCGAAGTTAGTTATACCATCTAGACCTGCGGCTCTAGAGTTGGTAAGTTTTCTTATCCTAGCCAGAATGAGGTCCTGCTCTGTAGAGATATCGCATATGGTGTTTATCGAGACAGGATTTTGCTCTTTGGATCCAATTGGTGCGCTGTATATGTGAGCGAAATGTTTTGTCCAATCTGATTCGCTTACTGGATTCGTTAGTGAGTCAGTTGAGCAGTTACTGTTCATTTTTATTAAGGACCAAAACTCTTTTGACTTCTTGCTACAGATTGCACGTAGCATTTCCTACGCATCATCTTGGTATCTCTTGTATTTGTTTTTTTTCAGCCAAGTTCGATGGGAGTTCCTGGCATAGTTTGCTTCCTCTATTTTAATGATGCAGTTAGATTTTTTTGCTGCACGCATTAGTTTTCTTAACGCTTTCCTTCTTTCCACTACTTGTGCATTATATGTATGACATGGTGGTTTCGAGAGTATGCTGGTCCTTTTCTTTTGCGGGATTAACGATGCCAAAGACGAAGAATAGTCCACACTGCTGACACAGTTGTATAAATCATTCTGTTCAGTGTAGTTCTTTATAAGAGTTTCTATGTCCTTTTCCGACAGCCTTATTTGATGTTAGTAGCCAAGTTTGCTGTCATATACGTGGCTAAGGACTTCGTAGTTGGCCATTCAGCGATAAGTATATTGTGATCGCTGTGATCGGTGTAGGCCACCTCAAATGATACCAGAATGTTCAGCAGGCTTTGTGAGGTGTAAATATAGTCAATGGTTGCCTCTTGCCTGTTTCCCTGCCAAGATGGAATCATAGGGAGGTTCGACGTGAAGGCCTGATTAAGGTTATGTAGGTCTCTTGAGTCCATTAATTTAGTCCATAAGTGGGCTCTCCCCCTTGGATTGCTCAAGCGCTTGGACAGGTCAACATTCAGATCACCCATGATGATAATGTGGGAGGACATCTGATTGTCCAGGGAGCTATCAATTAGAGTTTCCAGCTGGTTGAGAAATTTCTCGGTCTCCACTTTAACAGAGTTCCAATAAATGTTGAGTAGAAGAATCTCCTCCGGGATTTTGTTATCGTTGGGCACAGCTGATTGAGACCATACAATTGATGTTACCAAGATAAATTCCGTTGCTAATATCACTCGTTTTAGGCTCAAACCAGAACCCATTCTTAACGCCGTGATTAGCCCAGATCTTGGTCTGTCTTTCTCCCCTTTTAATGCCGGGGAGTGGGCCAACTCGTATCCGTCAAGTAGGGGTTTATCGATAAGCCATGTTTCTTGGAGGCAAAGAGCATCAAAATCTGTCAGATTAACGTCGGAGGAGCTGGCCAAGTGAGAATAGCCCCTCGTGTTCCATGAGCACATTCGTAGCTTTACAAGTGAATTTTCCTGGGCTGCAGTCGATGTGATATTGGCTGGTGGCTAAACTCGTCTCGTCGGCATCTTGGGAGAAACTGACCTCTCACTTTCAGGGGCCCGTCTTCTTGGAGTGCAAGGGGCCTTTCATGTGTATCTTGATAGGCCCTCATGATCTCGCTTGTCATCTAGAGAACCTCTGCGTTGTTGTAGACCGGATCCCTTTGGTATTCTCCTAGATTCCGGGGACATGGCAGGAGTCATGGATCTTTGGATTTTGCAATGTTCTTTATGTGAACTTTTTCTCCCATACACAGGTCGATCCCAGATGCCATGAGCCCTTTTAGATTCAGCATGGTAAGGGCTCAGAATAGTACGCTTAAGGATCTTACAATGGATTGGTGCTCCTCGAGGACTAATATCAGAATGAAACATATTTCTGGATCCCAGTTTCTGAGGTGACCTAGTTCTGTCCTTGCCTCTTTGCCAACAAAGGCGTTCCTTCATAGTGGAGCCCTCCTGTGCAATGCTTAGTTCAAATCCCAACCTCATTAAATTATCCTTTGCGTTCCACAGCCTTTTCATCGTAGTACGCGAGGAGATATGCAAGAACGAGCTATCTTTCCTTCCATTCGGGTTCGGTTCAAGTATCTTGATATCGTCGCTGATACGTACTTGAAGCGAATTAACCTGAATGAATAAACTCAGTAAGGCCCTGTGATTCAATGTCCAGCTATCTTTTACTTCCCGGGTTCGTTGGAGTTTGAAAGTTCTCGTAGAGACCTGTTTTGAAGTTACTCGCTCGCCCCGGGAGTGGCAGCGGTGGAACGTTGGACAGTTTTGTGTACTTCGCTGAGTCTCCTGTACTCATGAGATGTAATGAATTTTGGCAGGGGGTGGAGACCTGACTCTTCTCCGCCTGATTGGAGATGAGTCTACTTTTTCCTTCTCCCTTCTCTCACGTCTGGTGTTCAAGGTGAAAGCCTCATGTCTTTTCAGCAATCTTAAATGGCGCGGACTTCTGGAACGAGTAGATCTGCCAAGTTGGGCGCGGTCTTTCCCAGAGGATAGAAGATCAGAGGTAGAGTGAGTGGGGTGGTCAGTTCTGTTTTTTTGTGTAGTTTCCGACCAGGAGAAGGGGTGTCAACTATCATGATTTTCATCTTAGGTTGGTCTGTTAGCATATGTTCTTGGGAGTCAGATCCTTTCCTCTTTTGCTGGACGATATCCAAAAGATCAGAGACAAAGTCTTCCACGGTGTAAAGGCTCATATTCATTAGGTCCTCAGTACTTCCGGTGCTGCCTCCTTCGGTTGGCACTAATTTCTAGGCTAGTCGATTTCTTATGTCCAGTAGATAGTTTACCCAAAGTTTCCCCCTTGCGATTTGCCGGCAGGCAGTTTTTTTTTGGCCAGGGGGGTTTGGTATTCTGCCGTTCTTTAGATGGTTCTTTTGGAGTTCAAGGGTGTGTACTCCCTTTTGGGTAAAAATCCCAAACGTCTGGTTGTTTGTCGCTGGTGTGCTAGGGTTCGATCCCTCCTTTGGCAGTGCAGTAAAAATTTTGAGCGAGTTTTGCATGACAGAACCATTAGCTTTAGCGGTATGACGTCTCTGAAGTTTGCCATTGGATATAGTCTCTTCAGATCTCATATTGCGCTCTGAAGCTGAGATGATCGGACAGGTAGGTTTGACAGGAAGATCCGCTTTTCACATGGGGGCGCTTCTTTTGGAATTCAGGAATTTGTAACCACCTGGTCAAAAAGCTTTGACAAATCAGTCTGGGTTTCCTTTGATGATCTTGTTGTTAAGACCCTTGCTTTAGGGTTCTGAATCTTTGATTGGTTACTGAGGCTTAGCTGATTCTTTTCTGTCTGGAGATCGAGTTCAATCTGGTCAGCTTGCAATTTCGCCATCATATAGCCCTCCAAGTAGATCAGCTTAGTTTGCATCAGTGCTACGACTGTAGTTTGGTCTTTAAGCGTTTCATTGATGGATTCATAAAGTTTCCCAAACGGTGCCAAGGCAATGGTCACCGTCAAGAGGATTGTCATGGCATCCAGTTTCTTCTGGGGGGTCTCCGTTACTGGTTTAGATGAGATCTTGCTAAGACAATGGTTAGTCGGCTGAGTTTTTAGGTTACAATCCTTTTGCCGACTCTTCTCTGTTTGGGCTCCACTATGTTGTGAATCCACCTGCCCAAACGAGCGAGGGAGCCTGTCCTCTCTTTCTTGCGGCAGCTGACAGGCTGGTTGGAATAATCGACTTCGTTCGCCCGCTACTGATGGAGAGGGGTGAGCCTCCCCAAAAAGCATGTCAGGGGGGCCCCCAGTAGGCGACACCGCCTTGATGTCTCTTTCAGTCGACCCCCTAAGGCTTTTATTAGCCTTGGAATTAGAAGGAGAGTGTAGATGGACCGGTAAAGTTACTGAAGGTTCAGGGATCTTCTCTTTAGTAGACTCTCTTGGGCCTGATTTATCCCTGGATGAAATGGAGTCAGGGGGCCGCTTGCCAAAATGCCATTTGACCGGCCCAACCTTTGGCGAAGGTATTCTCAGAGGGTACACCCTGCTTTCTGAGAGATCAGGCCCTGGCAAAGGTATATTGAGGTTAGATAGGTGTATAGCAGTGTCTTCTACAATTGCTTGTAGTTCTGCATCGGAAAGGTCGTGCTGAGGCTGTCCTTCCCGCCGATTTTTTTTTTGGACAACTTTATTTAAAGATTTATCAAAAGAAATACATATCATTCCAAAACAACAATTATGATAATAAGAAAACGACAAATAAAACGAAAAAAGCATTATACAAGTTGATACAAATAGTACAGAATAAATAAGAAAAACCTATCAATTATCTCTACTAATCGCAACAAACCTAATTTGAAATGATAACTAGCCAAAAATCAGAGGAAAACAAGAGAAAAAAAAAAAGAAAACACAAACACAACCACACAACACAAGACAAACACAATAAAAAGAACACAATAGTAAATTAACCACTCTGAAACAAAAACCATCGCCCATCAGCACTTAATTCACACATGGAGTTCATTAAAAGCCTCCCACTGTTCCTTATAAAATTCTTTTTTATGTAAAGTATAATACTTAATCCTCTCAAATCTTGAGAGCAACTGCACCTGCGATAACCATTCATCAATACTTGGTTTCTTTCTCGTCTTCCAGAGGCGTAAAATTTGACGAGTCGCCACCAAAAACACCTTATTAGCCCAACACAGAGTCGCATAGCTAAAGTGACGAGTGCCCACTGGTGATTTCAAAAGAACTGATGATGGTGTCCTTAGAAAAGAGATGTTCCAAAATGACCCTACGTGACAGCAGCAAAATGTCAGTGGGTGGCAACTGGAACTACTTGAAACAAATCAAGCCCTGCAAAACACCATGGGGTATTAAAGAAAAAACTGAAAACACGCCTCGTTGGCCACTCCTGGACATTGCACCATGGAATGTTAAGAGGTTAAATCATTATTACTTCCTCCCATGGCCACTCCCCAGCATGTGCAGTACGTCAGAGGTAGGAAACAAGATTTTAAACTAGCTCCGGCCCTCCTGCCTTTTCAGCCCTGCATGAGAACATGAAAAGCCGAAATGTCTGCACCAGAATGCATTGGAAAACCACGAAAGGTCTGAAATAAAACCATGTCATAATTTCAAAGATTTCAGCAGCCATTGTATTCGAAATGTTAACCCGATCCGCGGTTTCTTGATATTATACAAACTATTGGTAAAACATAAACTGGAGTTCATATTGTAAATGTGAAGAACGCTGCGCTGCATTTATTCATTCATGTGATTAAACTTTTTATGTAATACACAATAGTTAAAGAGTGTAAAAAGGGGTGTGGTTTTAGGGAAGATGGGTGGGAATGGGAGGGAAATCATATAGATTTGACTTAGAGATGGGCGTTAAATGGGTGAGACACATAGCGAAACAACACAAATCCATCCTCATATGTCATCTGCATTGAAAAGCATTAGAGGACCCTCATTCAAAGCCCCTATTTCAAACTTTCATGTTAAAGCTCTTATTTTAATGACAATAGTTTCGGCTTAAAGGTAGCATTTTCAGTGCCAACTAATAGCCAAAACTAAAAAGGACTATTAAGCGATTGTTAGGAATATTTCTTTCAAGAGCTTCATTTCGACAAGAAAGTCATGAAAGTGGTACACAATAAATAAATAAATACATCAACATCATAATCACGTATCACATAAATAACTTACAATCAAGAACAAATTCATTATATCACACGGTAGAAGCAGTTTAAAAGCAAGGAGATTCCTCCTCAGCAGAACTTTGAGCTAATACCTTAGCCTTTCTCATATGAATTTTACCTGGCTAGCCCTGCACTTAGCCATTGCTTCGCTTAGGGTCCTGCACCCTCAATTTAAAAACAAGGGCTTAAAAAATGCTTCTTCAAGGGCTTAGTCACTGGGCAGAGGAGTAGGTAATGTTACACAGTATTGGCTGCCTCACCGCAGAGAATACATGTTGTGGCAACTGCATCGTTCCATTTGTGCCGAAGTGTGGCTGTGGGACAAAATGCCAATGACGAGCTTTAGGTACACAGCCCTTTCCCACCTGAGTGTGACATAATCCAGGTACTCTTCGCAACCGACCAGTTTCTTGATAGCAAGGTATCGTGCCAGTTGCTCTGAGACCCTGGATTTCGCCAGGATCCCACGCTGGGGCTTTGCCCCCCCCCTGCGCTCTTAATCACATCCTTAGACACAGATATTATTACAGAGGGGTTAGACCAATACTTCCCCAAGCCTAGCGCTCCCAAATAACGTTTCACGCGGGCAGCCCACTTTAGAGAGCTGCTCCCTTGCTGTGACAGAACATCCAAGACTGCCTCTTTATATTTGCGCAGATGGTTATTTGACCATAAACAGGACAAATAGAGGATAGATTCATGTGACAGGGGCTATTGTGGAAAGCGGCATTCTCCTGCCATCGAGCAGTTGTTAAGTTTAGTAGTATAACAAGTCATTGCAAGTGCTCTACCATAACAAAGTGACCATGTGTTGTGTTTGTTATTACATGCAACTAATCTAGTGCCTTCGATGTGAGTTAGCAATTACTTCAATTAAAAGTTGTAGTGAGTGTGACAGGTGTCAGGGGTGTCTCTAATACGGGGGTTCTGTCACGAAACGTCACTTCTAAAAATCCATGATACCCAAATAGGACTTGGTTCCATCTCTTCTGAGTTTTAGCAAGGAATTGAAAACTCTGTTGCTTAAAGGAGTCTTTGAATAATGCTTCACATTATTGAGTGTTTCTGATGTGTTATGTCTTGATTAAGACTTTGCCATTGCTTTGTATCGATTACAGACCTTTGCACTTTGTGCAGCGGCTCAGAAGCACTGGGCAGGGTGTGTACCATATTAAGGGCCTAATTCACAGAGCGTTTTCCAATGGGGTTTTGCCATTATAAAAGGCTTCTGTGAATTAGGCCCTAAATATTTTTTATAAAATAAATATGCATGTATTGTGGAGATGCTCACTAGTGTTTATATTGTTACGGTAAAAAACGTTATTTCTTTACTTTCCACTGCTTCAGATTGTTCCATTAATTAGCCAAGCGCGGCTTTCATAACCTGTAAAGACTGAACCAGCAATTAAAAAAACAAAGTGATAAGGAAAAACAGCTTTTCATTCAAGCCCGCCTGAAAGAGTTTTGCTCAATTTTAGCAGAAAAGATTTGTTCAACTATAATGTCAGAGAATGTTCTCCACAAATACCTAGGCTGCACCCTGGTTGGATATAAAATAGACCTTGATTTGAAGAATGATATATGATGCAATTTATTTAGAAAATTAACATCAGTCACATGGATACAAGAACACGTTATTGTTAACCAGAAGTGATTTTGCTGTTCCACCACTGCACACATTGATGCAGTGGAGCCATATGTTGACAAGTTAGTTTAAATTATAAGGGGCACTATGGGAATTTGAGCCAGCATTTAAATAGCTATTGTCTTTTTTATAATACCTTGGCCAAGAGTGCTAGAATAGTTCTGCTGTGCATGAGCTTGCTCGCCAACCTGGAGCGTGTTATGTGTAGTTAGTACTGAAATTGCAATTCAGTTAAATACTTTTAACATGTACTATATATCAGAGGGAGTCCTGTGTATATTCTTGTATTTGTGAAATGATATGGCGCTCAGGTACCTGAGCGCACTTCCAATCATGCCTTTCAGGAAGGTGGACAATAAAAAAGATCAAGGGCAAAACCAGTCATCAAAAATGTAAAAAGGAGGACTAAAAAAGCCATGTTTTTAACGTTCATCTGAAAGGGAGCAGATTTTAGGTGAGGCATATGTTAACTGGCAAGGACTTGCAAGGTAATCCAGCCTGAACAGAACATTATCGTCCCAAGGCCTGAGAATGAACAAACTGGGGGGTATCGATCAGCTTTTTTTCGAAGACCTAAATTTCTCATCAGAATTATGTTTCAATCAACAATTTACTGCAGTAGAAAATCTTATGTAGCATGACTAATGCCTTGAATTCGACTCTTGCAATGAAAGCCAACTAATTCAACTCAAGTAAAACTTGGGTTATATGGTGCCTGCGGGGAATGTTGGTAACAGTTCTTGCTGTAGAATTGATCACCATTGGGAGCCAGTATGTCACATATTTAGGTGCTCCACTAATTAGTGAGTTGCAGTAATAAATTCTAGAGCCAATGATGATTTGAGAAATTACTCCAAAGTGTTCAAATGTCAGAAAGGGTTTGATCTATCAAAGAAGTATTAAGTGATATGCTGTAATACTGGCAATCCTTTTTGCTTGTTTAATCATAGTTAGTTTACTTGATATGGCTTGATTGATTTGAATCATTTGTAAAGTGCAGAACCAGGCAGATTTAACTGCATCTGGGCGGAGATGGATCAAGGAACTCCTATATAGAAATTAAGGACTAACAGTCACCACTTAGAAACATGTTTGGTACTATCTAAAGAGATGAGCCTTGAGGGATTTACAAAATTGAGTAAGTGCTTCCTTGGGTCCAAAATCCTATATCAAGGGTTTATCATCAAAGGTTCCTCCTAGTGTCTTAACCTTGCTTTGAAAGCCAAGAGGTTTTCCTGATAATGAAAAATAAATATTTTTGCAGTCTGCTGTTGTGGAATGTAAATTGTTTTTAATAGATACAAGGATTTTTTTCGTTGAAACATAGCCACTTCTTCTTCGTCCATGATTTGATGATGCAAAGATAAAATGGATCTCATCAAGTGCTTGGTTATCCTCACCATCTCTGCTAAAGAGCAACTGTGCATCACCAGCATAATTTTGAAAGGAGATGCTACGTTTTAGCAACAGGTCATGAAGTGGTTTTATGTTTGTGTTAAATGAGAGAGGGAAATACAGCCACCCTGAGGAACCCCAAATTCAAAGAGTGCCCCTTTAGAGAAAAGGTGCCTAGACAGTCTCTGCTAATTTGATGGGTCAAAAATTCTACAAACATTTTGTGGCATGCTGTATCATGCCAGCTAGATTAATTAAATGAAAAGAGAGAAACTGGTGGTCAATGGTATTGAATGCTGCTGATAAATGTAATAACCTAAGTAACCCATTCTGACCACTATCAAGGATCTCCTAGTATGTTATATTCCTCAGGATACTCTTGTAATTGACAGGGGGCTACTTTGTCAAGTATTTTCAGTAGAAAATGTATGCTTGCATTAGGTCTTGTATTGGAGAGTGAAACGCTGGTACCTTCTGGCCTGGTCCCGTTCTTCTTGGCAGTGCGCAGCTGGCTGCTGTTCTCCTATATGCAGCTTTGAACTTTAGGATGAAAGTAGACTCACTACATGGAAAGATCTTAAGAGTATCTTAATTCAGGTACCTATTTGGCAGGTGGCTGCTTGTCATCTTAATCCAATATTTCTAAAGGGATTATTGGTTCAAGGGTACTTCCTGACTACTCTACAAGGCGTCTCTTGGGCTATATTGCCTGATTTGTGTTCCCCGGTTTGGTAAACCAAACTAAATTAGTAATAAGAAATGTTTTGCACCCCTAAGCAGCAGCCCTCCAGTGGTTATTTATTACCTGGTAGATGCCTCTGATCATGTTGTCGGGGGACCTAGCAGGTTAGGTGTTAGCAATACCCATTTACTAATATTACACAGTTTCATCAGAACCTGGATGCTAAAGTTCTAGATTTTAAATATTAATGGATCTAACCAAATGCAGAAACCAAACAGGTTTTGCAGTCATATGACTCAAGGTCCCCGAAAATTACTTTTAAGCAGTCTAGGAATTGTAGATAAGATAATGTGAACTAAAATGGGTTACAAAGTCTTAAATCATCTAAACACATAACATTCAATCTTCAGATCACTCTGGAAGTAAAGGTACACCACTCATAAATATCAGCATACTTTGGCTTATATTATATCTAGGTCAATAATAATTAAGAGATCCTGGTGTGAGCTTTATCCAGAAGATCCATACCTTGCCTGAGCGTGTTGGTACTTTACTTTCTATGTTTTATTATATGTGTATGCTGGCTGGAACACATCCAATACTGGATCCATCTCTATTTCATGTTTGCCACTTTTTCTGCACTACTTCGCGTGCATCTTTCCCCTTGTTATCCACTTCCTCACACTGCTTTGTGCCATCATGAGGGGAAGACCCCGTTAATCCTAATCTGCCCTCTCTGCCCTCTCTCAATCACTTCCTACATGAGAGAGAGAGACCTCACAATTTCCCTCGTCCTACCTGCCCACTATTCACACTCAATGATAACTCCCTCATTTCCTATCCTCTCCAACACTTTTGCACTTCGCCTGACTCCTTCGTCCTTTACCAACACCGGGCCGCCATGTTATTCACTCTCACTCAGCTGCATTTCATCGATGCTGCCCATGCTCTGCTCCTGCTGTGTTATACCTGACATGTGCCAAACATGTCGACTTCACATTCAGGAAAATATGCATATCAATAAATCACATGCAGGGAAAGCGGGGCACTTCCTCACTATTCATCTCCCTTCTGAAGTTTGACAAACTTCTTTTTCCAGTAGAGCTTCATACTAGAAAGCTTTAATAAAGTAACACCGATTGTTGATGGACTGTCAGAGGCGGCCAGCCTTGAGTTGAGCGTCTTGTGAGTGTGCAAGTTTTTGTGGACTCTGAACTGGTGCAGCCTGACATCCGCTGGGTCCTTTCCTCGAGAGCCACGGAAGTCACTGGAGAACTGAAACGAGCTTTCGTCTCCCATTCGGCCAGACGCGTAGACGTGTAGACGGGGAGCCAGCAACCGGACTGGATTGGATTGCATCTCGAGGGCGAGCAGTGCCAGCGCCGGCGCCGGTGCCGCGGTAACCAGTGGCTGCCCTGTGAGAGCGATTGGGGAATTGGACGCCTGTCCAGAGACGACGACCTGCCCACTGGGCAAGAGAAGTAGTGGGTAGCGAGTGCTGAAGGATTGAGAGGGGGTGGGGGTGGTAAGAGCAGCTAAAAATGAATTAATAATAGCTGAATGCCTGTGCTTTCTCACTACCTCCCCCCACTCATTAACGGCCTAGCTATGGCCCACTACTGAGCTACTGAGCTACTACGGCAAATTATATAGTCCTGTTCTGAGATCGGGAACTGGACTGTTCTCTGTCCGACACCATGGGGTGTTAAGCCATTCCCTACCATTGATATAGGAGGTTGTAGCGTTGGACTTGGTAGATCAATAGAAAGAATTTAGCAGACTGCAGGCTGTTTGCCTTGGATCCTAAAAGCAAAAGTAATATAGGTATGACCTACCACTTTGATACCATGTATATATGGAAATGCTGACTCGTAAGTAAGAGTAATCAATGATAAACAGCGGGTGTGTCATTTTGTGACCCGGTAGCATAATTACCAGCCAGCTCAGTGTAGTAGTCAGAGTGGCACTGGAGAGGAGCTGTTTATAATAAGAACCGGTGGAAAGTAATATCCTAAACCTTGGAGTCACATTTTCTACCTATACCAATTGTTGCTGTGACTGCAATGCCGCCGGGAAAAGGGGCTACTAAAACCAAATATAATCTCCGTAATCGAAGGAATCAATCCAGTAAGGAGAGTACAGAGGTGGCAAACATGGAAAATAAGCTCAAGACTAAAAAGAAAAACAAGAACGCTATAGTAGTGGGCCAAGGCGCAATTACTGGGTTCTTTCCTCTGAATCCTCCCGCTGATATCAACTCGACAACAATTGAGGAAACTGCGGCCCCAGGTCCTTGCAGCAGCGTATTAACAAGCTCATCTAATTATGATGACATTGACAACAACTCCCTTTTGGAGCTGTGCTTAAGTATTCAAAAGGAGATGTCCTCACAAACACCATTGACAGCAGAAAACAGAGCCCTGCATCAGACTGAAAGCCCTATTTGTGTGTCGCCTGGTCTACTTAAACCTTTAGGGAGTCTTGATCGATTATTAGGTTCCCCTAATCTCGTGATGACTTCTATGGAAGACGCGCCAGATAAAGAAACAGAGGACCTAGTTTGCCATACTTCTATGGCAAATGAGATTGCTGAATTACAGTCCTCTGTGGCTTCGATGCAATTTGCTCCCAAGATTCTTTTACAAATGGCTGGACGCATTTTGACCAATACTAATATTATGATTGGGCCACAAAAGCAAACGAAAACCAATGTGAAGATACCAAAGCCAATCTTTCTGAAGCTATTCATATTGCTGAAGAAAATGAGGAACAATTAGATAAGGAGACTGATTCACTCTCTGAACAAAGACCTCGAGTTTTTTTTTCACGGAAGCAGCGGCGATTGGCAAAGAAAGCACAAAAGCTCATTAAACCAAGCACATTGCCCCCTCTGGAAGAAGACCTGCCTCTCCCCGATATGTGCTCTAAAAAGGCTAGGAAAAGAGCAGCAAAAGCAAGGAAAAAGAATCCGCAAGCGAAGGGCCAACTAACCAGTTGGCTTCTCAAGGAGCAAGAGAAAACAAAAGATGCAGTCGAAGATGAGGAATTGTTAGCCATCGCCGACCAGGAAGAAGACAAAAGTCCAATAGGGTCTCCAGACCAATCAGTGAAATCTCTGACTGTGGGACATAAACCGACTTTAACTGCTTTAAAGTTGGGAGAAGATAGGAAAGACCCGGCAGAAAACCGCATGTGCCTGATAAAGAACTTATACCAAAGTGGTAAAAATAAGTGGTTAACACGATTGGAATTACTAATCAGGCTTAATCCTGTCCCTCAACTTCGAGTCTTAACATCTGATGACTTTTTATTTGTCGAGCCGTTAAATTGTCCTAATCGTAATGTCTCTGCGCTGCATTGTAAGTTTTTATCAACAGCAAAGATGATTAGAAAATACAAAATAGGCCTGAGATCAGTGGACATTGTTATAAATGTTGATTTGAATGAGCTGGAGCCCAATGCTGTGCAAGAGGAATTTGTTATCCCAGTAATGGAAACAGTTAGATCTAATGTTATTGAAGGAAAGAAACTCGAACTTGCTGAAGCACAGCAAGTCTTAAAATGGCTGCTGGAATCTCTACCTGGGGTCTTAGCTTACCATTGAGATTTTACGGTCTTGTCTTGGAATTGTAGAAGCTTTACCCATCTGTTAAGAACTGAGGGGTCTACGGCACTACTGGCAAATCATAGTTGCATCTGCCTGTAAGAGACTTGGGCAATGGACCCTTTGATATTAGATGGTTTTGTTGTACATCAAACCTATGCAAAAAGGGGCGTAAAAAGCCGTCCTTTTGGGGGTCTACTTATTGGGGTAACAAACTCATTGGTGTCTAATCGGGTCAGTTGCCACTTAGATAATTACCTCATTGCAGTAGAAGTGGAGCTGGGAAGAGAGAGAAGTTTTGAAAGATTTCTTCTTATAAGTCTCTACAATCTTCCAGGCGCTGCATTTAGGGAGCACATCCAAGACGCTTTACATGATCTAATGACATCTTGAATGTTAAAAGCTGGGAACCCAGCGGTAATCGTCTTGGGGGACTTTAACTGTCAAATGAGGGGCGAGGGAAGCACCTCTCAGAATCCTAACTTAAGTGAGAAATGCATAATGACCCATGCGAAAAAGAGTGTTGAGGGGCTAGGATGGATTCGCTTGTTTGAATGCTGGGAGTTAAAATTGATTAATGGCCGTACTCTTAGTGATTCCCCAGGAAAACATACATGGTCTAACGGTGTAACCTTTAGTACGGTGGACTATATTTTTATGAGTCCCCTATTGCTGTTACAGGTAAGGGACATGGAAGTGATCACAAACAATTGGAGCGACCAGGCTATCCTCCGATGCACACTCAATATGCCTAGGGACTTTCCTTTTCAGACTAATATTGGAATAATAAAGGTCAATAATGCCGGAACCAGAATATGTTGGTCAGATAAGAACATAAGATTGGCGACAGAATCCCTAATCCATCAGGACATCCTGAACTCCTTTGACTTTAGTGGCACATCCATTAACGCAATTGAAGACTGGATTTTGGCCTTTTCTGGTAAACACGCTGCCAGCCCTATGGGGTCAATGTTAAGAACAGAAGGCAACATGTTGCCCTTTAAAAAAGAGATAAGGGATGCCAAGAGGGGCCTAAGAGCAGAGCTTCATAGACATAAGGTTATGAACCCACCAATGTCACAATACGGCGACTTGGTTAGGAAAACAAAAAACAGATATAGGGCAACTATTAAGCATATCAAAAAGGCAGAGAGCAATCGTGCATACCAATGAGTGGTCCAGACTATTGGTACTAGAAACTCGTGCAGTATTTGGGCACTCCTAAGTGAGGCAAAGGGGAAGAGTAAAGGCCAACTAGCTAACCCAATAAGTGGTTTAATAATCAATAAGAAGGACATTTGACTAAACAGGTGCAGCACAATAGGGGGGTAAAACAAGTGTGCGTTACGGCACCACTAGTTTATAACCTATATGTACATGATATACCAATGGCATTATCAGCTGCGAAAAATTGTCCCCCCAAAGTGGGAGAATCCCCTTGTGTAGTGTTAGCCTATGCGGAAGATCTGGTCATACTAGATAACACCATAAGTGGACTGCGTAGGTCTGCAACGGTATTGTGGGAATATGCCAGTGACAATGGTTTAACTATTAATTTAGAGAAAACCAAAGTACTGAGATATACCTACAAAAGAGTTGGCAGGGTCAACCTGGTGGTGGGTAATACAACTATACTCTATGCCCCTTCTTATTGTTACTGATGAGTAGAATTTGAACCCGATGGGGATTACAAGGTCTGTAGACAAACACATACTATCAGAGCAGCCCAAGCCACGGCCCTAATAGCCAATTTCACCTGGAAACAGGGTGGCTTTACTCTGTGGGCAACACGTCAATTATATGTCCAAGTGTTTATTCCCATGATTACCTATGGCCTGGAGGCCTTGCTAACCTTTGATCTGGCTTGGCTACAGGTCATCGAAGGTTAATTCTGGCGACGGATCTTGGAGTTGCCCCCGGGTGTGCCGATGGCCCTTATAAGACTAGAATTAGACTTCCCTCCTTAAAAGCGGTGGTATTAAAAAAGAGAGCAGTGTTCTTTCTTAGGATGATTAGTGCTACCTCCAATCTCTTATTGACGGTAGTCCATCAGGAACTAACTAAAAGTTACATCACTGGCATATTATTCGAACCCATGATAAAATACCTAACAGAGATAGGCTGGACCCACAGAGGAGTCAGCTTTTCGAAGGAAGTTCAAAATGCACTTGGAAGGCGGGTTGCCTTGTGGGACTGGTTAGAGAACTTTGCCAATTTGAGCACATTGAAGAGCTATCAGTTTGTTCAGTTTAGAAACTATAACTTCATGCAGCCACAGACTTATTTGAACCTCTGCCCATCTAAAAGGCTCAGCCGATTTATCATTCTTCTTAGATTGGAACAGTTACCAACTATGATGGTCTTGGGGAGTCGAGTAAAGATTCCCACTAAAGACCGATTTTGCCGCCTTTGTAAGCAAACGGACAAACTGGAGACAGCCAGACATTTATTAACTGAATGCCAAGCAATGACTAATGCTATTCAGTTGTTACTCGATAAATATGTGCATTACCTGGAAACCATGAAAGATATGTCCTTTTGGTGTTATTGTACAAATTCGGGGAACATGAGCTTATTTATTGCCCTTTACAATATATGGTTAAATGTTGAATATAAGTTGGGAGCCATGGCATGAGATCTTGAAAAGATAGTAATAATTGTGCCTGATCTAGGGGGAATTGTTGGTGATGCGATAATACTAGAGTGGAAATCTACATTCATTGAATGAGTTCATATAAGAACCAAAGTAGCGAATTAGCTCACATAGGAACTAGTTTATTATTATTTTTTTTAATGAAATTGTAATACTATGTGATTCACTGGCTAAGTTTTATGTATTTTATATTTTTGAAGTATTAGAGTGAGTGTTTAATTGGTGTATAGTGGGATATGATGTTTTGTACATTAATTGTACTTAAACTAAATCACATTAAATAAATACATAAATAAAGCTTTATTTCTATTAAAGGTTTCTCTAAAGACAAATTGTTGGCTGCTTTAGATTATTTGCAGTTTGGTTTGAAGTTAAATTTACTTGTACGCATTTCAAATGCTGTGACTGTTATGCTTAGTACTCGGTGCAAGCTATGTAAAAGCTACCTGGAACCACATTTAAGTGTGTTTTATGACTACAGCATTTATTTTGAGTTCTCCTGAGAGGAATTCTAATGCATTGTGTGACAGATATACTGCCAAGACCCTTCGTCTAATGACTCAGACTTTGCTTGTAGGAGCCTCTTGCTACTGATTAAAGTCGATTCATTTCAGTTCTTTTCCTCTGAGTTTTGGTTACTATTTTATGCCTTGTTGGGGAGTTGTCTAGGCTTCTGGAACCCTTGTTAGGAATCATATGCAGGGATCAAAGAAAGCAGAAGCAAGGGTTGTCTCAAGAAAAGCATTATGTACCTGCTGATACTTCCGGATAAGATAGCTCTGGTAAATACACGGAAACCTAAGAGCTAGTATTTTAGTGATTCCAATCTCATTCTTCTTCTAGACAATCAGGCATTCTAAATGTTGACCGTTCAGCATCCTCTCCAAACCTGTACCGTAATCACACATGGAAGGAAGGCTCAAAGAGTAAAATATGCAGGTGTTGGGGTCATACAGGTGAAGAGGATGATGGCCTGATTCTCCTTGGTAGACAGTGGGAGTTAGTGTCTTGTAGGAAAGTTAGGGGCTTGGTGTGTAAGCATTAAGTTTTGGGATAGATAACTTATTCTTATATTAGACCTATGTATATTGTATAGTAGTGGTGGCTGGTGGGAGGCTGTCCCTGCCTCTGCAGATCAGTTCCCAATCCTAATCTTGTTACCTTTTGGGCATTGTGGACCATGGGGACAAGTGTAAAGCAAAGCTATATTGGTGGAGAAATGGGTTTAAAGCCTGCCCGAGGGTCCATACCCCTTGGATTTGCCTTACCGCTGTCTCTCTCCTTATGTTCGTACCTCTCATTTTCCAGCCCAGAGACTGGTTCTGCATACCTGACAACTTCTCCCTGCTTGTGACTCTTTATACTCTCTGTTAGACCCCTGTACAGGGCAGCATGCATATTATGTGCAGGTAAGACTCAGGTGAAGATGGGTTAAGGGTACTAGCATGCAATGTGAAGTGGACTAACTTAGCTTCCAAGCACAAAAAAGTGTGAAATTGCCAGGTGGAACGTAAGGTGGATGTAGGTATGTTACAGCACCTGGTGGAATAGAAAAAAGATGTTATCTTGAATAAAACAACTATTTATGATATCTTTAGTTGTTACAGTTTGCAAACCGGAGCGGTGAGAATTTTGTTCATGAGGAATCTAAGAAAACAGGAGGTCAAGTCTATAACTGACTAGCTGGGGTATCACGTGTTGCCCATGTCCTAATCCAGTGGTGTCTCATGTGCCCTGGAGAATGTTGATCTTGTCCTCATGTCACCAAGTCTTGCTTCATTTTGCTCTGGCATCTCATTTGCCTTGGAGAAAGTTGATCTTGTCCTCTGGTCGGCAAGTCATGCTGCTGTTTGTTGCTGTGTTTCAGAAGCTCTTGATATTGATTTTTGCTTCAGACACTTTTCCAAATATTGCCTCCTTCTAGTACCTACTGTAGTAAATTGGGGTGAGCATCATAAATGAGGGTGTTTACGGAGTGAATTATTTGCATCCAAACATAGGCTACAATTTTGCCCCAGACAAATGAGGAATCCATGCAAAATTTTGTAGCAGTGGGTTCAACGGTGTGGATTTGTATAGCTGGACAAAGATTGGTATTCGACCAAATGGTCATTCGATCTTTTATTTTCGACCAAATGACTGGACCCCCTGCGGCACTCATGGCCATCCTGCCTTCTCTGACGTGTCTGCGTGGTCTGCTCCTCCGATGGCCATTGGTATACCCAACGAGAAATTTAGTATGCTGGCCTTCTCAGCGACCATCGAACGCCCCGATGAGGTCCCATGTCCCACATGCTTGCGCTGCTGGAGGCCCCGGATGCACCCAGATGGCGTTATGTCACTGGCAAGCACTAATCCCTGGGGGAGCTAGTACTCCTGCCTAAAGGAGCCCTTGGTGCCTACGATAAACCCTGCCTCAGGAGTCTGAAGTGGCACATCCCTGACTTGCAGTCTGCAGGCAGCCCCTCCTTTCTCCATCAAACAGTGACGCAGGTGCAAAGCTGTCTCCTGCATGCCTGTATTCCTCAAAGTGGGCGCTCGGCATTGATGTGCATCGGGTACTGTGATCCTGCATGGCTTACCGTGCTTATTGAGGATGCAGTAACAATGTGCTAAAAAATAGAGGCCCTCCTGTAGCGCTTCTCTGTGTCAAAAAAGAATGGCGAAAGGTGGATTGGTTAGAGATCAAATTAAGATTTTTTTCTTTGAAAAAATAAACAAGTTTAGACCATAAGTCTGGTTAGTGTGCTGGGCAAAAAGAAAATGTATAAATCACAAATTTAGTTTGACTCTGTTACATTTATTTAGTTTCGGTGAACAATAGTTGTTAGTTCAAAGGACATTATTTTCTTCTGTTGTCCTGGTAGATGGTATATCCTTAATTGTTATTAGAGTTGCATTAAGGAGCAATAGGCTCCATGTTGGAAAAGAGTCCTTTTGTGAACAGTGCGTGATCCTCTTGGACGGTATATCCTTAATAGTTGTTGCATTAGGGAGCAATTGGCTCCATGTTGGGATTTTGTGAACAGTGCGTGATCCTCTTGAACAATATATCCTTAATAGTTTTTAGAGTTGCATTGGGGAGCAGTTGGCTCCATGTAGGGAATGGGTCCTTTTGTGAACAGTTTGGATTCCTCGACACGTGTTTCGCCACCGCGTGGTCGCGGTGGTTCTTCAGGAGGAAATATCTTGAGATAAATTTACAGAGTATTTTCCAAAGGCTTGTATAATCAGGATTTCGAGTTTCCAATGTAAACTTTGATTTTATATTCTGAGAGGAAGAAAGAAAATTTTACAGATTTTAACCCAAAATTATTTCTCTAAAAATGTTGTGTCTTGCACTTTCTAAATGGCGGAGTAAAGGGATGATAGATTAGAAAAAAGGCAAATGTATACTTACATATAGAGAGCATCTGAATGGTCTAAAAGTGGTTAGATGGTGCAGGAAAACCTGTAGAATGGTTCTTGTTCAAATCACATTAAAAAAGATGGTTGTCTGTAAGGAATTGATAAAATGGTGTGTTTCCAAATCTATATAGCCATTGTTTCATTTACAAAGGATATGTATTTTGCAGTTTAGTTTAAGGAGTTTGGTTGGGATGGTAGGATATCAGTTATTTGATATCAATGGGTACAATGGAAAAAGCAAGTTTACACAACATGATAGAACAACCAATATGGGGAACATGGTTTACCAATATAGTGAAAGTTAAGTAGAAAATGGGGATGCAGAATATTCTAATAACATGGTTTGCCAATATGGTGAAAGGTAAGTAGCAAATGGGGATGCATATCTATTGGGGATGAATATTCTAGTAACAAAGTGCGGGATTGAATTTACCAGAAAGGTTCTGTATCTAGTCACTCTCGTTCGTAGTGGAAGGGCATCCGCCATGTTCTGTGCATGGCAGGAGCCGTTCTATATACAAAGCTACGTGGTAAATAGGTGTGTGCGTGATGACGTCATGCGTCACCGCGTTGAAGCGTGGTGACGTCATGACGCTGTTGCATTGTTGCGGTCCGCCATCTTGAAGCGGTACGGTTTGTATCGTGTAGTAGGCACAGATTAAATATAAGTAATGAGAAAATAAACAGCTACCTTAAATAGTAAGTGACAAGAACGTATAGATCAGACATGTTATTTTAAATGTATGTGGAAAGTAAACAGGTGGGCTCATCACATCCCGTCTGTTTATTGGAGTGAAAAATCAGTAGTGGTATTATGCAAAAGATAAAGAGGGTGAATAGATGCATGTGGTGCAAGACATAGTTGCTACTGTTGTGATTGGGTTATGGCTGGTGTGCCAAAAAAAAAGAAGGTTATAGAAAAAATTGGTAACAGTGATGCACTGTGGTGGATCAGATTGGTTACAGGAAGTGGCATAGCTCTTGGTCTGCATTTAAGCCGGTGTTGCAAGTGTCCATTAGGCAGATCCAGCGTGCTTCCTGTTGTTTTAAAAGCAGTTCGGTATTGCCTTCTCTTGGAGGCTGTTTGAGTTTGACAATCCCAAAGAATTTGAGATCTTTTAACTGAGCTGGTTGGTGGGATTCCAAAAAATGATTTGCTATGGGTTATCTGGTATCTTGATTTGTGATGGCTCTGATATGCTCGCTGATCCTTGTTTTAAGTTTTCGAATAGTGCTTCCAATGTATAGTTTATTGCATGGACAAGTGATGGCGTATATAACAAATTTACTATTGCAGTTGATTAGTTGTTGAATAGTGTAGATGGTTACATTAGGTTGAGTAACAGTAGTTCTTGCATTGTCTGAATATTTACAAACCGAGCATTGCCCGCATTTGTAGCTCCCTTTTAGTGGTTTCTGTAACCACATGTTGTGTGTGTCAAAATTCCCTGGGGTTAATTTGTTCAAAAAATGGGAAGGGCTTAATTCGTCTTTGAGATTCCTTGTTTTTTTGAAGGTTAAGGTTGGTCATGCTCCTAGTATGGTGAGGAGATCTGGATCAGATCTGAGGATATTCCAATTCTTCGTAAGAATTTTCAGAATAATTATGTTGTTGGAGCTGCAGGTCGTGATGAAGCTGGTTTTCCATTCTGTATCTTTATTAAGTTTGTTTATTTTGGATTTAACTTGTAACAATGATTCTCTGGCTTTTGTGAGAGATTTGTGGTAACTTTTGTTAACAAGTGCTGTGGGGTATCCTCTTTGAGTAAACGTGTCCATAGTTTGGGCAGCATGTTTTGAAAAATCTTCTTCTTTTGTACAATTCCTTCTGATTCTTAGAATTTCACCAAGGGGTATATTGTGATGACATGTTGAGGATGGTTGCTGGATGCATGAAGTACGCTGTTGACAGCAGTTGGTTTAGTGAGTAGTACAGATTGTATCATTGTCTATAAAAGAAAAGTGATGTCTAGGAAGTTGATGTTGGTTTGGCTAAATTCAGTTGTTAATTTGAGATTATAAGTATTGTGGGTAAGGTGTGGGGGCGTGGCTACGAGGGCCATGTAGGAAGACGTGTTCTGGAGGAGCTCCGGTGATCCTGCATCGATCCTGGCAGGTAGTGCATGAATAGATGTCTATAAGCATTGAAAAACCACATGCTGGTTCATGAACTGAGCAGAGGTATCTGCTGACCCTTTGGAGCGCATAAGCGGAGCTGTGACAGGGTTCTTGACATCGTAAGATTGTGAGAGCCAGAGAAGAAGGTGGACGTAAAATAGCCGACTGATGGCCAGAACAAAGGAATCAGCCGGTCGCGAGATGGCGAGGCGACTGTAGCGGACTAAGAGCAGAATCGAATGGCGCAACAAACAGAGACTCCCCGTGATGAGATATGGGCTTAGATGAGCCCGAATGCCTGAAGTGCGGCGGATGGTGATGTGTGGGGAGCCCGGCGCACATGAAAGAGACACCCTGGCATATCGCAGCAGGGGCTCGTAAGTCGCCGGGACAGCTGAGAACTACAGCGGTAACACCCGCTCTCTCGAGCCGGATGGTGGAGTGGGCTGCTGGAGAACGCGACCGCAGCTACATACTAATAAGGAGCCGGGAAGAATACAAAGTTTCCAATGGGCGCCAAGCCCAGGGAAACGAAACTTGATAGCAAGGTCAGGGAACGCAAGATCACGGGACAGAAAGCTGGCGACCCGAACGGAGGAAGTGCCGCAGAGGTTGATAAAGGCTAGAAGACAGCGGAGTCAGCAAGGAAGCCAGCTGTGACGAGGGCATTCTGGATGGTTATGCGCTACGGCGCAGGGAGTGAGTGCGAGCCGGTGGGCTGCAGGATCGTGCTCCGAAGGGGTGCACATTGAAATAAAAGGCAGAGGCACAAGAGGGAGCACTGGTCGCCTGACCGTACAGGACACACGAGATACATAAGGCAACCTTTATGGAGGAAGGGCAGCAGCCCTGGAGCTGACGGCGGGCGCATCGGTTTCCAAAGAGCTGATGTGGATGTTCAGTGGCGGCCCCGGGCGAGAAGTGAAGCGCCCGGGCCGTGCCACAACACAATGAAAACAGTGAGACACTGTGAATAGAAGCTTTACACGGAAACTTAACAGCACTCTGCGTCGCGGCGCAACACCTCCTGGCACAATCACAGGCATATTTGATGGCGCAAATCAGATGCATGACTATCACTAGCATCTTGGCACTGCTCTAACAGTAAAAAGGAAGGGTAAGAGCAGACCGGCGAGCCACAGCAAACCGCCTAAAACAGGTCGAGGGGGAGGCTGGATGAGCCTTTAGAGGAGTCGTCGCGGTGTTGGTGTCCCCAGGATTGGGGCGCACTGACGACATTGGGCCTAGGTGTGTACCCCCCACTTGGAACAGAGAGAAGTGCGCTGGCTGGATGACAGGCCCAGACAATGGTGGAACCGGGATGCAGCTGGAAGCAACAAAATCCAGGGGTGGAGCCTGATAATTGATACTAAGGCCTTCAGTGGTGGTAGACACTCGCCACTGATCCGGATAAGAATCATAGAGGTCCCTGTTGAGGCATGGAGAGAGCGAGGAGGGGACTCATAAGATTACGTTGGAGAACACAATCCATTGCGACTAATAAAAGCTGGACTCGGAACACCACAGAGGAGGCCGCTAGAATCGCAGACCACAGTGGAGTTGACCCACTAACCACAGTTGGAGCGCCATGTCCAACAAACCTCCGAGACTTAAAGGGAAGCAGCCTACGCTGGACGAATACACCAGAACGCCGCCTAGGCCGGAAGGGGCCAGGAGCAAGGACATGCCCCTTGCGAGCAGCATGGCCGGTGTGGGCACGAACCAAGAGGTCCTAGCGGCAATTGCAGACTTGGACGTTGGCATGGGAGGCCAAGCTGGAGCTGGCTGTGACTGAACTAAAAACAGCGCTAGACCGTAAGGTTGGAGAGGTGCAGGAAGGGGTGAACCTTCTCCGACAGGATGTAAGATCGCTCGTGGAGCGCACTGAGAACCTTGAGAAAGAAGTGGGCCTGAACACGGCAGATTGTGCTTCACATAAGTCGGAATTACACGCACTGGTGCAGCGGGTGGCAATTTGGAGAATAGAGCTGAGGAAGCGGAAGGGCGGGCCCAGAGAAATAACATCCGCATTGTGGGATTGCCGGAGGGAGCAGAAGGCCACAACCCCACGGAGTTTGTCGAATCCATGTTGTTGCAGGAGATACCCGGAGAGGCCCTGTCCTAGGGGTTCGCGGTGGAAAGGGCGCAGAGGGCTCTGATGAGGAAGCCGCCACCTGGTAATCCACCCAGGCCAGTGTTAACCAAGATCCTTAACTACCAGGATCGAGAAAAGATACTAGAGCACTTCCGCAAAGGTGGAACAATTCAAAGGGGAGCGGCACTGATAACGGCCTACCCGGACTATACTTTGATTGTGCAGCGGAGTCAAATGAACTTTGGGGTCGTCAAGAGGAGATTAAGAGCAGCGGGCCATAAGTACATGTTGCTTTACCCTGCGAAATTGAAAGTCTTCTACAAAAACAAAACCTTATTTTTTGAAACTCCGAAGGACGCTATGGGATTGCTCGATACGCAAGGCTGCCCCCAGGAGCCGGACATCCAGACGAGAGGAGGAGATGGGGAAGATAAGTAATGTACAGTGGGGGTGCCTGACGGAGGTGCGGCTTGGGACTATGGGACTTGATTATAGTCATTGATGTGGCCCATTGGCCAGTAGAACCAGACTGGAACAGAAAGTGAAACACGAGCACTGTGACTATTGTCTCACCATGGAGCCTTGCAGAGCTGGTCTTTACACCCCCATTTAGGAATTAGTTAGGTCACCAATAGTGTGGTGACGCCCTGCTGGGGTCTTGACCTGGGATTCCAGGGTGGGTACAAACGCGGGGGAGCCTGAGATCTAGGGATGGAGCTGGGCATTTTTTGGGGTAGGCCCGGGAGGGGGGAGGGAAAGGGTTGGGTGCAGTGTTTTATTGTAGTTGAGGGTTGGGTGGGGGGAGGGGAGGGAGGTGAGAAGTCTGGTGTGTACATAGTTATGGGAAGTCTAAGGTTAAACATGAGCCTACATGGAAGAACCAAAGGGTTGTATCTGTACTGCGTGAAAGGGTGGGATCCGCTGGAAGTAAGGGAGGAGAGTATTAACGAACTATGGGAGATCTCAAGATAATAACGTGGAATGTCAGGGGACTCAACAGTTATATGAAGAGGAATAGGGTCATGCTGTATTTAAAAAGGCAAAAGATAGATATTGCACTGTTACAGGAGACGCATCTGGCGCGGGAGAAGTTGGAGCTAGTTGGGAAAAAATGTAAAGGGATAGTGGTGGGTTCATCATATTCTGCCTACGCTGGGGAGTGCTTGTCTGGGTGGCGCCGTGTGTCCTGTTTCAGCCAGTACAGGAAGTGGCAGAGACTGATGGGAGGACGGTTATATTGAGAGGGATATTGGAGAATAAAGAGGTATGCATCGTAAATACGTATGCCCCCAATCAAAACACAGTGGCATACTTCAGATCTCTGTGCACCAACTTTAGTATGTGTGTGGGCAGTGCGGTTATTTGGGGCGGGGATTTCAACTGTGTAATGAACCCCAAGGTAGACAGATCTGATGGCAGGATGGATAGGCCCACTTCAGCGGCTAAGGCATTGCAGGTGCTACTAGATGATTTTGGCTTAGCAGATGTGTGGAGAACAAAGCATCCTAGTGGAAAGCAATATTCGCATTACTCAGTCCCGCAGCAGCTACACACTAGATTAGATTATGTTTTTGCCACGCCGGATGTAATGACAGAAGTTACTCAAATAGAATATAAGGCGAGGGTCCTCTCGGATCACTCGCCCTTGGTCCTCGGGTGTCAATACTGCCGCCCGAGGGAGCGGATTCCGACGTGGCGCCTCCGAGCAGAGGCACTCAGAGATCCGGTCTTTAGAGAGGATATGAGAGACGGGATCACTAACTATTTCGATGTGAACACTGGTAGTGTTGACTCGGCGGGTACACTATGGGAAGCCTTTAAGGTGGTGATGCGGGGGGTAGCCATAGCTAAGTCAAAGGGCCTGCAGGGCGGGATCCTGACTGACCTACAAAGAGCAGAAGATGACCTATAAAGAGCATTACAAAATGGAAGTGAGGATGCGGAGCTAGTACTTAAACTACAGCAGCAGTGTGCGGAACACTGGGACAGACTCTGCAACCTCAATTATAAAATATATGTAGAGAGACAGCACGCGGGAGGGGATAAAACGGGTAGGTTCTTAGCATGGCTGTATAAGAGCGAAACCCCTAGGCCCCCGATTAGGACAATAACTAGAGAAGATGGTGAGGTAGTGGACACCCAAGAAGGAGTCAACAAAGAATTTGTGAATTAATACAGGGTGCTATACGGGGATAAAGAGGGGGGCAGCCTAGAAGAGATAACTGAGACACTAGAAGATATAGGAATTCCCAAGGTGAGCAATGAGGAAAGAGAGGAGCTTGATGCACCGATTACCTTAGAGGAGTTGGAGGAGGTCGTGAGGCAGTTGCCTACTAGTAAAACCCCAGGAGCAGATGGGTTCCCTAGTGAATTTTATGAAGTATACAGAGAAGAAGTGCTTCCTCCAATGCTGAAAATGCTTAACAAAGCGTTTGAGATGGGAAGGTTGCCGGAGTCACTCAGAGAAGCGATCATAATGCCGCCCCCTAAACCCAACAAACCAGGACATAGCTGTGGCTCCCACAGGCCTTTGTCGATGCTGAACCAAGACAGCAAGATATTGACGGCTGTCCTGGCAAACAGATTGCGAAGAGTAATTAGCAAATTAATCCACCCAGACCAAACGGGGTATGTCCCGATAGGAATATAACTCACAACCATAGGCAACTCCACCGGGTGGTAGAATGGGCGGGTAGGAATGAAGGCGAAATGGCGATTGTATCCTTAGACGCAGTAAAAGCTTTCAACTCGGTTAGGTGGTCATGGCTGTTGGCGGCCCTGGGAGGATACGGAGTAGGGCCGGGTTACATCAGGTGGACGAAAATGTTATACTGTGAGCCGCTAGCCAGAGTTCGAACGGGATCAGTGATATCCGAGAGATGGCAACTTAGTAGAGGCACCAGGCAGGGGTGCCCCTGGTCCCTGATGCTTTACATTCTAGCTCTGGAGCCCCCAGCAATATACCTCAGGCAACAATATGATACGATAGGCATTGAGGTAGGGGGGGAACGGCACCTAATATCCTTATATGCAGATGATTTGTTATTATACTTGAAATACCCAGAAGAAAATCTTCAATATGTTTTGGAATTGATGGAGAGGTATGCAGGGTTGTCCGGCATAGCGGTGAATCCTCAAAAATCTAGCATATTCCCGGTAGGCAGCTATAAGGGGATCCCTTTGGAAAGGTTACCAGTGTTACAGATACCTTGGGTGGTTAGTTCCTTCCGTTACCTTGGAATAGATGTGTATCACACGACAGAAGAGGAACATAAGTACAACACCAAGATGGCTATTGGGAAAATCCAGAAATGCATGAAGTTTTGGGAGAAGTTACCCCTAGCAATGATGGGACGGGGGGCAATGCTTAAGATGGTGGTCCTGCCTAGGCCCCTACATTATTTTAGTAATATTCCACATATGATACCCAAGAAGTTTTTTGCTAAATTGAATGGTATGTGTAGAGAATTCCTATGGCATGGTACCCAAAACAGAGTGGCGCTATGGAAGTTGCAGAACTTCTAAGAAAAAGGGGGTATTAAATTGCCTAATTTTGAGGTGTACTATGTGGCAACTCAACTACAATATGTGGCTAAGTGGCTCTCCGATGAAAAGACCCCTGAACTTGGGTTGTTTGGGCGGGACTGTACCCCATTTTACTTAAGGGAAATTATATGGTTGCCAGAGTCAGAAATGAAGGAGCGCCCTGGGATGATGATGCTGGGGTGGAAAATGTGGCGTCGAGCATGCCGGATGATGGAGGATCCATTCCCATGCTCCCCGCAGATACCGCTGGTGGCTTTAGCAGGAGGCGATAAGCAGTTGCGGGTGATTATCAGAACCTACTGGGAACCGGTGGGGCTAGTAACGTTAGGGGACATCTGGCAAGAGGGGACCATTAGGGATTTTGGAGAACTTGGGGAGGAGGTGGGATTACATACGGGCCAATATGTCACATATCATAGGATGGTTCAGAAAATTAGGAAAGCGTGGCCTGAAACAGTATTGACTGAGAAACCAGACGCTATTATGGGGGCAATATATGATATATCAGAGGGAGGGCACGAGATTTCCAGATTGTATGAGATGGTGATGACTAAGGTTGGGAGGGAAATGACACATTTGAGACTGGATTGGGAAGCGGAGGTGGGGGCCCCAATGGAAGATGGGATGTGGGAACGCGCCCTGGGATATCACAAGAAAGTGTCAAGAAATACCAGACTAAAAAAAATACAGCTGTATATAATGCATAGAGCATATATGACCCCCCTGAAGATATCCAAGTTCAGAAGCGCTGGGCGACAGGCGTGTCCTAAGTGCAACATGGAAAACGCTGACATGACACACATGTTTTGGTCATGCCCAGTAATCGAGTGTTTCTGGGGTGAAGTGGCACAAAAATTAGCAGAGAAAGGGGTCACGCTTGTCGTATACATGGTCTGGGCTTGCTTGCTGGGAGGGTTCCCCAGACCACGGAAATTTAAACATGTTGGGAAATTGAAATATTTGGCATACATGCTAGTAAAACGGAGGATTGCCATGGGATGGAAGAAGTGCCACAAGCCACGGGTGGAGGTATGGTGGAAGGAGTTACAGAAATTGGCGGAGGCTGAAACGATGGTATGGCAGGAGGCGAGCAGCATGAGTGGGGAGGAGGAAGTGAGTACCCTGATGGCGTGGAAATTATTAATAGCAGAACTGTTCGGATCTATATTGGACCCAACGGAATCCGAGGATGATGAGACCCTGCCACATG
The DNA here is from genome assembly GCF_040938575.1 of Ambystoma mexicanum. Classification (NCBI taxonomy): domain Eukaryota; kingdom Metazoa; phylum Chordata; class Amphibia; order Caudata; family Ambystomatidae; genus Ambystoma; species Ambystoma mexicanum. The sequence continues at coordinate 1,319,879,043 of NC_090930.1, forward strand.
CAGCAGATTCTGAATGTAAAGTATAAATAGGCTCATAATGGAGGGTGGTATTTGGGGAGCAGTGGCAAAATAGGAAAAAACAAAATGGTGTTTAATGGAACTTGTAAATTGCACTGCGTGTTGGGTTTGTTTGTATTGTTGTTTGGTTTGATTAAAATCAACAAAAATCTTTTTTTTAAAAAGTATTGTGGGTAAGGTATTGGAAATAGTCCTGAAATGATTGCATTGATCTGTTCCAGATGAGAAAAATCTCGTCAATGTAGCGGGCCCAGAGGATGATGTTGTTAAGATGGGTGAATGATGGATGTTGCCATGCAAATTCTAGTTCGTAATGGCCCATGTACAGGTTTGCGTAATATGGGGCATATTTTGCCCCCATGGCTGTGCCTTGTATTTGCCGGTAGAGAGTATTGTTAAATGTGAAGATGTTATTTTGAAGTGTGAATTGCAACATCTCAAGAATCATATTGTTTTGGTCATGGAATGAATCAAAACGGGTTTTCAAGAAGTATTCACTGAGGCATCGCCAGGGGTCGCATTTAGTGGACACCAGGGTTCCCCCAGAAGCTCACTCTCTCTAAAGCTCTGGTGCTCTCTAGGTTGGACTACTGCAATAATCTCTATCTAAATCTTCCTGCTTCTACTCTCTGCCCTCTGCAACTCATCCAGGACAGGACTGCAAGACTTGTCCTTGGCCTCTAGCCCAGGGATCGTATCTCTCCAGCACTGAAATCTCTGCATTGGTTCCCAGTGGCTGCAAGGATTAAGTTCAAGACCCTCTGGATTGTCCACAAGGCCTTCTGGGGCCTGTGTCATCAATACCTCCAACTCTCTCTTTGTAAATGCCTTCCTACTCAAGTTCTTCGCTCCTCCACCTCCAACTCCCGCAGGGTCAGTCGCTTCTCCAAGCAGCGAGTTAGTGGTAGATCTCTTTCTTCGGCTGGGGCCTCCCTGTGGAACAGTATCCCAGCCTCTCTGAAACTTGAGGAGAACTAACTCCGGTTCCGGAAGCCCCTCAAGACCTTCCTCTTGGCTTCTGCCTTCTCTTTTCATCTCCCCTGCTAAGTTCCTGGCTGATACTGAACTGGTCACCTGGCTATCCTCTGATTTGGGACCCAGGTCCCTGCCCGCCCAGTTGCACACCCGCACTACCTCCCGACATCCCTTGCACTTGAGTGTATATCTGTAACCCCACAGTCCCCCTACCTGCACTTTTGGACACCTTCTGTCTGCACTTACCCTTGCACCTGCCACCTGCTGGCCGCACTTCTTGTTATTGTTTTGTACAGCACTGCTCCCATCCCCTTTCCCCTGGCAGTTTTTCCCTCCCCTCTCCCCTGCACTTGAGTAATCTCAATGTCACTTGGACTAGTAAGATCGCTGTATCTGTCCTCCCTCTGTTCCCCCTTCCTTGCCTCACCATGCCTTGAAACCCTTGTGTATAGGTGCGTTACAAATGCCATTTCATATCATATCGTACCCCTGTGGTCTCCCTTGCTACCCCTTAAAAAAAAAAAAAAATATATATATATATATATATATATATATATATATATATATGTTTGTTTTTTAATGCAAGCTCTTGGGCTGTGGCCAGCACCATGTGGCTCTTTGCTTCTGGAGTGGCTGGCTTTCATGTTCAGGCCTCTTTAAAAAAATATATAGGGGTTGCGTAAGTCTAACACTTTCAGCAGTGACCCTAAATAAGAAAGAATAGGAATACCAAATAATTTTTCTTTCTGGCATTCTATACAATAGTTTTCTCGCTTGCAGCTCTTCACGCGAGTAACTTGGATTGTACAATGTTCAAAGTTAAACATCTAGGAGTAGAGGATGGGCCATGTGCCAACTAGTGGCAGTACCACCATCAGTTGTTTAAAGCAGTTGCCACTCTCCTCCTGATGGTTAAAGGAGTGACAAATATATTTGTAAAATAAAGGACCTACCTAAAGAAAAGAGGTTTAAACAGTAAATTTCTCAATAGCAGCGCATCACACCCAGATTTTACTTTCTGATAATGAAGTGGTCCTTAGGTCAATTTGCCACTAATCTGCCTTCCCAAATGAGACAGAGGAAGGTGTCATGTATGCACACTGACGAACAGGTTGGTTCAGCAAAGCACCATGTTAAAAGAGTAAGGGAACCTGGTGCAGAATATTGTGGGCATAGTGCGGGGGGCTGTCAAAGAGGTGGATGGGCCACGGTGGAACCTGTGACGCACCCCAATGATTGCAGAAGAGATGCTGGTGAAAGGCAAGGACAGGGGGAGCAGGTGAGCAGGCTATAGATAGCTGTTTAGGTAGGGGCGGGGCCATCAGTGTGGTGGTTGCTGGTAAGGAAATGCAGGGTCCTAGGAGCTTATGGATATGCACAGGTGAGGGGTAAATGAGGAGACAGGCAGTGTGGGCAAGTGGGCTGGACTTGGGATTTAGTAATGGTAAGCGGGTGCAAAGGAAACTGGTGAAAAGCGAGGAGAGCATTGGAGTTTATGCAGAAAATCCTATGAAGTGAAGGCATGCATTTTGCAGGGGTGGCAACATGAACAATGTGTTGCTTAAAAAAAGTGGCTTGATCGCAGACAGCAAATGGAGATAATTAGAAAGGAATGAATAGTTATTTAGATTTGGGTTCCTATGTAAAATGAGTGAATCGATTACTATTTAAGACTTGATATTGTCAGATAAATGTGGTTTAGATCACGGGCAGCTGCTTTGCCAGGATCTATCAATATGTGACTTGAAACACATGGTTTTGTATTCACCGGGTGCACAAGCTAATCAAAATGATACCCTGGACTACATGGTATTTAGTAGCACATTCCCTTATATACATGTTAGTCGCTTGTTACTATAAGAACACACTTTTTCTGTGACATATGCCTTTTTACAGTGCACGTCCTATTGGATGGTTTAGCAGTGTTTAGCAGAAGGGCAGACGAAGAAAAGGGCAATTCCTGTTTGGACTATGAAGACCCAGGGCCCGACCTCCTGCTCAGACAGCGGGTAAGCATGCACCAACATGTGTTACCCCCTCTGTCCCCACAGGCCATCCCCACCCCCTCTGGTCCCCCTGTGATGTTCCCTTGTGCCCCCCCTTCTCACACACAGGTGTTGCCTGTTTTGCTTGATTCTTCTACCCTGCTCCCCCTCAACCTCCTCCAGCCTACTTCTGCAGGAGTCTGTCCTGATACATTCAGGTTCACCATCACAGTCTTGTGGCCAATGCTGGATTTGACTTTTATGGACTTCATTCATTCACGGTGTGTCACCCTTTCTCAACTCTCATGCTGGACTTCCTTTGAATCTTGTACTCAGGGTGGCCCTGAATTATGCTGTTCCCATCTTCATCTTGTATCCTGGCTTGCAACATTATGTGTTACTACTGACTTCTGCAATTGTATTTGCTCTCCACTCTTGCTTCTCCACTCTTTTTGACTGCTTACTCTCTGTTCTCTCCTCCTTTCCCTTCTCCCTTTTCCTATCTCCTCCCCTTACTTTCTTCTATGCACTTACTCTATCAGAATTGTCCCTGTACCTAATATGATAGCAACCTCGTCTGTTTCCTCCACCCTCCCTTTTCTGTTCCTCCCCTACGCCCCCTCCTCCAGCACTATCTGAAATGTCGTCAGGCCTAGTATGATAGTCGCTTGTTTTGTTCCTCCCCTCCCTTGCTGCAACCCTCTCCCTCACCTTTTGTTTTCTCCGGCTCTACCAGAAATGTCATCAGGCCTAGTACGGTAGTCGCCTGTCTGTTTCCATTTCCTTTCCACTCTCCCCCTCCCTTCCTTATCTATGTCATAGCTCTTCCACTATCTGAAATGTCTTTAGGCCGAGTACGATAGTTTATTTCACATCCTTACAGTTAATGGCCTGTAAGAATGTAATTGTTTTTTCCCTTGCTCCCTCCCTTGCCTTGAAGCGCTTTAAAACACATTGGCCCTCATTACGACCCAGGCGGTAAGGGGTTTACGCCGGCGTAAACATCGCCGACCCTTACCGCCTGAGTACGAGTTCCCTTAGCGCCATGGCGGATTTAACACCTGCTTTTAGCAGGTGTTAAAATCCATGGCGCTAAGGGACCTTGTTGTTAATTATGCCACCGTAATTTACGGTGGCGTAATTAACGCCTTCCCCACTCCCATTATGCCCTATGGGGCAAAAATGGGAATGGGGAAGGGTAAATGGGGATTGGGGACTTACCGCCCCGCCAAGGTCGGAATGGGGCGGTAAGTCCGCCAACCACCATGGCGGAGTTGGCAACTTAGCGCCATGGACCATGGTGCAAATAGCGCCATGGTCCTCCGCCAAGGTCCTAATGAGGGCCATTGTGTATAGGCGCTATATAAATAAACTATCATATTATATCATATCATATAATGTGTCCTCTAATTTAAATGATAATGTCCACGTTATGCTTGTTGACATACAATTACCAACAAAAAAAACAAAAAAAAGTTGTTCTTTAGCACATCATTCTAAAATCATGCAGCACAAATTCAATTTAGCAAGAGCTGAATAGAAGTGCTGGACAATCAGGGGTAATCAGCAAGTCATCCAGAAATATTAGGGAACAAAGAGGTTTCTAAAATGGTGCTGTTCTTGAAATAATCAGCAAGTCATCCTAAAATCATCCCCAAATTATCAGGAACACACAGATTTTAAAATTGCTGATGCTTTGACTTTAAGAGCATGATCATGTCTGATGATGTTAAAATGATCCCCAATGTAGTTCGATGGTCATTGAATGTCTCCAGGATGGTCTCTAATGTCACCCTTTTAGACCAGGGGCAGGAGGGAGCCACATGCCTTGCAACCCGCCTGGCCAGTTCTCCTGGTAAATAACATTTGTGATGCAGGAAATGTTTCAGGCAGGGACTGGTCTGCAATGGAAAGGGGTCAGGTAGGAGTAGGGGGGAAAGAAAGGTAAATGGAATATGAAAACGAAAGGGAAGGATAATGAAGGGAAAGGGAAGTTGAATGGGAAAGAGAAAACAAAATGGAAAGACTTTGGCAAAGATAAGTGAATGAAAGCGAAGAGAAAGGGCTGTAAGGGTGGGGAAGAGGAAGAAAATGGATTGGATCCATGCAGGAGAAAGGACTGGTGAAAAGGCTGCATCAATGTCACAGAGTTGAAGGAAGAGAATGGTCGAAGGGGGTGAATGGGAAAGTATAATAAAGCAACCGGGAGAAGAAGGAAGGGGTGGATCAGTTTAAACAGAATGAAAGGAAGGAGAAGAGAATGAAGGGACATAAAGGGAAATGAACATAAACTAGAGAGTAGTCAAAACAAATAAAAAATTAAATGAAGGCAAAGAAAAGGAAATGCAGAGTGAACTACTTTGTAGTAGCAAGTGTCTTAGAAAGGGGAACTTGGAGGAAACTGAAACCAGCCTTACTGTGACAAGACCACACAGACCATGAAGAATCCTAACCCACGACTACATACTCAAACCGAGAAGATGGAGTAATGAGGCTCAAGCCTCTGTCTCCAATAATCACAGCATATGGATAAAATCTATCAGCAAGAAGAAGAAAGACAGCTGCCTACTGCCCCTGATCAGGATGTTCGCATGGTAAAATGCTCTTAAATCACATCTGAGTTTGAAATCCTGGAGACATCATTCAATCGCCTTTTATACAGGAATCTGTTTCAGACAGTTGTTCGCTTAAAGCAGGATAATTTAGAAGTGCCTAAGCCTAGCGCAAAACAGAATGAACTCGCTAAATCTAATACGGTACATAATAAAATCTGTCATCCTTCACTGAACAACACCTGTTTAACACCTTTGATTTAAGATAACCCTAAGCAAGGGACTATACTCTTCCACTTAGAGAGAGAAATTAGGAAATCTGTGAGCTGTCTTCCCTGGCTTGTGATACTGGAAGGCAAGATACAGTCTGTGGAGCTTGGAGGAGGGGCCCTTTCACTCTTTGTAAACATAGGAGCAGTTGTGTCCTGTGAGCAGATATGGGTCATTGTCATTCCAGAGCGCACCGAGTGAAAAGGTCATTTCCCTTCCGCAGGAGGCTCTGATAATGTCCGTAACCTTTGATTTGGCATGTTTTCAATTGAAAATCAATTAAACTAGAGGATGAGTGCTAGGACGGACAAAGTCGGATTATATCACGTGACACTGTTACTCTACCAAGGCCTAAAATGCCTATAAAATGCTCCTGGAATCAGGAGCATGTGTCTTGGAAAATACTTTCTAAATAAAATCCACCATTGTGCAGTGGTAACCGTGTGCTTTTCCCTCTTAGTTATATTATTGTTAGCACAACGTGGTGTGATAGTTGTCACTTCTACCAAGACACTGCCTCGTTTGTGCAAATAGTTAGGCGACATCCCTTATGGACTTATCAATAAATTTCCTCTGCTGTGACGAGATGTTGGTGGCGTTCTTGTGACAGATGGCGCAATGCTCGTCTAGGAAGCCAAAGGTTTACCTATACTGGGTCCGGGGCCAATTCAGATCTCAATGTGTGTGGGTTTTTATTTACACAGTCTGGGGCCGCGTTAGGCTCCGAGGGCTCATTGAATAAACCTCATCTTATTTATTCATCCATCATAGCATTTTTATAACATTGGCGATGAGGTACTATCTTGGCACAGAGCCCCCGGAGTTCCATTCAGCGCTTCAGCTGAGCATGAGAAGCCGTGCAGCCCACAGAGAGTAAGTGGGTATCCAATAACGGCAGCGCAATGGAGGGTATTGCTGTCGAGGCAGCGAGGTGCATCTAACATCCTGACGGATCTTCAGCAGGAAAACAGCGGGTGAGCCGCTCGCACGTAATTACAGAAAAACGCTAGAGTTATGAGATCCAACGCTCCACGAGCACATGGCATTTTATGAACACATGAATACTCCTGCAACAGCAACATCGAGTAGAAGTAAGGACCTAAAGGCGTGCCATAACGTTGCGGCCATCTTGTAAATGACATTGTTTCTGTGCAAGTAACCATAGCAACCATATCACAGAGCAAAGAAGAACGGAAAAGTAAAGAGTGCAACAAAGGCAGTGTGTGTACTATAAATCCTGCAAGGGATACTTAATAACACCAAGTGACATATTTTAAAGGAATTTGAAGCCAGAAACTTGTATCTACACTAGACATTGTCCAAAAAAAAATAAGGAAAATAAGGAGAGCCAAGCAAAAGCAAAGCCTTTCAAATTCCATAATAAAAATTAAAAAAAAAGGAAACAACAAAACAAAACAAAAAGAGTCAAGTAAAGGCAAAGACATCCAATTCCATTTTATAGAATAAGCTTATCTGCCTATCATCATGCAGCATATTACAGCTCAATACAGTTTCTTCCACTTCCTGGGAATCCTAAATGCCCATGGGAGCAGTGGATTGACAGATTCCAAGTATACTTGAGGGCTGTGGGGGGCAGTATAACGACGATCTCAAAGAAGCCACCTTACTAAACCGTATTAGAGCAGACGCTTTAAGGATCTTCAGGGCACTCCCTGATCTGGACGGTGCAGAGGGTGGCTCTGGCGATAACAATCCCAAGTTTGAGTGTGCACTAGGAAAGTTAGCCAAACATTTTGGCAACAAAACAAATATTGTGCTGGAAAGGTACACATTTTTCTCGCGAAGGCAATTAAAGGGCAAATCAATAGATGCTTATATTGCAGCTCTGAGGGGATGCATGTCCACATGCAAATTTACTGGCGTTGATGAAGAATATCTGAGGGATCAATTGGTGCTTAATGTGGCTGATTCACGCATACAACAAAGACTGTGGCAAGCCAAAGATCCATCATTAAAGCAAGCAGTGGAGATTGCCAGAGCTATGGAACTTGGTGATCGCTAAATGAAAGAAAGGTTTGACAAGACTGAGGATAGAGAAATCAAGATTGTCCAGGAAGAAGGGAGGACACTGATGAATCTTTAGTGGCAATGATAAGGAGAATAACCACTAACAATTCCAGAGCTAACTCCAGGAGAGGTAGGGATACTGGGTACAGGAACCAAAGCCAAAGCTGTTGTCAAAAATGTGGCTGGTATAAGCAAAATGATACTGAGAAAGAATGCCCTGCTGCAGCTGTCGAATGCTACAAATGCGGTCACATAGGTCATTTTGCCAAAGTGTGCAGGAATACTATTGGAAGAGGGGGCAGATTCAATAGATACTCTTTCAACAGACCCCCAAGAAACATGGTGAGGGCAGTTGAAGAGAACCCTGGACCTGACAACATGCTAACCATCAGCAGTGAGAACACACAGCATGTACAGATACTCACAGTCACTTCAATAGAGGAAAATAAACGACCATGGGTAAACATGCAAATACAATTAATATCTTTACCTATTATGGTGGACACCGGGTCTCCGTATACCATGGTCGATATCAACACATTTTTCGAGGTACTATCTGGCAACATACAGAAGATACAATGCACTGGAGTGAGAGCAACAGGATGTGGCAAAACCCCTATCGATATAATCAGATGTACCTGGGTGAAGTTGCATTTCCGCGACAGGGAAACATATTGTAGACTGTACACATAGCAAAGAACGGTTTGTCCGTAGTGGGATGGGAAGAACAAGCTTCTCTACGTGTCAGAATTCATCCAGGGGAGGAAGTTCCCATCCTGAGTGTTTTAAAGGACAATAATGACATTAAAGCCACACTCGCAAAGCAGTTCCCCAAAGTGTTCAATGAGAAAATTGGACTCCTGGAGGGTTTCCAACACAAGATAATTCTTAAGAAGGGAGCAATACCCATAGCACATAAAGTAAGAGGTGTTCCCATCGGCGCAAAAGAAGCACTCAAAAGAGAACTTTCTCGATTGTGTGAACAGAATATAACTGAACCTATAAAGAGCTCAGAATGGTTGGCCCCTATAGTGTTGGTGAAGAAACAAGACAGGGCCATAAGAATGTGCGTAGATCTGAGAGATCTGAACAAAAACATCTGGACAGATAGACAACCTCTTCAGAATATAGGAGAATTGTTGACAACCATGAAGCCAGCCAAATTCTTCAGCACACTAGACTTATCCTTGGCTTACCACCATATAGCTTTGGAAAAAGAATCTAAGAGCTTAACATCATTTGTCACTCCACTTGATGCGTTCATGTTTAAGAGGATGCCTTTTGGCCTTGCTTCGGCTGCGGCGGTCTTTCAAAGACTGATGTCATTTTTATTTGGAGGTCTTGAAGGCGTATATTGCTTCCAAGATGACATCTTGATATCTGCCAATACAGAAGAGGAACACGATGCAAAATTGATGGGAGTGTTGCAAGTAATTCAAAAGAGTGGATCACTCTGAAACTTGAAAAGTGTCAGATTACGTGTGACAAAGTGTCGTATTTAGGCCATTCTATTGATGCCAAGGGTTTCAGTCCCAAAGAGGAGTTGATTAACACTATATTGGGTATCTCTGAACCAAAAAACAAGGACCAATTGAGAAGTTTTTTGGGCATGACAGAATATTACTCTAAATTTGTGAATGACTACACCAATAAAACCAAAAACATGAGGGAACTCATGAAAAAGTCCACAAAATATTTATGGTCGGATGAGTGTAAAGGTGAATTTGAGCAGATAAAAGCCACAATCAATGAAGCGCCAACACTGGGGATGTTTGAGTGCAAGGCAAAAACCATAATCTCAGTAGATGCCAGCAAAATGTGCTTAGGGGGCGTATTAGAGCAACTTCAAGACAAATGGTTAGTCACAATTGCATTTGCATCAAGAGTTTTGAGAGGTGCAGAATTGAACTACTCTACGATAGAGAGAGACGCCTTGGGAGTAAAGTGGATCTTGGAACACTTTAGGAGCTTAGTGTGGGCGCTACCCATTCTCCTCAAGCCTGATCATAAGCCACTAGTACATGTACTACAGTCTAAGACACCACATCTGATATCACCGAGGATTAGGCGTTGGATTTTGGACATAATACAGTACAACATCTGCATATGCTATACACCGGGCAAACTAAATCTAGTGGCTGACTGCTTCTCCAGGTTGCCATGTGATTGTGCAAATGTGAATGCCGAACTAGAGAAGGAGTCTGTGTGTGATGACATCATTGCTACAATAAATCCTGGAATGACAAAAGAGGAATGGAAGAACATAGCTGATACTGACCTGGAACAAGAGAATCTCAGAGAAGCCATTGGCAGTGATTGGAGCAACCATGACCAGAGTTTGGGAGTTTATGCTCAAATTAAAGAGGAAATATCAATGGATTCGGAACACATTTATAGAGGAGATTGTGTCATCCCTCCAACGAAACTAAGAGATAAGATAATTACTTTGGCCCATGAAGGACACTTAGGGAGAAGTTTGACCAACAGAACAGTAAGGAGTAATTACTGGTGGCCTGGTATGTGGAGGCATGTATAAGAGAAGGTCAGGGACTGTACTGCATGTTCTTCAAGTGATATAACAAAAAACGTGAGGAAAACACCTCTACAACCTGTAGAGATTCCCAATAAAGTGTGGACAAGATTAGCGATCGGTATCATGGGACCGTATGAAAATCTTGATGCTGTCAAAATATATATTGTAGTTCTGAAGTTCTGATAGACTACACCTCGAAGTGGGTTGAGTAGGGAGTTGTGTAAGGGAGTGTCACCACCGGAAACATTTTGAACATTTTGAATGAGATTTTCAACAGAGAAGGTGACCTCAAAGAGATAGTTTCGGATAACGGAGCTCAGTTTACCTCACTAGAATTCCAGGTATTCTTAAAAGAGAGAGCAATTGAACACATAACCACATCACTTTATCATCCCATAGCCAACTGACTTGTTGAGAGAATGAACAGGTTTGTGGAAGGTGTGATTCAATTGGCTGTAGCCAACTCACTTCCATGGAGGGAGGCCCTCAAAGAAGCTTTTTGCACTTATAGGACAACTCCACATTCTACCACAGATGTGGAACCTTTTATTATGATGCGTGGCAGACAGCCAACTAATCGGTTGAGACATGCATGGATGTTCATGGATACAAGCAAAGTGCATTTAGACATTGAACAGGTTATAAGAAGAGTAAGAGAGAAACAGGCAAAGTACAAAGAATACTATAAGAACAAAAGTAAAGCACACAGGGAATGAACGTTACGGGTGTGCTAGTTACCACACGTTATTTCGATTGGCCAATTGCAGCAGTAACAACACATGTGGCCCCCTGACAGGACACACCTCAATGACAATGACAACAAATATGTTGATAATCTGCGCAATGACCCTATGTCATGGGGTTACAGATATGTCTAATCTATTCATGCAAGTCTCCGTTTTGATGATTTTCACATGCTATTTATTGAGAGATTTCAAGAAAAAAACCTCTACAGCCAATTTCTACAGCCGACACGTGTTTCGACCATTGGGTCGTTCTCAAGGCTGTTACACAAAGTTTTCATTTAAATTTGCATGAGATATGTTACTTGGCAAGTTGACACCCAGAAATTACAAACATGTCACATGAAATACATTCAAATAAAACATTATACATACCATATTTTGTAGTATTTTGTAGTCCAAGGTCAACAAAATGTTAATAGCGCCAAGATGTCCCTTCGGGGGTGAACGTGCTTTACAAGTACGCCTGTTATGTCAAGAACTTCTATAGGTAGAACTGGAGTATGTCCACGTTTGCTTCTTAGTAGTTTTGTGAGTTTAGGTAGGCCATGCTGCGGAAATGCAGCTATCTAATTTGCAGGGCAATGGTGAATCCTAGTAAAACGATGCATTAACTTCAGCCAACAGCTCCAGAACCCCGTGGGTACAGTTCATATAGCTGGCTTCAATGCAAGTAGTTAGTTCGATGGGTTAAGGCAGTAGCATTAAAGGTCAGTGCTTACCTGATAATTGCAGGGAGGTCTGTGGTAACCAGGAATCCACAAGCTCAGAGAGTAAAGGTACCGGCAGATGTGAACTTCGCGCAGCGTACGTGTCTTAGACACAGTACCAGTAACATAGCTCTGCACATTAAGACAGGAGCTGAAGAGACCTTGGTTAACACAAGTCCCATGCTTAGTAAAAGAGCAAAGTGGGTCGAGTGACTGCGGCAGTAATGAGTACATAATTAGAAGATCAAAGTAGCATACCCAGTAAGCTAAAATTGTAAAGAGGAAGACCCAAGAGGAGGCTTGAGCAGTTATTGGGTCGAATCGGTGCCAGAGTGAAGTAGAGAGATTTATTGGAACGGTTGATTCTTATATGCATGCATACCTTCATTCATACACACATGCATTCAATCATGCCTTCATTCATAGTTGTATGGTGATTGAAATATAGTGAACCATACACAGTGGTGTACGAATACGTTTGTTGTTTCACATTTCTTGTGCGTTGGTAAGCGTGGAAGTGGCTCTAGTTTTACCAGGGGAGGGAGGGAGGGAGGGAGGAAGGAAGGAAGGAAGGAAGGAAGGAAGGAAGGAAGGAAGGAAGGAAGGAAGGAAGGAAGGAAGGAAGGAAGGAAGGAAGGAAGGAAGGAAGGAAGGAAGGAAGGAAGGAAGGAAGGAAGGAAGGAAGGAAGGAAGGAAGGAAGGAAGGAAGGAAGGAAGGAAGGAAGGAAGGAAGGAAGGAAGGAAGGAAGGAAGGAAGGAAGGAAGGAAGGAAGGAAGGATCTACTTGCTCCTATCTTACTCTAATATATAGAGTAGCATGTTGAGCACTCACTGGTGCTGCTGCGATCTATCTGGGTGTGATCTGCAGGTAGCAGGTTCAAATCCTAGCAAGGCCAACTCAGCCTTTCATTAATCTGAGGTTGATAAATGAGTACCAACTTCAGTTGGGAATAATTATATGTAAATATGTTCTATTTACAGTGCTTTGCCAAAAGCGCTATTCAAATAACAAATCATTATCAAATTCCAGGGCATGGCTACTGCCCGGATACCTGGGTGGGTCGCTCATAAATGAAGTACTCACCTGCTGCTGTTGCTCACGGTAGAGCCAGCCTGCACTTCACAAATTCGAATCCTGCACGAGCCCATTCGGCCTTTCATCTTTTGACGTGATTCACGGATGATGGTTTGAGGGCCACTTTTTTTGAAGGGAGGGACGGGCCACTTTTTTTTTTAGGTGCTTTGGCCCATTTCATGTCCCAGTCCAACCCTGCCCCTACTGCACCAACCGTCTTCAGTACCCCGTCTCCTCTGAATTTGAATTCGACCAGAACTAGAAATATGAAAGTTTGAAGCATATACATTCCTGGTCAAATATCTGCGAAAATCCATGTTTCTGAAGCACACATGCACTGACTTTAATTTGGTTAACAGTAAAAATTATTCTTTTTTTGTAGTTTAATAAGTTGTATTCGTTTTTTATAGAAAAACTACATTTCATTTGCATTAAAAAACTGTTTTATTTGAGCATACATATAGGGCCTCATTACGAGGAAGGCGGTAGAGGGTTAACGGCACCGGTAGAGCTGCCGGCGCCGTTAACCCTCTACCGCCTCATTACGAGGTCTGCTCGTGGGACCCGCTAAGGACGTCTGGTAAAACCAGGCGTCTTTAGCGGGTCCCGCGAGGAGACCAGGATGCCAACAATGGGCCCATCTTTAACGGGCCCATTGTTAGCATCCTCCCCATTCCCATTGAGCCCTATGGGGGCTCAAATGGGAATGGGGATGTACCGGGTCCGGGTTCCTGTAATGGGGAAATAACGGGCCCTCCAAGGTTGGAATGGCCCGGTATTTCCCCATTCAAGGAACCCAGACCCGGTACCCAGTATGGGGGTAGCCATGCCTCTAAAAGCGGCATGGCTACCTCCATACTCGGAATGAGGCCAATAGTCCCTTATGTACATTGTATACAATAAACAAATGATCACATAAAAACAACAGATATACAGCAAAAGTGAAACATCATCTTAATTGATAATACATAAAATCCTGCATCGTTGTGCAAGTTCACTTCAAATCTTGCAGATACAATTGCAACATTTAACATCATAACACATCAAATTACAGTGGTTGCCAGCCATAAACTGTTTCCACGTCTCATATAGATTTGAGCCCAGCTGCATCATTCCTATACTGAACCAAAAGCGATGTCGTGGCAAGTTCACACTGGCACATTCTAGTATCAGATGCCTATTAGTTGCAATTACTAGTTCACTGCATAATCTACAAAATCTCTTGCTGCGAGGACTACCCTGCCAGGCATCTTCCATTTCCAACATACCACCCTATTAGATTGAACTTGCTTATAGCGTCTGACACTGTAACCATGTGGATAGCCGCTCCTCACAATCCTATAGTCTAAGAATACGCCACTGTTCACCTTAGTCACTAATTCAATAATAGCCCTTTCATTATCACATGCCTTTAGTACCTTCTTCGCCATAGCTTGATAGGCTGGCAAGGGCAAGTGTAATGTATGAGGCCCTAATCTGACATCCCAATGCTCAGCAGTTTGACAGATCTGTTCCGTACAACAGATACTCATTCCATCAGCCATATTCATGTTGGTTTGGACTAGTCAGTAAATAATAGTTCCCTGATTCAGCCCATAGAACTTTCAATGTAAGAGCAATCGCATTGTCGCTAACATAGTCTCTGTTAGTTACATTGCGATCCAGATGAACTTAATTAGTCGGCAAGGATCTTGGAAGCCTCAATAGCTTTTTCAATGTATTGCCTTCTAACATGTTCGAAGCCTTTATGAACTTCCGTATAACATACATGGCAGTATTTTGGCCTGATAGATGGTGAGTACTGTATGCAGTGTATAGCCACCATTCTTGCCAGCAAATGTTTTAAGAGCCCCAGTTTGTTATGCAATTTTACCAGTTACATACTCCTTATGAGTTGTCCATTTCAATTTATCATCCACTATGACCCCCAAGTATTTGTATGAACTAACTTGTTTGACTTTTCTCTCCTTTAATACATGCATCATTTTAGTTTTATCAATATTTATTTTAAGCCTGTTACATAAGTCATAATCCCCTAACGCACTCAGTTTAGCTAGCAGTTCAAGTGGAGTGTAATTGAGTAATAACAAATCATCTGGTTTTCCAACCCACAAGATGAAATTATCTCCAAATTTAATAGAATGGTTTTCTGAGAGGGCTGATGCTTCTTGGAGGTTCGCCAAATACAGATTAAACTGGGTGAGGGTGAGAATAAACCCTTGTTTAACACCTTTGCAAGTGGGTATCCATTGTGTGACCTGCCCAATCCATCCAGTCTCACACTGACCCTGGTGTCAGTATGCCAGTGTGCCATTATTGACAAAAGGCCATTCGGTATATTAAATGCAGCAGATGTATTCCATAGTCGTTCCCTCAGCACCATATCAAATGCAGCACTAAAGTCTATGTATAAATGGGCAGCTGTCTCTGAGTCCAAGAGTACTCAACCTGCATCACCAGTGTGATCAAATTATGGAGGGTGGTGGTACCTCCACGAAACCCAGTCTGATTATATTTGATTATATTGTGCTTGTCGCACCAATTTGTTAGCTCATACAGGAGCACACGTGCAAAGATTTTTGATGGTATGTCGAACACATCCAATAGTCTATATTTACCGGGTAGGCACCTACTTCCTTTCTTACAGATTGGTATTATGTTAGTGTCTTTCCACAATTTAGGGATAGAGCTTGCGTGACGAATGCAGGTGAACAGGCCATGAAGAGTGATGGCCCATAATTCAAGGTTCAATTGTAACAAGGTTTTATAAGTGCCATCAAGTCCCACCCCTCGAGGGGACCGTAAGTTTCTAAATAAGAATCACTAGCTCTCCTATCGTAGATTTGAACCTCCATCTTTCACCGTAAGGCATTGCATTTGTGGAAACACCACTATGTGATCCCAGAGTGCAAGCGATGAAATGCTCCCCATCAGAACTGGAAACTCCACTACATACCCCTGCAGCCTCCTTACTAGAACTGATGACAGCCCAAAACAATCTAGACTCTTTCTTAGAAGTGAGGTCAGCCAAGGTCATCCAAATGCCTCTGCCTTTTTGTTTAAATTAGACATGTAGCCAAGAATAAAATGCCTTTTTCCTTTTTTATGGCCGAAGTGAGATGAGGATTATAGGAGTTAGTGCCTGCTCTATCATGTGTCAGGACTAACATTTTAATATCACCCTTAAAAGATTTCTTCTCCAAAGTAATCTTCAGATCGAAGGGGTATTGCCCCCTCTTCTTAACATTGCACACATCACCAAATTTACTATGTCTATTAGTGGTCTCAATCTGTAACTAAATCATACCAAGAATGTTTTCAAATCTAGCAAGCACACCAACCTCCTCAGTCGAGGTAAAGTCATTCTACAATAATACATACTTGGTAAATTCTGAACTTGCTATTTGGGTAGCCTTTAACACATTTGGTGGGTTCCATTTCACTCTATTTAGCCCATAATTGATTGCTACCTCTCCACAATTGTCATACGGTGCGACCTGCTTTCCAAGCTCTAGAATAACAAACAGTGGGGAAGTGATCACTTTCTTCCTGAATACCCTCATCAACTACCAAGGGAAGAGCTAGTTGGTTAACAAATATGTAGCCAATGGTTGAGGAAGTTCTGCCTGATATTCTAGTGCTACCACAATGGCCATCACCCTGACAGAAGCTCTTAAGCATCACTAAGCCAAACTGGTATAATAATGTGGCCGAGATATACCTTAAGCATTGTGTTGTGACTTCATTAAAGTTGATGAACCAACATCCAAAGTAAAGGCAGCCGTAGAGCGTGAGATCTTAGCATTAAAATCACCCCCAATTGTAACCGGCATAGTATCACCACCGGCTTCTAGAAATGGCTGTACCCTATTTAGAATCCTTTAGTGAAGAATCATTGATAGAGGATCCTAGACATTAATTATGAGAAATCCATCATCCTTGTCACCTACTCGTTTGATGAACCCAGGTAAAACAAAATCAGTGCTTAAATCAAGCTTCCTGATCTTGCAGGAATTCTTAATTAAAATAAGCAATCCACCCATGGGTCTACCTAGAGCCCCCTTTTGGGCAGGGGTATATATAGCTGACCTACCATCCACCTCAATTGGGTCAACGCAGCAGGTTTCTTGCAAGAGCATCAAAGGGAACATATGACAATACTCAAACAAACCACCTCCCGAAGTCTAATGATTAAATCCCCTTGTGTTCCAAGAACAGATGACAAAATTCAGGTTAGTATTTTTAAACAAAATGAGGTGGAAACACTTATGGTGGCGATTGCTAGTATCCATCCACCTTGCCTAACTCAAGAGGATCAATCAGGGGGAGTTTTCCTACCTTAGTTTTATTACGAGTGAGCGCTGAGATATTATTGCGCCCATTCGCACAGGTATTTGAAGTGTAAGTGGGTGGTCGTGGGGACAGGTCACCAGTAAATTTGGCAAATTTCAATCTAGGAATTTTAACCAAACGACAATTATACCCCCTCCTAAACAGATCATTCTCATGTGCCAATACATGATCCATCAAATGATTGGTTTGAAATGCCACGTTAGAGGTTGCAAGTGGTGAGCCCTCCACGTGATCAACTAGCACTATGCCTTAACTAGTGACAACTTCAAGCAGAATGATACTGTGAAGTATTTGTAATAGGTTAGCTCGATTAACGAGCGGTCGCCCACCACAAGCAGACACACTAGACAGTTGCAAGGCAATATGACCTTCAATTTCAGGTTCCATTAATAATTGGTCATGGTATAGTGCAAACAGACACTTGCCTGCATCTACAATTACTATCATTAGAGGGATTAGCATGATTAAGGCATCAGTTACAGTGTTAGGGTAGTCACACACATCTGTCTGCAACAACAAATCCAGACCTTCCAGAGCCAAGAAATCGTCCACTTCAGTAATTGCTCTCTTTTTATTTTTACCCTGTCTGGGTTTCATTCTAATAGACTCTATTGCTTCCTGTGAGTCCTTGTTCCACACTTGCTTAGTTAGATCTTATATCCTTACCCATAGTGCGTGATGCATTAGGAGTTTTATCCAAAGAAGCACACCCACTACCACAACTTGCGTTGGACTCAACCCCTATCACTTAGTTAGATTTATAATCCTTGGTCCTAACCTTGATTTTTTCCCTGTCTACCATTATTCAACACAGCCGTTTTTCCTTTAGCAGAAGGGACTCCTAAAGCAGCCAAACCATAAGTTCCATTTGCAGATTCTATCAATGTTACTGCATCTGAGTCTGAAGATATGATGTTGCCCTTACATCACCCTGTCTTCTTTTTCTTTTTATAAATCACGCCACCATATAGCAATTTACATTTGTTCTGCTTAGTATTCCTTGGGCCTCATTAGGACCCTGGCGGAGAGGGTGTTACGCCAGCGTAGTGCATGGCGTACCTCTCCGCCATACTACGAGTTCCCGTAGCGCCATGGAGGTTTTCTCCGCCTGGTTTTACCAGCCGGAGAAAACCATGGCGCTACGGGACCTCGTTGTTAATTACGCCACCGTATTTTACGGTGGCGTAATTAACTCCTTCCCCACTCCCATTATACCCTATGGGGCAAAAATGGGAATGGGGAAGGGCAGAATGGGGATTGGGGATTTACCGCTCCGCCGAGGTCGGAATGGGGCGGTAAATCCGCCAACCCCCATGGCGCTATCGGCGGCTTTCCGCCATGCTTCGCGGTGCATTTAGCACCGCGAAGTCCGCCTGGGTCGTAATGAGGCCCCTTGTCTTTTTCCTAATATCACGCAAACTTACTGGGCTTTCATCAATGGCAGTCCTATCATTAGCATTATCTAAAGTAGTTGGAGTACACATCTTCTGATCATGATTTGTGTGTGCCAATGCTATACCATCACTGTAGGACCGTCTACGTTACTACCATTAACTGCAAATCTTGGGCTCAAATTGTCATCAATGTCCCTTATCGCTGTATCAATATCACATGCCACATTACATTTCTTAATACGATTAGGCTGTTTCAGCAGTGCCTGATTAAGTAACAAGGTATGGCTTTCTAACATTAGCTCGATCACCACACATGTGCTGATTACCACCATGAGCAACTGCTCTAGGCGATATATTGAATGATCAATGATATGCTATTCTGTCTATTCAGAGACAACATACATTGAAGGGAGACCTCCAACTCCCCGTCATCTTGACCACCCACAATCACAGTAGATTTGTGGAACAAATTGGTGGTTGATGCGAGTGACTTATCATATACATTTTTCACATCAGCCCTGTGTATATCAATCGGGACAATATGCAATTCATTACCTCCAGTACTAATTGGGTTTGGTGCGGTCTCAACAAATGAGGATAAATCCTCCACTGTGATGCTCGATGCCACAGGTGTAATGATTTCTTTGGGGGGGATCTCATTCTGCAAGGCCTCATTAGAGCAATCATCAGTGTCTGCTAACGTAAAAATCTCAGAGCCTGGGACATATGAAGTTAGAGAGGACATATTGCTTCCGGTAAGCTTTGTACCGAGACAAGGCAAACATGTAGTTAAGTCAAGCTCACGTGGTACTGTCTCATTATTTTTGTCATTTTCCCTCACTGTGAATTAGTTAGTAATGTTTGTAGTGGTGCAGACATTCAAATCCTTAGCCGCACACAAAGGAGCTTTTATTTTTATTTTCAGGGGGCATGTTCGAGTGTGCCTAAGCAGGTAAGAGCAGGTAGCCTGAGCACGCAGTCCCTCAGTTTCCACAGCCGCAGTGGGAGGATTTATGGACACAAGAGTTAGGGCACATACCTCTTCCACCCCAGAGTTATTGTTCCCTGCAGCCTCCATCGCCTTTCGCTTCAGCGTTCTCATTGGAGTTTATATGCAGATCTAGAGGCCACAAACTCCCCGTAGTCACTGCCATGCAGGATGGATCCTGTAGTCAAGGTAAGAAGCACCATCATTTAATGGGAAATAGCAAAATCCTCAATGATTAAAGATATAACGAACATCCAGAACAGCAAAAGATATCAATATATTATGTCCCCACCAACACATTGTTGCAAATTTTGGGTATTGTAGCGAATTAGTACCCGGCACGCGCGGCTGAACAGGAATACTGTGTGGTAATTGGCTCATTTGCGAGCCATACCACACGGTATTCCCGTCCACGCCGTGCGTGCCGGCTACTCTGTTCCCGGCGGGGGGCGTGGCAGCCCCTCAGCCAATGAGGAGGCTCGAAACGGGGCAATCCCCGCTCCGAGCCTCCCCATGGCTGGAGGCTTCCTTCGTCCCCCGCCGGGGACTCAGGTAAGAATTTTTTTTCCCTCCCTCCTCCCTCCTCCCACCTCCCACCTCCTTCCTCCCACCTCCTTCCTCCCACCCAACACCCCCCACCCCACCCGACTTACCTTCTATCCTGCGATATCCGGCGGGGGACGATGGAAGGCTACAGCCGTGTGGAGACTCGGAGCGGGGCCATCCCCACTCCAGGCCTCCACACGGCTGGAGGCTTCCATCGTCCCCCGCCGGGGACCGCGGTAGGTTTTTTTTTTTTCTTCCTCCCCATCCCCTCCCTTCCACCCTCCCGACCCCACTTACCTTCTTTTTTCTTCTGCTCTTGGAAGCGAACATGTTGGGAACACTTCTGTTCCCAGCGCGTCCGCTCCCGATGGCCGCCATGGAAAGGGAAAACTGATGTTTTCCCTTTCCATGGCAGCGGCCATTTTTTTGCCGTTTATTTTTTTTTTTCTATTCCGAAACGTGTTTCGGAACAGAAAAAAAAGCAATTAGTACCCTGGTCTAACGGGCTGGGGTACTAATGGCAATAAGCCCCTCGGTAGCGGGCCAATACCGCCTGAGGTAATGCCCCCGGGTATTGGCCCCCCACCTCGTGGCTTATTGCCACAGTAAAGTATCTTAAATAACCTGAGAGTAACAGTGGAAGTAATTACAAGGGAAGTAGAATATGCTATTTAGCAAAGCTATTTGGTGTATGGAATAAAACCATCAGAAATGCATTATGTTCAATTGGTGGAAATAGCTACCTTTTAGGAACAGGACATATGTTAATACAAGGGATGACATACATAACATTACAAAGGCAAAACTGGGGTAAAGGGCAATACAAAACAGGATATACTCCTAAAGATGTTATTTGTTGTTAAACTGCTTAATAGCAAGTAAATGCTCCTATTGTGCTGACAGCTGTAATTAGGAAAGTGAACTCCTGGGTGCTAACTTTTGATTTTCACTGTAGGGACTGACATTCCCCCACCTCCTCCCTGAATATAAGCAAGTAACCAACCCATTCCATCTCCTGGCCAAACACATTCATGACACTTGTTCTTTTTGTGAGGAATTAGAAAAAAGCCACACAATGTACTGCCAGCTTTAAACATATAACATCTCAGCAACTCAACCTGCTGAGCTATCCTGGCAGCTCTCTAACTGCAGGACATGTCTATGGATCCCTTATTGTACTCCAAATCACTGCATTACCAATAGTGTGGATCATGTACATGACTTTAATGCCAACAGTATTTAAGCCCCAGCCATATTGACACTGCACAAAGATTCACTTAGGATGCACAGCCAGAAACATAAAACTGTAAACCTTTATACAGGGGCCACGCGAAGTTCCTGTCCCCATTGTTAAAGACAAGGAGCAGCTTCCCCCTTCTTCCCCTGTACTCGGTTCCTATCAGTGATATCTCATCTGTAAAACAGACTGTCTCTGACTACCTATCATTTGAAACGGATTTCTCAGTGCTATCTGTTCTGTTTAACTGGCTGCTTTTGACTGAATAGTATTTGAATCTGAGGTGGGAGTGATGTTTCTTCTACTAAACAACATTTCTAACTTCATATTATTTGAAGCTGAGCAGTTATAGATGTCTGTTTTAGTTAAAAGCACTCACGACCCTGTCAAGTGCATACTATTAAGTGGTTGAACTATGAGTGATGTCTTCTCATTAAAGGTTTGTTGTCTCTAGCTTGTGTGCACATCATGCATAACAACAATCTGCATGTCTTCATCCATCAACAACTAAGTGCAGGTGACGTTCACATCTATAACCCACTGGGAAGATAAAAAAAATCGCAAATTAACTCATGCCAGGCGTGAGATGGCAAACCAGTTCTTATAATCACGGTGCATTCCGTTAAGTTTAAACCTGGATTCATGGTCTGTACGGAATAAAGTGTGCTGGAGGTTAAGACATGACCATCTGAGCCTTCGCGGGCAATACCTCAATTGCTTACATTCTGCAGCAGTGTGTTAGACCTGTACGACCATAGCCATTCCTCCAGACTGCTGGGATATGCTCAGGAGTACAAAGGGGCTGGAAAAAGTGTCTCAGTGACATGTAGTCTTGTGGTACCTCTAGTCAACCCGACCCCACCCCACCAGCTAGGACACAACTATAAATACGTTGTAACAATCGGTATGCAAATATAAAGTGGGCTAAGTCAGGACTAACATCAAAGGGTGGGGGCAGGAGAGAGGAGGAGTGAAACATTGGAGGGACAACAAGTTGAAGTGAAGGAGCAGGTACACTAGATGAGAGAGGTAAAGGTAGATGTGAGTGGAGTCAGGTAAATCTTACCAAGCAGCTGTGAGGCACAATTCCTAACCTTCCCATTGTACCACTAACATCTGGTGAGAAGTGGCAAAGTTAAGAAGTTCCTCAGGGAGGCAGTGAGTCTGATTTTAGGGAGAACATCTTTAGTTTAAGCCTGCTAGTAGGTGGTAGGGTTTACCATGCAGTAGTACTAACCTGAGGTTATGGACGCATGGGTTAGGGGGGAGATCCAAAGGGAGACGAGAGGGAGCGAGGGCACTAAGGCCCACACAAATATTAATAGAAACCCTTGAACTGTCCTTGAGACTCCGAGTGATGTGTGTGCCACCTGTGGCATCTGCTATCGAGTAACACAGTCTCAGTACATTGTTGGGGTCTAAAACCAGACTAAAGCTCAACAAGCAAGTTGTGGGGTTTTCACACATTCTTGCAATTGGGTGACTAGGACCTTTGCGAGAACTTTCATGAGAAAAGAGCAGTAACCAAGTGGGTGAAAGCTGCTCGGTATATTCGGATCCAAAGATGTTTTTTTAATTAGAGGAGTGATCCAAGATAAGTTTATGGGTGAAGGAATAAAGCCGGACAGAAGAGAGCTATTTACATAGTTGACCAAAATGGGTAGCACATCATTGCAATCCTGTATGAAATGTGTGCGGCAGTGATTTCCCAAACAAGTAGAAGATCGTAAAACAGGTGTCACAATTATTCCAATGAGATATCTCTGAAATTAAAATGATGAAGGGAAGAATTAATCAGGTTCAGAATTAGTACTGACCAGAGCAGATGGCTGAGCTCCGATTGATTGATCCATCAGAGCAATTGGTCACCATTTTAAAATGTATTTCTTGCACCTAATCTAAAGAAATAGTTACAGAAGATCTAGGCAGTGTCCTATTTTATAACAAACGTTAAGTTTGGAAAATAGGTTTTCGAGAGTGTCTGGTTATGCTGATTTTGGAGGTAAAAATACTATTGTTAGCAGATGCAATGGACCTCAAGTTTGGTGGTATCTCAGCAGTAAATCCGCCGAGGATTTGCTGTTACCGCCACTTGGCCTGGCAGAATTACCATTGGATTATAAGTGGCAGTATGGCTTGTTAGTCCCCATTTATGGCGTCCATAGGAGTCCCTGGGGCTTTTGTCAGAATTACCACCATCTGTAATTCTTTCCATGGTAACTCTGCTGAAATTATCGTTTTTTGGCAGTAAAGTGGAGGAATTACCCCCAGCATTTTGCTGGAGGTTTTCCCTCCACTTTACCTCCAAACCCATAGTTCAGGGGTGAGTAAATTACGGCAATAATGCAATTAACTCTGTTACCACTACATTTCTGCCATTTTTGGGTCTTGCTAATCTTAAAATGGCATGATAGGCTTCAGACCTATTTTTGTATGAGTGATGGCGATGCATTTCTGTGACTTAAGTCTGGTCCCACATGGCATGATTGCATACCTATTAGTTGGTAATTAGTCATAAATAATGCAAGAGAAGCAAGCGTCTGCATTCTTTCTTTTTAACTGTATAGCAGGAAAGTTTTATTACGTCATGCTGATTATTCATATTTTAATGATATGATAGGTTATTTATAACGTGCTTAATATCCAGAGGTTTCTAAGCCCGGACCCGGGGATCAAACCTGTGTTGCTACACGTCGTCTTGCTTCCAAGACAAGCACATTGCTGCTGAGCTATCCTCCCGAGATCCAAGAAATGAGTCTTCAACTATTTTACTTTCTTTTTGGTTTCTGTCAATTGTTGCATATGAACTGTCAACAAAATCCTTCTCCTTATTAATTTCCTTAACTGCACTTGAGGCGAGCACTAGGGATTTTATTGTGGGTATTCAGGGATTATAAAGCGAGAGGAAACTGTGAGAGTGCAGCATTTAAGTGGTAAATTGAGGAGCCGAAGAGCTCTAATGAATAAATGGTTCTAACTGTCCCCAGATCGTTCTTCCATCTGTTCATGATTTACACGGACATGTCTAACCGCTGCCGAGAGTAGTTTGCAGAGAATTGCAATTGGCTTTTTGACATTTTTCATACTTCAGAAAGAATCTTATCAAACATATCATGCCAATAACATGTAATGCACCGCGATACCTTTTGTTGTGCTACTATATCTGAACTGTATATATGTATTATTAGATTTATACCACAAATGTAAATATTTATATTAACACTGTTTATAATTCACTGCTTCGCCTGACATTAGTGCCTCAAACCTTTGATCAGATCTGCATCTTGCTAAGTATGTACCAACATATCTCTTTACTATTGTAAATTATGTAACACTGTAATTCCCTACAACATTGTAAGCTTTGCATATTCTTTCTGCTGTGCCCGGTTACCCCTGGGTCTGGCATGCATTACAAATAAATAAACAAACAAACAAGTATGTCATTCTCTGGTGTGGTTTTTTAATTTCAGTGATTAGAGCCCGTTTCTCCTGTACCTGAGAAGGTTGGGAACAATCATAGTTTTAGAGGGCCTCATCACGGCCATGTCGGTATCCCGGCGGTAAAACCACTGGGATGCCCCAATGCAAACAGCGTTATGCTACTCGGTACATTGCTATTAGTTCAGGATCACAAGTAGCGGTATGGCAGTACATCCCTGTTCCCCAATTGGACGCAATGGTGTTTCTCTGCGATATTAGCACCAGAGCAATTAGCACTGCGCTAATAGTGCAGAAAACGGGCAGAAAGGTAAGATTTTTACCTCCAGCAAAAATTAGAGGTAAAACTCCAGCTTTCCACCCAGCTCATGATTGGGGAAACCCTTAATTGTGGTGGTAATAGCGTTACCTCTGTATTTAGGGGCTACCACCCAACTCGTGATGAGGCCCTTGTCCACCAGATCATGTGATTGAGCAAGCTTAACACATTGCTATAAGTTTTGAATGTATTTCTTAGGCTGAGCATCCTACATTATAATTATTTCTGATTTTGAGCTTGATGGCTCGAGAACATTCTGTAGTATTTTGATTTTCAGTATTTTTGATGCAGGATATTCAAGTACACACCCCTTAGCTCATGCTGTGACCAATTCCCACTTTAGTCGCACGGGCTGGACATGTTGGCCGGCAACAGGGACCGACAGGCTGAACTGGGGCTCTGCGCACAGCTATAGCTGCACAGGCAGAGCCCCACAGGGATGCCCTGAGCGAAGAGAACACCTCCCTCAGATCTACTCTGGTTGCACTTGAGATGGCCCGCAGTAGACGGGCAGAACAGCAGATGGAGCAGTTGACACACAACATCTCTGCTGAACAACCCGGAAGGTCTTGCAGGCAGAACTCCATGCAACACGTGAGGTGCTGCATGGGGAGCTACGTACCATCATTATGCAGAATCAGACCTTTCAGGCCTGCATGCTTGCTGCCTTTAAGGAGCATACTAGGACTATCCGTGGTCAGCCTCACTTACCACGCACACCTTCTAATCTTACACCAGAGGGTGCCGACAGTGGCGACAGCTCTCCCACTATAGGCTAGCAGTGCAGGCCATGAACCCATGGAGGTTTTTTTTAAATTCTCAACATTCACCCTGCACACCTCCTCCTTCCTGGGTGCTCCCACTCCCCCCACCCCCCCGGTCCACCATGGCCATTTCTCTTTTTTTGTCTATTGTGCATTCAAGTGACAGTATGTTGCTTTGTCTGGCATCCGAAGGCATCCACTGTGTGTTCCAGCTGAGCCCATACAGGCTTGTCTCGTGTTTGTGTTTGTGGCCTGGGGTCCAGACACATATGCCACTCCTGATTCCCCTTTCCATGGGCTTGCAAGGAGGGCAGCATGTGACAGTGACTTACACAGAGGCATTGGGCTACCATCATTTATGTGGTCAGTCTGAAGTCCAACCTGTGTATACACCCCTAGTGGGGATTCAGGATTGTTTGTCCAGTGCATGGTTAGCATGCATTTTGTTTTGTATTTTGGTAAATGGGAATTTGCAATGTTACATCTTCATGTATTACCTTGCCTGTCTCCATTATTGATACCCGTCATGCTGTATGCGTTACCCTGGCCCCTTTAGCTTGCAGAGACACACTCAAGATGGAAGGAGTCCATGTGGTGACTTTGACACATTGAGGCAATTGTGCTATTGTGATTGGTCACTGTCTGACATTGTCAATGTTGGGTCCTGTGTTTATGACTTGTTATGCTGGAATGTGGATGTTCCTGTGTACAGTTTCATTTTGATGTGTCAGAGGGAATTGTTTCTGACCTATTTCCATTTGTCAAAGTGCACTTTGTGACAGTTGTGTCATGTGTTGTGCATTTACTTTGGACTGTTGACATTGCATGCCATGGCGTGGTGTGTCGGCCGGGTGACATGGGTTTTGGGAGGGTTTAGGTGACGTACCAGTATTTGGATGTGCTGTTTTGCATGGGGTTAGTAGCATACGGCATCTTGAATGTGTGCCTTTTGGTCAGACAGGATTGTGTTGGTTTAAGTAGCTAGGGATGCACACAATGTAGCACTTCCAATGACACATTCTCAGGGTGATAAGGTTGTGACAGTTGATTGTCCCTTTGTCATCATCGATTGTCACCTGGAATATGCCATTGCTGTGTGCACTGCGCAGGGGTGGGATTTTAGGTGAAAAATTGTGCCACAAGCCGGGTACGGGCAGCCTCGCCACGTGCCCTTTGCCCTCCCATGTGCAGCGGGCGTGCATGTGGTTAGGGATGTGGGGGCACCACCCTGTCCACTGGTGCACCCTGCCGTGTTGCAACATTGTGCAGGGCACATGCTGCCAGAATCATCCTGCAAACTACTGGTGGTGCATATAGTAGCTGTCCACCGGAGTGGTCAGGGGAGCGGAAGCGTGACTTTAGCACTCCAAATGTGCGCTCCACTATGGCACTGGTTGCAATATGGGCTGCGTTGTATCTTACCTGGGGTGGTGTGGTGGGGTTCCATATTGGGGCCATCATATAGGTGCTCAGAGGGTAGGCACTGTCCCCTGGGGAGGTGATAATGGTTGCAATTAGTTGGGTTTGTCTATTTGTCTGTGTGTGACATGCATGCATGTGCACAGGCATTTGTACTCATCAATGAGCCATGTGTTGCTATGCCTCCAGCTTCCAGGTCCCGGTTTAGGGGTGACATTCTGAATATGAAACGATCATGGGTGGACCCTGGATAGTTGGCATAGACAGAGGTAATGATTCCCTTGGCATCACATACAACCTGCATGTTGATGGAATGCCAGTGCTTGCGATTGCGATAGATGTGCTCAGTGGCCCTAGGTGGACGTAGGGCCACATGGGTGCAATCAATGGCACAAAGCACTTTGGGGAAGTGTGCCACCCCGTAAAAGTCCTGGACCATGGCCTGCCTTTCTGCGGGTGTTCTGGGCATGTATATGTGCCTGTGGACTGAGGGGCGTGCAGTCATGATTGCCAACACCTGGTGTAGGCAGCGTGGCTGCGTGGGCTGTGAGATGCCCCCAATTATGTCATTTGTCTGCTGAAATGACGCAGTGGCCAAAAAATGCAGTACACTGAGCCCCTTTTTCCAAGGGGCTTAGTGCTTGGGAGCAAAGGGTGGGTGATGTGAGGTCCTCCTCCCATTCAGTAACCAGGTCTAAGATTATATGAGGTGGAAACCTATACCTGCCATAGACCGGGTCATCAGGCACCCCAAAAAGGCTGGCACTGGGTAAAAAAATGCAGGGCCTAACTATCCTCCTCCTCCTCCTGCGGTGTCCCACGATCACTGCTGCAAGGAATGGTACATTCATCGTAGCTGTATACATGCGTTTGTTGTTTGCGTGCACTTTTATGCATTGGTTTTGGTACACGACAGCGCTTACGCCAGCTTTCGCGTGACGAACATGTTTCCGGGTTTGCGCGTCTTTTGCAGCGTGCTGGTGAGCCCTGTTCGATTCCATGAATATGTGTTGTTAGCGCGCGTGTGAGAGTTGCAAGGATTTTACTGCGGTGCTTGCCCCATAACACCCACATTTTCACGTGCTGTTCCCCATTGCACGTGTTCTGCCCCCTTTTTAGGTGTGTGCACTAGAAGGTGTGCGCCTTCACTGGGCGTATTACGCAAGGCGTTCGTGGTGTCACAGTGACGTGTTGGACCCACGCTGATTCAACGCAGGTCTCAGGTAAGCCACGCGCAATGTGTTCCATGAATACGTAAACGGGTGCTTGCGCGTGTTTTGCACATTTATTCCATGAATCACCATGGTAATCTTTGTGATCAAAGAGGTTAACTTTAAATGGTCTAACTGGTGTTCAATTTGTATTGAATGAGTTGTTATGTACAAGATGTCTACTACTGAAGCGGCCGAGATGGAAGAGACACATGGACCACAGGTATACTAACAATACTGATAGTCATCATTTATCATCTATTGTACCTTTAATGTAACTTTGATCATGTGCAAAGTGTTTTGGCAATGATTCATTCAAAGGTCATTTTCTGGGAAGATTACATCATGGCTACAAGGTCCGAAGTTGAGAGGCTAGAGGGCAGATTAGCCAAAGAAGAGTTTGCCCAAATAGAAGGATATAAGCAGCCTAGCCCTGTTTCTCGGCACACAATAACCTGGAAACCACATCAGTGAATGAGAGAAAGAGTAATGATATAGTTAATGAGGCAATGAATACCTCAATAAATGTGGCCAGCTGCTCACTGAGTCAAAGGGTGAGTGAACTGAATCCTGAACAAGAGACATTACAGGACACACCTATAGCAATAAATAAAAACAGGGTGAGCAGAATTCATCCGACAGCAAAAGAGCAAATGACCATTCCTATTTTTGTGAAAAGCGATCCACTGGTGGAGGAAGTTATAGAAGAGGGAGCCACTGCAAACATGATGCCGGATGTAACCTATTCTATCATTCAGAGAAAGAAGACAATAAGTCAAGGAAACAAATCTGGGTTACAAAAGCTGAAATCCAAAAGATTCAATTGAATGGGAGGTCAAATGATTCTCGGAAATTTCTCCGAAACTTGTCTACTCTGCCACATTCGCCGGAATACACAACAATTGGGAAGAAGAAAAATAAGTTGGCACTGAGAGTAGAAAAGGTGGATAGTCCGATTCATAATGACACATCAATGTAGAATTTTGACAACACCAATTATGACATGCTAATGGACTTGTCAGTTCACATGACTGAAGAAGAGGAAATACAGCAAGCAGACACCTCCAGTATAACTGTAGTCAGTAGCAACTCTCGGGATTGAAACATGCAAAGTGACCATGAAGATTCAACAGCATACATTTCTAATTTTGAGAGTGTTGTTAATTTGTTCTTTGACCTTCATCAGTGAGAAGAAGATTATCTCTGCAGCACCCACGTGACGGAAGATGGACGGACTGGGCTGGAACCAATGACCTGGCATCCTTATGGGGCAGGCAGAACCTGTATAGGTGCACACCAACCAGCCACGCAGGTTTTTACTGTATGTATTGAGTCACAATGGCGATGTGTCTCCTCTTAAGACTCTGCTTGTACCCTTTTTCGCCAGAACATTCTTAGCAGCAGAGTTCTTTGCTGTTGATCTCATCTGTATGTGAGATTGAAACTTGTTATCCTTACAAGAGTGGGTTGTATTCTCTCTAGTGTGAGTGTTGAGGGACTTGCCTTCACTATCCTAAAATCAATCTGCTCCAGGGACATTCATTGCTTCGAATTCACAAACGAACAGCAACTTGACAGGATCGTTTTACACCTTGAGTCAAATCTGGGAAATCAATGTTGATTGAGGCTGCACCTCAGTTATGGCTGTGCCTCACTTATGGCCGCTTGATTTTGATCTAACACCCATTACTTCTGAATACTCCAAGTGTTTTGCGGGGGTAAAGGAAAAAACTGGTTGTAGTATACCTACTGAACGTAAAGGGAGTGATGATATGAGAATACAGGTTCAAAAAAGAGGTGATAAACCTACATCAACAAAAAGAGACAGAGGACATTATGTTACCGAGGAAGCCATCCATAAAGGTAACTTTTTGGGGAGGATAGAAGAGTTAGTAGAACGGTGCAAATTGCCTCAGCACAAACAAGCCGGCTAGTGCCGGAGTTCTCTTGGTCCTGGAAGGCTGAAGTACTGCTGGTTAGCAAAAACAGTTAGCAAATATGACACAATGTTGCAAATATACGAACATGATCCCCTGGAACACGAGGGGTCCCTCTCATTTGTTCAATAAGGATAATGTAATATTCACAAAATATGATATATTGTGTCTCGAGGAGACCTGGTTGTGTGCTAATCCATGTTTAGACGGGTTCACAGCAATGCTGAACCCGGCCAAAAAGGGGTTGAAAGATAGACCTTCATCAGGGCTGCTGGTTGCAATAAAAAAATGGGATAGGTTTTTACAGTAGGGGAATCAAGAAATCTGAACCCCTACTTACAAATGGTTGAGCTGAAATGTGAAAATAATGACTGCCTAGATAAGAACGATTTTAAGATGATTAATGCATATTCAAATCCAGCTGCAATTCCTGTAGAAATCTTTATAGAAGAGGTGATAGACTGTATAGATGAGGCATACAATAGAATGGAAAATGGGATGATCATTCTGTGTGGTGATTTAAATATAGCTTGTAGATGAAAATATGGACAGCTATTAAGAGAACAAATAACATCTTTAAAATTGATTGATAAAAGGGGTCTATCATGGCTAAAAGCAATGGACTCTAGAGGCTTGCATGTATTGAATGGGAACACACGGGGTGACATCTTGAGCAAGCCAACTTGGACAAGAAATACACAAGAGGCAACATTAGACTATGTATTTGTATCTAGATAGGTTCTCTCTCTAGTTGAATAATTCTTGGTACTGGATTCGGAGGATAGCGATCATAGCCCTCTTGGCTTCTGTTGGACGGGAGGAAGAACCATGGGGTGGCTCCATCTATACTTGTAAAAGTTACACAGGGGAGAAATCACCTGAAATTGAATAAGGGTAAAATTGAAAGTTGTATTTGCCTGTACAAAAATCATGTAATGATAAGGAAAGGGGGGAAAAACTGAGTAGCCTTGGAGTATGCACCTATACTCCAAGATTTGCAGAAAAAGATGTAGGAAGTGGGAAGAGGGTCTTCTGTCACCTCCACGCTTTTAATAGCGTGATTGCTATTCAAAAGAAACAATTGAGAACAGATATCAGGCAAACGGTAAAAGGACAGTAGCTGAATCAGTGTTGAACAAGAGAAAATAAAAATGTGTTGCAGACCATAAGGCAAGGAGAATGCAAAAAGATGCTGACACAATGTTAGGGGAAATATGTACAAAAGGAGTGGTGAAATATGGGCACTGATTAATCAAACAGGATTCCCTCAGGCAGCCCTCCAGATAAATGTTGTAGGGGAAAGGACATGGATGGCATATTTTGCAAATCGTTTTTGAGGGACCAAATATTACAACACTATGGGAAGACAGTTCGTCTGATATAGAGCGGAACATTGCTCATGATAAGGAAGACATCTTAGGTCTGATTAAGAGAGCTTGTATTTCCAGAGCTCCGGGCCCAGATGGTTTAACGAATGCTGTTTTGAAAAAGGACCCAGAGATATGGACTGAATTTCTGTGGCTGCTCTTTGAGCAGATCGTTAGAAATAAGACTGTGTCATCCACTTGGAGATCCTCTGTAATAATTCCTATATTCAAGAAGGGAAATAGGGACGATCCAAACAATTATCGACCTATTCCCTTTCTGGATGTGCCAGGAATATTTTTGCAACATTGGTGCTGAGACATCTGACGGAGTGAATTGAGTCAGCCGGACGTCGGGATGTCTTTCAGACCGGATTTGTCAAAGGGCTATGGACTAATGTTAACACCCTCTTTTAAACATGCTAAAGAGTAGGACGCTCGAAATAAGGTCCAACATATTTGTGGTATGTGTGGACCTAGCCCAAGTTTTTGACAGCATCGATCATCACCTATTATGCAGAAAAATATGTAGATGGGGCTTTCCAAGAGATCTGCTTGAGGCATTAGTAGCAAGTTACACTAAGACTTGCTTCAGAGTTAGATTACATTCAGTAGGAGCATTATTCAGTAACATACCACAATTCAGGGATCTAAAGCAATACTGCCCCCTAGCACCGGCACTATTTAATTTGTTTATTTCCGAAGGGTCCTTTCCCGACTCGTATTCATTTCCTGTAATAATTCCTATATTCAAGAAGGGAAATAGGGACGATCCAAACAATTATCGACCTATTCCCTTTCTGGATGTGCCAGGAATATTTTTGCAACATTAGTGCTGAGACATCTGACATAGTGAATTGAGTCAGCCGGACGTCGGGATGTCTTTCAGACCGGATTTGTCAAAGGGCTATGGACTAATGTTAACACCCTCTTTTTAAACATGCTAAAGAGTAGGACGCTCGAAAGAAGGTCCAACATATATTTTCCAGTAGTCTTAAAACCATGTTTAGTCGTCAGAAGATTTCCGTCACCACTCAGGAAAGACTTTTGGATCTTAGACAGGGTCATAAAGACCTCATGACCTATATTACTCAATTTAAACAATTATCGTTGGAGACTGGATGGCCGGATGAGGGGCTACTGACTTTGTTCCGACGAGGTCTGGCGGAAGACCTGAAAGACGAGGTTTCTAAAGTCCCTCAACCTGCTAATCTGGCTGAAATGATCACTCTGACTATGCAAATAGATTACCGACTACAAGAACGTTTGCATGAAAGGAAAAAGGGGAAGGGATCCCACTCATGTTCAGATTCCGTTCCTTCCCCAAGTAAATGCACTTCTCCTGAGGAACCCATGCAGATTGGTTCTGTAAGGGTTCCCATTTCTGCGGCAGAAAGAGAACGTAGAAAATCGCTCGGCCTGTGTATGTACTGTGGTTCCTCTGTACATTTATTACGGGACTGTCCATTAGTTCCTTCTCGTAGGTCCCGACCTTTGCCTTCACCGCCTTCGGGAACGCCATTTCGGGTAACCAGGGAAGACCCAAAATGATAGGAAAGTGAGCAGCTCTAATTAAATAAAAAACCAATGTCTCCTTATGGGTGGTGATCATGCAAGTCACGGGTTTGGTTTTGCCTTCGGGAAACGCCAAGTCCCTGCCGCAAGGGTAACCGCGGTAGGAGTCCAACGAAGTTTGCATAACCCTTACATTAATTGGAAGCTGGAACCCTTTCTTTGGGTTCAGAGTACTGTGTATCTCACTGCCTGTCTCAAACGTCGGTGGGTATTCATATTCCTTAAGAAGTTACGGATTCCCCTGAGGTTCCTTCCATTGGTCGGTTAGGGTTAATACCCCAATGTCATCATTCCTACCTAGAAGTTTTCTCCACCCCACAATTTCCAACCCTTCCTCCTCACAGAAGAGATGACTGCCATATCGATCTCCTTCCAGATCAACCTATTCCGTTTGGGCGACTGTATGTCCTTTCTCAACGGGAAAAAGACTGCACTAAAAGAATATCTTCATTCAAACCTCCAAAACGGCCTTATTACCGAATACAAATCTCCAGCCGCAGCCTCTTTGTTTTTCATTCCTAAAAAAGACACAGAAGAGCTTAGACAGTGTATAGACTACAGAGGGCTCAACAAGATCACAATCCCTGACAAATACCCCATGCCTTTGATAAAGGACATACTTGAAGCAGTCAGAGGGGCTACTCTTTACACCAAGTTAGACCTTAGGGGGGCTTATCATTTGATAAGAATAGCTCCTGACGATGAATGGAAGACAGCTTTCTGTACGCCCTTTGGTCATTTTCAATACCAAGTGATGCCCTTTGGTCTAATTAATGCACCAGCAGTCTTCCAGCGATTTATGGATCATCTACTCGCAGACCTGCTTCTTCATTATGTAGTCATTTATTTAGATGACATTTTGATTTTCTCCAAAAGTTTAGAGGCCCACATCCAACATGTGAATACTGTGCTCAGTCGATTACAAAACAACCACCTGTACTGTAAGGCAGAAAAATGCAAGTTCCATCAAACACAAGTATCTTACCTGGGATTCGTTCTGTCCGCTAACGGTATCTCCAAGGATCCCAAGAAAGTCTCTGCTGTTCTAGATTGGCCTTCTCCGAGCTCCATCAAAGAAGTTCAAAGATTCTTAGGGTTTGCGAACTTCTATCGTAAATTTATTCCTGGATATTCTGAGAAAATACTACCCATTACCCGATTACTTAAGAAAGGGATCACATTTTCATGGGATTCGCTAGCGCAACAAGCCTTTGAAACCTTAAAAAAGTTGTTCACCTCGGCTTCAATTCTACTTACTCCAGATCAAACTCGACCATTCATTGTCGAAACAGACGCCTCCCATTACTCATTAAGAGCTGTTCTTTTGCAAACGAAAGAACAAGGAGAAGAAAGACTAGTGGCCTATTTGTCTAAGACCTTTACCTCAACGGAACAACACTATTCTGTATTGGAAAAAGAACTATTGGCCATCAAAAGGGCCTTTGAAGAATGGAGGCATCTCCTTTTGGGTTTCCCTTTTTCTGTAGAGGTTCGCACTGACCATCGAAACCTAAAAGTACTACAACAAGCCCAAACCACTAACAGTAGACAAACTCGTTGGGCACATTTTTTTTTACCATAACGGATTGATTTCACCTTTTTACCGGGAAGCCAAAACTTAAGAGCAGATGCGTTATCTCGGAAAACCCCACACACTGCTTGATTTTGCTCTGAAAAGATGTTCCCGAAGGCCAGATTTGTAGCTATGGTATCGGATTTTCTACAAATTCTTAAACAAGAGACTGCTAAACTTCATACGAAGTGTGCAGATCTTGCTGCGACCCATCTTCTTGTAAGGGATCGGGATTTGTACTTCCATGATAAACAGGTTCTAATACCCTCTGTTTCTCTGCAGACTGAGGTACTACGGATGTGCCATGATTCCAGGGCAGCTGGACATAGAGGAATGCAGTCTACCCTCGATCTTGTCAAACGACATTTCTGGTGGTCTTCTCTTTAAGTTGATGTTCGGGACTATGTTAATGCCTGTACTACGTGCATTCAGACTACGTCTTCACGAGCTCCGCCATTCGGTTTGCTTTCCCGAATGCCTATACCAGACAAGCCCTGGCAAATCATATCTACAGACTTTATTGTAGACCTCCCACCTTCTTCCCGGTATACCACCATAATGGTTATAATAGACTATTTAACAAAATTGGCCCATTTCACTCCTTTGCTCAAGCCTCCAGGAGCAGCACAGATGGCAAGAGTGTTCATTGCAGAAGTATTTTCACGACACGGACTGCTGGAGGTTATCGTGTCCGACAGAGGGCCTCAATATACTTCACAGTATTGGAAGAAAGTTTGCCAAATTCTGGGCATCAAGAGAGCACTAAGTTCGGGATATCATCCCCAAACCAACGGGCAGACTGAACGCCTCAACCAGACTCTTGAAAGTTGTTTGCGCTGTTTTGTCTCTGCTGCCCAAGACGATTGGGTGGATTTGATCCCATTGGCAGAATTTGCTTATAACAATGCCAGGCATTCAGCTCTCAAGTCAAGTCCCTTCTACTGTACTTATGGTTATCACCCCTCTCTGATTCCTACAACCATTCCTTCATCTTCCAGTTTTCCAGGAGTGGACTGCCTTACATCTGACATCCAGATGGGTCATCAGAAGGCTCGTTTAGCCCTCCAAGCAGCCCAAGACAGAGCCAAATGGTACGCTGACATACATCGCCGGGAGATGCCAGATTTAAGGGTAGGCAACCACGTTTGGCTGGCCTCTCGGTTTCTTCCTAGACATCTGGTACCCTCTATATTGTCCCCTAAATACTTTGGTCCATTTAAGATCATCTCCAAAGTGGGGACTGCGGCAGTTCGTCTAGCCTTACCACCCTCTTGGTCTCGCATTCACCCTGTATTTCTTCTTTTTCAGTTGAAACCTGCTGTCAAGGATCGGTTTCATAGATCGGCAAAAACTATTCCTCCTCCTGTGGTAACCGATTCAGGAACTGAGTACGAGGTAGCTAACATATGTGATTCTCGATACCATAGGGGTCGCCTACAATTTCTTGTCGATTGGAAAGGCTATTCTCCGGCTGAAAGGACTTGGAACTGGCTTCTGGAGTCCACTCTCCTCTTTTGATACAGCGATTATTTTGCCTGCACCCAGGGAAGCCAGGTTCTCCCCCTAGAAAGAGGGGGTATACTGCTACACCTTTCCGGCGTTGGACATGGTTACATCAAAGGCGAATATGTGGATCGATTCGTCCTGATGTATTACTAAGAGTTGGAGAGTCAGAGTATTCAAGTATCTGCAGTCTAGTTGTTTCACGTTCTCAAGGAACGTTTGCTACAAGTCACATGATGTCATCACGCTTCCAACAGAAGTCGACGACTAATCACATGATCATATTTAAGGATCGGAAACGGTCCTTGCGATGCTCGCTTCTTCGGATGACGCTCCGTAAATTCGAAACCTAGGTTCCTTTCTTTCCTTTGAGTAACCTGAGATCTGAACTAACCCATTCTCTCTAACGTTCACTTTAGAATTTGCCTCCCGTGCTTGCCATCAGGAACGCTTCCAAATCATCTCTGCTTCCGGGTTTGCATTTGCTTCCCGTTCCACCCACCGTAAAATTCCATCCAGTAAATAGAGAGATCCCTGACTTGCTACCAGCAGTGAGTTTCCTTCCCTCTTGGTTTCAATATCTCTTATCTGGTTTCCTTGTTTCCTTTACTTACCCCTTCTTCTCTCTTAGTATATCCAGGAGGATTTAGAGTTCCTCCTACATACGCCATTCTCCCTCGAAAAGACTCTTCTCTCCGAGAGCATTCAAACTCATCTGTGAATCTTCCGTAAGCATCCGTACTCCCTTCCCTTTATTTTCTTGGACTTACAATATTCCGATACTCACCTGTCATTTCTTTCTTCAGGAGACTTTCAGCTTCAGACTCGCTAAGCTCTCACACGTCAGAGGTTTCCATCCGAGGCACGGGTCTTCATCGCCACCCAGGGTTTTATTCCCCAGAGTGTTTCCCTTGGGTTCGTGCCTCTTCCTCACTGGTTCTGTGTTTCTGGTGGAGGGAGGAGCAAGGATCACAGGGCAATTCTTGCCTGCTACTATTGCTGCTTCCAGACCAATCAGTTTCAACCAGGTTAGTGTAAACCCTTTGAAGAATATGGTGTGTTGAAATTATTCAGACTGAACTTACTGGCAGTTATAACAATGGTAGAGAGAGAATCCTGCTTGAATGGTGTATGGGTTGTAAATGCATATTGAACAGCTTAATGCCACTGAGAGTGATCTACTAGCCATTCTGGAGAACATTAAGAAAAAGATGTGAAGAGATGATTGGATTTCTACCCAAGAACAATGTAAACATTTTTAATGATTTTACCATCTTAGTCATGAGATAAAGGGGCTGATTCATGGAATTTGTGCGCCGAAAAACAGGGATTTGTGTGCCATTCTGGCCACAAATCCCTGTTTAACAAATGGGGATTTGCGAGCAGAATGGCGCACAAATCCCCGTTTTTCGGCACACAAATTCCATGATTCAGCCCCAAAGTCTTATGGATCAATACCTATGTACATGAGCACATTTCTGAGCAGTCACTTTGGAAATCGATTCCGTAGGATGAGGCTTAAGCTGTTCCCGACTAAGGATGTCCTGGCTGCCAGGCAGCAGGGACAAAGATCTGGTATGTAGGTTTTGCAAGTGTTAGTGTGAAATAATGAAATAAATTATATTATTTTGTACAGGATTGACATCTACACAAACAGAATATTTTGGCAACTTGGTTCTGAAAATGATTGTTTTATCTCCAGAGGAATGGTGGGTTATTGTAATAACTGGTGAAAATACACATTTGGTCTTAGC
Source organism: Ambystoma mexicanum (assembly GCF_040938575.1). Taxonomy (NCBI): domain Eukaryota; kingdom Metazoa; phylum Chordata; class Amphibia; order Caudata; family Ambystomatidae; genus Ambystoma; species Ambystoma mexicanum. The sequence goes on from NC_090930.1 coordinate 1,319,917,307, forward strand.
GACTATAACATTTTTAGATTTTTTTTCTTATGATGTATTGTAGGTCTGAGGATTTTTAAATGAGATGTTGAAATGAAATGCAATAGATGGTGTCTGTGGAAGAAGTTTGATTAATGTTGTGTTCTATGTTTTTGCTTATTTTTGTTTTTATTGTATTCGTGGTCTATATTTGGAGGCACACTAGATTTATTCTGCTTGTATACATTGAAGATTGTTTTGATTTATATTCTGTCTGTTTTGATAAATTGCTAAAGGTTTGTAATAAACCAAATACAAATAAAAAAATAATTGCGAGTTATGTCATGATGCAAGTGTCTGAATGTACATATTCTGTTGCCATGGAGAAATATGGTTCCATTAAATCCATTGAACTTCTGCAATCAAGGGGAAGGCAAATAGAGATGATAGCCACTGAAAACCATGTCGGAATAGCAACGGCCATGTGAAAGCAGTTCCTGCACATAAAACATCAATTTGATGTATGGCACGTCGCAAAATCAATATCCAAAAAAAGAGCTGCTGATAATAAAAAGGGTTCAGAAGAAATCTTTAAATGCTCACCATCTTTGGTGGACTTCTTGTTGAAAAGTGGCGTTCAATGCTCCAACATTGTTCAAACCTGCACTCGTGGGAGGAAAATAAGCATTTTCATGAGTATGTACATGGACCTTTAAGTGAGGTCACAAACATAAGAAAAAGTAGTTGGTGCAAGGCTTTCCTCCTAATACAGCCCTTGAAAAGATTGTGTGTGACAAAGTTATTACCAGAGATATGGTGGGTTATCTCACAGGTGCCATGCGCCGTACACACCTCCGCTCAAGGACACAAAGTGCCCAGGTCACACACACCAGACCCATATTGGGCACATTAAGGAGAACTAGACCATCCACACGCTCCTCCCGTCACCCTCCCACAAGCAGGACCCAGACACACCAGGGCCCCCTTCACATTAGTGTAGACACCGTAGCGCAAACAAATAGGCAAGCTCAAGAACACACTATAAACAGCCAAGTACAATTATTTACCACCCCCCACCCATAAGCCCTTTACCCCCTCAAAACCCAATACTGTGAGGGTACACCACACTCCACACAAAGACAGCTCAGCCCACCCCCAACTTCCAGCCACTGCACATCACTTACCTGCAACCAAACCTATCCTTAAAGGTGCCCTGTTGAATGTTAGATCCTTAGGTGCACACACCATCAACATTCATGACCTAATCCTAGAATTTCACCTAGATTTCCTAGTAATGACCAAAACCTGGCTACACCCAGCATCAGGTCCTCTGCTTGCACTAGCCATCCCTAGCAACTATACCATCCTCAGGACTGACCACCTGGAGGCCACCGGAGGAGGTGTCGCCATCATTGCTAAAACATCCCTGCAATTCAGAGAATGCAAAATAGAAATACTAGCAGGCTATGATTTCTTAGCCCTCAAACTATCCACTGACCTTAAAACCACCATTATTTCTCTAATAATATATAGAGCTCCTTGCTCATCCAGTAACCCCAACATAGATATTCCACTACTCATCACCCCACTAATCAACCCTAACACGAAATATATTCTCCTAGGAGATATGAATCTAGGTTTCAATAGCAGAAGTGACCCCAAAGCCAGCTCCATCCACAACGCACTTCTTGAAATGCAATTCACTCAAATTGTTAATTCCCCAACGCATACAAAAGGTAGAATCCTAGATTGGATTCTAACAATGAATACATCAGTCACTATCGAAGACATTCTAGAGATCTCCTGGACAGACCACACATTAATTCAATTCAATATACCCATGCATATCGTCCAGAAGTTACCCCCATCTCCTCCCATCCCCATTATGTCGTAAACCTACTCCAGAAATTCAGACCCTATCCTCAACAAATTACTTAATTTGCAGCCACTAGTGAACCCCAACCCGGACAGCATTTCTCTACACTATCATACGTGCTTGAAAGCAGCCATCGACAAAGTAGCCCCACGCAGATCGAAGCTGCCAAGAGCCAAACATAGCAACCCATGGTTCAATGAGGAACTCATCGAACTTAGAAGAAATTCAAAGAGCTCTGGAGCACCTATGCAAAAAAAAAGACACTAGTGAATCATAAAAGAACTCCAAACTATCTCCAAAAAATACAAACTCCCAGTAACCACCCACAAAGCCAACTCCCTTAACTTACGCATCACCAATGCTGCTTCAAACAGCAAAGAATTATTTTCAATCATCAGAGAATTAGAAACACTCGTCCTACTAGTGTCCAACTTCAGTGAGCAAAGCATGGTGTACCACCATTCAGAATGCCCCAGCCTTTAAAATTACTTCACTTAAGACAAAATCATCCTGCAAAGTAAGCTACTGACCCACACTGCTGAACCCTCCCCCCCTATAAAACTAGATAACACTAAGATAGTATCCCAATTCCACTTCATCGCAGACACCCCAACACAAATACTTTCAACCACAGCCACACTAAAACCTTCCAACTGCAAAGGAGACAGATTTCCAGCCAAATTAATGAAGGCCTGTGCCTCCACCCTGGCTTGAATTATCACCAATTTCATAAATGCCTCCTTCACCTCGAACTCCATTCCCACCAAAATAAAAGAAGCCTGGGTCACGCCCCTCCTTTAAAAACCCAACCTAGACCCAGCTATGCCGACCAACTACAGACCCATCACCACTGTACCCTTCCTCCTTAAAGTCATAGACAAAATTGCCTATACCCAAATACAAACCCACTTAGAGAGCAACCACCTACTAGGAGACAGACAATCTGGTTTTCGTCCCAGACACAGCACTGAGATGGCCCTACTAGATCTAAAAAATCAGATGGATGCCATTAGAGACTCAGGAAACCTATGCATCCTGCTACTACTCGACCTGTCCGCCGCATTCGACCTGCTGGACCATGACAAACTATCCTTAACACTCTCACAAAATGTCCATTTCTCTAAGGATGCCACCTCCTGGATTAAATCGTTTCTGTCAGACCGTACTTCCAGAGTAGCCATCTGAGAAGAAGCAGCAGATCTGATAAAAGTCCCCTTAGGCGTACTGCAAGGCTCCTGCCTCTCCCCCACAATGTAAAACGCCTATACTAAACACCTCTTTGCTGCATTAGATGCTATGGGGGTAATATAAACCAACTCTGCGAACGACACACAAATACTCATCCCAATCACAGGCAACCTAGAACAGGATACCATCCTAGTTAATACCATCTACTCCCTCATCCAGAATTGGATGGCAACTAACAGCTTCTGCCTCAACGGAGAAAAAACAGAGATCCTCATTGTAGGTGCACCTGCACGTCTGAGTAGACTACCCCAAGAGTATACATCTATCGTCATAGATGGCACCCCCATCACCATCTTAAACCTATAGGCGTGTATCTAGATTCCAACCTCACTATATACAAACACATTAACACACTTGCCTCATCCACGGCATACACAGCAAAACTTATTGCCCTTAGTTTACCCTTCCTGACTCACCATAACTGTATCACTCTAGCAAGAGCCCTTATCATGTCCAAGCTAGATTACTGTGACATCCTTCTACTAGGCACCACTAAGAAAAACCTTACCGATATGCAACTACTACAAAACAAAGCCCTTAGAGCAGCCTTGGGAATCACCAAAAGGGAAAATATTTTGCAATACAGGAGAGAAGCACGCTGCCTTCCGATTCAAACCAGAATACTCCACAAAACACTAACCACCACACACAAGTGCGTCACACTGAATGCCCCCACCTACCTCAAACAATGTCTTACATGTAAAGTAGCAGCCAGAACCCTCAGATCCAACTCCAACACCCACTTACTCGTCCCCCGTTTTAAGAACACTAGAACAGGTAATTGCAGTTTCCCATTAGCAGCACCTAGAATCTGGAATTCTCTACCTACCAACATAAGCAATGAGCACTCCCACATGCAATTTAAGAAACTACTAAAAACCTGGCTCTTTAACAAATTCTAACCGCCCAGCCACCTTGTTTGTATCTGTACCAATACGCAGCCATCAGGCTAGTGGTTCCTAACCGCTGTATCATACTACCTGTACCACCTTGCTTCTTGTTTTTGTCTTCTATGTTATCAAGTGCCAAACGTATACCTGTAACCCATAACATGTATTCTCTGTAACCAGCAAGCTGATAAGTATTCTTGTAACCTACGCCGTGACACCTCAGGGTTTGGGTGTATTATCAAATGAAATAAACAAAATAAAATAAAATAAATATGAAGGTCTTGACGGAATTTTGCCACACTGGTGATTTGGAGCTTTTCCATAATATGTGCCTAACATACAGGCCTGAAAGTTTGCATTTTAGCATAAATGATATGGCCGCCAGAACAAGGCTGGTTGTACTTGCATACAATGAGAACACACAAAAACTGCAGGCACTTTCAGTATGTGTTGTTACACCCTGGCTTTTACAAAAAGAACAAAACAATGGGTGGCAAAGCCAACATTACAGCAGATGGAATGTGTCTTTGTGAAAGATCTGACATTGACTGTGCTGGCAATGCAAACGCATGGACTGGACCCAGAATATGTTTCCAGGGGCCAGTCTATGCCACAGAACATTGCTAAATTGGTTCATCCTCCAAAACATGTTGAAAAGTTAACTTCAAGATTCAAATGAGGTGTTGTGGGCTTTACAATTTCATCCAAAGCAAGTTTCAATCATTTATTTTATTTTTAGAGACTGAATTGATAAAAAAATGTATTTATAAAAAACTAGAAACGTAAATATGGTTTAATTTTTATGTATTTACAGTTTTATATTAAATGTTAGTCAATATTTATTACTGAATGTGTTTTTATTACATTTTCATTATTTATTTGCCTCAAATGTATCAATTGATATTATAACAATAAATGAGAATGTCAGTATTGTATGTCTGTACCATTTTTTGCAAAATCATTCAACAATATTTTTATTATTAAAATTCTATATACATATGGTTATTTTATTTGTTCTCATTTGTAATGGGTTATTTTAAATTGTTGAAAAAGAGAAAAGGCACGTAGATGGAAAGGAGCGCACAGTCAAAACTGAATCATTAGAGTCAGACAGGTCAGAGACGTGACTGTATATTTTTTGGAGGGAATTTGTAAGTTCAGGTTATAACAACTGAATAAGATTATTTTACATACATTTAAATATTTAATCATAAATATTTACATTTTTGAACACATACCCAAGGGTTAGCTTATTGTGTTTTAATATAGGGCTATTACAATAGTGTTGAAGATGCTGATTCTGCAGTGGCATAAAATGGACAATTCTACATCCCTAAGCTCCATAACCACTATACTCAATATGATACCATACACCATGATCACATTAGGATGTATCTTGCAGACCGGACATGGACTGACAGGATAAGAAGAATTAGTTGTGTGGTTGATAGTAATTGTGCATCATGGTCTGGCCTTGCACAGCGCAGAACAAAGAGTCTGACAATATATGTATTTTCTCATGCAACAATCAGGCACTTTATTGTAAAGTATAATACAGTTTTTTTTGGTCGCATTGCAAAGGCATGGAGGCATTGAAGTGGTACCGACTGGTTGTCACACAAATCCTCACTATGTCCCTGGCAAAAAACCATCTTTGTTTTTATATATAGTGATCTCAATCCAAATGTGTCAGTCTCTACATAGCCACACACCTCCTTTTCTCCATCAATATACATCCATCTGTAAACACGCTGTATCCATACCTCTATGTCTGTCCATGTTCATCAGTATTTGCTTGTCTCTCCATATCTATTTATATATATATATAGATGTACATTTGCATCTATGCATTTGTCGTTGTCTATCCATATCTCTCTATACCTTTTACCAAATGTATTTCCTTATATATATATATCAATGTGCATATCCATCAATGTCTGTCTATATACCTTGATCCATAGGCATGTCTCGATGGTTCTATCCATCTCTCCCTGTAAAGGTAACTATATGTGTTTTCATATATGTAAATGTATACGTTGATCAATCTCGATCCATCTATATGTATTCTTCTACATGTATGCATCTTTGTATATGCCTCTATCAATTGGTCTGTATACATCGATCACAAAGTGTATCTCTATGTCTGCATCTTTATCTATCCATCACTCTCCATGCATCCGTCTATATCTGTATACATTTGTCTGGTGATCTATCAAAATGTTTATCCAACTCTATAGCTTGATAGACCATTCTCCACCCAAAACAAGTAGCCCACACACTCTCTGTCTATATATCTATATATCTGTCTGTCTGTTTCTCTGTATCTCTGTATCTCTGTATTATCATGTTTTTCAACTATATATAATGTATTGCATGCTCTAATATGTATGCCATTGGTGTGCCCAAGAAGCGCTGTGTAGTTGAATAGGCTTTTGAAGACCATAGTCAGTCATGGGAGACATGAAGAGAGGATTTATAAAATGAGTTAGTGTGTTTTTATCCAGCGCAGAAGGTGGATAGGGAGTGGCTAGGTAGCTAGCAGCCACACATAGTTATCAGGTGAGGGAATAGGTTTAGTGACTCATTTTAAAGGAGATGGGAGAGTCACAAGGTCGAAATGATATACCTGATGGACAGAATGTTGCATGTGTCCAAGTTGTATTGGGTTTGAGGTGGTGATGTGTGTTTTCGGTGTGTGTAATCTAGTAATGTTTATTGAGAAGTGTGAAGATGGGTTAGCTGTGCCCATGTGTGATACGGTTATGTTTCGATGTGATGGGGTGATTGAATTTACACTGAAGAAAGACTGGCACCTGGTTGTAAAACCTCTTGCAACAGTAATGACATTTTATGATAGATCGATACACAGTAAGTAATGTAAAACCCCAAAAGTAAAAAATAAATAAACCAACACTGCCAAGACCCAGAGCATCCTTCAAACCTATCAAAGAGACTGTGAAACCCACGGATGGGACCCTGTTACCCACCACCCAGAGCATAACACAGTACAGGGCACCTATTGGTGCCTGGGTGTAAGTGTTTTCTACTGTGTTCGATGCTGGTTGTCTCCATAGAGAGGATGCAAGTACAGAAACACATGCACACACCTTGGTGTAGGTGTTGGTGGTATATTACAAACCATTACTATCAGGGGACTATCCAGTGTCACAGGAGTATGAGGTTTTGCCACAAAAAAAGTTGTGCTGCTTTTTCCACCAAATGCACCTTGTACAATTAATGATACACTTACACACAATCGTTCCTGCCCCCATATGGTGACTTGGCACAGTAAACTCTCCCTGCGACATTCGGACTGGGGTGTAACATGGAGCTCTGTGCTCATGCTCTGCATCTGGTCCTATGGACATGGGGACTGGTCAGCCGCACACACTGCCCATGCTCCAGAGCGGCATTGAGCACAGAGTACTTGGTGGTGTCTGTGTCTCGCAGGTGCTGCAGTGGGCCAGAGGAGGGTGGGACAGGGCACCTGGAGACCATTAAAATAGCAGCGGTACACAGTATAAATCACAATAACATAACATAACATGGACACCTGTTTCTAGTGTGCTGGGACAGCAACATAATTGTCTTTGCAGAGGGACACCAAGCAGCCTTCCCAGCAGCCCCCACTCATGACGCGACTGGTTACCATTTATTTACTGTAGAACACTGTTTGAATTGGGTTGAAAGAAGTTAGTCTTTATTGATTGTGCCAAAATTAAGTTATAATCTATTTGCATTGTAAAATTAGTTGACAAGATGAACACTTCCATGTCCGCGTGTAGTCTTGCACATTAACATTATTAAATTGATTAAACAAGGTTATATTCAGAATGTTTGTATTTATAGTAAAGAACAAATAAAATCTTTGCTTCTTTTGAAGAGGAAAATAATCTTATATTCACTGCACAGCTTGCAGTTGAAATTGGAAGATGATATTGTTCATTTTTGGCGGTATTTGTTCCCGAAAGGAAACCTTCCTTTGGCAATGAGACCACACAATACAGGGTTGCTTTGTTATTTGGTCCTGAATCCCTCATACTAACATTTTCAAGGACTCAATGGGGCAAGTAACCACGTTGCCCCTTGAGCTATCCTTTTGTCTCGGGAGGATAGCTGAAGGGGCAACGTGCTCACCTTGGAAGCAAGACAACCCGGAGCAACACAGGTTCGATCCCCGGGTCCGCGCTTAGAAACCTCCTGATATTAAGCGGGTTATAAATAACCTATCATATCATATCACAAAGAAATGATATGATTCACTATGTTATGTTATGTTAAAGGATATTTATTCCGTGCATCTCACCACCTGAGTGGTGCTCTGGCGTATCGGAAAAGCAAGAGATTAGGGTATGTTAGTGGGACTGAGTGGGGAAAGCGCAAGAGAGCTGTGATGTGCTGTTGGTAGCTTCAGTTTGGTTTACACAGTTCACTGAGCTGTTGGTGTAATCTATACTCTGCTATAATTAAACATAACGTACTAAAGTTACGTTTCTATATATAAGAACTTTTGAGCGAGATGGTTGCTAGAATGGAAAATCAGCAAATAATGTAAGTACATTTTTGCATAACATTTATGCAATTGTATGCTTCATGATTAACGATGTGCTGCATTGATATTCAAGTTGACACAAAGAGTGTGCATCGTAAATGCCACTTTTAACGAGAATTTAATTTTTAACATGTTGATTTATTGTATACATTATTTTTCAAATTGGGTACTGATATATATTTTTGCCCTCCCAAATTTACATAGTTACGTCATTCAAATGTGTGTGTGCCATGGATACAACCAGAACTGGAACATAACCATGAGTAACAGAACTATAAAAAAAATATTCTGGGACGATCATGAGGCATTGTTTGCCCATTTGCACAGCCAGGGATGTACAGTAGGCCCAAAAACCAGTCGGAAATTCAATCCAAGGAAGCAATAATGGAGTGCATGATTTGCAAGAAAAACAGCTTTAAAACATGCAAGTTATGGCAGGGAGGGTCAGTCAGCTCCTCAGAACTGAAAACGCTCTCGCAGGGATGTCATGTCACCAAATGCCTGCAGTAGCAGAAGTGCCGTCACACAACCCTAGACCTCTGATGACATCACAGGAAGTGACGCCATTTGACCCTGCCCGCAAGTGACATCACAGGAAGTGATGCCACACAACCTTTCACCCATTGACAAAACAGGAAGTGGCATCACATATTATTGTTCCTCAGTACACTAAGAAAAATATGATTATGATATCACTCTACTATGATACACATTTCATATATGAATAGATCACCATAGTAGCATTAATATAAGTGTGTGTATAGGCCCATATTACCAAATTACTATGAATGTAAGCAGGCGTCCAAGGTCAAATGAAGGCATGCAGTGGAAAGAAAATACATGTGGCTGTTGTATGAAATGAAAGAAGGTGTGTCAAGCAATTCAACCCTTAGAAACTGGGCCAGAGCCAAGCAAATATACAGTCATCCCCTGTCGAGATGTGCAACAAAATAAAATAGATTTTAGCAGGTTATATATATTTACAGGTGTTTTCTGAAGCATTTTCATGTGTTAGACAGTTCTCACATATTGAGTGTGGCAAGGAACAGAGAGAGAGAGACCCTCATTCATTTCCTCACCTAATTTCCCTCTACCCGAGGGCCACATCTGGCCCTGTGCCCATGGGCAGTGCCACCCAAGAGGTTCTCCCTGGCGTGCCCTCCCTCCAACGTATGCTAATTTCCAGCAATGATTGAATAAAGACCAGGTACCGAAGCCCACTCAGGTGAAGACTGCGCAGGCAAAGGGTGCAGTGTTGTGCTCCGCAGGTGTGCAAGACACTGGCCGACCATCCACCGGGCCTACATTTCAGCCACACAGACACAATGTATGCGAATTTCTTGCGATGATCAAAAAAAGACCAGGTACTGAAGCCCACTCAGGCGAAGCCTGTGTAGGCAAATGGTGCAGTGTTGTGTGCCGCAGGGGCCAAGATGCGGGCCGTCCATCCAACTGGCCTACACTTCTGCCACGCAGGCGCAATATGCACAAATTTCTGGCAACGATCGGATAAAGACTAGGTACCGAAGCCCACTCCTGCGAAGACTGTGCAGGCAAAGGGTGCAGTGTTGTGCACAGCAGGTGCGCAAGATGCTAGCCGGCCATCCGTCGGGCCTACACTTCTGCCACGCAGATGCAACATAAACTAATTTTCGGCGATAATCAAATAAATAGCAAGTACTGAAGCCCACTCAGGCGAAGCCCGCACACGTAAAGGGCATGGTGTTGTGTGCCGCAGGTACCAAGATGCTGTCCGACCATCCGACGGGCCTACACTTCTGCCACGCAGGCGCAACACATGCTAATTTCCGGTGATGATCGAATAAAGACCAGGTACCGAAGCCCGCTAAGGAGAATCCCACACAGACAAAAGAACGCGGTGCTGTCCTCCACAGGGATTAGATGCTGTGATGTAGCACCCCTAGGACTCCGCAACAACAAACTTTGAGCTGCGTCCCCGGCACCCGCCTAGGCTCGCAACCCCTTGCATCAGGTAAGCACATTTGTGCAACTTGTCCTACAGTATTCACCCATATCTTGACTGCAGACATCATGGCACCCACTCCCCATCAATTTGATGTATGGCACGTCGCAAAATCAATATCCAAAAAAAGAGCTGCTGATAATAAAAAGGGTTCAGAAGAAATCTTTAAATGCTCACCATCTTTGGTGGACTTCTTGTTGAAAAGTGGCGTTCAATGCTCCAACATTGTTCAAACCTGCACTCGTGGGAGGAAAATAAGCATTTTCATGAGTATGTACATGGACCTTTAAGTGAGGTCACAAACATAAGAAAAAGTAGTTGGTGCAAGGCTCTCCTCCTAATACAGCCCTTGAAAAGATTGTGTGTGACAAAGTAATTACCAGAGATATGGTGGGTTATCTCACAGGTGCCATGCGCCGTACACACCTCCGCTCAAGGACACAAAGTGCCCAGGTCACACCCACCAGACCCATATTGGGCACATTAAGGAGACCTAGACCATCCACACGCTCCTCCCCTCACCCTCCCACAAGCAGGACCCAGACACACCAGGGCCCCCTTCACATTAGTGTAGACACAGTAGCGCAAACAAATAGGCAAGCTCAAGAACACACTATAAACAGCCAAGTACAATTATTTACCACCCATAAGCCCTTTACCCCCTCAAAACCCAATACTGTGAGGGTACACCACACTCCACACAAAGACAGCTCAGCCCACCCCCAACTTCCAGCCACTGCACATCACTTACCTGCAACCAAACCTATCCTTAAAGGTGCCCTATTGAATGTTAGATCCTTAGGTGCACACACCATCAACATTCATGACCTAATCCTAGAATTTCACCTAGATTTCCTAGTAATGACCAAAACCTGGCTACACCCAGCATCAGGTCCTCTGCTTGCACTAGCCATCCCTAGCAACTATACCATCCTCAGGACTGACCACCTGGAGGCCACCGGAGGAGGTGTCGCCATCATTGCTAAAACATCCCTGCAATTCAGAGAATGCAAAATAGAAATACTAGCAGGCTATGATTTCTTAGCCCTCAAACTATCCACTGACCCTAAAACCACAATTATTTCTCTAATAGTATATAGAGCTCCTTGCTCATCCAGTAACCCCAACATATATATTCCACTACTCATCACCCCACTAATCAACCCTAACACGAAATATATTCTCCTAGGAGATATTAATCTAGGTTTCAATAGCAGAAGTGACCCCAAAGCCAGCGCCTTCCACAACGCACTTCTTGGAATGCAATTCACTCAAATTGTTAATTCCCCAACGCATACAAAAGGTAGAATCCTAGATTGGATTCTAACATTGAATACATCAGTCACTATCGAAGACATTCTAGAGATCTCCTGGACAGACCACACATTAATTCAATTCAATATACCCATGCATATCGTCCAGAAGTTACCCCCATCTCCTCCCATCCCCATTATGTTGTAAACTTACTCCAGAAAGTCAGACCCTATCCTCAACAAATTACTTAATTCGCAGCCACTAGTGAACCCCAACCCGGACAGCATATCGCTACACTATCATACGTGCTTGAAAGCAGCCATCGACAAAGTAGCCCCACGCAGATCGAAACTGCCAAGAGCCAAACATAGCAACCCATGGTTCAATGAGGAACTCATCGAACTTAGAGGAATTTCAAAGAGCTCTGGAGCACCTATGCAAAATAAAAAAAGACACTAGTGAATCAAAAAAGAACTCCAAACTATCTCCAAAAAATACAAACTCCCAGTAACCACCCACAAAGCCAACTCCCTTAACTTACGCATCACCAATGCCGCTTCAAATAGCAAAGAATTATTTTCAATCATAAGAGAATTAGAAACACTCGTCCTACTACAGTGTCCAACTTCAGTGAGCAAATCATGGTGTACCACCATTCAGAATGCCCCAGCCTTTAAAATTACTTCACTTAAGAAAAAATCATCCTGCAAAGTAAGCTACTGACCCACACGGCTGAACCCTCCCGCCCTATAAAACTAGACAACACTAAGATAGTACCCCAATTCCACTTCATCGCAGACACCCCAACACAAATACTTTCAACCATAGCCACACTAAAACCTTCCAACTGCAAAGGAGACAGATTTCCAACCAAATTAGTGAAGGCCTGTGCCTACACCCTGGTTCGAATTATCACCAATTTCATAAATGCCTCCTTCACCTCGAACTCCATTTCCACCAAAATAAAAGAAGCCTGGGTCACGCCCCTCCTTAAAAAACCCAACCTAGACCCAGCTATGGCGACCAACTACAGACCCATCACCACTGTACCCTTCCTCCTTAAAGTCATAGACAAAATTGCCTATACCCAAATACAAACCCACTTAGAGAGCAACCACCTACTAGGAGACAGACAATCTGGTTTTCGTCCCAGACACAGCACTGAGATGGCCCTACTAGATCTAAAAAATCAGATGGACGCCATTAGAGACTCAGGAAACCTATGCATCCTGCTACTACTCGACCTGTCCGCCACATTCGACCTGCTGGACCATGACAAACTATCCTTAACACTCTCACAAAATGTCCATTTCTCTAAGGATGCCACCTCCTGGATTAAATCGTTTCTGTCAGACCGTACTTCCAGAGTAGCCACCGGAGAAGAAGCAGCAGATCCGATAACAGTCCCCTTAGGCGTACTGCAAGGCTCCTGCCTCTCCCCCACACTGTAAAACGCCTATACTAAACGCCTCTTTGCTGCATTAGATGCTATGGGGGTAATTTAAACCAACTCTGCGAACGACACACAAATACTCATCCCAATCACAGGCAACCTAGAACAGGATACCATCCTAGTTAATACCATCTATTCCCTCATCCAGAATTGGATGGCAACTAACAGCTTCTGCCTCAACGGAGAAAAAACAGAGATCCTCATTGTAGGTGCACCTGCACGTCTGAGGAGACTACCCCAAGAGTATACATCTATCGTCAAAGATGGCACCCCCATCACCATCTTAAACCAAGTTAAAACTCTAGGCGTGTATCTAGATTCCAACCTCACTATATACAAACACATTAACACACTCGCCTCATCCACGGCATACACAGCAAAACTTATTGCCCTTAGTTTACCCTTCCTGACTCACCATAACTGTATCACTCTAGCAGGAGCCCTTATCATGTCCAAGCTAGATTACTGTGACATCCTTCTACTAGGCACCACTAAGAAAAATCTTACCGATATGCAACTACTACAAAACAAAGCCCTTAGAGCAGCCTTGGGAATCACCAAAAGGGAAAATATTTAGCAATACAGGAGAGAAGCACACTGGCTTCCGATTCAAACCAGAATACTCCACAAAACACTAACCATCACACACAAGTGTGTCACACTGAATGCCCCCACCTACCTCAAACAATGTCTTACATGTAAAGTAGCAGCCAGAACCCTCAGATCCAACTCCAACACCCACTTACTCGTCCCCCGTTTTAAGAACACTAGAACAGGTAATTGCAGTTTCCCATTAGCAGCACCTAGAATCTGGAATTCTCTACCTACCAACATAAGCAATGAGCCCTCCCACATGCAATTTAAGAAACTACTAAAAACCTGGCTCTTTAACAAATTCTAACCACCCAGCCACCTTGTTTGTATCTGTACCAATACGCAGCCATCAGGCTAGTGGTTCCTAACCGCTGTATCATACTACCTGTACCACCTTGCTTCTTGTTTTTGTCTTCTATGTTATCAAGTGCCAAAAGTATACCTGTAACCCATAACATGTATTCTCTGTAACCAGAAAGCTGATAAGTATTCTTGTAACCTACGCCGTGACACCTCAGGTTTTGGGTGTATTATCAAATGCAATAAACAAAATAAAATAAAAATGAAGGTCTTGACGGAATTTTGCCACACTGGTGATTTGGAGCTTTTCCATAATATGTGCCTAACTTACAGGCCTGAAAGTTTGCATTTTAGCATAAATGATATGGCGGCCAGAACAAGGCTGGTTGTACTTGCATACAATGAGAACACACAAAAACTGCAGGCACTTTCAGTATGTGTTGTTACACCCTGGCTTTTACAAAAAGAACAAAACAATGGGTGGCAAAGCCAACATTACAGCAGATGGAATGTGTCTTTGTGAAAGATCTGACATTGACTGTGCTGGCAATGCAAACGCATGGACTGGACCCAGAATATGTTTCCAGGGGCCAGTCTATGCCACAGAACATTGCTAAATTGGTTCATCCTCCAAAACATGTTGAAAAGTTAACTTCAAGATTCAAATGAGGTGTTGTGGGCTTTACAATTTCATCCAAAGCAAGTTTCAATCATTTATTTTATTTTTAGAGACTGAATTGATAAAAAAAATGTATTTATAAAAAACTAGAAACGTAAATATGGTTTAATTTTTATGTATTTACAGTTTTTTATTAAATGTTAGTCAATATTTATTACTGAATGTGTTTTTATTACATTTTCATTATTTATTTACACACACTTACACACAATCGTTCCTGCCACCATACGGTGACTTGGCATAGTACCCTCTCCCTGCGACATTCGGACTGGGGTGTAACATAGAGCTCTGTGCTCATGCTCTGCATCTGGTCCTATGGACATGGGGACTGGTCAGCCGCACACACTGCCCATGCTCCAGAGCGGCATTGAGCACAGAGTACTTTGTGGTGTCTGTGTGTCGCAGGTGCTGCAGTGGGCCAGAGCAGGGTGGGACAGGGCACCTGGAGATCATTAAAATAGCAGCGGTACACAGTATAAATCACAACAACATAACATAACATGGACACCTGTTTCTGGTGTGCTCGGACGGCAACATAATTGTCTTTGCAGAGGGACACCAAGCAGCCTTCCCAGCAGCCCCCACTCATGACGCGACTGGTTACCATTTATTTACTGTAGAACACTGTTTGAATTGGGTTGAAAGAAGTTAGTCTTTATTAATTGTGCCAAAATAAATTTGATTTCGAAGACAAGTTATAATCTATTTGCATTGTAAAATTAGTTGACCAGATGAACACTTCCATGTCCGTGTGTAGTCTTACACATTAACATTATTAAATTGATTAAACAAGTTTATATTCAGAATGTTTGTATTTATAGTAAAGAACAAAGAAAATCTTTGCTTCTTTTGAAGAGGAAAATAATCTTATATTCACTGCACAGCTTGCAGTTGAAATTGGAAGATGATATTGTTCATTTTTGGTGGTATTTGTTCCCGAAAAGAAACCTTCCTTTGGCAATGAGACCACACAATACAGGGTTGCTTTGTTATTTGGTCCTGAATCCCTCATACTAACATTTTCAAGGACTCAATGGGGCAAGTAACCACGTTGCCCCTTGAGCTATCCTTTTGTCTCGGGAGGATAGCTGAAGGGGCAACATGCTCACCTTGGAAGCAAGACAACACGAAGCAACACAGGTTCGATCCCCGGGTCCGCGCTTAGAAACCTCCTGGTATTAAGCGGGTTATAAATAACCCATCATATCATATCACAAAGAAATGAAATGATTCACTATGTTATGTTATGTTAAAGGATATTTATCCTGTGCATCTCACCACCTGAGTGGTGCTCTGGCGTATCTGAAAAGCAAGAGATTAGGGTATGTTAGTGGGACTGAGTGGGGAAAGCGCAAGAGAGCTGTGATGTGCTGATGGTGGCTTCAGTTTGGTTTACACAGTTCACTGAGCTGTTGGTGTAATCTATAATCTGCTATAATTAAACATAACGTACGAAAGTTACGTTTCTATACGTTTCTATACATAAGAACTTTTGAGCGAGATGGTTGCTAGAATGGAAAATCAGCAAATAATGTAAGTACATTTTAGCATAACATTTATTGTATGCTTCATGATTAATGATGTGCTGCATTGATATTCAAGTTGACACAAAGAGTGTGCATCGTAAATGCCACTTTTAACGAGAATTTAATTTTTAACATGTTGATTTATTGTATACATTATTTTTCAAATTGGGTACTGATATATATTTTTGCCTTCCCAAATGTACATAGTTACGTCATTCAAATGTGCGTGTGCCATGGATACAACCAGAACTGGAACATAACCATGAGTAACAGAACTATAAAAAAAATATTCTGATACGATCATGAGGCACTGTTTGCCCATTTGCACAGCCAGGGATGTACAGTAGGCCCAAAAACCAGTCGGAAATTCAATCCCAGGAAGCAATAATGGAGTGCATGATTTGCAAGAAAAACAGCTTTAAAACATGCAAGCTATGGCAGGGAGGGTCAGTCAGCTCCTTAGAACTGAAAACGCTCTCACAGGGACGTCATGTCACCAAATGCCTGCAGTAGCAGAAGTGCCGTCACACAACCCTAGACCTCTGATGACATCACAGGAAGTGACGCCATTTGACCCTGCCCCCAAGTGACATCACAGGAAGTGATGGCACACGACCTTTCACCCCTTGACAAAACAGGAAGTGGCATCACATGTTATTGTTCCTCAGTACACTAAGAAAAATATGATTATGATATCACTGTACAATGATACACATTTCATACATGAATAGATCACCATAGTAGCATTAATATAAGTGTGTGTATAGGCCCATATTACCAAATTACTATGAATGTAAGCAGGTGTCCAAGGTCAAATGAAGGCATGCAGTGGAAAGAAAATACATGTGGCTTTTGTATGAAATGAAAGAAGGTGTGTCAAGCAATTCAACCCTTAGAAACTGGGCCAGAGCCAAGCAAATCTACAGTCATCCCCTGTCGAGATATGCAACAAAATAAAATAGATTTTAGCAGGTTATATATATTTACAGGTGTTTTCTGAAGCATTTTCATGTGTTAGACAGTTCTCACATATTGAGTGTGGCAAGAAACAGAGAGAGAGAGACCCTCATTCATTTCCTCACCTAATTTCCCTCTACCCGAGGGCCACATCTGGCCCTGTGCCCATGGGCAGTGCCACCCAAGAGGTTCTCCCTGGCGTGCCCTCCCTCCAACGTATGCTAATTTCCAGCGATGATTGAATAAAGACCAGGTAGCGAAGCCCACTCAGGTGAAGCCTGCGCAGGCAAAGGGCGCAGTGTTGTGCTCCACAGGTGTGCAAGACACTGGTCGACCATCCACCAGGCCTACTTTTCAGCCACGCAGACACAATGTATGCTAATTTCCTGCGATGATCAAAAAAAGACCAGGTACTGAAGCCCATTCAGGCAAAGCCCATGCAGGCAAAGGGTGCAGTGTTGTGCACAGCAGGTGCGTAATACGCTAGACGACCATCTGTCGGGCCCACACTTCCTCCACGCAACATAAGATAATTTCCGGTGATGATTAAATAAATAACAGGTACTGAAGCCCACTCAGGCAAAGGCTGTGTAGGCAAATTGTGCAGTGTTGTGTGCCGCAGGTGCCAAGACGCAGGCCGTCCATCCGACTGGCCTACACTTCTGCCACGCAGGCGCAATATGCACTAATTTCTGGCAACGATCGGATAAAGACTAGGTACCGAAGCCAACTCATGCGAAGACTGTGCAGGCAAAGGGTTGTGCACATCAGGTGCGTAAGATGCTAGCCGGCCATCCGTCGGGCCTACACTTCTGCCACGCAGAAGCAACATAAACTAATTTCCGGCGATGATCAAATAAATAGCAAGTACTGAAGCCCACTCAGGCGAAGCCCGCACACGTAAAGGGCATGGTGTTGTGTGCTGCAGGTGCCAAGATGCTGTTCGACCATCCGACGTGCCTACACTTCTGCCACGCAGGCGCAACACATGCTAATTTCCGGTGATGATCGAATAAAGACCAGGTACCGAAGCCCGCTCAGGAGAAGCCCACACAGACAAAAGAACACGGTGCTGTCCGCCACAGGCATTAGGTGCTGTGTTGTAGCACCCCTAGGAACCTGCAACAACAAACTTTGAGCTGCATTCCCGGCACCTACCTAGGCCCGCAACCCCTTGCGTCAGGTAAGCACATTTGTGCAACTTGTCCCACAGTATTCACCCATATCTTGACTGCAGATATCATGGCACCCACTCCCCTCACCCGTCTACCCCCTAATCCATTATAAACAATCTCCTCCAGCAAAAGACATCCCACTCCTCCATCCACAGCACATCCCCCAATCCACACCAGAAACAAGCTCCTCCACCTGCGCACCTGGTACCCCACCCACCTCCCCAAACACCATGTTCGCTCATCTCCACACTCCCTCCCCAGCGGCCACCCCTAACAAGACCCTCAAATGTGCCCTCATCAACGCCAGATTAGTACCTGTACATGCCCCTGAAATTCATGACCTCCAATAATCTTGACTCGCTCACCATATCCGAAACGTGGCCCCACCCGACAGTAGGCCCTGAATTATCTATCGCTCTCCCCCCAGGATATGCCATCCTGCGCAGCAACAGAGCTCACAGTAGAGGTGCCACAGTCGTTCTAATCAACAAAAACACTGTCACCATCAGAGTAATTAACTCCTGCCCAGTCTCAAACTGTGAAATGCTCTCTACCAAGCTCACTCTTTCACCCACCAATGCTGTCAGTCTCCACATCATCTACTGCCCCCAGGCTCCATTCTATCCTTTGAGGAAGACCTCATGCAAACTCTCAATCCCACCATCAAGTCGAGCTCTAAATGTTTGATTTTAAGAGACCTCAACTGTGGCCTCAATGACCCCACAGACATTCATGCAAAAATCCTAGCAGCAGCCCTCAACCACGTTAGCTTCACTCAGCTAACAGCTGAACCTACCCACATCCAGAGTTGCACCCTCACTCGATTGCAGACCTTGCTTGCAACCTGACCAGCCCTACCAGCACAACTTGCCCATGGTCTGACCATCACACCATCGCCTTCGACATCCCCATCACCAAATAGCCCACCCCTTTCACCCAATGAAACCAGAAGCCCTAGCCCACTGCACAAACACACTGAACAAGGACTGCCTCACACCCCTCCTTTCATACCTCAAGGTGCTGGCCAACACTGCAACTAACCCAGAGGCCCTTGCCAACCTCTACAACGGCACTATAACACAAGCTTTCGACAGCCTTGCCCCGCTAAAAAGGCACAAAGCTAAACCTGCTCTAAAAAGAATGCTTGGTTCACCCCCGAGCTCCTTGCATCATGCACTAAGAAACATGCAGCTGAAATGGCATGGAGAATAGACCCTTCCCTGGCCACCAACGCTCAGTTCACCTCCCTCGCCAAACACTAAAAAAAGAGCGATACATACCGCCAACGCCAGTACCTACAATGCAAGAATAGACAACGCACAGTCCAACACACATGAACTCTTCACGGTCCTGCGTGAAATGGATTCTCCAGTCACCCCTCCCACAGACCTCATCCTAGATACCTGGTGTACCAATGTGCAAGATGCCCTCATGAGAAAAATCTTCCCCCTCCAGGAAAAAAATCTGTGCCAAGCAACTGGCCATTCACGGCAAACCACTACCAGCCACTTCCACACCTATCACGGCCTCCACCAGTCTACCTACCACCCAATTTGACTTCCACCCAGTATCGGAACTCGAATTTGCCAACACCATCAGAGGCCTCAAGCCCTCCCACTGCAAAGGAGATGTCTGTCTGGTACCCATCATCAAGGACTGTGCTGAGACTCTCACACACATCATCACAGCAATAATCAACTCATCTTTCACCACAAAAACTGTCCCAACCTCCTTGAAAGAAGTCTGGATACACCCGCTGCTTAAAAAATCATCCCTTTATCCTAACATTTCCACTAATTACCACACCATTATTACCATACCCTTCATCCTGAAAATCCTCGACCGTGCAATATACATCCAGGTCCAACAATTCCGCGAAGATAACCACTGCCTGGGCACCCGTCAATCAGGCTTCCGACCAAGGCACAGAACTGAAACCGCCTTGTTGGACCTGAAGAACCAACTGAATGACATCAACGGCACTGGCAAACTCTTCCTGCTCATCATGCTGGACTTATCAGCAGCGTTAAACCTCATTGACAACCAGACACTCTGTAACTACCTCACCCAAACAGAAAACTTCTGCCCTGAAGCTGCAGACTGAATCAGATACTTTTTGGCAGATAGATCCTCCTGGGTCTTCATGGATGATCATGTTGCCCCGCCCACGCCAGTAACCTGCAAAGTCCCACAAGGATAATGCACCTCCCCCACCTTGTATAACATTTATACTAAACCCCTCTTTGGTCACCCTGGATGCCCTCAGTATATCCTACAGCATATCCTATGCAGATGACACCCAAATCCTCCTCCCTCTCTCTGGCACCTACCACCTAGACGTCGCTTCTATCAACACAGTCTATAGCATTGTCCAGAACTGGATGACAACCCACCAGTTAAGACTAAACAATGACAAAACTGAGATCCTCATTGTAGGCTCACACTCCACTCTCTGCAATATGGATCCCGCTTACAAAGCCTTTGACATTGAAGGTAACCTGATTCAAACTCACCTGCAGCCAAGATCCTGGGCATTTACCTAGACGCTACCCATGACCTCTCACGCCAGGTCAACGCCATTGCCTCCTCTGCGGCCTACACCGCCAAACTTCTTAATGCCAGCAAGCCCTTCCTCAACACATCCAACCACCTTTCCATAGGCAGAACCATCCCAAAAGCCAAATTGGACTACTGCAACGCCCGCTTTCAAGTCACTTCTGAGTATAACTTGTGCAAGCTGCAAACTATCCAAAACAATGCCCTCCGGTCATCCTAGGCTTGTCCAAGCATGATCATTTTTCAGAAGCCAGAAAAGATGCCCAATGGGTTCCGATCCAAGAGTGGATCAAATTCACTCTCCATCACACACTTGTGTTCCACCAACAGCTATCACGCTGTGTGGAAAAATACACTCCATCTTGCCCAATAAGATCCCCGAACTGCCACTTCCTCAGAGTGCCTAACTTCACCAGAAAGACTGCAGGAGGATCAAGCTTTCCAGGGGTTGCTGCTAAGCTCTGGAACAACCTCCCTATCACCTTGAGAAAGGAACCTTCCTACTGGACCTTTAGAAAAACCTAAAACGAGGCTCTTCGCCTAAAGCTCCCTGAGCTAAAACACTAAGACACTCGATACCTGTCTCCGCTCAACTTTTCCCCACTGTCCTTTTTGTGTATATACTTTTACCTAATGTAACTAGTGCCTAGATACCTAAGGGTTCCATGCGCTGCAACAAATGCAAATTAAATATGAAATCATAGGTTGTCTGCATTGATCTCCCACTGGACATTTGGGAAAATGGAGGGGTTCATATGCTTAATGCAGTGTTTTAAGATTTGGTAACCATGGATACCCCGACCTGTGCAGCCCCTTCCCACCACACCTTTCTTTATAATATGCTTCTGTCTATGTGAACCACCTAAACATTTGGAACGCTTGCCTGCATGCAGCTGCCAACTGGTTTGCACTGAATGAACATATACAAACACAATCTCAATTGTATTGTAATATTCTGAGATTTTATCTGCTTCAAAGAACTCCCAGTTTTACTCAGTTAGCTCAGACATCAGAGACTTGGTCCCAGTCACATTTATCGTTCTTCACGCTATTTTTCAGAAGAAACTGTTAATGTATCCCTGGAAGTCTGCATTATTATCACCCTTGGTAATGAAGGCTAAATACTAACTATGTTAAGTGTCCATTTTATGATGGGAATGCAGGGTGGGAAATGTGGGTGTTCGTGCTGTGGACACAACTGGTCCATCTCAATTTACGAGGTCTGGATATAACGGGGAGGACACTGCTTCTTACCTGTAGCCAGAAGGGATTCCCAGAAGGTTGTGCAGTCTGCAGACAAGGAGGAGCCTCATCCGCAGCAGGGGAGAACATGGGAAGCTGCCAACCTGGGAGCTCAGCCCTGTGGATCCATGGCATGGGTTCCCACACCTTGCGCTCCAAGCTCATCCTGGCTGCCCCTGGCTGAGTGAGGAGCAGAGAACCTGTTGCTCCCAACTCCTGGCCACCTTCACTCGTTCAACCCACTGCACATGACTCGGGAATCTAGTGTAAGGCGGCGTCCGGTGAGGGGAAGGAGTAGGTGACGTCGAACGAGCTCATGGTTGCCTGGCAGCCATGAGCTTGAGTCCGCTCCAGACCTACTGGAGCCACGCCCGCCTACCAGGCAGGCATCCTGGAGCTTGCCTTGCAGCGTGCTTTTATTTTAAGACTTTCAACACAACTATTTCAAAAAAACTCAGAGGTCACAAAATTATGGCATGGGTCTAGCGACCCTTATGACTGCCAATTGACGTCCCTACGCTCTCGACCCACCCACATTGAGTTACAGTATTTAAAGAAAAAGACCACAAAATTTGAATGCATTACAAATATCAAGTACATGATAATCCCACTTTCCCTATTGGCTCCCACCTATTTAAAAATCTAAACACAATATACATTAGCACGCTCTATTCATTAGTACATTACCTCTGACCATATGAAGTGCAGCCCCCTATGGATGACCTAATTGTGCAGTCAGCAGAAAATACTCTCCATCCTGACTGGCTAAAGTTATACATTTAACATTTACTAAAATGGCATACCCTCATTGGTCAAAACAAGTTGATGTAACTTCTGATGTGCAGTCCCCACAAAATGAACCAATCATGTAATGAGTGGGAACAGTGAAGTCAGCAAATTAGACATAGTAATATCCTCTCCGATGAGCTCAGCCAATTTGGCAATCCAGACAGTTCTCGGGCATTGTAGCAGTATACCCTGCAACACTTTTTGCAACTCCCACTTTGAAACATATAGAATAGGGACTTCTCAAGACTCTGCCAAATAAGGGTTAGCACAAGAACTTAGTTAGTTAGCATAGTTTCATTTTTGTTTTTATAATGACCTTAAGCTGACACATGTTTCAGCTGTTTGCGGCCTTTTTCAAAACAGGACATAGTCAAGGTTTTTCAGTTTTGTATGTCATGGGTTTGATCCCTCATTTCCGTGCTTCTGATGCATACTCTGATGTGCGTCGGCTCTTTTTGCAGAAAAGACATACGAAACTGAAAAACTTTGACTATGCCCTGTTTTGAAAAAGGCTGCAAACAGCCTCTCATTTCTTTCCCATTTTTAAACATGTTGCTATCCCTGGCACACATTCTTCTGGCTATCTCTTGGGAACCAGGTGGAGTCATAAAAAACATAACTGAGGCTCCACTTTTTGGAAATTAATTTCTTATATTTATTTGCACTGCCAAGCCATTCTATTGCAGACCCAGTTGTCCCAACACTCCCTAGGGGGCAGTATAACCATGATCTAGTTTGACACTTTGGCAATGTCTCCACTCAAGGCTTTGCTCACACCAGAATATGTCCTTCACAACTATTGTATTTATCTATTGTCACTAACACAAACTGTTATTCTACATTTCACTCAAATCTCTTGAGAACAGCTAGGCCCTGCAACAATAACTAATATGTGTGTTGTGCCTCACCTTTCCTCCAAGGACCTTGGCACACTGAACAATCGATAGGGGAATCAGCAATAAAGTTTAATTAAATGGAAGCACAGGGGCTCAGAACTGCGGTTTAGGGCATAACCTACACATTCTGACAGGCATTAGTTCAAAATGGCAGGGCTCTGGCTAATATGTGCCCTTAGGCCAATAAAAACCAGTAACAATATATGTTACTGCCTAGTGATCTCTAGAATATGGAAAAACTAAATCCAATTTCAAAATGGCCTGAAATGCTGTGACAAATAATAAAAACACTGACACTAAAAATGACCAAATCTTCATGCTAACAGAATTGCTGCATCTTGTGCTTCCCTTCACGTTTAGGGTGTGCCCCTGCAACCTAACAAGTAATATGGGGAAACATGCCAGCATTTATGGTATGAAGACGTGCGGATGGCAAAGTGTTGCAGTTCAGCCCCTCTCCGCTGCTAACCTACCCTTGCTCCTTCATCCGTCTGCTGACTGTATATGTGTCCTCTGAGTCTTACAGGGTACCAGCCCTCCCCCTGACCAGTACCCCTGCACTTGCCACCTGGCCCACCCTGCACTTGCTGTCTGGATTACCTTACACTACCTGGCTGGGTTGCTTCCGGTACTCCCAGCCTTCCTCGCACTTAACTCAGAGCCCTGCTGCTCTGGTTGCAATTCCCCTGTGTCCTCTCCTCTGCACGTCTTGTTGCGCACTAGGCCTAGCGAGATTGTTCGTTTTGTCTTCCCTTTGTTCCCCCTTCCTTGCCTAGTTGCACCTTGAAACACTAATGTATAGGCACATAATAGATAACAAATCAATCAATCAACGTGAAAGGAGACCTTTGTTCTCACAAACAGAATGACATCTGCTTCGATACTACATGGAAGATGGAGCACAAGTGCATTAGATTTTACCACACAGAACTTTGACTTCACAATTCAAGAACAGATCGATGAAGGCAATCTGAAAGATTTGATGCAATGTGACAGTTCAAATAAACATCAGAACCATGCCTTGTAGTAAACATATTCTTGCAATCATTACATTCTCAATAGTTTTCAATGATTCCTTCAATGTGATCTCTATATTTAACTTTGTAGTATCAGCTTCATGGCAGCACGTGAAGCTGACACGCGCTGGCAGTGATGAAACGTGTTGCTTACGAGAGCTTTCTAGAATGTAAGCAACGCATGTCGGCAGTTGGAGAGAAGAACGGCGGCCTAGAGCCATTGAGAGTGGAGCTCTCTCCCTATATTGCTTACTAAGTTCTTAATGGGATTCATGTATATATATTCCCAATAATGGTATTACCTCACTCCACTGTGTGCCGCATCTTACAAGTGGCGACGAGGATGGGATGCTGTACACAGTGAAGTGTGGAGTGGCAAATTGAACAAGTGTGTGATTCCCAAGAGACACCCACTTCCTAACATTCAAGAGCTAGTGTCCACAACTGGTCCCAGCTAATTCTTCTCCAGGTTTTATTATTATTATTATTATTATTATTATTATTATTATTATTATTATTATTATTATTATTAATTATTGTTGGATTTGATGTCTACGTACCATCAGGTCAAACTGCATCGAGAATCAAGAGCCCTCAACGCAAATATAACACCTGATGGTTTGTTTCAGTACAAGAGAATGCCTTTTGGCCTCATTTCAGCAGTGTCAGTTTTTAAGAAGATCTTGTAAAAAGATGTTTGATGGAACAGGCATAATCATATGTTTCCAAGACGATACAATCGTACATGCTGAAAATCTAGAACTACACAACGAGGGACTGAAGCATGTGTTTGAAAGGCTAAATAGTGCAGGAATGACTTTAAGCAGGGAGAAGTGCAGGATCAACCATACAGAAACTGAATACCTGGGCCACATCATCTCAGCCGATGGTGTACGCCCGAAGAAACAATTATTTGATGCCATTGAGAAGATACCCAGGCCGACTTCCAAAGAAGAGGTTCGCACATTTATTCGAATGGCAGAATACTATTCGAAATGTGTTCAAAATTTTGCAGAACACACAGTGTGCATGCATGAACTACTCAAGCGGAGAGATGTTTTTACATGGTCTAAGGAGTGTGATGATGAATTTTCAGCCATCAAGTCAGCTTTGGCCCAAGCTCCTATTTTACAGAATTTCAGAGGCCACCGCAAAACCATTGTCACCACTGATGCCAGCAATGTTGGTTGGGGCACTGTCCTCACTCAAGAATATGATGGAAAAGAATTCCTTATATCATTTACGTCCAGGTTATTGAAGAATGCTGAGAAATCATATGCCACTATCGAGAAGGAAGCTTTAGCTATCAGATGAGCGGCTGATAAATTAAAAAAGTTCATATGGGGTACTGATTTGGAGTTTCACACAGACCACAAACCGCTGGTTGAAATGTTCACATCAAAGGGCATGGACAAGGTATCTGGACGAATCAAGAGGTGGGTCATGCAGATCCAGGAATTCAATTATTGAGTCAGATATGTGGCTGGTGTCATGAACAGGTCGGCTGATTGCCTACCTAGACTTACTGGCGTGATAGATTCTGACAAAGTGGATCAGGATGATGAAGCAGTTTTCAGCATTGACACTGCTCCCATTCCACAGGAGGAATAGGAAGGAGCGAGGAAGGAGGATGAGTCTCTTCAAAAGTTGAAAGAGTTAATGCTAGAAGGTGGAGTGGAAGTGAAGAGGAGAAATTATACCGGCGATGCAAGGATAGTGCCTTACTGCAATGTCATCAATGAATTGTGTCTTTGCGATGGGTTGATAATGCATGGGGACAAAATTATTCCATCTTTGAACATACGATCCAAGATCATAGATCTTGGACATGAGGGACATCAAGGCATAATCAAGACCAAGCAGAGGATAAGAAGTGAATATTGGTGGCCTGGATGCGATATTCAGATAGAAAGAGCAGTTCAGGATTGTATCCTTTGCTGTAAAAGTGACAAAGTGTGTTCTGGTTCAAAGTATTCCATGGTTCTGACTGACATCCCCTTCAAACCATTGGAGAAATTAGGTTTGGATGTGTTGGGCCCTGTGCGGAGTGAAGGTGAACGATATTTTTGTTTGGTGGTGATAGACCTGAATACTCACTAGGCGGAAGTACTGATCAAACCGGAGATCACTGCTAAGTCTATTGTATGTTTTCTTTATGAAATCAGCGAACGTGAGGGTCTTTCAAGGTGTATAGTCGCTGATAATGGTACCCAATTCCGGTCTAAGGAAATGGAAGAATATTGTAGAACACATTCCAAAGAACACAAGTTTAGTGGCATATACCATCCCCAGACGAAGGGCGTTGTGGAGAGGTTCAATCGCATTCTCAAAGAGGCCATTCGCTGGGCATGGTCCAATAATCTGGATTGGAAAAAAGCTGTGAGGGATGCTGTTGTTGCTAATCGTTTTTCCCCTCATTGCACAACAGGTGTTTCCCCTTTTGAACTCAGTCGAGGGCGGAAGGCAAAAACTAAGTTAGTTCCACCTTGGTTAGAGAGGAGTGCAGAGAGCAAGGTGAGAACTGAAAATGTCAAGGGAAGCATCAGAAGTGTTCAATTTAGGAACAAAAGGGCGCATGATGGTTCAGGTGTGATGAGGTTCAAGAACATGACACCTGCTGTAGGAGACATGGTGAGAATAAAGCTACCTCCTGCTCTTAGGGATGGCCCCTGCAGATGGTCCAAACCAATTGTAGTGGTGGAAGAATTTAAACATGCTGTGAGAGTAGATGATGGACGTGTTTGGAACATGGAAAGAGTGGCTGTAGTGCGTGACCTGGGTGGTGTCGCTTCTGGAGAGTTAAGCAAAGACTTTGGTGAGTGTGACCAGAATGGGCGCGATGTAAAGAGATGTAGTTCTGATGTTTCCTTGCCTGGTGAAAAATCAGACAGTGTTCATCATTCAAGATGTGGAAGATCCTATCACAGACCTCAACGTTTGGCGGAGTATCTATGCGACTAAGAAAAGTGTGTTTGAGTTGCGGTTTTCATTGTGAAGAAGGGAGGATGTGTAGTATCAGCTTCATGGCAGCATGAGAAGCTGACACGTGCTGGCAGTGATGACACGCGTTGCTTACGAAAGCTTTTTAGAATGCAAGCAACGCACGTCGGCAGTTGGAGAGAAGAGCGGCGGCCGAGAGCCACGGGCAGTGGGGCTCTCTCCCTATATTACTTACTAAGTTCTTAATGTGATTCATGTACGTATATTCCCAATAAATGTATTACCTAACTCCACTGCGTGCCGCATCTTACAAGCTTGAATTAAAAAATATAACAATTTAGAAAATTCCTGAATATTAGTATTTTCTTAAAAGTGTATGTGTTTCCTTCTTCTTGTGAAAAGAAAATACAATTTTATTTTGGGTTTGTGTTTATCTTCCTGGATTTGCGTTCGGTAACATGATGATGTAGGGGATGACAGGGGATGTTTGGCTACAATGTCCACCAAAATCATGAGAAGAGGTGGAGCATATCGGTTTGACATGTTACTACCAACTTCAGGGGTGAGTGATCTGATTTACTGCTATGAAGGCACTTGAACTTAGGGTAATGGATCAAAGGATAAGAGATGGTGGTATTCGACCAGTGGGTTTCGCATGTGCAAATGTGAGAAAACCAAAGGTAAGATGTATTGGAAAAGAAATTCGGGTCGATCGATATAGGCTCAAAAAAGCATGGCTGATCCATTGTGGCAATAAAATTCCTGAGAGAACTTCCCCTTTAAGGCTAATGCTAGCCAACAGAAGTGACTCGAGTGTATCTGATTTCAGTGCAGCTCAGTGTAGTTTTACACTATCAAACGCCACCCTCTTTAGTGTGGTCCCTCCCATTGAAACAGGACGGATAGACGACCAAGCATATATCACTTCTGTCACTTGCACTTGGTGCTTGAAGTGTACTTTTACATATATTTACTGCATTTTGTCTGCCACTGCAGCTCTTTGTAACCTTTTACTGCGAGTCAACTCCGAGGCGCAGTCCTCTTTCTTGCTCCAGTATACAAGACTCAGTCAGCCTTGTTTCTAATTCGATCCTGGCATTTATGTGCCTGATCGACCGCCCGCGCAGTGGGTGGGCCGTCAGCGCACCTTAGGTGCGTTTAAGGCAAGCCCGTCTGTGCCCGTCCGTGCCGGGGATGTGCTGGATGGGCACTGTAACTGAACCAGAGATTTCTTGATGTCTCTTGCGCCCACTGATCCTTTACTGACAATTGGTTGGAAACACACTCCCAGGCATACTGATTCTGTCCCTATCAATTCTGCACTGATAGAATGATCTCTTCCCCATCCACCCTCTCTACTAAATACGCATTCCTTACCTGCTCATACTGACGAAATACATGATTTATTGACAGACAGCCAGCGATGCTATGCCTTACTGAGACCTGGCTTTTGCCCAGCTCTTCGCCAGCACTCGTCCAGCCCACCCCGGCCGACTATCATATTATCCACTTTGACCACCCCCCTGCCCTTGTCGGGGGGAAATTCTGCCGGGGTCGGCCGGGTCATCCGCAGACCTCCGGGCAGGGAGGCCCCAACTCCTCCCGTATATCCCAAAAGAGATAGAGTATGAGACACACGCAAGAAGCAAGGTGACTCTGCTGTTTATTAGACAAAACGGCAGGGATGGGTCAAGGAGCGTACGCGTCCGTCCTGACACACACACAATCGTGGGGCTCGCAGGCCCTTTTTACCTTAGTATGACGCGCTACTTGCGTCATCTTACAAAGTTTAGTAAAAAACGTATTTCCACTCTGGATTGGTTACTCGAGTGGTAGGGTTAGTATAGCGCACATATAGAGAACGGCGTTAGTGGCTGAGGGTTAGTCAGGTGGTATACCTGGGCTGTCCCTTCAATTTGAAAATGAAGACCTCTGAGGATTGGTCAATGTTAATGGCGTCAGTGATAAGAGCCCCATGTTCTGATTGGTCCGCTCGCGAGCCTCCCAGTCTGGGACTATCGCTGTTCCCAGCTCGCGGTGCACCTGTCATTTGCAACAATGTTTTAATATGGGTAGGTGTAAACAATGTGAGGATTTATTCATATGTTGGGAGGTCGACTACTCCCACTGCTGCAGATGTCCAATGAGTCT
The DNA here is from genome assembly GCF_040938575.1 of Ambystoma mexicanum. NCBI lineage: Eukaryota > Metazoa > Chordata > Amphibia > Caudata > Ambystomatidae > Ambystoma > Ambystoma mexicanum. Next base: position 1,319,947,343 of record NC_090930.1, read on the forward strand.
TTTAATTGTATCTGCCTGTGTCTTGAAACGTGGGATTCAGGCGTCTCCTTCCTCCTGGGCTTGGCATCTTGTCAGGTTTGGCTTTGTCACGTGAGGTGGGACCGTGTTTGAGGCAAAATTCAACATAATTAATATTGTTTTTCCTACTGTGTGCCTGGTTTATCTTGCAGGTGCGACCTTGGCGTTGGCTTGCAGCTTGCGAGATTGCAACATCGTGCCCTTGGCGGTGTGCTTTCGCCGGGCTCATTTTGCAGGGTCAGCAACCCAGTTCTTGCTCATTCAATGTTCATGGAAGCTTTTGCTTGCGGCCTACTTGGGCCTGGTGCATAGGTGGAACCGTTTGATGCAGAGCGCTTTAGGTTACAGTATCATATTGCTTTATCCTCAGTATCGTGTCCCCGTTATATTCTTCATTATGGTACATGGCTCTTAGAAGAAGCGTGAGCAAGCCTTTTTAGATAAGTTCATGATGCGTCTTGCGTTTCTGCATTTTGAGAGCCTATGTGGAAAATAATAAAGATGCACGTCCGTGAGTATGTCTGTCGCCTACGTCATAGCACTGAGTATATTCTTCGTGTGGATTGGTGTGGGAGTGTCCGGTGTGTATATTTGCACGGGTGTGCTGACCGTTGGCTAGGTCGTCATGGCATCTCTAACGACATGTAGGTTTAGTCGAGTTGATCCGTGCCGCAGGTGTTGGCATGGACAGGGCGGGCTGCTGGGCAGGTAGATGGGCACATCCGTATGTTCCTGTACCAGGGTATTTGGTCGTCTGGTAGATAGGCAAACTCCTCTCGTGGCGGGTGTCTAGGCCGTGATCCTCTAGGCCAAGCGCGAGGGGGGAAGGGCGGGAGCCTGGTCTTCCATTCTCCCACTTCACCCCCACAGTGTGAAGGTGGGATTCCAGTCATCTATCGTTCGGAATTAGGCGTTACCCAGCTGAGCTGCTCTCATAAGACCAAAATGGAAGCACTTCTATTTAGATGTGCTATCTCACTGATGTGCCTATGCCACTTCCTTCTTATTTATCGCCCTCCCGGTCCCCTCAGGAACTTTGTAGACCTATTCCTGGACCTCCTGGCTGACATGCATATGGGCTATACTAATCTCACAGTGTTAGGAGATTTTAACCTGCCCAGGCCTACTGATTTTAATCTCTTTTTCGAGAGTATACTTGATCTCAAACTACATCAGTTAGTCCAAGGTCTTACTCATAAAATGGGTGACACCCTTGATTTCATTCTGACCAGGGAATTCCTGCTTAGGGTCAAATCTATTGAACCGGTGGTCTGGTCAGATCATTTCATGATAACTTGCACGTTTCATACCCCTGACCCTATCACCAAGATCTTGGCACCTAAAGTGTGGCTACGCTCATGGCGCTCTGTTAACACTACTGATCTAACCTGGCAGATAGCTGCTGTGTGCAATTCCTCACTACCTATCTCCTTATCACTGCTGTCTCAGGTGTTTCGAGAAACAGCTGACATACTTGCCCCCTTGAAACTGGTACAGCCAAACAGATTGCCCCCTCAGCCATGGTTCTCTGATCAGCTTAGAGCAGCTAGATTGAGGGTCAAACAGGCTGAACATAAGAGGCGCAGATCATACGATCCCCTCCTTAGAGAGGCTTATAAATGATGCCTCTCCACTTATTTAGCGGAGATAAAAGCCACCAAAACACTCCACTTTTCCTGGAAGATTGAAAGAGCCCTCTGTGGACCAAAAACACTGTTTTCCATTCTTAAGTCACTGTCATCATCAGATTCTGTCTTATCTAGCGTTAAACCTACACAAGCACTGTGCAATGATCTATCCTACTTTTTTACCACCAAAATAAATGACATTCGGACCAATTTTGCTAAAACGGTAGCAATGTTCCCTCGCAACCCGAAAGTTCTCTCTACTACCACACAAGCAAAACACATAGCTGAGTGGTCTGTTTTTCAATCATTCACAGAAGAAGTCGTTCTAGCTATCATTCAAAGGATTAAATCCTCTTCTCCGTCAGATATCATCCCAGTAGAGATCATGAAGGAAATTGCAACAGACCTTTTAGAAGCACTAACTACTGCTGTAAATGATTCATGTCAAACTGGGGTTGTTCCACCTGAGCGAAAATCGGCTAGGGTTGTTCCACTTCTTAAAAAGCCATCACTGGACCCGAATGTTCTGGCTAATTTCCGTCCTATCTCTCTGCTCCCCTTTCTGTCTAAACTGCTCAAATCTCTGGTTGTACCCCTACTTTCTTCCTTTCTTGAAAACTCCAATAACTTTGACCCTGCACAGGCCGGTTTTAGACCTGGCAGAGGCACGGAGAGTGTGCTTGTATCAATCCAGGACGACAGGTACTTGCCTGGTTCACCTCGTTCCTGGCGGATCGCATGCAGACTCTCTCTATGCCACCTTTTCTTTCTACTCCTTGTCACCTCACTTGCGGTGTCCCACAGGGCTCCTCCTTGTCTACAATCTTGTATAACATCTATATTTGGGCAGTGGTGTGTCTCATCCTCTCCCACGGTTTGTACTGCTACTCCTATGCCGACGACACCCAAATCCTGATATGTCATGATCAGGATCCGGACGGGGCGTTGCCTGACTGCCATCGGTGAGTGGATGGGCTACAACTGGCTCAAATTGAATGGAGACAAGATGGAGGTCCTGGTGGTGGGTTGTCCCCCTGACCCAGAACAAAAGAAATCCCAATTATGGATAACTGCATCCCTGCACACTTTCAATCAGGCATATGGCCTAAATGGATTAAACGAAAAAAGAGATTTTTTTAAAGAATCAGTCAGTAATACAATTTAATGTCTCTTTAAGATTCAGAGTTCCAATATGTAGAGATTCCAAAAGAGGAAAAATTCCAGGAGTCGTTTTCTTTAGAGAAAGATGGTCTTCTCTGATTTATTGATTTTTTCTAGTTGCCCAACGCGTTTCGAGATAACATTCTCTCTTCATCAGGGGCTTAAGTTTCAAAATCACAAGCATCTACAAAAAACATATATAGAAAATGATTCAGTCTTGTCCAAAGGATTTCATACCTTAATAGTAAAAGAACTCATATTGCCTCAAGTCGCTTCACTTGTCCAGGTTGAGCTTAATTTAAACATTTTTCTAAACCTAGTCTTAGGGCCTCATTAAAACTCAGGCGTTAAGGGTTAACGCCACCGTTAACCCTTAACGCCTGATTCTGATTCTGATTTTAACGCCTGCTTTTAGCAGGCGTTAAAATCCATGGCGCTAACCTGCCATGGTGCTAATTACGCCACCGTAATTTTTCGGCGGCGTAATTAGCGCCTTCCCCACTCCCATTATGCCCTATGGGGCAAAAATGGGAATGGGGAAGGGAAAATGGGAAATGGGGATTTACCGCCCCACTCACCTTGGAATGGGGCGGTAAATCCGCCATCCACCATGGTGTAAACGGAGTTTACACCATGGTGGTAAAGTTGGTGCACTTAGCACCAAGGTTGTAATGAGGCCCACAATCTCGGATGGATAACATGTCCTTTCTGTTGTTGTTTGTCTAAAGATACCTTAATCTAAACCATATATTAATCAAACACGTCATTTTATTGAAAAAAGGTGTATTAAATCAGAGCCCATCTTGATAAACGAAAGGATAGCAGGTTAAAGCTTAAAATGAACAATCTCCCTTAGGCTGTGTGAGTCTAAAGGTCTTTTTTTCGAAAGGAGTAAAAGAGAGGGACTCACCCTTCTTCCACAGTATGGGAAAGAGAAGATAGGTGCCAGGGCTGGGAGCTGGTAATCTCCCAGGTGTAATCAGTACAGTGGAGACAGCCAAGTCTCAAGTGATGAAAGGTCAGAATCCGACTCCTAATGGAGTTGAGAAAGTGCATGTCAAAAATTAAGATAGTAGATTGGAGTGTGTGATGAAAAAAGGGGGGACATCCAAATTACCTTATTTCTGTAGGCGGCTGTAACAGAGAAGCAGTCAGGAAGCAGAGCTTTCCGACTGCCTCTGTTGCGCCTCTGTGTATATATGAAGTGTGGGTCCTATGACGTCACCCGCGCATGCGCGAGCAGCGTCAGTAGTGATGATGTCACCCAAGCATGCGCGGGCGGCGCCAGAGATGATGTTTTGTGGGCCCTATGATGTCACTCGCGCATGCGCGAGCAGCGTCAGAAGTGATGACGTCACCCATGCATGCGCGGGCTGCGTCAGAGATGATGACGTCACTCGCGCATGCACGAGCGACATCAGTGATATTCATTAGCTAATAAAAAGTAAACAGGATATGTCAAGAATTATAAAAAATGCGTTCATGTGCCAGTGGCCAAAGAGATATTGGCGCCACCCGTGAATCTGATACCCATCTGTAGGGTATGAAGAATATACATGAATGACATTATTTTCAGATGTATGTAGGTACTACGGATTAGTAAGGGCTAGATAAATGAGAGATAGGAGTATGTGGGAAAGAATAGGTGGTACTGGATATAATTCATCCTGTATGAGAAAGGTGAAAAGCCTGTGAAGACTGGGTGTTAAAGAAACAGAGAAGTTAATTTAAAAATCATGATAAATGAAGTCACATGGAAGTAGAATCACAAAAAAATTGTTTTTGCATTAAAAGAAATAGAATGGAAATGGAATAAGTCATTGTCCAATGTAGTCTAACCCCAAGACTTATGGGTGTACAATCTTGTGTTCATCACAATCGGCATCTGAAACATTCAAAACTTAAAGTGCTCTAATCAGAACATACATTACAAAGTCAGTTTCTAATATTGTCTTACCCCAAGACACATGGGTGTACAATTTTGTGTTGATCACAATAGGTATCTGAATCATTCCAAACACAATGTGCTCTACTAAAAACATACATATAAAAGTCATCGACATTAAGTGGTTGGATTCAAGGGATTAAATGAAGGATAGACTTTATATGTGCAATATGCATGTATGCCTACAGAAATGGATCTAAATAGTATTCTTCATTTAGTCCTAGGGGATTCATAGCATCAAGTTTATTGATCCAAAACAGTTCCCTTTGTGCCAGTAATTTAGGTAAATTACCTCCTCTGCTGAATGGACGTATGACTTCCAATATTGCCAGTCTCATTTGGGAGACATTGTGTCTCATATCTCGGAAATGTCTGTAGACAGGTGAACTTATGTTTTTAGTCCTTATGCATGATTTGTGTTCCGTCCACCTGTCTTTGGCCCTTCTGTTGGTTTTCCCAACATAGTATTTTCCACAGGGACATCGTATCGCATAAATGACGTTTTTTGTGTCACATGTCGCAAAATTCTTTAAAAAAATCTTTTTGCCTGTTTGTGGGTGACGTATGTGATCTCCTTTGATCAGATTATTGCAGTGCTCACAGTGTAGACAGGCAAAAGTGCCAACTTTTGGTTTGCTTAACGTCCTCTGTGTTGTTGATTTTGCCCTTTCCGCTCGTATCAGTTGGTCTCTAAAGTTCCTTCCTCGTTTGTAGGCCAACATGGGTGGATCAGGGAATAGTTGTGACAGAATTTCATCTGATTTAATCAATTCCCAATTTTTATGGATGATTCTTTTAACTTGAAAACTCTGACTTGAAAATTTGAGCGTGTGTATTAAGTTTTTCTCTTCTTCCCTCTTCTGTTTCCCTTGTAAGAGAACATTTCTGGCATGAGTTTCAGTCCGTTCAATAGCTTTATTGATAGTATCTGGAGGGAATCCTCTGTCCAGGAATCTTCTTCTCATGGTGTTATATTCCTCCTGTAGTGTGTTGGTCTCTGATGTGATCCTTTTTACTCGCAATAACTGGCTGTAAGGTAAATTGTCTTTCAAGTGTTTCGGATGGTGACTCATGTGATGTAGGCAGCTATTCACATCTGTTGGCTTTCGAAAAATCTTAGTTTTGATGTTTGTGCCCGTGTATTCCAATGTGACATCGAGGAAGTTGACCGCAGGTTTACCAATTTCAATCGTAAACCCTATTCTTGGGTTACACGTGTTCAAATAGTTCCAAAATTCAAGAAGCTCTGTTTCAGTTCCTTTCCAAATTCCAAATATATCGTCGATGTATCTCAACCAGATTAGTATTTTGTTTTTCCAATTGGAGTTGTCCAGTACATGTATTTTCTCATAGTGGTACATGAAGATGTTAGCGTAGGATGGGGCCACTGAGGACCCCATTGAGGTACCCGAGGTCTGAAGATAGTATCGTCCATTATACCTAAAATAATTGTTGTAGAGGATGATATGAAGTAATTCTAAAGCGAAAATCTTATGGATGTTGACCTCTCTGTGGGACAGCAGGAACCATTCCATAGCCTCAATACCTTCTAGATGTGGGATGGAAGTATATAGGCTATTCACATCCATTGTGAAGAGTAGTAGGTTTTCTTCAGGCAACTGTAATGACTGTAGGATTCTCAAAAAATGTGTAGTGTCCTTAAGGTATGTGCTTATTGATTGTACAAGTGGATGAAGAGCAGTGTCCAGATAGATAGCCAGAGGTTGGAAAATGCTGTCTGTTCCTGCAACAATTGGATGCAAAAACATTTTTTTGTGATTCTACTTCCATGTGACTTCATTTATCATGATTTTTAAATTAACTTCTCTGTTTCTTTAACACCCAGTCTTCACAGGCTTTTCACCTTTCTCATACAGGATGAATTATATCCAGTACCACCAATTCTTTCCTACATACTCCTAGCTCTCATTTATCTAGCCCTTACTAATCTGCAGTACCTACACACATCTGAAAATGACGTCATTCAAGTATATTCTTCATACCCTACCAGATGGGTATCAGATTCACGGGTGGCGCCAATATCTCTTTGGCCACTGGCACATGAACGCATTTTTTATAATTCTTGACATATCCTGTTTACTTTTTATTAGCTAATGAATATCACTGACGTCGCTCGCGCATGCGCGAGTGACGTCATCATCTCTGACGCCACCCGCGCATGCGTGGGTGACGTCATCACTTCTGATGCCGCTCGCGCATGCGCGAGTGACATCATAGGACCCACAAAACATCATCTCTGGCGCCGCCCGCGCATGCGTGGGTGACGTCATCACTACTGACGCTGCTCGCGCATGCGCGGGTGACGTCATAGGACCCACACTTCATATATAAACAGAGGTGCAACAGAGGCAGTCGGAAAGCTCCGCTTCCTGACTGCTTCTCTGTTACAACCGCCTACAGAAATAAGGTAAATTGGATGCCCCCCCTTTTTTATCACACACTCCAATCTACTATCTTAATTTTTGACATGCACTTTCTCAACTCCTTTAGGAGTCGGATTCTGACCTTTCATCACTTGAGACTTGGCTGTCTCCACTGTACTGATTACACCTGGGAGATTACCAGCTCCCAGCCCTGGCACCTATCTTCTCTTTCCCAGACTGTGGAAGAAGGGTGAGTCCCTCTCTTTTACTCCTTTCGAAAAAAAGACCTTTAGACTCACACAGCCTAAGGGAGATTGTTCATTTTAAACTTTAACCTGCTATCCTTTCGTTTATCAAGATGGGCTCTGGTTTAATACACCTTTTTTCAATAAAATGACGTGTTTGATTAATATATGGTTTAGAGGTATCTTTAGACAAACAACAACAGAAAGGACATGTTATCCATCCGAGATTAACCCTAGGTTTAGAAAAATGAAACACTGTTTTGTTTAAATTAAGCTCTACCTGGACAAGTGAAGCGACTTGAGGCAATATGAGTTCTTTTACTATTAAGGTATGAAATCCTTTGGACAAGACTGAATCATTTTCTATATATGTTTTTTGTAGATGCTTGTGATTTTGAAACTTAAGCCCCTGATGAAGAGAGAATGTTATCTCGAAACGTGTTGGGCAACTAGAAAAAATCAATAAATCAGAGAAGACCATCTTTCTCTAAAGAAAACAACTCCTGGAATTTTTCCTCTTTTGGAATCTACATATTGGAACTCTGAATCTTAAAGAGACATTAAATTGTATTACTGACTGATTCTTAAAAAATCTCTTTTTTCGTTTAATCCATTTAGGCCATATGTCTGATTGAAAGTGTGCAGGGGATGCAGTTATCCATGATTTGGATTTCTTTTGTTCTATATTTGTATCCCAGCCTAGATACCAAGGCTGAGCCATTCTCCCCTGCACCTTAAATATTACTAACCTACTTTTTGAATAACAATTACCCATGTTTCGTGGAATCCTGATTGAAAATTGGTGTGCAAGTGTTACCTTGTGTTTTGTTTGTCCCCCTGATCCCTCACTTTGGGTGTCTTCCTTCTGGCCTTCCACTTTTGGTCCTCTTCCCAGTCTGGTTGATAAAGTGAAAAACCTGGGGGTTATCCTTTCAGCCTCTTTGTCCATGGCAAACCAATTTGCAGCAGTCTGTCAATCAGGGCATTAACAATTTAGGGTCTTGAAGAAAGTGCTCCCTTTTATACCCGAGCCTCTTCGCCCTCTGGTGGTTGCGGCTCTATCTCATTTAGACTACTGCAACTCGCTGTGTATAGCCCAACCTAAGGGTCTAATGCAGCACTTACAGCGTATCCAAAAACTGGCTGCCTGGATAGCCACGGGCACCCCCTATGGTGCCCATATAACTCTGGTGCTCCTTTCACTGCACTGGCTGCCTAGGGACAAACGTATTAAATTTAAAGCCCTGTGCATAGTTCACCGGGCTCTTCATTTCCAAGGCGCCAAATTTCTTTAGACTAAATGTACTCGCTATCACCCTGACCGCCTGCTACGATCCTCCTCTGCAGATCTTCTTATTATCTCTAAGTTCTGGTGCTTGAGGATAGATGGCCATGCCTTCTCCATAGCTGCTGCCAACTTATGGAATAGATTACCACTAGCAATGAGGAAACTACCAAACCATCTGGCCTTCAGAATGGCACTTAAAACTTAGCTCTTTTAGGTACTGGCTTTTTCCTTGTTGATATCAATCTAGGACTTTGTTTCAAACGTGCTACCCTCTCTAGCGCCAAGATACCCTTACGTGACCGTGTGCTTAAGAAATCTACATAACATAACACTTCTTTATACAATAGCATTATAGCACACACAAGCCCATAGTGTGCCATTATTGTGCAAATGACCTCATCAATTGTCCCATACACGTATCTCTTATTGCTTCTTGGCATTGACAAATATCCTACACTGGTCCGTGACAACGTAACACTCTAACCCCTCCACTCTTCAGGTGCTGCACTCGTCACCATGCATGACTCGAATGCACAGAATTGGAAAGCTGCATCTCTAGGGCACATCCCTGGTACCACCACCTGCATGCACTACCCGAAAATGCACATAGAACTAGGTAACTCCAACCCACACACCTGCACGCAGGCTGCATTCTGAAGATGTATTGTCCACCATGCACTCGCAGATGTGAGGAATCCAACACCAGAACACAGACTACTTCATTCAAACCCTAGGTGGCAAATGGCGATTGTAGTTTGTGCCACCCTCGGTCCCTCCCGCCTATCCCCGCTCCCAAGCCTGACATCCATCCCGTATAAACAATCGTCATCCAATCCAGCAATCCACCACTCCATCTAGACACCAGAGTCAGTCCTGTTGGACAGTGAAGCTGTGCAGGAACTGCACTTTCGGGCAAGGACAAAGCACTACTGCCTTAACAATGACAACTGTGCATTGCACACAAAAAAACCTTGAGATACGGAAGTTAGCAAAGCAATTATAATATGCATATTTTAATCTGAGGCATGTGTAACAAGCAGCCCCGTGGGCAACCAGTTATTATTACGTAGATCTTGAGATGTCCGTCGTGAGCCACTTATCACAGCAAATGCAAGGCACCGCTACAGAAAAGCAACCCACACTTGAAGCCCACGTGATGTGTCCTGCCTCTGTTAATGCGCACGCAACGTTGTAAGTCTTACAAAAAGATAGCACGTGCTCAGTGCTGCTCAAATCTGTGAATGTACTTTTTAAAAATCAATGATTAGTATATAAGCACAAAACCGAATCACCGTGAGATCCACATGAAAGCCTGCGCTGTCCCTGCTACCCAACCGACTGATCACGCACGGATGATGTCAAGGGATTCTGCGTCGTGCTGAGAGCAAACAGAACACGGCTGGTCTGTGCGTCCTTCATGATTACGTGCAAACGAGCCCATGGAGCTTTCGCTCCTATCTCATGCTGCCTAATTGCAAGGAATATCTGACCAGCCATGTCTAAATTTAGAGACGTCTGTAGTGATTAGGGACGCTATCGAACCCGAATATCCGTCATTGGCACAGAAGCAGAGGAACGTGCTACTACACAGAGCACATGGGATATGTAGATATCCTGTGGGAATTCTTTATGTGTACACAGATTTGCGTTTTTTCCTAAATAATGTAAAGTACTGTAAACTGTGGAAACATGATGTGGAAAAAAGAACCAAAGGGATCATAACGTAAAAAAGCGAATACAATGAATGACAAAAATATGTCTCGACCATAAACAGTTGTGAGGTAAGAAGGGCGCTTTATCTGTTACGCAGTTGAAAGGACAGATCACAACGATGTAAAGGAACTGTCGCTTGAATAGCCACCCCACTGCTCCTATATTTTTTTTCTTTAAAATATATCTTAGGTTTACATTTATAAATGGTCAAGGAAGCAATGTGCGCGAGGATGTCTCAAGAGGAAGACACTACAAAGAAAACATGGCGTAGTTGCTATCTCTCTGTTTTAGTGACACGTGCATGTTTTGTTCCGTTTCCTTCCTTCAAGTTCCTATTTTTTTATGTAAAGGCTTTCTTTTATCACTGATAAACCCTTATGATTTCCCTTTTTGGTGTTTTCAAATTCTAAGATGTTTACGAATAAAAGAGTCACAGTAAAGTTGAGGAACCACAACTTGGCAAAGTGATAAAACGATAACTTTGTAGTTCCTTTCTAGTTTGAGTCTTCTAATCCCAAAACCAAGACATCTAATGCTACAGTACAATGGGCCTCATTCCGAGATTGGAGGTAGCCACTGTGCTAATAGCGCCATGGCTGCCACCAATAACGGTACTGAGTCCGCTCTCATTCAATGGGGACTTACCGGTCTATTCGGACCTTTGCGGGACCAGTAAGCCCCCATTGAAAATACCATTCCCCATTCCCATTTGAGCCCCCTTAGGGCTCAATGGGAATGGGGAAGGTGCAAATAACGGTACCGCAATTTGCGGTACCGTTATTTGCTCCCGGGACCCGCAAAGGGACCTCGGAATAGGGCGCAAAGGGATTACCAGCACCGGTGTCCTTACCGGTGCCCGTAATCCCTTTGCGCCAGCCTCGGAATGAGGCCCAATATCGGCCACAGAAGGTGGTTACACAGGCCTCTCTTACTCCCTATTAGGCTTGGTCAAAAAATCATAAAATGGTCGATAGCTGTCACCCGGACAAAGCCCTATCGGATTATACGGCTAGCCTATCGAAAGGCCTAAAGTCCTTTTTGAAAAGGCCAACGACATTCAAAGGGAAAGCCAGAGCACATTCCTGTCAATCAGGTGTGACTAGTTGCACCACAAAAATAGCTTTTCTATGGAAGCTTACCTGTCTTTGATCGAGGATCAGTTGAAGCATTCCCTATTTGCGAACATGCGGCTAGGTAATTTACCGCTAGCTGCGGTCAAGGCCAGGTGGAATAAAAAGAGTTTGCCTATGTGCCCTTTTTGTCTTACCATAGGGCGTCCTTACAGCATTTCCTTTTTCTATGCCCTGTATACATTGATATTAGGAAAAGGAATGTGAAAGCTTGTCTAAATAGCAAGGAGACTCGGACTCTGATTGATGCAGAGAATTTATGAAGAACGCTACATCATTAGATGTTATTCTTGCCGCTTCGACCTATTTAGAAAAGAAGACCTTTTTATATGAATAGTATCTCCTAAAAGGTCAAAAGAAAGCCACTTCCTAATGGTATTTAAAAGCTTGGTGCAGCGTGCTGAACTGACAATTGTATTATCTCTTTATGCTTTTACTGTCTCCTGGGTGATTCTGCGTATTAGGTTTTTACTGTCAATTTTTATGTTTTCTTTGCCCATTTTTTGTTTTCTTTACGTGTATGTGTTCTGTTTGTATACAGCTGAGTTTATGGCACTTGGAACGTGCATGGAAATGGATGGGATTAGACCAGAATAATTCTGAGTCCAAATAACCAGACAAACTGAAGAAGATGGCAAGTCACTGTTTTATTAACAATGATCTAAAACAGGGAGATTACAACGAACATCAACGGACGGACGCTCAGTCTCTCAATGATGTCCACAAAAAATATACTTCATATACTCAATTATGTGTTAGAGTGATGTCATACTATGTGGCAATAGTGAAAAACCAATCAAGGGTTGGGATTGGTTAAGGGAAACATCTAGATATACAATCGTACAGGAGCTAGGATTGTTATTGGCTGTCCTTCATCAGGTGGACAACTTATGCCTACCTCTTCAAACATGTAATTTAAGATAAAATAGCTAAAACGTGTTTCGTTGGTCTACTAAGCTATAAGGTCCTCCATTATATGTACTAATACAATTGGTTGGCATACTTGTGCCATGTCTGGAACATTTGGTTCATTTAGCAGCACGTAAGCCAAAACCAAGGTGCGGGGAGATGAGACATGTAGCTACCTCACCGCCCAATTAGCCCAGAATCTCCCATCACCAATGCCTTCTGCCATGAAATTGTCTTTGTACTTGGACTTGCAGAGTATTCTCGTCTTGGGAATGCACAGGAGTGAGGTCACTTACTATCGTGTCTAGAACTCCAAGTCTGAACTCTATTTTCATCCTTGGCTCACGTGACAAGAGACCACAATTTGGTCCATTTTGCAGCTTTTAAATGCTTTAAATGAATTAAAACTTGGCATCCTTTGTGTTCTTTCTTGCCCCTTAACGTGAAAGGATTCATCCTCTGCACACTCGTTCTTCTTCAGAGTAGATAGATGACCTCGATTTCTAGGGTCTTGGCTTCAGGCCAGACAACCTCGTCACGTTACTCCACTAGCCTGCTATTCCACTGTAATGGTTTCTGGCTAATTTATTTCATAATACCATTGTCCAGTTTCTGTACAGTGGCGGCCTTGCATGCATTCTATTCACTACTCATAGCTAGCCTATACAATGACTTGATCTACCTTGTGTTTCAGCATCTGTACATATATTGAATTTCTGTTTTCTGCAGCACTTTCTTAATATGTACTCTTCTTCTTTTCCATGTTGATAACTCACTTGATTCTTTACTTCACCATTTGTCCTCTAGGATCCATACATTATCTTCATCCATTATGTTGGGACGTCGTGCACACTACCTTATGACATCATCAATTCGTTTTCTTAGCTCTTTCTCATATTCCTTCAGGGAGTTCTTCCTGTAGGTGGTCATCAACTACAGGCTGCATTTGATAAGGTTGTCTCAATGGATATCTTATTCCAAATACTTGCTGCAGTATTGGCACGATAGCTGGTGTCAGGCAAGGCACAGTCTCATGTCTCCAATACAAAGGAGGTAGGGGGGCAGGATCCCCTGCAGATGTATAGATCTGCTCCTCTACATTCCCCCCTCTGGTTGAGTCTTCAACCACCTCCTCAAGATTTCCTTCTTTGTGTCTTTTCTTGAAGAAGGGTTTCTTGGAAATCCTTGTCTTTGTCACCCCCCTCAGGGTGCCTGCCGTTTTGATATGTTCATCCACACTCCAGGTCATGTAATTGCATTGTCCATTAGGGGTACAGAAGACCCAACATCCCACGTAATTCTTATTATCCTTTCATACCAGAATTTTGTTCCTTCAGGTGCCAGAATATTTGCTTTTATGTAGTCTCTGTTGGCATCATAGGTCAGCACTTTGTCTTCTGGTTCATCCTTTCCGTCAATCATTATCTTCTTCCAACTGCTTTCTTTGCTGTTTTCCAATATTGTCCAATTATTATTATCACCAATATTGCTCCAAGGAACTTGAATAGGTTTGCCATCCAATAAGGAATCCATGAAAACAGGAGTGAGAACCAACTGTCATCTCCAATGGTATCTGTCTCGCCCACGATTTTTACGTGTAGGTCTGTCAACATAGATATGGCCTCCGTCAAAGTCCCGTTCTCGCCGTCATGAGATGGTATGAATTTACAACATGATGGCCCGATCTTGGCACAAACACCTCCTTCCATTGCTGTGAACATGTCGAAGCCATACCTATTCTGGAGGGTCATCAGCCTTATGGCCCTCAGCTCTTCCTTTATGGCATTAAATCCTTTTATAGTGACATTGATTGTTTACAGCAGCTCCGACCTGGTGATCTGTAGCCATTTGGCATTCACAGCTGTTTGGACTCCAGGCATGAACATAGATGTGAGCAGCCTGCTGAACAATGTGTGCTCATCAGGAATGTTTTCATAAAGCGTTAGTGATTTTTGTGAGAAATAATTCCCTCTCTTCATCTGCGGAGTTCTCGTGACCTCATTTCCCTTAGGTGATCATCCACTTTTGGAAATTCTTCGATCTTCAGGTTACTCTTTTGAATCACCAATGCTGGAACATGGATGTGCACCAAGGAAAACACCCCACCCCAATTCCTGGGCAGTTTCATATATGTTCTAGATCCACAGGCCTTATATCGATCCATTAAGATAGCCATCCCTCTCCTCATTCCTGCAATGTCAATTATGTTCTTGCACCCTTTGTTATGTCCAACGTGATTTTTTTCCCTTGCTCCGAAAGCACAGTTTCACATTAACCAATTGGACTACAGCTACCGGGCCTGCTTCGCCTTCCACCCATGTCAGCAGTTTAGAGTACTTAGCCCATGAGTTTAGGCACTCATCATTCACCTTCTGTACCTTTTGCATGGCTTCCTTCATCAGCAGATGAGCTGCTCAGGATATCATTACATCTTCCCATCCTTTGGTTGTACTCGCTCATCCATAGATCAGCAGCCATGAATGTCCCCAGAATCCAGGCTTTCCAGTATTTTCCGTCATCTCAGAACAATTCATCCTCTTCATGTCTTCAACAATCACCTTGTCTTGTCATGCAGCAGGATACACAAGCATCTTGTCTGTCCACCCAGGCTCCTTTTCCATTTGTGTTGTCTTGATATAATCATCCTGGTATGGAAATTACTGTCTTGATGTTCATTGCAAGGTTGTCCAGTTCCCTTGAAGCTGTCCTCTAGTAGGACATGCTGCTAGATGACTGAGGCATTTCACATCTCGAGCCAACCTCTCATTTGAAAGTAAGGTTCTTATTGTTGTCATGGCATAGGGGATGAGAAGGCAGATGTAGCAATTCTCATCAGATGCTCTGTCCCCCACCGTTCTCATGTGCTGGTACCACCTATTATTCCCCAGGTGAGCTGAATTATCAAGATAGGTATTTATCCCCTGGTTATCTTCTTATGCATCCCTCTTATGTCGCCTGACATGGCCGTAGAGGTCGAAGAAATTATCATCATTTGTACTCATACTAGGAAAAATCATAGCTGTTGTTTCTTTCAATAGGACCATTAGGATAATAGAGCCTTTGAAATGTAAGATAAACAAAGAAAAAGAAAATATATATGCATATATAGATCCGGTCTAAAAGTCTGGAGAAACATTTGGTGTGCCATCCTAATACTTGTTGAACTCGTGCTCTATCTATAAACTCATTACCCTCTTCACAAATAATGTTAATACTGGTGTTCAATTTACATTTGTAGTTGCACAATCTGCTCAATTATCGCAATCAGGAGTCTTCTAAAGACAGGGCCATTGTTAGGGTCAAGAAGATAGGTGTGAATATTAACGTCTATCCTAACAAGAGCAGGGTATGACTGAAGTGTAAATACTGCTGTCATTATTGACCCATTGGTATGGGAAAACAAATACAATTCTTCAAAATAATTGGAAATTCCTAAAACTGGAGCCATTCTATCTTTTCCTTACCAACTTGTGCTTTCCTAAATGCTTGCAAACATGGTTTGGTATGTGTGCTGTAGTCGAACACATAGGCCCCATCTCTTTCAGGTGTTACTTTCTTTCCTTCATGTGAAATTAACTGGCCTATGTACAACACCTCTTCCTGAAAATACTGTAATTCATTCCTGTCTACCTTGTATCCCTTGTCTGCCAATATAGTCACTAAATGGACAGAGTCTTGTCTACATTCATCATCTGTTTCACTGCAGATTAGTATGTCATCGACGTACTGAGTTACCACACTCTTGAGTTCAATGTTGCCTAGATCCATTTGTAGGACCCTTTTAAAGATTGACTGGGACTCACAATAGCCTTGAGGTAAACTAGTATGTTTTAGTCTCTTTTGTCTGAACATAAAGGAAGTAAGGTATTGTGAGTCTTTGTGCAATGGGATTAAGAAAAACGCATTTTTCAGATCGTTCAACCTGAAATACTTAGCTTCAACTGGGACACTACACAATATTGTCACAGGATTAGGAACTAATGGAAACTCTAGCTCTACAATCTGATTAAGAGGGTGCAAGTCCTGGATAAATCTCCACGACCGCACTTTAGATTTCTTAATCGGATACACCACAGTATTGCACAGGGATTCCAATGGCACTAGGATTCCCTGATTCATCAGCGCTGAAATAGTCTTAAATATGCCTTCATCAACTTGTTGAAACATAGGGTACTAGTTTGCTTGTGTTAACATTGCTCCTGGCTTAACTTTTATTTTACCTTCTCCTATTCCCTTCAAATCCCTACATCATATGGGCCCATAGTCCAAAGGACTCTTGGCACCTTTTCTAGGTCTTCTTGAAAGAACACTGGTCCATTGTCGCATTAGCGCCATTCACTGTGGGACTTCCCTTTTCTCAATATTTATCCAGTAAAACACTACCTCATCGTCTATACGTTCATCTCTGAACATATCTTCATCTGTTATGTCAGTCAATCTGTATCCCTCCACAAGAGCTATCACTCCCCTCCATGCTCTGCCTTCGTTATCTACTCTTTCAAGTATTGCTATTTCTCCTCGTACTATAGCTGCTTCCATTTCTATGGGAATAGTCTGCCCTTGTTCCTCCTTCATAGGTACTTGTTGTCTAAATAAAAACTCATTGGGTATCCTCACAATCTTCCCTACTAATCCAGGTAGACATGTTAATAAAATGCTCACCCTACATAAAGACTTGTGGACTTGCGGATCGTAGAGCCACTTGCCCTGTAAATGCCAGTATAAAGTCTCCTACGTTTAAATTGTGTATTCCTGGAGTGGAGCACACTATTTCTTGATCAGTGAATGAAATCGTCATGTTAAGTTTCATCATTAAATCTCTACCCAAAATGTTAACTTGTGTTTGTCATGAATATAACAAGGGGACAGACATGTCACATTCCCCTATAGAAACAGGTAATTTGTCAGTAAAATGAACTAAATTCATAGCTCCAGAGAACCCTAGAGCATTCATGGGAAAACCTGACAGTGGATATTTCCCCTCCAAGAGTGAGTCGCCCCAGTGTCTAAAAGAAAAGAAAAG
Source organism: Ambystoma mexicanum (assembly GCF_040938575.1). Lineage (NCBI taxonomy): Eukaryota > Metazoa > Chordata > Amphibia > Caudata > Ambystomatidae > Ambystoma > Ambystoma mexicanum. The sequence continues at coordinate 1,319,964,787 of NC_090930.1, forward strand.
GATTTGCCTCCTATCGTCATACCGACGTTTGGTTCCTCTGGGGGGTCTGGTGTTACTGATAGTACTGAACACATCAAGGCCCCCTGTGAGCTGTCCTATTGAGGGTATAAATTCATCCCCATCCCTGTGAAAGGGTTTCCTCCTACCACAGTGTCACCCCCTAAACTAGGTGTTAATATTTGTCCTATGTTCGCATTCTATTGTATTTGCATAGGTGCTTGTGATTGCCTTTGCAGTGGGTGTATTTGCACTGACCCCTGCTGTTGTGCCTGTTGTGCTTGCAGCACCTGTGTCTGATAGGATGTGTGACCCTGGGAAAAGCCCTCTCGTGGTTGTGTGTTGTATGGTGGGGGATAAGCTGTGCCCCCTCTTAAAGGTTGTCCATTTTGTTGCACATTCCCTCTGCTTCTATATACACAGGCAATATACCCTGTAATTCCACAATTCCAACATACAGGGAGTGGCCCTCCGGCAGACCCACCATTATATCCTCCCTGAGCATTCTGACTTCCACTCTGGGTATTTTGAAACCCACCTTGGGCGTTCTGAAATCTGCTTCCCCTTCCTCTGAAGACTACGCCTCTACCTCGTGGCCAAAACCCATCTACTGGGTGCATATTGTTCACATGTGACACAGACATTATTTCTTGAGTTCCCACTCCTTCTCCGCTTGTCAATACTGCCACTTATATAGCAAATTTTGACATTTTTCTCTGGACTAACTTGGCTTCCTCAATCTTCCTGTTCTCATCTTTCTTATTGTTCTTCTCTTGTAATAACCGACAATGATGCACAATAGTTAACTATATCTCAGCCCATGGATTCGCTTCCATTCCTACTTGTTTTTTTATTTGTCTCTATACCTGTTCTGGCAATCCCTGACACAAAATATGATGGAATAACTCCACTGTTTTTTCCCATGGTTCACGCGTTTCAAGCTGCCATCTCTCTTAAATAGCCTGAATATAAGCCATATGATAATTGCACCAATATCAGGATACTGTACCCTGAGAGCCCTCCAAACATATGCCCTAAAATTATTAAATGGTGCCCCATCATGCGCTGTGTTTTGTGCTGTCACACCCGTATATCCTGCTTGTCTCCAAAATGTCGTTAGCTCTCTCTCCAAGAATAGCTGCCAGAAGATGACCTTTTATGTCTCCTATGGCCATCGTGTTTCCCCCTGTCATTTTTTCTAATTTGTGTATACATTTCCCAGCGCCCGAAGTCAAACTAGGGGGCTTGCATTTTAAGTTATCCCTATCCATCAGAGGCCATGAAATATATTGCAGTGTTGCTCCCTCCTTCTCTAGCAAAGGGAACTGTGAGAACTCCATCCCATAGTCGGATCCCACTATTCATTTACCTAATGCAGGGGTAATCATCCCTTTCCGTCTTCATGCTAATAATGACCTTAACCTACTCACATAAGGTGGAGATTCTCCTCTCTCACTACACGATCATTTTCGAGGAAGTTTGGGATATGGTATAGGATCTGTTGTTCTTTCATTAGGGTGTTCCAGATCTGACCATCTTACCTCTTTATCCTTCTGTTGACTTCCCAGGGGGACGCATGTACCCTCTCCCTCTGTCTCACGACCTGACTCTCTTTCCTCGTCTGACATTGTTAGACTCCAACTTGTATGACTATCATTCTCCTCTTCTCTATCTAAATGTAACCTGCTCAAAGACAACGCTCTGCATTAATCACTGAACATGTTTTCCTCCTCATCCCATGGTTTAGGTATCAGGGATTGGTTGCTGCTCCCTCGTGTCCCATACTCGCTGGCTGTCCTGCCTTATTTGCTGATATATCTTATCAATCCTTTCTCCAATACTTTCTGCATCATATTTTTCCTCTTCCTGTGCAACTTTAGGTGTTTTTTGACTCCTTACTCTCATCAGGAGAACTTCACTTATCGTGTCCCATTGCGCCTGTATTTCATCGCTTGGTCTTATTCATTCTTTAAGAATGAGACTGGCATCAAGGCCTCACTGCCTTCTATTCTGTTTTTTCTCTTTGTCCACTTCCCTTCACTTTCTCGCATCCCTTCTTGCGCTGTCTTCCTCTTGCCTTTGTTCTTCCCTTCTCATTTCCTGTCTTCTTTCTTCTTCTTTGTCTCTCCTTCTCTGTAATCTTTTTTCTTCACTTTTTGTATCTTCTTCCTCTCTCTTTCTCTCCTATCCTTTTCTTCTATCTCTTTCTTTTTAGCATCATACTTCCTTTGTTCTTCTGCCCATTTTTTAAATCTTTTTCTTGTTTTTCTCTATATATCTGTTCCCATTGTTCTCTGATTTTTGTTCCTTGCTCTTTCACTCTCAACCTCTTTTCTAGTTCCCTCTCCTTCTTTTCTTGCTCGTCTTTATCATCCTTTCACCTAACCTACTCAATGCTTTCCCCATCTAACTTGAGCAATATCTGTCCTCCCATCCATTCGTTCTGTACGAGCGTTACCTCATCAGCCCTATCCTTCTCTCCTTTCCATCTCTTAATTAGTCTGTCCATATATATTCGATCTTTCGCCTCTTTCTTCTTTATCTCGTACAAATCTACAGGCATCTTCCTTCCTTTAACTCTCTTCTGGACTATCATCACTACTATAAGCAGGGGGTTCATCCGTTGGGTTACTATACCTCTCCGCTGCTTTTAATTCATTTAAGGGATAAACTCCTATCTCTTCTGTATCTACAATCTTAATCTCGGACAAAGCAAGTGGAGCTGAGGACTCAATGCCTTTCCCTTTATGCTGATTAAGCATCCACTCCTCCTGTACCGGGTCTTTTTACTCCTCTTGGTTCATTTTCCAAAGTTCTAAAACTGACAGCCTTTTCTCTAATTTCTTTCCTGTGTGTGCAGTGTGCACATATGTAGCCATGTGTTGCACTAGTGCTTTTGACAATGATCCCCCTTGTGGCCATGGCATGAACATTTTATCAGCTGAACCCTTTACCCATTTTGCACTGTACTGTTTGAGCTTGGGCGCATGTCGTGGTAATGTTTTACAAAGGAGCACGAGAGGAGCATCCTCCATAATGACAAGTCTCAATTGACTGTTGATACTTACCAGATTGTTAATAAATCTCTATCTGTCTTAAGGCTTAGTGCTCACCACTTTCAATTTCAAAACAACAAATATGAGCAAGCACCATCAATTGCCAATCAATCCTCTTCTGTTTCAACAACCTCTCTGCCTTCTGATTGGAGCTAATCGTTTACTAAACATTAACTCAAAACAATGTCACTTCCAACCTTCACAGCTTATTACCTCTCGAACTTCACATAACAAATAATACTTAAAACAATATCACAATACACATTAATACATTTTGCGATCACCTTCCCTTTTCCCTATAATTATTTATAGTAAGAGGTATTCTCTCCTTGCCTCCAATTATGTTGATAGTTCACTTAATTCTTTACTTAGCCATTTGTCCTCTAGTATCCATACATTGTCTTCATCCAGTATCTCGCAAGGTTGTGCACACTCTCTTATGAACTCATCAATTCATTTTCTTAGCCCTTTATCATATTCCTTCAGGGAGTTCCTCCTGTAGGTGGTCATCAACTCAAGGGTACATTCTATAAAGTTGTCTCAATGGATATCTTCTTCTGCAGTATTGGCACGATAGCTGGTGTCAAGCAAGGCATGGTTTCCTGTCTCCATATTACTGTACAGGGTTTAAGACATCTCCTTGCACAGTCCTGACTGTGCGTATTCTCTCTCTTAATATTCTGACTGGAATTTGAGACGTCTGCTTCTATCTCCCTTGAAATAGGATTACTTAGGCGTTCCTTTATCTACACAAAATTTCCTGTTACCCAAAAATATTACAATCCCGCCGTTTATATTGCCATTTCTCTTAATCTACTTTCATCCGTTAATCAACTCTAGGTCTTCGGTATGAACTCCTCCTCCAATTCAACTACTTCGCCTTCTGTCCGCAGAGTGCACATGGAAACCGAGCAGGGATTTCTTCTAAGTGGGGCCTGCCCACCATTTCGATTCTTCATGCACGTTTATTTCTATTGGGCGCTCTCCACAGGAAACTCCATGATCTTTCAGCTAATGGCAGAGGTTGCTCGATCATCTGAAACTCTGAAGTCAAACTAGTTTGAATTTGGAACCATCCGCACTGCTACCAAGTGAGTTTATGGCCCTTGGAACGTGCATATGGTAATGGATGGGATTAGACCAGAATACTTCTGAGTCCAAATTACCAGACAAACTGAAGAAGATAGCAAGTTACTGTTTTATTAACAATTATTTAAAACAGGGAGGTTATAACAAACATCAACGAACATATGCTCAGTCTCTCAATGATTTCCATGAAAAATATACTTCATATACTCAATTATGTGTCAGAGTGATGTCATACCACGTGGCAATAGTGAAAAACCTATCAAGGGCCGGGATTGGTTAAGGGAAACATCTAGATATACAATCATATAGGAGCTAGGATTGTTATTTGCTGTCCTTTATCAGGTGGACATCTTATGTCTACCTCTTCAAACATGTTTTTTAAGAAAAAATTGTTAAACCGTGTTTCATTGGTCTGTTAAGATATAAGGTCCTTCGTTATGTGGACTAATACAATTGGTTGGCATACTTGTGCCATGTCTGGAACATTTGGTTCATTTAGCAGCACGTAAGCCAAAACCCAGGTGTGGGGAGATAGGATATGTAGCGACCTCACCACCCAATTAGTCCAGCATCGCTCATCGCCCAAGATTTCTGCCATGAAATTGTCTTTTTACTTGGACTTGCAGATTATTCTCATTTTGGGAATGCACGAGAGTGAGGGCGCTCACTTTCGTGTCTAGAACTCCAAGTCTGAACTCTATTTCCTCCTTGGCTCACATGACAAGAGACCACAATTTGGCCCATTTTGCAACTTTTCAATGCTTTAAATGAATAGAAACTTGGCATGTGTTGTGTTCTTTCTTGCACCTTAACATGAGAGGATTCATCCTCTGCACACTCGTTCTTCTTCAGAGTAGATAGATGACCTCAATTTCTAGGGTCTTGTCTTCAAGCCATACAGCCTCGCCACGTTACTCCACTTGCCTGCTATTCCACTGCAACATAGCTTTTCACTCCCCTGTCATGATTTCTGGCTAATTTATTTCATGATAGCAATGTCCAGTTTCTGTACAGTGGCAGCTTCGGCCTGCATTCTATTCACTACTCATAGCTAGCCTATACGATGACTTGATCTACCTTGCATTTCAGCATCTGTACATATATTGAACTTCTGCTTTCTGCAGCACTTGGTTAACATGCAATCTTCTTATTTTCCATGTTGATATTTCACTTGATTCTTTACTTCAGAATTTGTCCTCTAGGATCCATACATTGTCTTCATATAGTATCTTGCGACATCGTGCACACTCTCTTATGACTTATTTAATTCATTTTCTTAGCTCCTTCTCATATTCCTTCATGGAGTTCCTCCTGTAGCTGGTCATCAACTCGAGGGTACATTCGATAAGGTTGTCTCAATGGATATCTCCTTCCAAATACTTGCTGCAGTATTGGCATAATAGCTGGTGTCAGGTAAGGCATTGTCTCATGTCTCCAATACAAAGGAGGTATGGGGGTGGGATCTCCTGCGGATGTATGCATCTGCTCCTCTACACAACTTTTATGGCATAATGCCAAAATAAAGTTTGTTGTTATTTGTGGGAAATACAAATTACATTTTAAGAATAGAATTTAATAAAATGAAAATATTGCATAGTGGTTTTGGCGGTATTCATAAAATACAAACTTACCAGCCACTTAAATGGCTATAAATGCACCTAAAAACTATCGAACATTTGATCACTCTTCTTTTCTAAAAAGATGCATAAAATAAGAGCAGACGCTAGAAATCGTTGTCCTCCCCAATACAGGGATCCTAATTTCCGATTTATGATTAACCCACTTGTGCAGTGCATGTGGCTTCAGCCAGCTCCATTGGTTCCCCATGGACCCATAACCTGCACTAATAATGAGATATGTAGGTCTCCCCTCTCTCTGAGATCCTTGGGCTTATTACTATTGGTCCTGTATCATCATATTAGGGGACTATTACCCTGACGAAAGTGGTTGATCCTCCTCAGTTTAAATAACATACCTACCAATTTACACCAGATATTCTAATTTCGGAGCAGAGCACCACTACACTCCAATTCCAGGGTTGTTCTGAAAAATATGGTCTGGTTGATCATTTCTAGGTAGGGTTCAGGCCACGTAGAGGATCTGCATCAGTTCTCATGCCATGCTTGAGGACTGTTATGAAGTACAAATTCCAACAATATGGTAAATTCAAAGACATACTGAGAAAAACAACTGCCTCCCCTAACCGTTCACTGTTATGAAGTGACTTCGAGGAGGCATCTGGTGAGTTTCCAGGTAAGTAGGTTTATTGCACATCTTCTCAAGTTGCATCACTTACATTGGAGCTGGACCCACTGGTACACACCACCCAGGATACATCCGTCCCACTGACACTCCTGTAACTCTGGGGTGGGCATCATTCTAGAGCACAAGACATTCTAGGCACACTTATGATATCACTCATTCATCCCAATGAGACATAGCTATAACACACTGACTTTCTTTCAATATATACAAACACAGACACAACAAGGAGCTTAGTACAAAGCTGGCCTGTACCCCCAAAGTTATTAAAACTGTCAACAGCATTTGACACCATCAGCCACCACATTATTCTGTGCTGCCTTATAGTAGTACTGGTATCAGTTGTGCTCTCAGTAGTAGTACAACTACTACTAATATCAGGAGGCTTAAAATACCAGTACTAGTGCTGCTACTTCTGGTAGTAGTAGTAGTAGTTCTGCTGTTACTACATTAGATGATAGTATTACTAGTAGTCCCATTACTGCTACTAAATGCACTGCTAAAAGTAATAGCACTAATGCCACTACAGCGGTAGTAGTGGAACTGCTGTCGGTAGTAGTATTATTTCTACTACTGAGAATAGTGATAACACTACTACTATTGTTGGGGCACAAATAGTAGGTAATTACACTTGCTGGTGTAAAGTTAAAGCAAATATAACACTTCACTTGGTCACTTTTCTGCTACAATTGACCTGCAGATTGCACATCCTCTCCTCCTCTGGTGTCACCTCCTCTTTAAGGGTTTGGAAGAAGCTCACAAAATGGAGGACAACCACAGTAATACAAATGCTTGTAAAACTATTGAAAATAAGACAGAAGGGAATTTTGTTTTGCTTGAAAGTAGGTGGAAGATAACAGTTAGATATTATATATAATATTTTTGTAAAAACGGTATGTCCCCTTTAAAGCACACCTTTCAGTGTCAGCTCCAGATCATCTACTTTATAAAAAACATAGATCTCAGAGAAAAAATGACGAGCAAGAAGAACTCTTCAATGCTGCTATTGGAACATGCTTTTTGTTCTCTTCAGGATAAGCCAATACCTACATTTTAGAAAGTTAGTATTTAATGAGATGAGAAACATTATTTCATAGCTTTTCCCTTCCTCAGGCCCATGCCCTAAATATATAGATCATTTATTGAGGATATTCTATCTTTTATCACACTAGTGCTGAACAACTCACTCAAACATGAAGTAGTAAATAAATGTCTGATGAGATCTTAGACAACTTCTCTTTTAAAGACAATCTTCCCAGAATGTAGGTGATCCTGCGAGCTACCATCTGATTACAAATGCCCCTTTCCTAACTAAAAGTCTTAAATGTTACTAACCATTCACTTTCATGTTTTCATCAATTATTACAAATAGTTAAGTAATAAACAATTGGGATTTAGATTGCACAGGTACATTGGATGTAAGAGAGGAACTACTCTGGCACAAAGACCAACACATGACATTCACCGAATTATGCTAGATCCTTCAACCAAATTCAATACGCCGACCAACAGATCATTATTTGGAGTTTACACTCTGTGGATTGGGTGGATGCCTGATTGGCTAGTTAGAGTCTTTTCTCACCAACTGCATGAATTGTGATAGAATAGGTGAATTCCCAAAATTTGCCAAGATTATCCTCAACATAAAACTGTGAATGCGTACCAAATAGCTGAATTTAAGTAGAAAATAAACTAAACTATCAGAAGTACTCATTGCAAAAAGTCTAAAATAAGTGGAGGCCCTCAGGAATTTTCCATTGAAACGTCTGTCTTCTACAATGTACAAAAAAATATTTTAGGCCTTATTCAGAAATAATTGCACTGAGGAAAACCTGAAGATGCGGGGAGAATCACAGATGTGTTCCTACTACCTCACACTTGATCCACAAAACTTAAAACTAGAGCAAATCCAAAGCTGCCTGGCTCATCTCTGATATGTCACATGAGCAAATCATTGGCAATCATATTTGCACATGAGCATCTCTAAGATTCTCCAGGCAGTATGTACTTGCTACATTTTGCCTTTGTGAATAAGGTATAAGAGAGCAGGAGCAAATCTGAGATGCCCAGAGGACCGCCTGATTAGACCAATGTAAATCTTTGTGAATTGAGCCCTATGAGTTTTCCTTGATGCACAACTTAACATGATCGCTCAAGTTACCTCAGTGGTAAGCTTTGTTAGTTACTATATTTGTTTAAACAAATACATTCTTATCTCCAGAGCAGCATTTAAACACCATAGTTTGAGTAATAGTTTGCTCAAAACTACAGCAACTCTTGTTATATGGGAGTCCAAAAAAATGTATACATCAAATGCAAGTGGTTCCATTGCAGTCCATTCACGCAAAAATCATAATTCAAGGTCAGTGTTTAATTCATCCGCTTTGCCACCAAAATGCTCACAAATATTTTGCCCATTGATTTACAGTTATCAACCTTGAGTCCTCTTCAGTTGAATTACTCACAGTTCCTCATGTTAATCTTAATTACACAGGAAACAAAGGTTTGGCTATCCTGGGGGCTAAGGTTGTGAACCACCTTCATATTTAACTGATGATAGATCATAGCTTGGTGACCTTAGAAAATCTATTGAATACCCTTCTTTTTCACCAATATCCAGCCAAATGATTACCTACTAGCTCCCCAGGTTTTTGGTAATCAGCTATGTTGTATCAAGTCAAACACCAGCACTTTAAGGCCCTAGGGATGTTAGTGCTTTATAATTCGGGAAATAAAATAAAATCAGTGTGAGGGCAGGATATTGCCAACACCATGAAGAAAAGACAATGGCCCTCATTACGACCGTGGCGGAAAGGGGTCTACGCCAGCGTAATGCATGGCGCACCTTTCCGCCAGACTACGAGTTCCCGTAGCGCCATGGCGATTTCTACGCCTGCTTTTTGCAGGCGGAGAAATCCATGGCGCTACGGGACTTGTTGTTAATTACGCCACCGTAATTTACGGTAGCGTAATTAACGCCTTCCCCACTCCCATTATACCCTAAGGGGCAAAAATGGGAATGGGGAAGGGTAAATGGGGATTGGGGATTTACCGCCCCGCCAAGGTCGGAATGGGGCGGTAAGTCCGCCAACCCCCATGGCGGAGTTGGCAGCTTAGCGCCATGGTCCATGGTGCAAATTGCACCATGGATCTCCGCCACGGTCGTAATGAGGGCCAATGGGCCTCATTACGAGTCACCCGGTATGGAAATAACGGTGGTGGTAAACCTGCCGCCACCGTTGTTTCCATAGCGGGTGATCTCGAGTCCTGCAGATGGAGGTCTCATTCCCGCCAGGTCGAACCTGGCAGGTTTAACACCACCCGCCTGCAGGCGGACGTGGAAACACCGGCACCATCACGAGATGGTGCCGGTGTTTCCACTTCCCCGTTCCCATTGAGTCCTGCTGGACTCAATGGGAATGGGGATTTACCGAATTCTGAATTCCGCCTCCGGAATTCCCGGGTCACTGGGGTCGTAATGCCCCGGTAATTCTGTGAATCACAGAGGTGGAATGGTAATACGAGTCCGGCGGTAACCTGCCGGAATTTAAGGTACGGTTTCCGCCGGACTCATAATGAGGCCCAATATCTATCCCTTACAAGTGTTTCTCTACCAAGAATGCACATGTATTAATTTGTTGGCAGTTTCTTTGATCATTTAAGCATGCAAAGAGCAAACATTTAACACCTGGCATCTAACATCTAATTCTCATTTCTACAAGTGCTAACACAGTTAGACATTCTAGTTTAAAGCTGGAGTACAAGATTAGAAAGGGCTTGAACTTTTACTAAGAGAGGATTAGATGTTTTCGTTAGAAACCAGATGCAAAATGGTTTACCGGATTTGATCTTCTTATACATTTGATCTTATAGAAAGTACTCTCTTTCAGCTGCCCCATCTGATTTAAGCAGCTTCAAAGGGGTTCCCAGAAATTGCTATAGCAAAAATAGGCATACTGTAAAATTTAAGAAGAACCAGACTAGTACATGTGGAAACGGGGACCATCATTAGTGTTTAAAGTGTTTTTAGTGTTTAAAGTGTTTACTTACTGCAAACTGTATTTAGGTGAGAGATGCCATACTCCAGAACCTGTCTGCTTACCTTCCTGAGACAATGTTTTAGCCTTACATACAGTTGTTGCCTGTGCATAGGTAAACACGGGAAGTGAGGCAAATTTCCTGGGTAGTGCTGTGGCATGTGTGACTTGGCTCAAACAACCTATTCTACTTTCACATTTCAGGTGCAAAGGTTTTTTCAAACCTTTTCATACCCACCATTACCTGGCTGGTGTTTGCTAACCATGCCCCAATGCTCCAACCACAGGGCTGCAAGACAATATTGTGCTGATGACCCCTAATAAGGGAAAGAGATCTCTAGCCTTGAAAACTGTCTTTAGTTGGAGAAGATATGTATAAAATAGCACAACCCTGGAATACAAAGACACATTCTGGAGTTAAAGGCCTGCAGTTAGTTTAACTTGCATACCAACTATGCTTTGATCCAGTGATGGATACTGGGCAGCACTCTGGCATGTGTGACTGCTCCCAAATGGCGTATTCTGCTTCCCCTTTATGAATAACACATTTGCTTTACTGTCCATTAAGACTTGAATAATCATGTTCAGATATGAATGAATTAGAAGGTGATCAGGGTGCCTTCGTTTCAGACCCCCTTTTAAATAGGTAGTGGTTCTGTGAGGGTGCTATTTGGTCTCCCACAACTATCTAACAATCAAAGGTCAATGCTGCAGAACACCATTGGTTATGCCTATAATATCATACAGAGGTTTTGTAGATTGTCAACATTGTATTGTTTTGTAGTTGCCATTTATATAGCACCTTTTACCATTACTATAGTGTCAATGCACTAGTGGTGGGAACGTGCTCGGGGACCGAAGTCTAGACTGTTGGAGATCACCAAGTAGGATTAAAATGCATGTGTGTGCATTTGGCCTTTGTAAGGCATGGGAGGGCTGGCCGGGCTCTGATAAAAAAAAGCATCCCACGAGTTCGGAAATGTGGATGGTGATGAGAGAGAGGTCAGGAGAAAGTGTGAGAGCAAGAGACTCATTATGTGTCCTGATGGCACACATTTGTTGTAGGCCTTCACTGCATACTTATGGCAGAGGTGTAGAGGCATAGTCTGGTGTAAGTAGGCAGAACCATTATGTCGTTGCTGTATTCTGATGTGTGCGGGTAGCCATGACTGCGGCCAGTGTCCATCAGAGTGGTGCGTTTATACATACCAAGAAACTCAGATAGAGATTTGTTGTAGATGCACCTGTTTGTCCAGGTAGTGTCATCCTCTGTCAATTCTTGCGGCTGCGATAAATAGTTAGCGACTTAGGCTAGCCATCACAAATTACCACTAGTACCAAGTGGGGAGCAGAGGGAATTTTTACTGACAGATCTTAAGTGCAGAAGGGGCAATCTGAATACATCTTCTAGGTGCGAATAAACAATCTGTCCTCAAAGGACTTCAAGGCGCAATGGCTCCCTATAATTTACAGATTGCTGGGGACAGGACATCATCATAAACATCTGCGTAAATTGACAGGCTAACGAGAGACTGCATCACCATTCCTACTGTCTCTGAGAATCCATCTTGGTGCAACACCCTTCCAACCACCAACAATCAATCCATTTGCGTCACCTTTCCTACTCCCAAAATCCATCTAAGTGCAACTAATTTCCTAACCTCAAAAATCCAACCCAGTGCATCACATTTCCTACCCCCAAAATCCTTCTGAGTGCAACACAATGCCTAATGTCAAAATCCATCCCAGTGTATCACATTTCCTGTCCCCAAAATCCACCTGAGTGCAACAAATTTCTTACCCCCAAAAATCCATTCAAGTGTGTCACATTTCCTAACCTAAAAAATCTATTTAGGTGTGTCACATTTCCTACCCCCAAAAATCATCTAAATCCAAAAACATTTCCTACCCCCAGCAATCCCTCTAAGTGCATCACATTTCCTACCCCCAAAAGCTAACTGAGTGCACAAACATTTCCTTCCCCTTATTGATAGTGCAATGATAAACTGGTTACACAATTAGGCTAGATGGAGGTGGGCATATGATATCAGGTAATAAGAGTTGTGGATTTTTAGTGGAGTACAGTATGGCTGTACTCCCTGCCCAAACCACACTTACCTTATCAGTCGTTGTAGGTTGTCTGCGTCAGGTGTCCTAGGTGAACAGAGGCAAACACAGTAGAGGTGCTTAGGAGGGAGCTGCCCATTGATTCTGGCCATTAGCCAATGACGGCCCGGGCAAGGCTGTCCTGGGTCCTTCTGTTAAGAAGGTGGCTACCAAGGGGAGCAGCCAATCAGAGGGGAGGGGAGGATGCAAAGGGAGGGGTGGGAAACAGGTAAAGCAGCACCACAGGCGCAAGAAAAAAAAACAGAGTGGAAGGGGGCGGGAAATGAAAATAGAGGGGGCAAGAGGGGGCAAGGAACAGAGAGAAAGGGTATATGAAACAAAAATGGCGGGGCCAAAAGGGGGCAAATAACAGAGAGAAAAGGTAAATGAAACAAAAATGGAGGGGCCAAGAGGGGGAAAAGAACAGAGAGAAAAGGGCAGAAAAACAAAAATGGAGGACCAAAAGGGGGACACGTACCTCGACCCTGATCCGAATGGAGCAGCAGGACCTGCTTTCACAGGCCTGCTGCAGCTCTAAACACCGTCCATGTCTAATGACTCACAATTTCAATCATTTCCATGACTTCAAATAGTTTGCAATCTTCCATATCATAGGGGCTATAGTATCCCTCTTGGGAGCAATCCTGCAAGTACTTCCCTTTAGGTACTCTGGTAAGTCTGACATGGGAGATGGACAAGAGGTCATGTTTTTAATTTGGTATGTTTTATTAAAGGAAATAAGGCCTCTTCTATCCCTACTTCTCAGTAGGTTGTTTCCCTATTCTACTGAAGAAAGAAATAACAAAACAGTGCTCGTCAGGATGTCTTACAATACCAAAAACTGTCCTCTCTCTAATCTTAGCCTACCGTAGAATCTTCCCCTACCAATAATATTGAACTCTAACATAAAAGTACTCTAGTCAAAGACCTCTCCCTACTTCGGGCCATGGTGGCTGGTTTCTGACACCCACCCAAAGATATCTTGCTTCTCCATCAGGCCACATGCCTGGTTATATAATTCCAAGTCTTTTTGTGATTTCCTCTTTTCATGGGTGCTGCTTGGTCTCGGTTTACACCCGAATGTCCTTATTTTTTTCTCTAGGCAATTCACCTGGTTAGGCGATTCCCATTCAATGATTGTCCTAAGTCTCTATATGTGTTCTCCCTATCATGGATGACAGGCGTTATCTGATGGGTTTACTTGAAGTAAAAAGCCTTTCACCCTTGCTTGGGATTTTGCTGAGTTCATCCAAGTGTGGGCTGTTTGGCTTCTTGGCACTTCTCAGGCTATCGACTTTCTCACCCCTTTGTGGGGTTTCTTGGATCTCAGCCTGGGTTGGACTGTGCAGCTTCTCTGCCCTTTTGAGTTTATAAGCTTTCTCGTCCCTTCATGGGGTTTCTCAGATCTTGGGCTCTTCAGCTTCTTGGCCATTCTGGCCATTTTGGCTTTCTCAGATCTCAGCCCCACCTGGGCTCTTTGACTTCTCTGCCCTTCTTGGCTGATTGACTTTCTCACCCCTTCATCGAGTATCTCTTGGTTTTTCAGCCCTCTTCCTACTTCTTGATTCATGCCACGTACCTATTCCATGGCGGCAAGGCTCTTTGGGGGAGGTGGCCTCACAGACCGAAGAGGAACTGCAACTCGAGCTTCTCTCTGGTCCTGTGTCGGGTCTTCGGCATCAGTTCCTACTATTGGTGCCCAACAGGACTTCAGCGTCAGTTGTGTAAGGCACTGCTCAGCCGCTGCTGGTGTGGCCGCATCTAATTTCTTCTCTGCAGCTCTAAGCTCCTAGGGCTCTCCGCCTTTCTGGAGGTTTCAGCATTGCGCTAGTTTCTGTGTTCCTATGCCATTTGTGTGGTGCTACCCTCAGGCTCCTCCTCAAAGGGAGTTGTTTCCTCTGCTGCACATCTACACAGGCTTGCGTCTCTAGCTGTCTGGCTGGTCTTTCCGCTCTGTGTCGGTCTCATAGGACCTTTATTTTCCTCGCTGGAACAAGATGGAAAAGTCCATTGCTTCCATGTTTCATGCAAATGTGGTACTCATAACAGCTCAGAAACCACACCAGCTTTTAAAGGGCCCAGTACAATATTGTCCTGATTAATTCCTATATAGCCAACAAACGTTTAGACTTGGTACATGAAGGAGGATGATTAAAAACCCTGCTTGGGGTTTCCATGTACCACAATGGGGGTCACCCCCAGTGGGATTCCAATCACCCTGTCCTCTAGGGGGTGTTAAGCATAGTAGGTTCACCTCCCTAGTCCCAAAGGGAGTGGCTCCCCCTTGGGGAGAGGGGATGAATTCCCTGGATTCATCACAGTACACAGAGTGTGTTTACCTCCTAGCAAGAGAAATCTCAATGATCCTATCAATCAGTTTTGTCACGACACAAGATACCTTTCTTTTTTTGTACTGAATCGGATGGTTGAACACACTGTGAACAGCATTAAAGATCAGCCCAAAGCACAACACAAGTTGAATTGCAGCTTCAGCAAGTGTAGGTAACCACCCCTCCTCTCCCCACATGAGTGATTCTGGTCAATTGTATTATCCCTCTACCTAGGCCTATTCTAACTGGTCAAGCCTTTTGATATTTGAACTGGCGGTCTGACTATTCCATCATGGACTGGACCATAGCTGGCTGATAACTATTTATGTTTTACTGCTTTTGAATCACACCCTGATACATACATAATTTGCCTGGTCACCACTCCCTGAGCCCAGGAACACAAGATTCTCTAGCTTGCCTTTATAACAGTCGTAGCTTTCCTTCAGCAGGGGGTACACTGGGTCTAGCTTCCGCCTTCTCTGGCACTGGCTTTCAAAAAAGGGATTACTCGTGAGGCATCAGCACTGCCTCCTCTTTTACTGGCTGCAGCACTGCCCTGTCCTCAATCTCCTCTCATGCTGCACTCTCTGGTCTTCATTCCCCCTTAGGAATGCCCTCCTATCTCCAAACACAACGTCCTCCAAGTGTGGAGGTTCATGCTCCCTTTTTTATGTGCCTAAATTGGGAGATTGCCTTTGACTGTTTTCCAGTTGGTTGCTCTATTTCCCTGATTGTTTTGCTATTCATTATTGGTCCTTTCAATTCAGGTCCACCTCCTCCTCATGTGTTCCTGCTTCCCTCAGGACCTTTCTCATATTTTGTTTACCTCATATTAATGCTACTCTCCTTTGCATAACGGATCTGTGAGCCATAGGCTGAAGGCTTAGGAATGAGTTACACCATTTTGAATCCAGGCAGATTTAAGATGGACTTGGGACAGCTCTTGCAGCCTTCCCACAGTGTTTCAGATTTGAGTATGAAGTATGGTATGTGGTCACGAGCCAGGAAATGCCTTTGCAGTCAGCTTCCCTTCCTGAGTCTGTGGGCCTCATTACACGGTAGGCGGTAAGGGTTTACCGATACCGGTATTTTACCGGTACCGGTAAATCCTTACCGCCTTACTACGAGGTCTGCGGGTTGGAGAATTTAACGCCTGCTTTTTGCAGGCGTTAAAAAACAACCGGCAAAGGGACCAGGGAGCTAATTACGGTACCACAATTTGCCGTGCCGTAATTAGCACCTTCCCCATTCCCATTATGCCCTATGGGGCAAAAATGGGAATGGGGAAGGGCAATGGGGGAAGGGGGAATTACCACCCCACCAACCTTGGAATAGGGCGGTAATTCCCCTTTCCACCAAGGCGGTGCCGGTATTTTACCGGCATGGACCAAGGTGCTAATAGCACCTTGGTCCACCGCCGTCCGTGTAATGAGGCACTGTGTCTTTGTTCAGTAGAAGCACTGCCAATCGGCTTGCAGGACCCTCACTCTAAATTTGTGGCAATGCTATATACAGAGATGGTCTTCTGTTTTGCCCCATTAGCCACCAATCACTCCTACATCTGTCTGACAGTTGTGTCTAAACATGGGTTTCATGTAAATGGAGGTGCTTATTGCTTTCACAGGCAACTTCATCCCCCTTATTTGAGTCTCGCTTGGAAGGGATACCTTGTTGCCTCCTGCTGGGAAGGGATACCTCATTGCCTCCTACCTGGGTCATGTACCTTTCCATGACCGCCTGAAACCTGGGCATTCGCCACAAAAGTTGGGAAGGCTCTGAAGGATCCGCCCTATATAATTATCAATGGTTACATAATTGAGCGGATGCCTTTACCTGCCCCCAGAGCTCCCTAGAAGCAAACTGACCTCATGATATAACGTATCCTCTTTAAAGACTCCCAAAAGCAAGTGATGCTTGGAACATTTTCCTGCACCCTAATCTGGGCTCTGTGTCATCCTGTGATCCAGCACTCATGTTTCTTCCAGTGGACATTCAGTGATGCTTCATCATTCTTTCCAAAATTCCTTGTTCGGTGCAGGTGCATGGTGACTGAAACTCAAACTATGCAATCACTTTTAGATCTTCCGGAATCTGAAGAATCCTGACCTTTCCCAACTTTGTGTTCAGTTCACAAGTCATTCTTTGCTCCATCCAAATCTTGGCCACACCCCTGCAATCCTCTCCATTCTGCCCACCACCTAGTGTTGGATCACCAGTGACAGAATGTCATTTGCAAGTGTTACCTTCCTGTGATTTTTGGATGTTTGTGAAGGAGTAAAGGTGGTTTCGCTGCGGGAAAGCCACCTCTGCTCAACAGACGCGCTACACGCACATGCTCTTAGACTAAAAAGCAGTGTTAGTGCTTGCACCTGAGATGGCTTCCGCCTGAGTGAGTGTGTAATATTATCTTTAACATCCACACAGTGGATACATTTGTACTTCTACTGTGCACAGTCCACAGACACGCCCGTAGTTGCAAGCTGAATGGACCACTCTTCTGATACAAAAGTTGCATCCAACTTCAATCTGCACATCAAACACTTTGCAGGTGTTTTTGATGTTAACACATTTTAAAAACCCACGGGCACTGTGGTTGTGGATTAGCATCGTATAGGTGCTTTTTGGCACCTTTGACCCCATCGCTACTAAGTGGTAGCATTTAAGGAAAGTATGATTCGAGACAGAAAAGTCCCTTGAGGCATAAATCTGGCAGTAATGGGGTTTTATTTCAAGCCCTCCAACCCCATGCTAAAAGGTGCTGTTATTTCCAATGTTTTCCCAAATCTGGTAGCATTGTCTTAGCACCATATACATTAGATGCAAGGTGTGAAAATAGGGAATATTGTGGTTTGAAGAGAAATAAAGTTGAAGCCAATTCTTATTTTACTAATGTTAAATTACCAAACGTGCTTCACTCTCATTGCTTCTTCAGTGGAAAACAACATATGTTAATAATGCTTTCCCCTTCTGAAGTGATAGCATGTGGTTTCTTCTGTACTCAGTCACCATTTTTATTGCCTCAAGTATGACTTTTCCCACCTCAACAGATGTGGTGAGGCTGTGTCCTAAAGGCTGGACTGAAACCATAAGATCTCAGAGGGCTTGATTAGGCAAGGGAAGATAATTGCAAGCAGAGACACTTTGTTTCCCAGGAAGCAGGACATGTTTGGAATTAATGCAGCATGGGAGCTCTCTAGCTAAGAAAAGATAATTTCACCTTTTTTATTTCTCTTCCTGTTTTGGCTCGACCATGCAGTGGCTCCTCTGGGAGTTTAGGCCAATGTGAAATGTAGCAAAAGTGCGAGGACACATCTCTAGGAATGTGTCCACATTGAACTTCATCATAAGCTCCTGATCCCCTTCTGGAATCTTTGCCTATTGTTGGAGATATTGACAATTCAAATTTCCCTATCATAGGGGAGAAGGTAGCCGATCAAGGAGGCAAATAAGCCATAACCTTAATGCCCTGGAGGAATAGAAAGAACACAGCTTGAAGAAAGCTGGAGCCTGCCTAAACTCAGGTCCCTTTGCCCCAGACCCTTAATTGGAGACATTCTACCTCTAGGAAACTCATCATACTTCCCATTTTATGAATTGAGTCTGTTTGAGACGTTGAGCTATGTCAGAATCTCTGTTTAAGCGACCTGACGCTTCCCATAACCAACTGCCTTTTTCCTCCTAAGCCCCACTGTGCTTGTTGAGCTCGCTCAGAGAGCCATCCAAGATATCCTGTTTGAAACATGCTCACTGATCGAGCCCCTCCAAGACTTTTGCTTGCTATATCATGACACCTGGACCGAATAGTCTGCTTCATCTACATAGAAAAGTGCCAAGAAGACTTGCTTGACATTGTCAAGTATTTTAGATAGACTAAGGATTGTGCAGGCATACTAGGTATTCTAACCCTCTTGCCTTTATCTTGGGGCATAGAGCTTGGTAAGGTCCCCTTTTCTTACGTTACCCAAGACATTTAAAAGTAATCAATACATGCTTTTAACTTTTTCATTATTTTACCAATTTTCCCATCTGCAGAAATTCCCAGTGGCTATCTATTTAAGATAGTTAATCAGCCTGCATTACCTGTGTATTTCCTTTGGGGATGAGGGGTTGCTGGTGCTTTTGATTGCTGTATGTGTTTGAGTAAAACATATACAGAGGTCTGCTACTTGCAGCTCTCGCAATGTTTTGGACTATGAGTCCCATTATCCTTCAACCTCATCTGTGCTCAAGAAGGCTGATGGGAGTTCTGTTTGGATGCTTTCTTTTTCTTGAGGAGTATTTCACTGGGCATAGGCCTCCACATTGGTGTGTGTGGAACAGTATGTATTATTTGTAAATAGATACACTGATAAAGCAGGGGTGTGCTCTATTTTCACAAAGTAGGACTGAGATGTTGAAATTATGCAAGCACTTCTTGCCTTAGATGTTTACTTTCTTGGGGGATTATGCATGTGCGGATTTCTCAAAATGTTCAGTGCCGGATGAATGGGACGTGAGACTTGTAGTGCTTCGTTAGTAATGGTCCCACAATGCAAATAGATCAACAGGAATGGACGTGCTACCCATACCTGATGTGGGCAACCTTGAGGGCTCTAAAAATGTCATTCATATGTGATTGCTTTAGGAATAAAATGGAGCTACATTTTATTCTAAAATAAACATTAAGCATATTTTCTTTGGCTTTAGAGAAAATACCTACTTTATGTGTTCTTTTTATAGTAAATGTCATGTTTAAATGTGTGCAATTTTACAACCTGTGTCACAATCAGGAAACAACATAATATATGCATTCATGGTGATTGGTTGCCATATTTTGGGGGGATATTTGGTATGGGGTTTGGGTCCATTTGGTCTATAAATGAGTTTTCATTTCTGAAAACTCTGTAAGTAACCATGCTGTATTGCTAAGGAGCCAAAGATGGTAGGTAACAAATACAAGTTAATTTGAAGATCTGTGTTATATTTGACACAAGTAAACAGAAACGGAGGTGTTGTATAGCAAGCTCTCTCTTTATTTTTTAGATTTATTGATTTGTATAGATGACTTAACAATCCAAACTAAAACCTGCCATAAAGAGCCTGAAGCCAATTCAACACTATTGGCCACTATTTGTCACAAGAAGATTGTTACTCTAAACATACAGTTAGGTGAATTTATACACGCTAGGACGAACTGCAGCAGGCAAGATGATTTCTCTAGAGAATGTGACATTTTGAAAAATTGATTTCTAGATAGGGGTTAGTTAGTCAGAGTATAATTTAGTAAGAGCAATGAGGGATGAAAGAATGAAGACATGTAGCAAATTAATTACACCAAAGAATAAAATAAACTTAATTGGTAAAAAGGTTCTCTTTACAGCAACATGTAGCACTAATAGCTCTGTGATTTACAATATCTTGGGGAAATATTGGGATAACTTAATACGACAAAAGGACATCAAAACATATTTGGATAACAAACCAAGCATTGTTTTTAAAAAGACAAGGGTCTTGCAAAATGTATTAAGCCCAAGTCATTTGGCAAGGAATGTTAGAGAGGAACCTGATTCATGGTTAGGACAAGCTTTTACATTTTCTTTTAAATGTGGGCATTGCAAAATGTGTGAACACTCTCTCAATAGGACAGCACAAAATATGGATATGAGTGGAAAAACATACACTATCAAACAACATATCAATTGTAATACTAAATTAATGATGTATGCAATTAGATATATTTGCTTAAAAGTATAATTAGGGAATACAAAAAGATCACTGAAGACCAGGATCTATGAACACTTACGACAGATCAAAATAAGAGATCAAAAACGTCTAGTAGCCCATCACTGGTCCAATGAAGACAAATAAATTAATACCAATTATTTGACATGTTCTGGAATAAAAAATATTGTGCCTGGAAAATGGGTGAGGAGATGTGGAAAATATGAAGAACGAAGCAAACATGGTTTTGTTTTTCCATACAGTCATTAGGGGACTGAACCAAAACAGTATATAGTTTTTTGTAAATGTCATAGGCTTAATAATACTTAAAAAAGAAATGTGTAACCACATTTGTTTGATCTATGATTAAAGTATTTTTTTTAGCAATTTTTAAAAATATGCATACAGATTACTTGTAAAGTGTATGGTTATACTTAATTATCATGTTCTGGATTTTGTTCTATTAATGATATCCCTGAAAAGAAAATATTGTCTTAATCAAAGAACCAATAGATGTTCTTCTTTTGCCTCTCTATTTATCTGTTTCTCCACAACAGGGTAATGGTCCTGTTTCTACTGCTTTCTAAAATGTTACGTGAATTTCAGATGAATATTCAACTATAAGGCATCAATTTAACAATAGTGATTAGGGCAGGCAGCATCCTGATTTATTACCATTTATAATCAAGATAATTTGCCTACTATCTATCACTGTTGCCATGGGTTGTGGTTATTAATAATAATTTGTCCCGTACAAAGGCAAAAATCCTGTTTTTATGACTACGTACAAGAATTGCGCCTTGCAATATGCTGATAACCAGCGAAGACAACAGTCCTGTTTCTATGACCATGCACATGGATATTTAAACAACAAAATGGCACCCGTAACTTTCAATACATCGATAACATGTGGAATTTTCTCTTTCTCTTTATCTTTATGTTATGGCTAGTTTTTGCCTCAGGCCTAAGGAGAACATTTCACTTATATAATATAACTGGAAAAAAAGAATATCAAGATTATTAAACATCAGTAACAAGGCTAATAAGGTTAGTCATTTTCAATATTATATGATAATCGTATCTAATTTGTCAATGCCTGATAAAAAATAAACGATGTGTACGGTCAGAATTACTATATATATGATTGGAGAACTAACACTGAAGTAAGTCATTTTAATAATAGAAATTACATTTGATTATAACTTGTAAACAGTTATTTGATCAAATACACCTTTAATGCAACTTATTTTTCTCTCTTCTTTCTGCTCTTTGTCTATGCTCTCTTTAACTCCACTAATTACAGACAAGAAAGCAATTGCTGTACTATACTGAAATTCATTGTTGATGTTACCAGCTCTTAATATGCTCAATGTAATGGTGATAAATATTACCATACATGAACGAAACAGGTGTAGGCTTGTACAGTTTCAGATGACTGTTATGTTTATTGGTTACTAAATGTAATTTTGCTATGCTCTCACTTTGTCAAATGTAAGAAATATGTTTGACTAATGTTAAAAATTAATTAGAATAGAGGAGAATGTGAACTCAATTATATCATTTTTTGGGGAGCTTACAGTGTCTATCATATATTCAATCAACAGGGTTCAACTATACAAATTGATTTTCTTTTTAGATGAATTAAAAATTGTATACACAGACAAAATTGATGTAAATCATTCTTTTATTTTTTGAGTGGTTTTGGTTTTACCACGAAAACCTTTTGCACTACTCAATAAATTAAATTACATGAATACATAAAATGAGAATATCAATAAGATCATTATTACAATTCTCACATTAAAATGCTTGATGAAACATACATTGTACTATCATTATTGTGTTTATTTATTTTTTATGACCGCACAGGATTGTTTATAGTACATCAAGGTATATATCTACAACATTCTTCAATATTTTCAGTTATATTTAATAAACAAAATATGCACTAAAGCACACAATATCCCATAATATATAAGCACCTGTGCTATAAGGCCTCTTTATTTTTGTGTGTCTATTCTCCCGTGCCCAGCGTTTTAATAACATGCTGCTGCAGTTCCTGTTTCTTTGTCCTTTTCCCTAAGTCAGACCTTGCTCACATAAATATGTGAGTACAGTGGAAAAGCCAGAAGGAGGCAAGGTATCGGCCCAGTTTACAAAAATATGTCTGCAATGAAATTTATGCTGGAGTCCACTACATGAGCTGGGCAGTGCCATGCATGCCCCGTGAGATGCAGCAGAATGGTTGCAAGGTGACCAAATTCAGATCCCGGCTTGGACCGCAAGTGTGTTTTTACTTCTGCCACCAAACTGAATCCTGATGCCCCTGACAAGAAGGAAGACGTACCACTCCATAGAGTATGTTCCAAAAAAAAGTATGCATTGGGAATGTTGGCATATATATTGTGGGCACATGCATCATGATAATGTTGTAAAATGCTCCTGTGCACTGTTGGGTAACCAGGCATCTGTAAGATTTTTTCAAGTGTTGCTCTACTGAATTGAATGTAAATTAAGGGTTTTTTATACCATGTTTCTCAAAAACTGTGCACCATTTCAATCCGTTAGTTTAAAAACAATTCTCGGATGAACCACCCGAACAACCTTGTATAACTGACCTTGACTCTTTTAAAATGCCTCTCAGGAACCCAATTTGCTTCATTGCACTAAAAGCTGCCTTTGCATTGGTGAGTGTTGGAAGTGGCTGCCAATAAAGGCGGTGTGGCTGAACACTTAACCCATTAGTGGGTCCTTTCCTTGGATCAGTCGGAACAGCTTGAAGAAACTGTTAAGTGATCTACGGTTTATAGATCATGGAGCGATAGAACAGTGGGGCCTGTGAGCAGTTGCTGAGTGGATAATCAGTTCTAGTCTTTTAACCTGCCCCTAATTAAAGCTTTTGTGTTGCCATTTTATCCTTGTCTGGTTTAAGACATCCATCTGTTAAATCACTATTTTTGAGTATCTGAGAGGACAGTGGTTTCCTGGGATTTGGGAACGATTAAATATTCATAGGAACTAAATTAAAAGTTCTTGGGTCCCGATATATGACAGGGCAACTATTTGCTAACATTTGAATTCCATTACCCATTGCCGAATTAGCCTAGAAATACATATATATATATATATATATCAGGGCCTGCGGTAGCGGCCCTGTAGTTATGGTTAAGTTGCTCAAACCATAGGAAGAGCAATTTTTGGGTGGCTTATAACTTTTCGCTGCCCATGGAAAGATCGGGAGTTGGTAAAACAGGAGTCTGTGCAGTTGACACCATTGCTGAAGTTGAAGCTTCATTTGCAGTTTGTAATATTGTTGCAATGGTAAATGAAAGTGCTGCAAGTGGTGCTGATGTCCGTCTATGCAAAGAATGGAACCCATGCATTTTTCTTTTATAATGTTTGCTCATTTTCCGATAGTGATTATCAACGTTATGCCAGTGGACTCACACTACATGAGTAATTGTAGTATATATTCCCAGTCTTTCAGATGGAACAATGGAATGCCCAAAGCGTAGAGCTTTGTTGCAGAATGTGCAAAGTACTTCCTCTGTGTCTTTTCTAGAACAGGGTTGTTTAATTATAAAGAAGCACCCACTGTCAGCAGTGATTTCCATCCCAGTTGCCTTCTTCCTTGGTGGCGATGGATTCAGAACCCATATGATAACGTCTTCACTGCTGGTACTCTCGTGGTCAGACATGTTGGAAATGTCGAACCGGGAAGAAATATATAAAACAATAAAAATTACAACATGAAAAAGACAATGGGCCTCATTAAGACTCAGGCGGTAAGGGTTTTACGGCGGCGTAAACAGCGCCGACCCTTACCGCCTGAGTACGAGGTCCCTTAGCGCCATGGCGGATGCTTTTAGCAGGTGTTAAAATCCATGGCGCTAAGGGACCATGGAGTTAATTACGCCACCGTAATTTACGGTGACGTAATTAACGCCTTCCCCACTCCCATTATGCCCTGTGGGGCAAAAATGGGAATGGGGAAGGGTAAATGGGGATTGGGGATTTACCGCCCCGCCAACCTCGGAATGGGGCGGTAAATCCGCCAACCACCATGGCGTAAACGTAGTTTACGCCATGGTGGTAAAGTCACGGCCCAGGCGGTAACTTACCGCCTGGGTCGTAATGAGGCCCAATGCCTCAAAACATAAAAAAGGAAATATTTGAAGTGCCGCATCTTACTGTTTTCATGCACAATGTTAGACATATTCAAATGTCCAACTGGTGACGAAAATATAAAATAACAAAAATGACAACTCAAAAAAGACAATGGGCCTCATTACGAGGTTGGAGGTAGCCATGGCGCTACTAGCGCCATGGCTGCCTCCAAACTCGTTCTGACTCCGTCCTGGTGAATGGAGCAATTACCGGTCTATTCCAAGGTTGGTGGGACCTGTAATTCCCCATTCACCAGGGCCCTTCCCCATTCCCATTGAGCCCCCGTAGAGCTCAATGGGAATGGGGAAGGCGCTAATAACAGTACCGCAAATTGCGGTATCGTTATTAGCTCCAGAGTCCTTTTGCGGGTCCCGTCCTTAAGGGAGGACCCGCAAAGGGAACTCGTAGTAGGGCGGTATGGGATTACCTGCACCGGTGCCCTTACTGGTGCCGGTAATCCCTTACCGCCTGCCTCGTAATGAGGCCCAATTTAACAAAAAATGAAGCCTCCCTTTGAACCTCTCTAGCATTTCTAATGACTCTTAAAATAGAGTGTGTCAATGCTGCAAATGTTTGAAAATTCTAGCTGTTGCTAGCAGGACCTTTAAAAGGTGCAGGTTGGTTATACATAACCACAGCTCACAGCTACAGTAAAAATAAAGACTGCAGCCCAGTATTGGCCAGACCATCTTGTCCAATTTCCGATACGCATCATCCACATCAATTCAAAAAGGCTGGCACCAAATGACTTATTATGATTAATGTCACCAAGTTTGGAGACAGAACATTTGAAGTCCCACGGCGTAGAGCTTTGTTTCAGAATGTGCAAAGTTCCTCCTCTGCCTCTTTCATGGAACAATGTTTTTTAACTTTAAAGAAGCACCAACTCTCAGCAATGCTATTCATGTGAGTTGCCTTCTTCCTGAGTAGCAATGAATCCAGAAACCATATTACAACATCATCACTACTAGTACTCTCATGATCGGACATGTTGGAAATGTCCAACCGAGAAGAAATATGTAAAACAATAAAATGACAACATTAAAAAGACAATGCCTCAAAACATAAAAAAGGAAATATTTGAAGGGCTATTTCTTACTGTTTTCTTGCATGATGTTAGACATATTCAAATTTCCAACTGGTGACGAAAATATAAAATAACAAAAACTACAACTCTTAAAAGACAATGGGCCTCATAAAGAGTCATCCGGTCCAGAAAGAACAGTGGTGGTAAATCCACCACCACCGTTCTTTCCGGACCTGCTGATTAAGAGTCCTGCAGGCGGGAGGTGTCACTGCCGCCAGGTCTGACCTGGCGGGTTTAACACCACCCGCCTGCAGGCAGACATGGAAACACCAGCACCATTACAACAACATACCAGTGTTTCCACTTCCCCTTTCCCATGGAGACTTACAGAATTCCGTCTCCGGAATTCCTGGGTCACCAGGGTCGTAATGACCTGGTAATTCCGGGTATCACAGAGGCGGAATGGTAATACGCCGGTTTTTCCGGCTCGGTTACCGCCAGACTTGTAATAAGACCCAATGTCATAAAAATGAAGCCTCCCTTTGAGCCTCTCTAGCATTTTTAATGACTCTTCAAATATAGTGTGCCAGTGCTACCAGTGTTTGAAAACTCTGGCTGTTGCTACCCCCACCTTTAATAGGTGGAGGTTGATTATGCACAACCAAAGCTCACAGCTACAGTAAATGTATTAGACCACATACAAGTCAAAAAAGACTGCAGCCTGGTATGGGCCAGACCATCTCGTCCAATTTCCAATACACATCATCAACATTATCGAAGCACACTGATACCAGATAATTCATCGTAATTTATCTTTGCAATTTTTGGACAGGACATTAAAAAAACCAAATCTTCATGTTTTCTAACACAATGGCCCTCATTACAAGTCAGGCGGTGGACCATGGTGCTATTAGCACCATGGTCCATGCCGGATTCCGCCATGGTGGATGACGGAATTACCGCCCCATTCCAAGGTGAGTGGGGCGGTAATTCCCCATTCACCATTTGCCCTTCCCCATTCCCATTTTTGCCCCATAGGGCATAATGGGGATGGGGAAGGTGCTAATTACGGCACCGTAAATTACGGTGCCGTAATTAGCACCAAGGTCGCTTAGCGCCTTGGACTTTAACGCCTGCAAAAAGCAGGCGTTAAAGTGTGAATCAGGCGTTAAGGGTTAACGGCGCTGACGGCGCCGTTAAACCCTTAACGCCTGACTTGTAATGAGGGCCAATGTGATTTTTACTGTCCATAATTTCTCTTACATTTTCAATATCCTTTTCAATGATTGTACTTCTTTTCCAACATTAATTAATAGTTAATTTAATTGTTTTAATTAATCTAGGATCAGTTTTGTGAGTAGTTGTTGTAGTGCTTCTTCTTTCATTCATTGTCTTACTACAATAACTTCTTCACCTGTTTGGAAATACTTTGAAACAATTGAAGATATAATACACTTTAAAAATAATTGTGTTGGTTGTATAAACAATTTATAGTAGACATACAATATATATGTGTTTGGTGACTAATATTTCTTTCATAAAATGTTATTGTTAGTCTCATTTTACATATACATATGGGAGACGTGTAGTTTTAGGAGATTGTGATATTTTTAGGGTACATTTATTCTTGGATTAGATATTTCAAACATGCAGCCCATTTTTTAAAGAGAGGATTTTTATTGTTCAGAACACTTAGGCATTACCAAAAGGAAAAAATGGAACAAGTAAAGTAGACACTCAACGGTTCATTGAGTATTGGTGGCATCGCACTGGTGAATCACCTAATCCACGTGCAGCCAATTTTCATACACATACACATGAGCCCCAAGTAGTCCTCATGCAATTTCCAATACACTTCATCCATATCATTTCAGGTCTTTGCCAATGTTCCGTACACGGCTTAGCTGCAAATCCACCCATCTTTTAAAACTGTCTAACTGTACGTACATACAATAGTCATATGACTTGGCCCTCACTTCACAAAATACATTGATTGAGGCTTTGCACAAACATTCAAGGTTGGGTCTATAATCTTTCTGAAAGCTTTTCTTCACATTCATCAAACGTCAAAAATGTTATAAGCCATCTAAAAATGTTAAAAGCCCCCTCTAATTTGGCACGCTCTTCACAAAATCCCATTGAGCCCTGATCATTTAATTATTTGTAGTGCTCATGCTATTTCCAATATACATCATCCACATCATTTCACGAAACTTGCACCACATAATTGATCATCATTAATATTCCCACGCTTTAAAACAGAACATATTTTTTGCAACACATACTTATGTCTGTTGTTTTCAGCAGTGCATCCCGGGGATGGAAATCATCACTCAATTGCCTATGCCATAAGGCTCCACCATGACCCTAGCCGAACCAAACAACCCCTATTATTCACTGCAGATACCCTGCATTCTAGTTCAGTGTCCACTGTACCATAATAATGTAACCAATGGCCACTGCTCATGGCTTATAACCATGACAAGTCTCCAAATCCATGGAGCATAGGCATCAACTATGGCGCATTCCCCAATAAGCAAATCAGAGTACACATTTGCGTTTGCCGAGGGTCAGGCCCACTAACCAGGACACCAACTTACGTTCTTACACTTTGAAAAAGTAAAGCACAACACATGTTTCCAAAAACATTCCTGCAGGTCCTTGCTAATGCTCTGTTCATTGCACAAATCTCTTGTAATCTAGTCCACCAATTCAGGCTGTAACCACAAGCTAAATATATTTCCCCATTCAAACCTACCGCTTCGGCCATGCTGCGTGCCACAATAAGCAAATTACAGTACACATTTCTCCTTGCTAACACACACACCCATTGCCCAGTCACCAGAGATATATCACTGTTTTGTATACTTACTATTTATACTATTTAAAAAACACAGGACATATTTGCAAAACCATGCTTTCCAGTTCTTGCTGACCCCCCTCGTACATATTTGCTGCAATCCCATCCAGCACTTCAACCTGTACCCAAGAGCCAATTTCTTTTCCCTTTCAAACCTTTCCCAATTTCAAAATACCTTGTGCACATGGCCACTTCAACCACAATGGTCGTCCCTAGTCCAGATTGTCCAGGTCATGACCTTATACAATGACCCAGACAATCTGGCCACTGCCCATGGCCAGAGGTTATGCCTCAATCACCACAGATATATCACTATTTTTTGTTCCTACATTATGCCACTAGTCAAAAAATAATCATGCTTTCAGGTCCTTGCCAATACCACTTACATGACTTTTTCTGGAAATCTGTTTTATTTGTTCAAAGCTATCAACATGTACTTCCATAAGACAGTCAGTTGACTTAGCCCCCACTTCACAAAATCCATTCAGGCTTTGCACAAACACACAAACACTCAACATTTCTACTGCTCTGTGATGAATCTTTTATTTTGAAAACAACAAGCATACTTCATGATCGTATTTCATGCACCTCACTAAAATTCTATTTCTTTCCTAATAAACAACTTTCAATAATTATTCCAATCCATTTTCTGCATATACAGCAGCAGTACTTCAGTGTTAACAAATACAGTAATAAACAAACAAAAACACAGAGCCCAATTATGAACATATTATCAAATCAAACTTTCAACACAACAATCACCAACAACTGATTAATGCCAATAATATTTTATCACAGGTAACATGAACTACACAGTATGAGTTCTGCAGTGAAAATGAGAAAATTTGTTTCATACTTTCCAAAATCAAAACCACTCAGAGGACTATATTATAAAAAACTAATAAAATGGCTGACATTTTCACTGCAACCTATCACAATGAAGTACACATTAACAAATGTAACACTACCCACTTAGAAACACCAAAACACATACAAACCCTGCTCAGCATCAAACGTAGCTGCGATATTGAACGTGACTACAAAGCTCACTTGAAGCCGCGGGTACACATATATTTTTCTGAAAGCCCCAAATCAAACTAAATTGGTCTTGAAACCTTCAAATGAAATAAGTGAACAACCAATTACATGGAATAACATGCACAAATAAACAGCTGTGCTGTATCATCCACATAAAAGTATTGCACAGAAATGGTATATTTATAGATGTGCCTTTAAATATACCCGTGGCTCCAGCTGCAACACATGAAACACAGAGTAGTATTGACGCACCTGTGCTCATGCATTTTTATAGACGCAGCTATACAAGAGCCCCTCTTACACGTCTGTTGATAGCCGCGGCTACTCACAAAAACTTTCAATTAAAAAATGCATTTCCACTACACCAAACTCCCACAACTGTCCCCAACATTCCTACCAGCCCCCTCCACTCCTCATAATCCTCATCCACTCCCCTAGTCTCTTATAATCCCCCAAAACATTCAATGATTATAACATGTCACCCCAACCAAAGTATCGGATACCCGCGACTACCACACATCCACAAACACACAATGTGTCACTTGCTCTAATGTAGCCGTGGCTGCAATGGGGGAGGTGTCCACCTGCGACTAGCAATGCTGCATGTTGGGCTGCTGTTCATTAGCCTCAAATACTAACAATAGCACCATCCACCAATTACAAAATACAACACACACACATCATACATACCCTACTCATACAAACTACTAGAAATTCAAAGAAGGAATAATTTTCCTGGAAATAGACAAATACTGCAGATATCATGACTGCTTTCAAAACGGTGTGGCTGATTGGAGACAGTTGGCTGTTTGGTCCACGTTTTAACAAAATTGTCAAGTCTGAGAAGTATAGGGCACCCAGACGTCATACTAATTCATTGCAGAGGCAATGATTTGGGGAATGTACAAGGGGTGTCCCCTACTTTAATGATGAAACAAGACATGGAAAAACTAATGGAACTATTTCCTCACACCATCTCCATCTTTCCCATTCTAACTCAGAGGCAAAAATGGAGATGGACCACCAGATTTTATGGTAAAATTGAGAAATCCTAGAGAAATGTTATTAAAGCAGTTTCCGGATTCATAAGAGACCACAACCAATTATGGATTTCAAACAACAACATACAGTTCTAGATGGCCAATTTATAGGCATGACGGAGTACACCTAACTGATGAGGAAATGCAGTGTTCCTTGATAACTTCAGAACAGTACTTCCGATCTACTAAGATGCTACAATCAGTGTTCCCCCAAACAGTCCTCTTAAGGACTCCTTATCATATATAAATACACAAATACAAAAGAATTATAACACAAAACATTTTATATTATAGCACAGCTACAATTCAATGACTTTTATCATAGCTGCGGTTACAAAAATGTAGTTGAGAAGGGAAGTAACTTTAACTTTTATACTACTATACAACGTGAATAATCAGTACAGAACAACAATGCGCTTGTACTTATATGAAATAACTGAAGAATAATACAAATATGTAAAAATAAACTAGGTAGGCTAACATTCCCCAGCCAAACAATATAAAACCATCATTGAAAATAGACACCCTAAAGTACATTCTATGGTACATTACATCTAAAACTACACTACAGTTCCTCCTTTTCATATTCATTTTGTTGAACTACTTTCCTCTATTTCTCTCCAAAGTCTCACATGCTCAAAAGTCTGATAACACACATCCAAAATAAAAAAGACTCCCTAATATCTACCAAGTCTCTGACCATGGCCTTTGGTTACACTAAAACTCTCACAATCGAAAGTGAAAACGAACACTGCATGTATGTTGGTATAGCATGGCATCTGCATGGAATGAAAAATGGCAAAATGCAAAGCCTTTAAAAATATTTATTTCAGCACAATTCCAAGTACATCAGTACTGTGTGTCATTTCTAAAAAATCAATGAAAGAAAATGGAAACGATTTGTGCAACATTTTGAAATAACACTCAGTGTGTGCAATTGTATTAACTTTAGCGCATAAGCATACATGCTAACATTCCCCTTTGTAATCTGTATGTGCTTATTGTCTTACTGGTTCTCTGCATTCATTAGCGAAAACCTTACAAACACCAATCTTCTAACAAACACATAAAAAAAGAAATGGCAACGTTTAAAAGCACATCTGCTGAAGTACCAAACCAAGTATATGTGTGTTGTTCCAGAGCTTTTTTATAGAAAAAGCACAAAAATTGTAGATATGACTTGCAAAATAGATGACAATGAGAAATCTCAATGGTTCCAATTAGCTTTATATCTTGTAACAGAAAATAAATACAAAATAAGTGACCCCTCAATACTTTGCAAATACCGCAATACAAAGCTTGATAATAACCAAATGCCATCACGTGCTGTCAGTAACAACTTGGAAATATTCCCACTTCCAAAAGCTCTCCAGCAGCTTAATTTTTATGAGAGCATTATAATCCAAACAGTACTCCCATTTCAAGCTATAACACGCCTTCAACCCAAAACAGCCAAATTGCCTCCTTCTGAATTATTAAAAGGCATTCAATGCAAAGAAGTATATTTTCCATTAGCTCTTAAAAAATGTGTAATTCTAGGAGTGCAACGGCCCATAGATCAATCTTTGATTATCCTAGTTAATGGTGTACCAACAAAAGACAAAACAATTTGGCAACAACTAGTAGACTTAATCAAAGTTAGAAAAGCCCTACAATATCTAAAAGAAAACAATGAGTACTACAAAGATACACACATTGAAGAGAACGTAAGAGAAACCACCAAATAATTCAGGATTCATCACCAACGGGCCAATTTGAATGTGTAGATCCTATTACTACAGCCAATATTTTGGATCAGTATACAATTCACCCACTGCACTCCAAACACACCATAGATGGTGCATTAGAAATATATCAAATGCGTCAAGCCAAAAGATTTCCAATCAGTATATGGGAGAAAAGTGTAGACGCATGTTCCTGTCCTCTACTCTTTCCTAGAGGAAAAGGAGGAAGATATGATCAAAGATCCACACAAATAACAGCATCAGTATATTGCTCTTTACAAATGTATTCTGAAGACCACAGATTTAGACAAAATGTAGAATACACATTCCACCTCCTGTTCAAAAGTGAACTAGCATCTCTATGTTACAGAGTTGCATACAAATTAAAAATAGGCTCTAATGTTTTTAACATGTCTGCTACCCAACTGCTTCAAAAGGTAAAATACAAAGATGAGGTTTTGCAGTCAAGTATCACAAAGATGTGTTGTACAAATGAATACTAGTTCCGACGTCACGCTGATGTACGGTGTATGCTAAGGAACCTCGGACCAACCACATGGTTTGTTACTTTAAGTTGTGCAGGATATGCATGGGATTATTTACACAACTTCTTAGCAAACCAAAATAAAGAAGGAATAGGCATAAAAACACCAGGAGAACTCTGTTCTATTGACCCTGTAAATGTATCAAGATACTTTCACCATTGCTTTATTGCCATGCTGCACTTCATCTGCAATAAAAGTACCCCTCCCCTCGGAGAAGTGGAACACTTCTTTTGGAGAAAAGAATATCAATCCAGAGGAGCACCACACATCCAGATGCCTTTGTGGATAACAGATTCCCCTAAATTTGGTTATGACAGTGAAGTCACTGTTTTGCAGTTTATTCACAAATAGATATCCTGCGACATCCCTTCAGAAACCATACATACTGAGCTATGTACACAAATATTACGCTTCCAAAAACATAAGTGTTGCAAATACTGCTGATGCAGATATAAAAACAAAGGTAAACACTACACCAAATGCTGATTTGGTTTCCCTAGGCCAGTTTCAGCAAAGGGACAAGTAGACAGCTTCATGTCTTCTGTTAGATACAGTGTGAAAGGCAAGTCACCTAAAAACACATGCTGCAATAAAAGAAACAAAACTTCAAAGTACATCACTGATAACAATGCAATCATTGCCCTCTTGCGGAATGCAAACATAGATATACAATATATTGCAGACAATTCCACTGCTGTTGCAAGATACAAGTCACAGCCTACCTAACCAAAGCTGAGAAAACCAAGCTAAAAGACCTCTGGGATGGCATATCATCTGACAAAACACTGTCATAAGAATTCTACAGCTTTGGCATACAAATGCTGTCCCACAGAGAATGTGGATGCTACGAAGCTGCAGACCGTTTAACACGCACAGCCTTATATGGCAAATCCGAACACATACTCAGGCTAAGCCTTGGTCCAGCTGCATCCTGAAAAAGAGTACTGAAATCCTACCAAGATATAGAAAAAATAGACAGAAATGCTCCCAACAGACAGGACATTTAAAAAAAATGATTTATTAGACACATACTACCCAAACAGAAGTACTGTTTTTGAAAACATGTCCCTATACCACATAGCCCAAAACTACTCCTATAAAAATAATGTCAAAACCAGATAAAAAAACTGGAAAATATGTGGTCTCAGCTTGTGAAGGAAGCACATCCCTAATGAACGATTTGTGTATGTATCTATACCACATTGTGAATCCATTCCATTTCATCACCTGGTGCAAAATGTAAATCATGCCATATTATGCACTTTTTGCAATTCAGGCAATCGTTCCACCTTGCAAATAAACTCACATACCCAATATATGATATTAATGCTTTTAAGGTGCAACGCAGATGGTACCAACAACAACTGCAAGCTTACTTGCTTCACACATGGGCAAGTATCTCTTGGCAAGAAAACCTTCACAACAGTTTAAAAAAAAAGACAACAGTTCTTTTGAAAAGCAAAACAGTTAGAATACATCAACAGGTATCTAACTTCTTCAAAAATATCCTTCATGGCACTTGATTGCAAATACACCATTATGATTCTTCCTACTGCAACACTACTTGCAACAACAAATATACTTATCTCTGCGCTTTAAACTTTACCTTTAGTACTACACATCAAACATACTGTTAAACTCTCATAAATGTAGTCATTTTTTTTAAAATCCTGTATGGATTTTTTTGCCCAATGGCCCAATGATTATGCAAACAGAAACAGTAACGGTGCAGAACACACAGTCATGTTGTTTCAAATAAGGTACTTAGAATGGACTGACTATGAGGGTATAAAAAGTACATGAATATGTGCGATTGTATGCAATGAGACATTGTACACTATCCTGCCTAACATATTATACTGTGTTTTTTTCACATGGAAAGGAGCAAATATTTCTCCTTCGTTACCATGTACAACAAACTCAACCTGTAGCCCCAATGGAACAGCAATCATAAGTACTATTTGCACATCAATTGTCACCATGTTACAAATACTGTATACTGACCATATACCATCTGTAATTACTATACACATATTATTATAATGGTTGTATCAAGTGGCCAGATTCAATTCCTATACACATATTATTATAATGGTTGTGGCCAGTGGCCATATTCTTGGGTGCATGGCTGTATTATGCTGTGGTGGTTGTGACCAGTGGGCAGAATCTTTGGTGCATCTAGCCACTGGCCACAACCACCACAGAATAATACAGCCATGCACCCAGGAATTTGGCCAT
The DNA here is from genome assembly GCF_040938575.1 of Ambystoma mexicanum. Taxonomy (NCBI): domain Eukaryota; kingdom Metazoa; phylum Chordata; class Amphibia; order Caudata; family Ambystomatidae; genus Ambystoma; species Ambystoma mexicanum. The sequence continues at coordinate 1,320,000,003 of NC_090930.1, forward strand.
TGGCCACAACCACCAGACCACAACAGACCTTTAACCTCCCAATTCAAATGATGTCTGCAGACATCGAAATGGACCGCCAATCCTATTTTTCACCTATGAAAATATCCCCATATCATCTATATTCCACTCCCCTACCCTGACCAAGCCCTCTTTCAGTCACCAAATAATCCCAAATGTGTTTCTCAAGCTGTCCACCCAAGACTCAGTTTGCGGACTACCGCAGTGTCCACAGACTGCCGCACCACTCGTACGCTCCTTTTCCACCTATACAAAGAGCTCAATGTCATCTTTTTTCCACTCCCCCACCCTTCCCAGCCCCTTTCCAACACTAAATGACCCAAAATATGTTTTCCAGACTTTTTTCCAAGCAATGTGTCCGTGGTCAGTGCAGCTGTCTGTGGATCCAATATGGCGGGTGTTTCGGAAAATATGATGCACCTCATGTTTTTAATTGACCAATCAGCAGGTTCGGCTGATGTCCGCGGACCTCACGTCACCCCTGAACCAATCAGAGGCCTGTCTGTGGACTGAACAGGGAAGTTGAGTCCCCGAACCGAACCTAGATATCACTAATTTAGTTTCTACCTACTTTAGGTATGTTTTCAAAATAACTACTGGACGGATTTACATCAAATTTACAAAAGCATTCTTTCCAGACCAAGCCATCACTCCTGCCTCAAATTTGGTGAAAATCCATCCAGCGGTTTGGGCTGTAGATGTAAGCAAAATGTTATTTCCATCGAGTCTATTGAAAAACTGAAATTTTGGGAGCCCTCTATAATTTTGCCCCCCCTCACCAAAATTTGAAGAATCAATCTCACAGGGCCATATAAATTGTTTTGCAAAGTTTGGCAAGGATTCATCCGGGGGGGCAAAGTTATGAACCACCCAAAAAGTGCTCTTCCTATGGGTTGAGCAACTTAATATAACTACAGGGCTGCTACGGTAGGCCTTGTTATTATCCAGAGTATTTTCTTGGTCACATAATGATACCTGCCCATCTCCAAAAGGAAAGCATTAAGATCTGTGAAGGATGGTAAATCCCCAAAAAAGTGGATGGGGTGAGTACTGTCTATGAAAAGTAGCAGGAAAACTAGTCCTAAGGATTAGCGAAGTTAAATCATCCTTATGAGATGGTAACAATTCTAATTGGGTTCCTTACTTGTAAACAACAAGGATGAAGAAAAAGCAAATGTGGCTTATGCTGTGATTATACTCTCTACCAAAAGTGATCAAGACCTATATGCCAGACCCACCAGGCGGTACCTGCTATACAGCCGAATTATTCAAAGACTATATATTTCTATATCTAAAGTTAAACATACACAAATATACATTGTCAAGTAAGTTACAACCACATATACACACACCACACATAAATGGTTAGACATCTCTAGGTTGACAAAATGAATACATAGTGACACCTATACTAAAACTAGTGACACCTGACGGTAGCATAAAAGACATCAATATGAAAAATATTCAGATCACAGGAGAAAACTCATATAATTACAAAAAATGGTGAAACAAACAATCAACATATACAGAAGAACAACACTCTTAATTTGGGAAGCCAACCTCATGTACAGTTATTTTCCAGTACCTGCACCTATTTAACAGTGTATATATTTCTTACACATGATATCTAGTCAACACGTTGTGTTTTGGTCGATCTATGAACGAATGTGATGCTCCAGCTATATTCAGAAGAGAATTGCCATATCATTTCGGTGCTGGACAGCGCATGTGGGCGGGACAAAGACTGATATGCAAATGGATATTTCCCATCTGTGAAAGGTACAGTGAGCAAAAAGCAGATGGCTGTGAACTCACAACATGGTTAAAAACCACTGAACAGGTTATCATGCTGTGTTCTTTCAAGAACTTTTTTTGTATCCAGCTATATGTGGCCTTCATCAGGATAAAAACTGTATTTGATTTCACACCCACCAATGAGATCCTGTATCCATATGTTTCTATGATGAAAATATAAAACCTTGTCTTAGGGCAAAGTGGTCTATCTGACATTTACTTTTCTGCAGAAATAATCAGTCAAACAAATGTTAAGACAAATAATGGCAAGGATGAGCTTCATACCTTCTGTGAGCACTTCCACTCTATGGTTGAATGTTGATGGGCAACATGGGAGTTCCCATTCTTTACTGAAGAATCTACAAGCATGACAAGAAAAGGGACACATTCTGCCCCCTTCTGTGCTGTTACTTTGTTACGTCAGAGTTTATTATGTATACATGTAATGCTCACCTCCTAATGGAAGACTGCTGTGTCAAGATGTGGATCAATATATAAACCACAGACAGAAGACCTCGTATTTATTAATGGACCTGCATGGATGAAATAAAAAGGGAACACATTCTAACCCCCTATATAGTCATACATTCTTACGTTACACATTGTTTGCTGCCTAGACAGATGGTGCTCACCTCCTCACAAAAGCGCTGCTCCATGCAGCACACAATTAGCAGTGCCAAAACACTTAATCATCGACAATGATGGAGATTATGAAAGGAGGGTTGCCCTTTGAATCATTTATTGCTAAAACATTGGAATTCTTTGTGTCACAACTTCTGACCCGTAATCAAAAATTATTGACTCAAGCAGAAAGAAGGGGCCCATGCAAAACTGTAAAAGAGAGCAATTTGCTGAATCCAGTGCTTAATTTGTTAAAAAATAAGTGCAAGGGCCCAAAAATTCTTGGCTCACTAATGCCAGCCCCGGCGGCTCCACGGCACCAGCAGCCTGGCTCAGTGCTAGATCAGCCCACCACCAGCCCATCACACTGCTGCTGCTCCATGTCACAGCTTTGGCGCTGCAGCAACTGCTGGCACAGGATAGTGGGAAGGAGCACATATATGTATCTTTGTTTATTACACAACTACTTTTATTTCATGTCTTAAATCACTGAAAATACCGTGAGGTTAACTCGATTTTTCAGTTTGGAATTATCTTGTATTCTTGGAATTATAGTTTACCATTAAAGCCACAATCATATTCTGTTGGCTTAACATGTTGCTATACGTATTTACATGCTGTCATGTGGCTTTATTATGCAATTTGTATTTTTTGTAAGTAAACTCTATAAGACATTATTACTTCACAGTGTAGTCCTTGAAATCCCACTATTTGAGCCCATCTTTGCGATCCTGGTCAGACCCCTTCCCCACTCGACATCCCCCCAACCATCCTGGCCATCTCTCTTACTAGCCCATCTCCAGCCGTGCCAGCTCTCCAGTCTGCTCACCTCTTTATATGGACATGATCCCTGAACCTGTTTAATCCGTCCGGCAGCCGACACACTTGCGGGCTCTAGAAGTTGAATATTAAGTGTGTGTTTTTTAAAGTGTGTTTTTTTAAAATCCAAACACACGCAGCGTTGAATATATATGAGCAACTGGAAGATCGTCAAAATACATTAAGCAAGACGCCAGGCATTAAAGGTGCTGGCAGTGCATGGTCAGGTGTTATAAGAAATCAAATGTCCCTTGCCTTACGTAAAAGGAATATTGCAAGCCACATTTAGAAAATATCAGGTTACATGTATCTGTGACCAAAGGTGTATCCACATTATGATATGATGGGTTATTTATAACGTGCTTAATACCCAGAGGTTTCTAAGCGCGGACCCGGGGATCGAACCTGTGGTGCATGATCACCTTTGAGGGCCCCCTCCACCCAACCAAAGAAAGTTAGGGATACAGATATCTGCGCCCCCCACCCCGTACCTCCTTGGAATTACAACTCATAAGTAGATATGCTGCCTCATACCGATCAAAATATGAAAGGGTACTCCTGGTTTGTCCCCTTACCGTCTTCATTCTTGCTGTAATCAGAATAATTAACAAGAAGAATTTCAAGAGCAACATTAGCAGTCCCCAACGAGGGAACTTGTGTTCCAGCATGGGTACAGGGCACCTTTATCAACAGCAGCCACAAGGAGAGTACACAGGATGTAGAATAAATGCAGGAAACAGATTGCATGATAAGTGTTCACTTAACCCAGAATATTATTTATTTTATGTATTGGACATTTGTATGGCACCTATACAGCAGAAAGTGTTTCCAGGCGCCATGAGACAAAAGGGGAGGGGGAACAGGGAAGGATAACCACAAGAAAAATGGTCCTTCCAGGCCTTGTGACATTCAGATTGTGCAAGTGCAGTAAAACAAAGTGCAGGGGGGAGGAGGCCCCAGGGTTGAGGCAGGGTAAGTGCTAGGGGAGACCACAGAGGGCAAGTGCGAAGGGTAAAAGCTCAAGGAAGAGGGGTGGACCAGACTCAGTAGGCTGGTCAGGGAACGGTGCCCAAAAGCAAGTGCTGGTAAATGGGTACTGTGGAAGACTGGTAGGAGAAGGGCCTGGCCCCTGTAGGACTAAGAGGGGACAAGGCAGCCAGTTGTAGCAGCAAGGGACATCTGCAGGGGAGTGGGAGAGGGATGGAGGAGGAGGAGTTGAAGGTCTTGAGGAGTTTCCAGACCTTAAGGAGATCTGTCTCAGGTCTGAGAAGGGCTCGGAGGCCATTCCACAGGGAGGCTCCTGTCGAGGAAATAGATCTACCCCCTAATCTCTGCTTGGAGAAACATTTGACCTGCACAGAGTTAGAGCTAGAGGACCGGAGGACTCTGCCAGGGAGGTATTTAGGGAGGAAAAGATGGATATAACACAGTCCTAGGCCCCAGAAAGCATTGTGGGTGATGCAAAGGGTCTTGAATTTGATCCTTGCAGCCACCAGGAGCTAGTGGAGAGAATTTAGGGCTGGAGAGATGTGGTCCCTGGGCTTGAGGCCAAGAATAAGTCTTGCAGTCCTATTCTGGATTAGTTGGAGAGGGCGGAGGGAGGAAAGAGGCTGTTACAATAGTCCAGCATGGAGAGAGCCAGAGCTCTGGAGACATCGAGTTTCTGTGGAAGGTGAGGAAAGGGAGAACAACTCGGAGGACGTAGTGCTGAAAGTGGGCCTTCTTGGCAAGGTCTGTTATATGAGGTGAGAAGGAGCAAAAGAGGAGTTCAAGATGACTCCCAGGTTTTTTGCATTAACAGAGGGTGAGGGGAGGGGGGCCCAAGGAGGGCGGCCAGAGATTATTGGGGAAAGAAGGGGCAGGAGTTCCAATGAGAAGGATCTCGGTCTTACCTGGCGTCAAGACAGAGATCATTAGCAGCGCACCATGCCTGAATAGCAGTCAGACAATCGGGAATGAGAGAGGAAGGAGGGGAGGTAAGGAAGGGAAGCTTAAAGGAAAGCTTTGTGTCATCAGCATAACACTGGAAATTAGGAGAGAAGGTGGAGATCAAGTGGACAAGGTAAATGTTGCAGAGCCACTGTGAGAGGTTAGAGCCCTGAGGGACGCCGCAGGTAGAGAGCGGGGTAGAGGAGAGAAAGGGGCCCATTTGATCCTGCGAGGGCCGATTCGAACAGAACGAGGTGATGGTGAACATTGAACGTTGAGTCAATGCTGGAGTGTACATACGTAGAGGGGTTCAGGGCATTAAAGAACATACACAGGTGGTGTAAAAGAAACATCAGAGAGTTGCTTGGTGTGGAAGTACCACAAGATACTAGAACGTGCACAATGAGATGGAAGAGGAGGGCTTTAGGGCAGGGGATATGATGAAAAGTACTAACCCAAAGAACAGAGTGAGCTGGGAGGCAGGCACCAGAAGGAATGCCGGTGCACTGGTAGAAAGCGAAGCACGTGGAGCAGAGAGATTCCTGGCGGCCTACCGACCATGGCTGGACATGCCAGGCAGGGGCCTTGGTAGTGGGCCTTTGTTGGGGGCCTGGCTCAGCTTGCCGGCTCCCTGATTGGCCCTACAGTGGAAGGGATGGCCAATCACTGCTGTGGTAGGGCAGGCTGGCCAACAACTCCAGTGCCAATAATGGCGGTGGCCATGTTGGAGAAGGAAAAGGTGCTTCGTGTTAAGCAGCCCAACTAGGCTGCACTGATGCTTATAATGTGGCCGGGTGAGCACACATGTCAGAGCCCACAAGAAGTATTAAAAAAAACAGCCCCATTGGGAACTTTAGTTAAATATTTGTGCAATGTTGTTGTGGCAGAATAACATATCAAAGCACATCAGACGCAGCCCAACTGGGCTTACCTAGGTGGTGGTGCACACGTAACATGAAGGTTTCACTTGTGGTTTATTGAAGTCTTGCTGGAGCAGCTGCAATCGATGCCGGTGTAGGTGAGATGCAGGAAGAAAGCCAGAAAGGGGCCTTGGTAGTGGCCCTTTAAATGAGCGAACTTCAATGTTCGCTCAGTTAAAGTAATTGTTTAGCAAAGTATTTCCTGATCTTTTTGAGTTGAGACAATTGAAAAAAGATTTTTTAAGTCCCAACTCGCAATATCGACACTCCCCATCTCCATTTTGGTGCGGTATCTCAATAGTTGCTGTTGTATCCGCCGGGATACTCCTCCTCTGTTAAAAGTTGAAGTTTCATGTGTGTCAGACGGCTTTTAAACCTCTCTCGTTTGCAATGTCCGGGTTCTTTAAAGATTATGTTGTATCCCTCTATATGACGCTGTGTTAGACCTTCACCATACAGAAACTATATTAGTTTTGATAGCAACCACTGTCTGGAAGAAGACTCATATTAGCAGCCTCACAGAAGGCAAAAGTGCTCAAGCATGGATACAGGAGACCAGTTGGAAGCAAGGAGAAAGCTACACATATAGCGTAGATAGTGGATGCAGATTAGAAACTAGTTGGTAATTGTATACAGAAAAAACAGATGAGAGGAGGGCTGTGGTTTTCAAGTGGCGTTGCCAATAGAGGGCAAAGAAACAAGTGTCTCTGGTGTGCAATATTTCTATGCTTACTATTCCTATATATAAAGCAACACTATAGCCAGTAAATCCATCAGTGAGGCTTTTTTGAAGCTCATATGCTAAGAACGAAATCTCTATGAAGGGCTGACAATTTTTAAAGATTTAGGGACTACCAATGTTGGCAGGTTAGGCTGCACCAGATTACATGGGCTGCTCAGGCCACATTGGTTAAGAGGTGAAGCTGTGATTTGCACCCAGTCTGTAATGTTTGCACTTTACTACTTTCTTTCCCAGTTTTTACCATAAGCAAGGAGCAATTGTATGGTTTGACTTTCATGAACTAAAACAATCCCATTTTATAGAACTGATATGGAAAGTACACAAATCACTTAACACAACATAACACTTTTACAAACAAAACATTATATGACCATAGTATGCAAAATGGGAATGATTCTTGCTTCATTGTCTACATCATCAAGGGAAGTATGCAAGTATCAGCATGCTAAATAATGTGATCTCAAAAGATTTGATATGGGTGTCTTTTGTATTTTAAAGCTTTAATTATACCCAAAACACAGGCTTGTGAGCACGAATTTATAATGTGCAGAGAAACCTTTGAATTGAACAAAAATCAAACCATTTTCTGTGTCAAATAAGCAGACCTTGCAATATGCTTCCCAGAGGCATTTGGCATCTGGTCTGATCTCTTCTGTCTAGAACCCGTTCCACTCAACTGGCCAACAGAAAAAGAAAGATCAAGCAATGGGCTATTCAATGCTGCCAGCGTGTGAGAAGGCAAAACATTTCATTGAAGACAGCACAGTACTGTCAATGATATAAGATGATTTGTCCAGGATCACTGGATCTTCTGCTGGAAAAGCCAGGATACAAGCATGGACGCTTTGGTGCCACAGTCTTGAATGTGGGTACCTAATTACCTCTCCAGACTAACATGTTATGATCATCATTGGGTGTGGTGGCCTAGGTGTTCCGACCCCCCTTCCTCCCCAATTGAAGGAATTGATTACTAGACCTTCACCACACTGATTCTATGTTCATTTTAATAGCAACCACTGCCTGGTGCAGGTACATTAGTCGTAATAGCACCCATTAAGTATATAAAGGGCACATGCAAGCGAGTCAGCCTTTCGATAATTTGATATTCTAAGCTTGCATATGAACACATCTCTGCAATTAGTGCTTAACACACTGAGCTATCATTTGAACCATCACGGCACTCAAATTTATCAGTATGCCTTTCAACTTTGCCTATTTCACACAAGCAGTACAATCCCCACAGACAGATGAGTGTGCTATAAAAGTCGTGCCGTAGTGAAAGCACTATTTATTCCCCAGTGAATACAGAAAGCATTACAGGATTCATTGATGAGAGCAGAATATACTTGTCAACAACAGACAGGCAATTGATTTGAGCCTCAGCAGCACGCCATAAAATATCCTGATTTATGATATTTATATTTTGTGAACAATGGAAACTGACTTCGAGAAAGAAATTAGAGTTTATCCAACAGTACTGTTTTTTAACAATATACAAAAACCTGAGAGCTAAATAATCCCAGGAATAATTAAATAAGATCACTTCCACTGTTTAAGTGAATGAGGTACCCTGGCACAAGTATGTTAGAGCTATTATAGGGAGGGATGAACAGTTCTTGTTGCCTCACGGAACTTTAGTGTATGCAAGAAGTAATATTATGAGGGTTAAGTTAACCATTTCGGCTATTTTCCACACTATCAGTGAAAATGGAGAATTAAAGAAAACCTCTGAAATCTCTCTGGAATTGATTGACAGTGACAACTGCATTCATCCTTACTTGGAGTGGTCCATGTTGAGATACAGGGTAAAAAGAGCTAATTTGTAACCCATACAACCTCCTCTCAAAAAAGCCTGTCCTCCTCATTTGCTCCTCTCCCAACCTACTTATTTCCACAGTCCTCCATCGCTCTTCCAATGTCTCCTCAAGATTCCTCCTGAACACAGACTTCCACCTCTTCCTTGATGTCCCTGGATGCACTCTCTAGCCTCCGCCTGGAATTGGATTGGCCATGCAGTGATTGTCTGTGGCTTTCCTGTTGCACTGGCACTGCCCCTCGTTGAGTGGAGCTGCTGTGTGAACCTTGATTAAAGCTGAGCACCAACATGGATTTACACTTCATCAAGGCCAGGAGTAGAGCTGCTGCCACAGAGCTCCCCATCCAACATTCAACACCACACATATGTTTAATTGTGCTGCCATCCATGCAAGGTACCTGAACATGAGGAGGAGCCTTTTGTAGCACACACCTGTTTTGCTTGGTCTTGCAGGGTTGCTGTGGCTATCCCCACCAGATGTCCTCCTAAATAGCTCAAGTGCTATCCTTGTCGGGCAGGTGTGGTGGTCTTCCAGCCCAGTTTCCTCTGGTGTTCGGTATCCTCACCTAGAATGTGGGTTTGTAACAATAACATACCCCAGCCCTTCCGTGTACCCAGTGTGCTGCCTGAGTGTGGTGTTGGGGATGCCTTGAAGCTGCTTGAGGTTCTTGGGTCACAAGGCTCATCAACGCAGTCTGGCTGATGTTGGCTTCAACGGGCATGCTAGCTGGATTAATAGTGTTTGGATGCTAAAGTGCAGTTTAGATACATGTGCTCTCTTGCAGTCTCTTTCTCTTTAGCCCATGGCTAATGATTCTTTCCATCTTTTGCAGGTTTTGCTGGTTCCATGCCGCATGAACCCAAAGACTAGGCTGTGCTGATTCCGGGTTACTGGTGAGTATGAATGACCTTGTAAGGTCTGCTTACCGTAGGTTCTAAATTCAGGTAATGTCTCAGAGGTGCATATAAGTATCCACAATGTTGCAGAATCCGGTTAAATCCTTTGCAGGTAAGTGCAATCCAAGGTTGTTACAGCGCCAAGTCCAGGTAATGTCTCATTGGAGCAGGTATGTGTCTGCAATGTTGCAGGATCCGGTTAAATCCTTTGCAGGTAAATGTGATCCAAGGTTGCTACAGGGCCAAGTTCAGGTAATGTCTCATGGGAGCAGGTATGTGTCTGCAATGTTGCAGGATCCGGTTAAATCCATTACAGGAAAGTGAAATCCAATGTTGCAGCAAGTTCATGCAGCTCATGAAAGGCTCCACTACAGTGTCAGCATTAGAATGGGAAAATTGAGCATGTGTGGTTGAGGGGCGGAGCTTAAAAAGATGGCAGCCGAGATTCTCAGATCCTGCGAGTTTTCAAAATCTCACAGGATTTTGTGCCGAAGACAGGAGCACGTTGGTTTCTCCCCAACAGGTGTTTGGCTCCTCTCTTTTGCTGCTCCTGCGACCCCTGGCTCCTTCTCCAACACCCCACCACGCTGGTCCAAGACCATGATGTCCCCAAGCTACTGCTGATGTGTGATAGGCCTGAGAGGGAGCTTGCTGGGTGTGAGTCGGTTCTCTCTGAGTTCTGTGGGTTTTGCGCTGCTAATGCAATGACACATTTATTTTATGGACTATGCATCCTGTCTGTCCTAGAAATTCTCTCTGTGTTACCCTTATGGGAAATGCTTTTCTTCCAGCAACTACAAGGTTACTTTGCCTGGGAATATGGCTGGTTTATGGGAACACCTCACATGAGGTAGGGGTCCCCACATGGTATCAGTTCTGCCAAAAAAAAGAGAACATGTTTTTCAAGATGAATATTACCTTGATGACTGCTGCTAGCTCAACACAATGCTGCACAACTCCTAAAACAATATGGAGCAGCTCTAGCTGAATATGGACATAGTGTGCATAAAACCCTGTGATTCTATAAATGCATACACACACAGCAGCTGAATGAATACATGCACAGCAGAAAGTAAACAACAGCACAGGCTGCAAGATATCAATGTAGGAGGCAGCATTAATATTGAGTCTATTAACACAAGGAAGGTAAAATGGGGGCAAATGGTGGTGTATCCTTACACTAATCAGAAAGCACACACTACACAGGAATATTTGGGCCAATTTGGCTTTGCTAATTTACAGCCAAAACTAAAAGATCCTGTCATCAGCAAGTCCCCACGGAAACATGAATTGTATTCACGTCACAGTGCACACTGATCATTGTGCGATATGCCAGCCCTCAGAGACATTCTCTGTCTAGCAGTGAAGCCCACTCACAAAGCCCCAGTATAAGCCAAAATAGGGCGATTGCACTACAATACAGATTAAAGAAGTGCCATCTTGCTGTCTCGGTCTGCGCCGAAACCATGGAAACTGTGATCCTCTGGTCGAGTCCAAACTCAGGGGCCACATTGCTATCCCAGAAGAGGCCCACCACGGAAACATTGCTCCCCAAAAAACTCCAACCAGGAACACAGGCCAACCATTAGCACAGTGCTCCAATGGAAAAGGTCCAACCAAGGCCCCAGTGATCTCATGTCCTTTCGCACAGACTAAACCAGCCTGCAGCTGTCTGCCACGGACCAAGCTAAGCCCTACAGAGAGCACATTGTTCTGGCACACAGGGAGCGCAATGATCTGTAGCAGATGAACCCAGGTGTGCGTTGCTCCACATAGGCCAAACTTGGGCTAGGGGCGTGCGTTTATTTTCAGAACCCCACTCTTCGGATTCTGCAGGCTGCAGCACTGCCCAAGAAAATGTCAAGGTCATCTACATTTTTGTACAAAAAAATAAAATTCACATCCTACCTTTGCATATTCTTCCTTTGTTACCTTAAAATGTAGGAATTGTAAAATGCAGTTCAATAGAATTGTGTTTTTTAGTGTGTGATCATTCCATTGTGCATCGCTGACATGAGTCACTTTTTAATGATTATCTGGCAGTAGTTGCCAGATTGTGTACACATCACTCCACGCCTCAAAGGTGCAGACTCGGTTTGGCGCATAAGGTGACAAGTAAATCATCTCACAGTGTTCTTTTTTTCTCTTTCTGGAATTATAATTTTAAAACCTTGGTAAGTATTTAAGCTGCAGAGCCTAACTCAATTAAAAATCGCACCTCATTGAGGCGCTTTAACTGAGACTAATTTGGCAAGAGACATGGACATTCTGGCAAACATAGGTCGTATGCTCTTTTCTGAGGCATTTTAATCCATTTCCATTCACAGAGCGGTGTAAGGGGTTGCGGTGAGTTAACGTTTTTGCCCAGGAAACCATCTGCGTAATGTTTGGTTGTTTTGCGGTATACATGCAGAGGACTTAGTGGGAAATGCAAATAGAAAAAATGATCTTTTTGGCCACATATTACATCGTCACACACAGGTTCCTTTCTTTTTGGTAACGGTGACTGTTAATGTCCCCAGCAGTTGCTATATTCCGAGCATTGTGCAAATTGACCAGGTTGCAGTGCAGTCAGTAACATGATGTTAAATGTGCCAGTGTCAGGAGTCCTATTCCCTACGGTCATGGGATTCTCAAATGAGCTAGTATGTGTTACTTGCCATCCTATATTGTTCAGCACTCTTTGGGCCTGATTTGCAAAGTGTTTTTAATGGGATTCCTCCATTGTAAAACACTTCAGGCCCTTTGTTTCTAGAGCCAGAGATGTTAACAAGAGCCTGGCACTTGATCTCTTGTGCCCATTGCAGTGTTAGGCAAGTGTCAGGTAATGGAAAGCTAGTAACTGCAATCTGCATGTACCAAAACATTATACATAAATATGCTGTGCGCATCATAACATTGTGCTTCATATGTATTTAGTTCAAAAAGGAACTTTGAAGTGAAACAGTGAAACTCATGTGCCTGAAGAAAGCAAAACCAGAGCTGATTTTCGATTACTTGCAGCAATCGAACCTCACACAGGAAAGCGGACAGATTACATGGCAAATTAAGCTAGTAAAGTTGATTAACATAAAGCATTTGTGAGGTGTACAGAACACAGCAAAAACATATTTGTGGTTTGTTTTTGTCTGTAGAACAGTCCCTAAGGTGTCCCCTGTCCTCCCAGATTGTATGTGTTTCCTACGCCCCTGCTGGGGCATCTCGATAAATGGAAAGGTTATCTCCAACTAGCAGGTCAGTGCACAGAGCCACTTAGCCTCAATAGTAACTGTTGCATACATACAGCACTGTGAGCAGAGACTAATATTTGTATTCATTTGTATTCATTTTTTTTTAATGTATTTTAATTGCTTGAAGACGTCAATGACGAAAACAGCAAAATACATTTTAAACCTGGGGCAGTGAGTTCCTGAATGTAGGTGTACAGAAGAGGAACAAAGATAGATCATGGCAGGGTCCTCCTAACCATCCCCCATAGCACCAAGTGGTGGATTGCACCAAAAAGGAGATTGGAAGAAGCCTTGGTGCTGCACCTGTTTGGATGTGTGGCCATTTTTAAAGTGATCCACAATAATGCACACGTTGTTACAGTCGGGGATCTGTAACGTTTGGCTCTACACAGGGTTATGACTACAACTCCCATCAGCCCGAGCCAGCATTATCAATGGCGAGGGATCATGTGAATAGTAGTCCAAAACATTGAGCGAGTCTCATGTTCCAGTCTCCTATACAAAAGAACATACACATTGCCAATCCTTGTTTTTGTAACACAGAAAGAAAAACAGTACATTTCAGGACTGCGTGTTGTGATAAGGTGCAATGTGATTGTCAATTTGTAGCAGAGTGCATTGTGAAAAGAGCAAGAAAATAAACCACAGAACACAAATGCTGGTTGTAGCTTACTGTACGCACACTTATGTACACTTGGAGCAGCACATAACACCACAGGTTTGCTGGCCGAGAGGCTCTGCACACTGACCTGCTAGCTGGAGTTAGTCTCCCTGGGTAGTGAGACGCCCAGGGGCATTTACAAATAAACCCCCCAGTGGTCATTAGTTCAGAATTTCACTTTTGGTTAAAATAATAATAATAATAATCCAAATGATGTCTCACTGAAATGTGAGCTACACATTTTACATGGGATCCAGTTATTGTCAGGTGCGAACTGCTGAAGGAGGAGATGGAAGAGATGGGAGGGCAGATTGAGCACTTAAATAAATAAAAAAATGTCAGCGCTCATAAAGTGTCTGTCTGTATAGAGGGTAAAAAATGGCATTGACTGTGACAGTGCGCTGAAATGGCCGCACTTTACACAGGCCACTCCTTTATTGAATTGCCTATGACATGATTATAATGGTGCGAAGTGTAGCACATGTCTGTTCCCATTTCTATTATTTCCGGACTAAGCTTTGACTTCACAAAAGCAAATAAAAAATTCTAATAAAATCTGCCTTGTATGGTAAGGGGGTTTGTACCATAGCGATGAACTCGAAATGGCAATTATTAACCCTCGTACATCTTTTCCCCTCGAGAATCCAAGCCACGGGGTTAGCAACACACAGTATGCCCATGGCACGAGCATGCTTATTTTAATTCTGTACTTCTGCAACAATGAAAATGTCAAAAGAAATACAGGACCAGCTCCACAAGGGTGATGGCAGAGAAGGTATTCAAACTCAGTTGGAGTGCCATGAAACATCCACTTGTCAATCCAACTCTGTGTGAGTGAAGTCTGAAGAGGCGCATATGAGCGTCAGCACATCTGCAAACATCGCCATGCACTCGGCGCAATGCAGTGCAGTTCCCATTTAACGCTGGCAGAGCGGAGAGGTGCAGTTACTTTCTCTTTAGGCATATCAATCATGGGGGCAAAGAAATGAAACAAGCAGAGGTCACCCGATGAGACAAAGGGTCTTGCATCAGGGGAAAGGGCGCATTATGCCTCGGCTAAAATGACAACTCTCGATGACAGATACTGCAGCAGAAAGGTCTTCCGTGTAGAGAGGTTGTGTCAGATCTCTCGAGATAATAGGGCGGCTTATCTGACACAGAAGCCATCATGAATATGCAAAACCTGATGTGCGACTTCGGTTGTCTACATCTCAATAGTTCATATTCAGGCAGTGGGCATCGGAATAGGGTGCCTCTTGGCAGAGCAAAAATTAAAAAGGGCGCCAAAGCAGACTCCACCCCACCATGCTCTGTGATGGCCTATGAGCAAGGGGTCTAGAACTGAACAGGGCCAATTCTTTTTATTAATGTATTTTTCATGGAAGGGCAGAGAAGGGTCAGGTGAGAGTTACATTGTACAATTATTTTGGAGAAATGTGCACTTCTGTCAAGTATGGAGTTGGGAAGGGAAGGCGGGGCCAGAGTCTTATGAGCAGTGTGTGGGCCTGGTGCTATCATAAGGGTCAGGCAAACATGTGATTGGGTAAAGCTCTATAGTAAGAAATGAGGAAACAGAACTACTCTATATCCTTACACAATTTGAAAGTTCACAACACGTTGGCAAAGCTGAACGTGATATGCATCACTTGCTATGGCAGGACTACCCATACACAGGATTTAACCACACACAGCATATCACATGTTCTGTTGCCCTGCGGTGTAGGCACGGGATGTCATCCATGGGCAATACTGACTCATCGTGCTGTCTGTACACTTTCATATTCTTGAACACTCTTTCTTCATTGCTTGTGCATTGAGGGCGCAGGGGTTTGATCCCTCCACTTGAAAAGGGAAGCAGCCATGGTAGATGGGTTCAAATCTCACTACCAATACTTTACTTTTTATGTATTTTATTTTACAACTTCACTGAGCAGCACAGGCTGTACAAAATAGCGTATTCTAGAACATGCTTGGACCTATGCACTGAATGAGAAGAGTTAATTCTGGCAACTGTAGTACAGAAATCATCCCGCATGTGTATTGGGTACCTTAAAATAGGATGGTTAATCATGTTGTATCATGGGAAGGTGCTGGCAATCGGGGCTGGTGCAGCTCCGACATTGCCCCACAGCAGTATTCCCACTTTGTACATTACAGTACTTGGAATTCAAGTGGACTTCATCACTCTGCTGAAAGTGGGCTAATGGCTGAGCTCAAGGCTCTGGTCACACTAGGAACTCACCGTTTTTTTAGTTAAGTGGGTAGGGATGGATACATCTCTATCACTGAACTCACAAATGCAAGTAAGTACACTCTATCGTGCTAAAAAACACATAAAGCCGATCCCGACTATATGTGTGTCTGCCATTTTCCGGATGAAATTCTAAAATCTTTAATGAGCTTTCTCCGTTAGGCAGGTGCCAGAATGTCTATTAAAAAGACTGGAGAGTGTGCATTATATTCTCCAGTGGGTTCCTCTTTTGCATCTGAGCATTGAAGAATCTTGTAGGGTCCTTGATATTTGTTTTTCAGGATCCTAACAGGGAAGACCCTGCCTGTGCTGTTTACTGGAGCACTAGGGCAGGTCTCCCATTAGCCAACCGGTTTCTGTGGTATGAAAGTGGTTACACCACATTCCTCAGGGCTTGAGGAGGCACACAGTTGGGTTCCTCCTAGTTTTCAGTGGCAGCTTTGTCTGCATTATTTAAGGCCCTCTCCCTGTAGGGGTGACAAGAGGGGAGGGGAGAAGAGGGGGGTAGGGGGGGGCAGGTTAACATATTCAGTGCCTTACTACCTGGATGATCTTGTCTATAGTTCAATTTCGACATACTGCACATGTTCAGTATAAAAGGGAGGGGATTCTTACCCTTTCCATGTGGTAAATGATTCTGTGCACGGATGGGTGAGGCAGCCTGAGACCTAGGGGCCAAAAACGCAATGAATAACGGGTTAGGGTACGTGCTTGCACATGTGTAAGTCAAGTCACAATGTATGCTAACATCGTGTACATTTGTTTCAAACTCATTAAGTAACCAACAATTGCGTCAACTTTTTGTGCGTATGGCCGCGCGAAGGCGTGCCATGTCCCATTATAGATTTCCACATCTAGCCCGAGGCCGGGCATATATCGTGTGTGTCCGCTAATCGGAGGCGAGCGTCTGGTGCTCATTGTATGAGGTAGGGGCTTACCTGCTGCTTTCGTCTGTAAAGAGGTCTGGCGGGCTGCGTGCGGCGTCTTCTCTACGCCGCCGTCCACCAGACCTCTTTATGTTGACGATTGTCCTGACGCCGCCGCATTGGGCACGCACGTGTTGGACAACATGGCCATCTGGGGGTCAGGCTTCACATCGGACTGTCTATTGACACACCAGGTTTTTTTGGAAAAGCGAGATCAAGTGTACGCCTAAGCAGTGGGCTTTCATTTTATCTTAGCACCAGGCTACGCCGTGTAGATGGTGGAGCACATGAATGGCTGGAACTAGAGGTCTAGTCATGTTTACAGATACTGTCCTACTGCATTTGCTCGTAGGCTGCTATACACTCAAAGGTCCCCATACACCAAGACCATCTCATCAACACACACACATCCTCATGGTTTATAGTCCAAGTAGCCAAGGTCATGGGTTGATGTTCACATAGTGGTGAGTGTTTGCCAACTGGTCAGTTTGTTCAGTCCGATCCTGTCCGTTTTCAAACAAAAAATCCACAATTGTTCTCTTCTGTAGAGGAGGTCATGGATGTTACCTCCTCTCGTGGGTATCACCATTTTCTCGATAATGGACCAAGTGAAATCTGCTGGATTATGTTGATGTTCAAGGAAATGTTCCACCATTGGTGCAGTTAACTTTTTAGTTTGTATACAAGATCGATGTTCTGCAAGCCGTATTCTGACTGGTCTTGTTGTCATTCCTACATAGCGCTTGGTACAGGGGCATGTTATGATGTAAATTACATTGCTGCTGTTGCAGTTTGTGAGATTCTTTTGCGTCCATGGGAAGTGCCAGCCAATATCAATACTAGTTGACCTTTTGGTGCTCGAACATGCACTACATGATCCACAAGGTGTGTGGCCTGTTGCTTGGGACGTGTTCCAAAGAGTATTGGTTCTGGGTGTTGTATCCTTATATGAATGAACTAAGGAGTCTCTCAAGTTCTTCCGTCTTTTGATGGCAAATCTAGGGGTGTCCAGCATTTGGGAGCCGACACTGAGAATCGGCCAGAGCTTCAGAACCTCTTTCTTGATTTTATTGGTGAGGGGTGAGTAGCTATGTACAGCTCAAGGCTCGGCATTACCTTAGGGGTGGTGGAGCGGGAAGGTTACCTTAGGATCCAAAAAGCTGTCATAATTTGTC
This sequence comes from Ambystoma mexicanum, assembly GCF_040938575.1. NCBI lineage: Eukaryota > Metazoa > Chordata > Amphibia > Caudata > Ambystomatidae > Ambystoma > Ambystoma mexicanum. Next base: position 1,320,017,802 of record NC_090930.1, read on the forward strand.
CATGATCATCCAGGCTGTCCATTGGCCTTGGTGCGTGTGACAAGGGTATGCAGTTATAAAATCGTGGCAAAAATGTCGCCTATACAAAAAATCGTGGCAAAAATCCCATGGAACCGTGACAAGTGGGTGAAATTTTCACATCAGCAGTGGAGCATGGTAGCGCGTGGCAACTTCATTGCTGGTCACTCATGGGGCCCTCTACTTACTATTCGGAATGGTATGGTATGGTATGGTGACTGTAAGTTTTAATTTAAAATATAACATTCCAAATCAACCAACAGCAAAGGAAAGCAAAGGTGCATTGGTCACCGAGTGGTGTTAAATTTAACCGAACAAGTTGAACCACGGAAAGACAATGGGGGTCATTCAGAGTATGGAGGTAGTATGCCGCTTTTAGCAGCAGGGCTACCCCCATACCGGGTACCGGGTCCGGGTTCCCTGAATGGGAAAATACCAGGACATTCCGACCTTGGAGGGCCCGGTATTTCCCCATTCAAGGAACCCAGACCCTGTGCATTCCATTCCCATTCGAGCCCCCATACAGCTCCATGGGAATGGGGAGCAGTCTAACAACGGGCCCGTTAATGACGGGCCCGTTGTTAGCATGCTGGACCTCTCACGGGACCCGCTAAGGAAGCCTGGTTTTACCAGGCGTCCTTAGTGGGTCCCCCGAGCGTACCTCGTAATGAGGCGGTAGGGGGTAGAGGGTTAACTGTGCCGGCAGCTCTACCGGTGCCTTTAAACCCCTACCGCCAGGGTCGTAATGACCCCCAATATGCTTGTATTTGAAGATGTCTCGATACACCGCAGTTGGGCAACAAGCCAGAGCAAGAGGGAAGGCTATAACCATAGCAACAAATTAAAAAGAAAATGTCAACGAACATCTGAATACACCCTGTGCTGAGTTGACAAAAAAGGAACACAGAATTGTTAGTGGAGGGGATCAAATATACTCTGGCATTTAAAGAGAAGAAAGAATTCTTACGCTTGCAGTTTCACCATTTCTACTCGGCTACTAAAAGAACGGTTGAGCAAAGGTGAGCAGGAGTTGAGTCGCCGAAGACAGTTTGCTTGCTGTACAGTAGATCCGAGTGCATCCCTGCCCACCTTGATGGTAATGCCCAATGATCAGACATTCCTGGGGTGGAGGGGTACAAGAGCAGCACCTGTACATTCTAATGCCAAGCGACTATCAGAAGCAGGCAGGGGTAAGATTATTATTATGCTGTTTCCTTGAATTGAGTGGCTGAGTTGCATAAAATAATAGGAACATTTGAACATAGGAGTCAAACTTTACAGGTGCTGGCCTTCTATGCTTAGGTTCCAATTTACATAGGATGCATCTTTCACAGTTACTTTAACCCACTGAAAGACTAATTGCTCTGGCCTCTTCTAGTTCCTGCAGGCAAAGTAAATATAAATAATAATATTAGCAAAATAATATGAGGAAAAAAGAACATTATCATTTGGGGCGATAGAACCTACAGCTCCTGGACTGTTTACTTCCTAGGTAAGTGTTCTAACCTCTGATCCACCAGCACTCTGGATACAAAACGTCCTTACAAATCAGATCCATCATTATGCCCCCATCCCCAGCTCCAAGATACTACTACTCAAACTCACCACAAACCCTCATATCACCTTTAACTTGCTCCTCATATACCTGCAACCTATCTCCATGAGTCATCCGGACATTGATATCCCTCTCCTGATCACCCCATTTATTAAATCAATGACCAAATGTATCATTCTGGGTTATCTCAATCTTGGCTTCAGGACGCAGCAGAGCACAAAGCTGCTGCTCTCATGCAAAAGCTAGGAGATATGAACTTCTCTAAATTAATCTCCTCCCCCACTCAGACCAAAGGGCAAACCATGGATAGGACCCTCACTACCAACGCCACCACTAACATCTCAGACATACGTTCTGTACGTTGGTCTGACCACTTGCTCATAGAGTTCAGACTCTCCCTACCTAAACTCCCTTCCACTCCTACATCCACAATAAGCGCAGTGTTAGTCTGAAAACACCCGTAGGCTCACTCATAAGCTGCTCAAGCCCACTCTCCTGTCCATTCTCTCGCCACTTGCAGAGCCGCACAACAAGAAACTCCAAGATCTAGCCAATCTCTATCACCTGAGCTTCCTACAGACTATGAATCAGCATGCCTTATTAAAACCAAAACACAAAAATTTTACAAGTCCACCAATTTCTGTTTTTTGTCACAGAAAAGAGCCCTCAAATATCTGTATAAGAAACCACAATCAGAACACTCTTGCTACAGCTACAAAGTCCTACAGGAAAGCAATTGTCACCCACAAAGCCAGTTCCTATGATGCCAGAATTACCAAAGCCGGTTCCAATCCCAAAGAACTCAAGAGTTAGAGAACAAAATCCCCACTCACACCCCAACCCTAAACGACAAAACTTGGGGCTCCACCATCCAAGCTGCTCTCTCCAATAAAATAAAATCATTACTTGCTAAAATTTTGGCGAAAAAAGTGTTACTCACTGACAAACCCTCCTCACTAGCTACGCTGAGGCTCTCGCCAGCAGAGATATCCACCTCGCCCCCGCTCTTCACCTTCACTGAAGTTACTCAAGAGAAGGTATTGGAAACGATCCTCTCCGTAAAACCTTCTAACTGTAATGGTGATGCCCAATATCAATGACTTCGGTAATGCCTCCTTCTCTACCAATGCAGTCCCCAATAGCATAAAATCAGCTCAGGTCACTCCGCTCCTCAAGAAACCATCACTCGATCCAGCCATTCCCACTAACTATTGCCCTATTACCACAGTACCCTTCCTACTCCAAATCCTAGACCATCTGGCCTATTCCCAAATACAACCATTCTTAGAACAACACATGCTGCTAAGCCCTAGACAAGCTGGCTTCCACCCCAGACATGGCATAGAAACAGCATTACTCGACCTAAAAATCCAAATGGACCTCATCCAAGACTGTGGCAAACTAGCTATACTTCTCCTACTAGATCTTTCTGCTGTGTTCGACCTTGTAGACCATGATACCCTCTGCCAACACCTCAGCTGTCATTTCGATTTCTCTCCAGAAGCCACAACCTGGATTAAATCCTTTCTTAGTGAACGCACCACCAAGAGTATTCATTGGCAACACAGCCGCTGATCCCATTATGGTGCCCCTTGGTGTCCCCCAAGGCTCCTGCCTCTCACCCACCCTCTATAACACCTACACGAAGCCCTTATTAAACCTCTTGGAATCCCTTGGCATCATCTACACCAACTTTGAAGATAACACCCAGATCCTTATCCCTATCAAACGCAACCACTCCAGGGACTCTGACATCAAAAAACAACGTCTACGGCATCACCCAAAACTATATGGCCACTGTATGGTCTCGGAAGCATAGCTCAGGGGCAACATGCTCGACTTGGAAGCAAAACGACATGGAGCAACACAGGTTTGATCCCTGGGTCCACGCTTAGAAACCTCTGGGTATTTAGCACGTTATAAATAACCAATTACAATTACAACTACTCACAACCTTTGCCTCAATGATAACAAAACTGAACTACTCATTGTGGGCTCACCGCACTGGGTACAAAGCCTTGACATGGCCTTTTCCCCTTTCTGCAATGATGGCTCAGTAATATCAGTACTTAAACACTTTAAACCACTGGGTGTGCACTTGGAAGCAGAGCTCTCAATGACCAAGCACATCAATGCTCTTGCCTCTGCCACAGCCCACACCTCAAGTCTCCGAGTAGACAATTCCTTCCCGAGCACCTCCCTTACACTCTCACTAGAGCTCTTATCATCAGCAAACTGAACTATTGTAGTGTACTCCTCATGGGAACCTCTGCTACCAACTTAGCGAAACTTCAACTATTGCAACATAAATGCCTTCCCGCTGCTCTAGGCTTAAGCACTTCAGACCACATCTTGCAATCGGACGAGAGATTCACAGGCTGCCCATCAAAGCCTGCATTGACTTCAAAACACTAACCATTGCACACTGCTTCATATACAAGGACGACTAAGGTTCCTGTGACCTTTTCTCTACTCAGACGGTTTCTCTGTAATGAATGCTGTGATACCCCTGGGTCTGGGCGCTACATAAATGTAACAAATACATAAATAAATGTGCGCCTGAGTGTTTATGGCCCTATACCAACAGCAAGCTGTACAGTTACTGTAAAGCTGCTTCACTTTTTGCAGCAGTAGACACCTGTGGGAGGGGGATCAGAGGCTGTTCAAAGCACCGTAGCGTAGGCTGACTGCACTGTTGAACAGTCTCTTATGCAAATTATTTTCTTTTGCAGTGACGGCATGCTAAGGGTATTATATGATTCAGCGCGGGGACATGTATTATCACACTGCAGGGAAGTCATTTCTGTCTACATGAGACGCAAAGATTATTTTTTGATCTCTGACAAACTCACTGAAAAGACCATGAGCTTAAGGATAACGGAGCAAGGTCTATCAGACCATTCTTTGATTATGTTGAAATTGGGACTGGGGGGACGTACGGTCAACTGCGTCAAGATGACGTTTAAAAACATTCATATTAAAGCACCAGGATGTGCTGACATCTTTAAAGTCATTTGTTAGGACCTTTTATGAAATAAATAAAGGCTCAGCTGCTGAACTAGTGGTCTGGTATTGTTTTAACGTGGCTATTAGGGGAGATTTGATCAATTTTACAGCCTGTGCAAGAAAATTGGGGATGGTGGAATTGAAACGCCTGCAGAGTACGTTAGAAAAGATGCAGAAGACATTTGCGCTGTCAAGAAGCAGTGAAGACTAAAGAGGGTAAAGGCAGATGTTGTCCTTCTACAAGAGACCCATTTACTGGAAGAATCAAAACACCTAATGAACAATACTTTGTATAAGATACCGTTAAACTGTTATGTTCCTAAATCAAGAGGTGTGGGAATATTGTTTCGCAGAGGGTTAAATATGAGTGTGGAGAGGACGATTATGGATAATGAAGGAAGCGAGATTCTGGTTACTGTGCCAAAGTTTGAATTTAGAAAGTGTGCCTAATAGGGTAACTGTGGTATAGCTGAATTTAGAAAGTGTGCCTAATAGCGTCACTGTGCCAACGTTTGAACTTAGAAAGCGTGCCTAATAGCGTCACTGTAGTATAGTTGAATTTAGAAAGTGGGCCTCATTACGAATCAGGCGTTAAGGGGTTAACGGCGCCGTAAACGGCGCCGACCCTTAACGCCTGATTACAAGGTCCCTTAGCGCCATGGTGATATTAACGCCTGCTTTTTGCAGACGTTAAAATCCATGGCGCTAAGGGACCATGGTGCTAATTACGCCACCGTAATTTACGGTGGCGTAATTAGCGCCTTCCCCACTCCCATTATGCCCTATGGGGCAAAAATGGGAATGGGGAAGGGTAAAATGGGAAATGGGGATTTACCGCCCCACTCACCTTGGAATGGGGCGGTAAATCCGCCATCCACCATGGTGTAAACATAGTTTACACCATGGTGGTAAGGGTACGACCCAGGCGGTAACTTACCGCCTGGGTCGTAATGAGGCCCAGTGTGTCTAATATCATCACTGTGATAAAATTGAATCTAGAAAGCTTGCCTACTATCATCACTGTGCTAAAATTGAATCTAGAAAGTGTGTCTAATAGCATCACCGTGCCAAAGTTTGAACATAGAAAGTGTGCCTAATAGCGTCACTGTGATATAGTTGAATTTAGAAAGTGTGCCTAATATCATCACTGTGCTAAAGTTGAATCTACAAAGTGTGCCTAATAGCGTCACCGTGGTATAGTTGAATTTAGAAAGTGAACCTAATATTATCACTGCGCTAAAGTTTAATCTAGAAAGTGTGCCTAAATACTCGTCACTGTACTAATTTTGAATCTAGAAAGTGTGCCTAATAGCGTCACTGTAGTATAGTTGAATTTAGAAAGTGTGCCTAATATCATCACTGTGCTAAAGTTGAACTTAGATAGTGTGCCTAATAGTGTCACTGTGACAAAGTTTGAACTTAGAAAGTGAACCTAATTATCTAATTATGGAAAAGGAGGAGGGAGTGGATGGAAAGGATAGAGTGAATAGAGTGGATGGAAAGGACAGATTGGACGGAGTGGATATATCTCTGTATCTCCTATTTATGCTATGTCTATGCTATGTACCTGTATCCCCATGTTATCTATATCACATGTTTTCCCTATCCATCCTGTTGCTGCTTTATTTACATTTGCTGCTATATACGCCCCCCTATCCTGCTCTCGTGCTTGGTCGCAGGCGCTTTACTGATAACCACAATATCACACTACTACGCTTATCTCTCCTATACACCATCATTCAACTAGAAAACAGCTATGCTATGACACATTCGGCCTAGCTGTTCTCATACTAACATGACCCCACAAACACCTCATCATCCTAATAAAACAAAGCTAGCTGAGCACATACCGGCTATCGTATGCGTCTCCTCAGGCCTGACACAGCCAGAACTCAGTCTGTGTGTCCTCCCTCCAGACTGAACACACCCAACTGATTTCCTCACCACCACACTTACCGCTAAGAAGCAGCTATCATGCAACAGCCACACCAGCTGCACACATATATGGTGCGCCCACGCACCATACAACACTCACTCTCTCTACTGACTTGAACTGTGGTTCCCGAGGGCGTTCAACTTACCAGTGCTTTGAGGTCCTACCAATGATACATAAGGCGCTATATAAATGCCAAGTAACATAACATAGCATAACATTGATGTTAAATATGAGGGGAATTTAATTACACTAGGATCCATTTATGGTCCCTTTGCTGCGGGAAACAGTTTTTTTTTTACAAAAATAATATCTCTATTGCAGAATATGTGTGGGGAGCACATTATATTCGGGGGATATTTTTAATTGTGTCTTTAACCACAAGCTGGACCGTTCAGCACATTGCTGATATATGGCAAAGGGTACAAACAGAGCGTTTGGTGAACTTCTGCATAGTCTTCATTTAGTTGATATATGGAGATTCTTGCACCATGGGGAGAAGGAATACTCTTTCCTTTCACCAGTTCATGACTCTTATTCCAGAAAAGATTATGTTTTAATCTCTGACAAACTCATTGAAAAGACAGACCATTCTTTGATTATGTTGAAATTGGGACTGGGGGACGTACGGTCAACTGCGTCAAGATGGCGTTTAAAAACATTTATATTAAAGCACCAGGATGTGCTGACATCTTTAAAGTCATTTGTTAGGACCTTTTATGAAATGAATAAAGGCTCAGCTGCTGAACTAGTGGTCTGGTATTGTTTTAACGTGGCTATTAGGGGAGATTTGATCAATTTTACAGCCTGTGCAAGAAAATTGGGGATGGTGGAATTGAAACGCCTGCAGAGTACGTTAGAAAAGATGCAGAAGACATTTGCGCTGTCAAGAAGCAGTGAAGACAAGTTGTAGATGGATTGAGCGGATGAATCCCTGAAGAATGAGATGGATATTCAGAGCGAGAAAGGCCTATTTTTTATGAAGCAGAAATATTAGGAACAGGGGGGCAAAGGTAGTAGACTACTTGCCAACAAATTGAAGGGTTTAGTGGATAAAGCCTATGTCCAGAAAAAGTGAATGAACAGGGTATATCAAAGGTTAGAATGGAGGAAATGTGTGAATGTTTCAGGAATTTCTATGCGTCTTTATATACAGAAACCGAATTTCTGACATCTGACAGCTTAGAAGAGTTTTTTGGGAAGATTAATTTGCCAAAATTAACTAAGCAGCAAGCAATAACCATTGATCAGCCTATTAGAGAGTAGGAGCTATTAAGAGCAATTGATCAACTTAACATACGTAAATCGCCAGGCCTGACTGTTGGGCCTGAATTAGCTCCATTACTATGTAGTCTGTATAATTATTTTATGACGGAAGGGATTATGTGCCCAACGATGCAAGAGGGGTGTCTGTCACAGTAATGCCAAAACCAGGTAGGGATCATAAAAAATGTGAGAATTACAGGCCAATATCATTATTAAATGTGGACACAAAAATATTTACTAGAATATTGACTAACCGGTTGGAAATGTATATTGGTTGTGTGATTAGACATTCTCAGTTTGGGTTTATGTGTGGGAGGCATGGATACAATCACATCAGAACTATCATGGACATACTAGGGTTTCCTAAGGATGAGGTAAAGAAGATGCTACTAATCTTTATGGATGCAGAGAAGGCATTTGAACGGGTCAATCGTTTTTTTTTAGACTACACTCTTAGAGAGATGGGATTTGGGAATGCCTTTTTGAGGACCATTAAAGCTTTACATACTTCCAGTAGTGAAAAATATGGGTAAATGGAGAACTCTCTTCTTCCTTTCCTTTGACTAGGGGTACCAGGCAGGGCTGTCCAATGTCACCTTATCTTTTTAACGTGGCACTTGAGCCTTTGATAGCCTATATTAGACAGGAACAAGTTATACAGGGGCTTAGAGTTGGGGAAAAGGAAATCAAAGTGTTATGTTATGCGGATGACATGACAATAAGGAGGAGGGGATACATTTAAGAGTATGTTTGAGGAGATGGGACGCCTGTCTGGTCACAAGATTATCAGTGGTTTTCTTGTTGGACGTTACCCAACCTAGGACTGATTTGAACTTGTGGAATTGTCAGTGGAATACAGGAACTGTGAAGCATTTGGGGGTCAATTTAGTTCGAGATTTGAAGAAGATGGTGGAATTTAATGTAGCTAAGATAATATAGATACACCTGAAGGACGTGTTAAAATGGGGTTGGTTAGTAAAGTTAATGTTTGGGCGAAGATTAATGCAATAAAAATGGTACTTATGCCCAAAGTTCTATATATCATTCAATCTATTCCAATAAAATGTACAAAGAAGATTATTAAATGCATTGACAAAGTCTTTCAGAATTTTCTTTGGGGTGAGGGCACAAGTCCGGGCAGTGCAAGAGGGGGGCTTTGGGTACCCCAATTTGGAGAATTATTGTAACAGGTTTGTACTGAAGAAATCAGCAAATTATTTTGATGGGAGGGATGAGGTCAGGCCATTATGGAAATGTATAGAGAAAGAGACATTTTTACCATACACTTTGCAAGATGTATATACAATGGGGAAGATGCCTAATCTAGTTACCAAACTTTCCACTATAGGAACGACTGGAAATGCTTTGAGAACTTTTATGGCCACGAGAGGAGAAAATGTTTGGATCCATTATGAGGCATCGCTATGGCACAATATGCTGCTACAGATTGGAAATAAGACCTTGTGCTGGCGGAGTTGAGTTAAGACAGGTGTTTTATGGGTACGTGATGTGTGGAAAGATGGCCAAATTATTCCATTCGACTTAATCCGAAGAAATTTGGATTAGGGAAAAGAGAACACAGGTGCTATATAGAATTGGAGTCCCTCCTAACAGAAAGACAGGGGATGTTGGTTAGCCCTATGGTTCAGAGACCTTTGGTCTGCAGCATTTTCCAATCTTCTCCATGTATGGTATCGACCTATATGAAAATGATGCCGATGGATAGTTTTTGTGTGAATGCATGGGAGAAGCTGCGGCAGGCATGGGTGAAGGAGTTAGGCATGGACATATCTGTAAAGGAGTGGGATAGCCTGGTGAGAACTGGCACAAACTCGAAGATGGATCTGAACTTGCAGTATGTGCATCAAAGGATTCTGTGTCACCTATACTGGACCCTTGCATGGATGGTTATCTTAGGTATGGTTGATGATGACTTATGCTGGGGTTGTGGCCGAAATGGGGGTACCTTATTACATATGTCATGGGACTGTGCAAGAGTGGTTGGTTTCTGGGATGATGTGCTGAGCAGACTAGATTTAATACTTAAGAGTCACACTACCAAGAATGCCATATTCAACAATTCTGCTGTCAAATACTGGGAGATGTTTTGTGGCTCACAAGAATAATTGGTGGATTAACAGAGTTCTGACGGTGGCGGCAAAGCAAATTCTAAGGGTATGGACGTCGAGGAAAAAGCCAGAAGTGGAGGGATGTTTGTTAGACCTGCATACCTTATCTAGTTATGAGAAAGCCATGTTAAAAAATCAGAAGTGTGGGGACTCTGATTTATGGGGACCATTCAATAAACTGTATGGTTCACGCCAGCATTATCAGGCTAATAGGTGGATATGATGTAAAAGGAGAGGGGACTGATAAAAAAAAACTCCTATTTGTTGTTTGTCTGTGTTTGTCAGGGGTGCGTTGTCTGGTTTTGTTATGAGTATCAGATTGTTGTAGTAATATAATGGTTTAGTCATAGCGGATAATGTTATACCATTTGAATATGGTTATTATAGAAATTTGATTATTTGATATAAACTGTGTAACCAGAATGCAATCCACAGATGTTATGAATATGTTTAAATTATTTCTTGTTCTTAAAATGTTAACTAAAGTGTTTAAAAAAAATAAAATAAGAACGGCTGTGATAGCCGGTGCAATGAGGTCCTTCGCCAATATGGGAGGTGGATACTCAATCAAGGCATTATTGATCTTATATCAATTAAACATCTCTCCATGTATTTTCTACGGCGTTGAAATCTGGGCTTTGTTTAAATTTTCACAAAGAAAAGTATTAGAACGTACCCTACTTAAGAGAATCATGAGACTACCGCCATGGACCTATATTAAGATGGTACGCCATTTCTGAATCGTTGTTAGTGCAAGCTTGCACGTGTGCACTGTCTTTCATAAAACTCAAGGGGCTCATCTGCAGACCTCTGCATAGCCGGGTTGGCAGGGGGACGCACAGTGAGCAGCATAAGTGTCTCAGGGTTTTTATCATAACTACAGAGAGAGTTGGCCTCTGTCTGGCACTGCCTTGGGAAGGGGGTGTAATGCCTCGTGTAAAGTTGCAAGTCTTTTGGCAGGGACCTTAATGGGCCAGTATCATTTGATTCCAGGTTGTTGCTCTCCCCTTCTCAGTGACGGGGTCTGATTGAGGCTCTAAGGGGATCCTCCCCATACTGTCCCACTGCCATTTTCCTCTAGCTCAGGGAGGTCACCAGATCCTGTGCTCACCCCAGTAGATGTCCCCCGGTGTCACCAGAAAGCACAGTAGACTTTGTTGCAGTACAATCATGATATTTTGTCACAGTATGTCACAACATCAAGCCACCTAATTGTGTATGGAGCAAATACTTGGTAAATAATAAACCTGCAAAGTGCTCACCTCCGGGCTAGTCCTTGCTTTTCCAACAACACCCCTATAATTCTTAACATGTTTAGTTCAGTGAGTTCCACCATTAGGGTCATGCCTCCACAAACATGTTATTGGGTTTGGGAGAAATAACGGCAACAAGAGAACCTGGCAGGTCCACTGATATCAGATACTTCATTGTTATTTTACATCTCACTATTTGGTGCAATGTATACACTTTTCCTAGTTTGTAGAGTTAAAGCTGGATCGTGTTATTATGTGCCAATCACTGGCAGATAAATGTATTCAACTCATCTTGTGCAACTTGAAATGTGCATATAGAATTGTTACCTTCTCTTCCACTAAGGATTCTGTGTTTCAATTTATAAAACATATATTCTCAGTGTTCAGGCAAGAACGCAAGGAGCAATTTGAGAATACCAGTGTTAACTGCTCATGAAACCGTCATCATCCATGCTTCCTCATTACTGTTTGCAGGCTCTTGCTAAAAGTGCGTTTGCACATACTCATAAAGGTTTACTACAAAACTGATTATGAAAAATGTACAGATTTCTCTATTTCTTTTTCAAATTTTCCAGAGTTCTAAATTTGCAGGCATATTTAGTTTGGCACACTAGCAAATTACTTTTGCAGAATAAATATTTGGCAATGACGATCAAGGCAGCAAACGTATGGACCTTGATCCAGTTCTGGCTTTTCAGCCGGCAGCTCTTTACATTCTGAGACTTGTAGTTTGGTTGTCTCTATCTAAAGTACTGTGTACCTGCAGTGTCTTACTGGGACCTGTGTGCAGCTACAGTTCAAATCTGTGGTTGGGTCGCATGCATGCAAGATGTGAATGCGGTGAAGTTGATAGGCTTGAATATAAGTGACAAAGGCAGAATTGAGCTACATATAATCCCAATATGTGAGGAAAAACAATGCCTGTAGGAAGCCCAATTTTGGGCTGCATTGAGCTGCATTTTGAATGCTTTAATATATTTTTCTTCACATCTGGTCCTTGCGCTGATTGCCTGTTAAAAACAGGCATTGACAAAGCCAAATGTTTTTCATATTTTATAGGCACCAGTTCTTTGCAAGACACTGCCTTTATATGAGGCCAAAAAAGTGATGGGTTGAAGGCTTTGAAAGAATCTGAACCACTGGCACTGCTCTGGGCAACCTTCCACACCACCGTGTTTAGCCTATTTTCACCATTGCAAAAGCAATAAGCAAATAAATCAGGTTCTGCCACCAACCGGAGCAGCACTGCCCAAACTGCCAGGCCAGGTCCCCTTTGCACTGAAACACAAGCAGCCCATGACATGTTGCTGCCCAGGTATTCACAAGATTTGCAAATTTTTGCCATATTACGGGCAGGTAGTACCATTACAGTAGTGCCTGGAAAATGTCAATCCCATGCCTGCAGAAAAGCTAAAACTGTTGGCATTAGCAGTGCTTGGTTTATTTATTTATTGGTGTTTTTAATACAAATAGCATCCTGTTTGTTGCTCACACTGCTTCAGAGGGCGATGGAACATGCTATAGATTGGAAGGAACATTTTGGGGTACATTTTGCACTGGTCATTCCCCTACCCCATCTAACTGTAATAGGGTATCAGTCTTCATACTTTCGGTTACTGCACTCCCTTTGCTTCACACCAACAGATTATCTGGCCAAGCACATTTTTGTCTCACTCTGAAACTCTGAAAATGACTGCACTTTATTTTGTTAGATTCCAAGTGATTTCCGCATGTTGGTAGATTGCTACTGAGGCCCAGCTCATGAAGTTATTTCTAGAAAAAAGAGAACCTTGTTTAAGGGAGTCAGTCCACCAGCACGCTCAAAACCCAAGCTTTATTTTCACATTTTGAGCTGGCTCGTGGCATCTTTGTCTCTTTATTTCAACAAAAAGAGAGATAGAGGGGTATGTGGCACCAGCCTACCCTCAACATAAAGGGATTAACCCTTAATAAATTGCAACAACCAAGCTGGTGCTCATCATCGCTGCATTCTCTGGGTGGGTTCTATTCTCATACCATATTCGATTCTAGGCAAGAGAAAAACTACTATTTAGACATGGAACTGTAGAAAAATATACATATTTTATTATTCATTTACACGCAAATATTAAAAACACACCTTCGGTGCAAAGTTAAAGTGCTTATAAAGTCTCCTGTGTTGGGAGTCTGAATATCACGTTAACAGCAGTATATGCACAAGCTTAGACCCTTTCCATCAGTAATTCAATTAGTTTAGATTTTTAACCGTTAGAGTGTATTGTGCTGTGTTGTTTATCACACCAGGCCATACCTTATTTTGCACGCCTCACTCAAACACATTCCATTCACTCTTTCCTTCAGTCACTGTCACCATCTCATTATACACACACACAACTGGTGCCCGACATGTTTCTTTCGGTTTCAATGTAAATGTAATTAATACTCGGAAATTCTTCAGGGGCTTTTTAGTGAAGGGTTAGTAAGACATGCATAACAATTCTTTCAATGCCATAACCTAAAAACAGACAATGATTACTACAAACAAAGTCATGTCAACAATTTGCGTTGAGATTCTAGTGGTATCTTCTTCTTAAGGGTTTGTAGTACTCTTGCTGTCCATCTACCTGGAAGGTAATCACCACCTATCAGAGAGCAGTGACAAGGAATAGGCGTATTAGTGACCTATCCAACTACTGTACTCATAAGACAACTATAATAAAATGATAGCAGTTCAATCTCCAGTCTAAAGGAGTAACAACAACCGTAAAGAGTCAGAAAGGTACTTGTTTTTGTATAAACAATTTGAACCGAGAAAGTGACTATCAGTGCTTCACCCATGCCTACACTCTTGACAGAGCTTTAGGGATTTATCTTCAAGGTGGAGACGTGATCTACTTAATTCCAACACAGGCCAGTGGGACATGAAACTAACTTCCACTCACCCGTTTTATCGACTGTCAATCCACTGCTTTTGACGATGTGGCCATGTAGTGAGGGTTGTCTCACTCGTACGGAGCATCAGCTTTCACTGGATTAGAACGAAGTATAAGAGAAAAGGTCCATTAGGTGCTTAACAATCTAATCAAATGGTATAGATTGTGCACCTTACCCAGTCGGCTTACCCCGTGAGGAGGGTTCCGTTTCTAAGGTCTTCTAGGGATCGTCTGAAATCACTCGCCTTCTAATGGGCGTGCTGTGTAGTGCTAGTTCCACCTGACTCCGCCTTTAGAACTCTAAAGAAGCGAGACCACACAATTAGTTGTTGTTTGGTCGTTTATATGGGGATGCATTCTGCAAAAATACAATTCGTGGAACTCACTTTGGCTAATATCCCCTCTGGGCATGCTGTTCAAGCACACTATGGCCTTCAGCCCAAGCGGTTTAAAGCGCTGATATGTAATCAAGCGCCATTCCCATCTACACCCTTTGTGCGTTGATCACCGTTCTTACTCAGAACACGGGTTTGTTTTCATCTGCACGGCAAAGACCAAAGACCTTGTTGCTATAGTTAACGGTCTAGGTTCCTGGTCATTTTACACCCCACCAAATCACCCGCCCGTGCGCTATGTTAGTTAATTCCTGAAGACCTAAGTCCTTATTAACCGGTGAACTCGTGATTTGTATACCTTTACAGGTGACACAGGAAGGTTGCTATCGTGCAGCGTAAAGGTTCTGCATTGTCATGCACTTTCTGGTGACCGTTTTCCCCCCGTCCAGACTCCTATCCAGTCAACGACATATCTTGGTGAGTTCTCTTACCGCTAAAGTCGGGTATGAATTCCGCGTTCAAGCGTGGCTGAATCGTCCGCGTTCTCTCGGCAGTCAATCACTTCCGGGTTTGCTTCTATTCATTTTACGGCACCTCTGGTGTTCTTTTACGTTGGTATTAGCGAAGGACGCACGCGCAGTGGAGCCTCAACACGAATCTTTGGTTAGTGAGTGTTAATGCTGCTCAGGTTCGTTCGTCAAGCCCATGGTCATTTTGAAAAAATGAAGCTTGGTTTAAGATCGTTTTCAATGTCCACTTCATTGGTGTTATAGTGCCATATTGCATTTGTCAGATTACCACCCTGATTGTGAGGCTCAATTACAGTATTGATGATCTCTAAACTTCAGACCCACCAGTCGATTTTCTCGTTGAGTCCTGTATTCATATTGTTGGTAAGAAAAATGAGCTGCTGTTCTTTTTTCAAAAGGGTTCTTTTATCTTTGTTGCTGTCCAGACCTGACCTCTGTTTATATAGGACTGTCCAGCTGATATCTTCCACCGTATGGTTATGCTCAATCGAATGGTCTTTGTCTCTTTACCAGCCCCCATCACCAAGCAAACCCTCTCCCGATCGCAACTACCGCTTACTCCTAATTCAATTGACCTAACTACGCTTTTCTTCACCATTGCCCTTCATTTTTCTTACGTTTACCTCTTACGTTATTGTGGCCTCTACCGGGCTTTGTACCTTCTACTTTAAGTCTGTTTTATTTTCGTTTTTGGGGAACCACCTTCTACAAATCAGTTCCCCACAAACATATTGCGTCAGAACACAGGTAGTCCAGACAATGATGCCATGTGGGGGCCATCAAGCATGTTAATTATTATTTATGAATATTAAAGGCCATTGCTAGGCTCGGGACTATTAACTTGGGTGGTGCACCATTACCACCCACAACAGTCCGCCATATAGAGCGGTGTTGTATTCATATGGACCACTAACAGCAAGAATGTGACAGAATCCTTCTATATTTGGTTGGAAATAATAATCCCATTTTAGAATGTAGGTTCTTGTTTGCCCCTCAGTGTAAGAAACACCCTCTTTAATTGGGAATACTACAATGGCAAGGTTTGGGTAGGCTATGAAGACACAGTTGTGAGGAAATGGCTCCATGGAGATTATGTTGCACCAAAACGTTATTTGATTGCGTTATCTGGTACTTTTGTACTTAGTTGTAGCTAGGTCCTCACTGCCAAATTTTCATTATTTGCACAGCAGAGTGCAAATGTGCCAGATAAAAGGCTGCATACTTGTGTGTACGCCGTCTTTTGACCATGCAAATGAGTAAGCTCTGCCTAGCAAGCGAGCATGTCGTGCAGCTTTTAATTGTTATTGTATATGCTGCCTGCCATGCGAGCATGACAGGGATTGTGTGCAATTTTCCATATTTGGTGTGGTGTGATAAAAACAAATGTAAATTTTTTTTTAATTCTCTTTAAAAATGCTTTTATAAACACTTTCAAATTCATGTTTTCTGTCACTCAATGGCTTCAGCACATTTGAGAATATGTCCAAGTAAGATTGATTGATTGTGCTCTCTTCTCGTGAATGAACTTAAGTAAACTGCAACCTTGTCATTTCCCATGTTTGGAGTGGTGTGATAAAAAAAGAATGTAATTGTTTTTAATTACCTTTAAAAATGCTTTAATAAACATTTTCGAACTGTATACAGTATTAATACATTTCAAAGGAATAACCAAGACATCGAACATTTTGCTTCAGACCCTTTTTCAAATGTTGCCTCCTTCTAGTACCTACTGTAGTGACTCAGGGTGAGCATAAGTAAATGAGGGTGACTGAGGAAGGGATTTTTTGCATCCAAACATAGGTTAAAATCTTGCCCCAGACAACTGATGAATCCATTCAAAATTTGGTAGCACTGGGTTCAGCGGTGTGGATTTGTATAACGGGATAAGCATACACACACACACACACACACACACACACGGCAAAAAATGTTTGCATATAAGATTTTTGCATCCAAACATAGACTACAATCTTGCCCCAGACAAAGAGAAATCCATGCAAAATTTGGTAAACGTGTGTTCAACGGTGTGGATTTGTATAGCCGGACAAACATACACACACACACCTACGTAGTCCTACAGATTGCCTCTTTTCGCCAGTATACCCTACATGTTGTATTTAACCCCCTCCACAATTTGGCAGCACTAACCACGGCAAAACCCTAACACAGGTTTTGCCCCAATCTGGGAAAAACGCAAAACAAAAACACTTAGATGTGGACAAAACCAGCACTAAATATCGTCTTAGTGTAGGGCACAGGACTATTATCATAGATAGGTCTGTGTGTCTTTGAAATGTTTGCTGAATCAGTTAAAAAAAGGCCTCCTGATACCACGCGCAAATCATGTAAGTGAATTTAGATTGCCCTTGTGAAATTGTGCTGATCCTGGCTTTCAGCTGAAAAGCGCAGGGAATGTAGTTCATAAGAGGGTAAATTGCCCTTGAATCATACTCTGTAATGATGTTAGTGAAAGATTGCTTGGCAGCTCCTTGCTTCTATTAATTGTGGTTTCAGAGATGATCTGCTTATGCGAGAGTGGGGGCATGAAGTCAGTGAGGTGACACTCCCCTGTCTCACACACAAGCCTGGTAGACTCTGGCAATTTGCTTCTCTGATCTGGCCAACCTGAGACTATTATTGTTCTTTTAAAACACGTTTCAAAGCGCGATCAACCAATCTGTGTTGCTATGCGTTGTCTTGTTTCCAACACACACGCGTTGGCCCTGCGCTATCCTACTGCCACCCTATCATCTGGTGTATTTTTTCTGTGAGGCTACTCACAGCACGCATACGTTTAGATACGTTTTAATGAATGAAACTTTGCCAGGAATCTTGAGGGGAAAACATCTTCTTACTTTTCATTCAGAACACATGAGCATCTTGTAGAATAACCTATTTGTTCAGCCGAGGGTGTTTGGGCTGTGAACGATCTGCGTGTTTTCGTCTGGACAGGTTTGATTGGTAGAGAAGGCTTTCGCCACAGGTGCACGGGCCTCCCTCCTGGTGCTGCTACTTTGGAGCAGGGTGGAGACATGGCTATTTACCATAAGATCTCTTTGTGCCGAGTCTACAGTGTTTCACACATACACATTGCGAGTAATTTTTGTAATTTTTTTATTCGTGTTTTTGTTTACACAAACCTTTTAACGCTACAAAAATTCATATTTTAATCATATACAAACATACATTAGCAATCATGAATATAACATACATTTCCACACATTCTTTCAAAATACTAAAAAAAAGACAAAAATATAACGCCTCAATGTATTTCCAGCATGCTAAAATCAGATTTCATCGCTCCACCTTTTGTTAGTCTCTAAGCAAATAAAATACATGTTAAGATGCAAAACCAAACTGTTTCCAGAGTAAAGCATCGCCCATGTTTGATCCGACTCCCAATTTTCCAAGGCATACCATGTGCATGTATACCCAGCGGTCAAGTCCTAAACATTAAAGTGGGGGGACTCATCAACTGATGCAATGGGATGTGATGTCACCAGAAATTAGCACATTTCATTAAATTGCCTTTGCATAACCACCCAAATTGCACAGGACGAATGGCATTTGCCTTTCATAAAATCAACACACACACAAAACCAAGAGAGGGAATTTTGTTCTAATAGCGTTTTTGAAAACGTTAAAAGGTGTGCATGTTTTAAACTACAAGAACCAACACCAATGTTTTCCCTGGAGGATGCAGTACCGAAATGGGACATTTCACCTTTAGTTGTTTGTTATTTTTCTTCAGGTTATAAAATGCAGTAGTGACGACTGTGGTTTGATCCCCGGGGCTGGCTTTAATTAATAAATTCAAAGAGGACATTCAATGTTTCACATTTTAGCTGCGGGGGACTGAGTCCACCCTTTGAATAAAGTGGATGGGCTCCGTCCCGCGTATGTACCCCCGACTTCAGCCCTGTGTATTCCCTTCCTTAGAGAGCGCCCCTAGCTCGGGGCAGCGCAGCATGTCAATAGGTGTCTGGGATTCTCAATGATAGTCTCACGAAATCTACATGTTCCTTCGGAAATAGGGATAGGAGTCAGCCCTGCTCTGTCGGAGAGGTCTTCCACGGTGCGCCACGTAGCAAAGAAAACATTACATTGCACGGAGGGCACCACTGCCTTTACACTTTCGGGCAAAAAGGACCTTTCTCGCAATGTTTGACATTTGCGGGATGCCGCGCAAGAAAAGTGTGAAAACAAACAGGCGCAGTCGCCTTTACATTTCTTTGCAGCTTAAAGCGAAAATGCCTCCGGCAATTAAGCCTTTGGGGATGCATTTATAAAGGACTCCCATAGAATCTGCTTGATTTTAGCGGGTGATAAAACAGTCGTATTCCATGCGTCGACTCTGGTGGGAAAACAAGCGGTTATTGAAGGCAGAACAGGAATGAAAGGTGGTAATGGGCCATGTATTCTGTGGCCCCACTGCACCCCCCCCCCCCCGAAAAACCTACAAAATGTTGCGTAGCAGAACAAAGTGTACGGCAGTCATAAGAACTTTCCGGTTGCCCTTGCCAGCTTTCTTTACTCCGAGGAACTGGAAACCGAGCCCCATACAGGTGTGTGATTTCCAGCGAGTTACCTGTCTGCCTTACCTGGATCAGCGTGGGCCTGCTTCAGCACGGCACTGCTGCAGTGCATGGGGGTAGGGCATGTTGGGGTCAGTGGGGACAAATCCCCCCACATTTTTAGGTGGGGGTGATACAGTGGTATTTATCCCCCCAGTTTCCCCCAGTGTGTGTGTCTCTCCATGTGCAGTGATGCGTGCAAACCTCAGACTCTGAAGTTTGCACGCAATTCAGCTCAGCAGCAAAGCCGTGCCGGTTGTAAAGATTCTTGGTGCAAGTTACAACAAGAAGATGAACTCTCATGCGTCTGGAGCGTTCCCCCTCCATCTCCCCCCCACGGTCACGTCCCCAGCCAGGCCGGCCGGGGAACATACTGCACATGCGGAGTGCACAGTGCACTGCTGCTCAACCTCCTCCCTTCCAGAAGAAGCCACTAGCAGCAGGCAGCAACGCATGCTCGGCTCCTCCTGAGAGTCTGACTCTCCGAGCAGACAGACTGCTCCTGCAAGGTGACGCCGACTAGGAGTCCGAGACTCAACGAGAGAGAGACCTCACTTATCAGCTAACAATGTAAGTGAAAGTGGCCCCCCTGTCTGTGGCTGGCTATAGGGTGCCCTGAATGGGCACCTGTCTTGGCGCTGAGTTTTCCTGAATGGGGTGTGGCTGCCTGTTTCCATGTTCACATTACAGCACCTGTGCTCGGCAGAACAATATTCTCTGCCCCGGGCCTGCCTTTCTAGAGCAGTGCTCGCACAGCCGAAAACGAATAAACACAGAGCAATTGCAAGTTGCACCACCCATCGGTGGGTGCGCGGCCCCCCTGCAGTTCTGCCAAGCCAGGGGTGGCGTCGGAATTGAAGCACATGCATGCCAGTGGCATTCACTCACTGCGCCCAATACACAACAACATGTGCATTTATGTAATATTAATAAGCTGGACAAAAAAATCCATGTTTCATAGTGAATTTATCAAAAATTGGCAATTTGTTAATGCACCGAAACACATTTTGAAATTTCATTTTGTTTGGAAAGGCACTTCATAGAAGGCTCTGTGTAGTAAAGCCCCCAGCCCCGGCTTCCCTTCAGACCCGCCGCACACACTGCAAGTGGTGTTAAATTTGGACCCATTTTGCCTGGTGCTTCTCTAATCTTCCACTGCGAGTTGAACGCGTTGGAAAGGCTGGCGGATGAGAATGTAGATGTGTTGCCACCTCTACCAACCCCATGTGTAGATAAAAGCAGGTACTGGGTGTGTGTGCTATGCATTTGGGACTGCAGCAGGCACATGGCTGAATGCTTGTTTGCTGGAAAAGCTGCGTCTCTGCGTCTAGGGACATGCGCAGCTGCCATTGGGTGGGTCCCCTGTGTCCTTGCGGCACTTTAGTAAATAGGGCTCGCTCTGCTTGCAGAAAGGGCCACCGCACCACCCACACTGCAATCCACGAATACCTTCCAGTGAGCTCTCAGGTATTGTTTGGGCATAGCGAACCCGCATATATGCGTGTTATATTCTGCACATATATGCTCACAGGCGCTTCCCATGTAACACGTTCACACTGGCCCAATCGTACAAGAAACATACACACAAGCACCCTGAAGGCTTACATTGATAACCCCCCCCCCCCCACCACCACCACCACCACCACCACCAGCAACGACACACAGGATGCAGTGGCAGCACCTGCGAACAATGCTAATAGAACTAAGACCGAAGCCCCCCCCCTCAATTTTTCAGATGGAATTCCCTGCTCACTCCCGCAGGTGGGACAGTAGAACTGCATCAACTTGCACAGAGGGAGGAGGGGTGCAGGCCCTGGCCCCTCTCTCTAATTCCGCTCTCTTGACACTATGCAGATAATGCAGGAGGCGTTTGAGAGAAGGTGTGTGTGTGCACTCAGGCAGCATAGTGCACACAGCTGAGCGTAGCATGGACGTCATTTAGGGCCGGGGTCACCAGGGGTCGCAACTGAGAACCCCCAAGGTCTCCCTTGCTACACCTGTGGTTTCCCTTGCTTTTTTTTAGGCTCAAGGGCTGTGGCCAGCAGCATGTGGCTCTTTGTTGTGGAATAGCTGGTTTACCGATAGCTATAGCAGTAAGCTAGCTCAGTGGGTGGAGCGCTGGCTGCTGCAATGTGTGTGTGATTTGCAGGTTCGACTCCCAGCAAGGTCAACTCAACCTTTCATCCTGCTGAGGTTGATAAATGAGTACCCACACAGGTTGGGTGATATTGTATGTATATTTGTTCTATATGAAGCGTTGTATATGAGTTGTTCATATTACAATTGTTCGAATTACAATTGACCTTTCACAATTGACCGAATTGTGAAGGTCAATTGTAACATATATGTGGGGGGAAACCCCCCGCAACCCCCCAAAACACATATATATACATACATATATATTTATATATATTTATATATATATATATACAGTCAATTGTGAAAAGGTCAATTGTTCATTCGAACAATTGTAAACGAACAATTTGGGTAATACCATATAATACCATATAAAGCGCTTAAGCGTAAGTGCTATATAATAACACATCATTATCATTTGGCCTTGGACGTCTTGTTGCATTCACAGTAATTTGGTAATATGGGCCTATACGCGCTGATATTAACGATACATATGGTGATCCATTCTTGTATGAAATGTATATCACATTACACTGATATTGTAACCATATTTTTCTACTTTTGTACTCAGAAACAGTACTGTGTGTTGCCACTTCCTGTTTTGGCAAGGGGTGAAAGGTTGTGTTCCATCGCTTCCTGTGATGTCACTTCAGGGTGGGGGCAAGTTATCCATCACTGATTCCAATGGTAACTGAGAAGATGCTCTGACAACATCCTTACCACATATAGCCGAATCCACTTCATGTCACCAGGCCTTTATTTGCAAGGACAGTCCATTCTGCGTCCCTGGTTACTAAATCTTTGCACTTGTGCAAGTGCCATTTTGCGTGGCATTGGCATGTGGTCAAACATTGGCCTAGTGCAAAATGACGTTTCAGTGCATGTTACACCAGTGCAAAGTTTACTCTACTACTGATACAATCCCTAGTCACACTAGTAAGCACTAGGACACACATTACCTAGGTGTAAAAAGTAAGGCATTGAAATGATAGGTTGTTTGCATTAGGGCACTCTTAGCACTTGCGCACATATCTTGGGAACACTGCACTTGGGCTGCTGCAAGGTTTCTCTAATTCGGCCCCAGGTTTACTAGGATTCTGCATGAGCTGAACATATGGCAGCCCTCCATACAGTGTGTACCCGTGGGGAATGCAATGACGTGCTAATGGGCACATTTCGTCTTTATATATATCTGTTTTTGATGCGGTGGGTGGTCGCCCTCGTTTTGCCTTGTTTCCTCAGGGGGGTTTCTGACACGGCTGTAGTAGGCGGGAGAAAACCAATCACGACCACTCAATGCACAATCGGGCACTTCCTTCTTTGTAATTCTGGAGGGGCATTCTGTGTGTTGTATGCCTGCTTCCTTCCGTATTACAAATTATACCCCCACCCAAGGAAAGCTAGCCGGTCCACAATTCGAAAGCATGCAGTGCACACTTGTGTGAGAAGTCTGCACGTTGTAGCAGCTTGTGTTCCTGTTTAACGGTCGTGGTGTGCAGGTATCCTACTCCGCCATGGGTTCCTTTTTGTATCATATGTTTGGCCTCCTGATTTAGCTCTCCCGAATGTGTACCTTAATGTCTGTGTGACATGTGGTATTCTTACTTATTGAGTTCTTTGATAAAAAAAAAGCAAAGTCCCAAGGTGTCCCCTGTCCCCCCAGATTTTATGGGTCTCCTACGTCCCTGCCGCAGTGTTACTGTGTTGGTGGATTAGCAGTGGGGGGGCACTGCAGTCAATGTACACTCAAGTGCTCCAGAAGAAGGGTGTCAGAGGAGGCCCATTTCTAAAGCAACCTGAAACTGGGAGTTTCTTAATTCCAAAAGCAAGTTGTTCCAGAATCTTCATACTATCAAGGAGAGTCATTTCAAATACTGCCACCTGCATTCCCAATGTGCAACTAAAAGAAGGCTGGTGGTTGGCGGATCCAAGGTACCAAGGTACCGGTGCAGCAGAGGGTGAAACTGACAGATTGCATTTATGGTGCTTTTTAGGCTTCTGTACACCCGGAAAAGCAATCAAAGATTTAAACTGGAGCATATTGGGCATCAGCCAAGTCCCCTCAGCTGGGTTGACATGGGTGGGCGATTGTTTAAGCCAAAATCCAAGCAGGCAGTGCAATTTAGCTCCCTTTGGTGCATATGGAGGACTGGTAAAAAAAAAAAGAATATCGTTTGGCATTGGTGTTGCCAAAGCCTCTTGGTCAGTTCAATGTTATGTACTGGTCAAATGTCAGGTATGTAACCCAAGTATCAAGGGCTAGCACTGCCTACTTTGAATAGAAAATCGTAAGAAAAAAATGGCTCTAAGTCCACCAGTCTTGCTGGACCTTCCTGAGCATCACTATATGATAGTTTATGCAATTGATAACAACATTCACCTCAAGGCTGACAAAAAGCATGCCCTATTTCTTTCCATTTTAGCCCAGAGAAGGGTCCCTCAAAGGGTTTCTAGCAATTCAAAGTTATGGTATTCCTGTTTCGATTTCCTTGCACCAGAATGTTCTAATACAGAAATAGACATTGCTCAAATAATCAGTGATAGGCCTTTGTAAAGGGGCAGTTTCATGCCTTTGTGGGAAATCCCCCCTATATGTTGGAAGCATGTGATTGTGCTATGCTTAACACCAGCAGTTGTGACCATACCACAGCGAGTATTCGAAAGAAGGTACCCACTGAGACGATAATCTGAGGGAGAAACTCCCTGAAGGAATATGAAAAGGAGCAAAAAGAGGAGCTGGTGACGTCACGAAAGATGAGTGTGACGCCCTGAGAATACTGGCTGCAGAGAATGCATGGATCTTACAAAAGCTGATGACGAAGTTAAGAATCAAGTAAACTTTCATATGCAAATAGAAGATTGCACGTGGGCAAAGCACTGCAGAAAATGCAAGCCGTTCAATAACTGTACAGGCGTTGTAACGCAAGTAGATCAAGTAATCTTAGAAGTTGGCTATATGTAGTGAATAGACTGCATGCAAAGTCATCATTGTATAGAAACTGGACATTAGTGTCATAGTAAGCCAGGACCCAAGGAGAGAAAAGAGCAAGAACTGTGTCACAGCAAAAAATAAGTTGAAATCGTGGAAATGAATGGCAAGGCTGTCTGACCTGGTTTCAAAGCTGAAGCAGCCATGGTTGGTTATCTATTCTTGAAGGCAGTGAGCGTGCAAAGCTGAATCATTCCTTGTTAAGGTGCAAAGAAAGAACACCAAGCGTGCCAAGTTTTATTCATTTAACACATTTAAATGCTGAAAAATAGACCAAATCGTGGTCACCTGCCATGTGAGCCAAGGATGGAAATGGAGTTCAGCGCAGAATCCTAGAACAACAATAGTGAGTGCTTGCACTCCCATATATTCCCAGAGACAAGAATACTTTGCAAGGCCAAGTTCAAAGACAATCTTCATGGCAGAAGGCATGGGTGATGAGAGATGTTGGGTTAATTGGGTGGGGAGTTTAAATTCAAGTCCTCCTCCTGGCACCTGGGTCTGAGCTTATGTGCTGCTAAGTGAACCAAATGTTCCAGACATGGCAGGAGCATGCCAACCAAATATAGAAGGCCGTATAATGAATGGCCCTATAGTTTGAAGACCAATGATAAACTGTGTACTTAATAGTGTTGAAGATTACATGTTTTTAGAGGTAGGCATAAGTTGGCCACCTGACAGTGGGAAACCAATCACAATCCTAGTTCCTATGCACTGTATACTTAGATGTTACCCTTGAACCTATCAGAATCCCTTGTAGGTTTGCTATTATTTGACACGTAGTATGACATCACGTCTGACAGATTTTTTTGCATATAAGAATGTTTTTATGAGAAATGCACTGAGAGTTCGAGCGAATGTTTGTTGATGTCCGTTGTAACTCCCTGTTTTAGATAATTGCTAATAAAACAGCACCTTTGCCATCTTCCTGAGTTGGTTTGATTAATTTGGTGTCAGAGTTATTCTGCATCCCCATCTATTGCATGCACGTTGCTAAAAGGGCCAAATGGTTAAGTGGTAGCAGTGCGGATGATTGGAAAACATCCAAACTAGTTTGTCTCCAGATTTCTAGACAATCGGGCATCCTCCGCCATTAGCCCGAAGATCGTGGGGTTTCCTGTGGAGAGCGGCCGATAGAAATAAACGTATAATGCATAAACAGGTTTACGTAAGATGACGTCTCAAAGCCTGTATGGAGTATAAAGAAAGAAAGAAAAGGTGAGAGAGAAAAGGGTGATCAGAGTGTTTATTAATGTGTAACGTTGACTAGTCTGTATGTTGTTTGTTGAGTAAAAATATAGTGAAGAACGATAGAATTTGTGAAGTAATTGAAAAGTTGAGGAGCAATAGTGATTGAGCAGAGAAAAGTGATTGGTACCAATCGAAAGGTAGAGATAGCTAATTAAGAAATTAGAGGCTTCAGCAGCAATTGATGGTGCATGCTCGTATTTGTTGTTTTAAAGGTGTTGAAAAAGTGGTGATTTAAGCAAAATTCTAATGGTTATTTCATAAGTCTGGTAAGTATTGATAGTCAACTGAGACTTGTCATCACAGGGAATACTCCTCTTATACACCTTTGCAAAACATCATCAAAGCACATGCCCAAGCTCAAAAATTATATTGCGGAATGGGTGTAAGGCACGGCAGATAAAATGTTCATGCCGTGACCACAAGGGGGATCATTGTCAAAAGTGGTATTGCAACACATGACTACATACTTGCACGTTGCGTACACAGGGAAGAAATTAGAGAAAAGATTAGCGATTCTAGAGCTCTGAAAAATGTACCAAGAAGAAAGGGATGATCTGCCACCTGAGGAGTGGATGCTTTGTCAGTGTAAGGAGGAAGGTTTTGAGCCCTCAGCTCCCCTTACCTCACACGAAGTAAAAGGTGCAGTACAGAATAAATAGGGTTATATCCTTTAAAGGAGTTGAAAGCGGCGACCCCCCCGCTTATAGTAGCGATAATAGTCCAGAGGAGAACAAGAGAAAAGAAGAGATCTATAAGATCATACAAGACAAAGAAGAAAGGAGTGAGCGGTCAATTGTGTCAACAGAAATAGAGAGGGAGATTAAGAGATGGAAAGGAGAGAAGGATAAAGCTGACAAGATCGTGCTCATGCAGAACAAATAGATTGGAGGACAGATAGTACTTAAAATAGATTGGAAAAGCATCGAGGGAGTTAGGCAAAGAGAAGATAGGGATGAACAAGAAAGAAAAGACAAAGAACGAGAGAAGAGATTGAAAGAAGATGAGCAGAAAAGAAAGAGCAGGGAGCCACAGGAACAGATATATCAGGAGGAGCAAGAGAGAAAAGAAGAACAGGCAGAAGAACAAAGAAAGTATGACAATAGACAGAGAGCAATAGCAGATAGGGATAGAAGAGAAAGGAAGAGAGAAGAGGAGGAAGCGCAAAGACTAAGGGACAAAAGACTACAGAGACAAAGGGAAGAAGAGGAAAGAAGGGAAAGAGTAAGGAGAGAAGAACGAAGGCAAGAGGAAGAAAGAATTAGAAGGGATGCGAGAAAGCAAAGAGAACTAGATGAAGAAATAGAAAGAAAAAGAAGACAGCATGGTCTTGATACCAGTCTCATTCGTAAGGAACTAGTAGGGCCGACAGCAGAAATATGATGGGACAGAATAGAAGAGATTCCTCTGATGAAGGAGGCAATGCCAACAGGATCTAGAGTAGTATTGGAAGAAGAAATCTTTGATGCAGTAAGCATAGGAAAAAAGATTGATAAGGCCTATCAAGAATTAAAGGAAGGTAGCAAGTATGAAATTCAAGGGATCAATCCTTAGCATTTCACTCACAAAGCAAATCAGATTGAACCTAGCCAACGGTGAAGAAGATAACAGTCACACTAGTTGGGGACAACATGTCAGACGAGGAAAGAGAATCCAGTGTTGGGGTAGAAGGAGGGAGCACGTGTGCCCCTGAAGGAAGCCTGCAAATGGATAAAGAAGTAAGATGGTCAGATCTGGAACAGCATAAGGATAGGATGCCAGATCCCATAGCATATCCAGAGCGTCCCCGAGGACGATCGTATAGTGAGAAAGGAGAATCGCCGCTATATGTGAGCAGGTAAAGGTTGTTAGCAACAAGGAGACAGACAGGGATGATCGTCCATGCCATGGATAGACTAATGATGGGAGCCGACTCTGGGTTGGGGTTCACACAGACAAGGATAAGCTCCTGAGTTTGACTTTGCATGCTGAGAAATGGATATATGAATTAGAAAAAATGACAGGTGGAAACACGGTGGCCATTGGGGACATAAAAGTTCTCCCTGCAGCTATTCTTGGGGAAAGGGCTGATGACATATGGAGGAGAGCAGGATATTCAAGTGTGGCAGCACAAAACACAGTGCATGACGGAGCGCTTTTTAATAATTGTAGAGCAAACATGTGGAGGGCTCTCAGGGTACAGTACCCAGATACATCAGATATGGGTGCAATTATGACACGTAAAATGAAGGAAGATGAAGACCCTATTGCTTAAATTCAGGATATTCAGGAGAAATGGCAACTCGAAACTCGCGAGCCGTGGGAAAAGACAGTGGCATTATTTTACCACATTTTATGACAGGGCTTGCCTGAGCCAGTACAAAGGCAGATGAAAAAGTAGGGATCATAGTGAAACCATGGGCTGAGATACAGGTGACGATAGTACACCCTTGTCGGTTATTACAAGAGAAAAATTGGAAGAAAGATGATACTAGGAAAATCAAGGAAGCCAAGTTAGTTCAGAAAAAATGGTTTAAATGTGCCATCGAAGGGGCGGTATTGACAAGTGGCAGAGGATTGGGAATGCAGGAAGCAATGGGTGCTTCGCAGGTGAGTAATCAGCACCCAATGGATGAAGATGGATATGGGTTCATGCCACAAGGCACAGGTATGGGCTATAGAGGAAGAAGAGGTGGATTCCGAAATAATCAAGGTGGGTTTCAGAATACACAGAATGAGAATCAGAGTACCCAGGGAGGATATAACCAAGGGGAACTTGTTAGACGGGCATCCCCAGTATGTTGGACTTGTGGGATGTCAGGGCATATTGTACGTGTATGTGGAAGCCAGGGGAATGTACAAAATGGTCAATTTTCAAGAGGGGGGGACAGATTATCCTCCACCATCTAGCACACAAACTAGAGAAAAGTTTGCCCGAGATCACACTTTTTATCAGACACAAGTGCCACAAGTACAGCAACAAGACCAAGTGCAAATTAATCCACCACAAGATCAGTCGCAACAAGCCCCTATGCAGACACGTCAGTATGCGAACACAGGACAAGTGCTGACACCCAGAATAGGAGGTGTCACTGTGTTAGGCAGACATTTTTTCACAAGGACAGGGATGAGCCTGTACCCACAATAAAACAGCTCACAGGGTGACTTGATGTGTTCAGTACTATTTGTGACACCAATCCCCTAAGAAGAACCAAGGGTCGATGTGCCGATAGGAGGCAAATCCTTTTCTTTTCTTGTTGACATTGGAGCAACTCGTTCAAGTATACGAGAGGGAAAATATCCAATGTCGAGAATTGCCATGAATGCTCGAGGGTGTTCTGGAGCTACGAGTCGAGTTCCTTTTACTAATGAATTGCCAGTCTCTATAGGAGAATGAGACATGTCTGTTCCTTTGTTATATTCATGACAGAATTTGGTTAACATTTTGGGAAGAGATTTGATGACAAATCTAAACATGACAATTTCATTCACTGATCAAGGAAGAGTGTGTTCCACTCCAGAAATACACTATTTAAGTGTGGGCTAATATTTACTGGTGTTCACAGGGCAAGTGGCTCTGCAAGGCGTTCCAGTAGGTCCATAGATTTTTCTATATGGAGTGAGCATTCTACTGACATGGTTACCTGGCTTGGTGCGAAAAATTGTGAGGATATCTGATGAGTTTTACCTACGGGCAAAGAGGGGGGACAGACTATCCCTATAGAATTGGAAGCAGCCATAGTACGAAGGGAAATGGCAATGCTAGAAGGAGTAGATGATGAGGGTAGACAATGGAGAATAGTAATAGCTCTCAAGGAAGGGTACAGATTGACTGACATAACTGATGACGCCATGTTCAGGGAAGACCAAACAGATGATGAAGTGGTGTTCTTTATGCGCATCATATACTGGATAAGGATAGAAAAGAGGGAAGTCCCACAGCGAATGGCGATAATGCGGCAGCGTCCAGCATTTTTTCATGAAGACTTGGAGAAGGTGCCAAGCATCCTTTGGACCACAGGTCCTTATGATGTAGGGTTATTAAAGGGAATAGAGTAAGTTAAAATAAAGCTGAAGCCAGGAGCGATTTTCCCTCGAGCAAAACAGTACCCCATGACTCGAGAGGCTGATGAAGGTATATATCAGACCATTTCAGCATTGGTGAAACAAGGGATTCTGGTGCTTTCGGTATTATTGTGTAATACTGCAGTGTATCCTATCAAAAAATCTAAAGGAGGGTCATGGAGATTTATACAAGATATGAGACCGATTAACCAGATTGTAGATGCAGAGTTTCCTCTAGTTCCTAATCCGGCGACGATACTATGCAGTATCCCAGTGGAAGCTAGATATTTCACGGTGATCGATTGAAAAAATGCATTTTTCTCGATCCCCTTGCATAAAGACTCACAAGACTTGACTTGTTTTACATTCAGCCAAACTCGACTGAAACATACTAGGCTGCCCCAGGGGAACTGTTAGTCCCCATTGATCTTTACCAGAGTACTACAGATGGATTTAGGCAATATTGATCTTTAGAAAGCAGAGATACAATACGTTTCTGACATCTTAATTTGTAGCACCACGGAAGATGAGTGCAGACAAGATTCTATTCAGTTGATGACTATTCTAGCAGACAAGGACAATGAGGTAGACAAGGAGAAGTTACAATACTGCCAAGAAGAGGTGTTATACATAGGGCAGCTGATTTCACATGATGGAAAGAAGGTAACACCTGAAAGTGCTTAGGCGATTATGAAAACCTCAAAGCCAAATACATGTTAGAGCCTGGGTGTTTGATTACAGTACATACACAAGACCCCTTTTGCAAGCTTTAAAGAAAACACAAGGGGATAAAGTAAGAATAGAATGAAGAAATGGAGGACGGGTTTCAGTAGCTGAAAAAAGCTATTTGTACAGCCCCTGTTTTAGGAATTCCCAATTATGCTGAGGAATTTTATTTGTTTTCACACACAAATGGGACAGTCATGACAGCAGTGCTTACGCAGAGAACTACATTGGGGTACAAGCCTTTAGCGTATTACAGTGGGATTTTAGACCCAGTTATGAGAGGACACTTTCCTTGTGAACAATCTTTGGCTGCTGCTACGTTTGCAATTGAGAAGTCTACAAGTATTGTTATGGGCTGCTCCATGACTCTCTTCGTGGAGCATGCTCTATTTGCCATTTTAGAGAAACCCAAAGGCACACTGACATCCCAAAAAGCTTCAGTTTATGGGGTAATGATTTCTAATTCAACAATTAAGATTGTAAGGTGTTAAATAGTGAATCATGCCATGTTTATAGCTGAGCCAATAGAAGAAGGTGATCATGTGCATGACTGTGCTAATTATGTTGAATTTTATAATGATATACCCTGAGTGAAAGAGAATGCTTTGGCGGGAGGGGAAATTCTCTTTATTGATGGTTCTTCAAAAATGTATCAGACTAGTGGGGAAAGACATTTAGGTGCTGCAGTAGTGACATACAGATTAAATCAAGAATTTGAAGTTATAGCAAGTGCAAGACTACCCTCTCACTTTTCAGCGCAAGCAGCAGAATTAGTAGCACTTATAGTCGTGCTTGAGAAACACGAAGGGCAGGGAGTGGCAGTGTACAGTGACTGCGCTTACGTGACGTCAACCGTACATGCAGGACTAGCACATTGGAAAAGGAGGAGCTACATCCACGCAGACGGCACTCCAGTGCAGCACGCATCCTTATTAGACCGGCTTATTAAGGCACTACAACTCCCAGTGGCCATAGCGGTCATTAAATGTGCAGCACATACTAAACAAACAGATTTTCTCTCTGGGTTGGAATGAAACTGCAGACAAAGAAGTCAAAAGGGTTGCATATTCCTCAGATATTTCAAGTTTTGAGACTGAGAGTATAAAAGAAAAAGTAGTCATGACTATGTTAGTGCACGAAGGGTTTAATAAATTGTCGATAACACAACTAATGGAGATTGAAGGGAGGGAACCACTGGTTGAGCAGGAATTGTGGAAATGATGGGGCTGTTGTTTGTCACCCAAAGAAGCATTTATGGTGACAAGACAGCACTGGAAAGCCGGTGATGCTAGAAGCATTATTAAAGGTCATGCTTGAACAGCTGCATTATCCTGCGCATGTGACTAGGGAGAGTCTTGCTGCTACAATTGCGGAAGACTGGTTCATTCCGAATTTGTTGGAACACGTTGCACTATTTATGGTAAACTGCATTGTGTGTTAAAAGTTTACTGCTGGGCATACACTGCGAACAATTAGAGGGGTAATAGCTCGACCGAATTATCCATTTCAGCATTTACATATTGACTATGTTGATATGCTGCAAGTATGTGATGAATACAGGTATCTGATAGTGGTGGTGTGTCCCTGCTCTAGATGGATCGAGGCAGGTCGGTGTACACACCCTGATGCCACTTGTACAGCAGCGTTTTTAGTGCACAAACTTTTCCTGAGATGGGGTGTGTGTGTGAAGTGCTGAGATCTGACAATGGGCCACATTTTGTTAATGAGCTATTTGAACAAATAGGTTGTCTATTGAATATAAAGGACAAGATATAAAGCTTATCACCCACAAGTGAACGGATATGTGAGAGACTCAACTGCCTCCTTAAAGAAAGGATTGCCAAGATTACATTTACTTTGAAAAGGGATGGCTATATTGCCTACCCCTAGCTTTATATGCCCTTCGGAACCAGCCAGGATCAGACCATCACCTCACCCCTCATGAACTAGTGACAGGGCGGCATATGAGAACGCCCCTTACACCTCCATCTAGGAGTAGAAGTGATGCCCAGAGTGTAGCTAAAACTTTAGGTGATGAATTGCACGACTATTTGACATGTGTGACCACTAGCATTTCTCTCATTTCAGAACAAGGCAAGCGCAAGGGGGGGTTGGTCTCAGAACACAGAAGAAGACAATTTAACAAACAACCCGAAAGGTCATCACTTTTTGATTCTGACCCTGGGGGTGGAGATGCGAGGGAGGATCACTGAGGTGGAGGGTCCTTGGGGATTGGGGAGAGGATGTCTGTAGGCGAGACATGGTATCCCCCTTTTCCTTGTGATAATCAAACTTACCCTTCCCTGCCTTCATAGGCTGTTGCCAATCCCAGTCTATCATTTTCCCTCAGTCAGACCACTATAGTACTGGGACGAGGAAGAGGTGACTAGGAGTAGTACACACTAACATGTTATTTCTCCACTTTGGTACTGAGATGAGGAAGAGGAATGTGAAACACCACTATCCTAGTCAGGCAAGTCCCACTAATTGGGGTCAGGCAAGGGACTTACACCTGCAGCCAGTTGAAAGGCTACAGGTGTATATAAGGAGAAAGAAGTCAGAAGGAAAAGGAGTCCAGCTGGGAGAGGGAACCCAGTTTGTGAGAGTCCAGCTGGAATAGGGAACCCAGTTTTCAGGAGATTGGTTCCTGTGTGGAGAAAGGTGCCCGCTCAGTGAAAAGAATGATGAGCACTGCAGGAAAGCGAGAGAGACGCTGCAGCCAAACTGGGCTGCGAGAGGGTCAGGAGCCCTGCAGAATCTGCTGCTGCATGTCACCTGCTGCAGATGGAGGGACACTGAAGACTCAAGGGAGCTGTTGCACGCAGCAGGAAGGTTCGGAAGAGGCAGCACAGCTTGCCAAAGCTCCCAACAAGGCAAAAGGGAGAGAGCAAACGCAGAGGAGAGAATTGAAGGTGCCCAAAGGAGCTGCCGGATACTGGTGAGTGGCGGTGAGTGAAAGTCACGCCGGGGCACTCCATGGGCTTGGGTTTGGGCATACAGCGATGCCGATCAGATGAAAGCTAATGGTAATTAGGCCACGGGACCAAAGGAGAGTTTTATGACACCCGAACAAGCTGCCAAATATTTACTGCATTTTTCAATACCGAACTAAAGAAAAGTTATGTAAAGCATATGAAAGTACCGTACGAATGCAATGAAAGTGAATTGCAATTTTAAGAACAGTAGTTCAAGGTGTCGATGGACAATATGAAAGTTCAAATCAAAGGAAAGACAGTAATACAGGCTTTGAAAGCAAGTGAAAAGCAAATGGTAAACTTTATAATTATAATTTGTTTTTTATAACACGCTTAATACCGAAGAGGTTTCTCTTCGCACACACTATTGTGAAGTGTGAAAGCTAGGTGGGGACAAGGAAAGCATACCATGAGCTTAATGGTGTGAAAGTCACGTTGTGGCAGAGTAAAATAAACTGCCAATGAGGTAAAGAACCGCAAGTGGACAAGTTATGCAGGTTAAAAGAGGGAGCCTGTGTTTGCAAGGAAGTCCAATGAGAACACGTGACTTTAATAAATTGCCATGGGTTTTCAGTTGCGTGTCCTGTAGTGGGTGGACCTTGTGGTCCGACAACTGCACCTAGACCGAGTAACCCTATTTGGAGTGAACCAAGGAAAAGTTAAGAAACTGAAGTTGTTGTGTTGGTCAAATATTAAAGCAGTTCAAGAAAAGAGCAAGTCAAGTGAACGATTGACAAGCCTGAGAGGTTGCAAAGTTGATTTGGAATACTTACTGAAAGCCAAGAGAACTGACTATAATTGTGAAGCTAAAAGTGTTCAACTTGGTGAAGGCTTGTTTTGGAACTGTGTTGAACTTGGGGAACGGAATCCAATTTCCTTTTTGAAACTGCGTTGCACTTGGCAAAGGATCTCCGAGGTCTTTTGTGGGGAATTGATTTGAACTTGGGGTAAAAGGCTGTAATACATGCCAAGGAGCTGGAAGAGGCTAAGGACCTTGTTTTGAACCCTATTTCATTGGATGCTGACATCCCTACACATTATGTATCTTTAGTTGTGAGGGCAAACATAGGTTTTGGACACAGACAGACTTTAAAGTTGAGCTCAAGGACACAGACTATTCTTAGTTTTTTTAGGTATGGAAAACCCACTTTAGCATAGGCAAGTTAAGCCTTACTCCATCCTGACAAATAAGAAATAAGCTCTTGATTTTAAGAAAAGTGAATTATTGTCAGTGTCGTACTTCATGATATCTTCACAGAAGGAAGAGTCTTGTTCATTTGCAGACTATAGCTCTAAACTACTGATCACGTGAATTATCTGTATGCATCATGTGAGCCTGAGCGTTTTTAATTTTCTTTTAAATTATAGTGGATATTTTTAGGGTAATTCCCACCTGTAGACTTTGGACAATTCTTGCACTGGATGGCTCTCTGATGAGCCTGTGATGTAGGACTACTCAGGCAGCACTTTAGGAGGCTCTCAGGTGCACTTGATGATGGACACCCAGCTGCCATTTTTGGGTTAATCTAGCCTTTATCGGTTGAGACAATGGATCCTTATTCCTTAATGGAAGGACATCAGCTGGCGGTGGCTCGATGCCCCGTGCCCGAGGCGGTGGACACCGGATGTCATCAGATCGAGGCCACTTCTCCGGAATGAGAACTTCATGATACTGTTTATAGCAAACTAAAAATAGTGAAAAAAGTTGAATGGGAATCGAAGATGTTTATTGTTGTATCATGGGGCAAGGTACGTCAAGCAGAAGTGATTGGTTCTGCGGGGGGTCTGACCACAAGGGTATTAGCAGCATGATTGGATACTCTGTTTATTGACTTGCAAGTCTGAATAAATAGAACTGGGTTTGCCCATTCTTTTCAAACTTCTTTGTCCTTAATTTCTTTACTTCGATAGATTGTGACCATGACTCGGACTGTTGCGCAATGCTGCGTGCCTCTGGAAGCCAAAGAACTCTTCCTGGATACCCCACAAGTGCTCAACACAAAAAGGTTGGAGACCTATGTTGAAAAATCTCCATAGGGGGATCACAGAGGAGGATACCAGGGCTGGTGAGCGTGCATGCAGGGCCATACAGGGGATCAAATGTCCTGTTTGGAACAAGAGGATGGACAACTCAGGTGCAATGTTTTTAGGGGATATGCTAAAATGAGATGGAGATTTGGGGCTGGGAATCTGGTACTGGTGATAGCATTTGCTTGTTTTATAACTGTGATTCTTGTAGTTTCGTCTTTCTTTTACCCTGAAATTAATTTGGCAAAATATAGATCGTAGGTGCTGAGGCCTGTAGGGGGTATACCCAATAGAGTACGGGACCCCCAGCATGCATATGATGCAAGGGTACTTGTTAACAGTTAGGAGATAAACCATTCGGGAATGAACGATATAAGGATACAGGGTCGAATCCCAGAATGAAATAGGGAAAGGCGAGTGACTGGATGGTGGTTGCCCTTATCCTTGTCAGGGCCACCCTGTGGTGTCTCTGGTTGTTAAAAACGAAACCCATCTCCTCTCAGGATCACAAGGGAGTGGAGACAAGGAACAAGTGCAACCGAGGCACCTGGGTAATGGGGCAAGTGAATTCTGAACTAAATAGGAAAAGGAAAATGGACAAGCAACAATCTAAACAGGTGAGTGGTCATCTGTGCACAATATATTCAGGCAGGTAATTAGTACTAAGTGTGATTTTGTTTACACTTGCCATTATTTGTCTCGACGTAATAGGCACATACGATTCCCAGTGCAGTGGGGAGTGTTTGACACATGGATGGAGAAAGCAACCACTATGAGGAATGGCAGGGCAATTAGAGGACTGAGAGACGTTAATGATTGACTGAGGGGGACAGATAAACAGAAGGGGATCAGATAAAACGGTCCATGTGTGCCCCTGCATAACTCAGGAAGAGGCGGCAGACAATGAAAAGGAGGAGGAGGAACAGTAAGATCATGATAATGAAACACCAGAGGACATACTGGAATTTTTCAGTAGTATAAATCCAGATGGAGGGCAGGCAGAGGCACCTTTGGTAGAGATGTCACCTATAGTGCCCTCCACCCCTAATATTCGCCCTTAGGACACTAGACTGAGTGGGCCGGGGCCTGCAATGATGAAGGAGCCTATGGAGCCATCTCCCTCATATGGTCCCTCTATGACGAGGGGAGATACAGTGAATGGGAGGTATTTATAACAGCTCAAGGCTCCCCTCACCCAGATGCCACCTGGCCATGAGGATGGAGAGCAACAACAGACGAGCCTTGTCGCTGTGTACATCACATGGACACCTGGGGAACTCAAGACTTTGACAAAGGAATTTCATGATATTACTGGAGGAACTGCAAACACCCATGTAGTGTTCTAACCAATTGTGGGCAGATATGAATCAATTTATGAGAATAGTGATTCCACCCGAGGTGAGGCAGCGGTTGACAGAATGGGAAACTTGGCCAGCTGCAGATCCCAACATGAGGGATGCCCTGGTGCAGGGATGAGAAAGTGTAGTGACTGCGATTACCGAAGTATGCCCAAGAAAGACAGATTGGGCTAAAATATCGAATTAAAAATAGAACAAGGGCAAATCGCCTGCCGATTACTTAGACAGGTTAAAGCTGGTATACACTCAGCATTAAGACAGCTCAGGAGCTCATAGCAAACTTGTTTGTTTCCAGCCTATTAATGAAGGTCCAGGCACAACTTAGAAACATGTGCGTAGGCTGGCAGACTAGGCCATTAGCGGAGCTGGAGCCATTGGCAAATCATTGGGTCCCTTTCCAGGAGCAAAAGAAGGAAACATTTGAAAATAAACGTATGATGTTACAAATGCAGGGCTGACAGGGATAGCTCCAGGGAAAGGTAAACGAAACAGCCATCCAGGCTCAAAGGGGCGAGCAGACCAAGGAGGAGCGGCAGGGGTGGGGACCAGATGGGGCAACAGTTACAGCAGAACAGTGGCGTCACCAGAAATCAAATTTAGGAGTGGCACAGAGGGGGCCAAAGACAAAGGTAGGGGGGCAGAGACAAAAGTAGGGGAGAACATGGTCACTGCTAGTCTTAGGTAGGGGGGCACAAGGGGTGGCACAGGGTTTCACAGGGGGGCCCCACCCCCCAGACTCCCACCCTAGCGATGCCACTGCAGCAGAACCAACCAAGAGGGTAATTGGGGCAGCAGCAGCAACAGCGACCATGGAGACTGTTTGACCAGCAACAGGTATGGGGAGCACACGATCAGCAGTGACAGGGAGGATGTCAGAGCCAGCCGACTCCTAGAACCATTTCACCAAACCCTATAACCTGCCATTATTTTAAGCAGGAGCGTCATTGAAAGAATGAGTGCCTATTCAGATCACAAAGACAATATCAGCAAGGAAATATGGCTCCCAATAATATTAAGATACCACAACAAGGGGCAGATTCAGAGGTAGGCAGCTGCTCCTGAAGCCTAGGCCCTAGTTCCTAATTTGAATGCTAACACTGATCCCTGGGGACCAAGGGAGACCCAGAGAGGACTTGAACGGATTCTCAAAACTGGATGGGGAAGGGATTCTGGAGAACCTTATGATTCCATTTGATCAGGAAGGTTTGCATGCCCAATGTTGAGTGCAAGGGTAGCCTGTGCCATGTTTAGTGGTTATGGGGGCAAATTGTCAGGAACTGGATTCCAGGTGAACTAATGTCCTTCACTCAAATGAATCAGCCAGAGAGGCACCAATTTACTGTACTAGCTGACTAATTGGACAAAAGGTTGTCAGGAACAGGAAGTGCAGTCAAGTAATCCCGTAGCTGGAAAGCAAAAGGCAGGGGTTTAGATATGTGATCTAAGGAAACGTACCATTACCCTTCCCATTATTTTACCACGTACCTGTTGTTCCATGCATAGGGGTAGAGTGGGCGGAGCATGCTGGTCAGATAGCACAGCGAGTTGAGCGCTCGATCTGACATCTGTGCGAAGCTTGCTGACGCAGGTTTGAATCCCGGCAGGGCCAACTCAGTCTTTCATCCTTCCGAGGTCGATAAATTGAGTACCACACAGTGGGATAGTAATAACAACAAGTGAAGGAGGTAAACAATCCAGGGCTTCATAAAGTCCAATATCCAGAATCCAAAAATAAGAATCGAGGACACAATCCAAGGATACACAATACTATAAAGTCACCAAAACAGAAGGAAAATCCATAACAGGGTCCATGCAGAGTAGTCCAGGTCCAAGGAACCAAGAACGAGCAAAACAGAAGGTAGATATAAGAAAACGCCACTAACTGATGCAGTTAACAGCTGAGAAGCGCAGGGGACGGGTAGACGCAGTGTTTTAGCCTTTTTTTGGCATCAATGCTCCGTCATGGCACTGGGTGATGATGGATGGTGCACGCCGTGTGCTGCGGATTGTAGTTGTCACCTGCGCGGCCCATCCTGAACATACCACGGCAGCCTCCAGGGGCGTGTTCCCTGTGCGGGAGGTCAGCGTTTCCTCTGTGCGCAGTGTCAGGGAGCCGGAGTGGCATAGGTGGGTCTAGGGACCGCGACACATAGATATGCTCTGAGAATTGATGCATTTCCATGTATTCCCATATCTGGGGGGATAGTCCATGTGGTATGCATATCCAGCACAGCCATTATTCTCCTGGTTACTGAGCCCCTCACAGTTATGCTGGGACCCATTACGAACCAGTATGCTTTCCTCTTGAGTCCCACGTCAGCAGTACATTTTCTAGGAAGGGGCTTTTTATGTAAAATGAGGTGCACCATATACTGCACGCCGGATAGGGTTTTTCTGAGTGTGTCCTCCGATAACGCATAGATAGAGATAGCAACTTTAAGGGAGGATCCACAAGAGAAAAAAGGAGAGAAAGATGGACAGTGGTTAGAGAATTTTCTGGAGTTGATTGTGTCTATACCTGATTCGCTATGCGACACACACGATTGTGAAGTGGGATCCATACATACTGCATAGCCAGTGAAAATAAAAGTAGATCCATTTAAGAAACTGCCCCATACTCCTCCATACCCCTTGAAGCCTGAAGCAGAGGCAGGTGTCACCCCTGACAGCGATTTGTTACTGAGTCAAGGGCTTATAGTGCAAACCAGTAGCCCATGTAACACTCTGATTTGTATTTTATCCTTTCTTTTAATTTTTAATTGTGATTTTGCTTTGCAGAATATAAACCTTACACAAAATAAAAGATGTTTATATCCTGTACGTACAACAAATAATTAGGAAACTTAAGAAAGAATAAAAACAGTAGAAACAGTAAAAAATAGAGAAGACAAGAAACACAAGCAGGTGTATTAAAGCTTTTATCCTTCACATACGATCTTCAATTATCTAAATACAGCCATAAAGAATCTTTGGTGAGTCACAATTAGCTAAACACTATCTCCCCACATTAGGCTTGACCAAAACATTCCACTCGTCCAACAAGATCCCTCAGGGTCTATGGATTTAAAGTGCACATTTCTAGTAACAGACAACTTGGGGCATTCCAAAACCAAATGCTTCAGTGTTTCCAAAGTAGGTGTACATTTACAGAGTCTGCAATTTAAAGACAAATCTATGCCTGTTTTCCTCCAATTACCCATACGCTCTAGAGTTGGCAGCTGATTTAATCGAAAATGTACATAAAAGATGCAAACCTTATTACATGGGAAAAGGTAGATGTACTTAGGTAGGCTGCCTCTTCTCCTAGCAAATTTTGCACACTCCTTATAATTGGAGAAGCGATTCAGGCGTTTGGTTGTTTCTGGCCAATCCAAAACAAATAGTTTAGCCTTTGTCCTTGATGGTCTCGACACAAGTTCTTCTGCCAATGAGTGGATAGCTTCCAGGAGTTTAGTCATTCTCTGCCCAAATGAGTTTACCGTAAGCAAGTACCCAGCTCTCAACATTTCCCCTAAATTCAAGTATAGAGAATTCACCGGCGGAATCATTATTTTTTCATAACATGACAATTGCCTCCAAAGGACTCTATAATGGAGTGAAATCAATCCCAACTTCTGTCTGATTACCGCGTTGGGAATGGATTTCGCCAACCCCAGGGTTTCGTTCCAGGTTATGCCCTGTAGAGTATCTAAATAAAGGCCCAATTCAAGCAGGATCATGTCCAAGCCATAGAGAATAGATGGTTCCACCTTAGCCATACAGAACCGAATGGCTGGAAGAAGCGAATACTTGCACAAATTATCATTTATTCTTTTTTCCTGAGAGATCAGGGGAAGGGATTTGGCTCTCACGGTTTTTTCCACTCTAAAATAGACTCTCTATTAGTTCGATTGTACCCCAGTTATCTAATCAAAAAACTCTTTCCAACCGCAGGCTTCGAAATTGAGGGGAGTTGGGTGCTATTTAGCTGCTGCTTGTAGCCTTTAAGAGCCTAGTGAGCTTGATACCAACAACTACCAGAAGTTACTTTTGGATCACCAGGCGATGGGATGCTGAACAAATACAATGGTATGAATGTAACTCTGTGTATTTGGGACAATTTATATATACACAGGAGGACACATCTATACAACATTTAAAGCATATAGGTTCATAACTAATGGGCAAAATGTTATGTTTGCATTTTATGTGGAAGTTAGATTTGCAGAACTGTATGCACTAGCTACTTGTTCTCCATTTGTAGCTCCTGGTTACTGATTAATGCTAGATACCCAGGAACTGCTTTTACCTCCAACTAATGCAATCTTAATTTCGACCCTTGAACCTCTAGTCTAAAACCTGCCAAAACATGGCTTTTGCTCTGGACTTACTGGTTAAAATAACAATTTTCGATTTTTCACTGTTTACCAAAAGATTATTTTCAATTGCCTGAAAAAAAACAGGTAATCGGCAAATGCCAACCAGTCAAGCTTAAGTTGACCATAGACCTCGAATTTCCGAAATGTAAGCCTTGAAGAGGGCAGCAGCCAGGACAAAGCCTTGCTTTAAGCCAACAAAAGTCTGTATCGGTCCAGACACCATACCCTCCCCTGTAAGCCTTACCCTAATGGAGGTCACTCAATGTAGAACTGCCAGTAATTGAATCAATTTCAATGGAAGATCTCAAACCAGCATTTTATTCCAAAGACTTTCTCTATCGACCCTATCAAAAGCGCTGCTCATATCCGAGGTTGCTATATAAGCACTACCAGAGGCACCTTTTTTATGGCTGCTTTTAAATTTGCCTTGATTTTTGCATTTGGAGCCGTTCATACAGGGTCTAAATCCAACCTGAATGTGGAAAATCACACCAAGACCAACCGTTGAGGTCCCTTAAAATTATAGATGCAAACAATCTGCTTGGGGCGTCCAAAAGTGTGATTGGCCTATAGTTGCAAGGGTCATTAATATCACCCTTTTTATATATAAGGAGGATAATAGACTCAGACCAAGTCTCCAGTATCACGTGGGTTGCAAAGATCAAATCAAACAACACTTGTAGCAAACCCACCCACAGTTTGGGGTCACTCTTAATAACAACAGGAGCTAGGCCATCTGGGCCAGGGGCTATAGACGCCTTTGCTTTTGTAATTGCCCAAGTTATATCATCTGCATCCGATGGACACGCTCCCGGGACCATGAGCCCTGCTATTCTTTAGTACAGTTGGGTGGGCTTTGTAGGTTTTGCATACTTAAGGGAAAGAAAAACCTTCCATAGATGATCAGGTATAGAACAAGACACATACACTCTCGCACAACCCAACTTATTATTCGCAAGATCATAGAATTCAGATGTATAACTATTCCTTAGTTTTTCTAAAATCACCTGATTATTATCTTATTTTTCCAGTGAAAAGGCCAGGAAAAGACGCTTGTCATTTTGTCAAGACTTGAGGGATGCCAATGCCGTAGTTATACCTTCCCTCTCAGTGGTGCCAAATCCGGTTACCATATTGTCCTGCATTCCGTCAGAAGCCACGCATTTCACAGTAGTCAATCTGTGTTCGGCCATTTTCTCAGTCCTCATATATAAGGCTAGCCAATATTTATTTGCATTTTCTCATAAGGGGTCGAATATATGTCGACCCATTTGCCCCAGGGATATACAGAATGCCACAGCCTCTTTGCACAACAGCTAAAGAAAGATCTAGACCAGGGTTGTCCAACTCCATTGTGTGTGTTCAGCCTTAATCAGCTATTGACGAGTCCCCTTAACTTTTGAGTCTTGAATTTTCTATAAGAAATTGGTTTAATTTGAGTGGCTTATTCGGCAGCAATGTCGGATCCGCGTCATCACGCAAGTACAAAAAACGGCCATCTTTGCTTTCCTGCGGCAATCATACCACAAGGAAATCAGGGGAAACCCACGAATGATGGGTAAATGTTTGCATATTAGTAGGAAATAAATGTGTCACGT
Organism: Ambystoma mexicanum; assembly: GCF_040938575.1. Taxonomy (NCBI): domain Eukaryota; kingdom Metazoa; phylum Chordata; class Amphibia; order Caudata; family Ambystomatidae; genus Ambystoma; species Ambystoma mexicanum. The sequence goes on from NC_090930.1 coordinate 1,320,060,773, forward strand.
TTCTAAAAGTCTGCATTTCATACTAGACAGAAAGTTGAATTGACCAAGTTTGCCACTATTCTGTATATTACAGGAGGAAACTCTGACACTATTGAATACAACAGAAGGAGAGGGCATATACTAAACATACCACATTTGAAGTGCACAAAGCGTGACTAATAGTGAGTATAATTAACATTACACATATTATTGAGTTAATGTTGACACGGGGCACACAACATGCACATAAGGTTTACTATATTTGGTTTGTTTTAGGTTTCTCACACGATACTCCAATATCTAGCCCTCCTGATGAACCATCGCATGATAGATGGGGAAGCACGTGTCGAGGCGTTAAATGAGGGGTCAAATTAGCACCTTTTGAAATAATATGAAGAGAAGAGGCGTTAAATGAGAGAATCCAACAAGAAACACTGCAATTAAGTGTGCAATCTAAAGAAAGGACAAGGAACACCGGAATTAAGTGTGCAATTTAAAGAAAGGATTTTGAAACAAGTTGTTTTGTAAAACTCAGGAAAAAGAAACTATAATGAGGCATTAAATGAGGGGTCAAATTAGCACCTTTTGAAATACTATGTAGAGAATCCAATAAGGAACAATGAAATTAAGTGTGCAATCTAAAGAGAGGATTTTGAAACAAGTTGATTTGTAAAACTGAGGAAAAATAAACCATAATTTATCAATAAATTCACCAATTTGGCACACCACAACTGGATCCTAATTCTTGTTGTTTATGAGAAAATAAATGCATACATTTACAATCATTGTACTCAAATTTGTCTCATGAATATTAAAGAGGGGTATCCTGAAAATCCAACATGTTTACGGCCCCTGAGGCCTGGAGTTCGACATCCCAGATCTAGACGATATATATTTTGCAGGGAAATCAGTACTGGTATAGTATTCTGACAACTTACTGATTGCCTCACCAACCATCATTTGAGGCCTCTATGGAAGACACTGGAGTGTTGTTAAAAGCATTCGCAGAAAAAGGGCACAAATCATCGAAGAAAAATCTGAAGTTGTGCGCCTGCAGGATGTATCATTTGGGGCATGATATCCTGGAGGGATATCAACTGATATACTCCTACCGGGAAGAGACTGCCTATAAGAGTCCCAAGATCCGAATCATCACTCAAATGCAAGCCTTCCTGGTTGGTTACTGCTGAAAATAGATAATTGGATAAAATAGTTAAACCACTGACATCTGAATACTGTAGAACCATTGCAATGGATGCCAGAGTCAGACGAGGCTTTTACTAAGATTAAGTTACAATTGGCACAAGCACCTGCTTTGGGTCTACCTAACCATAAGAAGGGATTTACTCTGTTTTGTTACGAGAAGAACGGGTTCGCCCTGGCTGTCCTCACTCAAAAACACAGGTTTCATCATAGGTCAGTAGCTTATTACAGTAAGGAGTTGTATCCAGCCACAGCTGGGATGCCACCCTGTTTACAGTCAGTGGGACCCGCGGCATTGGAACAGAGTGAAAACATACTGCTGGGTCACCCTTAGAGGTGGCCGTTCCACACGTTTGGTATCATTATTGTTGAAGACAAAAATGCAGCATATGTCCGTATCACAGGTTCACAAATATCACATACTTTTACTGAATTCATCAAATATCACACTAACTAGATGTTCAGTTTTGAACGCAGCCTCCTTGTTGCCCACTCGTCAGGAGGGAGAGCTGCATGGCTCCACCCCTCATGATTGTGTGACAGTAACAAATTTCCTGGTCATGTCCCGGGCAGACCTCTCTGATGTACCCAATTCCGATATGGAGTATTTCATAGACGGGTTGTGTTTTAGAAATCAAAGTGGGTAGGTGGTCTGTTCCCCGGGGGAGGTGTTGGAGAGTGTGTCATTGCCCCAAGTAACTTCAGCACAAGTAGCCGAACTGGTGACCCTTATCAGGGCCTGTTGGTTGGTGGCCCAATGATCAGTTAATATTTACATAGATTTGCGGTAAGCAAGGTTTCATGACTTCTACTGGGATGTTCATAAAAAACTGTCAATATGTAATAGCACTATTAGATGCTATAAGGCTACCTGCATGGATTGCAATCATTAAATGGGCAGGGCATCAGTCAATGGATAACCTATTCTCTGTGGTAATGATTTCGCTGATTGAACAGCCAAGCTAGCAGCTACATTAGAAGTAAGTGATCCTTACATTTTGGCAGTCAAAACAGTACAAGAGGTAACTTCGTACAAAACGATGTACGATTTGGCCTATATACATGAAAATGTTCCATCAAATGAAAAGGACAATTGGATTTAAAAGGGCTGCTGGTTGCATGGGGACTTGCTGTGGCGATAAGGGCAGGGTTGGTTAATGGGTCCAAAAATAACAGTACCCCACCTTGTAAGGGTGTATCATGAACATGCACACATAGGAAGAGATGGGATGACGATGTTAGTGGGCTTCTTGGTTCGCACCTGATTTTACAACCATGGCACAAGAATACTGTCAAAGGTGTGTCATTTGTTTACAGAATAACCTGAGGAAAAGTGTGCCGATTGAACCTTGAGCCCACCCTTCCCCCTTTATGGACCATTTGTAGGTCTGTAAATAGACTTTCTCGAAATGTCAAAGTGCAACCAATGGCAATACTTACTCGTGGTAGTTGATGTATTTTCTGGGTGGGTAGAGGCTTACCCCTGTAGGAAAGCAGATGTGGTGACTGCAGCAAAAACATTGATCCTGAGTAATTGCCTAGATTTGAGATACCTGTGTGCATTAACAGTGATCAGGGCACTCAATTTGTTAATATCATCAAGACATTGTTGTCAACACTGAAAATTCAACCTAGCCTGCCCTGTTCTCACAAAACCCAGTCGGCAGGAGCATTAGAGAGATGAAATGGGGTGTTGAAAGATATGTTAGAAGATTTGTGTCAAGAAATGGCTTTGAAGGGGCTTGGGATCCTGCCCCTGGGATTGTTTAGCATGAGAAGTACCTCAAACAGGAAGAATGGGCTCAGCCCTTATATTGTCCTTTATGGGCGACCTATGAGACTACCTGTATCTCCACAAATTAAAACTGTATCTGAGAACTTGCAGCTGTCAAACGATTTATTATTAGAGTATGTTAAGAAGTTAATATCTTCTTTCAGTGTCCTTCATTGTCAGGTTCAAGCTGCTATTCGGGACCGGCACCCTTCATTACGGGAGCGCCTATTACGAGATTCCCTTTGCGGGACCTGGAACCGACGTCTGGTAAAACCAGATGTCCTTTCCGGGTCCCGTGAGGGGAAGAGGGTGCTAATAACGGGCCGTTAGTAACGTGCCCGTTATTAGCTCTCTCCCCATTCCCATTGAGCCCTATGGGGGCTCAAATGGGAATGGGGAATGGTTCCTTCAAGGAGGAATTACCGGGTACTCCAATGTTGGAATGACCCGGTTATTCCTCATTGAAGGAGCCCGTTATTGAAGCCTGGTATGGAGGCAGCCATGGCGCTAATAGCACCATGGCTACCTCCATACTCGTAATGAGGCCCATTGTGTTGGTAGGGAATCAGAGCTTGGTAGGAAGATGGCTTTTTAAAGGAAAGGACAGGTATGTAGAAATGGCAGCTCCGCGTGAATCAGATATACATTTCACATACATACTTGGAGCAAGCAGTTTGCGGTCCTCATGGTAAAGGTGTATGTTGAATTCTTGAAGTGGTGGCCTAAGTTGGTGCCACACAGGGTTGGTGGTTTGGAGGCTATAGAAGAAGTGATTAGACAAGTAACAGATATTTAAAGAGCCTACATGTCCTAGAGATGGCAAATAATGAGGAGAAGCATGCACTTGAGGTGTCCCATTGTACTGCTACTATATGTGCTCCAGGATATGGATTATGTGCTGTAAATCAGGAAGTGTCTGAACAAACTTACATTACCATGTGGTGCTGTCACTGACAAGTACCCGTGGTAATTAATAATGGCCCCTTCAGCTCACCTCACCTTCTCTCTACCCCTGATCATTGTGTCTCCTTTGCCCTCTTCGAAGTTCAGCAGGAGACCCAACAAGAACTGGGGCACCTATTAGAGCCTAATGAAGATGTATACTAATATAATGAAAAATGAAAGGTTTTACCCACTGAATAAAGTAGATGTAGATGGTTCACAGACACATATGAACATTCAGATCGAACCATAGATGAGGGACTATTGTTAGAAGTCCCTGTGCAAAAGAAAAACAGGTGATGTTGGGGTATGAAGAATAGTGGTTCACTGAAGGAAGAGTTAGTCTAGTTGCACAGTAAGCGCAAAAGGGGAGTCTGTTAACATTTGCACCCCACAAGGGAGGAGGGAGGGTCAGTGATGTGGCAGTGTCATAAAGGCAACCTAGGATGTAAAAATTGGCATGTGGCTAAATTATGTTGTTGGGAGGACAGAGTCTTGTCCATTTTCAGACGGGCGTTAAGGGGTTAACGGCGCCGTAAACGGCGCCGACCCTTAACGCCTGATTACAAGGTCCCTTAGCGCCATGGTGATTTTAACGCCTGCTTTTTGCCCTATGGGGCAAAAATGGGAATGGGGAAGGGTAAAATGGGAAATGGGGATTTACCGCCCCACTCACCTTGGAATGGGGCGGGAAATCCGCCATCCACCATGGTGTAAACATAGTTTACACCATGGTGATAAGGGTACGACCCAGGCGGTAACTTACCGCCTGGGTCGTAATGAGGCCCACAGCTCTAAACTACTGATCACCTGAATAATCTATGTGCATCATGTGATCCTGAACGTTTATTGCCTTTTAAATTGCAGTGGACATTGTTAGGGTAATCCCCACCTACGGACCTTGAGTAATGCTTGCATTCAAGGTCTCTCCTACGAGCATGCACTGTAGCACCGCTGAGGCAATGCTTTAGGAGGCTCTCAGGTGCACTGAGTGAAGGACACCCAGCCAGCACTTTTGGATTCATCTGTTCTGTACCGGTTGATACAATGGAGCCTTATTCCTTAACGGAAGGACATCAAGAGGCAGTGGCTTGATGCCCCTCGCCTAAGGAGGAGGACTCTGGATTTTGTCATATCGAGGCCATTACTCCAGAAGGAGAGCATCATGTAACTGCTCATAGCAAACTAGAAATATTGAAAAGACTTGGATGGGATACAAATATGCTTATTGTTTTATCATGCGGTTGGGTAGGTTAAGCAGAAGTGTTGGTTATGGAAGGGGTATGACCATGAGGGTGATAAAAAGGCCAGGTGATTTGGAGGTGGGGGTGGCTTGGGTGGTTGGGCATGGTGGGTGGGATGTTGTCTGTTTGTTGACTTGCAAGTCTGAATAAATGGAACCCGATTTGTATACTTTTTCTTAGTCCTTATTTTCTTTACTTCGATACTATAATAATCAATTAGCACAATGTCAGACTTAATTTGCTGTAGGAGACCGTTTGAGGGTCCCTCAATGTCTGTGCCCACTGTATCGCAAACTCCCTCTGGTACTTCAGTGGGAATCAAAGGCACAGCCCTGACCTTCAGACCTTTCACACCATCATCACATATTGAGCATCCTCTCACTGTCCTCTCTGCATCAGCGTCCATGTATTGTCACCGGTATCCTGATCAGAGACTGTGCTTGATGGCAGACATCCCCAGATGTCCAGCATGGGCACTCTTGAACAGTTCCACTCTCAAATCCATGGAGGGATCACTTTGTCACCTCTCAGTAGGAAACCTCCTTCAAGAGACATCTCATCCTGAATCTGCTGGAAGGTAATTAACTCTCAATCTATCAATTTAGCAGAGGGCCAGCCCTTAGTCACATACTTTACAATTAGTTCCACAAGGAGATCCTATTGTGCCTCTCGGGCACACTTCTCTTTAGAAAAAATGCCTCACACCAGCTCTCCCTTCTGTGTTCCCTAAATTGAGAAGCGATCACACATTGTATGCGTCCTTTCTCCATTCTCCACATCGGCAACCGGGAGAGACAGTCAGCAATCATTTTGTCCTCCTATGGGACATGCACCATTGTAAAGGTGAACTCCAGGAGCCCAGAAATTATCCTGATTAGCCTGGGAGAAATCTTTTCTGAGTGAGATGTGCACAAAAGAGTTACTAATGGCTTATGATCAGTTCTCAAGCTAAAGTGGACCCCCCTCCCCCGGTGATACTCGTCCTCATTACAAGTTTGCCGGTCCAGAAACAACGGTGCCGGTACGTTTACCGGCACCGTTGTTTCCGGACCGGCAAACTTCGAGTCTCCGGGTGGGTGCAGTACCGCCCGCCAGAGTCAGAGCTGGCAGGCAGAACAGCACCCGCCCGCAGACTTTCACGGAAGCACCGGCACCGTTAGCAATGGTGCCAGTGCTTTCGTGGTCCCCACTCCCATAGAGTATTCTATGGGAGTGGAGTATTTATTCTATGGGACTCTATGGGAATGGGGATCAACATTTTACCGGCACATGACTTACCGGACCACCGGGTTGTAATGCCCCAGTGTTTCTGGCAAGTCAGGCAGCAGTAAATCATTACGGGTCTGGCGGCTACCTGCTGGTTTTACCGGCACGGTTACCGCCGGACCCGTAATGAGGGCCGCTGTCTAACCTTCTCTACTGCCCAAAAACATGCTAAAGTCTCCATCTCAATGTCTGAATAGTTTTATTCCACAGTTCTCAAAACACTTGATGCATAGACTACATTCCTTTCTTCCCCTTCCTTATGCTAAGACAATAATGCCCTCAAAGCATAGGCACTGGCATCAACAGTCACAATTGAGGGCATGTGGGATTTTAAAAAATGGAGAGCCTGGGCAGATACAATTTGGCCATTACAGTTTGCTACTATTCCCTTCCCAACTCAAACTTCTTGCCTTTCTGCAGTGGTTCTGAGTAGGTTCTCCTTGGGCATATCACCTTGCTCTGAGATAACATGGCCCAAATAGTTAATCTTCTTTTAGAACAGCTTGCATTGTTTGTTTCTTCAACGTCATGCTGTGTAACGCTTCCCTGAACTCTGTGGGAGCACCTGGTCTGTGAATATTCCTCAGGGGTGTTTCTTCCTCTAGGATTAGCAAGACAGGTAGGCCCTGCAAGGTATAACAGCAAATTCTCAATTAGTATAAGCTTGCGCCTCCTCAACTCGTTTTCTCAGTAGTCTGGAGTAGAATTCTTAACTAACGGTTTCCCAAAGATAAGGAAGCTTATAGTGCACACCACTATTGGTTTTTTAGTGATCTCTCCATCCTGCTGTGGTGCAGGGGCGCTTGTTCTGAAGAGATGGATCAGAGGCTGAGGGAATATACTGTAGTGGAGCTCATAGAATAATTGGAATCTTAATAGAGCTTATCAAAGCTAAGGAAGTAGGGCTCAGTGAGTAGAGTTTGAAGAAAGGCTGACTTGTTTCTATGGATGGAACTTTAGAGAAAACTCTTCCTGACTGGAGCTGGTTAAATGATGAGTTCAGAAAATTGGAGCTTGTGGGGACATGGAACGTGTCGTAGCTGCTGCTGAATGCTTGATACCTGAGATGGGTCTTTATTGACTGAGAATGCTCCAGTGACTGGATACTGAGCAATTGTGACAGGCAAGAACTGTAGCGACACGTGGAGCATGTCGTTCTACTTGACTGAAGTGGTAGTTGTTTTTTGATAGAAAAAACTGTAGAGATGAGGTCCACTTATGAATTTGTTAAACTCTTCTTTTAAAAACGAAACCGTGCTTAATCTAGTGTCCAAAAGCACGGATATAACTCATAACATATAACTCTTCGCTACTACTGACGGTGGAGGCCGTAGGAACTGGCTTCCGGGAAGCAGAGCGTTTAACTTCTTTAACTGTTAATTTGTAACAACACTTTCAAGCTTTCAAAACATCCTAAAGTAGGCAATTGAAACCGAATTGCTAATAATCCTTTAAACAATAAAATTCGGAAGTACTTGCGTTTATCGTAGAACGTATGCACAGCACTGCGTACACATGAAAACGCCAGGGGGAGCACGAGGAGCGTATCACAGTACAAGCGTCTGACTGGGAACTGCTTCGGAATAGGTGACAGGAGAATTATACACAAAAATGGAACAGGCAGAAGGGGGAACAATGGAAGAAGATGAAAATAACTAAAAATGGGGAAGACGGACTAACGGGTTCTGAGAGGGAACTTCGGACTTAAGCAGGGAACCGCATTAAACGCTGCACTACTAAGAAGCAGAATCAACGCGAAGCGGAGGTCTCACGGTGGGCGGGGCTTATCAAGGAAACAGAGCTGAATGAATGGAGCAACACTGCAACTTGCTGGCTCCAACTGGCGTCCATTTTAGGTAACCCAGAGTTCCATTACACACTCATAGAAACTCTCTCTCTGCAGGACTCAATTTGTGCAAAGACCATGCGCGGTAAGCTAATGTCCAATTCTTTTGAGCAACTATGCATGGTACCTTGCCAGTGATCATGACATGCTGTTCTCTTGTAGGATAATTACAACATCTACTATAATCCCTGTGTTTGCTTCGGGTGAAGTGGTGTGGATCAGGATGACATCTTGGAAACAGACCACACATATGCCCTGCCCCCAACAGCTTGAGCATTTTCCTCTGGAATGCAGAAGCAGCTGAAGAAAGGAAGAACTGTATGCATTGGTAGCAGAACAACCCTTCTGAAGTGATGATGGTGGTGTACTCTTTAGAGTCTGGGTGGAGGAGAATTTGGTGATATGTTGGTTGCAAGTACAAAGTAGAATATGTGTTTGTCACTCCTATCGGGCAGAATAGCTCTCTTATGTTCGGCAAGGGGTGGGTATCTACCACAACATTTGCATTCAGGCTCCTTAGATCTACACACATGCAGAGCTCCCCATTTTCCTTCTGAACAAGAGCAATGGAAGACACCTATTCTGCAGATTCAACTTCTTCTATTATACCCTCCTGGAGCAATTCATTGAGAATCTTCTTTAGCTTCTCCTGCTTAATATAGGGATAGGCCTGACTCTATGTTTGATGGGCACTGAGCCTCTCTTCTATTTGGTCTGGTAACATTCTTATGATGTTGGTGCCCTCTTGGTTCTCACAACCTTCTGTTATCTGTGCCACAGTGTTGCCACTGATTGCTTGCCTCTAGTCTGACATGTAGTGCAGGCTGGCATCGCTAACTTAGCAAGGGGGCTCTTTTCCCCATCACTTAGGCCTTGCCCCAATGCCGAACGGCCCTTGTAGATGGCTATGGTATTAAAATAAGCAACAATGCCTACTTTGTATACTGAGTTGCATCTATGATCGATGTGAAGCGGCTTAAGAGGAACAACAAATTGCTTGAAATGTTTGTTTATAATTCTTGGGTGATAATAGTGTACAGTGACCCAAAGTCAAAGAGAGCCCAGATTACAAAATAATGTATTTGTATGCTATCTTCTGGCACAGGCACATCACTCGGTATGGGCGCCATCTGATTCAGACAATTGATGGTCATTACCTCTTTTTCATCAGTTTGTGGTTCTGCCAGGTCTTTCTGTACCATAGCTGCCCTGGGTCTAGTTTGATCCCTTCTTCGTTAATCCTGTTTGGATCTGCAGACATTGAGGAAGTGTCCCTTCTTGCCACTCCAGTGCACTTCTTCCCTGTCACTGGGCAATTCCCAGAGTTCAACCAATGTTCGGGCTAGCCACATCTGAAGCATTCAAATAACCTGCCTTGAGTCACCTTCCTTTTGCTTGGTGCAATTCGGTTGACGTCCATGCTAATAGTTTGATGGGCTTTGGAGCAGACATGGCATGCATTCTCCTTCCCCAAATCCTTGGCCGAGGCCTTGTTCTGTTCCAACAACTTGGCACATTTAAGTGCTTGACCTATTGTAGTGTTGCACCATGAGACAACCACAGCTTTCCTCTAATCTGTTTGTCCTGTGTTAGAAACCTGAAGGTGTCTCACCCAATAGTCCCTGGAGATCTGTCTTGCAGGTGGCCAGGACACAGCCATTGCTATTGGATCCAGTTCCTGGGGGTAGACCAGAGGAGGAGGATCACCTGGGCGAGGGGTCTTCGGGGAGTGGAAGTGGAACACCCAGGGTTGAGATGCGGTATCTCCTTTCCTGTAACACCTTTTCCCTATCCTACCCTGTAGGATATTTAGAAGCTCTACACCCCGCCTCCCCTTTTCCTGCACGAACACTTTCGTACATTGTAACAGACAACGGACTAAAACCAGAGCTGTTTACCTGACATGTCCCAACACACGGAACAGGCAGAGTCAGGCAATTGAAAATAATCATGCACACCTGACGGCCCTTTACCTTCCCACAGGGATAAATGGAGGAGTACGAAAGCACACTTCGAGCAAGGCCGAATGCACGAATAGACAGCTAAACCAAACCAGCAGTTCAAATGAGAAGAAAGGTGGTGAGACCTGGAAGGACGACGAAGGGGGAATTGCCCTTGCCCTTTTCAACTAAGACCCGCAAAGCCTCCAAAAAGGAAATCATAAGACCGGGAGTTACAGCTGACAAGCAGAGCAACAGATGTCAATGGTACTCTGGGACTCCCCGCATTGACAATGCAGGCGGAGAGGCAAGCTGGCAACCGTGGTACTATCCGAGACTCCAAAGAACAAAGAATCCAATGGGTTCAGCACAGCCAGTGAGTCGGAGGAAGCTGATAGCAAACCGTATTGAGCCGAAGGTTGCAAGTAGCAACATTTTGAACACAAGGAATTTGCAAGTGGAAGAACTTGTGTGTGTGTGCTTGATCTTTAAAAAAATCCCATTTGAGGTCTGGGGGAAGAGGGGTGCGGCGCCACGTGGGCGCTCATTCAAAAGACTTGGGACCTGTTTTTCAAGCTAAAAGAACGAGAAGGACATAGAGAAGAGTGCTGTAAGGTGTCAGTCTGGTCCTACAAGGGCTACGTCAAATCCCTTGAACAATCAAAAGTCTCTGACCCGGGGGGGCGTGGCCAGCTGGCGACCGATGAAGACGTGAGCCCGTAGAGCTCCCGAAGCCGCCAGCCACATTCTGAAATATCCTGGGAATTTGGGCAAATATATCCCTAAAAAGGTTCCTCAAAGGTGGCGGAAACCCAGTAGGAACACTATCTGCAACTGGTGCTAATTCCGAAGCGTCAATCCCAAGATATCTACAGCTGGAGAGAGAAGCAGTCGGCGCCAAAACGAAACCAAAATGGCCGACGGCGACACAATCTAGAACTACAGGCGCTGCCTCTCGCGGAAGCCGAAGATAAATCGTATGAAACTGGGAGAGACCCAGCCCACAGATCCGACGGAAGTGGCGCCAACCTCCACCTGGAAAAGTCAGCCGCTCCGACTCTGACAATCGTTGCTGACCGAAAAGAGCAAGCACCTCCCCTCCCCCCGTGGCCCTCGTTGGGCTAGCCATCCTCCGGGACGACATCCCGGCTTCACCGAGGCCTACAACACCAGCGTACCTTGGGAGACCTACCTCCATCCGGCGAGTGCGTGTGCCCAACACACGGCAGGCCGAGGACCGCGCGGGCGCTCCGGTCCCCCGTAGAGCGCCTGTCGCCAGCAGCAGCGACCGCTGCGGTGACGAAGGGAACCTGGGCAGCAGCGCAAGGCAGAACCAGTAAGGAGAAGGGGGAGGAGGTGAGGCGATCTCCTGAGACACCGAAGCATAGCAGACGGCACCCCGGTCTGACCGTCCGCCTGCCCGCCTCCACCCCCCTGACTTCCAAAGCCCGACGTACTGCTAAGAATAGCCGGGGGGAAACCACGCGCTGTACCCCCACACACCAGAAATGGGCAAAGAAAGGATTAAGAGAACTGGAATCCAGAACACAATGGAGCAATACACAACGTCTACCCCGACACCGCCTATGGATCAGAATAAAACTGACGAATCACCAGAGCCCAAGGACGACATATCCCTTAGAGACGTGATGAATGCCATCTCCAATTCTCGAACCGCCATGGAAGTCAAAATGGACAGCATTTGTACAGAGGTCTCCTTGCTGCGTCATGATCTCCAGAAATTATCATCTCGAACAGGGGAGGCAGAAATGCGCATATCAGTGACGGAGGACAGTATAAGAAGCATGGGTCAACAAATGAATACCGCACTAGACCGCATCAAAGCACTGGAGGAGAGGGTGGAAGAAGGAGAAGGCCGATCGAGAAGGAATAATATTCGAATCCTCGGCCTGCCCGAGAAAACAGAGGGACCCAGCATGGAGCTGTTCCTCGAACAATGGTTCGCCGATCTATTCGCTCCCAAATCCCTCTCAAACTTCTTTTCAATTGAGCGGGCACACAGGATACCAACTGGCAGGCCAATTCCCGGAGCACCACCACGAACAGTGATAGCCAAGATCCTAAATTACAGGGATCGAGATGCGATACTCCACATGGCGAGGACGAAGGGGACCATGACATATAACAGCTCCAGGATAACCTTCTTCCCTGACTTTACTAGAGAAGTACAAAGAGCAAGGCAATCCTTTGACACTCTTAAAAAGCGGCTACAAGGGCTGAATGTGAAATACGGTTTGCTATTTCCGGCACAGCTGAAAATATACCATAAGAGCACAACAGTGCACTTCACAGACCCAAAAGAGGCATGGAGCTGGGCGGAACGCAACCTAGAAGGTGAATGGGGCCCATGGAGACGGCAAGAAAACCGGAGAAACAGACCCCGACCAAACAGACCACCAAATGAGCCGCCACAGCAACAAATGGAAGAAATACCACAGAACGTAGATGATTAAATACAACCAACAGACAACTGCATGAAACACTTTCCGCAAGTGGACAAATGAAGGCACAAGCTGGAACAAATACCACACAGAACGGCTGGCGGCTACGATAAGCCACACCACGCAATCCTCCCCCTCGATTGCAACCGGCAAAGAAGGAAGCTTGCAATCACCCACCGTGGCATCTCCAACCCACGGCGGCGAAAAGAAAACCCAGATTCTCCACTCTGGCACCTCCAACGCCACAGTGACAAGAGACACCCCAAGTTCAACAGTTTGATTAAGTTTGGTTGTGTGGGCGACAGATGCTTCAGTTGGGGAAGGAGTATGGGGAGGGGGGAGAGTTGGGACTTGTTCGCGTTATTTGTTGGCAACAAGGAAAGCACGGCTTAGACATGCACTTTGAGATGGGAAGACACAGGGCAGCCCAAACAGCCACAGCGCAGGACTCCTCTCGTCTAAACTGCGACCACTGACACAGACATTCATACACGACAAGGAATGAGTGCGACTGGGCCAAATACCAAAAAGCTTACTCTCATGACGTGGAATGTTAATGGCCTGGGAAACAGTATTAAGAGAAGACTGGTACCATAATACTTGAATCGTCATAATCCAGACATAGTACTACTTACCGAGACACACCTGGCTGGCACACGATGCCAATTTTTCAAGAGAACCAAATACCGTACAGCAATACATGCAGGCTTTTCAATGGGGTCGAGAGGTGTGTTAATACTAATAAATAAGAGAATCCCTATTGAGATATCCAGTATAACCCAGGATACTGGAGGGAGATTTGTCCTCATAAAAGGAACACTATGGAACCAAACCATTGCCATACTGGCGGTCTATGCTCCCCCGGCGCTTATAACTACTCTACTCGACGACATCACACCGATCATAGCCAATAATACTGCAGATATACTAGTAATAGGTGGAGATTTCAATGAAGTAATGGATGTCAATATGGACCGCACACATATAAGAGGGAGAAATCCAGCGATACCAACTAAAATAGCCACCTTCGCTACGGCAATGGGACTGAAGGATGCATGGAGAGATTTGCATCCGACAGAAAGACAATACTCTTTCCACTCGGGTGCACACGCATCGTTGTCTAGACTGGACTACTTCTTCCTCCCTGGCGAAGACATACACAAGGTAACGGAGGCAACTCTACAGCCCAGAGGGATCTCAGACCACTCTCCGCTGATGATCCTACTGGAAACAGAAAGACCCCTGCCCCCACTGACATGGCGACTAAATTCATATTATCTAGGATTCCCAGAGCTAGTAGAAAAGATTCAGGAAGCCACTGCTTCATATTTCGAACTAAATCAAGACTCGATAAACGACCAAGGAACCATATGGGAAGCGTATAAGGCAACTCTGAGAGGTGAAATACTGAGTTGGACAGCAGCTTACAAAAAAGCACACAGGAAAGAGGTCGAAGACGCTGAAACGGAGGTCAGAAATGCTGAAATGCAATATATAAATGCAGGCGCACCAGATGACAACAGAACCCTGCAAGTGGCACAAAAGAAGCTGCATAATATCACACTCACCTGTGCGAAACAAGCACACAGAGCTATGCGCACTAGACTATACGAGACTGGAGACAAAGCCGGCAAGATGCTGGCGTGGTTGGAGAAGAGAGAGGAGGGGCAACGCCAGATAAGATGTATAACCACCATAAATGCAGAACGGACCTGGACTGATTCAGCCATTGCTGAAACCTTCGCAGCGTACTATGAGGCGCTATACGCCTCCCCGACGACTTCGGTGGACCCTAGCATCCTAGATACACTCACCATTCCACACCTAAACGATACGCAAAGAATGAGTCTAGAAACAGAAATCACAGAAGAAGAACTATCAACAGCCCTATCCCAACTCCAAAATGGGAAAACCCCAGGGCCTAACGGCTTCCCAGTAGAGGCTTGGAAAAAGATCGGCAATGAAGAAATAGTACCACATATGCATAAAATGTTCCTGTATGCCAAAGAAAGAGGAATCCTGCCCCCAGATCTAAGAAAGGCCACTATAGTGGTGATACATAAGGAAGGCAAACCATCAGACATATGCAGCTCCTACAGGCCGATTTCACTTATAAACATAGAAGCCAAAATACTAGCCAAGATACTGGCTAACAGGCTCCAGACAGTAATAATGTCATGCCGCAGAGATCCACACGAATGAATATCCATAGGCTGCACGCCGCCATTGAAAAGTCCCCAACACTGCGGGAGTCACTAGCACTCCTCACAATTGACTTAGAAAAAGCCTTCGATTCAGTCCACTGGGAGGCCTTGTGGAGCATCATGGGTAGAATGGGGCTGGGTGAACAATTCATAGGTTGGGTCAGGCTGCTATACAATGCACCGACAGCTAAGATAAGGGTGAATGGATGGACCTCACGTAGCATTAATTTGGGTAAAGGGACCAGGCAGGGCTGCCCCCTCTCGGCGATGCTATTCGCACTGGCAATTGAACCCCTGGCAATAATGCTGAGAGAATCACAGCTGTGGAAGGGGTTCCAATGGGCCCAGGACTGGGAGGATTTTGTCTCCCTCTATGCCGATGATACTGATCTACCTGAGAGATCCATCAGTGTATTACCCCATCGTCACCCACATACTAAATAGATATGGAGCATTTAGCGGACTACGGGTAAACTATAGCAAATCCATTCTATTCCCGATTAAAGGAATTGATGCAACAGCTCTAAATAATTGCCCATACAGAATAGAAACTGAGCAGTTCAAATATCTTGTGGTACAGGTTACGACGGACCTCACGCAATACGTATCCCAAAATCTACACCCAATCAGAGATAGATTCGCAAACGATGTGAAACACTGGATGACCCTCCCTCTTGCCCTATTAGGAAGGGGGGCAATGTTCAAAATGCTGGCTCTACCACGATTCGTATACATCCTCCAGAATGCTCCACTGTATGTACCCAAAATAGAATTCCACAAAATAGACGAGATTCTCAGAAAGCTCCTCTGTGGTGGAGGGCACCCCCGAATTGCACTAAAAACCCTACAACGCTCCGTATGGGAAGGAGGTATAGGACTTCCCCACCTACAAACATACTATTGGGCAGCCCAGATGCCGATAATAAATGACATCCTTCACAACAACCCTGAATTACCACACATTTACAGCGGATAGCCAGATGAGAACAGGGCTCACCCCACTAGAGACCCTCTACCAAAGCAGGGTACGCATGATCCCCAACACAACTAAAGCACACAGAACGCAAATATGGCTAGACGCACACAAGCACCTAGGATGGGATGGGAAGTTCACACTGGCACAGCCCCTATGGCGAAATAGGCACCTACCGGAGCTTGGTAAACTTCCGAAATGGGCAACCTGGCAAGTAGCTGGGATAACAAGGCTAGTAGCTGGGATAACAAGGCTAGCAGACATAATACAAAATGGAGTGATAATGCCATTCCAGACCCTGAGAGACAAATTCAAGCTATCTCCCACAGAACACTTTCATTACAGACAGATGCGTCATGCACTTACCACATGTGCGATAGACCCACCGAACATTCCAGATTGCACACCAATTGAGAGGAACATTGTGGTAGAACGTATCGATAGTAAAATAACCTCCATAATGTACAATGCAATAGCCTCTTTCGCCACAACGGAACTTACAGACTTGAAAGCAAAATGGCAAAGAGATGTGGGACCAATACAACTGGAAGAATGGACCAAAGCACTCATGTACCCAAGGGAAGTCGCCATGTCGGCTAGAATCAGATTGATCCAACTTAAAATCCTACATAGGGTATACTACCCAAGAGAGGCCTTACATCAATGGGGGAGAGCAACGGACCCCAACTGTCTAAGATGCCAACAGGCGAGAGGGACCTTTTTTCAAATCTTGTGGGAGTGCCCACGAATCCAGATCTTTTGGCAGAAATGTTGTGACAGATTATCAGCGGTCATGGGCCAACAAATACCTATGGACCCCAAACTGCTGTTACTCGGGATGGATGAAGACTTAGATATATCCCGATTTGAGAAACTCATGCTGGCAACAACCACAGGACTCGTGAAGAGGAACCTGGCCCAACTATGGGGCTCACCCTCATCCCCACAATACGAACAATGGATAACGGACGTAGATATCTGTGTGCAAATGGAAACGAGAATATACATTACCAGAGGATGCCCGGGGAAAGCACGCAAGATCTGGCAAAAATGGGAAGACACATAGAATGTTGTGAACTCATGAATAGACTCGATAGACGTTTGGAGTCCCTCAGAGACCCATCTGCACCATGTATAATTTGGAAGCCCTGTAACTTATTATATGAAGGACTTTGCTATTTGAAATTTGAAATGTGTATGGAGAACCGTGCTTAGAGAATGCTTGTATGCCCGATCGATGTGATCGTATTAATTGTTGTTAATTTGTATGTTTATAAAATCAATAAAATATGTTATAAAAAAAAAAAAAAACCTAAAAAAAAAAAAGTCTCTGACCCGTTGCCAGAGGAAAGCTATGGGAAGGGAATCTTGCTTTACGATAAGATTGTGAACTGTGAAATAAGGCAAGTGTGAACCCGACAGAGGGATGCCGAAAGAAAGCTAGGAGAAAGAAAACCCTGCTTTCTGATGAGAATGAGCAATACAAGAATTCTATTAGAACTACATGAACTGTCTTAAAGAGAGGACGTAGTGATCCCGACGGAGGGAGGCCCAAACTGTGAGGAGGATCCAAGCCCAGAAAAGGGAGATCCTGGGGGCAAAGAACAATCGCCCGAGGTGCAAGGTCACCCTACAGAACTTTTGTTTGTTTGTTTGTCTTTATGAAACACGACAGGCCTTCTGAGGCAAGAGCCTTTTGCAAGGAGGAGACTTAGCCTCTGAAGGTTTCTGATATTGTTGAACTGAACTGTGAACCGCGTGCTGACGAGGCCAAGGAGTGTGTTGTGCTCGAGAGTCCCGCCTTGTCCGTGCTTCAAACGCGGGGAAGAGAGACCCAGCCTTACCATCCTGACTTATTATTTTGTGAACACTTCTTTATTTTCTGGTGAACACTACCCCACACTTTTTTGTAATTTAGTAGTAAGGTTCGGCAATAGGTTTTTTAGTATAGGCCCTTTTTATTTTACAAGACGCTACTAGGACTGCCTTATTATTATTTGATGGTTGTAGCTTGCTCCCATCTTAGATTTTGGTTTAGATTAGGCGTTTATCTCACCCATTATAAAGTTCAATAAACACCCTTGAAATGTGATCACTTGTGTCTGTCTTTACTGTTGCCACCATGAGTTCTTAACCTGTAGCCTAATCATGAGTTGGTCTCTCATGGTCTCAATGAGGAATGTTGCCACGGTAAGGATTCTCAATGCTGATGCATACTCTTCAATGGTCTCCCCTTCCTGTTGGTAGTGAATATAGACATTATGATGCTCTCTTATCATGTTGATTAAAAGTGAAAATATTGGGTGAAAAGGAATTTTCCAAGCAAAGCATAGTCTCATCAAATACATAAATGTCTTCTTATGGACCTACCAGCACTGTTAGTAGGTCCTGGAGCATCCTTAGACCTTCGGAGGCTAAGCTGTGTAATAAGAGGGATGTTTTATGGGCCTCAGTAAAGTCCATGGCACCGGCTGCACTAGGTATCTGCAGGATTTTGATATGTATTGATATGTTTTGGTCCTCTAGTCTCTGCTAACGTCCTCTCTTCACCACTGGACGTTTACCTTGAACTGGGTGTACCACTGCAGATTCACCTGGTGAGATTTTAGGGAGTTGACTGCATGTTGGCTCTCGTCTTTAGTGATCACAGCAAACTCGCCGCTGCTTGCTCTAAGGTGAGTAGTGTGGCCCTATGTCACCCTCTTGGCGAGAACCTACTACATTTGGTTTCCGGCACTGAGCCCAGTGTGCGCAGTCTCATGGTGTATGGGCTGTGGTTCAGGCTGGAGGCCTACTCTGGATGCAGAGCTCTGAGGCAGTCAGGAGGGTTTCCTGGCCAGTGCTGGTTGCACTCACAGTGTGGGGCAGGGAGGATGCTTGGCCAGCACCTGCGGTGCTCCCAGCTCAATTGGATGAGAAGGGCTGGGAGATATTCTGGGAGCCATCAGCAGTATCCCTCCTCCCCCACAGCTGAGCCCCAGTGAGCAACCCAAATTGCCAGTCAGGATAGGGGCTGTGTAGAACCCACAACCAACACCGCTGTCTTTTCACCATTCAGCTTATGCCAGTTCTCGGCAATCCAACCTCCCACGGCCTCTAAGCAGCCCCTAATCCGAGCAGCATATCCGGCTGAGATAAATCCAAACTAAGGATGATCTGTGTATCATCGGCATAAGAGTAACACAAGAAGCCATGGGAGTGGATGAGGCCGAGAAGTGGCTGAATGTAAATGTTGAACAGGATAGGGGATAGAGCAGAGCCTTGAGGGACTCTGCTCAGAGGCACTGGTTTGGAACAAAAGGGAGAAAGAAAGGTGGACTGTGTGCAACCACACAGAAAGGAAGAGAACCAAGTAAGCAACTGGCCAGACAGATATGAGGTGATCTCAAAGTGTCACCTCCATTTCTCATGGAAATTATCAAAAACACTGTAAAATGCCCATTCAAATAGAGAAAATAGCTCCCCAAAAACAAATCCCCACAAAGTGTATGCACTAACCCCCAAAACCGAAGTGTGTGTTATGTTATGTTATCTTGACTTGTAAAGTTCAACATTAACCCGGAGGCATCTTGGCGCTAGCCCAACAGATAATGGCCAGGGACAGCAAAAACCTGAAATGTTATGATAAAAAGGTCTTCAAAGCATGCCAGGAGGACAGATGATTATCAATTGCCCGCAATGTCAGTGGAAGAGAATTCTATCCTTTCACTGCCACCACGGAGAAAGCACACCCACCTAAACGACAATACTTTACCCGCGGGACTTAGATAATCAAAGAGTATTGAGATCGAAATGCTCTTGGGGGGACATAAGAGCAGAAATTAGTCAGAAGATATTCTGCCCCTTGCTTATAGAAGGCTTCATGCACAAGGACTTCAATAGCATGCACTGCTCAACGGGAAGCTAGTGTAGCAGGCAAAGAACTGGTGTCATGTGTGTGCCGAAAGGAGGGTGCAGTGAATTAGATAGGCAGGCTGGGAAAGGTAGAGTGCATTGCAATAATCAATACCACTCATCACCAATGAGGACACCACAGGGGCATGACATTTAGATGTAATATAAGGTAAAACCTTAAAAAGAGTCCTAACTTAAAATGGCCAGTTTGGCAATTGGAAGTCACCTGATCATTCATCGAGAGTGAGGCTGACATTTTTATGCCCAGATCTTTCACTATGGTGACAGGAGGAGAGAAAGGCCCACGTATAGAATAGGGGTTGTGTAGAACCTACAACCAACACCGCTGTCTTTTCACCATTCAGCTTATGCCAGTTCCCGGCAATCCAACCTCCCACGGCCTCTAAGCAGCCCCTAATCCGAGCAGCATATCCGGCTGAGATAAATCCAAACGAAGGATGATCTGTGTATCATCGGCATAAGAGTAACACAAGAAGCCATGGGAGTGGATGAGGCCGAGAAGTGGCTGGATGTAAATGTTGAACAGGATTATAACATAAATATACCAAGCTCTTTCCCCTCACACCACAGCAACTCAAAAATGGAAAATAACACCTGGCAGAGAAGCTGATGTATCCCTCTGCCTTGACGTCATGAGTGCCATAATCCTCCCCCATGCCATTAGAGCAGGAGGATAAAGCCTTCAAAAATGGAAATAGTTGCTAATGGCTAATGGCTCCTTAGGGAAAACATACACAACTATACTTATTGCCTGCAAGATATATTTAGCCACTATGCAACATAATCTGTTAAAACAACTATATCGAAAAACAGATGCAGTAGTATGAATCTGAAAGTTACACCATACATTAATTAAAATAACAGGCGGGACGCATTGAAATAGAAAGTGCTCGTCGATAAACCAAATGTTCCAGTGATGTTTACGCTGCCAAACACAAGAGCCCTGCACCGAGCCAGCCTGTCATATCAGCAACACAGTTTCTCTGCCAACCATTGGAACAATGCCTGGTCATGTACTCGCATATTTCTACGGCCTTGTCATATTTCGCATATTTCAATGTCAAAGACATATTTGCGGAGCACCCGTGACTGTGTACACAAAATGCATAATTTAAGGTCAGGGAAAATGATATACTAGTAAGATAGATGTTAAGCGTTCGTACCCCTGCATTCCATACTCTGTGGGTTTTACTGTGGGGGGAGCATGTTTCAGGATCATTGTCATATTTGGGAGTCTTTCATGGTTGTTTGTTGTTGCTTCCGGGAGTAATACTTCATAACATGTCGATTTTAATTAACAGTTACAAGGCACGACTCGGCGCACTATCAGAGTACTAAACTGCAAATATACGTGCATGGATTTTTTTTGTGATTGGAGAACAATCCATCGCAAGGTTGTATTTGAAGATTACACTTTTGAATCATCTGCTAGAGAGGGAACAAATGCATGACCAGAGTATTTTACTTACTCAGATATTTTGATAGTTGTATATATTTAGCAGGAACGTTGTCCATACTACACTTTACTTAAGTGATGTGACAGTTCTCTTGAATTTGAGCAAATCAAAAGCACCAATTAAGGTGATGTACAGTATATACGCCTGAAACACTTGTGTATAGGCGCGTTACAAATGCCATATCATATCATATCAAGGTTAGCAGCTAAGGATGGTTAATGGTTTTAGGTCATCCCAGGGAAGTAATCAGTTCGGTATTGTTTGAAGAATAAAGTCATCATCTCCTCTGAAGTGTAGGAGATAGTAGGCAAGTCTGGTGTGAGTGGATATGCAGTTCCAAAGCTTGTGGGCATAAAAGGAGAATGTCTGCTGTCTTGTCTTCTCCCTTTTTGCATTTCTTAGTGCCTAACCTGGAAATGGTTGTGTTTACTTGTGCTGCATACACCTCCATAGACATGGGTTGTTCTACTAGGGAGGACTGGGTATTCGTTGTCATGGTTCTGCATGTGGTGCAAACTGTGTTGAAGTTATGCGGCCTGGAAAGGTAAGGCAAAGGAGCTTTTCGATGTTGGGCATATTGTGAGGTAAGGTAAAGTGGTCTTATATAGTGCTCTTCTGCCAATAGTGTTGGCATCGCTACATGTGTCTCTGTAAAGAAAGAGGGAGGGAAACATGGCTTGGCGGGAGCAAGATGGCGATATGATTCTTTGAGCTCCTCAGCGCTGCACTGAATCAAGCGATATTGCAGCAAGTAAAGCCCTTTTTTCAAGAACATAGATCGAGGCTCCTGATGCAGACAGCTGTGGGAGCAACAAGGGTCATTTGGCAGCAGAACTACCAGCGGAAACATTGGGAACTCTGACGCGGCTTGGTGCAATCGGTAGCAACACCAGTGTTCACAGGATGAGGAAGAATCGAGTTCTCCATACCTGCCATACAGTGTCCCTTTCCTCAGGAAAACGTGATATCAACATTAGCGGCCCTCACGTTTGTGGCAGGAGTGAGCCAAAGCACTAGAGGAGCCTGTTGACCCTCAGGCTCAATAGGGGCAGGGAGTGTGCAACCTCCTAGGCACCGGTCTGGGTTCCCTTGAACGCCTGGAGAATTAGTTATTGAGCGGTCCCCAGGATTGCGGGTCACGGTCCGGGCTGGCTGTCTTTTGAAAGTGTCTTTTCAAAGTGGAGGTGACCTTAAACTGGAAGGTGCACCTTGAATTCCGCTGTCACATAGGGTGGCCTCGTGAAGCTTGTAGTGCAGCCTTCAGGGGAGCTCCAGTTCCAAAGCCCTAAAGGATGAAGCTAGGAAAAGGAAAGGAGAAATAATTTTCTTCTATAAGGGACCTGCGGTAATCTGCTAAAGCACCGCCAACATGTGCAGCAACTTTGGAGCAGTCATCCCTGGAGGCAGTGTCCCAACCAGCAACCAATGGAGACATTGTTCAATTATTGCAGTCCATTCAAAAGGATATAGCAGCAACACTGCAAGAGATGAAAGGCTCTTTTCGGGAATTAGCACAGACTGTGTTGAATGTTGAACAACGTTTGGGAGATCAGGAAAACGCTTACACTGAACAAGAGAATAATTACTCCAAACTCGAACAGAGGATTCCAGATGTAGAACAGCATTGCATATTCGTGGAAGAAAAGCTAGAAGACAGCAAAAACAGAACTCGCAGGAACAATGTTAGGATCCAGGGAGTTCTGAGGAAAATAGATAATTGGGATCTGGAGGCCTATGTACAGGATTTGTTTACTGAAATTCTGGGTGAAACCCTGAGGATAGATTTTACTCTTGACCGCACACATAAAGTGTTTTCAAACTTTCAATAATGCAAAAATCTGGTTCCAGATGTTTTAGTTAGAGTGCATTTTTTCAAATGTAAAGAACATATTTTTCAGAAGACGTGAACACAGGGCGGAATCTCCTTCAGTGGCAGCATCATTACCTTTTTTGTTCAGGACTTGGACCCAGGACCGATGCAAAAACGTCGACAAATGAAATCCCAGACTCAATGGCTGCATTATAAAGAGATTCAGTACAAGTGGGGCTATCCCGTTATAATCATCTTTACACACAAAGGGGTTCAACATCCGCTCACCACTCTTCAGGGTGCGGTGGCAGTGCTCAAGATCCTGCATGAGGAGATCAGGTTGGTGGATAACTTTCATTATGCTGCTTCGCAATCAGACCGGTCTCAAGCAAGGTCTCGGAAATCGAGACGTAGAGCTTACCAACGGCCGTCCCAGGCTAGAAGAGAGAGGATCCGTACTCCCTACGGGCCACCTGAAGTGGATTTAGTACTTGAGTTGATTATTTGGAGTTACTGAGATGATGCGGGGGAGGAGGTGAAAGCCTCATAGGATGTTGTAGACGTGGATTTGATTATGTTGCACTGTTACATTTACTGTTCTAAGTGATAGTTTGCAATGCATTGTCAGCACACACCCCAAATTAGGAGATACACCTGGTGGTTCCTCATAAGGGTTTTTTTTTGTTTTCTTTTATTGTTCCAAGGCATATCTAGTTACACGGTTGGGTTCGCGATTTTTGCACTGAGCAGCAGTTATTAATCTGCACATATGGTCAGCCAAAAGGGTTTTGAAATCAAGATTTTGGATTGTTTGACTGAGCTGGAAATGTTCACAGGAAAAACGACTGAAGATTATTTGTTTGAAGCAGGGAGTTGTAGCATACATTTTTTGTTTGCATCCTCTCAGGTGAAGAAAGCCAGAGTAGCGACATTATTTAGTAGAAGGTTGCACTTTCAGAAATTGGCGGAAGAGATGATCAGTTGAGGTATGCAGGTCTCCATCTACGTATTGGTGACCAGGATCTTTCTCTTTTCTCAGTTTATGGCCCCAATCAGCATCAGGAAGCCTTTTATGACAGGCGCTTTCCACATATTACCCAATTTCAGCAGGGATAATTGGTAGTGGAGGGAGACCTCAATGCTGTGTTTAATATTGGACAGGTCAGGTCATAGGAAGGTTGCTAATATTAAAGGTCCCATATCCCTGTTAAAAGCGGTGGCAGGCATAGATTTAGTGGATGTTTGGTGACATTTTTATCCCTACATGAAGGACTATACACATTCTTCCCACATTCACCATAGTTACTCTGAGTAAGATTATTTCTTAGTTTCTCAGTCGTTGGTGGCTTTAATTTCTTTAGCAAAACAAAAGATGTGATGGCTGGAAGGTTTAGAATTAATCTAAGCCTCTGGCATTGCTCTGTGCAACCCTCCAAGCCATCGTTCTTCACCTGCCAAGCCATTACAAAAGGGGAAACACCATATGCAAATCAGGCTTGGTCCCACCCCAAAAGGGGCAGTACAGCCAAAACTCCTTGGTCACATGCCTTCTGCACAAGACCACAAAAATCCCCAAACATGCTTCGCCCTTGCTGGGCCTCATCAGTGAGGAGTAGCTTGGATCTCTAGGCCCAGCAGACACAGGACCCACATCTCGGCACACCGACCGACTCAGGGTTACTACAGCAAAACAACTGAAGTAATGGCTGGAAGGTTCAGAATTCATCTTAACCTCTGGCATTGCTCTGGGTAACCCCCCCCCCCCAGACCACTGTTCTTCACCCACCAAGCCATTACAAAAGGGGAAAGACCATATGCAAATCAGGCTTGGTCCCACCCCAATAGGGCAGTCTAGCCCGAACTTCTTGGTCACATTCCTTCTGCAAAAGACCACAAGCATCCCCAAACATGTTTCGGCCTTGATGGGCCTCATCAGTGAGGAGTAGCCTGGGTCTCTAGGCCCAGCAGGCACAGGACCCACATCTAGGTATACCGGACTGACTTGAGTGACAACAGTGAAACAAAGGAGGTGATGGTTGGAAGGTTTAGAATTAATCTTAACCTCTGGCATTGCTCTGGGCAACCCACCATACCATCGTTCTTCAGCCTGCCAACCATTACAGAAAGGGGAAAGACCATATGCAAATCAGGCTTGGTCCCACCCAAAAAGGGGCAGTCAAGCCCAAACTGCTTGGTCACATCCCTTCTGCACGAGACCAAAAGCATCCTCAAACATGTTTCTGTCTGGTCTGAAGGGTTGCCCAGAGCAACTGTCAGAGGTTTAAGATTAATTCTAAACCTTTCAGCCATCACCTTTGTTTTTGACTTTAATTTCTAATTGAACTGAGGCTTATTTCAGTAACAATGTGCCTGGAGGTTTATGGAGTCCACTCACAGAAGTCTGCATTATGGAAAATGAATGATTCACTATTGGGGGATGAGGCGTATTGTATTACGAACGCTGAGAGGATTTTCGCATATTTTCATTAAAATAGCAGGGATGATTCCTCGATAGAGCTGATCTGTGAAGCCTTTAAACCCACATTGCGGGGTGAGCTTATTAGTTTAGCATCGGCACGGAAAAAAGTTTGAGAGGCACAGAAGCTGGAGATATGGTAAGGGAGCTAGAAGTGCAGTACATACAGGGTGCGTCGTGGAAAATATATAAGCAGTTGCAAACAGCCAGGGCTCAGTTGAATGCTGGGTGGGCCCCAGAAATTTCTTATAAATTATTGAAAACTAAAAATGTTATTTTAGTACGTCTAATAAAGCATCTCGGCTCCTGGCATATCAACTTAAGACACAACAATTTAGGAATGGGATAAGAGTGCTCCAGGGCGAATGGGGTCAGATTCTTTTGTTCACAGGGCACGGCTCCACAAATTTTGGAACATGACAAGGATCCATTAGAATCCCCAATATCATTGAAGAAATTGTTCGATCACTTACTACTGGTAAGGTGCCTGGACCAGATAGGTTCTCTGCCCTTTTTTACAAACGATTTTATGAAAAAGTTAGTTCTGCACCTAACCCTTTTATTTAATGGTTTTGTGACGGCGAGGGCAATCACCCCTACAATGGGCGGTTCAGTATTACTGCTGGGTAAACCGGGTAAAGACCCAACTAAATTGGAATCTTATAGGTCTATTGCAGTTCTTAATTATGATGCCCGGATATACTCAAAAATGTTAACCAATCACTTGGCAACTGTGCTCCCAGGGATCCTTCATCATGATCAATAACGTTTATCCCTGGTAGAAGGGCTCAAGATAACACGCATAGAGCAATTGATTAGGCAGGTTGGGCAAGATTAGACAACCAATCCAAGGCGATACCGTCAATAGACGCAGAAAAAGCATTTGACAGGATTAACTGTGCCTATCTTAATGAGGTGGTGCTTGGGTTTGGGCCCTCCTTTATAGCTAGAGTCCTGGCTAACTTTGTCCACCCCACCGAAAAAGATTAAGGTGAATGGGTTACTTCACTCTCCCCATTATTATTCACGTTGTCTAAGGATCGGTTGGCGCAATGAGTTAGATTACATGAAAATATCCTGGGGATCAGGGTTGATTGGGCACACCATAAGTTAGCACTAGATGCAGATGACTGTTTTTGTTTTTATGAGGGACTCCAGACATACCTTGCCTCGTGTAGGATCCCTTTTGGAGTCATTCTGGAAGCCATCAGGGTTTAAAATAAATTATAATACATCTCAGATTCTCAATGTGACTGAACAGGCTGCCAGTATCTTGGATTTTCAGCAGCAGTTTGATTTCCAATGGACATCAGGATTGTTGAAATATTTGGGGATTTTTCTTATTCCGTCGTATGAAATCTTGTATCAACAACATATCCTGGGATTATGTAAACACTAAAAGAGGAAATGGTTCAGTAGGAGAAGTCTGAAATCTCATTGTTGGGGAAAATAGCAGCAATAAAAATAATTATTATCCCTAGATTATTGTACACCCTATTAGCCTTACAGATTATGATTACGAAGAAGATTCTACAGGAGCTGCAGGCTCATGTTTTCCAAGTTATAGGGGTCAGACGATTCCCTAGGGTTTCCCGGTGTACAATGATAGCGGCCAGTGAGAATGGAGGCTTAGCAGCACCAGATTTAGAGAGTTACTTCTATTCGGCACAATTGGCCCCTCGCCTAGAGAGTAAATCAGAGGGTTTCAGAGGTAAACATTCAATGGATATTGAGCAGGCAGCTCTAGGGGTTCCTTTACACGAGTGGTGTTGGTTGTCTCTGGGGGCCATAAAGTTTTCGCTAAAATGCTCCAGACGACCCAGGTATGATGTCACTTTGGGACAGGGCAGTGAAGAAATATACTTTCACAACATACCCATCGCCCCTTACTCCTGTTTGGGGGAATCTGGAATTTCTGCCTGGACTTTTTCCTCAGCAGTTTCATGGGTTGTCCAGAGGAACTTTACAAAGACTAGGTCAATTATTCATGCATGGGTATCTGTTATCCTTCGATGACTGCAAACAAGATTTGCTATTGACTGCAGCTGATAAGTGGGTGGCGCTCGAGAGCTGGACTAAGATAGATGCTCTTCTGGGAGTCTCAAGTCTCAAGCCCGAATATCCTGATAAGATCCTGTACCCACTGTGGTCTCTACTTCTCAGAAAGTGGGGAACATCATCCGAACACCTCCCAGCATGGCTCCATCCAGCAACAGCCCCAGTGATAAAGGGAAATGTCTGGAAGTGGCGAGCAGTGCAGCTGTGTGAACGGCTAGAAGACACCACGGCAGAGGATCACTTACAGCCGGGAGCTCCAGTGCAGTGCACGACCGCCGGGGGGGGCTGCCCAGGCCCCTGATATCCTCAATTACTTCAGCAGTGTGAGCCGTGGGGAAGGCACAGAGTGGGACTCACTGTTGGACATCCTGAAGGTGTTGCAGCGGGCACTGGGGGAAGGATGCACTGCGGTTGCTGCTTCCGAGGTGCCTGGTGAGGTGGGCCAAGAGATAGGCAAATATCCTCACTGTTACAACACCCATGGCACGCTGGTGAGGCCAAGCTGTCAGGGTCATGGAGGACTATCTGGAGGGAGCTGATTCAGCAAGCAAGCACCTGCAGCACATTGTCCCATACTGAGTAGCCAGTCCGTGCTCAAAGACGGCATTGGGGTAGTAGGCATCAGAGCCCAAGATGGTGGCTGAGACCCCTTGCCCACAGGTCCTGAAGGTGGGTCCACCCCTAACAGTGGCAACATCAGTGACACACACCCCGGCTTCACCAGGAGCGCAGGAAGTGAGGCAGCCACATAATGGCAAAGTATAATACATCTCACTAAATAAGCCTTGCCACTGGGATTAACTTTGCAGATCAGCCGGACTAACCTGTGTGTGGCTGGGAGCACAGAGACCAAATGGTGGATCCTGAATCCATTCACATTGGAAAAGGGGATAAGCACCAGTGCAAACTCTCCATTGAGAGTGTCACATCCCTAAAAAACTCAAAGCTCCAGGGGACACTCCCTGCAGACAAGTGAATGATGAGTTACCCGTGGAACCTGATGCGGGGCAAGCCGATGGTGTCAAGAAGCTCCTACTACAAATCAAGGCGGCAATAAGGAAACTTGACTCCCGAATGGACGCCTTGATGTGTAAAATTGATCTTTTACAAATGCAGCTGGATGAGCAAGGCGCCAGAATTGATATGACAGAAAATTGTATTTCGGATCTGGAAGATGCCTCCGCAACAACTTCAATCAGGCTCAAAACAATTGAAGCGTCCTGACGACCTGGAGAGGCATGCCTGGAAAAATATTTATTTTTATTTATAGCATTTATTTAGCGCTCAGACCCAAAGGTATCGCTGCGCTTGTACACAGTACATATAGTAAAGGAGGTGATAAAATGCATGGGAGGCCCTGAACAATGAGATATGGCTCACCAATAGGAGAGCAACAATCAAATTGTGTTCAGCCTCCAGAGACTGTGTCAGTCATATTTTTTTAGTTTTTTATTAGTTAAATATAACCTTTAACACTGTTAACACGAAGGGAAAAACAACAATTATTTAATTTAGATATATTTTCAATAACAATAAAATGATCTTAACTAAAATGAAGCTAAATTTGAAAACACATATTAATCAATCCAATGCTTTAAAAACTGGCTTCTCTCCTAAAATAAAATTGGGTTTAAAAACCATATTCAATACAGTGACTTCATAATTTCTTGCCAAATTAAATAGATGGTAAAGTTCATAACCAGATTGTTTCCTGCAAATAGTAGTGACCAAAATTGATCTGTGTGAATAAAATTCATATCATGCACCAATTTTATATAGGCTTTTTCAAATACAGAGAGTTGTACAATACAGTCAGTTAGGAGGTGTCTAGAAGTGTCAACATCTTTCCCACATAATCTACAAAGCCGATCATTGTGGGGTATATCAAGCCAGGCCCCTCTGTTTACCAAGGTGGGTACTGATTCAGCCTTAAACACATTATGAACCTTATTACTTTAGTATTTTGTATGCTGTTAATGTAAGAACCTGTCAAATCAGTTAAGAATGCTTGCATGGAATATACTGCATAGAGCTTTCCCAGCTAAATAGGAGGTGCATACATTTCGGTCCCACACCCTTACCTTTTTTTGATGTCCTCAAATTTAATAGCTACGTTTTCCTCAGGTGAAACCAAGCATCCAATTTCATCCAGAAAAACTATGATTTCTTTATGCAACACCTTTAAGGCAGACTGAATACACAAATTACCTTCTTGGTCTAAAAAGTAGGAATAGATTGAGTTTGGATTGTTTCGCTCATCATTAAACTAATATAAAAATTGTATGTCGCTATCATTTCGCGAGTAGAAAGGGAGGTAAGATCTAGTTCGAAGCAGATAGTTCCATCGGTATAGATAGAGACAAGCCTAAGGAGGATTTCCATAGTTTTCGTTCCAGAACCCTTAAGCAGACAGTTTCCTTGGTAGTGTAAGACTCAAGGCCATACAGTACAATTGGAACTACACAGAATTTATAACGTTCCATAGAGATACCACCAGATTTTTAGATGAAAGACTTAATTGCCTAAAACTTGGCAGTAGTTTTGCTTATTATTGACTTAGAAAACACTTCTTTATCCAATGTATTAGATATAAGCATTCCAGGTAAGTGATAACTGGAGACTTCTTCTAGTCTTGGGTTCTGAACAGCCCAATTATACCTGTTGATGGTTGTTCTGTTAGATTTAATAATCATTATTTTCATTTTTGATAGGTTAATAATTAGACCGTGGCTTGCAGAGTATGACTCAAGTGCCATGAGATTATGCTGTAATCCCAGCGCAATTTGGTAAAAAATTACAACATCGTCTCTTTATGAGAGCCAGGCGATATGGTGGGATGATATGCACAGGGGATGATTATTACAATTCTTCAAACCTTCCTCCAGATCTGCAACATATATGTTAAAAAACACAGGCGCTAATGTGCTGCCTTGTTTTAGGCCATAATTAGCAGACACCTGCTCACTGCCTTCTTGATTCACTCTAATCTGTACCATATTCTCAAAATAAATAGATTTAGCAAAGTATACAATATTTGGGTGTAAATTTCCTTCTTCCATCTTCTACCTTAAAATGTGTCTATCCACCATGTTGGAAGCCTTGGTAAAATCAATGAAGCATATATAAAGTGCATTAGTGTTGGATATTAAAGTGTGACAAATAAAGTGTGTTAAGGTTCACATATTGGATAAAGTGCTATAGCCTTACGAAAACCAGATAATTGATTAGTAAAAATATTCTTTTCTTCGATCCACAGATTAATATAGGCCAGAAGCAAGTTAGAAAAGATTTTGGCACTTGAATCAATCATAGCTAAAATTGGATAATTAGCAGGAGTATCTCTCAAGCCTTTTTTATAAATTGGAATCAGCAATGACATCCTCGAAGACCTGGGAAGTTGGCACGTAATGACAATCTCTCGAAAAATAATGTAAAGGATGCCAGCCCAAACTTTCGTATCAGATTTAAATAATATGTTCTGGAGGCCGTTTGGTACATGGGCTTGGAAGGTATTAACATTTTTTATGTCTTTTTCAACATCATCTTCCATAAATTTAAAGCAGTCTCCATTGCTTAAATCCGAGTAACAATTAATTTCCTCTGTAATATTGTCTCGATAATACAGAGACAAAATGTATTCTTTCCATAGAGTTAGAAATAGGATTAAATTCACTGATGCCCAAGACCCCGGGACTGTGTTTATTGAAAAAGTGCCAGAATCATTGAGTATCCTTGTTCCTTAGGGCCACATACATAGTTGTCCATTGGGAAGAGATAAAAGAACCCTTATGAATCTTGTACCAGTTCTTATACCGCATTTTCAGTTTTTTCTCTCTACACATGCGGGACTGCAGGTCTTGGACATTCTTCCTGGCCCAGCGAATATTCGTTCTTATCTCCTCTCCCTTGATTACAACCATTTGGTCATGAACATTCTTATGGGGACAATGATTAAAGGTGTCTAAATTGCCAAAAGTAGGACAGAGATCTTCTGTCAAGGCACCTAATAACATATGGTTAATCTTGTGCAAGTTATATTTAGTACATTTTATGCGGTTTCCATTTGTGTTGAAGTTATAGTTACCCTCTAATTGCCCTTTTGTACCCGTTGGGTCCGCTTTTAAAGAAAATTCCATGATTACATGGTCACTCAATCTTTTGGGAACAAGCCTAGAATTGTTTATTAATACAAAACCTGTATAGTCTGGTAATTTAAGATCAATCAATGAGGATTGCCAGCCATTAGACTATGTATAACACAGATCATTTTTATTTACATTAATCATTTGATACAATTGGTAAGCTTTAATAGAAAACAGCCAGAGATTAGAATCAATATGTTGTCGTCTTCGCCCAGGCCAATAGCCCACATATTGAATTCATTTTCCACATAAGAGTAATCCTGGAGAACAACTGGAAATTGGGGGGCATCAATAATTCAAATCGCCTACGATGTAATATCGCCCATTCCGGCAACTGGTTTTCCAAGCTTCTAATAGTAATTCAATGTGGCTTATGATAATTTCTAGATTTCCGTTACCTGCGAGGGTTCTAAACATTTGACAATAGGATTACTAATGTATCACCTGCCAACAGGGTTAACACCATAGCTGCCAATATAAAATCAGATTGGCAAGCTGGCATGAACTTTGTGGCTTCTTAATGGGACACAACACCGAGATTAATCCCCCAAAAGGTCTACCAAGTTGATTTTTTCAAGCAGCCCTTTGGAAAGTAACATACCCATCTATAGACAAATGTTGTCGCAGCCAGGTTTCCTGCAGTAAAATTATATCCGCTGCGAGTAACAAATGTGTACCCAAGGGATTAAACATAAAAGAATCGTAGCCTCTTGTGTTCCAAGATCTGATTAAAACCGGGGAAGGGGCGAGATTGGGCAGTCATTCAACATCGTCCAAGTTGTTGTCTTCTAATATTTGTCTCTCCTGCCCCTTAGATGTATTTTCTTTATTCTGTAATGCTAAGCAGACCCTGGACACTATGGCCCTGATTCACAGATGTGCTCATGGGTGAGGGGGATTCCTTTAGCTCAATACAGGGACAAATCAGGAGAAAACCAACCCACGTGAGCTGTTTCCTGCTGCAGTGTTTTCCAGGCCTTCAGTGAATTAGCTACAGGTTGTATCTCAGATTTCTCTTCTCTTACTGAGGTGTCCCAGAGCAGTTCCCTCACGTCATTTGGATAGGTTGTGCCTTTTTCGAGAGGGATATGCAGAAGGTCGGGGGCGGGGCCCACCACCATACAGAGTATTGGATCTGCGCTGACAAATAATAGGACCATAGATTGGGATACTCCAAACTGCCCTGTTTGTACTGTAAAATCAGGGTATCGTAGGATATTCTTGCCTGACCTCCTGCCCAGACCAATTGAATCATCAAGCTCCTAAGACTGGACCAGAATATGGTCAGAGGTTATGCAGGAACATTGTTCAAAATGTATAAGAGTTTGAGGAGAATCACCATTTTGGCCAATGCCATGCAGGCTGCCTGGGAAATGGGGAGGTGGATCCATGCATCAACTTTGTGTTCTAACTGTTCCAGGGTCTCAGCGTAATTGAGTTTAATCAGTGTGGCAGGGGAGGTGGTCACCTGTACGCCCAGATAGCGAATACCATCTGGGCACCATCAGAATTCTTCGTCTATGTCCGACTGCACCTCACAGGGAGTCAGGGGGAGGACTTCAGATTTGGACCAATTAATACTCAGGCCAGAAAGGGTACCAAATTGGGCTCTCTCTCCTACCAAGGGTGTCATATTGCTTTTGGGATTTTTCACGTACAGCAACATGTCATCTGCATGAAGAGAAATGATGGAGAGGTGGGAATGAATTTTGACTCCTGTGTAGGCATAAAACTCTCTTATAGCACATGCCAGAGGCTCAACAGCCAATGCAGAAAGGATTGGAGACAATGGGCACCCCTGACATGTTCCTCATGTCGGATGTATACTATTCGATAGAATACGTTTGGTATATATTTTGGCTACCGGGCGGAGTGCAGAAACCTGACCCAACTAAGATATGTAGTACAGATACCCAATCTTTGGAGGACTTTGAAAAGAAAGGCCCACTCCACTGAATCAAATGCCTTCTCTGCATCGAGTGCGGCAACTACTATTGGGATGGTCAGGTCTACATTGTGCATAAGAGAGAACAGCCAGCGCAAATTGTTCTGAGTAGAGCGGCTGGGGACGAAGCCTGTCTGGTAGGGAAGGATCAATGCAGGTACATGTGGCAGAAGTCTGTCTGCGAGGATCTTCGCAAAAATTGTATTATCTGTGTTAATCAATGATAAAGGTCTATCTGAGGGGCGTATGCGTGGGTGTTTGGAGGGCTTCAACAGGACTCTAATGAGGGCGGTCCTAGTAGACTCTGGGAGAGCACCCTTAAATCTAGCCACCTCATACATGACTCGGAACTAGGGGATTAACAGATCAACGTAAGCTTTATATTGCTCAGCTGTGATACCGTCCAGGCTTGGGGCCTTACCATTCGGGAGGGAGAGGATTGCGTTCCGGAACTCCTCATCAGAGGGGAGCTGTTCAGGGGCATACCTAGGGCCGGGTCCAGCCGGCCCAGGGCGACCCTGTCTAAATACTTGGAGATGGATTACTGAGTGGGTTCAGTTTGCGAAGTGTAAAGTCTATCATAATAGTCCCGGAATACCTTATTGATTTCCCCATTATCTCTGGTTGGGGAACCCTCTGGGGGCACTTATCTCCAATATGGAATCTAACTGGTGCTCATGCTTGATTGCCCAAGGCAGGGTCTGGCTTGGACGGTCACGCTCGGCATAAGTGGCAGCCCCAATCGCATCACCCAATTATCGCTCTTCCCTTATAAAAAGGAGGGCCAACTTGTCTCTAGCCGTTTGGAGACAGGACTGCACCTCGTCGGAGTCCCGAAGACCCTGTTGTATTTCTAAAAACTTGATCTCATGTTCAAGGGTGGAAATTGAACGATGTATGGACCTGAGGACCCCAGCTTCCTTTGCAATACAACATCCTCTTAGAAACACCTTCAACATTTCCCATATCACTGGTGGATCATCTGCTGAGCCCGTGTTTATGTCAAAAAAGGTCTGGATGTGACGCCTAATCTCTTCCCGGAAGGCGACATCTTCCAGGATGTGAGCCCTGAAGCTCCAATGCATGAGTCAAGGAGGCCGGTGACGGCCACGAATCTCAACTAGCACCAGTGAATGGGGGGGATATGGGCTTCCTTAAACTCCGGGCAAGGTTCGACCACCCTGAGAGTTTTTACGTGTTTTGAGACTAGAATGGAGATGCCATCATTATTAAAAGAGGCAAAGGCAAGGTCTGGTTTATTCAGTTGGTAGAGGGTGCTTACGATGAGAATCTCAGTCTTGTCGTCATTGAGGCAGAGATGGTGGTTAGCCATTTAGTTTTGAATGATGCCATAGATCTGGTTAGCAGATGCGACATCTTGTATATAGGTGCCAGGGATGGATAAGAGGATCTGGGTGTCACCTGCGAAGTTGGTGTATGAGATGACGAGATTGTCTAGATGATCAAAAAGGGGTTTGTGTAGATTTTGTAGAGAGTGGGCAAAATGCAGGAGTCTTGCAGGATGCCGAATGGCACAGGAATGGGATCAGCAGCATCTTCTCCAACAAAAACTCTAGATGTACGTTCATCTCAGAAAAGATTTTATTTAGGATGCTGCCTCTGAAGAGAAGTGGAACTTAGTAGTAAGGTGCTGGCAGAGGATGTCATAATCAACAAGATCGAAGGCGGCCAAAAGACCAAGAAGGAGCAGGATTTCGAGATTGCCTGAGTCATGGGTACTGTCAAGTTGTATCTTAAGAACAAGAAGTGCTGTTTCTGTTCTGTGTTTAGGCCTAACCCCTGACTGGCGGGTGCGGAGCAGGTTATGCTGTTCAAGCAAGAGTTGGATTTGGGTATAGGGAGTATGATCCCGTTTTTTTAGATGAAAAGGGACTGTGATAATGTGATGGTAGTTTAAAGGAAGGGAGGGATCAAGGGAGGGTTTCTTGAGTAGTGGGGTTACCCAAACCTCTTGATACAGGTGGGGACAGTGCCTGCTTTAAAAGATGCATTGATGAAGTCTGTGATAATGGGGGCAAGGGTACCGGCACTGAGTTTGATAAGGTGCACTAGGCAAGTATCACCTTTGCAGTTGGATGGTTTGAGGTACTGGATAGTTTTAATGACATCCATGGTGGTGGCTGGTAGGAAGTGGAAGGTGGTGGTAGTGGATAAAGCTGAGTGTGGCAGAGGGGTTGAAAGTGATGGTGATTTTAGATGCTTGTATTTTTAACAAAAGTGTTATCCCTCAGCTTGGGAATTTTATCTGAGAGGGAAGTTTATATGGTAGTGCACCAGGCTTTGTCTTTAGTAAATTGGGAAGTTGGTAGGACAGGTTTTCTAGCTCTTTAAGGATGGAGAATAGCTTTTTTGCACTAGAGCTGGCTTCAGAGATCCTAGTGTTGTAAACGTTAGATTTGGTGGAGACAAGGGTGCTTTCATAAGCTTTAGCCGCAGCTAAGAAGGTGTCTTTATTAGTAATGGCTGGGTGTCTTCTCTGGCGATGTTCTAGAGCATGTTTGTTCTTGCGGAATGAGTGGAATTCTTCAGAGAACATGCTATTGGTCTGCCATGTTTGTTTGGGGATCTTAGTTTTGAGGGGAGTGTGTTGGTCTAGTGCTTCCAGGAGGGTGTTGTTGTAATGGGCCGCAAGGGATTGGGGTCACAAGCTATGGGCTCTGAGTCTGAGAGTAAGCGAGACAACGTAGGTGCTAGCTGTTCTTCTGTTAGCCTACAGATGTTACAGGGTAAGATAAGGATGGGGTGTTTTTGGGGATAGTGGCTATGTGGGAATGCGAGATATTAAATTCCATAAGTGAGTGGTCAGTCCACAGCAGTGTGCTGATGGTGGAGTTGGAGAGATTAGAATTAAAAGTTGCAATTTAGTCCAGAGTACGACCTTTGGTGTGTGTTGGTAATGAGACCAGTTGGGAGAGGTTAATTTCCGAGAGGGAGGTTACAAGTGTTGTGGCCTTAATATCTATGGGGTCGTTGAAACCCAGGTTGAAGTCAACAAGTACAAGTAGGATGAGTTTGGTGGTGGGTTTGATGAGGGAGGTGAGAGGAGAGGGATGTCAAGTTCGGGGTTTCTTTGCATGTTAGGCTGGCAGTAAGGGTGCTGGCAGCTCTCTAATAGGTATGGTGGATTTGAAGATAAGGGCTACTCTGCCTCCTGGTTTGCAGAGGAGGTCCAACCTTGGAATTAATTGCAAGGGAAAGGGAGGGCCCCGCTGCATTTCGAAGCCAGGTTTTGGTAATGGCAAGGTTATTGAGAAGTTTTTCATTGATCACGTCATGGTTGTGAGTGGCGTGGGCGAACAGTGAGCATGCATTGATGAGAGCACACCTTAAGTGAGAGGAGTGGGGTGGGTGATGGGGGATCGAGGGGCTAGGACGGGGAGTGTTAAGGGATGGTGGGTGAACGGTGCATGATGATAGCCTGTAAGTTCTGAGTGAGCCCGTGGATGGTATGTATCCGCTTGAGTGGGAAGAGTGTGAGGGCTTAGTGTGGGTGCAAAGATTCACTAGACGCTGGTGGTCAAGGCGAGGTAGGGATGGTAAGGGGTGTGCTGTGTGTAACCGGTGGATGGATGGTACATGTCTGGGTGTACAGTTGGATGAGGGAGGTAGGGAGGATGTGGGCTTGGGCAGTTAAACAGCAGATGGTGTGGAGAAGGTAAAAGCACAGGGGCTGACTGGTATCACATTTGGCTTGGTTTCGGACGGGGTTGTCCGATGTGGATTTGGCACATGTAGTATAGAGGTATGAGGGTATAGGGGTGGTAGGAAGGAGGTGGGGTTTGGAGTAGAGGGGAAGATGGAGTTGTGCACCTTGCAAACTGTTAATAAGGAGGTGTGCTTACCTTTCATGCTGTGCTGGGTACGATATTGTGACTGGAAGGTCAGAGAATGCGTAGCAAATGCAGAGGAGGTCACATATGGTTCAGACTCAGTATGCAAGAATCACAGTGTGCCGAAATCAGGAGGGGCAGATAATGGTAGGAGCGTTGGATGTAGATTGGGGGTTTGTGTGGTATTTGGAGGTGGCATGCATTTCCATCCTTGCACGGACAGGCCCAGACAGGAATCGAGGGCCTTTATAAGCGGACCTTGGATTAGGGCCGGCATCGCCTGCCGACACGGGTCTGGGGCTGAAATATCTCGGCTAGCGGGACAATCAGTTTAGCCTGTGAGGGGGCTTGACAAATAGCTACACTGCTGCATGGTGGCTCAGTTGCAGGAAAGTTGGAGGTGGCGGCGGTCATCTTATGTAGGAGCCGGAGCTCCTGATTATCCAGTGTGTGCCCAGCAAGGCTTCCCTGTGTGAGGAAAACACTGGCTGGTGTTTCACAGCTGGGGTTGGGGATACAGCATTCAGTGGTCGTTGGCTGTGTATATATACATCTAGTCGGTGTGAGGAATCCTCAGTGAAGGGCTTGATGGAGGAATTGGTGGAAAATCTCTTTAAAGCAATATTCAACAAGAATAGTCTCTTTCCCCTATTCATTGTAGAATGTGTGCACAGGATCCCGGCTTCTCGTCCTATCCCTGGAGCCCAGCCAAAGCCTATTATTGGCAGGATTTTAAATTACAGTGATTGAGACAAATGCTCCAGATGTCCAGACTGAAAGGTGAACAAATGTATGATGGGGACAGGATATAAATCTTTATGTAATCCTCAACGGCACGCCAGGCGTCCAGGAGAACATTTGTGAATGTCAAGCGAGCACTCAGAGAAAAAAATATAAAATATTCCATGCTTTTTCCTGCCAAGCCTCAGGTGCAATACGGCAACAAAATCCGCTTTTGCTCAATGCCTGATGATGCTAATGTATTTATTGAGAGACTGCGCCAAGTGCAACCAAATCGAGATCTGAGGGTGATTTGTTGCTGAATCCGAGGATGCAGCACAGGCTCCCAATGGACTTGGATATACTGGAATGACAGATCCAGTAAAATAGTCGGACGTTGAAGAGAAGTTGGTGCTGGGAGGAATGAACCTAGCTAAATGTTTGGTTGGGATGCCCTCTGCAGGGTTGGTGTATGGTAGGAACCATTGAAGATAAGGGCTTGAACTTTGCCAGCACAAGCTGCCCCATATGCATGCTGTGCTTTTGATTGTTTATTCGTTGGGGGGGTTGTTTGGACAGATTGGGATTACCCGAAGGGGCAGATGGATTGGATGATGTTGGAGTGGGTCTATTATGTGTTTCCTGCATGAGTGTCCGGGGATCAGGAGATGTCTATGCTGTAATCACATCCATAGGATCGAACTCCGGTCACATAACCAAGACAAACATACTCTACTGGTGGAACATGTTGATGTGGGGGTTGGGAAGTTTTAGTATGTTAACTAATGCAATCTAAACCTGAATGGTGTTTAAGGTGGTTACTTGGAATATTCAGGGAGGCAATAATCCTGGTAAAAAGAGAAAGATCCTAATAGTCCTGGTAAAAAGAGAAAGATCCTCCTATATATGAAATGGCACAAAGGTAATGCAGTGTTTGTCCAAGGAACACACCCGATGAAGGCATCAGAAAGAAAGTGGGCAGTACAATGGGGCTGCCATCGATATTTCTCCTCATATTGCAACTACGCTAGGGGAGTTGCATTCCGGTTCACAGTTTGCTGAGGTTCAGGCTGCAAGGGGTAATTAAGGAGGAGGAGGGAAGAACTCTGATTGTCAATGAACATGTAGGGAATACTCTGGTTATATTGGTGAACAGCTATGGTCCTAATGTTGACTTTCCCAGATTTTACAATAAAGCGCTGGAGGGGTTGGTCATGGCGGCGAGGTCCATACTATGATATGATAAGTCATTTATAACACGCCTGTACACAAGTGTTTCTAGGAGATATTTCCATCCATGCCCGGACAGGCCCAGACAGAAATCAAGAGCCTTATAAGTGGGCCTTGGATTAAGGGCAGCTACGGCTGCCGGCAGGGTCTGGAGCTGGAGTATCTCAGCTAGTGGGCCAATCACTGAAGCCTGTGAGGGAGTCTTGGCAAGTAGCTACCCCGCTGCATAGTGGCTCGGGTGGACTAATCTGGGGTGAGGGACTTTAACACTGTCTTCAACCGGGATGGATCGGTCAGAGGGCGAACCTCACCCAGGCTCTAAAGCCTATCAAGAGTTTTTAGAAATCTGCTGGATCTACAACCTGGTGGATGTGTGGAGGTTGGAACACTCTCGGCAGAGAAATATATGTTTGATTCCTGGGTTCATAACTCAGCCACAAGAATTGATTTCCTTCAGGTACCCAGAACTAATATGGTGCAGTTTGGGAATTGTGAGATCCTCCCAAGGATGCTATCCGACCACTAAGCAGTGATGGTGGAACACCTTACCCCCGAGATAAGAGGCAAGAATATGGGCTGGAATTTCAATCCAGGTGCCATACGGGACTTATATTCCATGGTGAACTCCAGAAAGAAATAATTACATATTTCACTCTCAATGAGGACTCTGTGACCTCCTATGAGATGCTCTGGGAAGCTTTTAAGTGCTACATCAGAGGGGTAAGCATGGCAAAGGAATCCAGAATTCTCCAGACAATCAGGAAGGAGTTGCAGGTCTCTGAACAGAGACTCAAGAGTCTGGAGAGGAAATCTGAGGCCACGGATGGTGAAAGAATCCTGGCTGATATACATCAAGAACTGGATAAATTCCAAAAGGCCACCAGGAAGGAAATTCATTTCCTGAATAGGACACGTCAGGTCCGCCAATACGGCGAAGGCCAAAAACCAAGTGGTCTACTAGCCAGAATGATAGCTGTGTGTGAATAAGGTGCTGAAACATGTATATATGATCAAACATGGGGTACAATAATGAAGAATTCCAAAATAGATGATACGTTTCAAGAATTCTATGCAAACCTTTATGCCACCAGGCGGGTGGGCGATACCACTGAGATTCAGCGGTACTTGGAGAAGATTGAATTATACTGGTTATCTCCTGAACAATGCAATATACTGAATTAGAATATGACAACTGAGGAAATACTGGAAGCTATTAGGAGTCTGCTGGTCTCTAAAGCCCCAGGGCTGGATGGGATGGTATCATAATATTATAAAATATAGGCAGACATTCTAGCACAATACCTGCATAAGGTGTACAAGGAGGCTATCAATGGGGTGTCTCTTCCCCCCACAATGAGGGAAGCTACAATCACACTATTACATAAAGCTGGAAAGGCGGGAGAAGATTGTGCATCCTATCGAACAATCTTTCTTATACAAGTTGCCAATAAGATATATGCTAAACTCCTGGCTAGTCGACTTCTTCCCTAAATGCAAGGGTCGGTCCTGTCGGATCAATCAGGGTTTATTCCCGGGAGGAACACTACCTTTGGCCTTCTTTGGGCTTCTAGATGTCATCAATCCAGATGTGCCTGCGGTGTCAGTGCTCCTCGAAGACGAGAAGGCATTTGATTCGATAGAGTGGCCCTATTTCTTTGCAGTGTTAGGGAAACTGGGTCTGG
Organism: Ambystoma mexicanum; assembly: GCF_040938575.1. Classification (NCBI taxonomy): domain Eukaryota; kingdom Metazoa; phylum Chordata; class Amphibia; order Caudata; family Ambystomatidae; genus Ambystoma; species Ambystoma mexicanum. The sequence goes on from NC_090930.1 coordinate 1,320,101,892, forward strand.
CTAACAGGTTTACATCTCTAGTGGTGCTTCTATATAATCTGCACCCTCTTGCCAATACTATTTGCCCTGGCCATGGAGTTGCTGGCGGCTCTTCGACAGGAGCAGCATATACAGGGGGGTGTTCAGCTGTACTCTCATAAACTGATAATATAATTATTTGCAGATGACGTAATGTTGGTTATTAAGGAACCCAGCATGAATTTGAGTCCGGTGATGCAACAGGTACATCGGTTCAGAGAACACTCTGGTCTATCTAACAATCAGTGATATTCCCCCTCACGACGGCTACACTGGTCTTTCCAGATGGTGATGGTTTATGGTGGGAGATGAAACGTTCAAAATATCTGGGTATACCAATTCCACAGGACCAAGACATACGTTTTCAGGAAAACTATGGGAAGGCAATGAATAAACTCTTTGAACAAGTACACCCATGGCGAGGGTGTCCAATTTCTTTGATTGATAGAGTCGCCCTGATCAAAATAGTAATATTGGCCAGGCTTTTATAACTCTTTTGGAATATTCCCATGCTCCTCCCAACCTGTTTTTTCACGCAGCTCAAGGTGACCCTGTTGACACTTCTCCGGTCTGGCAAGCAGGTGCGTCTCTCCTCGAGTGGGAGAGACTAGCAAAGCCTTTGAATGGAGGTGGATTGGCCCTCCCAGATTTTTAAGGTTTCTACCTAGCTATACAGGCACATTTTATGTTGTGCTGGTACCCGAAGAGACCGAATAAGCCACATGTTCATATAGAGAGAGCTGAAGCAGTCCCAGCATTACATGGGGCAGTGATATTGAATGGGGGCACGAATATAGAGGGGAAAGGCAGCAAGAATGTACTCGCCTGGACATGTAGTGCTTGGTTTAGGATAGCAGCCAAACTTGGAGTGGATGATTTATATTCCCCACTTCTGCCACTCAGACAGGATGGGAATACATTACTCTTATGCAAAGACTTCACTTGGATACATTTGGGGACCTCTTTCTGATGGATCCTTTATGTCACTGGAAGCCTTTAGGTAGAAGAGAGGGAATTCCTCATTAGATCATTTTCTGTATTGAATTAGAAAAGTATTTAAAGAATGATTCTTGTCGTTTCCCTCTCAGCCCTCCTCCTTTGCTTTGTTACAGGAAGTTATTGAGGCCCAGATAGAAGGGAAATTGGTTTCTATGATTTATAAGCAGCTTATGAAACAGATCCCCTAGAAGAGGACCTCCTTGAGAAGTAGATGGGAAACCTGATTGAATTGCGAAATCCCTGAAAGCGATTGGATCTATATATTAGGGCAGACCAACAGGGTATTGCTGAACGTAAGATACAAACTAATTCATTTCAACTTTGTGCACCAAACCTCACACACGCCAGCCAAAATACATAAATACTATCCACAATCAATGAATAAATGTGAGCGATGCCGTATTGAGAGGGGGCATATTTTGTCCATTTGGCATGTGCTTGCCCTTCAGATAGCTGCGTTCTGGATGGAGGTATTCAACATTCTTTCCCTAATTGTTAAAGAGCAGGTGATGCCAGACACGATACTGGCTCTGTTGCTCTAGTGCACTAATTCCTTTCGGAAGGGAGTTACAGAGTTTTGTTGAGATGTTTGAAAAGGTTGAACCACCACAATTTGTTTTCTAATATTGTGTGGTTTCAAGATATATGTCATTGCTAGAATTCAGGGTTCTTTTAGGTCAGTAGATGGAGATTTTCTTTCTTGTAAAAATTCTGCTCCTTGCCCCTGAATTGCTCTGTGAATAATGCAAAGTGTTTAAAATAAATCCTTTTCCTGACTGGTAGCGAAAGTGATGTGTTCTCTCTTGCTGAGTCTTAGAAGGAGTCTTGCTGCTGCGTTCTGGATCTATTGCAGTTTTTTGGTTGGGTAGTCAGGCATTCCAAGCTGGGTACTCTTAGCGTGATCTATTCTTGAAGTGACGAGAAAGATGATGGAAAGTTTTCTGTTTGGGAAGGTGAGAAAGGGTAGTATCTGCTTGATAGTACATAGGTAGAAGATTAATTTATTCACTACTGTGTTGACTTGAGTTATCAGTGTTAGATCGTTTTCCATCAAAATTCATAGATTTTTAACTACTTTGGAGGGTCTAAAATTAGATCATGTGCCCCGTATAGAGGAGGAGAGAAGCAAATGTAAAGTTTAGGATCGAGTGGGAGAAGAGTTCACCTGTGTTTGGCGTCCATGTTTAAGGCAAAGGAAATCGCCAGAGTGGAACGGCGGGGGATGCTTTGATGTAACATGTTTTGCAACTCTGTGCAGAGTGCTAAAAATGTCTTTTATTGTATTTCATGTTCCTTGTGAGCTCAGTACTCTGAGGCTAGTGGTCAGTTGGCCCCTGGCAAGGGAGGTGGGCGCCTTCTTTTTTATCCATGATGGAAGTAGAGGGAAAGGCAAAGTGGGAAACCAGATTTGGTAATGCTTGCAGTTCTGAACTACACACGCTCTTTGTGTTAGTGAGATTATAGGTGCAATGGGGTGGGGTTTGTGTTGCCACATGGAGGCCACTGGTGTTTTGTTCTGTTGTGCATTATTAGCGAGATTCATGGTTTGATCTGGGGATGTTATGTGGCGGGATAGTGTACTGTACAGTGCCTTAAGAAGCGGGAGGTTGATAATGAGGATGAATTGGTTAGTAGGTGGGAAGATTGGCTATTCATTGCCATGTCTGGGGATCTAGGTTCCTTCAGACTGTCATAAGTTCAGCAGAGCCCAAACCGCAACCCCCCCGTACCCTCCCACCCCCACCCTCACCTGCATCCTTGTGGGATGTAGCCTAATGCACTTATGCTGTAAATAAGCCCTGAGTTTTCAATTTGGAATGTAGAAATAGAAAGGGAATGGGTAATCCTGAAAAAGGCTCTGGTGTGTAATCTGGTTTAATTTCAGACAACCGGGTATTTCCGAAATATAGTACCATTTACAGGGCTGGATTGACATCATGGCTTAGGCTGAGATCAATACTAGGTCCAATTAAAAGTCGTCTTTATGGCCCCATGCTGACCCTTTGTCAACTGTCAATGCCAGGAACTGTAAAGAGGGATTTCTTGACCTACTCATAAATCTCCAAGTGACCATTATTGTTGCGGGGGGCAGTGAGGGAGTGAAAGAGCTTCTCCAAGGAAAGAACAATTTATTTTCTTACTGCACATAACCTTTCCATTGAGTGTACAGCTTGTGCTGCAGCCTCCGTGACTCCATCTTCAATTTATCAGCAGTGCACCTTCTGCTGCTGTCAGCACTGTGCATACATATCACCTGGGAAACAAAGGCTGTGCTCTAAAGCTCCTGGAACATTCTATGTCCTATTTACTGTCTGTATTGTTAGTTTCATATCTCAAAAGGCAGCAAAATACTCCTGTGAAAACACTCTGAACAAATACGTTCCTCTTCTTGTCAGCAAGATGTATTCGCAATAAGAATTACATCTCTTACGCAGAATACACGGAGGATGTTAAAAGTGGTACTGTAGGCAAAGTGTTATTACTGTAGGGAGGGAGAGAGTCAACTGCACAATTAAATTGGGTGTTGCGTAAACCCACTTCAAAACACACACACAGATAAGATGTAAATAAAAAAAACAAGCTTATCCACAGAAGGCAAATATGCAGTGTGCCGATAAAGGGCGCTCCAGGAGGCAACGCTGTTTGTGATGCCTTGTCTGGCTCAATAGTGGATAGCTTATCTGGCACGTGACACCTTTAAACGCATTAAATTGACACCATTTTCATTGAGGGTGATTTCATGAATGTGCAACGTGTATATTAAGTTTTGCAAGTAGGGGTGTAATCGCTCTAAGATCTCTTTCACCGTGTCTAATATGCAGGTTCAATTTCTTCAAAGTTCACTCTCAAAGCAGCGCATCTCTCGATGATTGGAACCGATGCTTGGAAGAAAGTGGTGTAACTAGAAAACGATTATAGAATTGAGGATCCTTCAATTCAACAATCGCTATTCAAAATAAATCTTGTTGCCATTTTTTTAAGAACTCTGGCAATCAGCTCATCACAATGCAAAGGATACATGAAAAAAGAAGTTGTTATTAAAATGCATATCACACAACTTTGTGCAATGCCCTGGTTACTTACCGGAAAGCTTCATTACACTACTCTGGCCCTCACTATAACTCTGGCGGTAGCCGTGCCCTTATTAAGGGCACGGCTGCCACCAGAGTTGTTTTTTTCCCGGCACCCGCGAATGGGCAGTAACCGGGTCATGCCGAGTTTGGCGGACCCGGTAATCGCCCATTTGCGGGTGCCGTTATGGCCGGCCTCCCGATCCCCATTCTGCCCCATAGGGCAGAATGGGGGTCGGGAGCATGGTAGCACCGGTACCGTTTGTAACGGTGCTGGTGCAAACATGAGTTCTGCTGGCGGGTGTCGGTATGCATGCCTGGTCAGACCAGGCGTGCAGTCCAGCACCCGCGAGCATAACTCGTAGTGTGGTGGAGAGGTAACAACGGCGCTGGTAGCACTACCAGCGCCGTTCTTGCCTTTCCGCCACACTCATAATGAGGCCCTCTGTCTTGTCGCATTCCTCAACATGAGGCGGTCGTACTCTCGAGACTTGCGTCCCAGCCTCCTAAAAATAAAAGCTGCACGTGTCCCACCCTCTTGGATGAAGGAGGTATAATAGATCACAAATTCTATGACTGTGTTGAGGAAGAGTAGGACTTGTTGTAAACTACCATCAGGATTTTTACTCCAGTTTTACTTCATATTGTTTGCTTTTATAATGAGACATGTTGTGATGTTATGCTCTCTTTTTATGTACAGTTTCACTATGTAATGTTTTCTTTTTATGAATGTGAAAGGTTTCAATGGGAAACCAATACACAATAACAAAAAATATATAAGGTAACTTAAAGACAATTCTCACACAAACGAGAAACACCACCTGGAATGTCAATGAATCCCACAAACCCTATTGATCAAACAGGAAACTAGAAAGGCTGTAACAGCAAAGGAGAATAACATAATACATAAGACGCCTACCAAGGGACAAGTAGGAATAGTGCTTACAGGATAGTGAGGAAAACATAGGCATTCAACAAGACCTGAACACAACAGTACACTAGAACGAACAACCAATAGGGAACCAAGTGAGAAGTGCAAAGTCCCTATGTTTGGCACCACACACACATACAATGTCCCTGAGCTCTAAACACACAATATCAAGGAGACAATAGCAAAATGACTGTAGCAATAAATAAACACATGAACAGTCTTGCACTTGGCATAGGTTAGTTGTCGCCCAGAAGGTCCCTTGTTGTTTCCTGGGAACTCACAGAATCAGGCTTTGTTGCAGTAGCAGTTCAAATGCTGCAAGAAAGTGCTACAATTAGTGTAGACATTAAACACTACCGCACATTACTGTTTGCATGCGTGTACACATGCTTTCTTTGTTGTACATTCTACTGTTAGTGGGTTTCTACAATGTTAGTAGCCGCACGTGGCTATTCACATGCTGGTCACATGCAAGGATTCAGTGGGGCTGCATGTGGCTAATTAGCATGCATCATGAGAGGCCGTAAATGGCTCCGGTAAAGTTTCAGGCATGCGAGGTGAGCAGTTAGTTCAGATGCGCTCTGTTATGTGCTTGCGGCTACGAGCCGTTTCTTCAGTGAGTAAGGATGCTGGGCGTGACGGGAAGCGATGGTTAGTGTTGCGCTCCGTTACGTGACATGAAGCGTCTATTCAGTGTTGGGGAGGAGCTAGCGCCTTCCTGCACCCCCTGCCCCCAACGCTTTACAATTAGGCAAGACTTCTCAAAGCACTATAGCACTGAGAAAGCTTTTTTCATGCAAAAATAATCGCACACAGACGTGTCCAGGCACTAAATGGAAGTAGAATTTAAATATAAGGTGAAAATAACCATTAGTTGAATGAATTTGTAAATATGTTACATTTTATTTAGTTTTCTAAGAGCATGGTAAAGAGCAGAATCCTCTGTGCCAAAAGGAATGCAGGCTGTGCTAAAAAAAAATAGACTACAGGCATTGCAGAGCACACAAAGTGGCTGAGCAGCTGTTTCCTGTCCATCAAAAGCCCATGTATAATAAGAATAGGAGTGTACATGCTAAATGCACAACATACAACATTATGGAAAAACAGGTTTTTAGGAGAATTACTGGACCAGATAAAATATAAGAATATGGAGTGAGGTGTTGAGAGAACGGCGGGAAGGTGTGTTTATATATAAATGTTTATAAAATAGAAAAAAACTATGAAAAATTAAGCGACAATGTATTCCTGCATAGTCAGCAGTTTGCTAAGTAGTTTGTAACCTGGCCATGCAAGAAGGAAGACTGCAGCGGTCCTTGTAAAGCAAGAAGAACAGTTTTGGATGAGCTATGCCAGTAGCCAGTAACCAAGTTGAACAGTATATAAGGTGCCTGCTTGGCATCAGTCTGGAGGAGCCGGCCACGCAAGGACAGAATGCTGGTCGTGGGGGGGGGCAGAGTCCTTTGCCCCTCCATCCCCATTTTTGTACAGATTAAACTGTTATCCTTGCAAGACAAGACTCTTGGCTTTAGTTCCCTAGAGGGATGAACTTTAAACTGATGTCAGCGTGATTAGGAGTACCTGTATTTAAGGGGTACACCTGGAAATTGGGCTACCTTTCAGTGGTGACGACCCGACGTGACCTTAGTTTTTTACCCCTGTACTTTGCGAAGCCCCAGGCTAGTCAGCCACACCCATCTACAGTGATCATACCCCTAAATCAAAAAACCCATGTATCCTGAGCGCCTTTAGTAAAAGCCATTTTAAAAGAAATCCTTTCTGCTCACTGAAGCAAGGCTTGGCTCCAGAAAGACTGGCCAGCATGGGGACTTCGTAACAGGGGAAAACCTCAAGTGAACAACACCCATGTGAGTATGCTCTTGCAAGTGATAAAAACATGGGAACATGTATGTATGATATGGTGATGTGAATGATGATATGGCAATGTGAATGATGCTATGGTGATGTGAATGATACTATGGTGACGTGAATGATGTATGAGGTCAATGGAATAGATGGAATAGGACTTTTGGTGATGTATTATGGAATAGGACTTTTTGGTGATAAGAAATAGATTGGATAGGATAGATTGGATAGTATTTCAGGTGATGTGTTAAGGAGTAGATTGGATTTAGTAGCAGCTGGGTTATGTATTGAAACTGTCACGTATTTTTGTTTTTTTACTTTTTATAATGGAAAAAGGGAACCTCAGTTTATAAGGACTGGGAAGTAAGGAATCCTCAGCCATGATAGGTTGAGAACGTAGTACCAAGCATCATTCTTCTATTACGATAAAAGCAATGGTATGCTCAGCATATTAAAAAATGGTGGAAGGTGGCTTTACAAAGGCTATAAGGAAAAACAGTAGTGGCACGGTATAAGGAATGGGCCTGGATTTTAGTCAATTAATTCTTTATATTTTCTCTTGCTGTCTTTTGTGGTAAAAAGAGAAGGAAGGTGGATGAGACGCAATGTGTGTGTGTGAATGTGTGAAATCAAAGTGGAAAATGTGTGCAATCAAAGTGGAAAATGTGTGCAATCAAAGTGGAAAATGTGTGCAATCAAAGTGGAAAATGTGTGAAATCAAAGTGGAAAATGTGTGAAATCAAAGTGGAAAAAGTATAAGGGGGTGGGGAAAAAGTGGGTTAATCTGTATTTTTGTGTAAAAAGCTGAAGCATGCATAGCAATAGAGTTTAAGTGAAGCATTAGGTATGCGCGCAACATTATGGAGGAAGAAACTCCAATAAAACACATGCATAGGGTTCTGCCAATGTATTGTGACAGAATAAATAAACAATGGATAGTAAAAACAAAGGAAGGGGGGGCGTCCTGCCCCTGGCCAGAGCAGGGCTCCCATAACAGAAACATGCTAGAAAAAATATCCATCTTTTTAGCAGCAAAATATAAAGTGAACAAGTCCCAAAAAAAGAAAATAAATTTTAGATCTCTGGGAATTATTCAAGGATACGGAAGATCAGGAAGGTAAAAAAAGAGATCCAATGTAAGGGGATATACCCCATAACGCCTAAACCTGCAGTAGGGTATACAAACCCAGTTTATAAGCCTCCAGTGGCAGAGAGAGTGCCAAGATGATTATACGGATTAGCAACTGGGGGGGGGGGCACTCGAGCTTTTGCACCTCGATATAGTCCATCCACAAGCACTGATATGCCCGTAGCATTGGTGTACCCAGAGGGTCCACAAGTAGACATAGACAACGAGTTAAGAGCTTTGCGGGAAAGGTTGGTCAGGTTACAAGAACCTGAAGAAGTATCACCAGAAATAAGGGTACCGGTGCAGAAAATAGGGGATTGGAAGTCAGTAAATGTTTGGTTTAGGTTTAACCCTGGGGCAATAAGAAATGTTTGTGTTGAAAAAGATGATGGGCAGAGGGTATGGACGGTTCTGGGACAAGATATAGAACAAGCAAGGGATAATGGAGGGGAAGATCAAGGTGGTAGAGATAATGAAGAGGCAGGGCAAGAAGGAGATCAAGGAGATTGGGTAGTGAAAAACTCGTCCCTGCCACAAGAGGCAGTGAGGAGGGACAGACCAAGAAATAGACCAGATTTAATCATGATAGTTCAAGATCAGAAGAAAAAAGGGGTAGAAGACAAAATAGATATGCAGATGCCTCTTATACATAACGGAGTAGGGATAATGCAGTATGTGTCATGGCCTCAAATGGGCAAACACAATTTGATTAAAACTCTCCCCCAGCTTATAGCCAGAACTAGTAAATGGATCTATGGGTTTGAAAAACAAACAGCAGGGGTAGCCTTAGCACTAGGAGATTTTAAGAGTCTAATGGTCGCCATAGTTGGGGACCAGGCTGGGGACATATGGGCAAGGAATGGTTACTCTGGGGTAAGTCTTGCCGATAATGAACATGATGGTGCAGCCTTTGATGAGGTAAGGGCAAGGGTATGAGATGCCCTATGAAGGATGTACCCAGATACCCCTGACTTACATTCTTTAATGCAGTGCACAATGGGTGATGATGAGGACCCAGTTAGGGTTATTCTTAAGTTACAGGAAATATGGAGAGTTGAGACTGCACCATTTTTCTATTTGATTGTAAAGAGTGGACTGCCAAAAGAGGTCCAGAAGGCACTAGATAAAATTGTGGGAATTGAAGCCAAAGGGTGGGCAGAGATACAAAGTATAATAGTCCAGAATTGTAAAACAATCAAGGAGCGGGACAGGGAGACTGCCCAGAAGCGCCAAACGGACGAGGCAAAACTAGTAGAAAAGGAACTAAATAAGGCTGTCGTCCAAGCACTAGTGACAGCACCGGCTCAAGAGGAAAGGATGGGAGACACTCAACAAATTGGGAATGCCACAATTGCTGCACTATGGGGCGAAGGAAGACAGGGACAATGGGGTGGGGGTGACAGTACCCCAACCCACAGTGGCAGTATGAAGGAGCACCGAGGGGAAGAGGAGGATTTCGAGGAGCAAGAGCAGGAGGCTTTGGCAGGATAGGGCCTCAGGGAGGAGGATTGGGAACATCACAATGCTGGTATTGCAGGAAATGGGGGCATATCGCAAGGGAATGCAGGAACAGACCTGGAATGGGATTTAATTATGGGCCATCACCTCCGGGGCAGGGATTCCAAGGGCCCCAAGGAATGGGACAACAGCAATTTTGGCGATGGGATAAAAATCAGTTCCCTTATGGGACTGACAGGCAAGGGCAACATGGGAAACAACTACAGCAGGGTGAGGAAACACAGTTTAACAGGATGGCAGAGGGAAGAGGTGCCCCATTCCAAGGAGTTGCAATGGCGGGGGGGGCTCTTTTTAGTTACCGGGACAAACACATATTCTGATTAGGACATCCCACAGAGAGTACTCGCATGTCCAATCCTATTGATAACCGCACACCATGAAGAGGAGCTCTTGGCGGAAGAGGAAATACAGGCAATTTATCTTTATGGTAGATTCAGGTGCAACTAAATCATGCATCATGGAGGGGAACTTTCCATTATGATGTAAAACTCTTCACATGCAGGGATTCTCTGGAGCTATTTCTACGCTCCAATACACTGAGGAGCTGGATATAAAAGTGGGAGGGGAGGTAGCACAAGCCCCCTTGTTATATTCAGAGAGTTCCCCTGTGAACTTGTTGGGTAGGGATCTGCTCAGTAAACTAAATATAACTATATCATTCACAAACCAAGGGGTAGTGTGTTCTACTCCAGGGATGTAACTGGAGCAATGGTAGTAATCAATGCAATAGCAAGGGAGTTAGTAGTCCATGGGGTTCCTGTGGTCCTAGATATCTTTATTTTTATGGTATTAAGGTATTAGTAAAAGCAGTGCCTCCAATTGCGACAAAATGTTGGCAAGTGCCTACAGATTTTATTTTCCAACCCATGGTGCCACTCGAGATGGTGGCAGGGACAATACTGTCATTAGATTTATAAGGACTAGTAGTATCAGACAAAAGAGTAGTCCTGATTGGAACAGACTATGTTGAGTGCGAGGGGCGCACAGTCCCATGAGTAGACCCGACAGTATAATTAAAGAAAATGACTGATGATGTATTATTTGAGGACAGTAAACAGAATCGGGAGATTATTTTGGGAATCTGCATCCCCTGTGATATCATGGTGCAGTATAGGAAGGTACAGTGCCGCCTGATGGCAGCGGTGACCCAGTCGTTTTTATTTTTTGAGGAGGGCATGCGATATGTGCCAGCACAATTAGGGACTGTAAATCCACATGATGATGGGTTACTGAGAAATGTGACCCGAGTACAAGATTACATTGAATTTGGGTGCTTAGCACAATCATCCAGTATGTGGATGATCAGTTGATATGTAGTGAAAATGACCATCAGTGCAGCAGGGGTTCTGTTGCATTATTGCAATTGCTGGGTACAAGGCAGATAAAAAGTAGCTACAATACTGCAAACAGGAGGGACTATACATGGGACAAGAAATTGTTACAATGGAGAAAAAAATATTACCAGATAGGGCGGTGGCAGTACGTGCCGCCCCTAGGCCCAGTACTGTGAAGGAAATGTAGCAGTTTTTTGGGTTTATGTAATTATTGTAGGGCATGGATCCTAGACTACGCAGTCTACACAAGACCACTGTTCCAAAGTCTCAGGGAAGGACAGAAAACGTACAAGTACATTTGAATGGACTGACAAAATGACAAGACAATTTGAGGATTTAAGCTCTTTGCAAAGCCCCTGTTTTAGCAACTGCAGATTATATACAGGAGTTTTATTCATTTTCCCACTCTGATGAACGGCTCATGTATTGACGGAAAGAGACATATTATATGTTGATGGGTCATAAATAATTGACCAGGGGACGAGACAGAAGCACAAAGGGGGTGGTAGTGGCGTGCGGTAAGGGGTGGAGAAATAGTGACCACCCCTGTAGAAAGTGAGACCACAGTTCCATACACAGCATTTGCCATATTACAACTGGACAATTATTATCTGGGGAACTTATCAACCCCAGGTTTAAAGGTCCATAAAGTGGTGTTCTGTACTCTTCTCGCCGTCCGTATGAAGGAGTTAGATATTGGGTGCATCTCTCGGATGTTCAAAGCGCACCTGAGTCAAGGCAAAGTTTAGTAAGGACATAGCCAAAGAAGAGACATTTTTGAGGATCCATGCCAGGGTGGTGTGGTCTTTTTCTCTCTCTCCTTTTCTCTGTCTCTCTCTTTGTCTCTCTCTCTCTTTCATTCTATCTTTCCCTCTTTCTCTTTCTCTCTCTCTTTATCGCTCTCTGTTTCTCTCTCTCTTTCTCGATAACCTTTTTTCTCCTCTCCAGGAATAAGCAAAGATGGCTGACCGGCCTCTCTGTTATTTAGGGCTAATGATCAAAAAGATGTTATGTATTGTAGAAATGTAGTAGCATAATTGTTTTGTATGACACTGGTCATGCTTGTTTGGGTGTATGAAGGTATGTCTGTTTTATATGGGGTGGCCATATAAACGGGGGATGGACAGTTGGAAAATAAAATGCTAATATGTCTATAGAAAAGGAAGTAGAAAATGGCTCACTTTTTGGCAGCCACCCCTACAAGTTTTCTTAGACGAATGAAACAGGAAGTATGAATGACGTATGATTTATATAAGGGGTTGGGCTTTCACACTATTTCTCACATCCAGCATTTGGAAACGCTGAATAGCTGGTACTCTGATATGCGCATTGCAGGAAGGAACATAGTCAATGAAAGCCGTTACGTGTGTGCACTTATCCCGCACACATCGGGGGCTCCTAAGGTTTTAGTTCCACATCCAGTCTCAATTAGAGAGGCACAATGCCTGCTACATCTTGCACTATAGGGGATAAGGGTACATTCCAGTCAAATAGCATGCAGTTGAGGAGCATTGATCTAGACCCAGCGTTATGCAATGGCAACACAAAATACCGTCAGTGTCTCCAAGTACCATATTTTTCCTTGGGAGGTTACTCAAATGGCAATGACAAATGGCAAAGCACCACAGTGACGTGCCTGGCAGATGGACTGATCGAGTACAGCGGAGAAGCAATATCCCAAATAGAGACTATAGGGGTCATTCCGACCCTGGCAGTAGGAGGTTAACGGCACCGGTAAGGATGCCATTGCTGTTAACCCCCTACTACCCTATTACGAGGTCCCTTAGCGGGTCCCTCTAAGAGCGGCTGGTTTTACCAGCCGCCCTTAGCGGGAGCCGCTAAGGGACCAGGGAGCAAATAACGGGCCGGCAATTAGCGGGCCCGTTATTTGCTCCCTCCCCATTCCCATTGAGCCCTATAGGGGCTCAAATGGGAATGGGGATTGGTTTTTCTGAATGGGGACTTACCGGGTCCTCCTAGGTTGGAATGACCTGGTAAATCCCCATTCAAGGAACCCGGGCCGATTTTGGAGGCAGCCATGGTGCAAATAGCACCATGGCTACCTCCAAACTCGGAATGACCCCCTATGTGTGTGAAAATATGGACCCAACACATAACAAGGCTGACACAGATTGCAACAATGAAGAGGCCAGTGCGAGTACATAGAGCCATAAACTTAATGAAGGAACAGTTCCTGGTGGCGCAAACACACAGTGCAACCACACTCTTGTGATCCCTGATATGATGAAAGGTACAGCAGCAGTGATGGATTACTACTGGGCTTGTGGTCGACAAGCCTACCAGCACCTCCAACCATCTTGGAGGGGCAAGTGTTCACTGGCCACTCTGCACTCAGGGCTACTAGTAATCCTCAAAGAACACCTGAAGGGAGAAGAAATGCCTGTAGAGTGCCAACATCCACTCTAGCACCTAAAGAAGCAGAAAGAAGCTTGCAGATCACACAAGAATTTGGTTTGCTGCTAGAAAAAGGAAGATTTCAATGGCGGGGAAGAAGGAAGAGCTCAAACTGTCTCAAAAGACTCTTCCACACTGCTCTTTTTAGCTCGACAGAGACTTTCTTTTTTAAAATCTTTTTTGGCTCCTGGGCTACAAGCAGCTGCTGTACTTTTATACCCCCAGAGGATTCAAAGAATGGGTCACTATACCACGTCATCAAGGCGGTGCACAATCTAGGTGTTCAAATGAAGAAAGAAGGTGGAGTTCAGAACACAGATTGACTATCGCTTGCCTTTGATTGGGTCTCGTCATGGCTGGGGGCAGTGGTAAAACTACTGGTGCCTGCGATCGAGTTCTTCTTGGTTCTCTTCTGCACGTGCCAATTGGGTCTCCAATGTTGAGTTCATATAATCCCTAATAGTGCAAAGATGATGTTATCAATTGGGGGATCTAAAACACCTTGCCATACAATAAACAGGGAAACTCAAATTAATGTTTCTGGGGCTGTAGATATGTCGGGTGGGGATGAGTTTGTTACTGTAGAAGTAATGAATGGGGGGAATATTCGGGAGGAGCTCGCACCTTCCTGCACCTCCCAATCGCTTTACAATTAGGCAAGGCTTCTCAAAGCACTATAGCACTGAGAAAGCTTTTTTCCTGCATAAATAATCACACACAGACGTGGCCAGGCACTAAATGAAAATAGTTAGTATTTAAATATAAGGTGCAAATAACTATTAGTTGAATGAATTTATAAAAATGTTACATTATTTTGTTTTCTCAGAGTACGGTAAAGAGCAGAATCCTCTGTGACAAAAGGAATGCAGCCTGTGCTAAAAAATAGACTAGAGGCATTGCCTGGTGCCCGGCTAGCTCTGACAGAGCACATGAAGTGGCTGGGCAGCTGTTTCCTGTCCATCAAAAGCCCATGTATACTAAGAATAGGCGTGTACATGCTTAATGCACGACATTATGGAAAAACAGGGTTTTAGGAGAATTCCGGCCACGGAAGAAGGACAGAATGCTGGTTGGGAGGTAAAGTCCTTTGCCCCATCATCCTCATGTTTGTACAGATTAAATTGTTATCCTTGCAAGACAATACTCTTGGCCTTAATTCCCTAGAGGGATGAACTTTAATCTGGTGTGAGCGTGATTAGGGGTACCTGTATTTAAGGGGTACCCCTGTAAATTGGGCTACCTTGGATCGGCACTTAGCTTTGCGGGATGCAGGGGCTAGTTGTCGACCCCCCTGGTCCCTGTAGTTAGTATGAGTGCTGCTGCACTTATCTGTGTCTTGCGGGGGGCTGGTATATCGATCCGATGGGGCATATCCCCTCGCATACGCATATGAGGCCGGACCTGCTTGGCAGCACATCTTCTCAGCAAGAGGACTCCAGCATAAGCCCTGTGCCTTCCTTTCTGCACATGCCCGCTGACGTGCCACTTCCAAAGTGGCTTTCCAGCAGTGTTGGGCCCAGGTGATAGGTGACTGCCCTGCAGAAAGGAAAGAGATGCCTTTTGTATGGCTTGATTGCCCATTTTAAAGTACACTTTGGTTCTTTTTGTCTTTTTGGTATGTCTTTAGCAAAGCTAGCATTATGTATTTTTTATGCCTTGCCCCCAAGTTGGTCCCTCTTTTTTACAGGACTGCATCTCTGACCCCCAGCTCTGACAGTACTTCCCCCCCACATGGAACGGCCTTGCTTTTGGTTTTTCAGCGTGGTTGCTGTGAAACGTGTGCAGTAGTCTTGGGGCATGAACACTGTGGGCTGGTTCCAAGGATCGCTTTTCAGTGCCATATCCCACCCAACCTATCAAATAATATACCTGCCAATCTCTCTGGCACAGAGAGTTAAGAATGGCCTGTACTTCATGTTCCAGATGTCCCTGTACCAATATTGGTGGGGGGTTTCTGGAGCGGTTGGTGGCTCGAGCTGGTAAGGCAACCTGGACTGTGAGATGGGTTTTTACCTGGGCAGGTAGATCAAGCTTGACTGCCACTGTATTGATGATTTAATTAACTGTGAATGGGACTAAGTAACGTGGTTGTAGCTTTTTAGGGCCCTGCATGTAGATATTATGGGTAGACAGCCATACTCAATGCCCCACTTGATACAGAGGGCCTACCCAATAGTGTTTATCTGCCTACTGTTTGTATGATGCTTTGGGGAGGGTCAGATTAGCTTCGATATCCTTCCATACTTGTTGTATGTGTGCATGTTGGCCTAGTAATGCAGGTAGTGTTGGGGGTGGTGACGCTCTAGCAACAGGCAAGACCTGAGGATTGAAACCGTGCAGTCTGTACAATGGGGTATGCTTAGTAGACCTATGAGTCGCGTTGTTATACTCTATCTCAGCTAACCATGTATGCTGGACTCAGGAGGATTCTGCACTCGTAGCTAAACAACACAAAAAGTGTTCGAGACCCTGATTCACTTTTTTTGTTTGGCCATCCATTTCTGGGTGGTATCCAGAAGATAGTCGAATGTCCATGCCTACTAGCTTACAAAATGAACGCCAGAATCGTGATTTAAAGTGTGGGCCTCTGTCCGTGATAATCTATGTCAGTATGCCATGGAGTCGCACCATGTTTCTAAGAAGAGATCAGCAACAGTTCCTGTGGTGGGGACGCCTTGGAACAGGATAAAATGGCTCATTTTGGTCAGCGAATCTACGACAAGTATTGAAGTATACTCCTGTATTGGAGGTAAATTTACTATGAGGTCCATGGTAACTGTGTGCCAAGGCACAAGTGGAGTGGGTAATGGCTGGAGAATCCCAGCTGGTTTTTGATGACCAGCCTTATTTCTACAGCAGACCTCACAATCTGGCGCACAGCGTCACACAACTTGCTGCTTTTTACAATATAGTTCCACCACCCCTAGATGATGCTTGAGCATATTTGGTTTACTTGTTTTTTGAAGGTTGTACGCTCCTGTGATTAAACAATGTGCTAATGGTCTTGTAGGGCGTTAGCCTGAAATTATATAAGGTCCTGCCATCTTGTAATTTATTGAGGGTTTGGAAATATGTGGGATTTCCTTCAGTTACCTCTGGATCCTTTTTGCCAGCCTAGAGGGGACGTGCAAGAGGCTATATGCCAAGTCTACGATTTGCCCATGTTTCAGGCTTGATTACAGGGGTGGCTTACTGTAGGCCTCTCCTATGATGGCAGCTCTGCCAGTGATGGCATTAACAGGTGGCATACTCTTTCTTGGGGAAGCAGGGAATCTGGAAGCATCATAACAGAGGTAGAAGCATTGCGAGGAAGTTCCAAAACACAGTGGTTCTATAATGGAACCCAAGTGCATGTGTGATGGCCTGCAACCTACCAAAAAACCCTCTAAGTGGGAGGGAGACGTATCCTCCCACTTACGAAAGGTTGTTTTCCTGCCGGTGAAAAGCATTTTCTAATGATCATTTGGGTCATCCTTGCCCTCTGTGTCCAATGTCAGTATCACATCTGTGTGGTATCAGACATACCAAGTATCACACCAGTGTCGTACCTCATGGTAACC
This sequence comes from Ambystoma mexicanum, assembly GCF_040938575.1. NCBI lineage: Eukaryota > Metazoa > Chordata > Amphibia > Caudata > Ambystomatidae > Ambystoma > Ambystoma mexicanum. The sequence goes on from NC_090930.1 coordinate 1,320,118,730, forward strand.
AAAATATGCATGGAGTACCCCGCTTCCTTGACAGAAGATCTGCTACTGAGTTATCACAGAGAAAACTCACTATAGAAGGGGCAGAGTGACTGTTTCATTGCACATACAGGACAGATAGCCATATAGGTAATGGCTAAGTATAGGTGCTCCCATGCATGCAGAGCCAAGACTGTATTCATATAAATTTGCAGATGGGAGTACCCGCCTTGGTGCTGTTTTCCAGGATCTCTGAATTGCCTTGGGTTTTCCCATTCCTGATTTTCAAACCAGTGGTGCTCCAGCTCCTACCCATTTTCATTTAGCACTGTAAGAGAGGCATGGCATCACAAGTATGACACTGAGAAAAGAGGTACACATTTCAATACCTTTAGTCAATTCTTGGGGTTTGGAAAAACTCCTACTTTGGCCTATAGCTAGGATGGGCTGGAGCGTGGATGACAGTGTGTGCTCTCACTGCCCGTGGTTTACATCCCACTCATGCCCAGTGGGTCTTCTTGCCGGGTGTAGTGGAGGAGCCATCTCCAAAAGGGCCTCTCTCGCTATGTTGTAGGGTGCAGGCTGCTTCCTTCTCAGCCTTTCCTCTTATTTCCTTTTTATTTTGCATTTATATAGCGCTACGAAACTTCAGGCATTTGAGCGCTGCTTATTATTACCCACGGTGTGTGGTGCTCATTTATCGACCGCGGAAGAATGAAAGGCTGAGTTTGGCCCTGCTGGGATTCGAACCTGCACATACAGGCTGTGCATTGATGTCAAAGCGAGCGCTCTACTCTCTGCAATTTCATGATCTGACCTTCAATACCCCTTGGGAAAGCTGTGCACTGCTGGTTCATTCTGGTCAGGCTTCTTCTATTTGATATTTAACCCTGGACCTCTGGTGCAAGGATGGATGGAAGGTGGGTTTTAAGCCTCCTTAAGGCTTTTTTTGCACCTCAGTAGATGTACCAGTAGTTTGAGGTCTTGTGAGCACCTCGGCACATGCATGGGTTTAGGCTCCGAAGACAACTGGGCACATGCACCAATAGTGTTAAGTATGAATGTCACAAGCAACAGTCCTAGGTTTACTAGAGGAACTCCTGGCACCAGAGAATACATTAGTCTCTAATTCGGGCTGCGTAACGATAAAGTGATATGGCTTTTGGTTAGCAAGACAAAGAGATTCACAGCTGGTGGGGCTGAGGAACGTCGGAAAGCTCATTGCAGTGAAAGCAGAGCCTGAAGTGATGGATAGAAAAGTGTGTCACACAAAGTGCAGAGTGACAAAGAGTGATTTGGGCTTAGACACTGTAACAGACTATATGCGGCTCCAGCTCCAAGAAAAAAACAGCAGTCCATGAATTCCAAACTTTACATTTATGTTAGGGGGCTGGAGGGAGACCCAAGCAACCCGGAAGAAATGCAAACATGAAAAAAGAATGCTAATGGATGCCTGTTGGAGTCATTCAGCTGTGTAACACGCAACTAGTCCCTAGATTGCTGAGAAAATGACTGTATAGAAGAGTCAAAGGAACGCATTAGATGGGTTGGATGCCTGGACATCATTAGGGCCATGTGCTCACATGCATTGGCTTAAAGTGAAACATTTGACTCTTAAGCAAAGATATGCTGGGCACTCTCTCGTTGCATAGGTGATGGTCTGGATAGACCATCAGTATGAAACATGGGAGTAAATGCCTACATCTTGAGAAAAAATGAACTAATAGGCAAGATTGTTACGAACCTGTCCACACATAACCTACTGGAAACGGAAGGAAAATGTGATAAAAGGGAAATGGATGGTAACAATTGCTGCAATACTCTGTTTGTCATATCACTGCTATTTATAGAAACTAACAGAGATGGGGGAACCAAAGTTGGCATGATACGGGAAGCTTTCAAATGTTACATGATAGGAAGTCTGATTGCCTTGTGCTCAGTGAAGAAAAAAGCAAGGAAGAAAGAATCTAGGGCATTGAACGATTCAATCATTACTTTAGAGCAAGTGTTGATGTCGCAACATTCAGAAGACAAATAGAGAATTCCCATTCAGCACAAATTCGACTATGACAAGCTACTGTCAGAGGGAGCAGAGAAGGCTTTATTTAAGACACAGTGTAGATATTATGAAGGTGGTGAGAAATGTTACCTGGTTCATCGTTGGAAAGTCAAGGAAAATGGGAAAGTGATCTACGCCATAGAAGAAAGTAATGGCCAGCTGACCTTTGAACCAACAAGGATAAATACAGAATGTATGTCTTTTTATTCCAAGCTATATACTTCGGAAAAGGTACTGATGCAAGCTCTTTGGACAACTACTTTGAGGATAAACGTTTTCCTGTCCTATCACCAACTGAGATGGAAAGTCTGGAAGGTGTGGTAACATCGGATTGGTTAAGGAGAGCATTGATGCACATGAATTCTGGAACATGTCCTGGACCAGGTGGCTTCCCTGTGGAATTCTACAATGTTTTGCCTGACTGTGTTTTTGAGCTCATGGCAGATGTGTTTAGTTCCTCTGTACAGTGTCATGCACCAATATTGGTGTTGCTGAAGAAGGACAAACTTCGTTCTCTTATGAGTAACTACAGACGAATTGGTTTGATCAATGCCGACAATAAAATATTAGCTAAGAGCCTTGCCCTATGCCTGGAGGTGCTGTTGCTAAACTAATTCATGAGAATCAGAGTGGCTTTGTTCAGGGAAGATATGCAGCGTTAAACATGAGGAAACATCTGCTAACCCTATTTGCGAGTGACAGTCTGGAACATTAGGTGGTGGCTTGGCCTCTAGATGCGGAAAAGGCATTCCATCAAATTGAATGGCAAATCCTGTACAAAGCCCTGCAGAAAATGGGAATTGGATTGAACTTTCAGAAATTGATTAAACTTTCAGAAATTGATTAAACTGCTGTATACTAATCCTATGGCTACAGTTTCGATGAATGAGTTTTATTTAGATACGTTCATGCTGGGAAGAGGAACAAGACAAGGTTGTCTATTATCTCCACTGCTCTTAGTGATTCACATGGAGCCTCTGGCATACCACATCAGGGTTGATGAAAGGATTTGGGCAGTCAAGATTGGAGGATGCGAACAAAAGCTATGGCTTAATGCAGACCATCTGTTACTTGTTTTATGAGATCTGACGACGTCTATACCGGCCTTGTTGCAAGTGATCAGCAAATTCAATAAAGTATCTGGCTACAAGATCAATTGGCAGAAGTCTGAGGTGATGGCAGTTTCAAGTAATACTATGCAGAATGCTCTGTCCAACCTGGACTTCCGATGGTGCCTGAAGAGGATGAGGTACGTTGGAATTTGGATGACAAGGGACGTATCACAGATGATGAAGGAGAATATGTCAGAATTGCCCTTGAAGTTCAAGTCGGACCTTGATCACTGGTCTTTAATGAAGTTATCCTTATGGGGGAAGGTAAACTCTCTCAAAATGAACATTGTACCATGGGTGAACTACGTCTTGAACATGATCCCGCTCCCCACTGACAAATGTACGATAGAAAAGATTGACAGATTGCTGCAGGAGCTCCTGTGGGATCACAAGCCGCCACAGTTGAAACTGTGGAAATTACAACTGCCTTGCGATGAAGGTGGATTCAGGGCGCCTGACTTCGAAACGTACCATCAGCCTTTCATGTGAAACACCTCATTTTATTTGTTAGGGCATTTGCAGATGACTGGATTATATCAGAAACAAGTCTGAATACGCCATTGGAGCCCAGGGCACTCTTGACATCCAATAATACAAAAGGAGTTAAAACGTCCTTGCCTACAGAAATGTTGTGACATTGCTGGATTCAGATGTCTGGATTACTGAACCATGATGCACTCCACAGTGAAGGCTCGTCAGCTAGTTGAATCCGGAGATTAAGCAAGGCAAGAAAATTGTCTTTTTTGCCGAAGTGGTTCACATGAGGTAAAAAAATAGATCGGAAATGTGATTAAGTATAACAAGTGGGTCTCCTTCAAAAACGTACAAGACATCTGAGATATGCATTATTGTATTGTAGGGGAGTACTGTCTGGTGAAGAAGCTGGTGGCTTTAAAATCCCCTGTTGGATCTCTGATCTGGGGCAATAGTTGCTTGAACTAAATGCACAAGGTCACTTGGTATCAAGCATTTACAAGACTTTAGCAGAGGGTAAAAGCCCAAATACAAAGTTGATGTTGACATGATATGACAGGTTATTTATAACGCGCTTAATACCCAAAGGTTTCTCAGTGCGGACCCAGGGATCGAACCTGTGGTGCTCCGTGTCGTCTGGCTTCCAAGTCGAGCACATTGCAGCTGAGCTATCCTCCCGAGACATGATCAAGTAGCTTGGGGGGGTGATGCCTTGATAGTCAACCTTGCCTATCTCATAAAAGGCTGATTCTTTATGGCTGCTCAGATGGCCAAGAAATGTATCTGAAGAGAGTGGAAATCTGATAAGGTCCCTAAAATCCAGGGATGGTCGCAAGAATGGACTAGGATTTCTTTGAATGAAAGAGTGAAATTTAGGCTACTGAAGAAAGATAATTTGTATGAGGATATTTGGGGGTTTGTTTTTTACTACTGTCCTATGTGGAAATGTGGGATATGGTGGGGCAGTTTTGGGTTGAGGGTAAGTCTATGCTCAATAGTTTTATGTGTGATTCTGTATAAAACCCAATAAACAATTTAATTTAAGAAAAAAAAGTAGAATGCTCTGTTTAAACTACAGGGAAGACCCACCGGTAGGGCAGGAAGCAACGCCATCTAGTTTAAGAGGTAATATGACAGGGTCAGAGTCCTAACCCTGTCAAAGGGGGGATGGGGACTCCTCTGAACCAGGGAGTTTGCCAGAGCAAGTCTTGCCCCAGAGGTGGAGTGAGGGAGCTGTGGGGGTCCAAGTCGTTTAGATTACCACTTGCAAAAACCCTATACTTACCTTCCCAGATTCTGGACAGTGGTTTCTCTCTTCCATTTTGAGGACTGCAAAATCCAGAAACCCTTGTGGTAGAGAGCGGTGCATGCAAACCACCAGTGATTGGGGCAGCGGCAAAAATACAACCAGCGGAAAATTGCTGGCAGAGGATCAACAGTAAGGACTCTCATCTTACAGCAAGAACACTCTCTTAAATTGACTTTTTGTCTAGCGTGCTGCCATTGCAAGACACTGACAGGCCCTCCTTTACAAAGGGTATGGGGCTTAAAGGGTGCTTTACAATTTCCTGACTCTGTATTCGGGACCATGGGGAAAAGCAAAGAAGCAATTGGCTCGGGGAACCGGCTGAGATTGAAGGCCAATGGGATGGGGGGAATAAAGGGGCATGGAACGATCAAGGGAATATGGGTTGTTCGAGTGAGATCAACGGAGGAGCAGGCGGACCAAGAGACCAGGTGGAGGGAGGATGGTAGAGCGCAGCATGGAATAGAATAACAAAGAGCATGTGCAAGGTGAGGTATCAGATGGTGAGGGGAAAGTGGTACTTGGGTGTGAGTGTGTGCATGGTGAGTAAGGTGAGTGAGTGAGATTAAGTGTGACTGTAGGAGAATAAGTAAGGCTGAGTGAAAAGACTGATTGAGAGAGTGAAACAAGGGTGATTTGGCAGGATGACGAGGGGTGGAGGGGAGTGTGAAGAGTAGGAAGAGTGGAGAGTAGTGGGAGTAGAGAGCAATAAAGAGGGGCGTGGAGAGCAGTGGAGAGAAAGAGAGTAGTTGAGATAGGGATCTCATTGAGGGTCGCACGTGTGACCCCTGAGGTCTCCCTTGCTACCCCTAAAAAACTTTTTTTTAACAAAAATGTAACCTCCTGGCCTGTGGCCAGTGCCATGTGGTTCTTCTTTTCTGGAGTGGCTGGCTTTCTGTTCAGGCCTCTTAAAACAGGTGGTTCCACAAGTGTAACACTTTGAGCAGTGACATAAATAAGAAAGAATAGGAATAACAAATAATGTGTCTTTCTGGAATTCTATACAATAATTGCTAGACTAATTAAAGGTTTCTTTCAGGCACACTTCAGGGGGTGAGTCACTGATTTAGTCTGTTCTTAAAAACCTCAAATTCACAATGCAGACAAAAACGTCCAAAAAGCATGTAGAGGAGAATAAGCATGCATTTCGGATTATGTATTTTGCTTTTCACAACTTGCAGTTATACCATGTGTTTTCTGCCATTTTCTCTGTTACAATCATCACAAGACATTCCATCTCGTTGTCCTCGGTCAGTTGACAAAATCCTTGCGCCTAAAAGCTTGTGTACAGAGTAGAAATGTTTGACCATAGCACATAAAGTGGCCCTTGATTTCATTGTGCCACACTTAATGTTTGTTGTAATGTGTCTGTCTTTCCTATCTGAAAAGTAGATCCACGCAGGCTTGACATGTAGCCAACTTTGCACCAGACCTGCCAATGAACTGGCCTGCTGTTACATCTTTGTTACCAGTTAAATGGTATCCACTACAGAGTGCCATTTGCTTTCTGACTTTGAGAACATTCAGACGAACAAGTTACTTTCTTACCTGGTAACGTTCTTTCGATGGGATGGTCCGACGACGTATTCCATATCTATGACATGTAATCACCACAGCTGTGCTGCTTCGGAATCACCACAGCTGTGCTGCTTCAGAAACTTTTTTCGGCGTCTGCGTCCTGCGTCGATGACGTCGATGCGCCGTCGTCGAGGACCTCCTCCGACGTCAGACGTCATCCGATGTGATAAGTAGGACGCACGACGCCCATAGCCTCAGTTGTAGTTTTTTCCCCCAGAACGTGTGACAGAAGTCAACTGCCAGTCAGACACAAAGCCTTGCGGAACGTAAGCTGCAATTGCAAAAGAAATTCTGCAGCGGGGAAGGCAGGGTGGGAGCGATATGGAATACGTCGTCGGACCATCCCATCGAAAGAACGTTACCAGGTAAGAAAGTAACTTGTTCTTCGAGGGGATTGGGTCCTCCGACGTATTCCATATCTATGACAGACTCCCAAAGCAGTACCAAAGCAAGGAGGAGGGAAAGAATTTAGAATCAAAATGTAGAATAGCCAATCAAATAGCAGAGCAAAGGACCGCCTTGCCAAAGGCCAGATCCTGTGCTCGGATGGAATCGAGGGAATAGTGACGTACAAATGTATGTACTGAAGCCCAGGTGGCTGCATCACAGATGTTGCGAATAGGAACACCCCTCTGCAGGGCAGTAGACGCAGCCATACCCCTAGTAGAATGGGCCCGCAAGCCAGCCGGTGGGTCCTTACCCGCCAAGCGGTAGCACTCCGAGATGGCCAAAATAATCCAGCGAGACAAAGTCTGTTTCGTCACAGCTTGCCCCAAACGCTTTCCAGCGTAACCAATAAAGAGTTGATCATCCACTCTGACCCGGGACATGCGTGAAACATAAAAGCTTAAAGCTCTCCTAGGATCAAGCCTATGGAGCCTCTCCTCTTCCTTACCAGGATGCGGAGGAGGATAGAATGCCGGAAGAACAACCTTCTGGACCAAATGAAATTCCGTCACTACCTTCGGAAGAAAAGAAGGACGAACTCTAAGGACAACCCTGTCCTTGTGAAATACAGTGAAGGGAGGCTTAACTGAAAGTGCCTGTAACTCACTCACTCTGCGAGCGGAAGTAACTGCAACTAAAAACACAGTTTTCAGAGTTAACAGCCTCAAAGGGCAAGAATGTAAAGGCTCAAACGGAGCACCCATAAGAAACTTAAGAACAAGGTTCAAATCCCAACCGGGCACCAGGAAAGGTGACGGAGGGAACACATTAGTGAGCCCTTTCAGGAACTGTGAAATCAAAGGGATTTTAAAGTAAGAACACTCTTCAGACGAGCGCTTAAAGATGGACAGCGCCGCCAGGTAACCCTTAACGGTACCCACTTGCAAGCCCCTGTGGGCCAAAGAAAGTAAAAAGGACAGAACCATGGGGATGTCACATGCAAAAGGATCCACATTCTGAACTCTGCACCAGTCGCAGAACTTACGCCAACGGCAACGATACAGAGACTTTGTTGCTGGCCTTCGGGCCGAAAGCAACACCTCCATCACGTCCTCAGGGAGGTCCCAATCCTTATACCTCAACCTTTCAGAAGCCAAGCGTGAAGGTTGAGGGATCTGACCTCTGGATGGAGAACCTGACCCCCCTCCCGTGAGAGCAGATCGTCTCGGTAGGGAAGACGACGTGGAGGGCAGATGGATAAGTCGAGAAGGTCCGGGTACCACGTCCTCCGAGCCCACGCCGGGGCAATGAGGATCATCCGGGAACCGAACTTCCGTAACCTCCGCAGCACTTGCGGGATGACGGGGACTGGAGGAAACGCGTACAGCAGCGGGAATGACCACTCCACCACGAACGCATCTCCTAAGGCTCCTTTTGGAGGAAATTCCCGCAAACAAAACCTTTCGCACTTCCGGTTGACACTGGAGGCGAAGAGATCCACTTGAGGGGTCCCCCAAAGGGCGAAGATCTCCAGGAGAATCTCCTGAGCCAACTCCCACTCGTGAGAGATCGCGCTCTGCCTGCTCAGAGGGTCCGCCGTCACGTTTTCGGCTCCGGCCAGATGAACTGCCGAGATCGAAACTTCCTGCTGGATGGCCCAGAACTCGAGCTGCATCGCCTCCCTGCACAGAGGAAGTGACCCTGCCCCCCCCTTTTTGTTGAGATAGTGCATGGCCACTGTGTTGTCCGTCAGGATCAGGACATTCTTCCCTCGCACAGACGGCAGAAAAGCCTTCAGGGCTAGCCTGACGGCCCTCAGCTCCAACAGATTGATATGGAGTCTGGACTCCGACGGAGACCAACGACCGCTGACTGTCAGCCCGTTGGCATGAGCTCCCCATCCCGTGAGGGATGCATCCGTCACGATCGTCACCTCCGGCCAGGGAAGCCAAAATGGAGCCCCCTTCATCAAGTTGCCTCCGACGGCCCACCACAGAAGGTCCCGGGCGACCGAGGACGGCACCTGAATCGAGTCCGACATCCTGCCGGAGGACTGCGACCATTGCGTCTTGAGTGCCCACTGCAAAGATCTCATCCGCAGGCGAGCCTCTGGCACCAGAAGAATGCAGGATGCCATGAGGCCGAGCAACCTCAAGAACTCGAACGCTGGGAGCGTCTGGGCATGCTGAAACTTGTGCACCATCTGCTGAATGTGAAGAGCCCTAACCTGGGGAGGAAAACACTGCCCCAGGGAAGTGTCGAGCACTGCTCCGATGTACTGGAGCCGCTGCGTTGGCGTCAAATGGGACTTCTTTAAATTGAGGGAGAAGCCCAGCCTGTGAAGGGAGCGACAGGTGACTGATAGATGATCCAGGACTTGCTCGGGAGAGCTCCCCCTGATCAACCAATCGTCCAGGTAGGGGTAGACGTGAATCCCCCCTTGCCTGAGATGCGCTGCCACCACCACCATGAGCTTGGTGAAAACCCTCGGGGCGGAGGTCAATCCGAACTGCAGGACCCGAAACTGAAAGTGCGAGTCGCCAACCGCGAACCTCAGGTACTTCTTGTGCTTGGGATGGATCGGCACATGGAAGTAAGCATCCTTGAGGTCGAGTGACACCAACCAGTCCTGAAGCTGAAGGGCCTGGAGGACTTGAGAGAGAGTAACCATCTTGAACTTGTCCTTCCTGAGGAGTTTGCTCAAACCGCGCAAGTCCATGATGGGTCTCAATCCCCCGTCTTTCTTTGAAATCAAAAAATAAGGGGAATACCATCCCTCGTTCCACTCCGCTACAGGCACCAGTTCTATGGCGCCTTTCTCCAGCAGGGCTTGAATTTCCTGCGCAAGGAGCGGATCCGGACTCTGCAAAGAGAGGTTCCCCGGTGGATTGTCGCGAGGCCTGTGCCGAAAAGGAAGACAGTAGCCGTGGGTTATGATCACCAGAACCCACACATCTGAAGTAATGGCTTGCCACTCTACAAGATGCTGCGCCAGCCTTCCCCCAACCGGCGAACCATGTCCCATGGCCTCACGACTGAGTGGGAGCGGCTGCGGCGTTACCTGAGGGCAAAGAGGCAACTGCCCGAGCGGCCTTGGCACCACGGGTACCCTGTCGTCCACCTCTGGTACCCCTGCGTTGGCCTCTTTGACTGCCAGCTCCTCTCGCTTTACTGAAGGATGAGTAATAGCGAAAGGAACCACCCCTCCACTGCTGTCCCCTAGGACGAAAAGGCGGAGGTTGGCGAACTGCAGCGCCCAACGACTTCGCTGCAGCTTTTGAGGTCTGCAACCTCTCAAGGCTCTCGTCAGCCTTGCTGCCAAAAAGGTGTTCACCGTCAAAGGGCATGTTGAGGAGCCGGGACTGCACATCAGGAGCAAACCCCGACTTCCGCAACCACGCAAACCTGCGTACCACGGTGCTCGCCGCCATGGACCTACTGACGCATTCAGCTAAGTCCAAACCCGACTGAACGGACTCACACATGGCATCCTTACCATCCTGGACCATAGCAAGGAAACCATCCCGTTCGTCCCCTTCGGGAACATGTTCAGCCGCTAACGCAACACAGTTCCACAGAGTGTGCGTGAAACGTGACAAGGCACAAATGGAGTTGGCCGCCTGAAGCGCCATACCACCAGAAGAAAACACTTTCTTCGCCCAACCATCAAAACGTTTGTCGTCCCTATCAGGAGGGATGGTAGGGTACGACGCCTGCTTCGCCGGGGCCGTGGCCGCCTGCACCACCAAACTCTCCGGAGTGGGGTGCCTGGTCAAGTAGCAGGGGTCGCCACTGGCTGGACGGTATTTTCGCGACAAGGATCTGCCCACCGCCGGGAGACTCTCCGGAGCAGTCCAAGCCGCCGCCACCCTTCTCTGTAAAGCCATATGGAATGGCAGAACCGGGTCAGTTGGGGGACCAACATCAAGGATGTCTGTCAGATCATCCTGCACAAACTCCCCTGGGGGAGCAGACCATCCCAAGTACTCAGAAACCCTAGCCATAAGGCGCCGGTACGAGGAATCAGCATGAGAGCCAGGCTCAGGCCTACAAAACTCCACCTCCGGAGAGGTGTCCAGTCCACTGGCATCATGCAGTGACTGTCTCAACTCGTCAAACTGACTATGGCCCGAGACAATTTCATCCGGAACCTGACTAGGAACCAGGCCATCAGAATCCTCATCCGCCTCTGAAATATAGTCCAGGTGGCGAAAAGAAGACACTCGAGAGTGCTTGCTCTTAACCAGAGCCTTCCTAGGGGGTCCCTGGGGTACCTCCGAAACGAAAGGCGTCGATGGCGTCGAGCGAATCGGCGCCAGCGTCGAGAGAATCGGCATCGGCGCCGAGAGGATCGGTGTTGACGTCGAGGAAATCGGCGTCGACGTCAGATGCAGCGCCTCCAGAATCGGCGGCGTCGACACAGCCCTCGAGGCCGGAGCCCCGAGCGTGTCCCTCGACGACCTGAGCGTCGACTGCATCGACGACTTCCTCGGAGCCAGAGCCTCAAGAAAGCCTGTCGACGCCCTCCACGCCACAGACGTCGATGCCTTCTTCGAAGACCTCACAGGTGCACACGGTCTCGAACGCGTCGAGGACCGGGACCTGGAACGGGTACGCCGAGAACGAGTCCCCTTGTCCGAACGGGACCTCTCCCGTGACTCGTGCCGACCACTCTTGCGAGCGGTGTCTCTCGACCTCACACGACCGACCCCACTCGGGGGCGCGGACGGTTGAGTACCCTGCGACTCAAGAATCGCCAGCATCTTCTTCCCGAAGGAAGCCCATTCCTCCGGCGTCGCACGGCTGGAGGGGTAAGCGACGTGCCGGGCAAAGCCCTCCGAAGAGGACCTGGAAGACGACCGGTGTCGGCGCTTCCGAGAATGCCTCGAAGAGGCTGAGGAGTGGCGAGACCGACTCCTAGAAGGAGACCCACGAGACTTCCGACGATGACACGGAGAGTCACCCCTCGAATCATCCGTCGAAAGCCCCGCAGACTTCGACTTCCGGGGCTTGGACACCCGACCTACCGAGAACTTCTTCTTACGTTCGCGTAAGGCTTTGGACGTGAGCGACTGGCAGTCGATACAGTCATCCATGTCGTGGGCCTCCCCGAGGCACCAGAGGCAGGCGTCGTGCGAGTCCGTCACCGACATCTTGGACCCACACTCCCCGCACTTCTTGAAACCCGGACGCGGGGTCGAAGACGAAGTAGACATCTTCAGAAGGATTTTCACAAACGAACAGGTTCGAAGAACCGAGAAGAACAGAACTCCAAAGAGTCGAGGCGTTTAAACCGAGAAACACGAAGCAACACGTTCGCGGAAAAAACGGAACTGAGGCTATGGGTGTCGTGCGTCCTACTTATCACATCGGATGACGTCGGACGTCGGAGGAGGTCCTCGACGACGCATCGACGTCATCGACGCAGGACGCAGACGCCGAAAAAAGTTTCCGAAGCAGCACAGCTGTGGTGATTCCGAAGCAGCAAAGCTGTGGTGATTACATGTCATAGATATGGAATACGTCGGAGGACCCAATCCCCTCGAAATGTAATTGCTCATTTTACTATAGACGGTAAAATAGCTATAGCCGTTGAGATAGCTCAGTGGGTTGAGCATTCGATGCTGCAATGTGTGTGTGTGTGATCTGCAGGTTGCAGGTTCGAATCCCAACAAAGCCTAATCAGCCTTACATCCTTCTGAGATTGATAAATGAGTACCTGCACCGGTTGAGTGATATTGTATGTATGTTTGTTTTATACAAAGTGCTTAAACAGTGCTATATAATAACACATCATTGTCATTTGCCCTGGATGAATGCTTGCATTCCCTGTAATTTGCTAATATGGGCCTATACAAACTGATATTAACGATAGTTTTGGTGATACATTCTTGTATGAAATGTATATCACATTACAGTGATATTGTAACCATATTTTTCGTACTGTACTTAGGAACACTGCTATGTGAGGCCACTTCCTGTTTTGTCAAGGGGTGAAAGGTCATGTTCCATCACTTCCTGTGATGTCACTTTGGGGTGGGGTCATGTCATCAGAGGTAACTAGTGGTGTGATGTCACTTCCGCTACCCCTGGCATTTGAGTGAAATGACGTCCACGGTAGAGAGGGGAGCGGAGAGAAGTGGGGGAGAGAGAGTAGTGGAGAATAGGGTGAGAGGGCGACTAGCAATAGGCATGAGACTGAGGGAGGTTGGAGGGAAAGAGTGAGAGGAAGAAATAAGTGGGAGGAAGAGAAGGGAAGAAAGTAGAAGGATGGGAGAAGAAGGAAAGAACATCAGGGCACAGAGTACAAGAGTGTTGGAGATAAGGATTGAGAGAGATTTGGGTGATTGGAAGGCACCACTTCTTGTTACCATTTTTCTTGTGGGGTCCCAATTTAGGGTCCACCTAGAAGACCCTGGAAGAGGTAAGAAATTTAAGAAAGAGAGAGAGAGAGAGAGAGAGAGAGAGAGAGAGAGAGAGAGAGAGAGAGAGAGAGAGAGAGAGAACGGCCCTTACTTGGACCCTATTTAGGTTCTTAAGAAAAACCCTTGACCCGTCTTTGGGAGTTATGTGTTCTTGAGGCCATCTAGTAACCAGAGGCATCGATGCCCTAGCCATCTTCCTCTTACTTTAAATGATGCTCAAATCTGTAATGTATTTATTGTGCATTAGGCAAGGTATTATCAAAGATTGAATTGGCTCAAATTTAAGATCAATGTGCTTAAACGACAAAGCAACGCTTCAACCTCTATTGCAACAAATGGCAGAAGGTTTTCAGGCAAATTATACAGAATATATAAAAGGAAATGAAGGTATCTGTAACCAAAAAAAAAAAATCAAACATTGTTTTGTATGGCTCCTAACTTGTGAGCTGCGTGATTGGTAGACTGGAAATGAGCAGAACTAAGTTGGGGGAGAAGGGCAGGGGTTTAACGCCCAAAGAAATTGAATGCTACTTTCAAAGCAGCCATGGGGTTCCCTTTGTAGAGTTGCAGTGTAACCTCCATGTAAACATGTGGTCACCTAGAATCTCTATTGAGCCTACATGCGACCCCTGCAGCAGGAGAGCCATCTCTGTTCAGGCTTAAATAATGCCATGTTGGTACTAAAATAAGTTTATGTTTATTGAGTTTATATAGCGCTTTAATCCAAAGCGCTTTACAATATAACAACAAGATACAATAATGGAAGAAGCAAGTTAACAATCACGAAACAAACCAGCAAAACCATATGTAGAACAGTTTCCTTGGCTATTGGAGGTGAAGGAAAGGTGAGAAAGAAGGGAGAGGGGGTAGTGAAGGGAACAGCAACAAGATTCAATTATGTGCTGTAAGGTCAAGTCGATGTGAGAGGAAGGGAAGGTATGGGAACAGGGGAGAAGGGGAGGAGAGAAGGTAGGAGGTCAAGGGGGGAGTGAAGAAGAAGGGCTTTCAAGGAGGTGCGGAAGGAGGTGTATGGGGGGATGGAGCGGATAGAGAGAGGTAAGGAGTTCCAGTGTAGTGGGGCCAAGAGCTGAAAGGAACGGAAGTGAGAAGCGGCACAAGGAAGGAGACAGGGGGTACAGTGAGTAAAAAGAGGTCAGCCGAGCAGAGAGAACGAGAGGGAGTGTAGAAAGAGAGGAGATAAGAGAAGAGAGATAGGAAGGAGCAAGATAATCGAGAGATTTGAAGACCAAACAGAGGAATTGAAATTTAAGTTGGGAGGGGAAGGGAAGCCAGCCAAGTTGAGAGAGTGAGGAGGAAATCGAGTGGTGAGGGCCGAGGAGGCAGAGAGTACGGATAGAGGAGGGGTAGATGGATTTGAGGGGTGGTCAGATGAGAGGCGGGGAGTCCAAAGAAGAGAGAAGAACAGTAGAAGAGACAGGAGAAGATGAGGGAGGAGATTAAGAGTTTAGAAGCGTGGAAGGCGAGGGAGGATCGGACCTTGTGGATGTTGTAGAGATGGTACCGACAGGAACGAGAGGTGAGGGAAATGTGGTGGGAGAAGAAAAGGGAGGAGTCGAAGTGGATGCCAAGATTGGGTGCATAGGTAGAAATGGGGAGATAGTAAGGGGGAAAGTGGATAGAAGGAGGAGTTTAAATATGTGTTGGCATTATGGATAAAGTTGTGAGTGAGGCAGGGAATAAAGAAGCAGTACCGTACAACAGCCCCCGAGCAAACCGCTAAGGTCTGTCACAGCTACTGCATTGTGCACTATTGTATAAAAATGTGTTTAAAGGATTATGAGAATGGAATTTGGGCAGCTTAATGAATGTATTATTCTTTCAGCATTGTGAGTAGAGAAGATTACTGAATGTACAAAATGTAAAAGGTTAGACAGTTTGAAAATGGTTTGTTCCATTGTGTATGGGGAAGGGTGAAAGATAGTGTTCCCAACTCCAAAATGGTTGCTATTGGAACATTCCAAGTTGCCTGACAGAAAGAGTTTTTCTTTGAGGAAAAAAGGAGTTGATTGTTGATGGTTGAGGCACAGCTGATAGACAGGGATAGTGTGTCCTTGGGAAACCATCTCAGGCCTAGATTCCTCTCCTTGACCAACTGATGCCCCAGCCATCCACCAGAACAGACCCCTCAAGGTAATTCCTCCAGCTGCCTGCTCACTCCCATTACTGGGGCTTCTGCGGTTTCACTCTGTGTGGCATTGGATGTGAGGTGTGAGTCATCCATATCCACAGCCAATGATAGGAGAGTATGTATATAGTTGCTTCTACTCTTGTGCCACTTTGCTTATTGTGCATGCAGAGATAAAAGAGGAAATAAGTAAAGGTTTTAAACCACCATTCTTTGTGAGAGTATGTGTGAGTCACTGAGGTGTTATTTCTTGCTTAGGGGTACTTGGAGAGAACTGTGGAAACCCAGTCAATACATCAAACAAGCAACCCAGGTAGAGTCAGATTTATTTCCATACAGCTGGGCAAAAATGAACAAGGACACCGGCAGAGTATCCCCATCCCAAAAATGAGGCCCTCGAGCACAAACACTTGTCTTGTGGTTTTACACAATGGCCTTACACAAAATAAGCAGTAAGATACATTAAGTTGGTTACATCAACAATGAACTTCCTAATAGAGCATCCGTTGGACTTGAGGAGCATAATTGTACACACCATGCTAGGCCAATACAATTCTGCTTGGCCGAACCAAGTGACACAATTCTTTGCATGCAGTGGTTCTTTCCACTCTATAATGGGACCTAAGCTGGTGATTAGAACCCATGTGACCCTTTTTTCAGCTCTTAGGCAAGCAAGTCTTGCCTTCATTGCTGACATTTCACGCAGCACAGGACCTACTAGCAGGGACGTCATTTGGGGGTCACCAAAGGTCACAGCTGCAATCCCTGGGGACTCCCTTGAAACCACAAATGTTCACACAAAAAACAAAAACTGAATGTCCTGCTGTAGCGGGGTTCCATGTGGTGATTAAAAAACATATCTACTTATTTCACTTGCAGTAGTGCATGCCCCTGCAGCAGCATAATCATCATGGACATTGCGCACACGTGGTGGTCTGGGCTGGCCCGGAGTGTTGCATGCCGTGTGCTTTAAGGAGCTTGGGGGGGGGCACGGTGTGGCTCGCAGGGGGGCCACCAAATGTTGTGCTACGCTATTGGGCACCACTGGGTCTGACAAAGGGGTAGGGTGCAGTGTGCGCCTTGAAGTCTGCCAGCGAGTCCCCGGGAGAGAAACAACTTGTGGGTGTTTTCAATTTAAAATAACTCTGTGATGATATGGATTTATGTGTGCAGCAATGATATTACATTACATGGTGGGGCTTTCTAAGTCCTCCAGCACCCAGTATGGAGGATAATAGATAATAAAAACTATGGGGGATCTTGGGTATTTTGAAAGAACCTTTCCCAGGTATTATACTGCAGCAAAGATAACATTATCAGGTGCACTCTGTCGTGTGCACGCTGTAAGGAAGGCATGGCATCAAAGTAAGACAGACACAAGTGATCACAGTTCAAGGGTGTTTATTAAACTGTAAAATGGGTGAGATAAGTGCCTAATCTAAACCTAAATCTAAGATGGGAGCAAGCTACGACCATTTAATAATAATGATAATAATACAGTCCTAGTGGAGTCTAGTCAAATAAAAAGTGCCTATACTAAAAAACCTATTGCCAATCCTTACCGCTATGCTACTAAAGAGTGTGGGATAAAGTTCACAAGAAAAGAAGGAAGTCTTCACCAAATGGTAAGTCTGGATTTTGTGGCCGGGGTCTCCCTTCCCCATGTTTTTAGCACGGGACTAGGCAGGACTCTCAAGCACAGCACACTCCTGGACTTCTCTGGCACAAGCTTACAGTTCCTTTTTCCACCATCAGGGCCTTCTGTGCCCCAGTCTCTTCTCATGCAAAGTCTCTTGCTTCAGATGCCCCGATATGCAAAAACAACAAAATATAAGTTCCTTTTGTTAACATTTACGTCGGGTGATTACCCTTCACCCTTTTGGATCCCCCTCAGCCAGGCTCCGATCCTTCTCTCAGTCGTCAGCTTCCCTCAATTGGGCTTAGACCCAATAGAGCACAGGCCAATTTAAACTGAGACTTACTCACTGGGTCACTCTGTTAGTCTACAGCAAGCGCAGGCTTTATACCATCACAGTTCACACGGCATTCTCCTCAGCCGGGTACACACTTTCTACAGTTCACAATTCGAAAATTGTCTCCGATAGCGGGGGTTCGCTTCACCTAGCTTTCTCTTGGCATTCCTCTGTCGGGTTCACATTTGCGACAGTTCATATTCTGTCTAAAAGTCCTTCTAGACGCCTTAGGTTCTTCCCTTTACCTAAGTCTGGGTCTCAGCCCCCAGTCAGGCTTTCCCTTAAGCCCCCAGTCAGGCGTCACACAGTTCCATTCACAAAAGGTTCTAGGGTGTGGTAGGGTTCAGTCCAATTCACAGGTAACCCTCAGTCTTCACGTCTGCCTTCACGCTCACACAGCGTTCTCCTCAGCCGGGCGCAAATGCCTGTTTCACAATTGTCAAAACCTCTGCAATGCGTCAAGGACTTTCGGTTGTACAAGGGATTTGACTTGACCCTTGTATGACCACTTTAACACCTTATACCGGCCTTCCCTATGGCATCCTGGTACTTGTAGTTTCTTTACTCACAATACTCAACACAGCCTCCTAGTTCAGGAGAGGGGTGCCAGCCAAAGACCTTCGACTGAGCACCCATGTGGCGCCGGACCACTCTATCTCTGGTACCAAGTTTGTTCACAAAAAACCTCTTGTCTATTTATCTTCTTAATGTTGCAACTGCAACCATGAGCCTAACACAGTCCGGTCGACTATCAGGTTCTTCTGACTCACCGATTGTGCTGAACCTGTTGATAGTTCCTTTGCAGCTGGAGTCAAGGACGGCACCACGATGGCAACCACGTCTCCCTGCCCTGGCTATCAGTGCGGGAGGTTGCCATGTACCGCTGACATCTGTCACACCATTTGCCAGCTGCGATTCACGGTCTTATGTTTCTTTCATCGGAGGCTTCAGAGGTCTGGGTTGAAAAGGGCAAGGTCAAGGGCAACTCCCTCCTTGACGTCCTTTCAAGTCTCGCCACCTTTCTCCTCCGTATGAACTGCCGTCCTGGAATGGCTGCTTCCTTGTGTGTTCAGCCTTGCTCGGAGTGTGCTCTTGTGCTCCAACTTTTATCCCTATGGGGAAGGGAAAGCATAGTCAGGTGTGTGTAGTTGTCTGCAATTGCCTAATTCTGACTGACCCTTGTGTTGGGATATGTCAGGTAAACGACTCAGGTATTAGTCCGTTGTCATTCACGTTGTGAGAACGTGTTCGTGTTGGAAAAGATGGGGGGTAGTGTTTCTAAGTATCATACTGGGCAGGATGGGGAAAAGGTGTCATAAGGAAGGGGATACCGCGTCTCACCCTTCCACTCCCCGAGCACCCCTCATCCATGTGATCCTCCCTCAGTGGTCCACCCCCAGGAACTAGATCCAATGGCGATGGCCGTGTTGGCCACCTGGATGATAGATCCCCGGGGATGAGTGAGTGAGGCACCTTCAGGTTTCTCACAACGAAGACCAATCTAATAGGATTCTCATTTATAACCAGGGAATTTTGTTGATACCAAATACTGGTCAATGATTTAATTTTCAGGCCTTGCTCGAGCAGCATTCTGCTCCTGGTTAAACAACAGTGCATGCCTCCCCAGGTCAGTACTTCTTTGGCTTGTTTAACACAGCAAAGCAACAGATAATTAGTACTTCTGTGTCCATTGATCTATATATGTTTCCTAAATTAGCTGTAGCCTGCATTATAGATTTTGGCTTCCCTGTTACAATTTCTGCATTATGTATGTTTTACATATAGACCCCACGTCGAATCTGGAAAATGACATTCGCCAAATGTGTGATTGTGGACAAATCATGCCTCCTTCTGTACCTCGGTTCTTCTATCTGACTGAAATGAGAGCACCTAGAAACACAGGTGCTAGACGCATCTGAAAAATCTGAAGGACATTTGCCATCACTTCCTGTGCTGTGATGTCACTTGAGGTGGGGTCAAACGACATCACTTCCTGTAATGTAATCATGGGGTCAAGGGTCATGTGATGTCACTTCCGCTACCCATGGCATTTTGGGGAAACAACGTCCCTGCCTGATAGCACTCTATGCAGAGACTACATTCTTAGCCACACAGACTTATGGGCTTTTTAATGTGTGCCAGCCAATCAAAACCTTTCATAACTATAACCACGACATTCCCCAATTATAGATGCAGTGCTGCTCTTCCCATGTCTCATATACATCAAGGCTCCGAAGAGAAATTTGAAAACTAACAGCTTCCATGGCTCTTACTACTCTTAGGGCCTCATTACGACCCCGCCGCTAAACCATGGTGCTATTAGCACCATGGTCCATGCCGGGGTCCGCCATGGTGAATGGCGGAATTCCCGCCCCATTCCAAGGTTGGCGGGGTGGTAATTCCCCATTCACCATGGGCCCTTCCCCATTCCCATTTATGCCCCATAGGGCTCAATGGGAATGGGGAAGGCGCTAAGTACGGTGCCGCAAATTGCGGCACCGTACTTAGCACCAAGGTCCCTTTACGGCAACCTACTTTAACGCCTGCTAAAAGCAGACGTTAAGGTCTGGTCCCGCAAAGGGAACTCGTAATGAGGCGTTAAGGGTTTAACGGCGCTGACACCTTTTACGGCGCCGTTAAACCCTTAACGCCAGGGTCGTAATGAGGCCCTAAGTGGAGGCATGCCATATATACACTCTGAGGTATATGAAACAGCAAATGATTCAGGTGATATACCATACTCAATCCCTGAGAATTGCGGAGCAGGTTGCAGCCATGGAGAAAGATCCAAGATGGCAGAGATGCCTCGCATTTATAGATGCAGAACCACCATCTAAAATATATACATCAATTAAACAATGCGAAGAAGGTCAGTGGGAAAAATCTTGAGAAATGCCCAATCCAAAACCATAAGACAAAACCTTTGTGGTCCTAGCCAATAACAAGGGGCGCCACACTGCCTACACTTGACAAGTGCTATAAAAGAAGCTAGAAGAGCACGGTGAAGGGGGAGACAAGAGCCAGAATAGTAGAGGCAGAAGTGTGCCAGGAGCAGAAGGACTTGTTTGCCATCGATCTCTGGGGAGACAGGAAGACCAGCACTTTCTACAAAGTCGCAACTCTGCTGGAGAAGTTGATAGCTAAAGGGGCCGGAGACATGAGCATGAAGCCTACCAAAGGTCTATGATGGACATACAGAGTGGAATGCAGACAATCCAAAGGTCTATGAGAGACTTTCACAATGGCATACTAAGAGAGCAGAGGGCTATCAGAGACCTACACACTGGAGTGTTAAGAAACCAGAGGCTTACACAAGACCAGGACAGCAAATGTGCATAAATTAGAGGCATAGGGCTGACCTGGAAATGAACTTGAGAAACCAGATGTCTAGGGAAGACCCATGAATAGAATGCTAATGAAGCAGAGGTCTCTGAGAGAGAGGTGAATGTGTGAAAGAAGAGGCCCATGAGGAACCTGGCCAAGTGAGTGCCAAAACCCCAGGTCGGGGAGAAACACACTCGAGTGAAGCAAATGATGAGAAATGCAAGGTCTGGGAGAGACCTAAAGTGAAAGCTGAAAAATCCAAGCACTGGAAGAGATCTAAAGTGAAGTGAATGCTGAGAAACCCAAGGTCTGAGCGAGACCTACGACTGGAAGCTAAAATGTTGAGGTGAAGCACGAGAAGAGAAACCTGAGAAGCCTGCAACCTGGGAGAGGTCTTAAAGGGTATTGTGAAAGCAGGAAGACCGAAGACATGTCCAAACTGTGAATGACTCATGAAAGAGCATCCCAGATGGTCTTTTCTATTATGTTGTGTTAGACTAGGGTGAAAGTAGGATTTGTGAACTCTTTTTTTGGACACTCATTGGAACAACTTTGTTTTATTAATTTGGGTATTTAGGTGGCTAAAGACTTGTTAAGATTAGGATTTGACACACACTGTTGGCAAGGTCTTTGGGCACTGTTTTGTAGAGTAGAGTGTACCCGGATGGACAGGAACTTATAGGATTAAGTTGGAGTTATTGGATAGCTGGACAAAATGCCACATTGTGTTGTCCCATCCTGGAGAATGTTTTCCTTAGGAACATTCTTCTTATTTCTAGTTATTTCCCTAGACCCTATAGGCATTTGGTCCAACACCTGACAGGTCACTAAAAAAAGCCATCAATTCAAAACATATTTATCAGGTGTCACAAGTTTAATTGCTTGGCCTTCCCACAGAAGAAATATATGAATTGGCATTCCTTAGTGCTGCTAGCTGCAACTGAAGACCATTAAAATGTGCTGTACACTAGGGAAGCTGACACTGCTGCTGCCCAATGTCACTGATCCCAGTGTAAGGAATGCATGTATTGATGTTACATGTACTGTCGCTATTTTGTGTATGCGGAAAGCATGCAAAACTGCTGCCAGTGCTATACTCTGTGTGGTAGACACCTGAACTGCTGAGTTGATGTACTATTTCTGTGAAGCCTGTACTGCTGCTGCCTGTGTTCAAGGCTGCACTGCTGCAGATCATGCTACACTTGTTCTCTGTGTGATAAAGCTTGCACAGTTGGTCCCTGTGCTTTACCTTTTCTGGATATGAGCGTTTGTGTGTTTAAACATTTGCCGCCTGTGCTGTACCTGGGCACCGAGAGAGAGAGAGCGAGAGAGCGAGAGAGAGAGCGAGAGAGCGAGAGAGAGAGCGAGAGAGCGAGAGAGAGAGCGAGAGAGCGAGAGAGCGAGAGAGAGCGAGAGAGCGAGAGAGAGAGCGAGAGAGAGAGAGAGAGAGAGAGAGAGAGAGAGAGAGAGAGATGTTTTTTTTCAGTTCACATGTGTTGGGATGCATGTGTCCAAGTTGCTGCCTCGACCAAACGATTTTGATAGCGGAAAATATATTAAAACATGGACAATGCACAAAGGATGGTCTAGGTGGAAGGGGAGAACCTTACGGGGGAAGCAACTGGCAGGAGTGGGAAGTTATAAAGGGGAGAATTAACTACTTGCTTTGCGTGTTATGTAGAATACATTACCTGTACACGATAAATATAAAATGAACTAATGCTGTATTTAAGAGTATGCCTGAATTCTCGCAGGTCGTGTTGGAAACACCAAACAACGAGGCCTCATCTCTTGTTTGATTATCACATTCCAATCCTCAGGTGCGGCAAGGAACATGTACGTACACCCACATATAAATCTATCTAGTTAGGCCTTCTAACAATTAGGCAGGAATGCGTGCAGCCAAATAAGTGGAGGGCTGCATCCCAGTATGAAGGCCAATTCTCATGGAAGGAATCTTGGGCTGCCAAACATGAACTAAGAAGTAGGACACTAGCGCCCCCCAGAAAAATGGTCACTCTATTAAAACTACCATATGTGCAGGAACTGATAAAGGGGGGAGCAGAGAACAACAGGATCCATGATTTGTTCTAGAGAGAGCCAAGGGTGATGCCCATATAGTGGGGAGGCATGATGGGGGCGCCAGCTTGTCTGGGATGAGAAAAGAGTTACTTTGTTCGCAAGGATCAGGCTGACCTAGAAATTATCTGCCAAGTTCATGTTGATGACCAGGTGCGCATCACGTGATTAGGGGTAAAGACAGGGTGGTGTTTATTAAGTTTAACCAATTACTTTGCAGCATTTCAAGGTGGAAATCGGCTGTTAACCACGTTTTCCCTAATGGGTTGTTTTTTTCTACGTCTGGTTGTCGTGGAGTTGCCCTGCATTATTGGTGACCCTGATGTGATCCCAGACACCCCTGCGAAGACAGAAGATTCCTGGCCAAACATATGGAGGGGCCGTGCCCACCTGCAGTGACCAGTCCCCTTTCGTGCGCAGCTTTGAGAGGTTTACATGAGCAGTGTTATCAGAATTCCTGTCTGTTCTTTGGAGAGGAGCGCTGTCATTGGGTTTTGCAGGCCATTAACGGGACCCTGTGATGTGGACTTCAGGTGAGCACACAGAAGTAAGTGCACCTTCTTCAGAGAAAAACAAGTGGGGTATGGTAAGGGGGTGTTTGAGTGTGGAATGAAGAGTATATGTGCCTGTGGTGTGAGAGGATTGAATTGACAGGTTGGAAATCCACATGGTGTTTATATATTATGCAGTTATTTACGTAGAGGATTGTGGTTTAACTGAACCCTTTCCTACGGTACTAGGGAAGAAGAGAGTGCTGTGTAATGGAGGGAAAAGGATACAGATAGAGACCCCATATATTTAGTGGGTCTGGGATCTCTCTCCCCAGTAAATGGTAGGTGTGAGAAAGGGATGTAGTTGTGGTAGAGGCCCTTGTTGGCCTGGGATCTCTTCACCCGATGGAAAGGAGGTGTTGGAACAAAAAGTATTTTTTTTTTGTTGGTGATTTTTGTGACGATAAGTAGAGGCCGAGGGAGGGCCTATTGTGTTGTGTAATAGGACATTTGTGAGAAGTGTGCAAATGTGTGTGTGAGGGGCATGTGAAGGGGAGTGAGTATTGAGGAGGGTACAGTTTGCTGGGTTGGGGCGTGGAGGTTGGTAATATTGTAAAACAGTG
Organism: Ambystoma mexicanum; assembly: GCF_040938575.1. Lineage (NCBI taxonomy): Eukaryota > Metazoa > Chordata > Amphibia > Caudata > Ambystomatidae > Ambystoma > Ambystoma mexicanum. Next base: position 1,320,142,683 of record NC_090930.1, read on the forward strand.
ATAGAGGGGTGGCTATAATGGAGCCGACAACCCTGTTGAAATGTATGTGCAAGGCCCTTTCTTTGTATTGAGACAACATTCTCAAGTATCACAAGCAATGGCTAGCTGAAACAAAGGGAGGGATGTTTAAGCCATGGCCAGAGCAGGGGACAAATAACAGAGACATACTGAGTCATGTCTACACATTCTTGGTGGCTAAATATAAAGGGAATAAATTGATAAATATAAAAGAAGTATTAGAATTATGGAAAATGGTGGAAGATTTGGAAGATGTGTATACAGATTCTCTTAAGACGATGAATGACTTGGTCATCCCTTGTGTCCCAATCACTACTATGGCTATTATTCAAAGTGCCCCTGCGGCCCCCACTGAGACAGTGCATTGTCCCCCATTAGGATGTTAGCCTACGGGTGCTGCGTCAGGATATACGAAACCCACGTATGTTCCCTTTCCTACTACTGTTTCACCGCCATCCACACCCGCCCAATATCACAATCTCCCTAACCCAACAACATCTGCCTCTGTGAGGGATAAGGCACCAGAAGGGAACTGATACAAAACTGCACAAAGAGATGGTAGACTCATTAAGGAAGGTGGAAGGTGAATTGGCACAGTTAAAATTAGAAAGGCGAGATGGACAGCGTACATCTGTGGGAACAGATGAATGGTGAGCGGGGGATATTTTGTTTCAGATAGATAGTACAGCCATTAAAGATGTGCATATAGAGAAGGAGGCAAGAGGAAAGTATGGAATACGGTACGGTCAGATGATGAATATGACCGCACGCGAGGGGGAGAAGAGGAGTGGGATACTGTAGATGAGTTGGAAGAGGAAGAGCAGCCACCTGTGATTTCTCCACGAGTAGAAAGTTTGTGGGGCCTAGATTACGAAATAGATACAGGCATATGGCAGTGGCTAAGAGGTTGATGATGGGAAAAAAGAAAGTGGTAAAGACGGTAGGAGCGCAGTTTCCATTATTACACAAGCGACCAGCGAGAGAGCAATATATACCATGGGCCCAGATGGATAAAAACAATCTCATAAAGGCACTCCCGTCTTTCACTGCTTTAGCTGTAGGGGAATTGAAAAGCCTTTTGTATCAATACTGGGAGATCAGGCTTACGACATATGGGTTAAGTCTGGGTACCCGGGTGTGAAGTTGGGTGACGTTAGTCACGATGGGGCACATTTCAATGGCATTAGGCCCCAAGTGAGGGCGGCACTACAGCACACATATCTGGATACGCCTGATCTTTAGTCGATCATGCACAGGACGATGCGAGACGATGAGGATCCTGCTCAGTACATATTGCATAAACAAGAGATGTGGAGGGCATTAACAGGAGATTCCTGGAGTGGAACGATTCCATTTTTCTATTTTGTGGTAAAAAGAGGTCTCCCAAAGGAAGTACAGAAGGCACTTGATAAAATAGTGGGGATTGAGGCAAAGGCCTGGGCGAAAATTCAGTCTATTATTATACATCATTGTAAATGGTTGAAAGAAAAGGAGACGGAAGCTGCACAATGAGCACAAGCAGAGGAAGCTAAACTGGTGCAAAAGAGGATAGCAACAGTTGCATTGGAGGGGGCTGTAGCGACTGTGCAGACAGAAGGATCAGCAGAGTTCAGGGCAGTTCAGGTCGATGTGTGAGGGGCACCTGTGTGGGGGCGTGAAAACGATTGGGCAGATGGGTATCAGCCTCAGTATCAAGGAGGGTTCCCAGGGAGAATCCAGTGAGGTAGAGGGGGTTGGGGGTTTACAGGGCGTTGAGGGGGACGAGGAAGCTTTGGAGGAATGGGACCTTGGAGAGGAGGTGCAGGTCAGTGTTCGACATTTGGGTGAATGGGTCATTTTTCAAGAGAATGTAGAAGTAGGCAATCATTTGCATACCCCCTGCAACAGATGTATCCTTATCCCTTGGGAGGTCTGTCTCCATATACCCAATCGTACGGACAGCTACCCCCGGCTGGTCCTTAGAGTGCACCATTCCTCATTGCCCCGATCATCTTTCCCACAGTTGCCAGCCCCAGGTTCCAGCAACATGCCGCTGTATGCAGTGCATCAAGGACAACAGCAGGGTCCTCAAATACCAAACAGTAACATTATGAGGGGGGCTCAGTGGTCTGAGGATGTGTGCAAGAAGACAGGGTTATTTTGCTGCACGTACATGCCGCCAAATGATTTAGAGAACAGGTTCCGGACGCATATTATAGGGGCCTTGCACAAACTAAAGACTGGTGGACACGTTGATCTCATGGCTTGGGGCAGCGGTGAAGATACAGCTTCTGATTGTGGTGCTCCTGCTGGTGTTGTTCTGTATGTGCCAGACGATGCTTCGATGTTGTGCCAAGACGATTCTAAACAGTGCAAGGATGATGGTTACTATTGGAACAGGAATGGCTCTCCCGGCTACAAAGTATGTGCAGGCCCAAACTGAGGACCCAAATAAGCCACGCAAGGTTAGGATTGAAAGGCGGATATACCTCCCAGGGACATTAACCTCACCCCCACCAGATCCCAAAAACTACACTGAGCACTGAGTGGATTTAGCAGGTGATGGGGATTGCATATATTTTACATGTACCCCAGAAGAATGTGCACTGGAAGGGTGCAGTTTGTCATGTATGTAGGGCATGGGTTCCCAAGGATGAAGCAGATAGAGAGAAAGGCAGAAGTTAGTTTAGAGGATTAACTAAAGGGGGGAATGTTGGGATGCATGTCCAAGTTACCACCCTCCCAAACAATTTATATTGCAGAAAATATATTAAAACATGGAGAGCACACAGAGGATGGTGTAGGGGGGAGGGGAGAACCTTAAGGGGTAAGCAACCGGCAGGAGTGGGAAGTTATACAGGCGAGAACTAACTACTTGCTTTGTGATAGTGTTTTGGAGAACACATTGCATGTGCGCGATAGATATAATATGAACTAATGCTGTATTTAAGAGAAGGCCTGAATTCTCACAGGCATTGTTGGAAACACAGATCAGTCCTCATCTCTTCTTTGATTATCACATTCCGATCCTCAGGCGTGGAAAGGAGCATGTACGTACACTGACATATAAATGTATCTGGTTAGGCCTTTGAACAATTAGGCAGGATTGCGTGCAGCCAAATAGGGGAAGGGCTGCGGCCCAGTACGAAGGCCATAGGCCAAACTCATGGGAGACGGGGCAGAGGTCTTGGATTGCCAAACATGAACTAAGATTTAGGACACTGGTCCCCCCCCTCCCTCACCAGAATAATGGTCACTCTATTTGAACTACAGGAATATGAGTCTTAAATCCTTCATGAATTGGACTGATTAGTGGGACACCAGGCCAACCTTTTGGGAGGGGGAATTGATACAGGGGGAGCAAAGAATAACATGATCCATGATTTGTACCAGGGAGAGCCAAGGATGATGCCCATACAGTGGGGCGGCATGATGGGGTGCCTGCGTGTCTGGGATGAGAAAAGAGTTGCTTTGTTCGCAAGGACCAGGCTGATCTCAAAGTTATCTGCCGAGTTCATGCTGATGACCAGGTGGACATCAAGTAATTAGGAGTAAAGACAGGGTGGTGTTTATTCGTTTAACCAATTACTTTGCAGCATTTCACAGTGGAAGAGGCCGTAACCCACGTATGGGGAAGATGGAGGTGAAGACGGCATGGCCAATTGGAAAAGGGACTATATGTAATTATTAGCATATAAATAGGCGGCAGCCAATGGGGGGGTGGGATGAATTCTGTATACTGAGCGTGTCATAAATGACGATTTGTAGGTTTATAAGATTAACTGCATTTTGAGGATGTAAGAGAGAGCTCTGTGAGAGAGGAATTTTAATACCCAGTCACCCTTTTCTTTTTGTATACAAAATAAAGCTCTTTTTCTTCTTGAAAAAGGGTGGACCTAGCCTTTTTCACTAGTGGGTTGTTTTTTTTATATCTGGTTGTTGCGGAGTTACCCAAACATGTGTGGCTTGCACTGCTGTTTCATAGGCTTAATCATTTTTGGATATATGTGTGTGTGAGTAACACTTTCACTGCTGCTACGTGTGCCATATCTGATCTGTGTGCAAGTGAAGTTGGCCTTACTACTGACTCTTACATACATGTTATGTATGTGATGGAATCTTGCAATTTTGTAGCTATATAATCTGTAAGTATGTTTGCCTAAAATCTGAAAGGGTACAACTTATAGCAAAAGTATAAAGACAAAATCGTTAAAAAGCAGAGGAAGGTAGGAAGGAAAAAATAAAAAAATAAAAACTCTGTCATGACTTCTTAAAATAAAAGAACAGTTGAAATGTCCAGGGAAATGAAATGTTACCAAATAACTATGCATTTGAACCAACGTATATGCACAATAATACATTAGTTAAGTATTTCAATATTTCATCAGCAAATACATTGGAAAATAGTTACCACAGGAATTTTAAATAAATAATGCTTAAAAATATGAGCAATAGAAGCATGTGCTCAGGATTAAATATTGAATATCACAAGCAATACAAGTCCAGGTTGAATTGACAGGAAAACGGTAAATGGCACCCAAAGGTTTGCATCTAATGTATGTTGTTCAATTACTTCATATTAGAACATGGAACCCTTCCTGATAAAGTTGAATCTTGCCCGCCATGAATGTGCTGAGAGCAAATAAGCATACTTCCAGTTAGACATAATAGATTTAATACCAAAAGAAATAAATACATTAACCAATTTCCTCTTCATATAAGTTGATTGATAACAGTAGAGTTAAAAAGTATAATTTCCCATGAAACAACATAATTAATAGGTATACCTTTAGTGACAGATTTAAACCAAAAATGAATGGGTAGTAAGGTAATAAAATGACCTGATAAGGTTACCTCATTTGATCTTACAATGCCGAAATATATCTTTAACCATAGAACTCACAGTGCTTAGTTTAGCAGGAGTCCAGAATATCCTATGTAATGAGAAAAGGTTCACTTGACTTTGAACTGAGCTTCCAGAAGAAATATAGTTATTTTGCCTAATTCCCTTAGCGTTCAGGTTTGATGCATCTATTCCATGAGTTGTGGTATCCACCAGAATATGTACATATCAAGCTGATTTGAAAAATGAATTTCTGCTAATAATTTGTTTAACTTTGGATCCAATATGACCTGAAAAGTCCAATTGAGTTGCACTAGTCCTGAGAGAGGTAGACACTGAGTAAGAAGAATTCAACTTGTAAAAGAAGCATACAATCTGATCACTGGGGAGAACCTAATGAATCAATGAATCATCAGGAGGATTGTATTTAAACCCAAGTCCATTGAAGTCTCTAAAAGTGTTTTTGTGTTTTTATTAAGCGTATCTGGAAGAACATTGTCAACCTTTTACACTGTAACAATTAAAACAATACAATACATTCTACATTTCTAGATTTTAAAATAATACAGTCATTGCAATACATTACGATACATTCTAAAATCAGTCCCAACAAATTCATTTAATCATCCCCGTAAGCATCAATACCTTAAAACTGAACATTAAAACTTTAAAATGTCCTTCACCTATATACCAAAATTACTGCTGTAGACTATTGCATCACTTAAGTAACTATTCCATTACAAGTAAAGTGAAAGGCCCAATGGTTTGCTGTTCTGTTAGTCTATTTATCTTCACCAACATCTGTTGCCAAATGTGGTGGGCAGCAGAAGCTATTACCAAAGATTCACCACTAAAGATCATACTCCAGCCTAGTTCTGATGAGAATAACCTGAACTTCACGTAACCCTTCTCATATTCCCTGTTGAGGGCCTGTAAGGAACTCATGGTGGCAACAGTAAAGACAGAAACAAGTGATCACAGTTCAAGGGTGTTTATTGAACAATGAATGCAGGGTGGAAAAATGCCTAACCTAAACCTAAATCTAAGATGGGGGAAGCGTTGACCATCAAACTAAAAATAAGGCAGTCCTAGTGGTGTTGCGTCAAAATAAAAGGGCCTATACTAAGAAAAGCCTATTGCCAATTCCTTACAACTAAATTACAGAAGGAGTGTGGGATAGGGTATCACTAAAGAAAGAAGTGTTCTCAAATCATAAGTCAGGATGTGATTGCCAGTGGTATCCATTACCCATATTTTCAGCATGGGACAAGGTGGGACCTTGGAACAAAGCACACGCTCAAGCTTTCCCAGCAGGAGCTGACAGTTCCACATCAGCTGTCGCGTTCTTCGAGGGCCAAGTCCCGTTTCAATAAAAAAGTCTCTTGCCGTCAAGACCTGATGTATCCAATCAAAGTTCTGTTTCCCATATCCTTGGGTGACGGTTTCACCCCTGGGTCCCCCTCTTCCAGGCGTAGACCCTTCACAAAATCGTATTCAAAAGTTCCTTTTCAATGCACTTTGTTTGTCAACTTTCTACCCCGGATCTCCCTCTTTCGGGCTCTGACCCCTTTCTTACTTCACAAATCTTAACATCTTTTTAAACAGTTCTTTGGGCTTCGGCCCCTTTTGTCGGCTTCCCTCTGCCGGTTCACTCTCTGTAACTTTTACAACACACTGTTCATATGCTCATTTCACCAAACGGGAGTCATTTCCATCAGCTAAGCAATCATCTGTTGGTCAAAGACTTTTGATGGTACAGAGGATTTTACAAGACCCCTTTATGACCACTTTGACCTCTTTTCGCCTCTTCCCAAGGAACTCTGGTTACGGTAGTCTTTCTACCATCGGGTAATCGGCCAGAGTAATCCTGCCTCAGCACCCATGTTGTGCCGGCCTCCTCTGTTGCTGGTTTTCCCATTTTAGCTTTCCAAAGTTCAATTTAGCCGTTGGCTATTTATCGTTCAACACGGTCGGGACTCATATCAGCTTTTCCCTCGACTCACTGGCTGTGATGAACTGCTTAGCTTTCTTCTCCTTTGCGTCAAGGTTGGTACCACAGAGACCTGTGTCTCTCCCCGGCTTGGTTATCAACGGAGTAGGGTCTCATGTACCATAGACATCTGCTGCAACACACGCTGGCTTTTGTTTGCAGACTTATGTTTCCGCCTGCAGTGGTTTCATGGGCCTTCGTCAGAAAGGGCAAGTTCACTTCTTTCCTTGTCACCCTCTCTGTATTCCCCATCTTTTGCTTCTTCCTGAACTGCCGTGCTGAGTTAGCTCTCACGTTGTGCGGTCTGCTTTGCCCATCCTGTGCTCTCGTGCTCCACCTTTTATCCCTGTGGGAAAGGGAAAGGGCCTTCAGGTGTGTGTAATTCTGCTCAATTGTCTGACTTTGCCTGACTCTTGTAGTGGGACATGTCAGGTAAACAGCTCTGGTGTTAGTCTGTTGTCTTTCGTGATGTGCGAAAGTGTGTGTGTCGGAAAAGGGTGGGGGTGGGGCAGTGTTTTGGAATATACCACGTGGCAGGATGGGAAAAGGTTTTGAAAGAAGGGGAATACTGCGTCTCACCGTCGGTGTCCCGCATCCACTACACAAGGATCCCCCATCCAGGTGATCCTCCCTCATTGGTCCACCCACAGGAACTGGATCTAATAGCGATGGCTGTGTCCTGGCCACCTGGATGACAGATCCCCAAGGACCATCTAGGGAGATACCTTCAGGTTTCTCACATATCCTTCCTCCATGCGATGTAGCCGCATTTGTTTCACAGGGGAACCGGGAAAGAAAATCCACATTTCCCTGTTCTTTTTTTTCGGTGTTCCACAGTGAAACAATAGGGTTGTAGGTCCGGAAACCATTGCATGGCCCTAGGGTTGGAGTCTCTGCGCTGGATAATCCAAACTAGGGGTGAGTGGTCTGGAACGAGTGTGAACTTTCATTCCAATAGGTAGTACCTAAAAATGGACATTGGCCCATTTGATGGCCAGGGTATCCAGTTAGAAACACAGAGTAATTTTTGTTTCACATGGGATCAGCTTGCAGTTGGTGAATAATATAGGATGTTCTATCCCATCGCAAACCTGGGACAAAACGGCTACTAACCCTGTGAGGGAGGCGTCTGCCTAAAAGACAAACTCCTTAGAGAAGTAGACTACCTTTAGGACTGTCCTTTATAGGCAATGACCCGCAAATCGCACTCTTCCCTGAATTGGTAAGGATTTGTAATTAGTGAAAAAAATGTGTACATATATGTAGACAATCAGAGTCAGTCAACAAATGTTTTGACAAAAAAGTCGTTCTCAAGGCTGACATGATAGATAAGAAGATTATTGCAGTCCAATATAATCAAGTAAATTCACATTGAATATACATCACATCACATATTCATTCAACAGAGTATCAGATAGTCAAAAATGAGCATAAAGGGTTCACATACCCAGTTTGTGAAGACGCATACAAGCGTTGCAGGGAGAAAACAGGAGAAGACAGAAAAACAATTAATTACATTGTCGTTAGTATAAATTGGTTTGTAACGTATATTGGTATTGTTTTTATCATATGTATCAGACATTGGGCATGCACGGACAGCACCTCAGAGTGGCACCAAGATAATGAACCCCAAAATTAGGTGTGTTGAATTCATTATAAGTCAGAGAATAACATTATATAGTATCTGCAACAAATCTAAGGAGGCAGTACTAACTGGGTATCCTCGATATATATGGTGCAGTTAAAGTGAAAAAGTGACTAGTCACATTGCCATGCTCAGTGCAAAATTATAATATGATTACGAGATAGAACGGGTCTCACCTGTCTTCTTGTGAATCAATGTATGGTCAATCCAGACACAAAGTTTGCTCAGAATTGGTTCCTATTGCTATTAGTCCTGTGGCAATGGTTTCCCATTATGATCATATAATAATACATGAATAGATATAATAAAGAACCAATATTCATATATGCGTGATTGTAAATCTCATAATTCAAAATTACCGAATGCGTGCATGCTCACCATCCGGAATTGCAGTTTGCTAATGTTCGCGACTTGAAGGGTCATTCAAGATCCATTTATCTTGTCTCCCGATTAGGCAAGTCATGTTTACAGATATCCTGTCAGAAAAAGCACCCAATCAGCGAAAGCTTGATTCGTTTCAGAATTACTATTGGAGTTTACTCTAAAAGTGTAAGCTTACCTATACAACAGGGTTCGATCCCTACTCCATGTTAAACGAAAAATAAGAGACGCGAGCGTTGTTCGCGCCATGTTAAATACTTGCATCGGGGGACCTGAATGGTTCCCATCTGAACAGTGCTGCGCATACCAACAGACCTTAACGCTAATCTATTGCACAAACTCTTATGGAAGCAAATGTCATTGATGGACACATGCGCACTGCATGTAGTTTGTCAATGTTCGAAGCCGGCAATTAGCGCAGCTCTAACTAGATCTTGATAGCGTGCTCTATCCGGGAAAGTGTTAATATTTGGCGCATGCATTAAGCCAAAGTTACGAGAACTTTGATTGATTAATACACCACTAATTTTAAACTGATGACATTGTACCAAGGTTGATGAGTCAGGAAAACTTTGGCAGAATAAGTCAAACGTATCCGCAGCGCTTGTACAGGTTGTGACAATCAGCAAAAGGCAGCGGGTGTCTGGGGAGTGTGGGTGTACTACCAGTACACCACCACCTTACAAAAGGAATGAACAGAGGTACCCAGAGCACACTGCGCCAAAAAATGCAAGAATAAGAATACAATCTTGTATTTATTTAGGGTGATCGTTCAGCCTGACAAGTGTTTCGAGCCCGACTGGCTCTTCATCTGAGGCTGATAGTACATAATAAGAAGCCGGATATGCAATGTTGATACATATTGAATCCAAATGAAAGATAGAAATAAGATGCATTTGTAGAAGCCATGACATCATGGTCGCTGGTACAAGGAGCAGTGAGCCCAACACAAGGCAATTAGATAATACAATTGAAAGAAACATAATTCACATAACATAAATAGTCATTAAGCATATTTATGGATGTGTGGTGAGATAAATAAGCAGTCCAGGAAAAATCATAAGGGAATACGAGAGAGAGAGAAAAACAAAATAAAACAAGAAAGAAGGAAACAAAACATTAGTAATGGGAGTCATAGTGCAGCGCGATCAGAGACATTTTCTGCCAAGTAGCGGTAAAAATTGTAAGAGCCAGTTGGAGAAAATCGTACCTTGGTGTTGAAGTAAGGATTTCAATTGGTGAAGGCATAAAATGCTTATAAGTACTTTATAAAGAACAAATTGGGGATTACAAGGTGGCCACCATCCCGTGAGGGCACACACCTCTGCTCCTCCGCTCGAGCGGGAAACGAAAGGAGAAAATCTGCAGGATTCAGCTTCAAACTTCGTGATGGCAGACACATCCCGGTAGATCATTCCACCGAGAAACAGAGAAAGCATCCAAACTGGCACACACGTCGCCCTCTGCAATGTAACAGGGGGATAAAGTTTAGCTATGCGGCAGCACTCCGAGCGGAGCCGAGAGCACTATTACAATCAAGAGCATCGGTGCAGGGCGACTGCTGAGAATAGCGGAGAGAGGGCAGCTGATCTGCAACCCCAAGGGAGGGTGAGCATTGAGGAACCCGCTCCGAGGCTTGGAGGTATGGTGACATCTGGAGAACCATGCGCAGGACAGACACTGCGCAGGTTCCCGATCTCCACTGGACACGGGTCCCCCTGGAAGGTATGTGAGTTGGCTCACAGGGGAGCGCCTAAGGCAGGAGACAGCATAATAGACCGGGAAGACTTTAGCCTCTACGTTGTGTCGCACCAATAGTCCAACGGGGCCCCGTAGTTGTAAGAAGGCGCCGGCCGTCATGGCACAACATAGTCTCCGAGTCGAGGTGGACCCGGGAGCTTCCGTAAGAGGCCAAACCACACTCCAACTCCAGAACGTCCCCACTGCCCCAAACGAGCAGTGACAATTTCGCTGGCGGACCCGTGAGATCATAACAGGTTACGCAGAACTCGCTCGCCAACACTACAAACGCTGCACCATTGTTGCCCTCCCTCAGGCAGAAGGTGGCCGACCTAAATCGTAGGGGCAGATAAGAAGGGAAGGGCTCTGCCTGGGAAAGCCGACTGGGCCCCCAACACAATAGCTGCCACTGCAATAGCGGGCAGAGACCCCGGAAGTGCCTGGAACTTGGGAGTAACTGCCACCCGACTATAAGTTATCGGCGTCCCACAAAAGGACTGCCCACAGAGATTTGTACCCCTGAGGACCACAAAATCAGAGTCACATACACTGGCCACAAATATTTGGTGACAATAAGCAGCCACAGCATAACCCATGCAACAGACGCATGATATAGATGCCAGGTGCCAAATCAAAGAACACCCCTGCAAGAACCAGATCCACGGAGAAGGGGCGAAACCAACAGCTAGAATTGTACTGGAGGTCATCCCGGGAGGGAAAGCAGCACAGGGACCACACAGAGGAATCAAACATCGAAACAGACACACTGGATACCACCACAATGGCTTTAAATAAGGAGGATCTACAGGAATGCCTGAGAGGCATGGAGAATAGAATGATGGAATCCCTCCAAAACCAGTTGAGCGCAATCCGGGAAGAACTAAAATCCTCCCTGCAGGAGGTGAGGAAAGACATTGCAGAGCTGGGGGAAAGAGTAGATGCTACGGAGAGGGGCCTCTCAGAGACGACAGAAGATGCAAAACAAAATGGTATCCTCCTGGAACAGATTGCCAGAGCAACACATGACTTGGAACTGCAAGCAGAGGATCTCGAGAATCGATCACAAAGATCTAACATACAGGTCAAAGGCCTGGACGAATCGATTGGGGACAAAAACCTTAAAGACGCAATGCAGCAGTGTTTCAGTAGCATGCTCAATGGCATCCCACCTGAGGACATACTTATTGACAGAATACATAGAGTGGGGCCCAAACGAAACAAACCAGGAACCAGGCCAAGAGATGTACTAATGGCAATGACCTCATATTTGATGAAGGAAGAAATACTCCGAGCAGCCCGTACACGACAAACAGTCACCATTAATGGTAGTCAAGTCCAACTTTTTCAGGACTTGGCACTTTCTACACTTCATAAAAGGAGACTGATGCAACCAGTTACGAGAGCGCTGAAAGCTAAAAATATCACATATAGATGGGCATACCCCTTTGGATTGCTCTTCACGTGGGAGCGCAAACCCCAGCGGATCTCCATATGCGAAGAAGGAATGACCCTGCTGCAGTTAGAAAACGAAGAGGAACCCCTGAAAGATATGGGGACATGCCAAATGAGAAAGGGGGATGGCCCCAGACGATGGGAATGGTCCTCGGACATCAGGCGACGTCGAGATTCCGCATTAAAAGGCCCCATGCCAAGATGAACCTCAACAGAACAAATTTGGTAAACCAACAATGATTAGGACACTCAAGAATCTGAACCCGGAACGGAGGAGAAACTGGTCAGCAGGTCAAGGGCGCAACGAAAGGTAAAATGGAAAGGAGACTGAAATAAGCTAAAGGAGACTGAAATAAGCTTGGGCGGAGAGGGAGGGGAAATATTGGAAACTACAACTGAGACTAGACATGCCCTGGCGAAGGGGACGCTAGGGAAAACAAGGGACCCAATGCTCCGTGGGGAACCCAGAGAAGGCGCAAAGACTCCTTGGTCCCACTACTGAGGGGGGAAGCAAGTTGGGAAGTTTATACGTGAATTGATTTGGTTATGCTGGGATTTGTTTGAGGCATGCTTCACGACTACACAATGCACACCACCCGCTGTTGAAAGAGGGCTCATTGACAACAACGAAATCTCAATACAAGACCCACGTCTGAGTTGACTGTTATGACCCTGAACGTACAGGGCCTAAACTCGCCAGTAAAACGACGCAATATACTAACGCATTTAGTAGAACTTCAGGCTGCAATCGTTTTCTTACAAAAGACACACCTGCTCACGATAGATGAGAAACGAATGGCCCACAAAGCATTTCCTAGACAATACTTTGCCTCCGGGGGGAAAAAGACCAAAGGGGTTGCAATCCTTTTAAGCGCCAATTTACCATTTAAGAAATGGGCTGTATACAGGGACACAGAGGGTAGGTTCCTGCTCCTCAAGGGGGTCCTATACGAACAAATATATACACTAATAACACTATATGCCCCGACCGACAGACCAGACTTGTTCTTGGGTGAAATCCTGCTGAAACTGGGGAGTTGGTGTGAGGGGCAAATTATAATAGGAGCAGATTTCAACTGTGTAATGGACCCCCACCTTAGACAAAACTCTTCCCCCTACTGCTGCAGATGGAAGGAACAGACAATCACTGGGTAAACTGTTCAGAGACCTGGGAGTAGTGGAGACATGGAGATTTTTCCATGGAAATGAAAGGGAATTCACCCACTACTCGCCGGTTCACAGGGGTTACTCAAGGATAGATATGCTCCTGATCTCATCCACATTAATCCCACAGATTGATAACATACAAATAGGAGTACAATACCTCACTGACCATGCCCCAGTCATGCTACAAATGATCTCCACAAGGAGATGCCCCGCATTCATCGAACCTGGAAATTGAATGAGATCATACTCAGAGATATTGCCCTTAGATCCCACATGGAGACAGTGATAAATAATTACTTCCAAGACAACTTTACCGGCGATACAAACTGGGGAGAAATAGGGGACGCAGGAAAAGCAGTAATTCGAGGGGAATTCATATCACAAATTACAGCATACACGCGAGAGAGAAAGCTACTCAAACAGAAACTTGAAATGGAACTGAGGGATGCAGAAATACAACACAAGGCAAAACAGTAAGAAAGCTCTGAAAGGTGAGAGCTCAATTAGAGGCCCATGTGGCGGATCACACCGCACAATCCTTACTACGTACCAAACAATCCTACTACATATACGGGGGGGAAGCTAATACGTTTTTAGCAGCTAAACTTAATTAACAGAAGTCCCGTAATTACATAGTGAGTCTTAAGGACTTAAAAGGGGAGATAAGCACACCTGAGGAAGAAAAATGAGACATCATGGAAAAGTTTCACCAAGGCCTTCTCAAAAGAGAGGAATTACCCCCACAACTTCAACTTGACTATATGGCCAAAATTGCCCTCCCTCAGATAACAGAAGAAGACAACTTTAACCTGCAGGTCCCTATAACGTCCCAAGAAATAAGCAATGCCATAGCACAATTGCCTCTCAATAAGACACCCGGACCGGACGGGTTCGGGAACGGATATTACAAAACATTCAGGAACCAGCTACTGGGCCCATTAACGAGCCTCTTTAATTACATTAGGGAAACAGGTGTAGTCACGCCGGACATGGGGAAATCGACCACAGTCCTTATTCTTAAACCGGGAAAAGACCCCACAGATTTCACGAGTTACAGTCCAATATCACTACTCAACAACGATGCTAAGCTCTATGCAAAGATTTTGGCAACTAGGTTAGCAAAAGACTTACCCAAAATAATTCATGAAGACCAAGCAGGATTTACCGTGGGGAGACACACGCATGACAACATTAGGCTGGCAGTGGACATCATAGACCTAGGAAATAGGACAAAGCAGATATTCTACATAGCAGCGCTGGATGCACAACGGGCATTCGACAGTTTGGACTTGGCATACTTGAACCTAACTCGGCAGAAATATGGCTGCAACCCTACCTTCATAAGGATGGTCCTGGCGAATTTAAAACTCTCCTCAACGACTGTTATAATTAATGGTAGACCCACCACAACAATACAAATTCGAAGAGGTACACGGCAGGGCTGTCCGCTATCTCCCCTTATATTCGCGATTGCAATGGAACCAGTGGCACAAACAATAAGACAGGACCCGGAAATAAAAGGGGTGTTAACAGGAGGGACAGAACATAGAATCGCATTGTACGCAGGCGATTTCCTGTTGTTCCTGAGGGACACTGCCATCTCATTGCCGAAAACCCTAGAAAGATTACGGGAATTTGCTAAGGTATCGGGGTTCACGATTAACTATGCAAAATCGAAAGCCCTGAACCTAACCAAGGAGGAGGGGGTGGTCGAGGAAATGAGGGCACATTACCCACTAACATGGGAACCCAAGGCTATAGAATACCTACGCGTCCAACTAACAAGGGAATATAAGCACCTGTATGGAGAGAATGTGATTCCATTGTGGAGACAATTAAAAGACGACCTTTTGAGATGGGATGCCCAAGAACTTTCATGGTTCGCACATATAGCTGCACTTAAAATGACTCTCTTGCCCCGCCTCCTGTACGTGATTAGCTCCCTCCCGATAGAGATCCCCCTTAAAGTAAGCAGAAAGTTACAGAAGGATCTGGTTACTTTCGTGTGGCATGGGAAGACACCTAGAATTCAAAAGAAAATCTTAACTAGACCAACTTTACTGGGGGGACTAGGGCTCCCTGATATTGAGAGATATATACTGGCAGCCCAGGTGGCTCCCATGTTGAAATGGATGGGAGAAAATGTACATAAAGGATGGGTAGGGATAGAACAAGGAGTGACCAGAATCCCACTAGAGACATTGCACACATTACGGGTAGGGGACAGGGGGGCGGAAGGACATCTGCTAGAAGCCACCCGTGTTTCATTAAAGGCATGGAACACAGCACTCAAAAAACAACATGTTGCACCGGGTCTCGGTATATAGATGCCCCTCCATTCACCAATCCCAAACAGGTGACATACTGCAGTGAAAACCAGCGCTCTCAATACCGTAGGTCCATCAAAACACAAAACTCCATTGGTGCATTTCAAAAGACAGCATGCAACGTAATGCGATGTAGGCACAAGGTTTAAATATCCTTGTAACATCCGCACGCTTACCTTTAGTAGAGCGTACAACACTCCCACATGCAGCTAATCGCTGGGATTAGTTTTAGGTTCAGTCAGTGGCTGATATAAAAACACTGGTTCACACTGCATTTTATGCTACATATCATCTTTGGGGATTAGTGAATGGAGTATAGTCCAGGTACTACCTTTTTCCTGTATTCAGACACAGCACGTGGTTGTTCCACTCTTTAAGTCATACACTATGATGCACTCCACTTTTGCCAATGCATGAGGGAAGAAGGTGGTGACCCTGTGTTGCGGAGACATTATAGGTGCGTTGTCTTTGTTGTTTCAGATTGTTGCTGGTAATTGATGTAGAATTGGTTTGCAATCTGGTCCTGTTGGCGGCAGTAGGGAGTACCTCCTTGTGTTCCTTTCCCTTCTATGGACATCTCTACTTGTGTGGAGGTAATTATTACTTCTGACATGAAAATGCTATAACCTTTGCTCTTGCAGTGATTATTGGCTGCCCTAGAGTACATGGTCTCTGAAAGTTGGTTTGTCCTTTTCAGGTGTTGCAATATCTCGGCGGACTGTGACGCCATGTGAAGTTGTTTGGTTTCTCATTGACAAGAGATTAACATACTGGTCATTTACAGACGTGTTCTGGAGATTCACCATTCCAAGGTAAATCTAAAAGGGTTGTTTACCCTTGTGAGGTTGGCACTATGGTTAGAGCCAATTTCACATCTACATTTGTGTAGTATCCCCCTTCCTTGTTGGTACTCATTAGTGTCCTCTGGTTTTTCCTTTTCAGGCTCTGTTTTGCCTGAAACTACCCTTTCAACACAGTGTTGAGGAGAATAGTGGATGTTTTAAGCTATCCCCTGAAGAATGTTCGCCCGAAAGGGGCATTGAAGAACAGAAACATGTTGGGATTATATGTTTTTTAATGGCACATTTAGGTTTTGTTGTATTTTTATGCGTTATCGTTTGTGTCTTGGGTATGTTTATAATGTGAGGCCTAAGTTTTAGATATTATGGTTTTAGTGTTAGTTATTACACTGTGTTAGGTGAGGGAAGTGTTTTATGTTTTACTTGAAGAATTTTGAATAAACAAAAAATGTTGTTTGAAAGTTAAAGTATTGCACGCAGTCTATGTTTTCAAGACGTGTAGTGCCGGAAAATCCACCAGAGGGGTACATGTGGGGCTAAGGGGTGTGTGTTTTGTTTTATGTCAGCTAGTCAGCTAATTTTTGAACTTCTTTTACTACTGTCTGGTAAAAAGTATCAATGATGTTATCAGTGGGAAAAACAGGCGTAAACTTGGATTTCTTAGTAAGTTCTTTAATGCAAACATTCTGTTGAACAATGTCCAAATCTGCCAAAACTTCTGTGATACATGTTTGAGATTAAAGACCTGTGTCTTCCAAAGTCATGAGTACATGTGTACTTAACAATGTTTGAATAGAGACTCGGGAGGGCATAGGTATTGGAAGTGACGGTTCATAATTTTTCACTTGTATTGCAAAGAATTTTGTGAGCTTAAGTTTACGGACACATTTAAATAAGTCAATTTGGATGTCCACATAATTGTTCAAGGCAGAGGGTACAAATGAAAGACCTTTATTAAGGACAGCTGTTTCAGCTGGAGAGAGTGAGTAAGTGCTAAGGTTAGTGATGAGATTCAGTGATTTTGGTTCGTCAACTGTTGCTGGTAGGTTGCTCGAGTGAGCCTTCGAAGAGGGGGTGCGTTTCTGCTGCCTGGGCCTGCCGCCCCTTGTATCCCTGACTGTATGCCTGGGGTTACGATATTTGTAACTATTGGAGTTTGAAAACGCACTTTTTTCGCTGCTATTCGGTTGCCCTTTTTGTAGCGCCTTAGTTGCTCTTAAAAAGGGGAAGGTCCTGTAGGAACCGGTTGATCAGAATGTAAATCTTCCGAATCATCTTTTGGGTCATCAAGTGATGTACTGGAATATCCAGTAACTATATTAGATGGGCCTGGGATTTGTTTTTCCGAGTCACTATCCACGTCAGAGCTAACTGGTGATGAGGCAACACTACTCGAGTGTGATCTCGACACTTCATCATATTTGTCCTGGTATGCATATATTCTGTTGTCACGGTAATCTCTATCATCTCTAGAGAATTTGCGTGATTTTCTCATTTTAACTTCATCTTGGTGTTTACAAAGTTTGTCGTACAAGGTCTTGAAATTCTTATCTATAGTGGCACCTGGTGCATCAAATAAATTGATTTCTTCTTTTAGTTTGTCTATTTCTATAATTGTATGTGCATGCTCCCTTGTGGCATGTTCCACAAGGAGTTTAAGCATATTATTAGAGCTAGTCGTCAAATTGGTTTCCCATTCAGAAATGAGATAAGTATCAAGTGGATCTTCAAAATCTAGTAAGATTAATATTCTGAGACCACATGGGATTTTTTGTTCTTGGAGATAATGACTCAGAGTAGTTTTTTCCCAGAATTTATTAATTTCTTTAATACTAAGTCTCTCTAATTTGAAAAATAGTGATCTTAAATGCGCTTTTGCTGTGCTGAGCCTTTTAAAGGGGTTGAGGGTGGAGCCTAGTGGGGCAAAACGTGCCTTGATATCATCTTCTCTAGTTAATAAATACTCTGCAGAGTCTGCCATAGTACAGCAGCTGGGAAATATGACCACATGAACATAAATTAGAAACATTTTGGCAGAATAAGTCAAAAGTATCTGCAGCAGTTGTACGGGTTGTGACAATAAGCAAAAGGCAGCGGGTGTCTGGAGAGTGTGGGTGTACTGCCAGTAAACTACCATGTTACAAAAGGAAAGAACAGAGGTACCCAGAGCACACTGTGCCAAAAAATGCAAGAATTAGAATACAATCTTGTAAGTATTTATTTAGGGTGATCGTTCAGCCTGACACGTGTATTATGTACTATCTGAGGCTGATAGTACATAATAAGAAGCCGGATATGCAATGTTGACACATATTGAATCCAAATGAAAGATAGAAAAAAGATGCATGCGCCAAATATCAACACTTTCCCGGATAGAGCACACTATCAAGATGTAGTTAGAGCCGCGCTAATTGCCGGCTTCGAACATTGACAAACTACATGCACTGCGCATGCATCCATCAATGACACTTGCTTCCATAGAAGTTTGTGCAATAGATTAGCGTCAAGGTCTGCGCGCATGTGCAACACTGCTCAAATGGGAACCATTCAGGTCCCCCGATGCAAGTATTTAACACGGCGCGAACAACGCTTGTAGTTAGCTTACACTTTTAGAGTAAACTCCAGTAGTAATTCTGAAACGAATCAAATTTTCGCTGATTGGGTGCTTTTTCTGACAGGATAACTGTAAACATTACTTGCCTAACAGAGACACAAGACACAAGATAAATGGATCTTGAATGACCCTTCAAGTCGCGAACATTAGCAAACTGCAATTCCGGATGGTGAGCAGGCACGCATTCGGTAATTTTGAATTCTGATATTTACAATCACGCAAATATGAATATTGGTTCTTTATTATATCTATTCATGTATTATTATATGATCATAATGGGAAACCATTGCCACAGGACTAATAGCAATAGGAACCAATTCTGAGCAAACTTTGTGTCTGGATTGACCATACATTGATTCACAAGAAGACAGGTGAGACCCGTTCTATCTCGTAATCATATTATAATTTTGCACTGAGCATGGCAATGTGACTAGTCACTTTTTCACTTTAACTGCACCATATATATCGAGGATACCCAGTTAGTACAGCCTCCTTAGATTTGTAGCAGATACTATATAATGTTATTCTCTGACTTATAATGAATTCAACACACCTAATATTGGGGTTCATTATCTTGGTGCCACTCTGAGGTGCTGTCCGTGCATGTCCAATGTCTGATATATATGCTAAAAACAATACCAACATACGTTACAAACCAATTTATACTAACTACAATGTAATTAATTGTTTTTCTGTCTTCTCCTATTTTCTCCGTGCAACGCTTGTATGCGTCTTCTCAAACTGGGTATGTGAACCCTTTATGCTCATTTTTGACTATCTGATACTCTGTTGAATTAATATGTGATGTGATGTATATTCAATGTGAATTTACTTGATTATATTGGACTGCAATAATCTTCTTATCTATCATGTCAGCCTTGAGAACTACTTTTTTGTCGAAACACGTGTCGGCTGACACTGCATGATAATAAATAATTAGTGTTGGCTGACTCTGATTGTCTACATATATGTACACATTTATTTCACTAATTACAAATCCTTACCAATTCAGGGAAGAGCGCGATTTGCGGGTCATTACCTATAAAGATTTATCATTTTACCGGGTATGAGTAGGTATGCCTGGCCTTTGACTTCTGCAGCACAGCTAAACTCCAACAATTAATTTGAGGCGTGCAGAGCGCACACACAGGGCCTTTGCCTATCCATACTCTTTGTACCTGTAGGACTGGGTTCTGACACGGTATATGTTTCAACGTGTTATAACATATCTCATCCTTGTCATTCCAATGAAGTTTCTGGGGTTCGGCATTCTTAAGTTTATCTGTCAGCCGAGCTGTTTTATCTGAAAAGTTGGAGATGAACCTTCGGTAATACCCTATTAACCTGAGAAATGCTCTAAGATCTTTTTTGGTCTTGGGAGTTGGTTTATCTATGACAGCTTTTACCTTCTCATGTTGTGGTTGTACATTCCCGTTCCCTACTAAGAAGCCAAGATATTTTACAGCTGATTGGGCCAATCTGCATCTAGCTGGATTAGCAGTTAGGCCAGTGTCTTTGAGGACTTTCATGATGGTATAAAGATGGAAGAGATGATCCTCCCATGTCTTACTATAAATGACGATATTGTCAATATAAGTGCCACAGAAATCAGAATAGGGTTGGAGGATTCGATCCATGAGACATTGGAAAGTGGCTGGTGCACTGTGTAGACCAAAAGGTAGGACTTTGAATTGGAATAGTCCCAGCAGTGTTGAAAACGCAGTCTTTTCCTTAATTGGTCCATATACGGGAACTTGCCAGTACCCCTTGGTTAAATCTAGGGTAGATAGAAAGGTGACTGCTCTGAGTTTATCTATAAGGTCATTGATGTGTGGTATGGGATAGGCATCAAAGTCCGATATGGCATTGGCTCGATGGAAGTCGATACAGAATCTCCAGGAACGGTCGGGTTTAGTGACCAACATGATAGGAGAGGGCCAGGGACTTGAGGATGGCTCAATAATGTTGACTTTCAACATTTTGTTGACTTCCTCGATTACTATCTGCTTACGAGCTGCTGGGAGTCGATATGTTTAAGTGTACCACATTATCTTTAGATGTTCTAATATAGTGGTATGTACCTTGTACTCTTCCTGGTTTATCTGAGAATACATCGGGAAATGTAATTACTACATCATTTAAATCTTCTTGGTTTTGAGTAGATAACTCGATAGGAATTAAATCAGTTATCTAGGTCTTCGGGAACCAGACAGGCTACGACTTTAGCATGTGTGGCTGATGGGTTCTCCTTCCACTCTTTCAAGAGATTTACGTGATATAATTGGATTTTCTGTTTTTTCTCTGGTTGGGCTGCTCTATAAGTACAGGTTCCCGTTCTTTATACTAGATCATAAGGTCCATGCCACTTGGAGATTAGCTTGTTCTCTGAGGTTGGTAAAAGGGCCAGTACTTTCTGTCCTATAGCGAATTATCTTAAATTCACTTTCATGTCATAAGTGGTCTTTTGTTGGCTCTGAGCTTTTTCCATATGAGTACACACTAAGTCTTGGACCAACGTCATATTTTCTTGCATTCTTGTGGCTGTTTGCGAGATGGGAATAGGGGCCCCCTCTAGTTCTTCGCAGGTTTCTCGAAGCATGTCCAGGACATCTCTCGGCTCTCTTCCGTAGAATAATTCAAAGGGAGAGAAACCTGTGGAAGCTTGGGGAGTTTTCCTCACTGCAAATAGCGCCCATGGGATCATTCAGTCACAGTATTTTCCATCATTGTCTACCATCTTTCGGAGAATTAGTTTTAGGGTTTTATTGAATTTTTCTACCAAGACATTGGTCTGGGGATGGTACACAGAAGTTCGTAAGGTGGTAATGTGGAGTAGCTCTTTGACTTCGACCATAAGCTTACTCATAAAATTCTAGCCCTGTTTCTAGATATCCGGTTGCATAATCCACAATTACAAGGAAATATGTGTTGCCTAATCTGGAAGTTTCAAGTGGCCCAAGTATACCCATAACAATTCTTGAAATGGGGATTTCTATAATCGGCAACGGATTCAGAGGGGCAGGTGATGGAATGTGCGTACTAGTCTTTTGACATATTTTGCACGTTTCTACGAACGTTTTTACATTGGCGGGTATACCTGGCCAGTAAAACCTTCCACCAATATGTGCCTGGGTTTTAGACTTTACTAAATGCCCCCCGAGAAGGTGGGAATGTGTGATTTCTAGTACAACTTTTTGATGGCTTTTGGGTAGGACCAATTGCGTTTTTACCATACCTTCTGGGGCGCTTTATTTACAGTAAAGAAATCCTTGTTTTAGAAAGAAAAAGGGACTACCCTTCTCTAAGCCTTCATCTTCTGGAATGGCTTCAAAAAATGCTTCAACGAGAATTGGATCATTTCGCTGGATGAAGGCTAGGTCAGGATAGATGGTGGGCTCCTCTCCCTTCCTTTCTTCGATATTAATTGTTTTGTCAGCTTCCCCACGCCTAAGATACCTCTTTCTGTTTTATCTGGTTCACTTTCTTTAAACTGAGGAAATAGAGCTCTTTCCAAAATCCCCTGGGCAATTTGATCTCCCTGACGTACCTCAAAAGGGATCTCGCCATGGTTTTGTAGGAGAACCTTCACATCTCCCCTGAAGTCGGGATCAATGACGCCTGCTAATACGTCTATCCCGACCTTCCACACTAGGCAAGATTTTGGGGCCAATCAAATGTAACACCCCAGAGGGGTTATCAAAACCAGGTCTGTAGGAATCATTCCTCTTTTCCCAGGGGGAATGGTAGCTTCCCTACTGCTACAGATATCAAACCCTATTGATTCCTTGGTTGCAATGAAAGGGCAGAGAATATCTGACTAAGTTTTTAAAATTGTAGGGTCCCCCAATAAGTTGAGTCACATCCCACCCCTAACACCATATATAAGGAACTCATGGTGGCAACAGTAAAGACAGGCACAAGTGAACACAGTTCACTGGTGTTTATTGAACAATGAATGCAGGGTGGAAAAACACCTAACCTAAACCTAAATCTAAGATGGGAGGAAATGTCAACCATCAAATGAAAAATAAGGCAGTCCTAATGGCGTTGTGTCAAAATAAAAGGGCCTATACTAAGAAAAACCTATTGCCAATTCCTTACAACTAAATTACAGAAAGAGTGTGGGATAGGGTATCAATAAACAAAGAGGCGTTCTGAAATCATAAGTCAGGATGTGATTACCAGGGGTCTCCCTTGCCCAAGTTTTCAGCATGGGACAAGGTGGGACCTTGGAGTAAAGGACACTGCAAGCTTTCCCAGCACGAGCTGACAGTTCCACATCAGCTGTCGTGTTCTTCAAGGGCCAAGTCTCTTTCCAATAAAAAAAGTCTCTTGCCTTTGAGACCTGATGTATCCAATCAAACAAACAAAGTTCTGCTTCCCATATACCATGGCTGATGGTTTCACCACTTGGTCCCCCACTTCCGGGCGTAGACCCTTCACAAAATCATATTCAACAGTTCCTTTTCAATGTACTTTGGGTGTCAACTTTCTACCCCGGATCTCCCTCTTTCAGGCTCGGACCCCTTTCTTACTTCACAAATCTTAATGTCTTTTTAAACAGTTTTTCAGGCTTCACCCCCTTTTGTCGGCTTCCCTCTGCCGGGTTCACTCTCTCTAACTTTTACAACACACTGCTCATATGCTCATTTCACCAAACAGGACTCATTTCACTTAGCTTAGCAATCATCTGTTGGTCAAAGACTTTCAATGGTACAGAGGAATTTACAAGACCCCTGTATGACCACTTGGACCTCTTTTTGCCTCTTCCCAAGGACTTCTGCTTACGGTAGTCTTTCTACCATTGGGTAAATGCCCAGAGTAATTGTCATGCGTCTGGGTACCTGGAGGCTGTGGAATAGGAATAGATGGGGCAGCCATTGAAAGTTCCATCACGTTTTTCTTTAACGGTGTGGTGACGGTCTAGCTTTTTCCTAACTCACTGCTGACTGGGAAGTACTTTACACACTTCCTCCCAGCAATCCGTGCGTTGCAACCACAGAGTTACGCTTTCGATTTTCTCCCTTGGTAACGCTCAGTGTTCTGCCCTCTCGCTATTTGAATTTCCTTCCCTTTTTGGTTCCTTACGGATTCTTTACTTCGACCCCCCCCTGTTTATTTTCCTCTTCCTTTCCGTTTTGGCGGTTTCCTTCGCCGTCTCCTTCTGTCCTCGTGTTTCGCGAACTGCCTGCCCACAGCTGTTACGACTGTGCTCTGGTGTCAGGATCACTGCTCGGTTCTTGACACTTTCCACCACCAGCTTTTTCCTCGCTGCACGCGACTTATATCTCAGTACGCTGCAGTTTTCACTTGCCCACGCTGCTATTGGCTCACTGAAGTCGACATTGGAATACAGTACCGATATCCTGGATTGTTACCCTGCCTTGTTACAATCATCCCAAGTGCTGCCAAGCAACAAACAACAACAGAAGATTCCTGCCTGCAACAACATCTGGCAATCAGGGTTTTTTCAGCTTCCTGCTTTTTCCCCCCGATTTTTCACCTGCCTCGGTGGAGGAGCCACAGGGCTATAGCTCACCGGTGGCAACTGTGGCTTCCTATCGAGACAGGTCTCCACCACGGAAACGTAATGAGGAACTCAAATACAGACAAAGCCGGAACCACTATCAATCAGACTCCAGTACTTCAGGTGAGGAGACGGAGGAGGGCAGTGGGTCAGAAGAGGTTGAACCAATCTTTGACAGTAATCCTGCTGTGGTGCCGGCCTACTCTGTTGCTGGTTTACCCCCTCTTTAGCTTTTCAAAGTTCAAATTAGCCAATGGGTCTCTTATCAGCTTTTCCCTCAACTAATCGGCTGCGATGAACTGCTTAGCTTTCTTCTCCTTTGAGTCAAGGTTGGTACCACAGAAACCCGCATCTCTCCCCGGCTTGGTTATCAGCAGAGGAGGGTCTCATGTACCGTAGACATCTGCTGTAACACACGCTGGCTATTGTTCGCGGACTTATGTTTCTGCCTGCTGAGGTTTCACGGGCCTGGTCAGAAAGGGCAAGGTCACTTCTCTCCTTGACACCCTCTCAGTATTCGCCATATTTCATCTCCTCTTGAACTGCTGTGCTAAGTTAGCTCTCATGTCATGTGGTCTGCCTTGCTTGTCCTGGGCTCTTGTGCTCCACCTTTTATCCCTGTGGGGAAGGGAAATGGCAGTCAGGTGAGTGTAAATCTGCTCAATTGTCTGACTTTGCCTGACCCTTGTATTGGGACATGTCAGGTAAACAGCTCTGGTGTTAGTCCGTTGTCTTTCATGTTTTACGAAAGTGTTCATGTCAGAAAAGGGGGGCAGCGTTTTGGAATATCCTACATGGTAGGAGGGGGAAAAGGTGTTGAAAGAAGGGGGATACCGTGTCTCACCTGTTGGTGTTCCACTCCCACACCCGAGGACCCCCCAACCAGGTGATCCTCCCTCACTGGTTCACCCCCAGGAACTGCACCCAATAGTGGTGACCGTGTCCTGGCCACCTGGATGACAGATCCCCACGGACTTGTTAGGGAGACACATTCAGGTTTCTCACAGGCCCCGCAGTTGGTAAGGATGTGCCTCTGAGTCTCCACTCGATTGGAGCACAATCACAGAGGCAATCTCCCCATGGGATACCCATCCAGGATCTGGTGTTTTGTAGCACCGGGGGAGTAGTTAGGCATAAGGTGAGTATGAATATGGTCAGTAAAGGAGTGCTATGTTTGGTCAAATAGCTCCTGGGGGTATCAGCAGTGAAGCCCTGATGGGAGAATGCTACATATTTTCACAGCTTGGATAAGTGGCTAACAGTTGGGGATATATCCAGATATTTTGACTTTTGTTTCATTTTTAGGAGATAGAAATCTTGCCATGTGATGGGTAGAGTATCCACTCTTATTTCCTTAAATTGTGCAGTCCCCACAAATGTCAACTCTCAATGCCAGCCACTTTTAGAGAATCATCTAGCATGCAGTAACATCATATTCAACAGGGTCACTTTCGAGAGCCCACCAAACAGAATCTTAGCCCATAATTTGCATGTCGCTACCTTCCATAAAGAGGTAAGCAACATAGGAGCAAGTTCAAGACGTAAGGCCTCAACTGGTACCATTGCTGGTAAACCCAGCAGTGAGCATAAGATTTATTTGCCTATAGCTTAGGTAACCAGTTGAGCAGCCTTAATAGATAGACTTGCAAAGGCTAAAGAATACAGAGTATAATTGAAAGTCTATTGGCTCTAATATTCACCTCTATGGAACGACCGCCGTGACAGTCGATGGTCTTATTAATTGCCAGCCACTTTCTCTACGTTTTCCTGCCGATGCCCTCTGTTAAATGAGCTGAGATCATTTGGGCTCTGATTCCCACTCCCAAATATTTGTACTCTCCGATTTGTTCTCATTCCACCCCACCAAGATTCCACCTGAAAGATGGTACGCCATATGCCCCTCTACCCACAATCATCACTTTGGTTTTAATCGGGTTTGGGCTCAGACCATGCTCAGTTGCAAATTCATGTAAGGCATCCAGGGAACGTTGCATACCTATAGCCGTACAGTCCAGTATGACCACATCGTCTGCGTCGTCAGGCAATTCAGGGCTTCGTTGCCGTAGCGAGGGGGGAAGTTATGTGCGACCATAAGTGCAAGTGATAACTCTGCTATATATAAATTGTATTACATAGGTGCCAAGGGGAACCACTGTTAAAGCCTTCTATTTGTAGCAAATGGCACCGTGAGGGTACCTTCCTGTGATGTTCTTACCCTCACCTTGGTGTCAGCGTGAAGGGGTTTAATAAAGTACAAAAGAGAGGGATCTATACCCCCACCTTTCTACCTTCTCCCACAACCGTGATCTGATAACGCTATCAAAAGCTGTATTGTAGTCAACGAAGGTGAGGTAAAGAGCCGATCCCAAGTAAGAGTGAGTGCCTGATATAAGGGTTAATAATGGCCACATGGAGTGGGAGGTGCCACTTCCCTTCCTAAAACCATCTGGTAGAAGGGCAGCAGGCCTTCCCTTTTTACCCATTCAGCCATATGTGAAAGCGGAATAGAAGCAAATAGCTTAGAAGTCTACATTTGCGGGCTGGCTATATGATCCCTTCTTGTGTACTGGTATTAATAATGAGCTTTCCAAGTACATGGCATACTTCCCGGTTCACAGACATGAAAGAAGAGGTGTTGTAAGAAGGAGTCCCAATGCATAGGGTGACTCCTTCTTACCTCATTAAACAGTCTGTCAGGGCCAATGGCCCTGGAGGGCTTCATATTGCTTATCAATCCCTCCATGTCTACATCCCTGATGTGCTCATAGACTAAACTATGCCACATCAGAAGAATCCCCCCTTCTCTCTAACTTCAGAGTCCAACCAAAAAACGTGTCTTGAATAAATACACCCCATTGCCCCTCTTTTATACTGCAAATTTCCAAGGTCACACTACCCAACCCATTACAGCAAATCAAATGCCAGAATTCCTCTGAATTGTTTGTCCTGATTAACTGATTAATGTACTTCCAGGCTGCCGAGTTTGCTCCATATCTATAATTTCTGAGCCAGTATTTGTATCTGTTCCTCGCAGTTACCTTGATTCTTTCCTTGTTCTGCCCTGAAATAGTTATACATTGTTTTGTTTTACGAATCAAGGCATTAAGTTTCCTCTTTTTCATATTAATACCCATTTCAAACCTTGATCCCATTCTAGCCTGTGCCTTAACCACGATTCGGTATCTAGGGTTCAACAGGAATAACAAGAGCACAAGCTTCTATAGCTCCCAGTCACACTGCCTCAGTATCTCAACTTCCCCCACACCATGCTTTTTTTTACAACCGACCCAAAACCTTCAATCATATGGTTCTTCCAGCGGAGCCTGTTACCTTGTAAATTAACCAATGGGTTACCCAGCCCAATTGCATCCGGCGTATTAGTCTTTATGCCACATTTCATACTAAGCATTACATGGTCACTGTTAAGCCCCGTAATCATTCCAAGTTCTGGGCAATAGTTTGAGATCACTGAGTTCACAAAAATATAATCAATACAACTGTTGTAGATTCCGTTTGACCATGTGGTTTGTGTATCGCCTTCCTTAAACATCAATAGGGAGAGATCAAACTCATCCAGGGCCTCACGCCAGCCCCTGGCCCAATGGCCCAACCCACCCCTTTTCCCCCTTTGTACAGTGCCCCTGTTTTCCGTAGATACAGTCCACATTAAAGTCTCCGGTCAGTACGATACCACTTTTTGGGAAATTGTTTGCCCAATTCCTTAAGGTATCTATCAGAATTTCCCTCAGGACCTCAGACTGGTCTCCACCCGGGGGGGCGGGGAGGGGTTGTTAAGAGTCACCACCAATAAGACCCCTATTCCTGCATTTACTTCGGTGATATGACCACACAGTAAGTTATGATGGAACCTGGCAGGTGGGAATTCGGCGAGGTTCAAGAATGCCTTTGCGCCAATGCATAATTCGCCTATAGGGGGAACCTTGTCTGGGCGCATAGATGGTCTAAACAGGGTGGGGAGCCATCTAAATTAAAATGTGTTGTTAACCATGTTTCTTGCAAGCAAAATATCTGTGACTTCATTATCATCTGCAAAGCTGGTTGGTGATTTAGAAAGGATTGATGGCCTCTCGAATTCCTTGAGAGGATCTGTAGCGATGTTCTTTCACTCCCCATCAGTGGTCATTGTGATATTTGTTTGACTGGGGACCAGTGCCGCTTCTGCCTACCTTAGCAGTTCCCACGCCCACGAGCATTATGCCATGTCAAATTCTATTTGTAGGAGGAGAGTGCTGATTCTTGGGCCTTAATTACCAAAGGGTAAAAAAACATTAATCTCAAAACCTAGTTCCCTCAGTAATTCAGCACTTTTACACATTCTTTCCACTACAAAGGATGATACAACATTTATCACTACTCAATTAGTCAAGCTGTCATAAGCTGGGAGCTCCACCCAGCCAAAATCCTTAGATGTTATTGCTTTCAGCTCTGGTATAAGATGCGACAGCTCCACTAATCAGGAGCGGTTTAGGAAAGGGCTGTTTGCTGTCGGGTTTGACTCAACAAATTTGATATAATGGAGATGTGCAGTGTGCCTCCTTTGCTTGCGTTGCCATTGTGCCTTGTGCTGCAGGGCATAGTTCCTCCACTCTATTCAGCCAATCTCCTTGTCTTCCCCGATGTGGTGTTTCCTTTACCAGAGCTGCTGTTATTTTCCCCCCTGGCTCTGTCACCTATTGAGCCCCTACATGTGGTGTCTGTTTCCTCTGTTTCCATCCTTGAGAACAGCTGCAGGTTTTTTGGACACATGGGCCCTCATTTCGAGGTTGGTGGTAGTCATGGCGTAATTTGCGCCATGACTGCCACCAATAACGGGTCCGGCACCGGTATAGTTCAATGGGGACTTACCGGTGTAGTCCGACCTTTGCAGGACCGGTAAGTCCCCATTGAAAATGCCATTCCCATTTGAACCCCCAGATGGCTCAATGGGAATGGGGAGGGCACTAATAACGGGCTTGCGACTTGCGAGCCTGTTATTTGCGCCCTGGTCCCTTAACGGGTCCCATCCACAACGGCTGGTCAGACCAGCCGTTAATGGTGGGACCCGCTAAGAGACCTTGGGCCTCATTACGACTCAGGCGGTAAGGGTTTTACGGCGGTGTAAACAGCGCCGACCCTTACCGCCTGATTCCGAGGTCCCTTAGCGCCATGGAGGTTTTAACACCTGCTTTTAGCAGGTGTTAAAATCCATGGCGCTAAGGGACCTTGATGTTAATTACGCCACCGTAATTTACGGTGGCGTAATTAACGCCTTCCCCACTCCCATTATGCCCTATGGGGCAAAATGGGAATGGGGAAGGGAAAATGGGAAAATGGGGATTTACCGCCCGCCAAGGTTGGAATGGGGCGGTAAATCCGCCAACCACCATGGCGTAAATGTAGTTTACGCCATGGTGGTAAAGTCACGGCCCAGGCGGTAACTTACCGCCTGGGTCGTAATGAGGCCCCTTGTAGTAGGGCGGTAAGGGATTACCGGCACTGGTCTCCTTACCGGTGCCCTGTATCCCTTACCGCCCACCTTGGAATGAGGGCCATGGTCTTTCGTCCTCTTGAGGGGCCTGCTGTATTAATTCGTTATCAGCCATCTCGTACGCGTTCATAGTAACAATATTCTGCGGCAGAGTGCATCTAGGCAGACCGGGGGCTTACAACTGCTCTCAGAAGGAGTCACCCATTTGTCCATTGGGCACTGGAGCTGCACCCTAAGAACTGTGCCACCGCCTATTTTCTTGGTGACAGTTCTCTTGCTTGTTCATTTCTTTTGTGCATGTTCACACCTTTGTTTCAGGCCTGGGAGCTCTTAAGGAGGATGGTATTTTTGGTGTGTGCTCTTGCGGGGTGGAAGGGAGAGCTTAAAAAGGAATTTTCCACCAAAATGGCCTCCAGAGCACAACTCTCTGATTCTGCCACCATGTAACCAAATCCTGGAAGTGGCTCCGTATGCAGTGGAGATGGTATCTCCTGGTGGTTAGCCACTCCCTTTGGGTGCTTTGACTGTGCTGCTTCCCTGATAACTGGGGAGAAATTAATTTATCAATTCATCATCAGGAAGATTGTATTTAAACCTAAGCCCATTGAAGTCTCTAAAAGTATTATGACAAAGGAGTTCCCTATATTGCAAGTAAACAACTTTTGTCATTTTATCATCTTGCATTAATTTCAATATTTTATCCCATAATGAAACATCCATGGAAAAAGATATATTACCTTGATTTAGTGTATTACATTACAATATCGCTCTTTTAGCAAAATAATACTGGACATTTCTCCAGTTTTGGAAAAAGATTAGCAGATATTATATCCCAAGATCTATATGGCATTTTCAGCTGTCTAAAATCAAACCAATGTTGGCAGGAGGGAAGAATCAAAATTGGGAAGCTAAAGCGTACCTTGTCTAAAAAGGAAAGCTTGATGATCTAATTCAAAAGCAAGTACCTGTAAAACACCATTAGATCTAGACATTGGGCTTCATTCCGAGTCCGGCGGTAACCCTGCCGGTGCTACCAGCGGGTTACCACGGGACTCAGAATAATTTATCAGCAACTGACCTCCCGGTGCAACCGGCTCATTCCGTGTCCAACGGCCCGGAAGTCAGGCACCGGTATGTTTGTAAATCCCCATTCCCATAGAGTCCTGTGAGCTTACAGGCACCATTGTTTCCGGACCAGCAAACTTATAATGAGGCCCATTGTCAATGTATTTAAAACTATTCTAGGAGACTTGTTTGTCCATAAGAAGATTGACAATATTATATCAGTTTGTTTAAAGAAAGGAGTAGGGAAAGAAAAAGGCAAAAGGCTAAAACAATACAGAATCTGAGGGGCAATAATAATTTTAATAGCATCAATTCTGCCCCACCCATACAAATACAAGGGATCATTTATGTGTATAATTTTCAGTTAATTTATAATACTCTTTATATTCAAAGTAACAGTGTGAGGAATAGATTTAGCAAAACATACTCCTACATATTGTATATCCATAGTACAGTAAAAATTAAGGAGAAAGAAGTCAGTCTGTTTCTGACATATTTAAAAGATATCCTGACACCTGAGAGAACTAACCAATAGAATATCTGGGACAGACAGAGCATTAGAAACATAAAGCAACACATTATCAACATAGTGTGAAAAACCTGAAGGTGTCTCCCTGACTAGTCCTCGGGGATCTGTCATCCAGGTGGCCAGGACACGGCCATCGCTATTGGATACAATTCCTGGGGTTGGACCAATGAGGGAGGATCACCTGGATGGAGGTCCTTTGGGAGTGAAAGTGGGACACTGATGGGTGAGATGTGGTATCCCCCTTCTTATAACACCTTTTCCTCATCCTACCATGCAGGATGCTTAAACACTTTACCACCTGCCCCTTTTCCAACATGAACGCTTTCGCACAACACGAGAGACAACGGACAAATACCAGAGCCGGTATGCAGTCTTTCCATCGAAATAATTTCCATCGAATTATTATCCATCGAAATTCATTCATTGAAATACTTTTCCATCAAAAAGCATATTTATTGAATGAATTTCGATGGATTTCCAACTCAAACATACCTTTAAAATAGATGTATGTTTGGGTTGGTAATTCAATGGGTTGAGGAAAGGGTTAATTTTTGAAAATAAGGGTTGGGTGGATCAGGAGGGGAGGACCCCTGGGGGTTGGGGGAGATTTGGGGGAGATCCCCCCCAATAAACAATAAACACCAGAAGTTAGAGGGAGCTGTCCAGTGCTGAAATATATTAAAGATTTCAGCACTGGACAAGGGTTACATTTTAAAAATGGGGGTTGGTGGGGGAATGGGGAGAGGACCCCTGGTGGCTGAGGGGGGTTTGGGAGGAGACCCCCCCAATAAACAATAAAGACCACAAGTTAGAGCAAGCTGGCCAGTGATGAAACACTTTATAGATTCGAGCACTGGGCAGCTCCTTGTAACGTTATAACGTCATGCATGTTTCATAGATTTTCCATGCAAAAAATGTAAAGTGTTTATATAACGAAATCCTATTCGATTAAAGGGTTTTGATGCACAAACACTTTGCACTTTATGTATGGGAATTTGATGTAACATTTTTCAATGGAAAAGTTTTGATGCCATTAAACTTCGATGGAATGGATTTGATGGAAAGACATGTAACCACCAGAGCCATTTAGCTGACATGCCCCAACACAAGAGTCAGGCAAAGTCAGGCAATTGACCAGAATTACACACACCTGACGGCCCTTTCACTTCCCCACAGAGATTAAAGGTGGATCATGAGAGCACAATACGAGCTAGACAGACCGCACAACGTGAGAGCTAACTTAGCATGGCAGTTCAAGAGGGTGACAAGGAGAGAAGCGACCTTGCCCTTTCCGAGCCAGGGCCGTGAAACCTCCACGGAAGGAATCATAAGACCGCAAACAATAGCCAGCATGTGTTTCAGCAGATGTCAACAGTACACCGGGCCCTCCTCCGCACATAACCAAGCCGGGGAGAGATGTGGTACCAGCCTTGACTCCAGAGACAGGAAAAGTCAAGCAGTTCATCACAGGCAGTGAGTCGAGGGGAGAGCCGATAAGAAACCGAACTGTGTTGAACAAAAGTAGCAAACGGCTAATTGAAGAAAGTACAAAGAACTGTTAATATGAGAGGGGAAAACCAGCTACAGAGGAGTCAGGCACCAGGTGGGTGCTCACTCAGGAAACTCTGGGTGATTACTCTATTGTTGAAACTACTGTTACCAGAAGGCCGTCAGAAAGAGGTCAAAGTGGTCATACAGGGGTCTAGTAAAATCTTCTGTTAAGTCGAAAGTCTTTTGCCAGCAGATGATTGTAAAGCTAAGGGAAGTGAATCCTGCATCGTACGAACTGTTCAAGAAATTGTGTGATTGACAAAAGTTGGCAAGAGTGAACCCAACGTAGGGGTGCTGATTAAAAGGGGGCAAAGCCTGAAGTCCCAATGATAAGTTTGTTGACAAGAGTGAACCCGTCAGAGGGATGTCCACAGTGAACTGTTTTAAAAGACATTACGATTTGTGAATGTCAGAATTGATATTGATTTGAAAGAATAACATTAGAGAAGGATCTGAGCTCGGAAGAGTGGGATCCAAGGGTGAGAAGCCATCACCCCACAGACAGGTGAACTACAACAGAGAAATCCTTTGAATATAAGCCAGAGGGAACCCGACGGAGGGGAGCTGAGATTCGAGAGGGGGGTCAGAGCCCAGACTAGGGGTACCCAGGGGTGAAGAATTAACACCCAAGTACAATCAGGAAAGAACTTTTGTTTATTATTTTGAGCTCATCAGGTCCTCGGAAGCAAGAAACTTAACGACCAAGGTCCTGATGTTGCCAAGAACTTTTTGTGGATCTGAGCCCAGAAGAGGGGGGGATCCAGGTGTGAAGGTCATCATCCAACGTATATGTGGAAAGGAACTCTTTGTTTATTATTTTGAATACATCAGGTCCTCGGAGGCAAGAGATTTCTTGTAGAAAAGAGACTTAACCACCGAAGGCACTGATAGCTGAGAGCAGAACTGTTGGCTCGTGCTGGGAAAGCTTGAGAATCTGCTATACTCCAGAATCCCACAGTATAGGCCCTTTTATTTGACAAGACACCACTAGGACTGCCTTATTATCATCTGGTGGTCGTAGCTTGCTCCCATCGTAGATTTAGGTTTAGATTAAGCATGTTTCCAACCTCCCTGTACAGTTTAATAAACACCCTTGAACTGTGATCACTTATGTCTGTCTTTACTGTTGCCACCATGAGTATGTTACAATAGGCTGAACATTTAGTTTAATTACTTTACATTTGTGACAAGGTCTGTTTACAGGCTGTGTCAGGGAAGGAAGGGGGTCCACCCCAAACAGTCCCTGGTGCTCGCGCAAGTGTGTACAGACCCCCTCAGATCCCCACCTTACCGATGATGATGGCGAACACTGATAGGGGGAAATCCACAGTTGCAGGCAGCAGAGGGAAGTCACCATCCAGCAGCAGATTGCACTTTCTCGTAGCACACAGCCAGCAGCATAACACTGGCCATGCAAGAAAGCGGTGTAGCGAAGTCTCCAGAAATCTACAAACCGTTCACGAAAAATAGGCTTTATTAATGAGTCTCCCACCAGCTCAACAGAAATATCAAGGCCCATTAGAAGGCATTATGGAACAGGGAATCTAGTCCCTTAGGAATGCTTCCACTCTCCTTGCCAGAGATGCTTCTGGAAATGGGGGAGGGGCTTACAAGTCTATTGGAATTGCTTGAAGACAGCAGGCCTCATTACGAGTGTGGCAGTCCGGAAACAAGGCTGCCAGTAAGCTTACCGGCACCCTTGTTTCCCGACCACCACATTATGAGTCTGTCAGCAGAGGCTGTCGCACCTGGCAGGTCTGACCCTGCCGGGCGCATCGGCCCCGGTAGGCAGAGCTATGGTGCCGGTGCTTCCGTCTCCCCACTCACATGGAATCATATGGGACTCCACGGGAATTCCAGCTGACACTGTACACACAGAGGGCCAGAAACCACACAAACCATCCTTGAAGGTACTTTCAAGAGTTCATATCTTTTAACTCCCATGTAAACAACAAATAAGTATGGGATTTTTGGGGATAAGGAGCATAACTGCTGTCGCTTCTTAGGGACCTCCTGCACTCTAAGCGGCAATCACCCTGAGTGGGATCCTGTTTGCTTTGTCCCCTATGAGGTGTTAACTTGAGCAGGCTAACCTTGTCCCTAGTCCAAAGGGGAAGGCTCCAACTTGGAGAGAGGGGACAAATTCCCAGGATTCGTCACAAGCCATAAAGCCGCTTCTGCCAACACCTTTTGGAATTGATCTTTAGAAAAGTCACCTTTGGTACTTCTGTTTTGATGGGTGTGTTTATTTGTTTATTTATTTGGTAATGTGTACTGAACCCTTAGGCAACTGGGCGCAGCAGATCGATATCTCTTTCTCTCTCCCTCTCTCCCTCTCTCCTTTCTCTCTTTCTCTCTCCCTCTCTCTCCCTCTCTCTCCCTCTCTCTCCCTCCCTCTTCCTCCCTCTTCCTCCCTCTCCCTCTCCCTCCCCCTCCCTCCCTCCCTCTCTCTGCTCCGCCCCACCCCCATCTGTGGGGAGGGAGGGAGGAGGTGCTCCTACCTCACAGCCTTTTTGCATGGACCCTTTCTTTGGCACCCAATGTGAAAAGCAGAGAAAATTCAGCTCAGTCCGATGTGGGATGCATAAACTGCCTCAGGCAAATCGCTTCAGATCACAGCTTGGCAAACATTGGTAGTGTGATTAAATCAAATAAAAGAGTTCTGGCGATTGACCACGACTGTTTATTTAGACTTCCCGTCAATTTAGAAATTAACTGTCAGGCGAGTCGGGCAAACGGCGACTGCGGGTTACCAACCTTTGAGTGGTTTTTGCCCTCTCTATCCCCGTACTTTGCTGTCTGCTAGGAGCTCGATCTGTGGAGTCGGACGGTGGGGATCCGTAGTGTCTTAATCACCACTTACTTAGCCATTACCAACACATGATAACAGCATAAAAAGCATAACAAGAACCAAGCCAACCAGTGGTCATACAAAGCAGAGAGTGGGTGCACTTTCTCAATTGGAAAAGTGACTCAGAAAACAAAAGCAAATCAAACTCATATATGTACAATCTGTGGAGTGGCCCAAGATCACATACAAGAAATTGTCCAAGTAAAGTTCAGAAAAACACACTCAAGAAGCAAATGGAGGTAATTCCTCCTTTAAATATGCAGCCCCACCATTAATGAAGGAAATTTGATGGCTAATGGGCCAGGTATCAATGACAATGAGGGGTCCCACATTCAATGGGCCAGTATTAATAAATAATTTAGAGAAGTGATCACAGGTTTTAACGATGAAGGCGAGATCAACTTAATTCCAACTAACATCAGGCTGCTAGTATGGCATGGGGTCCTCTAACTTTGCTGTAATAACTTCTCTCCAGGCTGGTCCAGCTCCAAAGCCCAAGTAGGCCCATGAAACATTTGAAAGGGTCCACCCTACCGGATAAAGCCTCTACCCCTAAAATCTCTAGCGTGAGCAATGCAGGGAAAACAAAGTGAGAATGTCCTCTTATCCAGCTAGTCTAACTGATTCACTGAAGCCGAAATAATTGCAGGATTGACAAAGGAAAAGGGCACAAATCTGAGGCCCCTAATAAATAACACAACATGAACGACTATTTGAAAAAACTGGGAACTAATAATAAAGTTCTGCAGATACAATTGCAAAGTAACAGAGTAAGTGACGGAGGCATACTGGAGGTGGTAGTGGATATCGAAGAAAGAAGCGAACTACTGATTATCAACCAAGAAGAGGCAGAAGCAGGGTGTGTGCTAATTAATAACAAGAAAGATGAGCAAATCATACATTCTGTAGAAATTGCTTCTTTATTAAGCGAACATTTGTCATTGAGCTCAATCTCTTCCCCTGGTTCAGAGCCTCATCAGGGATTACATGAAACCCTTTGGAAAATGGACGAAACGATCAAACTGACAGCTCTGTCTATTTTCGCATTAAATATGGTTTTAAGCTCTCTCGTGAGCCTATATCAAAACATAAAAGGTGCATTAGCTGCAAACACATTGCAATTGAGTATACTTAAAAATGGACTACTCGATTTAAAAGATTTATATGGGTCTAAAGAAAGTGAAGGAGCAGAGACCCATACCAAGATACTTTCTTTTTTGGATGAAGCGAAGGGAATAGTAAGGGATCTCTCTAAAGCAGGCTTGCCCAACCTTTTTGAATGTGGGGCCGAAGCATTAACTTTTGTCACCCAGTGGGCCGGCAAGCCAAAAGCCAACAATCTCCCCCAAAGCAGTATATTAAAAAGCGATATTGTGTGACCTTTGACACAATAGCATCACAGGCAGTGATGCGCCATGCAGTCCCAAAGAGAGCTTTCAGTGTCGTGTGCAGTGAGTATCTAAGGGAGCCCCTCCATCAAATGATCCAAGGTCAGTTGCTTGTGATTTCTTTCAGTGTGTATGTGCTAAAATGTTCCTGAAATAGTGGCGGCGACCAAGCGTAGCGAGGGAGCTACGGATCTTGGGAGGGTCCCCCTCCAAGAATTTCTTTTGAAATGTGGGGTTGAAATGATGCATTTTATAGCAGAAAAACTGACCAAAAAGCCCTACGTTTATAATCAGTTCTAAAGGGGAACAGGAAAATTCCAAGTCACCAACAGCAGACAAGAACATGTTAGAACACAACACATTTTGATGATCTATGTGTCCACAGTGTAAGACAGCACTATCACTGATGCAACACATTGTCATGCTGGTTGTGCCCAAAATATGCTTCTGTAGCAACATGTATATCCTGGCTGTTCCCAATTTAGGCCAACAATGTCCTTTACAAAGCAGTGTGCACAATCATATGCCAGCTTACCTCTGTAATACACATTCATTACTTCTGTGGTAATGATTGATGCTGCCTCTGCAGTGTGCCCAATACATATGGCAGTGTATCTCTGTAATACACATTAATTACTTATGTGTTAATGATTGATGCTGCCTGTGCAGTGTGCCCATTATATATGCCAGTTTATCTCTGTAATTCACATTCATTACTTCTGTGGTAATGATTGATGCTGCCTTTGCAGTGTGCCTAATACATATGGCAGCCTATCTCTGTGATACACATTCATTATTTCTGTGTTAATGAAAGAAGCATAATCCAATTCAACAGATAAAATGGGGAAAAGCGATCACTCAAAGGTGACCCTAATTGAAGAAACGCAATGTGAGCACAATCTTAAAGTATGAAGAACTACACATGGCCGGGTGCCCTGGGTGGCTGGTGTGCCGGTACTCAGATCACTCCAGCTGAGCTGAGGGCCATGTTGTAGGAACCGGGGAGGGAATTGACCTCATGGTGTCTGCTGTAAAGCCCACAGTGTCTTGGATCTGGTGGGCTACGGTGTTATGCCCTTTGAAAATCCACTCCCTTAGCTGGCCTTCCTCCGACAGGGGCACAGACACCTCCAAGGGCTGTTTTGCCTCATCCAGGTTAGCACTTGTCAGTTGCAAAACCAAAAACTGGATGGACCCCCAGGCATTTTACCCGCTGTGCAGCTTTTCCGGGTGTGGATGGCATGATTGTGTTGCCTAGCCATTTTGGCAAGGAATTCATTCCCACATGCGGTAAAATCATGTGGGAAGTCATTCCTTTTGTGATGCAATTTGAACAGTACACAAGGGGGAGGGTTTATTTTCAAAAAGTGATGCAAATTGTACCCTCCCTTCTGAGGCACAATGTTCAAACATTAAGGCAGCCCACGCTGCTTTTGAGCCTCCGAGATACTGCTGGCCAGATACTTGTGTTTCGGTGTATCTGGCCAGCAGTATCTCAGAGGCTCAAAAGCACTGCATGCTGCAAACATACGTCAGAAAATATGGCAGGCAGTACTTCCCACTGCTGGAGGCATGGAGAACTAGGCCATGGTGTGCACAGCACACGCATGCTCTGCCATGGGTTCGGCAACGCAGATGTGTGAATGTGGCGCTGTGTGCCCATCACTCCACCCACACACATTACGTGATTATGATTTCCATTAGCTCAGAAACAGCCAATGGACACACTGTTAAACATGCAAGGCATTTATTTTATTTATTTCCACTACTACGACGTGCCTTGCATGGTAACAGTATTTCCGTTGGCTGTTTCTCAGCCAATGGAAATCGTAATGTGTGTGGACTACAATTCCTATCCTGAAACTGCAGCCACAACGCTTGCTGCGTATAAAATAAATACAAAACGTACAAAAGTAACCCTAATGCTTTGTCTGTGCTCTTTGGCTTCGAGGGCCACATAAAATGGCTTTGAGGTGCGGCCCTCTGGCTGCATGTTGGACAACCCTGCTCTAAAGCATCAGAACAGCGCCTAAGTACTGTCTTTATATATAAAGCTGAATGTATGTATATGTGTGTGTGTGTATGTTTGTCCAGCTATACAAATCGACACCGTTGAACCCACTGCTACCATATTTTGAATGGATTCCTCATTTGTCTGGGGCAAGATTGTAGTCTATGTTTGGATGCAAAAAATGGACAGCACAGATAGCCTCATTTACTGATGCTCACTCCGATTCACTACAGTAGGTACTAGAAGAAGGCACATTTTGGAAAAGTGACTGAAGCAAAATGTTCGATATGTTGGTTATTCCTTTAAAATGTATTACTACTGTATACAGTTCGAAACTGTTTATTAAAGCATTTTTAAAAGGGAATAAAAAAAGAAAAAGGAATTTTCCATTTTTTTTATCACGCCACTCCAAATATGGGAAATAGCAAGGTTACAGTTTACTTTAGTTCATTCACAAGAAGAGAGCACAATCCATCAATATTTCTTGGACATTTTCTCAAATGTGCTGAAGCCATTAAGTGACTGAAACATGCCGCACAAAAAAAGCTCCATCTCATGCAAAGCGAAAATCAATATCAAGAGCTTCTGAAACACAACAACAAACAGCAGCACGACGTGCCGACCAGAGGACAAGAGCAACTTTCTCCAGGCCAAATGAGATGCCAGAGCAAACTGAAGCAAGACTTGCTGACATGAGGACAAGAGCAACATCCTCCAGGGCACATGAGACACCACTCCATCAGGACACGGGCAAAACCCGGTACTCCAACTAGTGTCAAATAAGGATCAGTAGATAAAAGCATTTGAGAACTCATTTGAAGGGGTATCCGGAGGGTACGGGAAGCCCTGTGATTTTTACAAGTGTGGCAGAAGATCTCCCTGACTTGGATACCCATGAGAAAATTCCATTAAAAGATAATATTCCTATGCAATCGATACCCACAGTCGCATTAGAAGGAGATTCTACTTAAAATATTATCCAAAGTAAACAAAATTTGAAAAGAAAAAATATTAATGAAAAACAGATGAGAAACTGAAGAAAATTCTTAAGCAATAAAGACCCGGTCGAGAATCTATCAGACTGTAGAATTCTAGTAGATGACCATTGGGTCACAGATCAAAGATCATCCAAGGTAATGACAAGTCCCAGTCCTAATTATTCACAAAACCTGGTACACAAACTAGGACCAGGGTCGAATGTTCTTCAGAAATAACAAGTGACGACCACAAACTATGACAGACCAAGGAGATCAAAGTTCTGGGTGTGGGGCGTATAATGGGAGGTCCATCACATGCAAACCCACCATGGTAAATGCGGTCCAACAAACGAGATTGGAAGCAGAAACAGATACAATTAGCTGGCAAGGACATCTGACTAAGCCCATAAGAATGGAGAGAGGCTTGAGGCAAGGGGGCATTCTTGCCCCCTGCCTCTTTAATCTTTATCTGGCTGACTTAAACAGGGCATTGGAGAATCAGGGACTCCACAGCCCTAAGATTGGAACTCAGAAAATAAATTGGATCGCATACCTAGAGGATATAGTTCTTATGTATTATACACCACAGGGTTTACAAAGGCTTCTAATTACATTGGAAAATGATGGCGAGTTAAACAACCGGAATGTAGAGGAGCAACTGTATACCTCTGCAGGAGACCTCGCCCCCGTCCTTCTATATGTTGGAGGCATGAGACTGTTCCGTGTTTGACACCAGCCGTTGTGCCAATACTGCAGCATGTGTCCGAAAGAAGATACCCTTTGAGACAACCTTACCAAATGTATCCCCGACATGATGATAACCTAAGGGAGGAACTCCCTGAAGGAATATGAGAAAGAGCAAAGAAAAGAAGCTAGTGACGTCAAAAAAGGTATGCGCGATGTCCCGAGATGCTGACTGAAGAGGATGTATAGCTCCTAAAGAAACTAATGACGAAGGAAAGAATCAAGTGGACCTTTAAATACAAAAAAGATTACACCTACACAAAGTGCTGAGAAAATTATACGTTCAATGAATGTACAGACGCTGTAACGCAAGGTAAACTAAGTCATCATAGAAGCTGGCTAAACGTAGTGAATCGAACGCAGGCGAAGCTGTCATTATATAGAAGTTGGACATGGGTATCATGAATTTAGTAAGCCAGGACCCATGAAGCAAGAAGGGCAAACTGTGTTGCAGCAAGAATAAGCAGAATCGTGGAGCTGCATGGCGAGGTTGTCTGGCCTAGAGTCAAGACTGAAGCAGCCAAGGTCAGCTATAAATTCTAGAAAGGAGCAAACGTGCAGAGGATGAATCTTCCCTTGTTAAGGTGCAAAGAAAGAACACCAACGGTGCCAAGTTTAATTCATTTAGAGCATTTAAAACATGCAAAATTGACCAAATTGTGGTCTCCTGTCACGTGAGCAAAGGATGGAAATAGAGTTCGAACTGGAGTGCCAGACATGATAATGAGTGCTCTCACCCCTGTGCATTCACAAAGACAAGGATACTTTGCAAGGTGAAGTACAAAGACAATCTTCATGGCAGAAGGCTTGGGCAATGAGGGATGCTGGGCTAATTGGGTGGGGAGGTAGTGTCATGCCCCATCTCCTTGCACCTGGGTCTGGGTTTACGTGCTGCTAAATGAACCGAATATTCCAGATATGGCAAAAGCGTGCCAACCAATTATATTAGTCCATATAATGAAGGACCTTATAGTTTGAAGACCAATGAGAAACTGTGTATCTAATGTTTCTGAAGATGCATGTGTTAGAGGTAGGTAGATAATGTCCACCTGATAGTGGACAGCCAATCACAATCCTAGCTGCTATAGAAAAGTATACTTAGATGTTTCCCTTAGATAATCCCAACCCTTGGTAGCTTTTTCACTATTGCCACATAGTATGATGTCACCTCTGATGTATTTTTGGTATAAATGTTTTGTGTAAAGATCACTGAGAATGAGCATACGTCCGTTGATGTTCGTTGTAAACTCCCTGTTTTAGATAATTGTTAATAAAATAGTACTTTGCCATCTTCCTGAGTTGGTTCTGTTATTTGCCCTCTTTGATCCCACCCATTACATATGAATGTTCCTAAAGGGCCATAAGCTCATGATTATTACCCAGCTAAATCTAAAATCTTGAGTTTTAATAATCATACCAAAAAAAGCACTTAGGGCTCAGTGGTTACTTAACAACCAGCCAATAAATTTGGTTAAAGAAGTAATTTATTCAGGATTCGTTTAGGCATCACATCCTAACATCCTGGCCGTGGAAAATAGATTAAAGGGGGAAATAGATCATCTCGCTTGCCAGATGAAAACACTGAAAGGCAAGTATGCTAGATTCTCTTTAGTCCCCATGCTAACTTTTTACAAAGGTAAAGTTATACCATCCCTTTTATACGCATGGATGTAGAATCACAGTGCTGGAACTTGAATTTCGCACAGGAATTCCCTATTTGAGGATGTAAAATGCATAAACCAACATGACAGAAATTCTTTCCTTGTCAAGCTGGGAACAAGGGTCAAGTTGACCTTAGACGATTGCGACAAAACTATAGGGGACCTAGTTTCAAATCCGGGAGACGTGAAGGTGTCGATTTTAAGACAACCTTTTGTCTCGGTACGATAGCTCAGGGGCAACATGCTCGCCTTGGAAGCAAGAAGACACGGAGCAACACAGATTCAATCCCCGGGTCTGCACTTAGAAACCTCTGGGTATTAAGCGCGTTATAAATAACCTATCATATCGTAGGGCCTACACAATATAATGTGTGCAAAGTGGAGAGACGAATTATTAAGGTTTCGCCTTAATCTACTATGAACTTGGGAAATCTTGGGTATGAGATCAAAAGATGAGAAAGTAAAGGAGGAGTGCTCTATGTGCTCCATGTGTAAATAAAAGTGGACTCAGACATTACGTCACATTTTGATTAAGTGCCCAGCGGTTCAAGAACTAAGGGTCCGGAACTTGGCTCGCTTTGTAAATAAGACTTATTTGCTCAATACTGAAGAATTTTGGCACAGACTGTCCTCAGCTCACAAGACTTTTTCAAGTATGTAACTGTTGAAGTTGCTGAATGAGTTAGGGTTGATT
The DNA here is from genome assembly GCF_040938575.1 of Ambystoma mexicanum. Lineage (NCBI taxonomy): Eukaryota > Metazoa > Chordata > Amphibia > Caudata > Ambystomatidae > Ambystoma > Ambystoma mexicanum. The sequence continues at coordinate 1,320,186,125 of NC_090930.1, forward strand.
TCATTGGATAACTTTGTAATGATACATGAAACAGGGGTTAGTTAGGATTATGTCAAATGTTTAAATGTTGCTTTCTATCTGTAATTTATTTTATTTGGGATCTATGTAAAAAGTAATATTTTTGGCTATTCTAGATTACATTTTAAAAAATTAAAAAATTAACTCTTTAACCCTACTATTTAATTTCTTCCTTTCTGGTGGTGAGGACCAAAAGCAATCACCTTATCTGTCCAACCTAGTTGTGGGACATTCTAGGTGTGACCTATGCTGCTTTTGGTTAGTTCTTTCAGGCTTGGAATGTTGGTGCCTTCTGTAAAGACTAGAGGGGGGTGTCTGTACTCCTGCTCTCTATATTGTAGTATTATGACTTGATGGTTGTGAAGATTATGGGGCCTTTGTCCACAAGTACCACTCAGGAAAATACAAATAACTCCCTGAGCGATCCTTGAGGCCACAGGTATTTAGGTATTTGAGTGCCGGAAATGCCAGGAACCAGGAACACCGGAGACCCCCCGACCGCTGTAATCCAAGCAATGGGTAAGTACAATGGCAAGCAAACCAATGAAAACAGAGCGTAAATGAATACTAAAGGGCTTACCAAGATGGAGGGGTCTGGGTTCTGAAAAGCACAGATGGAATGGAGGTGTTTCGTGCAGCTGTAGTGTGCGACAAGCAGCAGCGGGCAAGGCGTTGCACTGGAAGGCAATTGAGATGGTGTAGCACTGCAAACCCTGCATGGGCGGGTATGACACGTTGGGAGGTAGTAGAGGTGGAGATCCGTATGCAGTCCGTGAAGAGTTCTGAGGTCGAGACCAGCCGTGTGCGTCGAAGCCAAGGGCAATCCAAAGGAATCCAAAAAACAGTCCAAAGAGTCCTTAAACAGCGGAGAAATACGATGACCAAGAGCTTGACAAGAGAGATCCAAGAAAACAGTCCGTAGTCCAGTACCGTGACAGTAATACAAGAAGACGCCAAACAGTGCTCGAATGGATCAGCTGTGAAGCACTGAATGAGCGTTCCCTCTCAGGTTTTGAATGGGCAGTGGAGTGTCATGTGGCCCTGTCACATGACGCGCGATTCTGCACGTTTCCTCGTCAAATGACTCAAAGTATCAATATGCTGCCGGGGCTTCCTGGAGGAGTGACGATGCAGCGGGAGGAGTCGGCGGCTCCGCCGGCCGGCTGAGAGACGCCAGGGTAGCTGCCACTGATGAGGTGAAAGTAACAGGTTAGTATGCTCATAGCCAACAGGATGCCTTTGTGTGCCCCTCTTGTATATTATAACCCGCCGCCGCTGCTGCTGCACTGCCTGAGGGAGTGGAGATGTGGCGGTAGAGGTAAATATGGGCCAGAACCAGAGAAGGAAGGAACAGTAGACCTATGGGTGCTCATCCGCAGAGTGTGATCAGCGGACGGCGTAACAGGTAGCAGAGATGCACAGAGGGCCCCAGCCAAGATTCTCTATTGTTGGTAGCAATGGATGAGCAATCAAGGCCTAGCTTCTCAGGAGGTGATGCAGGCTGGTTCTTAAATGCAGTGTAGTCCCCAAGCACCCACAAATGAATGTCTGTACACTTTATTAGTTAAAACATAGGGCCTCATTACACGTTGTGCGGTAAAAGTCGACATTTACCAGCATGGCGCTATTAACGTGTCCGCCTTGGGAAGAGGGCGCTAATAGCGTACCATTAAGAGTACGCGGACACGAGCATAGCGCCATGCCGGTAATGACCCTACCGCTATGCCGCTAAAGACCCCAAAAAGTCCCTTACCGGCTTCGACGAAAGTGCTGATAGCACCTCCGCCCTCACTCTACATGCAAATAGCGGTCACCGCTATTAGCGGTAACCATTAAATTGCGGAACCGGAAATAGCGTCATCGCACAGGAATGGGAAGGAGCATGGCGGCCATCTTTAAAAACACAATCCATTGCCATCCTCTGCATCCAGGACCTTTTTCCACAAGACTCCAACACAAAATCATCCAGGATAGCGCAAAGATGCGCAAGGCCGTCAAGAAAGGCGCTGATCGGCAGCGAAAAGACAAATTCAGCGACGAGGAGCTGATCATGCTTACTGAGACACTTGCGGCAAATGCCAATGTAGTATTTACCAATGACATGCGGCGGGAGACCCTCGTCAAGAAAAAGGCCATCTGGGCAGAGGTTGCCCACAAAGTCAGTGTGTTGGGCACCACCACCCGCACTGTCAAGGACTGCCGAAAGCGGTGGGATGACCTACGGGTCCGTGTACAAAACATTCTGGCTGTGAATCGCAAGCTGGCAATGGCCACAGGAGGTGGCGCTGATTCCCCTATAAAACTCCGGGAGTGGGAGGAGACCTGCGCCACCACAATTGGTGTAGAATCGATCGAGGGTGTCGGAGACATGGAGCATGGTGCGCCCACTTCATCAGATGGAGGCGAGTGTGTACATCAAACAATGCACGGTGAGGGTGTCAGGAATCTGTCAGGTAAGGACAAAGGCAGTGAATATGGCAAGGGATATATGCACGATATCACACAGTGAATGGTTTGAGTCAACAACATACATACAGGAACCAAGACTCAGGTATACTAAAACCCAGGAGTGCAAACAAAGTGTGACAACAATACAAATATATGAAAAGGGATGTGGGGTAAGCACTTAGATACTCCTTAAGACTGCAAGGAAAGTCGGCAAGCTCCTACCCACAATTGCTATTACAGGTTCTGACAGCGCTACGCCCACGTAGAGGGCAAGCAACGACAGATCTGTGATCTAACACTCTTGATGGTATTAAATAAGGAAACTTAAAAACAATACTCATGAGGACGAGAAATACCACTTGAATGTCAGCAAGCCCACGAACCCTGTTGATCAAGCAGGGACCCCGAAAGGCTGTAACAGCAATGGGAGGATTCCAAGAAAAGTAAAGGAACAGGAGCAGGGAAAACGAAATTACAAGGGCAAACTGTCCCTACCCAACCAAGGAAAAGGGCAGAAGGCTAATCTAAAAAGAGGAAAGACTAAAGCATCAAGGTATACAGCAGCAAAGGACAAGTCAGAGAAATATAGTACATAGGCAAACTGGGCTGCACCAAAGGGAAAAGCACTGAGAAATGCTGCCTGCAAACAAGGGAAAACAGAAGGGAAATCTGAGATGCAGAAATCAATTAAGCACATACATTCAAAATCCAAGGATAAGGAACAAGCAATGGAAATTTGGAACTAGGCACAAGGCTAAGAACCAGGAACAAGGGACCAGTCAGAAACAGGAACACTGCAACAATGACCAGTGCTGGACTGAGGCAAACTGAGGCTTTTAAACCTGCTTAACGAGCATCCGCCGCAGGTGTGCAGCTTGCTGCACCTGCAGCCACAGGTGTTGCCTATCCTCCACCCAGCCTTGTCCTGCAAGGGTGGAGATGAAGCAGTGGGACAGGCATTCTGGGAAGCATAGTCATTTGATTAAAGCAGCATACTGGCTGGCAAAAACCTGGAATGGATCCAGAAGGGAAGTAGTTTGGCAAATAAGGATTTAGCGCTCTCAATTCATCACAGCATTGTAGCATAAGGTTCGGAAGGAATGTCCAGTACGGAATAAACCCAAAATCATGCCCCCAAGTGGTGGGAACGGGAGCGAAGGAAGCGGATCATGACAGTATACCCCCTCCTATGGCCGTCTTCTGGTGCCCGCCACCCACACGAGGCATCTTCTTTCCATGATAGGAGTGCCTTTTCTTTGGAGGCGGCACTGATGGAAATGGTGGCCTGTGGGCAAAGGCAGATGGACTGGAATGCATAGAGTCAGGTTGCAGACTAGAAGAGTCATAGGCAGGCTTCTGGTGAGGAAGATACTCATGGGTCAAAGAAATGCATGAAGGACTTGCAGGATCTGAAGCAGAGTTGGAAGGCCCAGGAAACTCAGTCACTGAGAGCGGGCACTTATAAGTCCTTGAGGAGGAAGGCAGGCTAGTGCAACATGAATTAAACAATGGTAGGTGCTCTGTGAGCCTTTCTGTCAAAAGCAGACATGCGGGAGGTGAGGAAATTGCAGGCATGCTGGCAAAAGTCTCAGATTCTGATTCTGCATTTTCAGGAGGCTCTGATGTTAAAGTCAAGCAGTTGGGAGAATTGTCTGGTGTAAAAGGTAGGCACTCTGGTGATCCCCCTGAAGCATAAGAAGGGCAGGCTGGACGTTCATCAGCAGTGAATGGTTGGGATTCAGGAGGAATCTCTGGAGCTGAAGAAACTGCTGCAGGATCTGACGGTGTAGACTAGTATACCGCTGATATTGGCAGCGAGGCTAGGCAGGATACAGTTGTCTCGTGAACTGAAGGCAGACAAGCGGTAGACTCTGGAACTGAAGACATGCACTTAGGATGGACTGCCAGAGGCTCTATGGCTGAAGAGTGATATGCTGGATGGGTCGCTGTAGCTGAAGACAAACATGTTAAGGTCTTTGGGACTGACCACGTGCATGGTGGAGGCTCTTGAGTAAATGGCAGACATGGCAGAGGTTCATTGATTGAAGACACATGCGCCTCAGATGACTGCAGAGCTGTGAACTGAATCATAGAAGAGTCACTGGTTGTAGGAGGACAGACTGAAGTCTCAGAAGTCGACAGACACATTTGTAGCTCAGGAATGGAAGGCACCTTTAGGGCAGTAGACTCCTTGGCACCAGTAACCAAAGACCGAGCTGTACCCTTGCAGTCCCTTTCCTTAGTGGATGACACAGAGTCTCTTTCTTTGTAGAAGTCAAAATCAACCAGAGGGATCACCATAGTAAAGTCTCTGTTAATCAGGATTTCATCAATTGTCCATTCATCTGTCTTGGTTTCTGAAAGTGGCAGATTAACAAACAGTTCAGGAATCGCCTGCCGGGTTTTTGGTTCTGTATACTGTGGAATGGGTCCATCAGAACATGAAATCTGTTCTGTCTCTGAGTGTTCGATGTGACCAAAATTGGCAGAAGGAAGAGAGAACACAGAGGTAGCATTGTTTTCCACATCAGCTTGAACATCTACTTCAGTCTAAGCAGCTGGATCAAGAGCAGAGCCTAAATCTACTGTAGTGACTGATTCGGTGTATGCCGCCACTGTGGATTGTGTTTGGAAATCGGAATCTTGCATGTGTGCAGGTTCAGAGTTATGGCGGGCTGTTACACTGGAAATCTTTGGTGAAGGAGTGGCTTGTAAATATTCAGCTAACTGCAATCCCTGACAAACAGCAGGACAAATGTCATAAACTGAGCCCTGTTTAAACTGTACACCACTATCAGTAGGCACAGTGGAAGGCATGGTGGAATCAGGGCTGGATCCTGCCCTAGCAATCTGGATGTGCACCGATTGTACATTGTCATTTACTGCTTGCAGGTTCTGTCACTTATTCTCTCTCTTACCAACTTGGTCTATGTGTCCAATAAGCAAACTATTGACATTGGACCTCTTGGCATTAGGGACTACAGTATGTACTTGTGCAGAGGAGTATGCTATAGACTGAGGGTAGAAGACAGAAGTTATGCAAGGAAACCTTCTATTCTTTATGTTTGTATCATGAAACTGTTCAATCTGAGGTGAAGCATAACTGGAATCATGGGGTTCGACACCAGAGGTACTCTTGTGTAATAAGCCTAACAGTGTGTTGTTTTCTGCTACTAAGGCTTGTGCTGACATAGAATCTGGGTCAGAATGAAAGACAGAACTGGGATTAGGCAAAGTAAGATGGGCCCTCCTGTGGGAAAAATACTCTGCACGTAAATGCCCATTAGAGACAAGGGGCCTCATCACGACTTGGGCGGTAACGGTAACGCTATTAGCGCGGGCGGTATTAGCCCTACCGCCGAACTCCCCGGCGCTAATAGCGCCGAGTCACGAGTTCGGCGGTAATGTCAATCCCCATTCCCCATTGAGCCCATTCGGGAATGCCCCATTCCCCATTGGGCTCAATAGGGAAATTTCGCGCTAATACCGCCGGCGGATTTCCCGCCGGCGGTAATAGCGCACATTTTCGGCGGATTTCCCCCCAGGTCAGAGCTGGGGAGAAATCCGTCGAAGTCCTGCTTTGGTGGACCCTTAAATCTGGCGGTAATTGCGCTACCGCCGGATTTAAGGGTTACCGCCAAAGTCGTGATGAGGCCCAAGGAGTTCATTTATGTCAGGACTAGTGATTTGATTGTCACAGGAAAATGTAGGGGAAACTTTCCGTACAAATTTGTTACAGGCCTTGCTGTCTTTCTTTCTTAAATTTAAATATGCCATATTCAATGGGAATAGGTGGCTGGTCATTCTGTCAGGAATCTGTCAGGTAAGGACAAAGGTAGTGAATATGGCAAGGGATATATGCACGATATCACATAGTGAATAGCTTGAATCAACAACATACATACAGGAACCAAGACTCAGGTATACTAAAACCCAGGAGTGCAAACAAAGTGTGACAACAATACAAATATATGAAAAGGGATGTGGGGTAAGCACTTAGATACTCCTTATGACTGCAAGGAAAGTCGGCAAGCTCCTACCCACAATTGTTATTACAGGTTCTGACAGCGCTAAGCCCACGTAGAGGGCAAGCAACGACAGATCTGTGATCTAACACTCTTGATGTTATTAAATAAGGAAACTTAAAAACAATACTCACGAGGACGAGAAATACCACTTGAATGTCAGCAAGCCCACGAACCCTGTTGATCAAACAGGGACCCCGAAAGGCTGTAACAGCAATGGGAGGATAACTAAATACATAAGACTCAAGACAGGGGGCAAGTAGGAATAGTGATTACAGAATAGTGAGGAAAACATAGGCATTCACTCAGGAGCTAGCTAACAACCGAACCCCACACCTAATGATCAATGGACAGTATATGTAGAGGTGCAAGGGAAAACATGGAATGGATTCCAAGAAAAGTAAAGGAACAGGAGCAGGGAAAACGAAATTACAAGGGCAAACTTTCCCCACCCAACCAAGGAAAAGGGCAGAAGGCTAATCTAAAAAGAGGAAAGACTAAAGCATCAAGGTATACAGCAGCAAAGGACAAGTCAAAGAAATATAGAACACAGGCAAACTGGGCTGCACCAAAGGGAAAAGCACTGAGAAGTGCTGCCTGCAAACAGGGGAAAACAGAAGGGAAATCTGAGATGCAGAAATCAATTAAGCACATAAATTCAAAATCCAAGGATAAGGAACAAGCAATGGAAATTTGGAACTAGGCACAAGGCTAAGACCCAGGAACAAGGGACCAGCCAGAAACAGGATCACTGCAACAATGACCAGCGCTGGACGGAAGCAAACTGAGGCTTTGAAAACATGCTTAACGAGCACACGCCGCAGGTGTGCAGCTTGCTGCACCTGCAGCCACAGGTGTTGCCTATCCTCCACCCAGCCTTGTCCTGCAAGGGTGGAGATGAAGCAGTGGGCCAGGCATTCTGGGAAGCATAGTCATTTGATTAAAGCAGCATACTGGCTGGCAAAAACCTCGAATGGATCCGGAAGGAAAGTAGTTTGGCAAATAAGGATTTAGCGCTCCCAATTCATCACAGCATTGTAGCATAAGATTCGGAAGGAATGTCCAGTAGGGAATAAACCCCAAATCATGCCCCCAAGTGGTGGGAACAGGAGCGAGGGAAGCGGATCGTGACAGAGGGGGCCCCCAAATATGAGTCCATAATCAGGCCATCGATCCAGCCACAAACCTACATGCACGCATCACCACATACACGTGCAACACAGACCCATTCATGCATGACCCACCCGACATCCCCATTACCGGAATCAAAAATAAAGAGGCCCCAATGCATAAAGCGGCATTACGTAAACATTCTGCATAAGGCACGTAGAACCATAAACGATGATATTCCCTATTTTTGTCCCCTACAGGATCACAGACAGACACTGATGAACCGGGCACTGTGACACCTGCTCCCCCAGCAAAGAAAAAGCCCAGGACACATGAGACAGGGGACACCGCCACAACCTCAAGGGGAACCGGGAGGAGTGATCAGCAGCAGAGGGGCAAAGGCAGCAAGAGCACCAGTTCTACACAGCCTGAGGGCACAGCTGCTGCAATTGTTCCACCCACGGCAGTGTACCCCATGACATTGGAAACCAGCACGGAGGGCCCGCACTCTGCTGCCACCAGTTCCACTGGTGAGGCAGCAGCCACTGCGCCACTTTCGGACGTGGAGGAGGCAATTGACGTTCAGAATCAAAGCCAGACCCCCAGCCCACCACGGTCCATTCAGCCAAGCCCAAGGCCATTATCACAATCAGGTAGCCATGGAGAATCAGGCAACGACACCGTGGAAGAATCAGGCAACGACACCGTGGAAGGGCGATGGAGCCCTCAGGTGTCCTCATCTGATGCCAGAGGCATGGACCAGGACGCAGCAGCCACCCCAACAGCTGGACGCAGTCAACATGACCTTGCAACCATCAGCCAGAGGCAGGTTGAAATCACTGCGCTGGTTGGCCAGCATGTGGCAGAGGCAGCCCGTCTGAGGGATGACCTTAGGTCGTATGCAAGCCAGACAAGGGAGGGCATGGAGGCCTGCACAAACAGGATTTGTGAGGAAATGGCACAACTTAGGCAGGCCCTCACACGTATTACGGACGCCATGGAGCGACAATGCCCCCCCACCACAGGATCAACCAGGCACCTCCTCCTCTGCGAGTTCCCATCAAAAAAGCCCCCGGCGCCACTCTCTGCACACCATGAGCGCACACCATCCCAACCACCCAATGGCGGAGGAGGCCATGAGAATTAGGGCCAGCAAGAACTAGCTGGCACATGTGGAGCAGGACACTTACACACTATAAGCCTCACATGGGGGTGTCGTGGGGGGAGGGGGGAAAGGGTGTTATTAGGAATGTCGTGGGGGGAGGCAGGAAAGGGTGTTATTGGGAGTGTTGTCGGGGGAGGGGGGAAAGGGTGTTTTTGGGAGTGTTGTGGGGGGAGGGGGGAAGGGTGTTATTGGGAGTGTTGTGGGGGGAGGGGGGAAAGGGTGTTTTTGGGAGTGTTGTGGGGGGAGGGGGAAAGGGTGTTATTGGGAGCGTTGTGGGGGGAGGGGGGAAACTGTGTTATTGAGAGTGTTGTGGGGGGAGGGGGGAAAGGGTGTTTTTGGGAGTGTTGTGGGGGGAGGGGGGGAAAGGGTGTTATTGGGAGTGTTGTGGGGGAGGGGGGAAAGGGTGTTTTTGGGAGTGCTGTGGGGGGAGGGGGGAAAGGGTGTTATTGGGAGCGTTGTGGGGGTAGGGGGAAGGGTGTTTTTGGGAGTGTTGTGGGGGAGGGGGGAAAGGGTGTTTGCACAGTTGGGGCCATGCACTTTTTGTTCACATTTTGATCACAACACACTGTTGAATAGTTGAAACTCAGGCTTGGTCTTCATCATTGTGTATGTGTACTTTATTGGGGACAGCGTCCTTTGTGGGCCTCACCACATACATCAGGGCAACAATACCCATCTCCATCAATAATAGTTCTTCCTTGTATCTCATAACATTTGATACATCAGATGCTGACGCACATCGGTTCCATGTAATAATGTCGCCACAAAAATCTCGCCATGCAAAAATATCGCCGAAAAATTGCTGTTTTTTGTGGCGACATTATTGCATGGAACATGCGGGGGACACCCCCGCAACCCCAAAACTTTTAGTTTTTCTTTTTTTTTTTGCCCCTGTCCCCATATATATGGTCACCCATATAATATCGCTGCGACCTTTTCCCGGCGATATTATTTACGGCGATCATATATACGGGGATAATATTACCTGATACCTGCACATCGTGTCCCTCCTGGCCATCGCCTCTTGCATGTCCTGGCGGACCATTTCACCCATCCTCATCCCCATCAACATCATCCTCATCTGGTGGTTGCATGTCAATGTCAGGTGGCATAGGCACATTCCGTCTGATGCACATTTTGTGCTGCATTAGACATGCCATGGTTATCTTCGGCACTTTGTCATGGCCGTACAGGAGAGCCTCACCCGGCCCGCTTAGGCACCAGAGCTGTGTCTTTGAAAGGCCAAATGCCTGCTCTATCACGACGTGGGTACGGGTATGTGCACGATTGCAGTCCTCTTCCTGCAGGTTCTGTGGGTTCCGTACAGGGGTTAGGAGCCACCTCTTCAGGGGATAGCCGGCGTCGCCTGTATGGGGTGAAGAATGGGTACCTGTTACCGTTCACCTCTGGTGTGGCCTGTACATGTCACACAAATCGACTTTGCATTGTGATTCAAAATCACGACTACCAGCATGCATGCAGACGATCTGGTGACTGCAATGGGCAAAGGTGAGCTTGACCCTGGAAATGGACATGCCCGAATCATGCCTCCGACAGCAAATGACATGTCCTAGGTGAGGCCAGGTCTTAGGTGTCCCTGGGCCCAGGCAAATTTGGTACCACACTGCTAGTGTACTGCCATTCCGACATCGATGTTGCCATGCTGTGTGGCATCACTTCAGTGGTGCTATAGGTGTGTGGTTCAATGCTATGGCTAGGGGTGTTACCTTTGCATGCATTCAAGGGCACATTGCTGTCTTGATGTTGTACTGCGCTGATTCTGTAGTACCATCTTGACGCCATGTTTCTGATTTGTGTGGTATGTGGTGTGGCATGATGTGCAATGTGGATGTGGATGGATGTGCAATATTCGGGAACCTGGATTGTACTCTATGTTGTGCAGCTCATAATTGCATGTGGTTTCTCCTCAAGGACATTGCGGCCTTCCCTGATGGACATTGGCCTACATCTGTATGTCCATTTGTCCTACAGACGACAGTCAACACCCAGTTGGAGTATGTATCTCTCCCCACCACATCACACTGCCATGTGCTTGCCCTGCTACTCACCAAGTAGCCAGGAACGTTGTCTGGCTTGTCGCACCATGTAGCATGGCATGCTTGAGTTACGCAGGACCATGGAATCATGGGTTGATCCGGGAAATCGGGCACAACAATGTGTGATTATCTTCTTAGCGTCAGATACCATTTGGACATTGATGGAGTGGAATTGTTTTCTGTTTTGGTAGACTACTTCATTGTTATGTGGGACCACCAATTCCACAAGGGTAGAGTCGATGGCCCCGATGCAACTTGGGATGCCTGCCAGTGCATAGAAGCCAACTTTGGTGTTTGCGATCTCCTGGGCAGTCCGTGGCAGGAATATGTGTTCCCGTGCATGCTTCAGGAGGGCATCGAGTACCTGGCTCAGCGTGCGTGAGGATACTGGTTGTGAGATGCCATGCATCTGCCTCACTGTATGCTGGTAGGTGCCTGTGGCCAGGAAGTGGAGCACAGTCACCACCTTCAGTAGAGGGGGGAATGGCAGTTCTGATGTCTATGAGGCTGACAATGTTGTCATGTATCATGTACATGATGCTGGTGATGGTATCCCGGTCCATACGGTACAGGGTGTGTATCTGCTCAGGGGTTAGGTTAAATGGACTGGCTCGGATCCTGGGGATTGGTGGCTGCCTCTGTGGTATGACTAGGTGCCCTGGTGGTGCTTGCTGCGCCTGTCGTGCCCTCCTCCTCCTTCTCCTCCTGCGTCTCCTTTGTGCTGCCTGTTGTTGTTGCTGCTGCACTGCAATCATGTCCTCCAGCCCATGTAATGCTGCTAGTATTGCAACCATCTTGGTGTGGGAATGGGTGTGTGAAGGGGTGTAGTGTGCTCCTTTTGTGCTGCCACAGTCTCCATTGCTTCCACCTGTGCTGATTTTGTCCACCTGTGATAGGTAGGGACACTGCTAGGTTCTGATAACGGGTGGTTCGCGATGCCGGTAGCGGCATGGCGTTATTTACGGGATAGAGGGTCGCGCGCCCGCGGACTAGCCGCTATTAGTGGCACCGTACTTAGCGGTGCTGCAAATAGCGGTGAGCCGGGTCGTAATTGGCATGGGGATTTAACGATACTTGTATTCCCTTACCGGTAACGTTAAACCCTACCGCACAACGTGTAATGAGGCCCATAGTCTTTATATAATTAAGGTTCAAGGTTATATACGCAAACACAATAACTCACTTTGTGCTTAGATAATCTACAATGGCAAATATATACAGTTCTAAGTGGTACCACAATTATTATCAGATTTCATTAAAGTGCATCAACGGTACTCTGTTAAATGTCACACAAATCAATTAATAAAGGTAACCAACAATTGATATAGGAGGAAAGCAGTTGGTTAGAACAATTGGCAGATTACTAGCCCCGTTACCTAGACACAGTTCGGTGTCGAGATCCCCCACCTGGGCAACCTGTAAAGTAAAGATATACCACAAGCCCAGTCTATATATTGTTCAATGAGTCTTATTTCCTTCTAAAGTGCTCTACAACCCCAATGTACCTGGAATTGTAGGTTTCAGCGACGGGTCGTCGACGGATCCTTCTTGAGCGGCTCCCTTTAAGGCAGGAGCCACAGATCATCGAGATCCCTCAAAGAAAGGGTGAACAACGGAGTAGAGGCAGCAGCTTCGGTCCTGGCAGTGCTCGTCGACGATGAGTCGAAGACATACTGCAAGGATGAGGCATGCGGGGCACCTCAAGGTCGATAGTTCAGGACCGCAAAGAGTTTGTGAAGAACTGTGGCCCAGCAAGGGCATCGAGTTGTCCGGAGTCCCTACGTCGTTGGGTGGCGGGAAACACACCAGAGGATGCTCCTCGTCGCATCGACAGCCTGGCCTTCTCCAGCGGGATAAGGCGGTCAGCGGTGCAGACGAGCGCGTCCGGGAATCAAATGTCTTAATCAATGGAGTGTTGCGGCTCCGGTCGTCGATGGCACAGCGTAACGCAGTCCTCACTTCTGGGCAACTAACCTCCAGCAGTTATAGCAAACCTGCGAACCCTGGTCGACGACGGTGGCAGGAATGTCTGGTGCTTTTCTTAGTTTCTCATCGGCGGTCCCAGTCTCCGGCTGACAGTCTTTCGTAGGCTGACTTCCAGGGCACTTCGGTGAAGGTTAGCAGTGCATGATGGTCCCTCGTAGCTTGGGAAGAGGGCGCCTAACCAGGTCCTCTCTGGATCAGTCCTTGGAGACACAGCAGCTTTCAGATCGACGTAATAGAGCAACAGCAATACTTCTCTTCCAGCAGCGCTTCAAGATTAAGCTTCAGTTTCAATGTCAGTTTCAACTCCAGCTTCTGTACGATTTCTAGCAGTGAGAGGCCCCTGGATATACTAGTTGATATCCCATTCATTCTGCTGGGTCACACTCAGGCAACCAATCACTCAGAAGGGCATTCAGCAGTCAGTCAGCCAATCAGGCGCACGGGGCATTCAGGCCATTCTTCTCCAACCAGACACTCACAACACAGAATGTGGATTCGGACAAGTAGCACGCCATTCAACACTGCATTCATACCAGTTTCGGGCAGGGCTGTCTCAGTCATTGTGTCAAACACCAGATACCAGACATCCACAACAAGAAGTGTATATTCGTTAGACACTCCATTCACCCAGATCCCACCCACAGGTGTACCCACAACATATGGTCGTTGGGAAGGCTCCAGCCAGTCTGGTCGGCACTTCCCCCACACTACCATAAATGAAACTTCCCCCCAACAGCCATTCAGGGGGAAGGGACAGAGTCAGGGCTTCCCGGGACTTCAGGAAAACCAAGGTAACAGGCGATGGAAGGCAAGAGGCCTCGGCCAACAGAACACATGATAAAAAGCAGTAAAGGACGAGGATACGGAGGCCCTGTCCCTCTGATGCATTTCCAGCATCACAGTTGCTCCTCCCAGACTGAGGTGAGGGTGCCTAACTTCCCACAAGATAGACGCCCTCATCCAGCATACGTTCTGCATTATCGTGACTCTTCCCTGGTCTATACTCTATGGTGAAGTCTACCCTTGTAGGCAAATGGACCACCTGAGCAGTTTTGGGTTCTCACCCTTCATCTGCATAAGCCACTTCAGGGGCTTATGATCTGTTTGGACCTTCAAGGTAGACCCAGTAAGATAGGGGTTTAAACGCTTAAGGCTCCAAACTATGCTAAAACATTCCTTTTCAACAATGGCCCACCTAAGTTTTCTACCCTTAAGTTGTCTACTGATGAATATGATATGATGTTCCCTCCCTTTGTCATCTAACAGGGACAAGACAGCTCCAATTCCGGTGTCGCAGGCATCCGTTTGGACGATAAAGGGTCAGCTGCAGGTGCACACAACACAGGTGCCCTACACAGACTTTCATTCAAGCCATCAAAGGCCCTCTGACAGCCTTCCATCCAATTAACCTTCCTAGGTTGTTCGGGTGAAGTCAGAGCTGTCAGAGGGGCAGCTATGGTCCCATAGACCTCCATGAAATTGCGATAATACCCAGTGAGGCCCAAAAAGGCTCTTACCTGGGTTTGCGAAGTGGGAGTCTCCCAGTCATGTACATCCTGTACTTTACTGGGGAAAGGTTGGATTTGTCCCCCTCCTACCTCATGACCAAGATACATGACTTTCCCCTGTGCTATCTGGCACTTGGTGGCCTTGATAGTGAGGTTAGCCCTTTTCAAGGCCTGCAACACCCTATCCAGATGTGTCAAATGCTCTTCCCAAGTAGAACTGTAGATGGCAATGTTGTCTAAGTAGGCCATACAAAAGGCCTCCAGACCACTGAGCACATGATTGACCAATCTCTGGAAGGTGGCAGGGGCATTCTTCAACCCAAAAGGTATGACCCTAAACTGGTAGAGTCCCTCAGGTGTTGAGAATGTTGTCTTTTCCTTGGCATGGTCCGTCAGAGCTATTTGCCAATAGCCTGAGGTAAGGTCAAAGGTGCTCACAAATTTGGCAGCACCTATGGTGTACACAAGCTCATCAGCCCTGGACAATGGGTGCGCGTCAGTTTGGTGACAGCATTGACTCCTCGGTAGTCCACACAGAACCTTCAATCCTTGGTACCTGCCTGGGAACTTGCCTTGACGACAAGGACCACTGGACTGGACCAGGGACTGGTTGAGGGTTCAATAACACACCCAGATCCAACATCTTGGCAACCACAGCCTGGATGTGGTTCTTAACGGTATCTGACATACGGTAGCACCTGCTTTTGACAGGCACACTGTCACCAGTGTCAATTCCGTGCCTACACCACGTTGTAGGGCCTGGTGTCAGTCAGAACAGAGAGGCATACTGCCGAAGCAAAACCCTGCAGGCCCTCTGCTGCTCTGTCATCAGATCGGGAGAGAGATGTACTACCTCCACTGAGCCATCCTGAGGGTTGCTATGCAGCAAATCAGGAAGGGGCTCACTCTCATCCTCTTCTTGCTCTGAAGCTAGGAAGAGACATGAGACCTCTGTTCGCCTATGGAAAGGCTTGAACCTGTTGACGTGGAATACTTGAGGGGCTACCCCAGAGACTCCCATGTGAACCAGATAATTGACTTCGCCCATCTTGGAGATTATCCTGAAGGGTCCAGTCCATTTGTCTGCCAACGCTCAAGGCTTGGTAGGCTCCATCACAAGGATCTACTGGCCTGGAGTCCAATCCACGTGCGAGGCTTTAAGGTCATGCCAGTACTTATTCAATTCTTGGCTGGCCTTGAGATTCGCTGTCGCCTGACCCATCATCTGTGTCATCCTCCGTCTGAGGCCTAACACATAGTCCCCCACTTGCTTGGCAGGACCTGGAGGGGTTGCTTCCAAACCTTCTCTGATCAAGGCAAGGGGCCCCCTCACGGGATGTCCAAAGAGTAGCTTAAAGGGGCTGAAAACAACACCCTCTTGAGGTACTTCTCTGTAAGCGAAGAGCAGGCATGGCAGGAGGAGATCCCATTTCCTCCTTAGGGGCTCTTCCAAAGTGCCTAGCATACCCTTGAGAGTTTTATTAAATCTCTCAACCAGACCATTTGTCTGGGGATGGTAAGAGGAGGATAACTTGTAGGTTACCCCGCTCCACATGGTTTTCATGTAACTAGACATGAAGTTGGACTCTAGAGTCAGAGACAACCTCCTTAGGGAATCCAACATGGGTGAAAATGCCCAGGAGAGCCCTGGCAACCACCTTGGCAGTAACAGTCCGAAGGGGTATAGCCTCAGGGTACCTGGTGGCATGATCAACCAAGACCAGGATGAACCGATGTCCACCTGAAGTGGGAGGGTCAAGTAGACCGACAATGTTGATGCCTACCCTCTCAAACGCTGTGCCAACCACTGGCAACGGCTGCAGTGGGGCAATGACACTGCCTCCCGTCTTGCCAGACAACTGACAAGTTGGGCAGGTCCTGCAGAGCGACTCCACTTCTACTCCTATCCGGGGCCAGTAGAAATGGTCAGAGAGTCTCTGCTTAGTCTTCTTGGTACCAAGATGACCAGCTAAGGGCACCTCATGTGCCAACTGCAGCAGGAAGGGCCTGTAAACCTGGGGTACCACCAACCTCTTGAGGGTACCAGGTTCAGGCTTAGTGGGCTCACTAACAAGGAGCTCACCCTCCCAATAGATCCGGAATGTCCTAGGCATGTCTCCTTGTGCCTGGGACAGAGCCTGTTTTCTCAGACCCTCGAGAGAGTGACACTCTCTCTGACCCTTACAGAAGTCTGCCCAGGAGGGTCCCCCTTCAGCCAACAGGTATTGAAGGTCGGGTGGTCCTCCGGGTTGAGCACTTCTCCCGCAGGAGGGTCTTCTGCCTCTTCTCCCTCAGGAGTTGAGTTTGGGTTTTCCACTGGACCCAGCCCGTCCGGAGCATGGATCTCAATGGGTGCTGTATGAACAGCAGGAAGAGAAGAAGCCCCCTTCACAGAGGTGGACTTCTTGTTCTTCCGTCTTCTTGCCTTAGGCTTCGCCTTTGGCTTGGGTACCTGACTCACAGCCAGATCCTGTGTCACCTGTGACCTAGTGACTGCAGCAGCAGTCATGGGTAGATCATCCGAGATCAACCCCAACTTTACAAGATCATTTCCTAACGGAATGTTAGCAGAGACATTGTCCTGACCCAGGACAGGAAGCTTTGCTGTCTTGTCTCCAATCATGAGTGTGACTAAGGCTACAGGCGATAATTTGGGAGGCCCAGCAGCTAACCTGGTGGTTCTCATAGGAGCATCTACATAGTCCTCTGGCTTGAGCAGGGTCCTGTCCACCACTGTCATGCTTGCCCCAGTGTCTCTCAAACCAGTAGAAGGCTGGCCATTGAAGAGGACACTTCTCAGAATCCTACGGGGGTTCTGTTGGATTGTCGCCAGTACTTCTGCGTCCCAGGCCCCAAGGGACGCTAGGGAAATCTCTACGGGAGCACTGAATGTGATACCTTTAGAGGGGGAGAGGACAGTGGCCTCCATCGCAGGCATGGGGTAAGGGTAGCTCAGGCTGACAGCCTGGACTCCAAGTGCCTTACCTTTACACTTGTGGTCACCCTTCTTGTGATCCAGAGCCCCACAGTCCCAACAAGTGCCAGGAATGCGGGGTACGGTACTGGAACCAATGGGAGCCTGCTTTGCAGCAGGTGGACCACTACTCTTATTCCCACCCACAGAGGACTTATCCCCACTAGATTTTGGGTCTTAGGAGAGGAAGGTTTTGGTTTACCCAACTGTTATTGCTTTGGGACCCCTCAGCTTTCTGAGAGGTCCCCTTTTCTTTGCCTTTGTCCTTGTCCTTCCTATTGGAGTCCTTTGGGGACACCCGGTGGGAGACCCACTTGTCAGCCAGCCTGGCCAGTTTAAAGAGATCCAAAAGGTTCTGGTCAGCAACATACTGACGCAGCTCTGGTGAACAGGCTTCAGAGAAATGCTCAAAAAACAAAAGGTGGGACAATTCAACAAAGGTTTTCACCTTGTATCCATCAATCCACCCCATCATGTTCATACGTGCAGCAGTCACCCAGTCAACCCAAGGCACATTCTCTCTTTTATTAAAGTCCCTGAACCTTTTACAGTATTGGGTAGATGTCTTGCCAAACTGGCAATCAATGCAGACTTCATGCACTCATACTGACCCCTTTCTTCCACACTCAGTTTCAGAATAGAGTCATATCCAGTCTGAGGCACTCTGCTTAACAAACACTTAGCCCAATCTCTCTTATCAACATCATGAATTGCACAAACCATTTCAAATGCTTCAATCCATTGGAGGATATCAGAACCCTCCACGTACACACCAACCAAATCTTTCATAAACTTGGTAGCTGGGGACCTGACACTCTCAACTGGTTTAGCTGAAGTCTCCACTCTAGCTTTCTCTAGCTGGATTTTCTGACATTCAGTGTCCTTGGTCTTAAGTTCAAGGTCCTTATCTTTGAGTTCAAGATCCCTATTCTTGAGCTCAACTTGCTGTGCCAACTCCTCTGTTTTAAGCTCAGCTTCTATTTCCAACTTGCGGTATTTAAAGGCCAATTTCATCCTTAATAACTCAAGCTCCAAGGCATTCTCTGAAGAAACATTGCTGGAGGTCGGAACAGAGGCAGCAGGAATGGCAGCATTCCTAGAAACAGCTTCAATGGCAACCCCAGGGGCAGGGGCCTCAATGATTACATCCTCCCCTTCAAGAGCTTCACAATCGGTCTGGTAGTCCACCAGGGTAGCTATCAGCTCAGCCCTAGACTTATCTTCAAAGTCTAACTCCTTGGCTTCACAAGCACTCTGGAGAGCCTCTAAGCTCATCCGAGTCAATTTGCCATTCACAATAGTTTCCATTGCTTGTAATGAAGTTATCTTGCACACAACTAAACCTCAATTTTACAAAGTGCAGATGTTTTGTAAGTGGCACGGTTATACACTGATTCTTAAAACCATAAGCATCCCACCTCTGCCACTATTGTAAAGACTGGAGGGGGGTGTCTGTACTCCTGCTCTCCACATGGTAGAGGAGAGGCACAGAGGACCCCAGCCAAGATTCACTATTGTTGGTAGCAATGGATGAGCAATCAAGGCCTAGCTTCTCAGGAGGTGATGCAGGCTGGTTCTTAAGGACAGTGTAGTCCCCAAGCACCCACAAAGGAATGTCCGCACACTGTATTAGTTAAAACACAGTCTTTATATAATTAAGGTTCAAGGTTATAAACACAATCACAATAACTCACTTTGTGTTTACTTAATCTACAATGGCAAATATATACAGTTCTAAGTGGTACCACAATTATTATCAGATTTCAGTAAAGTGCATCAACGGTACTCTGGTCAAATGTCACACACATCAATTAATAAAGGTAACCAACAATAGATATAGGAGGAAAGCAGTCGGTCTGAATAATTGGCAGAATGCTGGCCCCGTTACCTAGATACAGTTCTGTGTGGAGATCCCCCCACCTGGGCAACCTGTAAAGTAAAGATATACCACAAGCTCAGTCCACATATTGTTCAATGAGTCTTATTTCCTTCTAAAGTGTTCTACAACCCCAATGTACCTGGAATCTTAGGTTTCGATGATGGGTCGTCGATGGATCCTTCTTGAGTGGCTCCCTTTAAGGCAGGAGCCACGGATCGTTGAGATCCCTTGAAGAAAGGGTGAATAATGGCATGGAGGCAGTAGCTTCGGTCCTGGCTGTGCTTGTCGAACTACGAGTAAACGTCCTGCGAGGATGAGGGGTGCGGGTAACCTTGAGGTAGATAGAACAGGACCGCAAAGAGTTTGTGAAGAACTGTGGCCCAGCAAGGGCGTCCAGTTGTCTGGCATTTCTATGGTCGTTGGGTGGCGGGAAACCCACCGGCGGATGCTCCTCGGCGCATAGACAACCTGGCCGTCTCTGGTGGGATAAGGCGGTCAGCGGGGCAGACAAGCACGTCCGGGAATCAAATGTCTTAATCAATGGAGCGTTGCGGCTCCGGTCATCAATGGCACAGCATCAAGCAGTCCCCGCTTCTGGGCAACTAACTTCGATGGGCCTCCAGCGGTTATAGCAAACCTGCGAACCCTGGTCGACGACGGTGGACGGAATGTCTGTTGCTTCTCTTTGTTTCTCATCGGCGGTCCCCGTCTCGGGCTGACAGTCTTTCGTAGGCTGACTTACAGGGTGCTTCGGCGAAGGTTAGCAGTGCACGATGGTCCCTCGTAGCTCGGGAAGAGGGCGCCTAAACAGTCCTCTCTAGATCAGTCCTTGGAGACACAGCAGCTTTCAGATCGACAAAGTAGAGCAACAGCAATACTTCTCTTCCAGCAGGGCTTCATGGTTAAGCTTCAGTTTCAATGTCAGTTTCAACTCCAGTTTATGAACGATTTCTAGCAGTGAGAGGCCCCCAGATATACTAGTGGACCTCCCATTCATTCTGCTGGGTCACACTCAGGCAACTAATCACTCAGAAGGGCAGTCTGTCAGCCAATAAGGCACACGGTGCATTCAGGCCATTCTTCTCCATCCAGACACTCACACAGAGAATGTGGATTCAGACAAGTACCACGCCATTCAACAATACACACTGCATTCATACCAGTTTCGGGCAGGGCTGTCTCAGTCATTGTGTCAAACACCAGATACCAGACATCCACAACATGAAGTGTATATTCGTCACACACTCCATTCACCCAGGTCCCACCCACAGGTGTACCCACAACATACGGTCTTTGGGAAGGCTCCAGACAGTCTGGTCAGCACTTCGCCACACTACCATATATGGAATTTCTACCCAACAGCCAGTCAGGGGGACGGGACAGAGTCAGGGCTTCCCGGGACTTTGGGAAAACCAAGGTAACAGGCGATGGAAGGCAAGAGGCCACTGGGACCATCTTGTTTCCATCAGGAATCTACCGATTCCAATGACAAGGCCAGGGCATCCCAAAATGGAGGACGCTCAGGGCACCTGTCAATTCAGCACGGAGCTGCCACCAGCCCATACCCTGCTCTGTGGGTCACACACAGAGGTGCCCAAAAACATACACTAGGGGCACAGGGTTGTACCCAAACCCATGGGTGCCCTAAGGGTATCCCATGGGTCTGTACACCAAATCAAAAGAGAGAGCTACACCGCCAAGAGTCCCACATTAACTCCTGCACAGAAAACACAACATAACACATGATAAAAAGCAGTAAAGGACAAGGATACGGAGGCCATGTCTCTCTGATGCATTTCCAGCATCACACCTTCAAGCTGTTGATGCATCTTGTGGCTAGCAATGCAAGGAGACTGGCCAGCGTCTTTATGAAGAGTAATTTGGTGACTAACGGTGGTACTGACCAAGCACATAGGGGACAGGAACTGGGGCCTTTCAACTGCCACCTTCCTCCTCTTGGACAGGAATGGCTCTGGCGTATACCCAGTAGGTCTCGCACCATAGGCTGAGAGGGGTTCCTATCCACTCTTGACAAGGACAGTCTACTCAAACTGTCACATTACCCCTTGTTGAACTCTAAAAGCATGCCCAGTGTTGATACAAGCTGTTCAAGATTTGCTTGATGAAAGTAAAGTAATTGTATGCTACAGCACTGTACATTAACACTCCCTTTTTGCATCCTTCTCATTAGGCAGCTCAGCAAGATCATAGATGATTTGCTGCAATAAGAAGGACAGCTAAAAGAAATCCTGTTGCACCAGCAGTGGATCAACGTCAGCATAGGTGTAATCTACCGTTCTCACTGGGCTCAGGGATGCCAGCTGAAAGTTTCATGCAAGATAGGTTACTGTATTGCACTACACTATAGCTCACCACACTCACCCATTTTCCCTCAACCTGCTCACCCTCTCTCACTCTCCCTACTCACCCACTCTGCCTCACCCTGCCCACCCACTGTACCTCACTCCAATCCGTCTACGCTAAAATGCTCACCCACTCTACCCCAGCCATAACAGTGTTCATTTTCTTCTATCATAAGCAGGCATGTTCATGTGCCAGAGGTTCTGTGCACGGTATGTTGTGCATCAAGTGTAAAACAAAGACAAGTGTTATTACATGGTTAGACTGGCCTGCAATCAATGTAGGCCAGAACATCCACGTAACAACACTTCAATTACCATGTTTGCTTTACCCTTGATGCACCGTACTGTGTGCATCGAGTGTAAAACAAAGACAGGTTTTATTACGTGGATAGTCTGTGCTACATTGAATGTAGGCCAGTTTAGCCAAATCATGTTTGCTTAACCTTAATGGACAGTAACTGTGCATCATGGGTAAAGCAATGATAAGTGTTATTACATGGATAGGATGGCCTACAGCCAGCCTATCCATGTATTAACACTTCACTTAACATGTTTGCTCTACCCCGGATGCACAGTACTGTATGCATCCAGTGTAAAGCAAAGAAAAGGCCAATCCCAAAGCAGCCCACACCTCTAGAGGAAGGGGCCCCACTGAGTGAGGCCCATACATTCAGGGGTGGTGGCTGACACACACAATACAAACACTTTGACCTGCACATTCACGCATCATTCACACACAACAAACCCCAAAATACATACATACATGTATGCAATGCATGCAGAAATACAGAGTTAATAAAAAAATACACTTACCTTACCTTCATGCATTGACATGTGTCTGCAAAGGCACAGGGAGGACTAGATGGCCAGCCCCCTTCTCTGGGTATGTAGAGACGCTGCCTGATAGGAGAGGATGACCGCCCTGCCAGTCAGCATGTTCACATTGCGGGTCTCCACAATGTGAGCACGCTGATTGACAGGAGAGGCATCCTCACCAGCATGGCTATGCTGCTGGCTTAATAATGAGAGGCAGTGGGGCCAGTCTAGCAACGCCCCACCGGCTCCCATTATTTGTGCTACATTTGTTGCGTATCGTAGTGAGGGATGCGCCCCTGCAGAGAGGCAGGTAGCAAAAGTCGCCCGTGAAACTAAAGAAAACAGGGAACTGTGCTGCTGCCACTGCCAATTACTCTTCTGCAGCTGCCTTTATGGCAGGACAGGGGCTCAATTGGCATCGAACCATCCGTCGACGTTCTTGACCTTAATCCTATTGAGATGATCAACAACAAGAAACCATTACTGGCCGGCATATCAGCGTTTTGGTGGCTGGTCTTCACCATAGACACCTTTGCAAGGAATATTAACCACATTCAAAAGGTTCTCCCCACGGTCGTGGTGAGCTATCGGGCAAGAACCAGTATGTGAGTGCACTGCATGCCCCCTCTTAAATGCTTGTGCCATTATGTCACTCAGCTTGCATACTGTCCAGGCGACTCAGTGCAAGAACGAAATACATAATAGAACCTTTGTCAAACATATTATTGTGGGAGCAAGAACACAAGCTCAGCACATCATGGTGAAATGTTCAGTAAAAGCAAAGAGTTGCTTAGAAAGTGTAACTAAAGAAGGGGAACGGGCAATCAGGGTCGGCAGTGGAGGATGCTTGATGCCTGCCTCTAATGTGAAGGGTGAAATGGGGGGACATGGGTGGGCTGCAGCAGGAAGCGAAGATTGATGGCTGCCACTGGTAAGGGGAACCAAGGAGGGAAGTGGAGGATCAGGGCAGGGAGAGTATGGGTTCTTCCTTTTCAGGCACGGGAAATGTGTCTATTTTATTCTTGCAATGCTGTGTTGTGGTCACCCGGGAATAGTTGTCCAATCCATAAATGGCCCCTTTCTTCTACCACTGCTCACATTGCTCAAAATGTATCAAATGTTTGAAGAGTATGCCTACCATATCACCCGGGCAGTGCTTACAAGTGCGATCCACTTGCTCAGCCTCTGCTGAAATGGTTTTCAATGCACAATGGGGCAATCACAGGGCAACACTCTGCGTTCTCAGTGCCATCGATTGTGGCATGTGTCCCATGGCACGCAAGGAATCAAATGGGAATCGGGGCGGAAGTCCGCAAGTTCCACAGATCTGTTGTGACCTGTATGGGGTGTGTGAGAAGAAGGCAGGAGGTGCAAGGGTAGGTTTAGTGAAAAGACAGAGGATCAAGAGTGGGAACGGCTTAAGTGAAGGCAGGGAAGTCAAAGATGGGGGCGAGTGATAAGGCCGAAAATAACAGAGTGGGGGCTACGGAGAAGTCCAGGTGTACAGCTGAGGGGGATTTTGTGAAGTCAGGGACAAGAAGGTGGGTGCTTCAATATCACCCTCCTGGTGTGCTTACATAATTTTAGTTCAGAGGTGGGAGCACCACACCTTGCTCTCTACCAGCAATTCAACATGGTCTTTGACAAGCAAATGCCTCCTGCGAACCTCCAGTTCAGAGAAAATCTGCCATATCAGGTGCTGCCTGTTGGGAACACAGGCAATAAAGTCACAGCTTGGTACACTAGGCAGTTTGGGTGGGAAGCACCTCTAATGCCATGATGTGGCACTGCACCTCGTTTTCCACCTCTTTTTCAAACGGTAAAGCTTTTGGGGGGTATTTCTTTATAAGAATAATATTATAATGCTATTGGTGATGCTCACAAGGGCCTCATTCTTCAGGCTGGTGACTGCTGACTCTTGGGGGAGAAGGGGGGGGGGCTTCTGTTAAAAAAATTATTGTATTGTTATGTTACAGTATTTAAGCACATCACCACATAGCAGAACACACTGCAGAAGTTACAGAAGAAAGGGAAAAAGTGCCTTCTAGCCGGATGGTGCTCTCAACATAACATAGCATAGTAATGAATGCAGACTGTAGACAACACCCATTGCAGTACGATAAATAGGAAAGAGAGACAGTTTAGCAGGTGGAGAGTTTACCACTGAGTGGCAGTACTGTGCTTACCATCTTAAATACTAAGCACCTTGTTTATCTATGCTAATTTACCAGGTTTGGGAGGTGAATTTTTGGGGGTCTTTGGTGTCAGTCAGGACCCATTTTTTACGGGGAGGGCGGATGTGGCCTTCCAACGCCAGGTGAGCAATTTGGAGTTTGCGTGGCAGAGCGCCCGTCTTGTAGCGGTGTGTTGCTCTTATGGTTGGGGACTAGTCCAATACCGAGAGCAATGGATA
The DNA here is from genome assembly GCF_040938575.1 of Ambystoma mexicanum. NCBI lineage: Eukaryota > Metazoa > Chordata > Amphibia > Caudata > Ambystomatidae > Ambystoma > Ambystoma mexicanum. The sequence goes on from NC_090930.1 coordinate 1,320,210,887, forward strand.
TACATCAGACTATTTCCTGGCCTTTTGAACACATTCTGGATTTTGTCTGGGCAGTCAAGACATCGAAATGCAAATTGCGGCATCAGCCACAGGTGGGCAAAGCCAAATGTGACGTGCAAGCAGATGGGGAGGAGTGTGGTTGAAGCGAGAAATGCCTGTGCAGTAGCCAATTATCTTTCTTTGGTTTATGAGGGCAAGTGCAGAGTGTGGCTGGCTGTTCTTGCAGTATCCCTTCTCTTCAGTCTAGTACTATGGACGGGGCATTGCATTGCGCTATGCTGTGGACTTCTCACCCAATGGCTAGGCACACTCCCAGCATGAGCTTAAAAAGCTATCATGGACCTGAGAATTTCAGTAATGCTTCACATATATAGACACATGAATTGTGTTTGTTGGGGTGCAAGACACCTTTTCATTTGACTAGGAAAGACCTGCACAAAGCTTCTGCGTGCTGGTAGGGCATCAGACAGTACTATCAGCAGCGCAATCCCAGTGGATGGAACAGTTCATGCTGGGCCTGAGGAGGAGTACCAGCAAACCTCATTGAAAAATCTCCCTGCTGCACGTCAGCACGCCTGGCAGTGCATCTAAAGCAGTTAGGGCGGGATAGGCTTTTGTCCGCCTTATTCCGCGCTGCTTTCCGTGACAGCTGCTTGCCATTTGCTGCTCTTGGTCACTGTTTAGAAATCACCGCATCGCCTACCGAAGCCGCAGTACCAGCAGCGAGTTCTAAAAGAGCTTCTAATGATTGCGGCGCCGAACTGCCACATACACAGACACCTTGCATTGTTCCATGTGCTTGCTACTCTGCCTCTAGCTTTCTCTGCTATTCCCATAAGCTTCAACCATTAGGCAATTATTTTTTGTGCGCAACAAGATCTGTGACTTTTAACTATGACTGAAATATTATTACCAGCAGGGAAGCGTACAACTGCTGTGAAATTTAATTACATCTCCGAAGGTGACAGCATAGTTTACTGAATTGTTGACTGGGACATTGCAAGATGCCTAAAACCAAACATCAGTGTAACTGTGTCTCAGATGGCAGGGGGCCAGCAGAGAGGGCCGGCAGCCAGAGCACTTTCCAAGGCCGTTTTGTCAATAATTGATGTAGATTTGCGGGGACGTGAGGAGAAATATATGATTGGAGATGAGTGGGGGCCATCTGTAGCATTGGACTCCAAACTGGCTATTTTTCACGATCTATATGCATGCTCACATTTCTTCGACTCTTTCCAGCATTGCATGTTTAGTGTTTATGGTCTTGGAACCAGAACCCCTATTTTTCTGTTAGTTTAAATAAAAATCATTTGGCTGATAATGTGCAGTGGCTTAAAAGATAGCGACTGGCCACCTCCCTAAGCAAGGACCAGTTAAGAAAAAAGAATTGTTAGACCAAATTAATGGTTTAGTCGGGGAAATGGAGGTTTAGTTACTACCTTTTCAGAGAGAAAATAAGAAAATTCAAGTAAAATCACTGCCTTTTCGTTTTCCTTAGTAACGAATAAACATTAAAAAATAAATGCCTGATTGCAGAGGCTTCAAGTTACAAGTACCTCACATATGTAACTCTGGGGTGTTAACATATTCTAATTTACTTTCAGTTTTGGCTAATGGAGTAGCGACGACTAATGACAAAGAAACACATACGGGGAGGGATCGGTGTGTGTTTGTTTGTGTGATTGTTTAGCCACAAAGGAAAAGTCAGAGGAAGCCATGACTGAACCCAGGGGAATGGGTGCCACGCTCAAAAGCAATCAATGAAAGCACAGAATGAAATACATTCATTGAAAGATTAATTTGGCAAGCTAACACTTTGTCAGAATTTGCCACTTCCGCACTTCATATGCAGAACTATTGTGTATGGAATCTGGTGTTGCCATGGCACTTGGGGCAACGTCAGCACAGGAGGAACTACTCTTCCTGCATGGAACAACAACTGTTGATGTGGTCGCGTTTGAAGCCGTGACCACATATCACTAGCCAGTCACATGCTCTGTATTCTTGGAAATCTACAAACCTGGCAATATCACTGCAGGAAGCCTATGCCTGCGATGCTCCTCAACAGGGTGGTTTGGCCCGTCAGTATGTGAGAGCAGATTGACCTTGAACTATTGGTCTACCGGGCTTAAGGACCTTGTATGCGTCCCCTGACCTTGCTTGGATTATCCTTTGCCTACCCGGACTGCTGTCAACATGCATGGCAGTGCATTGATGGCAGTTGGGGTGCGTTGGGCTTTTGCCTGCTGTCCCTGACAATTGCTTGCCATTTTCTGATTTTTTGACTCTGTTCTCACATCACTACACCATTTAATGAAGCTGGAGTATTTCGTGAGTCCTAGAAGAGCTTCTTTCCTGATTGGAAAGCTGAAAGGACACATACATTACCGTGGACTGAACCACTAGGCAATTTTTCTTTTCGTGCAAGATCCGTGACTTTTAACTATTACTGAAATATTACCAGCTGTGAAGTGCTGCGAAATGTATTTACATCTCCGAACGTGGCTGACACTTCATAGTTGACTAACTTGTTGGCAATGCCATTGCAAGATACTTAAAACAAAAAATCAGTGTAACTGTGTCTCAGATGGCAGGGGGCCAGCAGAGGGCTTGGCACTTTCCATGACGTTTTGTCAATAATTGATCTAGACAGTGGCGTACCGAGCGGGGTGGTGGGGAGGCAGCTCCCCCAACCCCACCCCCTCCTTTTCACCAGCCAGACCGGGACATTTGGGAGTGGGAGACAATGAGGGTGCCGAGCAGGAGGTGTTCCTGCTCAGAACCCTCATGGTCCTGGCAGCAGGACACCTTTCCCATTCAGCAGCTTCATTGTCAGTGAGGGTGCCAAACAGGAGAGGTGTCTCTCTGCCAGGCCAATGACCCACAGAGCTCAGGGCAGTAGAGTGGCTCTCCCGAGGGCGTGGCATGTTGCTCTCAGGCAACAGAGCATTACAATGGGAGCCATTAGGTACTGATGGGAGGGGGGACTATTTGCAGGGACTTTTGTCTCTTAAGAAATGTGAATGGGGTGATCAGAAGCGAGAAGGGTGCATAATGCTACATGCTTTATGAAATAATGACTATGGCTTTAAAGCCCAAGAGGGATTTGTTAGGGCTCCCATTAATACTACTGTGACTTTGAATGCAGGATGAGGAGAGTAAAACCAAAGCCATACTCTTATTTCACAACATATTTCACCAACGATGTATATAGTGGAAAGTTAGTTTATTATGAAAGGCTAGTTTATTATTCAATGTGGTTTTCTTCCAAGGTATCGTGAAATAACGTGGTACCGTAATCCAGACCAGCAGGTATGTTTACTGTAGGTTTATTGGTAAGATAGTTGCCAAGAAGACATCAGCACGTCCCTCTGTGCCAGTTTGCACTCTTCAACTGTAACAGTTAGAACCTAATTCAGATCTACACACATCAGCACTCTACACTGACATCACAGCATTCCAGCGATAATGATGTCACCAGCAAAGCCAGACATACATTACAACATATTGCAATAAATAAAGTAATATTTAAACACATGAAATGCAAAGCATGAACTTAATAAATATCTATATCAACTAAACCCGGGACGTTGTGTTAAGTTGCTTAAATTGTCCACATCCTGGTTTCACCATTTAATCAAAGTGTGTGTTCCTGGGCAAATCATCTATTTGCACTGTGTGTTATGTGCAGCGCTCTAAGTGATTCACTTCACGCTTATGTTAATATATCATGTTATCATAAAAAAAGCCTGGTGACCAGAGTTGTTCCATATATAATAATAGGGCAATTTAGGTATTTTGCATCACAGTTATTTGCCACTTGGCTTACCTATGACACTTATTCTAAAGTCACTTTCCTGGTGCCGCCAAGTATCAAAGACTGATGGTGCTCCTTGCCATGTCCTTTTCAGTGAAGTCACTTCTGTTGGTACAATCCATATGCAAATTAGGAGGTTTGCATATATTTTGCTCCACAGAGCTCTAATAGATGAGTTTCCTGCACCTGTAATGGTCCTGTCGTTTTTTGTTTTGTTTTGTTATGTTTATCTCTCAAAATGCCATTTGCCACTTGCCACTAAATTTACCCAAAAAGTTGATTGGACTGGAGCGAATGATACTGTATGGAAATGCGCACACTGCATTTGGGGTAAAAGTAGCAATACTTTTTTCGTGGCTCGCTTCCCCACCCACTCTTGCAAGGCTGGATACTCGCCTGGATGTAGATTTGTGGGTACGTAAGGAGAAATCTATGATTGTAGATGAGTGGGGGCCTTTTGTGGCCTTGGAGTCCAATCAGCCAATTTTCCACGATCTATATGCAGGCTCTCATTTCTTCTATTCTTTTCAGCATTGAATTTTTGTGTTTGTTATCAGTCATGATAGAAGTGGTTTTGGTGACCGGGTGCTTATGGTTTTGGAACCAGAACCCCTATTTTTCTGTTGCTTTTAAAACAATCTTTTTTGCTGAGAATACTCATTGGACTAAAAAGACAGGAAATGAGGAACTGGCCACCTCACTAAGCAAAGACCAATTAGGAAAAAAAAATCATTGTTAGAACAATAATGGTTTCCTTGAGTAAGTGGAGAATGTGTTACTACCTTTTCAGGTGGACAGCAAGAATGTTCAAGTGAACATATTGACTTTTGGTTTACCTTAGTAACAAATAAGCATGAGAAATAAGCCTTATGGGAAAGGCTGTGGGTTAGAAGTACCTCAAATGTAAATCTCTGGTATTAAAATATTCCAATACATTTTTTGTTTTAGGCTAATGAAGGCACGACGACTAACGATAAAGAAACAGATATGGGGAGAGATCAGCATGTTTGTTTATTTGATTGTTTACTCGTAAAAAAAAGCTCGGAGGAAGCTATGATTGAACTTAGGGGAATGGTTGCTATGCTAAAAAAAGATTTAATGAAAGCACAGAATGAAATAAATTCAGTGAAAGATTAGTTTGGCAAGCTAACACGCTATTGATTCTAGGCCTTAAACACACATTAGAAAATGAAACAAGCAGGTGATATCGCATAACACTCAATAATAAACAAATATACTGTCACCATAGGTTCTTAAAATGTATTCAATTACTTAAATCAACAAAGGAGGTAAGTCAAGTGTTGCATTAAGATGGAACCAGGTCACAAGTGACATTCCCTAGCTTCAGCAGTCCAATCCCTAAGAAGAGTGGGGTCGTTTGCCCAAAAGTCACAAGGTTGTTCAAAAGAACAGATTCAACAAGTTACTAGGTGAGTAAAATGTGTTCTTATCTCTCAGGTATTACTAGTCAGGTTTGATGACCAAAAAGCAGTGGAATGGAAGGCTGCAGAAAGATTTGTTCTCAATGTTCTCCTATGGAGGACAGGGGGAGACAAATGCTTTGCATTTACCTATCCCCTCCCCTGACTTCGATTTTCCCAGAGGATTGGATGGGTCGATTAGGGGTCACTAGAGGTTGGATATCCCGCTGTTTGTTCCAGTGAGAGGTGCCCCCAGGAGATGCTGGCGCATGTATTCTTCCAGTTGGGTCCGGAGCGCAACCCAAGGCAAGGGAGAAATGCAGGATACACTGATGCAGCCCCCTTCACAGGATACGGGAAGGTGAGTTCCAGTGACGGCCATCACACACATGTGACAGCAGGTATACTTCCAGTTGCAGAAGTCCTTCAGGACAGAATCCCTTGAAGCAGAGAGGCAGAATTTTGGACGCAAAGGCTACTTGTAACACACGTTGGCAGCCACCAAAGTTAGGGCTGCAAACACGGAACAGCAACGTTACTAGAGAGGTAGTGACAACATGCCATTTCAGTACTTGATGTGCTAACTTATTGCAGATGAAACCTGGTATTACCATGGCACTTGGGGCAATGTCTTAGTTCGGCAAGATTTCTCTTTTGGAAACTTTACCCTCCATAGATTCTACGGACCCCCGTTCGGTTTGCTTTGTTTTGTGAAGCTGTTCTGTTTTAGGTGAAGTAAAGACTTCAGCTTCACTTCTTCTGGCCTTTTGTTCATTTGTTATGGGGAAACTCATCAGACTATTAGTACTGGGAAACTATGTTTCCCTTTTTGTCTTTTACTATATGTAACTTTTAACATTGCACACATCTTCTTGGATACCTTTGTATCACCCTGGACTCTGACACTTCGGATTTGTGGTTACTTTTATATGTGCCTAAAGACAAGCTGGTGCTATTTTTACAATTGTTGTGTTATTTCTAGTGTGCACATTCGCGTTTACCACTTATGGCTACTAACCATGGCTAGTGCCCTAAATCGACCACGCCACAGGATTTATGTTTGTACTTTTGCCATATTATTGTTTGGCCTTCTTCCTGCCTTGCCAGGTAATTCCATATAGGGGGGGGAGACTGGACAACTGCTGGCTGGTTGAATGGTGCAGATCATTAGCATTGGTGGGCTTGGACTTGCTTCCAGGCTGGATTTCGGATAAGAAAAGGACTCCTGCAGCCATTTCTTTAGATCAGCATTGGAGCCAAGAATCCCTTGTAGAAGAAGAGCTGACTGACGATACGAAGAAGACTCCGAAGAGGCCCAGCATCTCTTCCTGCATCTGACCCAGTGAAGCCCTATTGAACTACCTGATTTGTGAAGGCCCTATGCAGTGTTTCAACCCCTGCATTGGTGAGAACAACCAGTCTCAATGTTTTCACGAGGATCCAGCTATCCTGAGCCTTCAAGAATGTCCTTCACCCACCTGGTGGACTGTGCAGCTCTCCAGTGGGCTACCTCTCTAGAAACGTTGCTGTTTTCTGTTTGCAGCCATAACTTTTGTGGCTGCCAGCTTGTGGTTAAGTCGCCTCCTAGCTTCAGGGGATCTTGTCCTGAAGGACTTCTACAACTGCAACTGAAAGATACCTGCTGACGTCTATGTGTAATGACCATCACTGGAACTCACTTTCCCGCATCCTGTGAAGGGTCCTGAAGGGGGCTACATCGATGTATCCTGCATTTCTCGAAAGCCAAGTGTTGCACCATCAGCTCCTGGACACCTCTCACCAGAACGAACAGTGGGATATCCATCCTCCAACAACCCCTAAGCAACCCATTCAATCCTCTGGGAAAATCGAGGTCAGGGGAGCGGAGTAAGTAAATGCAAAGCATGTGTCTCCTCCTGTCCCCCGTAGGATAACATTGAGAACAAATCTTTGTGCAGCCTTCCATTTCCCTGCTTTTTGGTCATCAAACCTGAGTAGTAATACTTGAACGATAAGAACACATTTTACCCAGCCAGTAACTTGTTGCATCTCTTCTTTTGAACATAGTTGTAACTTTTGCAGGGTTTGGACTGATGGAGGTAGGGAATGTCACTTGCGACTGGGTTCCATCTTACTGCATCACTTTGCTTACCTCCTTTGTTGATTTAAGTAATTGAGTACATTTTAAGAACCAATGGTGACCGTATATATGTTTATTGAGTGTTGTGCGATATCACCAGCTTGTTTCATTTTCTAATGTGTGTTTAAGGCCGAGAATCAATACTGTATGTATATACATCCTTGTCTAATTTAAATTATTGTGTGCTTTATTGTGTGAACTCTTTGTGGAGCCCTGACCCCACTCACACTCTCTTGAGAATAGCCTTGACTGCTCTCCATTACTACCTTGATGGGGATTTGGCAAACCTCTCAGAGATCCCCTGTTCACAATAACTAAGGTGGCCTCCTAAAATCTGTCCACCAGGCCAGAATCTACAAATCCATCTTAACAGCACAGAAGGACCTACTATTCCTGTAAGGAACAGCAAGCAATGATATTATCACATTTGATGCTTTGGCATCATAACACTGGCCAGTCACACGTTCCATATTCTTGGAAAACCACAAACCTGGCAATATGGCTGTAGGAAGTTTGGCCTGAGCTGCTTCGCAACATGTCAGTTTGGTCCGTCAGTATGTGTGAGTACCGTTACTTGTGACTATTCATTTGAACTATTGGTCAACCTGGCTTAAGGACCAGGTACCTGTACCCTGACTTTGCTTAGATTATACTTTCGCTACCTGGACTTGTTTGGTGGGTGTATAATCAATACAGCCCTCTGGACTACTATATGCATGTCTCTTTTGTTTTGATAAATGGGAATTAGCTGTCCAAAAATGCTTCCACTATCGAATCTGCAGACCTTACGTGCTGTTTACCTACCCCTCACCTGTCTTTCTCCTGGAAAACCATGGCTGATTTGGTGTGGTTTTTATTTATAGAAGCACTTCACCTTAAGCGTTTGGGCTATAGCAGCTCTGGTATGCCTCTCTGTTCTCACTATTACTCAGGAGACAATTTTCTTTGGAACCAATCTGGATTCCTCTATGTCCCTTAGGTACGTCCTCATGCAGCCTGGGTCATTTATTTTGTGGTCTTTGTATGCATGATCAAATCATCCATTTGACAGCAGTGGATTTCTGCTCTCTAGACTGTGGCCTAACACCTCAGAAGTAAATGCCTGCCTAGACTTATCAAAGTCTTAAAGCTTTCTCTGTGGTAGTAGTGGTTGAACTGGGTAATTGGGGGAGATACGGATACTGGTGATTGAAATCTGTGTTATTAATCTGTATTTACGTCTTCCTTTTCTATCAGGAAGAGAGTTGTGCAATATTTCTACCACCTTTACTGCAGAGTCCTCTGCATGGGAGTTGTATCTAGAGTTCTTGTGCAGTGTTCTCAGGGGAAAACCTTATTGTCCCCTTGTGTTAAGATAGATTTCTAAACTCTGACCTGGTGGGCAGATGTTTAGGAGCCCACCATCGGTTTAGTGAAACAGGAGAACATTTTGGACAAGCCAGACCAATCTAGGTAGCTTTGCAGGCAGTCAAGACTAGGTCTCAGGAGGGGTAAGAGTGATCGGAATCCTACAATGAGCACACACAGCAACGAACCACAAATTACTCTTAGAAAAATGTATATGAAAGATATCTATACACTTATTGTCAGCCGGATCAAATAGACATAAATAACTTTTGCAATGAGAAAAACAATGATCACTAAAATCCTTAATCTATACAGTATATATACAACACGTTTCCTAATGCAGTTGAGTGGAAATATAACCACACCTGTGAAGAAAGGGTCAAGTTAGCATACGAATGGCATTAGGTCATTGTTCAGAGTTCGTTCCCTAACTTTCGAGTCTAACCCTAAGAAGAGGGGAGCCTTGTGCTCAACAGTACAGTTGTGCGTAAAAACGCACAATCCCGCAGATTAACAAAAGTGGGTCTTCTTTGCAGGTCTGTAACAAGTCAGGAAGGGGCTTAAGGCAATGAAGAATAAGTTCCCACTATTCGAGTAGGCCCTTCCCTTGGAGGCAACGCAGTATTCAAGACAGGAAAGTATGCTACAACCTAACCAAGCACCTAGACCCTACTGGATCCTAAACTGGGGTATCTACAACTCCTCGGGTGGAACTCTCTATCTGTGGCCTCCAAAGAAAAGGCCAACCAGTGACATGGACAATGATCAACAGTTGACACTTGTATTTCAAGACGGAATGGCACCAGGGACAGACCCAGAGAGATTTATGAAGAATCTTTGGTTATAAGACATTTTTTGTTATCCAGTTTTGGAATGTCCACCTTTATATATAGTTCTGAAAAACTATTTTGAACCTAACCTATGAGTTGCATCCTCTGTAGAGTTCACTTGGTTCATGAAACTTCCCTTAGGCCGCCACTCAGTTTAAGACTGAGCATTACAAATCAATTTACAGCGCAGTAACAGACTGAAGGATCCCCTCTGAATTAAAGAAATTCAAGGACTGCATCCACAGGCCTTGGTGAACAACCCAGGGGTGGATTTGAGGCCAAAGAGGAGGACCATTAACTAGAGATGGTGAGACCCCACAGCAAACATGAGGAAGGAATGTCATGCCTAGTGTATCAGGATTTGTAGGTATGCATCCAGCATGTCTAGGGATGTCTGCTAGTCCCTCTTGATATTAATGAGATGATGAGCTGCAGGCTCTGCATCTTGAAATGGATCTGCTTCACATAGGTATTTACTCCCATCAAGTCAATCACCAATCTTGTAAGAGCAAAATGATTGAGTAACATCCACTCCCCTCTCCCTGTGGCAGAACAACCTGAATACACCATTCTGATGCTGAATCCTCAGTTCCTCCCGTACAGTGGCCTGTTTGAAAAGGTCCTGTAGAATAGGAGCATGTTGGACCCCGTTGTCTGTTGGCGACTCCAAGAATTCCAGTAGGTAGCCATCTCAGATGATATAGAGAGCCCATGAGTCGGTGACAACCACCTACCACTGGTGATAAAACTGTGACAGTCTTGTCCCGGCCCGGGGTAAGCAGTCCCAGTCAGGACTGTAGAGGTTTTGGAGGGATTGAGCTAGCCTTGCCCAATGTAGGGGCTCTACATCTTCCCTTAATGGCCAGGCAGCTTAGACAGCTTAGGAATCTGGGGTTTGGTCGAGACATCTCCCGGTGGGATCGAGCCTTACACCAGATTGTCCGCTTGCCTGTCTTGCTTGTGGACCTTATCCACCCTTTCTTGCAGGTCATCCGCAAAGAGTTTCGACCCCAGAAAGGGAAGATGCCAGTCCACTGACTTCTGAGCAGTGTTTGTTTTTCCATCCTGGACATGTGCATTCCTTCAGCTGCAAAGGAACAACCTAAGGTGATTCCAGCTGCCCTACTGCCATCAAATGACAGGTCGGAGAGGAAGTCTGCTGGATGGTGCCTACATTCAATTAGGCCTGAACAGTCTTCCCTGTCTCCATGGCGTCATCCAATTGCTGGAAGTCCTGCAGGCTACACTTTTATGAAAGCGGCATAGATGTATGATATCATAGTGAGATGTGAGCATTCAAAATTCATTTTAAGAGCTGCAAGCATTCTGCAGTCTGTTGGGTCCCTTTACTGAAGCCTTCTCTGCAAAAATGGAGGGCCTGCCAGGTAGGCTGGATAACAAGAAGTCCACCTCAACTGTTAACAGTACCTTTTCTTCAGGTCCCAAAGGATCCAACCTGTTCATGAAGCAGGGGACTGAAACCTTTCCAGGGTCCCCCAATCTCAACACCTTCTTCTTGATAGCGTGAATCACCGGAAGGTCTCTTCTAATCTCCTCCTCAAACTGCTGAACCATTGAGTCTTCTGTCAAGGTGTGAGCTAAGTCTTTTAATTTCATGCAGACATCACATGCGAGAAGACCGTTTGCCACTGCATTGCGGTCAAGCAGTTTCCCCATTGTCCTCGAGGGTCCATTGCATTCTGATGAGGAAGCGGTGGAGGGGAGATGAAGAGGGATCCCTTCTCTATCTTTCAGATCCCAGCTTGACTGCTCTCTGATGGTTTCCCTCATAATGGCCCTCATTTGAGCTGCTTTAAGGTCCTTCCCTTCTATTCTTCCTGTTCTGTGGTAACTAAGATATCAGAGGTGGAAAAGGAGGATTCAACATACCTAGTTCTCTCCTTAGCTTTGCCCATGTTGAAGCCGTGGAAAGACGTAGGAGACAACATTCAGTACAACAGTTAGGCATTCCTTTAAAAGTCCCCTGAAGGTCTGGGAAACATAGTCTTAAGCCACAAAAATCCCCCCCCCCCTAGTTGCAGTGCACCTTGAAATGCAGTTCTAATCCCCGTTCTTCCCTCTCCTCCAGCAGGGGGATTAAGGGGAGTTAGTGACAGGCAAAGGTGGTCAAAACCTCCAGAGATGAGTGTAGAATGGTGAGGACCCAGACCAGCCACACCTACCCTAGAGAAGCATGGTACAGTCTGTGTGGAGCATGGGCTGGGGTGGTGCCGCTACCTCGCCTTGTGTAGCAACAGGACAGAGCTTACTTCCCCCAGTGGGCCTGCTTACCTATTAGGAGCATCTCTGCTCCCTCCATGGCCCTCTGCTGGCTGTTGGGCACCTCCCACCAGGCAAGAAGTCATGCGCTGGTGTGACTGTGCTTCTGCCAGACAACACCATTTCATCGCACTGGCGGCATTTCTTTAGGGAAAGTGGCATCAGCACTAAGCCCCTGCTGGTGCTGTGAACCCAGCAGAGACCAGGACCTCTAAGCCCCCCTCTCACCTGCTCGGGATGTCCATTGGCGATGAACAACTTACCCAAACGAGGTCCTCCTTGACTGCAACTGCCCCGGCAAGCCATGCACTGTGGGTTGGAGATCTCAGCAAGTTATCCTTCACGAACAGGACCAGCCCAGAAGACCCTCCACCGATCTATGGATTGGGCGGAAAAAAACAACAGGACGAGAGAAGGTAAGCAATCTCCTTTATAGGAGAGTGGGCGGAAATTGGAGCAAAAACATGGAATGGTTTTTATTATTTCTGTGGGAAGTTGGATGGCCTTCATTGAGCAAGTACTGGAACGAGAAAGAGGGACATGGTGGTAATTAAAGAAAATAAAGAGGTATTAAAGTTCTCGAAGGCCATCTGCAAAGAAATGACGCAGCATGTTTTCTGGTCACTAAGCACTGCTAGCTTAAACCCTACTATCCTATGAGCACAGGAGTTTACAAGCATTGTATCACCAGATATTTTGACTACAACTCCTGTCAGTTCCAGCCAATTAAGCCAATGGTGAAGGATTATGAGAGTCTTACTCCACAGAATCTGTAGAGCCACAGGTTACATACCACTGTATTAGCAGGTTTGGAGCAGAAGGCCCATTCAATTTCAGTCATAGGCAGCTTTCGATCGGTTCTTAACATATCTTAACTATTTAAGTTTCTAATCCTGATAGGGTCGATAAGCTAGAATTGTGTGCAGCAGTAGGTATTGCTGGCCTCCCCGTGCACAATATCATGACGGATGCCAACTTGATTACTACAGAGCCCACAGAGGCGGATTGGCCACTAAACAGGTTGTTCAGCATAAACAAGCAGTTCTATTGAACCCTCTCATGACATCAGCCGGTGTCATAGGACTATACACTCCATCTCTTCACACATTACCATGACTGAGTTCTGAGGTTGAAAATACTAGCATTGTAAGGTTGGAGGCGGCTAATCTATGGGATGTTTCACCTTGCGCTTGGGTGCTCGCAGCAGCACGGAAAGCGAACTAAAGCCTTGCAAAGAAAACCCAAGTTATTTCCAGGGCGAAGGAGCCCCAATGTATATAAGGAGGATTGTAGCATATCTGATATCTAGAGCTACGTGGCATGTTCAGCCTGGCTGAAGCATTGCCACTGGTAGAACGTTGTGTATATTTCTTTTGGCTACATCAATTTGGCTACACCAATTTCGTCTAGGAAATTAACTGCAACATAATGTGTATGTTCTTATGTTATGATATCTAAAAGCAATGAACCTTGCTGTGAAGAGACAAATAGTTTCCCCATCCAGGTGGTATCCAGACTGTAGTCTGTGGGGTGAAAAGGAAAGGTGATGTGGGGAAAAGGCTGGCAGACAAAAAGTACAGACTTAACTCACAACATGTAGGGATATGACAACTTAAGGTTGACTGTTATGCTAAATATATTGTTTTGAACAAAAGAAAATGTAAAGGTAATCAAAAGAAAGAACAAGAGCCACCCTTACTGGCCAGCAGAACTTTCATAGAGGCCGTTACTAGTACAATAGTGCGGTTATGTTAAATCTTGCTTTGGATGCATGATGACCTTGAGGTGTGTGCAAGAGTTAGAATGAGTTGTGGGAGCTATTAACCGATAATCATATTCGATTACCTCAGTTGATGGCAGACAGGGGTTGGGGGGTGGTTCTGGAAAAGGCAAGTCCGCTGATGGAGGGGTCAAAACCAGGAATTGGCTATGTGCAGAATGAGTGCTGGGGACACAAAATGAGAATTTGACAAAAAAGATCTCCCCCACCCCAAGACATACCTAATTGACTTTCAGTAGAGAAGAGAGAACACGTGTTTTATAGTGAATTGGTAAATGAGCCACTGGAATGTAGTATGAGAGATTTAAGTTACTGTTAATGTTGTAAAATGATGCATGGCAGGCTAGCTAGGTCAAAGGAGACATTCACATTAATGGCAACACTCGAGAGGTAGGGGGCAACTGTCCTTCATAAGGCCTGTATGCAGAAGCTGCTTGCACCATACACACGTGTGTAGAGAAGGAGCTAAGCACCCCGACCTCAACTACTTTGCCCAGAAAGCCTATATGTTGGAAACCAGAGTATGTGACATATGTGGAACAACTAAAACGACAGAGGCCAAAGGAAATCCTGGAGGCTAGGTTCCCACTAAGAAAACCATACCTGTATTCAAGACATTATGATGTCTGTTTAAACGAAATCCCAGAAGAAGCAGGATGCCTGACTGACGAATCAGATTGGTGACGTCATGCGAGAGTTGAGATGACGTAAATAAAAGAGATGCAGAGGCGAGAGAATGCGGATATTCTATAAGGCATCAAGAAAGTATCAGAGATAAGCAACATCTTGGGCTCAAGATGAAGAGGCTTATGCTACAGAAATGATGAAATTGTTAAAGCCAGTTCACACGTGTACAGATGCAAAGTAACACAAGCAGACAAAGTTTTCATGAGGCTGGTTTTATAGTGAATAGATTGCGGTAAGCGCCAATGTATGGATACATAGGAATAAGTAAAGAATAGATGGTCCAATTATGAACTATAAGCAGAGCTGAGCTAAAGGAGAAAGGCCATCTTTTCCAAGTGTGGCACAGTTAGAAAACAAATGGATTACAAACTAAGTTTAGACAGGCGAGGTTGAACGAGCCAAGAAGCCAAGGTCGTATCTGGCTGAGAAAACAGAAATTAGTTACAATCTTGTGAAGGAATGAACCTCCTGTTCAGAAGTTTGGAGAGAACAAAGAAGACGTCAGAGGCTCATTGGAAAATAGTCTTTTTAATACACTAAAAGCTCAATTTTGTGGTCTTCCATCAGATGGGGAGGAGGAGTTAGATGAGCAGGGTGGTCACACCTATGCACGAGGGCAGAGAGTGCCTCTACTCCCATGTATCTTCCAGAGCAAAAGAACATTTTCAAGGTCAAGTTAAAAGGCCCTAATTGACAACCAATGACTAAGGTGATGATGGATGATGTTCGAATTGGTGGGAAGCGGATGTTTAAGACTAACTCACCAGCACCTGACAGTCTGGCCTGCGTGCGGCTAGCGTGGGCTGAAGCATGCTTATGGAGGTTAGAAGCCAACCAATGATAGAGGATTGCATGATTGAGGGTCCTATAGTTAAGTAGCCGATAGGACGTTGTGTATTTAGTGACGTTCATAGTGACCTGGTTTGAGGGAAGGGCTTAGTTGCCCCGCCTGATGTTAAGAACCCTATCACCTTTCACACGCCCATCAGACGAGTATGGATTGTATACTTAGATATTCCCTTAGATCCTATCACTCTCTACAGTAGGTTTTTGTTAGTGGTCGAAGTGGGCGGGAGCGGTCGGGAGCTGTGCTCCTCTACTTCTTTTAATTAAGTTTTACCGTTCCTATACTTTTATTTTAAAACGAAACCGTTCCGGAGAGAGGTTTTGTTTTAAAATAAAAGTGTAGGAAGAAGTTGAAACTTGCACTTTTAGTGCACTGCACAGGTTGTTTCCTTAACGAGCAGGCACATGTGTTTTTTTTTTTTTATTGTGCATGGGAGGGGGCGCAGCAAGCAATGGGGTCTGTGGGGAGCGGTGCAGGACAGTAGGGAACATAGTTCCACTACTTCTTTACGTACACTTCGACCTCTGGTTTTTGTAGTTTGCCACATAGGATGATGTTATTAATACGCAGGTTGTACGTCACCTATGACTAGATTTTAGGATAAAAGTGTGCTTTTTTGTAAAGTTCAGTGAGATCACGCTGTGAGACGTTCATTGATGTCCGTTGTACTACGTTTAAGATAATTGATATTAAAACAGTTATCTTTTTGCCAACTTCTTGAGTCGTTATGTTTATTGGTGGTTGAGTAACCTCTGCATCCCATTCCTCTAAAATGTATTGCTGGCCTATCTTAAAGGGCTGAAAGTTCTCCAGTTTACGGGTGTTGAGGCCTTCCTGCACACCCTAGGTGTAGCTAAGCTTTGTTTAAAGGAGCAGGACAGCACTCCTTCCACTTGCTCTCTATGTCCCGAACGTCCACGTTCTATAGACCAGAAAGCTGGCAGGAACAACGGGTGTTATTAAAAATGAGGGAGGCTTTTGTTCTGTTGCTCCACTGGAAGCAAGGCCCTGCACCAGGCTGACTGAAAGTTCTTCTGGCCAGCTATGAGATGTATGGCAAGAGTAAGGGTAGTATGAGAGGCTGGATTCCTCCCAGCTAGATGCTAGGCTCTTCTGGGAGTGAATCTGCATAATCCAGCCTGGACTCCCCTTCATAACATGGACTGCAGTTGATTTTTCCTATTAATAGAGGGGAGCAGGGTAACCTTGGGTTCCCAAAGGGCGCAGACTAACTGGGCAAGGAAATCAATGTTTTTTTTGCACAAGAGCACTGACATTTGTGACTGGTCCAGAGAAAAATGTTTCACCTGATTTGGTATTTGCTCTGCAACTCGTTATTAACAGAACTACTTGCCTGCCCACAATTCTAGCCAAACAGCAGCAAGATGTTTCCAATAAAGGGTACGGCGTACATTTGCTGCTTCCTAATGCTAATTTATGAAAGACAATCCAAAGCAACAGGCTGCACTCTTTTGTATCCCCTTCCAGAGAATTAGGTTACCAAAATGTAGATTGTTTATCTGCTTACTAAAGGAAAGAAGGAAAAAAGAAAAGACAGCAGATTGTACTCTCTTTGTCTGCACGGAACCCATTCTAGCATGGCCTTCAGTAATAAATCATGCTTGGGATGTGGCAAGTGCCATTGTAAGATATTACAACACACTGGTGACTTTCAGTATTCTGTGGCTCAGTAGACTGGGGCAAGTACTTCAGAGATCAATGTTTGAACTTGGTGTCACAGATTCAAGTCACGATGGGTCCTCTTGATCCTATATTGGCCAGAAATCATTGAAATTGAGATCTGTTGCACTATTCAGTAAATTAGGATGGAACATCACTGTAGGGTTGGTTCTTCTGACTGAGCAAGACAGTCTGTTATGGTAGGTGATAAATTCAAAACTTTCCAGCCATCACCTTTTTGTTTTTATGAAGTCACCCTGAGTGGGACTGGTATGCCCAAATGTGGATCCTAGGTTTGCCATGTTGAGACCAAAGACCAGCCTCACTGGCAATGACCAACGAGCCTGACACACGTCTGTGGTAACTTGTGGTTTTGAGCAAACGGGATGTGATCAACAAGTTCTGACTGGGCTGCTTCTTTTGGGGTGAGACCAAGTTCAATTTTCATGTGTTCTTTTCCCTTGTGTAATGGCACGTCAGGCTCAAAAACAATGGGCTGGAGAGTTGCCCAATGGATGATATTCATTCAAAAATGTTCCATTCATCACCTTTTTTTTCTGTGGAAATGGCACGCAGCAGCTGTTAGGTAGGCCAGATTGTGCAGGTATCAAATACCTCACAACAGCTTTGAGGCAGGAGCATAGCATTCCCCCACCGAGGTCACATACTTTGTAGCTTAGCAGGAGAAGACAGAGCCTTTTGCACCGAGATGGTATACCCACTCAGATGCAGTGATAGGTTCAGGTAGCTCTAGACGAATCAGGGAAACCTCCCAACGAGACTATAGACAGGTTGCCGAGAACACCAATGAAGGTAGGTGACAGCACCAGTTTGTCACATGAACCATCAAGGATGGATGAGGTCCCAGGAGCACCTTTGCCTACTGCACGTCCAGGCAGGGCACCTTTACAAGCGATTGGGAACACTAGAGATGGTTGCGTTTTGGTGAAGGATCGAGAGTGCTATACTAATAGTTTGTGTGAGCATGAAACATTTCCACAAGCCTAAGCTGCTGTCATTTATCGAGCTATAGAAAAATAGAAAAGCAGGGGTCCCTAACCCTAGAAACGGGGACAATTAAATGGGAAAAAAACAGAAGGTTTATTTAGCAAAGAAACTTGTATTTGATGTTTTTCTTTTCCAATAGAAAAAGAATCCTACTAATTCAAAACACAAGATGTAATTCTCAATCCAAAAGGCAACCATTATTTGGCAAAACAAACTAAAAAAGACAAAAGAAACACATATCTATTATCAAAAAGAGTCGGCCAATCATATGTTAATGTTATGTTATTGTTATGTTATTTTGTATTTATATAGCGCCTTATATACGATTGGTATGGTCTGAAGGCGCTGGTAGGTTGAACACTCTTGGGAACTGAAGTTCAGGTCAGTAGAGAGAGTAGGGAGAGTCAACGGCGCGTGTGTGCACAGGGTATGTGTGCTGCTGGTGCGGTATTCGTGAAATAGCTGCTTCTTATCGGTAGGTGTGGCGGTTGAGCCATTCTGGCAGGATTTATCCAGACCGCCTGTGGCTGCGTTAGGCCTGAGGAGAACGCCTGGCTGGGGGGTGTGTAACCAGCAGTGTTTACTTAGAATGATGGGGAGTGAACGGGAGATGTTAGTATGAGAACAGTTATACCGAATGGTGTCATAGTATCTCTGGGTTCTAGTTGAGTGGTGGTGTAAAGAAGAGAGTAAGCGTGGGGTGTGATATGATGGGTTACATGCTCTTTCAAACGTTCCCTGCATTCCAGACCATACTATGTACGTCGCGCAGTTCTATGCGATCCATGCCATGCGTCCCCGTCTGTGCTACACACTCCGGTCTGCTCGATGCACTCATGCATTCCAGTCCGCCCCGCGCGCTCAAGTCCGCCCCGCGCACTCAAGTCCGCCCTGCGCGCTCCAGTCTGCCCCATGCATCCAGTCCTGTCTGCCCCTGTATTTCGTATTCACCCTATGCCGTCGCCCGCTCCCTGCATTCACCCGCTCTCACATTCATGCGTTCCCGGCACTCATCCGCTCCCCACACTCATCCGTTCCCCATACTCACCAGCTCTCTGCACTCACGAGCTCCCCGCACTCACCAGCTCCCCACACTCATCCGCTCCCCTGCACTCATCTGTTCCCTCACTCATCAGCTCTTCTCACTTCTCTGCTCTATGCACTCATCCGCTCTATGTGCTCATCTGCTCAATGCACTCATGCTTTCCACGCATTCAACTCATCCGCTCCCGCACACATTCACTTACTTCATTCACCCACTCTCGGCGCTCATCGGTTCCCCATATTCATCCGCTCCCGGTACTCATCCGCTCCCCGTACTCATCCGTTCCCGTACTCATCCACTCTCCGTACTCATTCACTCTCCGTACTCATCCGCTCAATGCATTCGTGCTTTCCCCGCGTTCAACGTTAATATGCACTCATCAGCCGCTTAGAGTCATTCGGTAATATGCAGTAATCCTGGTCTATACATTAATTTGCTCTCTACACTGATCCGCTCTGTAACCTCGTCTGCTCTTTAACCTCGTCCGCTCTGTAGCCTCGTCTGCTCTGTAGCTTCATCCGTTCTATACCCCCATCCGTTCTATGTACTCATCGGCTTTATACACTCGTCATCCGCTCTATACACTCATCCGTTCTATACACTCATCCGCTCTACATACTCTTCCACTCTACATACTCTTCCGCTCTACATACACTTCAGCTCTGTAACCTCATCCGCTCTGTAACCTCGTCTGCTCTGTAGCTTCATCCGTCCTATCTACTCATCGGCTTTATACACTTGTCATCCGCTCTATACATTCATCTGTTCTATACACTCATCCGCTCTATACACTCATCCGCTCTACACGCTCTACATAGTCTTCCGCTCTATGTACTCTTCCGCTCTACATGCTCTTCCGCTCTACACACTCTTCCCCTCTACACGCTCTTCCCCTCTACACACTCTTCCGCTCTACAAGCTCTTCCACTCTACATACTCTTCCGCTCTATGCGCTCCCCCGCTCTACGCGCTCCCCCGCTTTACACGCTCCCCCACTCTACACACTCCCCCACTCTACGCGCTCCCCCACTCTACACACTCTCTCACTCTACACGCTCATACGTTCTGTACATTCATCAGTTCTACATTCGCTTCTCTGTATTTATGCACTCATATGCCATATAGGTTTGTCCACTCTACACACCCAACCACCCCAGACGCTCATCCGTGTAACATGTTCATCCATTCTATACCTTCATCCGATCTACATACTCATTAAATTTACACACTCATTTGAACTATGTAGTCATCTGTTCTTCCACTCATGCATTATTCCACTCAGTGTACTCAACTGTTTATACTTAACCACTCTACACACTGAAACGCTTAACAAGTTCATCCTTTCTATACACTTATCAGGTATACATACTCATTCAATTTACACACTTATTCAGTCTATATAGTCATTAGTTCTTCCACTCATGCATTCTTTCACTTAGTGCATTAATCTGTTCAACATGCTTCATTTATTCTAACTATTTCATCGACGCCATTCATTTCGTTCCCTCCTCATGCATTATGTGCGTTTCAGCAGTTTACATCTCATTACTGTTTCCCTATGATTTATTCTTATTATCCGCTTCACTGTTTTGATCTACTTTACTCATTACATTCTGTTTGTCTTTCTAGTTTATATTCAGGGTCATTAGCTGTCAATTTCTCGCCTCAGGTAGTTTATTGGGTTGGTGTCGTTGAGATGCCGATTGTCTGTTTGGGTTAGTTTGGTTACCGGTTGGTTTTAGGGGAAGAGCCAGGTTTTCAGCAGTTTGCGGAACAATGTTAAATCCTCAGTTTGGCGGATGTGGGGTGGGAGTGAGTTCCACAGGGTGGGGGCCAAGGCTGAGACTGCTGATCCACCTATTCTGACTAAGTTTGTTTTAGGAATGACTAGGAGGCCGGCTGAGCTTGATCTTGGGGTGCGAGGGGGGTGATAGGGTTTTAGTTTGTCTTGAAGATATTGAGGTTCGGTTTTATGCAGTGCTCGATAGGAGATGCATAAGGTTTTGAAAGTCACCCTTCAGGCTAGGGCTGGGGAGATGTGGTCCTCTTGGGCCGATTGATATATTCAATCATACCAAACACATTAACAATCATTCAATCATACTCAATTCTAAAATTCCATAAACCATACACATAATTTGCCATGTAGTTTAACATAACACCATTTCATTTGGTCAGGGGAAAAGGGTACATAGTGAAGATTTTCCAGACCCTGTAGTTAACCAGTCCCGACCAGTTTTGGCATACAAAGATATTGAAACATCTTCATCAGGGGAAGAAAGCAATACACTGTTGTCAAATGGTTGTCCAAATTGGATGCGTAAGAAAGATGCAGCAGGCAAAGAGTGTATGTGCCGCCTACACCTGTAGACTCCAGGTCGTTCAAATAAACATGGTCGTCAACATGGGTCGCTTGTTCAAAGCCCCAAGCAGTATAGTGGGTAAGACCCTATCATTCACAGATTAGTAGGAAACTGTGGACTCACCGTAGCACAGTCAAAGTCAGAATCGGGGGGCTGGGAGCCAGGATATACCTCTGGGAAATCAAGGAGCAAAAGAAGAGCTTCCTATCAATAGCCATGCTGTGTCGTGCATTAAGGTCACTCCTGCAAAGATTGCTATACCCGTCTCCCCAAATATGCCATAAGTGAGAGATACCTCCAATGAGCATGTCTGGTGAATGTCTTTCGATACACCAGGGAAAGGGAATGTCTTCTTCGCTAGATGCTGCTGTCATGATGCATGCCTCCAGTCTTCAGGGCCAGACCAGCCTTCCCCAGTTGCAGGCTTCCATTGGGACCTTTAAGGCCACAAAACCTTTTCCGAGCCCTTCTTGGAGGCAGTCCTGGTGCCTTTGGCGCCAGGCTCATATTATTTGATCATGTGGATGAGGATTCAGTGAACATAGAGTCACACATAGCCCAGTCCTGAGGAAATGAGCTAAGCAGTCTAGTTTCCAAGGAGTGGCTGGACTTGGGATTACTTTACCTGGGACTATTTGACCAGGGCTATATAAACCACACACAAGGAAGAGAACACGCTTCGCGTTATTCTGCACTCCTGCAGCGTAACGCCCATCGTGCCTGCTCAGCTCCTGCTTACCTGGACTTCAGCCACGCCTCGGGAACCATGGACCATCAGCACCTGTCGGAGAAAGGAAAGAGAAAACAAGAAGAACAACAGCGGTTGAGTTCTTACCTGAGAGAAGCAGTCTTCCAGCTCCATCAGAACGGCTTTCTCTTCCGCCGCTCCTGGGAACCGCCGCGAGTGCAGAAACGACACAAGAAGGGAGAACGAATACTTACCCGGAGGCGACAGTCATCTCAGGATGTCATCAAAGCGGTTTACGCGATCGCAGCTCCGGAGCCTCACCGCACCTGCAGAGGAAGGGAAAAGAGACACCAGGTTAGCGCGCAATAGAAATATCCATTTTAAAATACATCTCGACACCGCTCTCGCGCTAACACTCACCTGCATAAATACTGCTCAGCGTCGCAGCGAGGAGTCCATTCTTTCATCTGGCATCTCCAAATCCCCTCCTGTAAAAGAATAAGCACAATAGTGAAACTTTGGCAACAAAAGAACACATTAAACAAAAACTGTTACCAAGAACCAATTGGTAAAAGGACTTACCTACGGAGTCACAGCTGGTCTGGATTCCTCTACAGGCCGCAGGATCAGTGACGGAACTAGATCCAGTGAAAGTGCCTAAGAACATTAAAGTGCCCCTGCATTCAAACGCAGGGCGGAGAGCCCATCGTTAAAATACCTAAGGTGGGACATAAGCACAGAGGTAAGCGGTTGGGGTATACAGGCATTTCTCCAAATGAAATGTCATCGTGGGACATATCATCGCCGGAATTCTCATCGCCAGAAACCCTTTTTCTTTTTGCGGGTTGGGGTATGATTATTAAAGTAGGGGGAGGGTCTGGGGGGAACCCCCCCCAGAAATAAAAACAAAAAAAATACAGGGTTTCTGGCGATGAGATTTCGGCGATGAAATGTCCCACAATGACATTTCATTTGGCGAAATCACGTAGAACCGCGGTTGGAGGTTTAAGGGAGGTGGCAGTCTTACCCACCTTGCACAGCAAGTTAACATCTCCGTTCATCATTCTAGGGGAAAGGCCCAAGTGTGAGGGAAGTAGTGAGACAGGAAGAGACGCGCACAGACGTTCGTCGCTCAGCTTCGTGGGACGCCTCCGTGTAGACCAGGTGAGAGTAACAGCTTCTCCCTGCCGGTTCCCTTTTGGAGACTGAATTTAGTTGTTCCTGCTTGAGTGGTTGCATGTAATTAACCGGCACAGGGTTTAGGGAGTGACTCGATCATTCTCGAGGCTTCAGGCAGGGTTTTGACTTGTTTGAATTCCTGCATACCCCGGAATTGCACCAGGTTCAGTTGGCAACCTCAACCCTAATGATTTCTGTGCCAAAAACCTATCTTTGACACAGAAGCATCTTCAGTTTATGGAGGGGTTCTTTTGAGGTTGGCACCTCCACGACTTGACAGCTCTAAGGGAGATGCTTTGCATTCACCATCTAGCATGAGGTTGCCTACATGTGAACTCTCTGGTTGTCTTCCCATTCCTGACCATAGCAATTTTTCATCACAGCCATCACTGGTTCAGTAAACCATGAAGGTTTGGCTTCCCACTTGGCATAGTAGGATATAGCAGACAGGTGAACCAACAAAGAATATGGGTGAAGCCCTTTCTAAAACAGCAGGAGAGTCAAATCGCTGTTGCATCAGTAACTGCACCTGATCAGTACTAAATGAATGCCATCAACCACAGAATCTCTTCCATTTGTGATGGAAAGCCCAGTTATTCTCCTTCATGAGGGGGCTAGTGGTGAATGGACAGCTGGGGAAATTCTGCGTGCCACAGCTGATGTAGTTGGTCACAGTAGATCTCCCATTCAAAGCTTGTTCCAGTGTCACAGCTGAAGGCATGTGCCAGGGAATCAGACTTTCCCAAAAAGTGATTAATCAGGACATTTACATCACTTGAAAAACCCCAATATGAAAGAACCTGGGCTTCCAGAGACAACAGTGAGGACTTCATTCCCCCTTGAACCCTTACATGGAACTTGGACACAGTCTTGTCCTGCTGAACTCTCTGGTGGTGGTCAACTCTGTCACTGAAAGAAAATGCTTCAGAGCTAATCAAATGCACTGGAGTTCCAGGAGATTTGAATGTAGACATAATTTCGATTGAGCCCACTGAACCAAATGTTTGTTGAGGGGCATCCCCAAAGAAGCAAAGCACCAGTTCCTTTTGGGTGTAGAGGGCAAAGGCACTCTCATTGTATACCCATGTCTAGATTGTGAACTTGCAACCACCAATAAAAGGCTTTGTGGGAGTCTCTGTACAGCATCAGATGATCCTCCCAGTCACACTTGACCTGCATGCATCAAGAGTTGTGGAGCTCGTGCAGAGGTCTCATTCTGAGCAGACAGTGGGAGACGAGCCCTATGTTTATTGGCAAAACACTCAGCAGGTATTTTGATTGTCTAACAGTGCACAATATCTTTGAGTTGACGACCATGACCATCGAGAAATAGTGAAGGGACGAACCTCTAAAGGACCAACCCATGGAACAAAAGGGTTTGAGAGCATTTCGAAAGCAGACCTGGTTTAAAAATTAGTTGAGCGTTTGGCATTACAAAGTTTAGGGAGAACTAAAGATCTGCAAATGTTTGGCAATTACAATGCACAATCTCTTAAGTATGAGGAGTGCCACTGAATCTTTACTTTGGAGAACTGGCTGGTCACCTCGCACCCAACAACATCCCCCAAAGAAAAAGTCTGTAAATACCCATTTGGCAGACTGCAGGCCGGATAACAGAACTTAGAATTCACAATGCCCAGGCTCTACCGTAAAATAATAATAAAAGAATATGAAAATAAGCTTCCTCCAAATTGATTGTTGCAAGAAAGTTAATTTAGCTGAAGCGTGGAAGTAATCCTTGCTGAATAGACAACCAGAAGGACTGCCTCTTCATTTATTTGTTCAGGTCAAAGAGGTTGAGGCTCTTCTTTATTCTCAAGGACCAAAGATCGCCTAGAATACAATCCCAGACCCTGTTCGTCACGTGCCACTGAATGGTGGTTTCTAACCAGCTCTATGGAGTGGCCAGAGTTGATGATTTAAAGCATCCATCTCTCTGAAGTATTAGGCTTTCATGCAGGAGTTAAGTGTGAAATACCTCCACTGGCTGGGATGCCAACATCAGAAGGAGGCCAGAGAGTCAGTGTTGCATGCAGGCTGGGACACAGCCTACCCTCAGCCCCTTCTATGTTTGTTGCCCCTCCATCTGCACCCTTTAGTGTGTATGCAGGTGCTGGTACTTGGGGTAGTATGATGAAGATTGGCTATCTCTTATGGTGGCAGAACAAGTGCCATGTAACTGCACCCTCAAATATGGAGCCTTGAAATAATGATAAAAGGGGCAGGACATTGAGAAAAGACATGGCCTTGGCCACATCAGTGGTATTGTTTTGTTTAAGGTATTCTCAACCTGTTGGACAAAAACAGACTTCTCCAGAATTCTAGCTTGAACCTCGAACTGGATGCGAGTTGCCTTCATCGAGGTTTGGCAGCTCAAGATCAGCCAATTAGCTTGATACCTGAAGCCAGAGTCTGCAATATGATCTGAGGTGAAGATAGCGTAGCTTGTGGCATTTACACCCTCTCAGACAATCCTCACGTTAATCTTCAAAAAGGTACTGGTTCAGATCTACGAAGTGGAACCACATCTCCCTGCCATACCTAGCAGTTAACACAGAAGCAACTTTCCTCCCCTCCCCATCAGGAGAGATATTAAGGGCAGCAGCCAGGGGTTGAAGAGCACCCAGGGACTGACAGGATTAGCCCACAATCTGGTTTGGGATGGCCACTGAGGCAAAGCGGGGTGCACTTCAGTGCTTTGTACTTTTTGTCTCTAGCTAGAGACAGAGGTTGGCTCAGAGGGGTCTTGAAGAGGCACATCCCTGCTTGGCAAAACACATTAATCAGAGGGTTAGACTTAGATGTTTTCAATCAACACCAGGAGCGTTAAAGCACAGCTAAGTAGTCTTCTCTTGTTATGGGCTGTGAATATTAAAACAAGAAATGCTTTCCTGATCATTTGTTAGAAACATGAAATGGATTTAGCGGGGATTCAATGCAGATCACACAGAAGGAATCATTTCCATTTTGTACATCAGGTAATCCTCCCATTCATCATCCTTTTCCTGCGAGACCACACCCTCTCTTCTGGGACTGAACACTCATAAGTCTCCACCATCAAGCACTTGATGGATCTGCCAGTCGCACGGGTCCATTAACAATTGCAGAAGGCCTTTACTGTGGTAACAGAGGACCTTTCTAGTCTTTCAGCGAGTACTCCTTCATAGGTTCTTGGGCGTTGCAAGGCTCTCGTACTGAGCGACTATACGCTGCAGAGATTGCAAGCTTTTGTGTCGTTTTCTGAGTCCCCTTATCTCTTCAGAAAATATGTCTTCTCCATGATGTGAAATGTCAGCAATGCTTCATCTGTGTTTTCAGCTTTTTCTGCTATAAATTGTTCTGACACATCTGGCATATCCTTGATAGGAGAAATGCGAGGTGCTGAAGGGTGCAGACTGAGCTAAAGCCCTAGCTGTTGATGCTGATGAACGATGAATGAATATATATAAATATATATATATATATATATATACTCTAAAAGGTATATTAATCACCACTTGTGGTCTGTTTTTTTATAGCTCATATGTTTGGCAGATGTGTCCGTGAGCTCTTCCTGGAGGATACGGTGTGCTCCTTCTGGTCTGCCCACTTCCAGTGGCCCTGTTCTGATTGATTTGTCTCCTGAGGAGACCACCATCTCTTAACTTAAAGCAAGAGTTATGTGCACCTACCTTTGAGATACTTCCATTAGGTATGCCAGGCATATTTTTCAGTCTTCAAGAATATGGTCGGGTTGGAGGCAATAGATGAGTCCATAGAAATAGATTATCCTCCCTGCTGCAATCCTACCCCTGCCTGCCTACTCCAAAGTCTTACAGTTTTTTAACAAGGACATTTTGGTTTTAAAAAGGTGGCAGTTTCCACTTGAGGACCCGACATGACAGGTTGCTAGAAAAAGACTAATCTACCAGACCTTAAAATACTAAGAAAAAATGCTCTGTCTGCATTGAATATAATAGGTAACAGACGTGCTGAAAAGAGCTTTGGAAAGTTGGAAAAGAAACAAATGAAATACACCGGAGGAAAGGTGATGATTCTCTTGCTTTAAAGATAAGAAAGATGGCCCCCTGAAGAGGGGATTAAACTAGCCACGTCATTGGCAGGTGTCAAAAGTAACTAAGTGTGGTGGACACCCTGCATAATGTTACTTCCTGGATTTTGCTACATCAATTGCAACCACAAATTCCAAGCCAATAACATACGTATTTCAATCATGTTGCTCCATAAAATATATAATGCTAGAGAACTTTTGGTTTTTCGTTAAGGGCATATTGATGAGTTTCAACAAGATTGAACTGTCAGGCTGAACAGAGCTCTGCAAAAAAACAAAAAAAAAGATATCTGGCTGTAAGGCCTCTTATGACAAGAATGCGCTCTTAGTCATGATTTTTCTAGGAAGGGGAAGCAGTGGACACCAAAGCAAGCTCTTTGTAGAGTGCAGCCTTTACATGGTTCATTTGTCATAGTAGTGTAGGTCGCAAACTTCAGAATTTCAGTGACTTAATGGGGCCTATGGAAGAAGGCATCCTGTAGTTCAACTGTCAATATTCAATCCCAGGTTTGCAACTAAGGCATGATTTGGACTGGAGTCTCCATGTAAAAGTTTCTAGACACATTTAGATAGTAAATATTCATAACATGCATGAAACCGTTCCACAAGCTAAAACAGACATATTGTATAACTTACTCAATCACCATGCAAATATGCAATGCATTTAATAAAAAAGCCTACGCTATTTGTTGATATTCTGACAACTATCGACATACAAGTACTGGAGCTCAGAGATTTAATACACATCCTCATAACAGGAGGTCATCAATTTTATGGGAAATGTTTACAGTAACCAGCTGTCACAATTGAGACATTTGTAAGTGTCTTGCAATCTCCAACAATGTAAATATTATCTCATTGGTTTGTGGTGTTTAGAGGAAAATAAGTGACCACATGTATCAGAAAAATCTGATACATTACTATATTAATCTTGATAAAAGTGGTTAGGGTCTTAAAATCATCCTAATTATTCTCCCAAAAGTCACTTTCACTTTAGCGTGCACAATGCAGTAGAAGAACATAAATAAAATAGTCCACATCTGGTGAGCAAAAAGCATGTGCTGCAAACTCTCATCACAAAGTGGGAAAAAACCACTTAACAGGTTATCATGCCATGTTCTTTCTGGAGAGTAGCGCCTGCTACCTTTTTTTAAATATTTGCAAGGAACTTGGGGTTTCACCCAGAGTTACTTGGGGGGACCTAGACGTGGACTCCCTGCTCCCTGTGCTTATAGAGGCATAGCTCCACCTCACTGATGAGGCCCAACAAGGCTGCGACACGTGTATGGGGTTGCTGTTGGTACTTTCGTTCAGAAGGGAATTGCCATAGCATTTCGGTGCTGGACTGCCCATGTGGGCGGGACAAAGACTGAAATGCAAATGGATATTTCCCATCTGTGAAAGGTACAGTGAGCAAAAAGCGTGTGCTGCAAACTCTCATCTCAAAGCTGGGAAAAAACACAGAACAGGTTATCATGCCATGTTCTTTCTGGAGAGGAGCGTATGCTCCCTTTTTTACATAAGGAGTTGCTTATGTCAAAAAACAACGCAGGCAACACAGGCCACAAGATTTAGCAATAACTGAAGACAGTGCAGAATGTAGAGAAGTTGAGCCAGAACGATGGAATTGCAATAGTCTAAGCGACTCAAAATAAGGGAGGAGCCTACCATGGCACGTAGATGAACCGGAAGGAAAGGCAAAACCTTTTGCTAAACCCTAAGTTGGTTGATGCCCATTTTGCAAATAGAACTTACCTGGGCTGAGGCAGACGGAGAACTGGAGAACATGAATCCAAGGTTCTTCACCTGAGGAACAGGTGAGGGGCAGGGGCTAAGTTCCACAGGCCAACAAGCAGGTTACCAGAACGAAGAGGGGGAAGGGAAACCAGAAGAGGGACCCACCACCAGCACCTCTGTTGTGTCTCCATTCAACTTGAGCCAATAACTACCCATCCAGCTACCCACCAGCAAGAAACCTCTAAACTGAGACAATCTGGCTGTGCCAGGTCAAGCCGGACGATGATTTGTTGTCATCAGCATAGGAGTAGCATTGGAAGCCGAGGGAGCAGATAAGCAGTAAGAGAGGTTGTATATAAATGTTGAATAAGGGAGTAGTTTCTTACCTGTAACTGAATTTTTCCAGCGTTGGTCTTTCATATATGATATGATATGATATGGCATATATAACACGCCTATACACAAGTGTTTCAAGGCGCGACACAATGGATTCACCTGCTGTGAATATTCCCTGTCATCAGGCTGGGAAACCCTGGTTGCTTATACTGTAATACCTTTCCAAAGGAGACACATTGAGTGTCCGACCCACATCACTGATGGTGCTTTTGGTCCCTACCAATGGGACTCAGAGTGCATAGACACGCCCCAGCAGCTTCCGCCTCAGATTTCAACCACTTTTGCTGGAGGAATAATACATACAGAGGGTGTTTGCCTGGAGGGGAAGGCTAGAGGGCGCATGTGAATCTATGAAAGATACCAACGCTGGAGAAATGGAGTTAGCTACAGGTAAGAAATGACTCCCTTCTCCAGCATTGGATCTTTCATAGATTTGCATGCTGTGAATAGATTTTATAGCAGTATACATGACAGGAGGAGAAAAAACAGGCAAACAGATCAGAACCCCTGCATTTTATGCCCGTGCAAGTAGTATACATACGTAACGATAACCCCAGAAGCTGGACTTTACTTACTGGAACAGCCGTTGAAGGACTGTCCATCCGATTTGCGCATCCTTTGCGTGCTGTTGTTGCAGGCAGTAGTGCCTTGTGAAGGTGTGGTGCACTGCCCACGTAGCTGCTTGACAAATATCTTTGATGGGCACGCCAGACCACAGAGTTGCCGAGACAGCTGCATCTCTTGTGGAATGTGCTCTGGCCTTAGTCTGCAGTAGCTCATTGGCCTTTGCAGGGCAGAAGGCGATAGTAGAGGATATCTACCTTGTGATACCCTAGTTCGTGATAGCTTTCCCTTTGTTCGAGGGTCCGAAAGCGATAAAGAGCGGTCTTACTGCTCTGAAGGATTTTGTCCGGTTGAGGTAATATTTCAATGCTCTTTTGACATCCAGGGAGTGTAATGCTCTCTCTGCTGGGGTGTTGGTGTTTTAGAAGAAGGTAGGCAACGTGCTATTTGGGTTTTTGTGGAACTCAGACGACACTTTTGGGATAAAGTGGGGATTGGTGCAGAGGATCACTTTGTCCCTTGCAAAACTGAGGTATTTAGGGTCCTGTTCCAATGCCTGTAGCTCTGAGACCCACGTGGAGGATGTAATAGCGACCAGGAAAGCCAACTTCCAAGTCACAAACTTGATGTGTGCTGAAGAGAGGGGCTCAAAGGGGGGCTTCATGAGGACTCTAGGACCAGGTTTAGGCTTGACTGGTGGTATCCTTTTGTTTAGGGGAAAGGGAGTGAAAAAGTCAATTTAGAAAATGTTTGAGTAGTCTGTTGCTGTAGAGGGATGGTCTCCCCCTTTTCCTGATGAACCTGGAAATTGCTGCCAGGTGTACTTTTATGGAGGAGATAGCCAGACCTTCCTCTGCTAGCTTCAGCAGGTATGGAAGGACCTGTTTGAAGCTAGAAGGTTGTGGTTGTATATCCAGTGGTAGCAGGTTGGACTGTTGTGAACACCACATGCAAAATCTTTTCCACTTTTGGTTGTACGAGCTGTTAGTGGAAGGTTGACACTCCAGCGGGATGTCTAGGTGGCTGAATTCGGAGTGATCAGGAGCCACGCTGTCAGCTTGAGTGAGCACTGGTCATGATGCAGGAGTACTCCATTGTTCTGCGACAGGAGATCGGACTGGGCTGCCAGGTGGATTGGGTTGTCCCTCCAATAGCTGGAGGAGGTCCGAGAGCCAAGTTTGTCTGGGGAAGTATGGTGCCACTAAGATTATCATGCAAGGTTATGAAGGCAAGTCCCTGGTATGCTCACTCCAGAAAGAATACAACCCTCTAGGGAAAAAAGGCCAAGAGATTGCTTGCACGGATAGCAAGGTTTTAATTGTACAACAGGTGAGGGGTCAGCACAGGACTCTGCTGCTTGAGAATGTTCTAGTCTAGTCATCATGTACAGTGTATTATAAAAGTTCACAGCATCACTAATGACATCATCCATAGGGTCTGGGTCTATGTGGGTCAGCTGGGCTCATCTCTTCAGGGACTGAAGGTCAGGCATTTCATATGTTGCTGTTTCAAGGCTATCATTGTGAGCTAATGCTACATCATTATGGCATGCACTTGGGAGGCTTATCAACTAGCCCCTAGGGGAGGGAAGGTATACAATCCTGCTGACCGACACATTCTGTGCTGTCTATATTGCACTCACTGCGCCAAAGGCTTTCCTCCTCTTCCTCCTCCCCCCCCTCTTTTTAAGTTCAGGCAAGACAATCACATAAATCTTGTGTGGGAATTATGCCAGCCAGCCAGTGTGTCAGTTCTAGGCGGGAGGGACCACACCACAGAAAAAAGCTCATTAGGCTGGTTAAGCACATATTCCACCTTGTGTGCACAGAAAACCAATTGTGCAAGACAAATTGCCTGGTAGTAACTATTTGAGCGCCTTTTGAATTAAGCCCAGTCTTCCAGAGAGTAGGAGGAACACCACATGCATTTCTTTTGGTGTTTTTCCAAACAAAGAGATCTCAACTCGTTGTTAAACCAGGGTTCGGAGGGATGGCATGTGACCCTCCGCAATTTAGGTGGTGCCAAGCGGTCGGCAACGGAGATGAAAGTCTGTTAGTAATGTGAAATACATCAAATGTGTAGCATTACATTCAGCTTGAATGTTAGCTATAATGTCCCCTTTGTTTATCCTATGCCAAATGCCCTTTAAGACGTCACGGGTACCAGCAACCACAAGAGACCTGTGCCTGGACAGAAAACAGGTCCACAGAGTGGTTGGACCATAAGATTGAAAAAGGACAAAAGGTGGTAACCAAGGAGTTGGCTGAAAAAATCAAGTCCAACGTGTTATCCAAAGGTAAAGTAGGGTCAATTACTAGCTCTTCCAGGCCCAAGTCGGCCATGGCTTCAATGAACTGGGCTGCCCTTAATGAGACAGGGGGGGTTAGATTCAAAGTTAAAATCACCCCTAATTATAAGATTGGAGAACTTCAAATGCAGATTAGCTGCTAAATCAAAAATTGGTTACAGAAATGAGAATCAGCCCCCGAGGGCCGATAGGCAATTTAAATGTGATGGGTAAAGACAGAGAAAACAGCAATACGAACAAGCATAGCTTCCAATTTCATGTTATGAGAAAGAGGCACCAGTATAGCTGGATTTGCCTAAGGAATTGCGTTGCTTCAATACAAGTCTGGATGACAAGCACATACTTAAAGCTCAAAAGGAACATAATGGGTCCAATTATTAAAAGAGCACAAGACAAAACAGAGAAAGCACAGTCCTGTTGGAAAAAAACTCATGTGAAACGATCACGTGAATCTATTTACTTGAGTCAAATTGTACATCAAACCTGTTCTATTTTTAAGGTGATGTTAGTAGTGAAAAAAGTGACTTCACATCATAGACAAAGTATTGTAGTACTTTTGCAGACCCCAGTCGGGACAATGTGTGAACATAAACCTGTGTGTGGAACGTGTCACGTTAATAATTGGACCCATTATGTTCCTTTTTTTAATATGTACTAGAAAAATAAAATTGAATATTTCCTTTTGAAATACTACCCTATGTGCATATCTTGTGATATTTGCTTTGACACAAGACTGTGATTCACGTTTGCCTCATTTCAGCCTAAATAACCAGCCCAGAAGTGTGACACCAGTAGGTAGCTTGTTTTGGGAATTCTTCTTCTGTCAATTCTGGCATCAGCCCGAAAACAGGCCTCCTTGCAAAAGTGCATGCAGAAAGAAGGCAAGGCTTAGGGAGGAGCCTGTTAACGATGTGCCAGGGGCCAGGTTTTTGGAAAGCAACCAAAGCTGGCTTAGACTCGACCGAGTAGGGACACACGCCTTTACGAGGAGGTAATTTTCAGACACTGCAAAATGACAATCCATCAGGCTATACTTGCCCTAGAAGACAGGTGTCCCAGGGAGGCACCTTCATAGAGGAGAAAAAGCCACTTTTGAGTTATAGAAGTCCTTTGTCCTGTCAAGACAGAATGTAAGCACTCAACATACATCCAAGCTGTGCAGAGTCTGCTTCAGAAGGATTTGGAGAAAGAAATGTGCGTAGCGAGACATCCTGGTAAATTTGAAAGTCGAAGATCACCTTAGGAATTAAAAAGATATATGCCAGGAGGATCACCATGTCCCTTTGAAAAATCGGTTTGACATGTTCAAAGGGCTTTATGCTTGCTGTTTCAGGTGCCAGAGGTAATTCCCCAAAGCATAGTGTTTTTTCCACGTAACCAAGCTAATGTTGACAGAGGTCTCAAAAGGCCATGCTACAAGGAACACGTTGAGGTCCAGTGAGATATGAAGACGCTTCGCTGGAGGAAGAGATGGATAATCCCTTCAAAATGCCTCTTAATCTTCAGATCAAAAAGGGACAGTTACATGACCTGAACTTTTGTAAGCCCCTTTAACCGAAACGTAAGCCCAGCAGGAATCAAATGGAATAGACCGATCTGGCCAACTATGAAATAAAAGAATAGTGTCAGCGAGCAAGGCAACATGTTAATTTTAGGCACTCTGCACAAGTGACCAGAACAAGTCCACTTGCTCCTCCTGTACCGACCCTAGTGAGGTCTAACTGGAAACCAAGATTCCCAGTGCGTCATAGGTGACCAAGGTAATTTGCTGAGGAATCAAGCTGACAAACATGGGGCTTAAGGGAGGAAGGGGCAGGTAGAATCCTGCAATGCTTCGAGGGGGTGAGGTGGAGAACAAGGCTGCAGAGACTTGCCAAGCTTTTGAGACACAACTTCTTGCTGGCCACCAGCAAACCGCAAAAATAGTCACACAGACGGATAGATGGGGCTGAGGGACAAGGACCTGGAAATTCAAGATTACTATATGAATCTGCAGAAATGGGGTGGCAAGCATAGAGACACAGGCCCTCCCAAGATAGAGTTGGAAACTCTCCCGAGGCAAGAAGAAAAAAATACTGCATCCGAAATGGAGATGGGTGGTAAAGACAACCACATGAAACATTGGGAAAGGAACTCTTGCACCTTGTGAGAGCGGAGTTCCCATTCATGATTTAAAGATTTCAATCTGCTAAGAGAACCCACCTCGGGGTCATCTTTGACTCCACGCTCTCCTTCTCTGCCCACATCTCCGATGTCTCCAAAAAGTCAAACTTCCTACTGCACCTCCTCAGAGGTATTCTGCCTTTCCTCTCCTTCCCCCAAAAGCTCACTGTTTCTCGAGCCCTGGTTCTCTCTAGGTTGGATTATTGCAACAGCCTCTTTCTAAATCTTCCTGCTGCTACCCTCTGCCCTTTGCAACTTATCCAGAACAGTACTACGAGACTTCTTGGCCTCAAGCCCTTAGATCGTATCTCTCCAGCCCTGAAATTTCTCCATTGGCTTCCTGTAGCTGCAAGGATTAAATTCAAAACCCTTTGCATTGTCCATAAGGCTTTCTGGGGCCTGGGTCAAAAATACCTTCAGCTGTCCCTCCGTAAATATCTCCCCTCCCAAGCTCTGCGCTCTTCCACCTACAACTCCCTCAGGGTCAGTCGTTTTTCAAAGAAACAAGCTGGCGGTAGATCTCCGTCTTCAGCTGGGGCCTCACTCTGGAACAGCTTCCATGCCACTCTGAAACTTGAGGAGAATCATCTCTGGTCCTGGAAGCACTGCATCATGCACCTGGTCACCCTCTGACTATTGGGCCCAGGTACCTGCTCACCCTGCCACCCACCCACACTGCCTCCTGGCAATCCCTTGCACTGGGGACTGTATCAGTTACCCTACAGACCCCTCCTCCCGCCATTCTTTCTACCGCACTCATTAGACACACCCTGTGCCTTCAACCTAGCACTTGCCACTTGACGGCTTCACTACCACCTTTGCTTCTTTTATTTTTTTTTTTATTATTAGCATTTGGTTTAAAAGACAAACCTTTTACCTTTAGGCATTAGAATTAAATAAAGGAGAAATAATAAGAAGAAAACAAGAAGCAGTGGAATCCAAAGAGGAGGGAAATATCACACTTAATTTAACATCATCGGATAGAGTTCAAGTTTAAATTTTCCATTCAGGGTAAAACCCCCAAGGTTAAGGTCGGGCCCCCTTCACTAGGTCTTAACTTATTCCATTCTCACTGTCTTCTTTGTGATCAGCAAAAACACTTCTTTCAGGAAAGCCAATAATGCCAACGTGGGAGATACTCGTTTACTCAACATCAACCATGTTCACCAATCTCTGGCTGTCAATGTTTGAAACTGATTAGTAAATCTGCCAAACCATTTTGTCCTCAATTCCCTCAAACATGGTCATAACAGGGTCAGGTGGAACAGTCTCCCTTTTACAGTTACACAATCTGCACTGAAAGTTCTGCAACTCTGGCACTTTTCGTACTTCTGTAATTTCCTTGGTGGTAGTAAGTTTAACCTGAATCTTAGAAATTGGCCGCAAATGGATCTACAAGGGAACTTCGATAAGTAAGGTGGCAACATTCCCCTAGCTCTGGAATCAGGGAGGTTGTTTCCATACAGTTTGGCCTTAGACCCATGTTCCAAAGATAGGATCCAATCAAGGTCAAAGAGTTCCCTCTTTATCCAAGCAGAGTTACTCAATGGAGACTCTTCAGACTCAGTCAGCTCATTCAAGATCTCTAGGTACGCTGATTTCCAGGTCAATAGTGAGTGCGTAGAATCTCTAGACATAGCTTTGCCAATCACTTCCAGACCTCCCTCCATGTCTTTTCCACAGCATTTCCTGAAGAATGAGTTTTCCACACTGTGCTGGCGTAGAGCGAGATCAGGCCCAGCTCGACCCTGATGACTTGAATGGGGTCGCAGTTGGGCAGGCACAAAACTCTTCTCCGGAAGATACTTTCCAATTTTCCCCAAACCTCAGCAGACAGGACAAACAAAGTTTCAGCGCCGTATGCCAGGATGGGGAGACTTTCAGTCGATAGAAGTCAGTTATTGGAGAGAATTAGCAATATCACTTTTGGATTGTGCAAGCTTGAGCTGCCAAGACCTTAGCCTTGCTTAGCAGTGTTGCCTCCCTTTGTGCATCCACTGCGCTGTCATTTAAGTATAGCCCTAGGCAAGTTAGCGACATTGCTTCCAAAATTCTTTCGCCTTTTCTTTGCAAGGCCTTGGTTTTGGGGGTCTTCTTTACTTTTTTACGACCAAAGATGAGGATCCTTGACTTTTTTACATTGATCCTTAGACCATTGGTTTCCACGTAACTTTCCAATGCATCTAATTGCCTTTGAAGACCCACACGGGTTTGACCCAGGAGGATCAAATAGTCAGCATACAACAGCCGACTAATTGTCACTCCTGCCAGGCGGGGTGGGAAAGCATCCAGTTGCAATAAGTGCCTTGTTAACGTCTGAAATGAAGACATTTAAAATAGCTGGGGCCAGGGGGCAGCCTTGTTTGAGGCCATTAAATGTTGCAATTGGATCACTCGGGTGTCTTTTTTGGTCCAATCTCACACGCAATGAGGTGCGGTCATGGAGTAGTTTTAAAGCTTCCCTTATATCCGCTGGACATCTCTAAGATTCCAATTTCACCCACACCCGTTGCCTGTGGATTGTATCGAACGCTTGGGCCAAGTCTATTGAGGCCACAAACAATTCTTGCTCATTCCTCCTTTTCGCTTTGGCTTTTAAGAGGTTTAGAAGAAAAAGGTTCACCGACATCCCCAGACCTTTAATAAAGCTGCTTGCCACGGATCGTAGTGCGCTGTAGACTTACTCCAGTTCATAAAGGGCTTTGGGAATGAGCGAGCCAAAGAGCTTCCCTGTAGTGTCCAATAAGGCAATTGGCCTATAATTGCTCGGGCTCGCCCTGTCCATCTTCTTAAATATCGGAACGATGGTACAGCAGGTCCAAAAGGCTGGAATTATTTTCACCCATTTAATTTCTTCAAACCATTCACATAATTGAAAAGCCTGCCTCTCCAGGTCTGATTTAAGCATCAGATGTGTAGTCCCATCTGGACCAGCAGCCCTTGAGTTACTTGCCTTGATTTCACTCTTTTGTAGAGAACGACCAAGGGCCCACTGAGCAGACTTCCGCATTGGTTTGTGGGTGGCTGAACTGTGCAAACAAGGCTTCCAAATGTTTGTTCCAAGTTTCCAATGAGATCGGATTTAAAGACAAGAGTCCTGGGGCGCATTCATAAGTCTCCACATTTCTGCAGTGTTTTTGGTGGAAAATATTTAGAGCATTTTATCCGCATCCTGTTGTAACATTCAGCGTTTGTGGCTTTTCATCCAGTTTTCGAAATTTTGCTTCAGCAACCTGGAGCATTATTTAGCCTCTTCCGTATTTATGTGGCGGTTTGTTCTCATTTTTTTGTTGAGGTCTTTTTTCCTCCTCGCGATCCCTGCATCGAATTTGTGAAGTGCGGAGAAGCCTGATTTGCTATTAGTTGGGCAGTTGCATCAAAGGCTTTGAGATGTAAATTCCCCAGGCCAGACACAGTTCCCTCTACAGGAGGGACTACTCCTAAGGCAGTTGATTGAAGTCTCAGCCCATTTCTCACAGGTTCAACTTCCATGTCAGCTGGTATATCAAGTTTCCTAGAGGGCCACTTCTACCATTTTGTGGTCACCACGGTTAGTTTCGTGGACCACTAAGCTGGACAGTTGCGTGAATAGAGTATCTGATGCAAAAACATAATCCAGCACCTTTTTTCTTGCCTCTTCTCCAGGTTGATTTGGCAGGGCAATCCTCCGCAATATGGCCAGAATATATGCTTCTCATGTCTAGTTCTGGTCTCCAGTATAAACCTCTCAATGTGTGCGAACAGGCCGATGGTGTAGGGTCTTCATGAGGTTTAGCGACGCAAAGCAATAGATGTTAAGGTCACTGCATAATAGAATCTCCAGATTAGGCCATCTGGCCCTTGCCTCATCGATCAAAGCTAGAACTGTAGACATAAACCCCTTTCCCCTTGGGGAGGCAACATTCCAACGTAGATTTATAACCATAACTGTCTTAATCAACCCCTTTAATAAGGGGTCCACCCTTATTGTTATGGCATGGATCCGTGGAGATAGTCGAGTTTCCAAGCCCCTACTGTCGTTTACTACTTTTACGCAGGATTGAAGTAGATGGTATACCCATCCAGGATATGGGGGGACCTGAGCCACATCTCCTGCAGACAAATGATGTCAAAGTCTTGCGCATTAGGCACTCCTTCCCCAAACAGGTGAACACAGTCTCTTGTGTTCCAACAGCTTAATCTCGTTGGAATGTCTACTTGTGGCTCCATTGATCCCCCCTTTGCTCTGCTGTGCTATGGTCGAGCATTATCAGTGGCCGAAACCCCCACCTGCCATCCCCAGTCTTCTTCAACCAAATTATGCCGACGCTATGGGGTGTGCTCTTTATCATCTCTCTGCCTATAGTTGTTTTTCACTGCAAAGCGAGTTAGGCGAGTTATTGACGGTAGACTGTTCATCATTGGGTGGACTCTTTCATTTGGCCCAAAACTCTGTTTAGGAGGCTTAAGAGCCTGGCGACTTTTTCCAGTGTATCCACGAGACGGCCTTTGCCTTTGATTTGGACAGGTTTTTCAGTGTCATAGTCGCTTAATGCGAAGCCCAGAGCTAGCAATTTGTCCCTGTTCCTTAGCAGAGTATCCTTTTGAGCTGATAAATACATGATTATTTTATCCAATCGGTCCTCTTCCCGAAACTCCATTAAGTGCAGGTCATTAGAGTGGATTTGTTTAAACACCAGAATACTGCAAAGGAGACACAGAACATTAGTTCTGTTCAGGACCAGGTTGTCCTTAATGAGTAAAACTCTTTCTAAGGAGAGTCTGAAGGTCTTGTTATAAATACAGCCGGTCTCCAACGCCTCAATTTCCTCCTCAATGTTATCATTGGAGAATTTTGGAGTCAGTCTGTCATGGTTTGTCTTTACTGATTTGACAATTATGCCTTTGGAATTGTTATTAAACATTTTTTGGCAGATTTGTCTTCGATCATCCAGTGTTTGAAAAGATACACTCCAACCAGTCACAGCACAGCCATTTGCTGCATCCTTAAAGCTTTCCACCATTGGCTCCTCGGAGTCTGTGACCTCAATTAAACTGAGGTCATTAGGCCCCTCCAGGTAGAAGTGAGACCTTGTAATACCACTCCTCAATGAACGTTTAGGTCGACCATTAGGAGGACCACTTTGTTGATTCGTCTCTTCTCGCTCATCTTCACTGGAGCTAGACCCTACACTTTGGTTAGCCTGGTCAGGTGAGCTGCATGGCAAGGGTAGCTCAGACTCGGGTCTTTTTTCATCTTCATCCTGATATACGTGGATAGGTTGATTAGGTTTTCCATGTCGTCTTCCTCTACAGATTCCTCTAATTGCTTTGGTGGTTTAACTGCCATCTCATCCCTTTCTTGCACAGGGAGAGTTCCAGCCTCACCAGAGGTCAAGGCCCTTTTGGTAGATTTCCCTTCAGTCAGATTTACAGGGAGTAGATTTCTTAGCAGATGTCCCGTCATCTTGCTCGGTTTGAGTATGGGTTGTTACGGGGCACATTGGATAGGAGGAGTTGAGCTGGTATCACCCTGTTCCCTTGCCAGTTTTCTTTTCAGGGCTGACCTCTTACTTTGTGGTGACTTATTATTAGCAGGGCCTCCCTCAGATAGTTTAGAGAAGATGTTAAAGATGTTTTATTTCTTCATAGGTTGACATCACTGGGGACTATAGCTGACAAGGGCTGCATGTTTTTAGGGGAGTCACACACGCCAGAGACTGGTTCCAAATTCACCACTTCGTTTAATAGAGCGTCTGAGGTATGGTCGCAGCTTTGGAATCCCCTCCTAAGAATAAGGGGAGGCGGCAGACCCTCTCCTTCATTAGTTAAAGGATGAGCAGGTGGCATGATCATAACCTCTATATTTTTATGCTCGTGGATAACTTGATTCACATTGCATCGACTTTTGTTTTTATCTCTGGTCGCCGTATCAATGATAGTGTGCAGTATATTGGTGATTTCCTCTTTGTTCTTATCCAGATTGCCCTGGATGCCAATAACAAAACCTAAGAAAACAGGTTTTGTATGGAGCATTGCAATCACAGTTGTCTGGTCTCTGATATGCTAGCTCATAGTTTCATGGAGTTTCATGAACAGAGCCAGAGTTAAAGTGAGTGACATGATTAAACCTGCATCTAGAGACGGGGCCTCGGTACCTGATCCTCCTCTTGGGCTGTGGCCAAATCCATGGGGAGATCTTCATCCGACAAGGGCCGTTGTGGGTTCAGCTGTTTTCCTTCTTGATCTATTAGTTTTTGTTCCCTAACCGAGAGGGAAGGACTCACAGGGTTTGGAATCCCCATCCCGATGGATTTACATCTTTTTTCCTTTTTACAGATGAAGGGGCCTGGGGATCAGAGTCGTCAGCTGGTCTTTTTTGGGAAGGACTCAAAACCGGAGATTGCCCAAGATCAATACCTTCAGAATTAGGGTTTTCTTTCAATGGCTCCCACAACACATCTTTTTTTTTGTTTTTAAACTATTTTTATTGATTTTATTTCAACAACCAACACCAATCAAACTTACAGCGTTCATGACAATATTAATACACATCATATTGTCTTGTCCACTGTGTTTCAACCCTTGCCACCCTCCCCCCAAGCCTACTTTCCTTCCTGTTCCGTTTCTTCATCATGTGGTAGGGTTTCTGTATTGATTACTCCCGGTGGGTCCTGATCACTAGCCCCGTCATTTGTGGGCCCAAATAATTCTGCAATTAGTTGTTTCCAGGCCATAAAGGTTCCTGCTTCCTCCTCCCCCACCAACATTACTCGCCTCTTGCCATACTGTTGTTTCCGCCTCTGCCCATTTTTGTAGATCCTTCCACCCCATTTCTATTCTTGGTCTGTGACATGCTTTCCATTTCATTGCAATTTTCCTCTTCGCTAGTACATACACCAGGTCCTTCAATTTGCTCACATGCTTTAGCTTGTGTGGTCCAGGGAACCCTCCCAGTAGGCAAGCCAATGCTGTATCTATCTCTACTTTGATCCTTTTATCTTCCATCCTGTGTGCTACTTCACCCCAAAAACATTCTATTTCTGGGCATGACCAGAACATGTGTACCATTCCAGCATTTTCTTCATTACTTTTGGGGCATGCTTGTCGCCCTGCATTTTTGAATTTAGCTATCCTTTGTGGCATCATATACACCCTATGGGTGATATATAACTGTATTTGCTGTAGCCTGGCATTCCTCGACACTTTTTTGTGATACAGTTGAGCACGCTCCCACATCCCATCACTCATTGGGGTCCCCACTTCTTCCCAATCTTGTCCAAGTTGTACCACTTCCCTTCCCACCTTGGTCATCATCAGCTCATATAGTCTTGATATTTCGTGGCCCCACCCTCTGCTATGTCGTATATTGTGTCTATGGCGGTATCAGGTTCACTCGATAGTTTTTCTTCCGACCACGTCTCTTTGATCCGCTGCACCACCCTATGATATGTAATATACTGTCCTGCATGTACCCGTTTCTTCCACCAACACCTCGAAATCCCTTATATTCCCTTCTTGCCATATGTCTCACAGAGTCGCCATCCCCACAGACTCCCAATGCCTCCTGATCATTAATCTTAGTTGTATTTCTTTTCCCGCCAAAGCTACCAATGGCACCTGCAGGGAGCATGGGTAAGGGTCCTCCATCATTTTACAAGCTCTCCGCCATATCTCCCACCCAAGTACCATCATCCTCGAGTGCCCCTCCATGTCTACTTTAGGTAACCACATCATATCTTTAAGGAAGAATGGGGCACAATCTTGTTGGAACAACCTGGTCTCCGAGGTCAGCTCATCAGAAAGCCATTTAGCCACATACTGGAGTTGGCTTGCTATATAATAGATCTCATAATTTGGTAGTTTGATGCCCCCTTTCTCGTATGAGTTTTGCAGTTTCCAAAGGGCCATCCTGTTCCTTGTCCCCTGCCAGAGGAATTCCCTGCATATACTGCTTAACTTAGCAAAGAATCACTTGGATATCAAGTATGGGATATTCACAAAGTAATGTAAGTCTTGGCAGGACCACCATTTTAAGCATTGCCCCTATGCCCATCATCACCAGGGGGAGTTACACCCAAAATCTCATACTATTTTCTATGTTCCGTACACCCTTCTCAGTATTGTGCCGGTGCTCTGCTTCTACCGTATGATATATGTCTATTCCCAGGTATCGAAACGTGTTGACCTCCCATGGTATCTGGAGGATCGGTAATTGCTCTAGTGGGATCCCTTTATACCTCCCCAATAGAAACACACAAGAATTGTTGGGGTTCACTGCTATGCCTGAGAGCCCTGCAAAGCGGTCCAGGACATTCTGTAGATTTTCTTCCGGGTAGCACAGATACAGCAACATGTCATCAGCATATAAGGAAATTAAATGTGATTCTCCTTTAATGACGATGCCTATTGTGTCATATTGCTGCCTCAAATATATTGCCAAAGGCTCTAAGGCCAGGATATACAGCATGGGGGACCACGGGCAACCCTGTCTGGTGCCTCTACCAAGCTTCCACCTCTCTGATATAACTGACCCTGTCTTCACTCTGGCCAGCGATTCACTATATAGCAATTTGGCCCATCTTAGATAACCCGGCCCTATTCCATAATTTGTCAAGGCAGCCATTAACCATGGCCATTTGACCGAGTCAAAGGCCTTAATTGCATCCAGCGACACTTTGCCATTTCATTTGTCTCTTCGTTAGCATATTCAATGACTCGATGGACATGTTCCTATTAGGGACATAACCAGTTTGATCAGGGTATATCAATTTAGTAATGACTCTTCATTCTCTTTGCCGAGACCGCCGTCAATATTTTGCTGTCCTGGTTCAGCATCGACAGGGGTCTATAGGATCCACACTCACCACCAGGCTTATTGGGTTTGGGGAGCGGTATGATTATCGCTTCTCTCAGGGATTCTGGTAGCTTCCCGACTTCATACACTTCGTTGAGCATTTCCAAGAGTGGTGGGAGTACCTCATTTTATACACCTTATAAAATTCACTGGGGAGTCCGTCCGCCCCCAGGGTTTTACAAGTGGTTAGCTGCCTCACCGCTTCTTCCAATTCCTCTAGAGTGATTGGCGCGTCTAGCTCCTCTCGCTCTTCAGCGCTAATCTGCGGCAATCCTATATCCTCTATAATGTTGCTTATTGCATTATTATCACTTTCCTCCACGTCCCCATACAGGACATGGTAATAGTTTGTAAATTCTAGATTCACATCCTCCTGGGTTTCTGCTATACTCCCATTTTCTTTCACTATCGTCCTGATTACTGGTCTGGGAGTCTCATTTTTGTATAACCATGCCATAACTCTCCGTGGTTTATCTCCCCCCACATGCTGTCTCTCTATGTATTTTTGATAGTTTAGATTGCACAGCCTTTCCCAATATCCCGCGCATTTCTGTTGTAACCTAAGTATTGCCTCATTATCATCTTTGGTGCTACCTCCCCCCCTTTCAACGCCTTTACCAGCTCCCTTTCCGCTTCTTGTAAGTCTGCTACGATCCCTCCTTGTAGCCCCTTGGACTTGGCTATTGCCATCCCTCTCACTACTACTTTAAAGGCTTCCCAGAGAACCCCCGCCGATTTCACACACCTGTATTGATCTCGAAGTAGCTTATTATTTCCTCCCTCATGTCTTCTCTGAAGATGTTGTCCTTTAGCACTTCCTCTCTGAGACACCATGTCGGTATTTTCGCTCTCGGAGGTGGATACTGACAGGTAAGCAGCGAATGGTCCGATAGGACCCTTGCCTTGTATTCCATCTGTGCTATCTCTGTAGTCAGCGCATGTGTGACAAACACATAGTCTAATCTAGTGTGTAGATTCTGGGGGGGCTGAGTAATGCGAATATTGTCGATCTTGCGGATAGTGTGTTCTCCATGCATCCTCCAACCCAAAGTCTGTTATCAAGGACTGCAGTATCCTAGTTGCT
Source organism: Ambystoma mexicanum (assembly GCF_040938575.1). Lineage (NCBI taxonomy): Eukaryota > Metazoa > Chordata > Amphibia > Caudata > Ambystomatidae > Ambystoma > Ambystoma mexicanum. The sequence goes on from NC_090930.1 coordinate 1,320,255,117, forward strand.
GGGGTCAGTCTATCCATTTTGGAGTCTGATCTATCTATCTTCAGGTCTATTACGCAATTAAACCCCCCCCCCCCCCAAATCACTGCCTCTCCCAGGCTTGCACTGAGTTTACTATATAGGGTTCTGAAGTATGCCGCTGTATCTTGATTCGGGCATAGGTGTTTATCACACATCTCTTTGTTTTCCACCAATCCCTTTAATATTAGCATCCTCCCATCTGCCTCCACCGTAGATTGCAATAGTTGAAACGATACATGCGGTGCCACCCAGGTAATTACCCCCCTAGCATACACCGAGTATGTTGCTCCCACTACAGTCACTCTCCACTTCTTCCGTACCACCTCCAGTTTTTCTTGCGTGGGTGAGTCTCTTGCAATAGGGCTATGTCAACTTTCTGCCGTTGCAAATACATCATAACCTTAGTAGCTATTGAGCCCTCTCACATTCCGGTGACTACTTTAAGGTCTCCCATAGCATATCCGGGTCTCTTCCCTTCCCTCCCCAGGTACCCTCCAGTTCCATCAGATCTCAGATCTTCCCTTATTTTATGTAGGCTTGTTCCCCAATACAAACATCTCCCAACTGCTAACTCTATCCCAACTCCCCACCCTCTCCCACCCTTCTCCCTTCCCAGCCCCATCACACTCCCCAACTTCCCCTTGCCCTTCCTCCCTTGCCCCAAAACACCCCACTTCCCCAACTGTTGCCCAGCTCCATCCCTGGATCTCAGGCACCCCCGCATCTAGCCCTTTCTGGCAGTTGCCTTACTTGCGGCTCAGCAGGGAGACGTCACCCTAATGGCGATCCTCCTAATCTAACTCTCGGGAGTAGGGCGTCTCTGTTTCTTGCTTCTTATTCAAACATCAGATTACTCATACAGTCTGTTATTCTTCTTATATTACAACCACTATATTCCAGCCAAACGCATTCCAATGTCTCATATTACAGTGATCCCCCACCCCACGTCATACATTCAACAAACATGACTACTAGGTCACTTCTCGTGTTCATCTCAGCCCTGCTCCTCGTCCTGCTCCGGACAGCCTTGTGCGTCCAACCACGTCGCTGCATCTTCCGGGGTATCAAAAAAGTGTGCTTTGTCTTTGTGGAGAACTTTGGAGTTTTGCCGGATACAACAACATGTATTTAAATCCAGCTGTGCGCAGTCTCCTCTTAATCGCTACATAGCTATAGCGTTGTCTCTGAACTAGCATAGTGTTATCGTGATATGCGGTAATGGTGGCAGACGCTCTTTATCTTCCTTCCTTTCCTGAAGAACTCCAAGATCTTTTCCCTGTCTCTGTAATTTAGGATCTTTGCTATAATTGGTCTTGGAGGGGCTCCAGGTCGCAGCTTCCTCGTCAGGGCTCTATGTGCATGTTCAACCGCAAATCCTTGGGAGAGTTTATCTGCACCTATCTCGTGCATGATCATGTTTTCCACATAGTTCGTGGGGTCTTGGTCTTCTTCCCCTTCCGGCAGACCGACCACCCGTATATTATTGCATCTCGCTCTCCCTTCTGCTTCCTCTGCTGGATTCTCTAGGTTGGCCACCTGCTACTTCATTATGTGGATTATCTGGGTGTTTTCCTTGGTAGTATCTGTGTTGACTTTCACAGCACTCTCCAGGCCACTCGTCCTCTCCGCCAGCGCTCTTACATCTTGCCTCAATAGGTTGACCTCCACTCCAACCACATCTATTTTTGTTTCCAGTGCAGTCCTCAATTCCGCCATCGTTATCCCCCATGCGGCTTTCAACTCCGATTTGGCTGTTAAGAGCGACTGATTTTCGCCTGGCGTTGTCACTCCTGCGGATGCCGTCGCCCCACTTTGGGCCGGGGTGGTCGGTGGCTGCTGCCGTTTAGCGAAAATATCCATTGTGGGCTGTTAGCCTTTGCCTTGCCCCTTCTCGCCGACATTTCTGTCTTAATATCTGCTCTCAGGGTTGGTGCACAGACCGTGTTCCGCTCTATGTTCTTCCACAGTCTTCCGCCTAGCTGGGGGTTTCGCACAATGTGTCCCGCCTCGATTCCGCGTTGTCCTCAAGGGGTCACTTCTCTGCTATGCTGGGTGCTCGCTTCCCTTTGCTCATCACTATTATTTGTATAATAGCTCAAAGTCCCAATGCTGTTATCAGTTTGCGGGTAACTTTCCAGCGCTCACCGTTGCGCTGTGTGGCAGTGCTGGGCACCCCAGCTTCCGGCCCTTCAATTGTGTTAGGCTGCTGGAGTTTATTTTAAGCTCCTCTTTATGTAGGCACTCCACAGTCAGGCCCTATGGGGTCCATGTGCAGCTTCGTGTTGTCCTAGCCACACGTTACGTCAGCTTGCTCTTGATTGCGCTGCTTGGTCCCCTGCGCAGTGCGCTTCTTTCAACAACACAGTTGCTCCTTTATCTTGCTACGTGCCTGCACCCTGGCATTCGCATCTGGAAGGGGCCCGGGGTGTGCAACGCAGCATATATATATTCACTCTCACATCAGCTCTGAGCGCACCCGTGGCCGCAGGGCGCCTCTACCCAGTTGCCTCAGCCCAGGCACTCCAGGACAGTATTTAAGATGAATGACTCCTGTGCAGCGTGCAAAAAATGTATGTTCAAATGGGCATTTCAGTCTTGTGGAACCAAATTGTCCATAACCAACTATTCGGTCCTGGGGAACCCACCACCAGCATCAGGGACCACTTCTTTCTGCCTCAGCCAGCTCTTCGGTGCACTTTCGTATTTTTATGCAGTGCGCCCCATCCTTCTTGTGTCCATTTCTGCCATTCCTTGTTGTCATTTTATGCCACCGGAGGCCCCATAGTTGTCTGGGTCTGCGTCTCACAGCGTGTGCGCTGTAATCAACTTTCGCCCGCAGTGCTGGAGGTGTCCCCTTTGTTGTCTGCGGGCGCACACTGCCCCAGGGTTTCCACGGCACCTCCCTGTATCCCCAGCACCGACAAGGGCCTTTAAGCCCTGCAGAACTGCACCCTACTTTCCGGTTTCCCCACAATCCAGGGCGCCGGGGGGCCCGCTTGCTACAATCTCTGGAGCCCTCTGGCAATGCTCCTCGGCAGTGATCTCACGGGTGCCCCAGAGCTAGCAACTTAACACAAAGGGTCGCACAATGACCTTGTTTGTTATTTATCCCGAACAGCTGCAGCCGTTGTCTGCCTGGAGTATCAGCGCTGCCGTGCTCCTCTGCTTTCTGTCCGCGGTTGGATCTTGCTGCAATTTGTTTTTTTGTTGCCGGGCCACCATTTTGTTTCGGAGATTCATCGCTCCCATCCCATAACATTTCCTGGTTCTCCATTTGCATTTTTACACGTTGATTTTCCCTCTCTTCTTTATTCATTGTGCATTTCTTCCACCCGAATCATCTTGGTTTGGACTCCATAGATCGTCTGTCCGGTCGCATTTGTCCTCTTTTTAGGCATGCTTTGCAGCAAGTTCCTGGGACTTTCACTGCATAGGCCACTTAGTCCATTAAACTATATGGGAGTTTTCACAGGAGTTTGTCCACTGTCAAAACTGCACAGCAGACATTTGTGTATGGGCATCTGGTTAGGTCCCTTGACCCTTTTCTCTGCTCATAGGTTCGAGTGCCGCCAATTCTCCAGGTATATATAGGGTTCTCTTTCTCCCCGCCTGTAATATAAAACTGAATGAGTTTCCTTTGAAAAATAAGTGTCTCTATCGTCAATTTTTTTCCTTTCAACCCAACCCTTTAAAACCCATTTATGTGTTACCTTTAAACATTCCATTCCTTCTACTCCTCAAACTATCCAGAAGAGACCACATCACTCCAGCCCTAAAAACACTACACTGGCTCCCAGTAAAACTTCGCATCACCTTCAAAACAATGTGCATAACGCACAGGGCAATCAGCGGACAAGGAGCAGAATTCCTACAAAAGAAAAAACCAGTCTACAAACCAACGAGACCCCTCCGATTAAGCAACAAAATCCACCTGGCACTCAAACCATACCTTAAGAAAAAACTTGGAGTTACCTCCTTCTGCCACTTAGCCGCACAAACCTGGAACAACATCCCAAAAGAAATAAGAAAAACTGAAGATCACCTAAAATTCAGGAAATCACTAAAAACCTGGCTCTTCAACACCACAGATTAAATCTAGAAAGCGAAACTGGGAAAAAGATGACTAATCCGGAAAGGACACGGACATCCCCGACCCGAGAGGGTAGCTCCTACGGCACCTGGACGAGTGACACCGGATAGACTGGAACACAGGCGGCACACACGAAGACTGAGCCAACTCCCCCAGACAATCCCACCAACACTTTCGCCATTCCTTAGTTACCGCCAGGTACCATAGTGGTGTAGAATTGTAGAGATATTGGAAATCACCACTCTACCTGAGAGGTTGACATTGGCAGGTGCACTGGCCACAGGAGTATGAAGGGAGGATAAGGGGAGCTATGAGAGAGCATGTTAGAGGTGGGGGCCAGAGGAGTAAGGAACCTTGTATGCCAGTCGGACCCAGATCAGGACAGAGCCGCACCAGGGGAGACTGTGCAAGCCGAGCGCCTGAATTCAGGATAGAGACGCAAACTAACCAACCCTACCAAAAATTTCCCTTTCTGCATACACCTCTCAAACTCCAAACCAAACACAACCAAGATCTACAGCACAACAAACCGCACAAACTTCACTACATTGCAACAACAAAACAAAAACACGCATAGGCTTGCACAACATTACACGACGACTACCGGCCGCAAACACCCCAGGCCCAGCAAACGGACCCACCGGGCTGAGGCCGCCAACAGCACATCACTGCTCTCTTGCACTTTTCCTGCCTCCTCCCACTAACTCAACCTCCCCTCCTCTTTCGGCGGCCGCCAGAGCGCCAGGGGACCACTCCGGTGGTGATAGTGCGCGTTACAAATGTCCTTTAACATTAACATTTAAACAACAACTTCAATATTCTTCCTGTCAACATGCGGCCGTGTTCCTCAAAGCCCTCATGTATTCCGATACCTTTGGCTGCGTTTTTCCATTGTTTTGCATGCGTACAGTCAATGCGCTCATACGGATTAATGTGCAGATCTTCTTCGGAGCTCAATCAGAAGGCAGCCTAGTGCATGGCTGCCAAGCCACGCCCCCCCCACATCACATCTTTTGTCAACCTAGAGCACTCCACTTGTCGGGTATCAAGAGGATGCTGCCCCACTATTAAATCACCCGCAGCCTCAGGCCTCCATTCCAGAAATAAGGGCAAGCTCCCCATCTTCCGATAGAAGAAACATTGCTTGGAGAGGTGGTGTTCTGGCACCAATCCTCTGGGTTGCCAACAATTTTTCAGAGATAACTGATCCTGTTTCTTTTGGGAAGCCCCTTAGGGCTAATTTTCCCGATCTGTAGACACATAGGCTTGAAGTATCCTTAGGCCTCAATTCCAGAGTTGTTGGAGCCGGCAAGTTTACATCTGAGGACTCCACCACCCTACCAGGGAATTTTGTAACAGGGACAGCCCCCCCAATGATTGAGGTGCCAGGTCCAGCATCTCCCGGGCAGCCAGAGTTGCTCCCTTTACTACTTGAGCTGCAGGAGGCTGCAAAGTATTGGGGACGCCCACTTCCACTTCTGTTCGAACATGGTCAGAAGCAGCAATAGAGGATTGGGGTAACGTGAGATCCTCAAATGAGCCCTCTTTCTCAAGGATGTTCTTGGCAGACACCGTCGAGGCTCCAATGTTAACCTGTATGTTAATCAAGTAGAATTGAAGCCTAGAGGGAACCTGGACTTTATGAATCAAAATGGAGTGCTCATCACTAGCATATGGCTCCTGACCCCCCCTCTTTCACAACCTCATCCAGAGGGCGGCTGAGGTCCCCAGGTCTATGACCCTAAGGAAGAGCCCTCGTGTTTTTTCCCAGTCCCCCTCTGCCTCTCCGCTATAACCAGCAGTCAAAATGTCCAATATCGTCCTTTGAGCCCAATGGATAAGGGAGGAGTAGAGGGGCTATTGAAACCCTTCACAAAGATCGTGACTCCAAAATTCAATACCCGACACACTCCGTCTGGCTGCTTCGAATAACTGCTTAATTCGCCACTGCAGACAGGCTGGATGTGACAAAAGCACTTGAGAAAATGCAGGGTACAGTAAGCAAGTAACCGCTTGATCGAGCCTATATTATTAAGGCAGTCACTTAGGTAAATTCCACTGTGCACCAGCAACTGAAGTAAGCGGCACACTAACAGTGAGGGGATTGGGAGAATGTACTTAAGAAAGGCAAGCAGCTTCCGGAGAGGTTTCACACAATGAACATAAAAGTGCTGGTCGTGGCTGTTGTGGCACTGCAGACTGCCACTGCGTCCGCTTCACAGATGTTGCAATGTTATAAGCTGAAATCGGGGAATGAGGGGGTGTGGGTGGGCGAAGCTCGTCCACTCACACAGCGTCCACAGCCTTTAACCGGTATTAGTTGATTGTATTGTAATACTTAGCAGTACTTATCCAAGGCACAAACTAAGTCCCGAATAATGGAGAAGCACAGCTTGCCAAACAAGTGAGGAGATTGCACGCAGTCAGTGCAGCACAGCACGACTGCAGACTGCCACTCATGTTTTATTCATTTATTTTTATTCCTTTTAGTACAGCACTTTCCACCTCTCCCCCTTTCCTTGCACTTTCCCTTTTTCCCACTCCCATGCACTTGCACATTCTCAATGTTACTGGGCCTAGTAAGATCATTGTTTTGTTCTCCCTTGTTCCCCTCTTGCCTCGTCACGCTCTGAAACACTTCTGTACGAGCGCGATACAAATAAATCAAACCTAATGGTTGTCCTCCCAGGATGACGACTCCCCAATGGATATTGTAAGAGATTGCCTCTTTCGATAACACCACAGCCAGCAGAGCGAACTTTATTCACCACTGCTTCTTCATGAAGAACACGACAGTGGCAATTTGTCAGTTAAGACCTGCATTTGCTTGGAAATTATGTTCTGGAGGAGTACAATTCAGAATGTTGATGTGGAGATAAATCAGAGGCACTGCTCATGCACTTGGAGGACAAGTTTCACGCCAAGGTAGCAGGGAGGAGTCCGCCACTATGGTCAGAGGGTGGAAGGTTTCACCGTCCCCCACCCCCAAAATAAATAAAAACACAAGGTTGATGGTGTTGCTCCATCAAAGCAGATCCTCCCTCAAATCCCAAGGAACGAAGACCACCAAAGCTTGGTAGTGAGCAAACTGAGGCCATGTAGCCCCCTTTCAGTTTACCAAGTTGAACATGTTAATTCTCCAGAATGGCTAATTTCCCTTACCTACTGAGTCCCTCAGCAGCTTTGCTGGATTTCTGGGATTTATTTTTTTTCACCTGGTAAGAGTGTGAGCCTTTTTCCCCCCACTCTTTCATGTGTTTTGCTGTGTGTGTTTAACATTTTCTTGTGTTCATAGACTATGGAGCCTCACCTACTCCATAGGCATAATCTTTTTACTGTGTGTTACACAGCACCTTCAGTGCAGTGACACAGGGTTGTCTTTGACTTCCCAGCTCAGACTCAATTTTCTGGGACTGACTACTGTCTCCCAGAACATGTAAAGTTGCCATCGACTTTATTAGTCTCTTTCAAAACTCACAGACCCAGTACAAACTATCTTAAATAGAGTGCTGGAAAGAGTTAATACTTATCCCTTTTTGTCTGTTTCTCTTGGAGCATTGTTTCAAGACTTGGCTGGTGGCAGTGGTAACTATCCTATTTTTCCTACCGCGGTTATCTTAAATAGCCTTGGTATTGTTTTAGGCTATTTTGGTAGCCTCAAATTTAAACCCGCTAGACCATAAACGTTTTAATATGGTTCTGGCTGGGTTTAGGCACCATTTCCTTTTGTAAAAGTCTCTCTTGTGTTTTACTCTGCACGCCAAACCCAGTTTGGTTCCTTTGTTCGCCGTCCATTTGCAGGCTTCTGCACTGAAGCCCTCCTTAGGCGCCTGTATGTCTGAGGGGGATTGGATGTGAGGCAGGGGGCGAGGGCTCCCTGCACAGGGTCTCCTTGCAGACCCATGTCGCACTCTGATCTGATTGGCTGTGGTGACCATACCAGCGGGACAGCCACCCTGCTGTGTGATTGACAGCCAGGCTGTGTGAATGGGGAAAAACTGCATAAAAAGCAGGTCTCTGGGGCTGGAAAGGCAGAGTCACCACTGGAACGAGAAAACCAAAGAGGAGCTGACAGAAGAGGACCCCTACCACAACAACCTCCCAGTGAAGCCCTGCTGCAGGTCTGAATCTTCATACTCCGACAGGGAAGGTCTGCAAGGAATCTTCTCCCCTTGAGCTGGTAGGAACAACCAGTTTACCAAACTGCTCGCCAGGCCTCCCTTCTCTGGTTGAATTTGCTGTACAGAGCTACAGTGAACTGGATAGCCAGGAGGAACGGACCCTGCTTGCGTTTTAAGGAACACACCTTTTATTTGTTGCTTTGCTCTGCTGCAGGTTTCTTCCCTGGGCAGTGCAGGACCCTCTAGTCTTCCAACTTCATGTCAGTCCGACAGTCGCTTCAGGAACGTCCACCTCAGCTACAGCCTTCTCCATTTAAGGTACTGTTCAAATCCGGTTGTTTGTTTCGTCCAGCCACAGTGAAAGTGTGTGAAACCTTTCACCAATCCGAGGGCTTGTCCTTCTCCATTCTTTAAGCTAACCTTTCTGCCGACCAACTTCATCCTGAACTCTTGGCAAAGACTTAACCACGAACTACCCTGAACTGTGTGATCTTGAGCAAAGACTTTGGTCCATTGACTTTGGGCCAGGCCCCTTTAATTTGATTTCCTCACTGTAGTTCCTTTTTCTAGATTGCCCTGCTTGCTTGCTTACTTGTTGGTGCTGCTCAATTCTGGTCTAACTTCGTCTTCCCCTCCCTTTTAAATTGCTGGAGTGCCATTTTGCTCACACTTCATTTTGAGCCCAACTTGTCCAGAATCTATTGGGTGTGGTGTAGTGTATTAAGAGTGTGATTTTCAACTGCTTTACTTTAGTGAAATGTTTTACAACTGATGTGTAAATAAATGTATATTCTTTTACTCAGAAACCTTGAGTCAGTGTTAGTTTGAATCATAGTAATTGCTGTCCTTTGTGTAACTATTGATACTGCTTACTTGCTCTTGAGATAAGACTGGCTGCTCAGCCATCGCTACCACTTTACTGTGTAGTACAGGCTTGTACCAAAGGTGAATTTGTACTGTCACTTGTAGTCCTAATTGTGTGTGGTGTTCCCAAAGGGTACTGCATATAATTCTGCCTAACAGAACAGAGAGGATGCAGAATGCCACCAGCTCCAGCATTCTGTAGAACCACCACCCGCTTTCCTGGTCATGATGGAGGGATCCACAGAACTGGCAGTGCACACTAACCAGTCCGCCAGGTAAGGATACATATGCAAGTACTGGAGCCACCACAGCCAACCTTCACCTTTGTTGAAACACTGGGTGCTGCAAACTGTGCAGGCTCTTGCACAGTAATAGTCAGCTCCCAAGGGAGCACAGGTGGAAATGCAGCCATATTGGGACGTGGTGAATTTAGGGTTGTCAGGGTATGGATTTTTTTGACAACATAACCTTGTCAAATGACGGTATACCATGGTTTTCACAGTATAGCACACACCCATTTTAATTACCTTTCATAGTAACAGTTTAAGAAAAGTAAAAATTGTTACAAAGACATACCACAAATAAACAGCACTAAGAAGTTACCTTTTTATATGAATGTGTTTTAATATATGTAACGAAAGCGGGAGCTTGCCCCACAGAACAAGTAATTAGTAAAGGAAGAAGCAAATTTGGTTTTCCTGAGTGCACAGTGAACATTAACTGCACACATCACAAGGGAAAAGCAGCCCTGCACCCATGCTGGACAAAAACAAGTCTGGGCAAGTGTAGCAAAACCCTTTTAATTTAAATGCCCTTCAAAGCTTTTGTGGGACCCGTTACTCTGACAAAGAAAGCGAATTTGTGTTGCTTAAGTGGTTATTTTGGGTTTCAGACCCCCTTCTTTTTGTAGTGCAGAGGATACCAAACATGTCCCTTGTTTATATACACTACAGAATCAAAAGCTGAGACCAGTGGCATGCATTTACTAAGGAAGCATGTTTCTTAAGAAACTAAAAGCTGTCACTTCAATGTGTTTTTTTTGGCCAGAAACGGACCTCTCTCAAAGGTGCTAAAAAACAGTTTTTGCTCTGCTTTCAGCTATTTGGTGTGGCGGGGCAGTGAAGTGTTTTTGAGATCAGTTACATTCAAGGTGTGGATCATACTATGCTAATTCAGTGCTTAAACCAGAGATTTTGCACATTGCAATATGCCTTAGGCAACACATCGGTTATAATCCATTACAATCTATAGTATGATCCATGATCATTTTCAAACCACACAGGAGTCCTTTAACTTTGTTGCAATTAATCAGTCCTTCCTATTCCATACAATGTATTGATTTTGTGATAAGGCATATATAGGAGCTTACAACCTGTGCTGCTCCCGATGTTTTTGGCTACAACTCTAGTCAGCATTGTCAATGGTGAGGGATCGTGGGGTTGTTAGTACAAAACATCTGGAGAGCTGCCGTTTGCAGTCTCTTGAAGTATGTGCTTTAGAGATATAAAACTGTACCACTTAAAACTGCTGGTACCAAAAACACTTTCCCACTGCCCTTTTGCATTTGAAAACTATAAACTAACACTAATTATTTGTTAACATATGCATGCAGGTTTTTCAAGCTGTAGGCTATGGGCGCCCCAAACAATATTTTGAAATGGGCCCCCACACATTATGGAGACAAACTGCATGCCACAATTGTAGGCTTAGCAACCATTCGTGAATTAAAGAAAAAACAAACTGCAGACACATGCCATGTACAAGGCCTTTTCTGACAGGCGTTAACACTTTACAGCCTGTTCAAAGCCCCCCTCCCCCTCTCATACCTTGTGCCTAATTCCACACCAATTAATCGCCTCCACATGAACACCCCTGAGCAAATACAAGTATCCATGCCTATGCCTGCCCCATCTTCCCCACCCGCTGGAGCTCCAACTATCAAAGAGGCCCTCATCAACGCCAGGTCCTTAATTGCACATGCCTTTCATATAGCAGACCTTCTCACCGCCAACAAGCTAGCCTTCTTAGCAGTACCAGGAATGTGGCTACACCCAGCAGCAGTACCTTCCATCATGCTAGCAGTACCATTACACTTCCCTATCATCAGAGCTGACAGAATCACTAGCAGAGGGGGTGGAGTCGCCATCACCAAAAACACTCTAGGCATCAGAGAATGCGATAGTCTCCCGATCCCATCCGGAGAACTCCTCTCATGTTAAATTTCCCCTCTCAACTGCTTACACACTTCACATCCACATTCTGTACATACCACCTGGCCCCATCTCCTCCTTTGAGGAGGACATCACCCACTTACTCTCCCAGAACACAAAACCTAGCTCCCGAGTCATGCTTTGGGTGATCGAAATCTAGGCCTGCATGACAGTCTAGACACAAATGCCATAGCCCTAGAAATAGCCATCAGAGTTGGGATTCTCACTGCGTATCTCATCCAACTCACTGCAAAGGCAGAACACGTTAGACTGGGTAGCAGATCTCAATTGTAATACAAAAATTCTCTCAAACTCTGTGTGCTTGGTCAGACCAAAATGTCATTTCTGGGTGATTGTTGCCTGGTGTCGTGGTTCTCAAGAGACCAACAACCCCCCCCCCCCCACACACACACACACAGCCCTGACCAGAAACAACCGCCTGATCACCTTGGAGAGCCTACTTCCATTAATTCATCCAATTACCAATCAACAGAAGAACATGGATCCCTCCAAACGTATGGACTTGTATAATCAGAACCTCCTTAATGCCCTTCACCAAACAGCTCCCCTTAAATTGAGGAAAGCTAAACCAGTTGCATATCTAAACAAATGGTTCCCATCTGAGTTGAAGGCACTACGCAACATCAATAGAGGTGCTGAAACTACATGGAAAAAACCTTCACCTCAGAGTAGGAAAACTTCACCATTGCCGCCCATACCTGTAAAGCTGAGATATTGACAACAAAAAGCGAGACGTTCAACAACAGAATTGTTAACGCCAGATCCAGCACCAAGGAGATTTTTACTATCCTTAAAGAGCTGGAGTCTCCCATCTCCCCGCCAGACTTGTGCATTAAAGACGTCCTATGGTGCGGCAACATCCAAAAGGCCCTATTGGAAGAAAAAGAAAAATCGCATCAGTGCAAGCAACAATTGAAGCAAAATGTACCTGCCTTGCTACCTCTACCAAATCTAGTGATCTAGATGAAACACTGGCAAAACACAGTACCCACAACCATATGACCGCTAAACCAGACAATCTCTGAATTTACCCAAGTAACACCTAAAGAGGTAGAACTATTATCGCGAGCCTTAAGCCTTCCAGATGCCAAGGTGACATCTACCCGGCCACAATTATAAGAGTAGGGGGCTAAAGAACTTGCCCCTTTTATCAATTCCTTTATTAAACCTCATTTGCCTCCTACACAGTCCCCAAAAATCTCAGACGCCCGAGTCATGACACTATCAAAAAGCCCAATCTCAACCGCAGCATCCCTACAAACTATAGACCTATTACAATGGTGACCTTTCTTTTGAAAATATTAGATAAGGCCGTTTACATCCAGATACAAAACCACCTTCAATCTAATAACCTTCTAGGCCGCTGACAATCCGGGTTCAGAACTAGACATGGGACTGAGACAGCTCTCCTGGATTTAAAAATCCAAATGGATGAGGCTAGGGATAATGGAAAGCCAGCCTTACTCCCATTACTCGACTTGTCGACAGCGTTCGACTTAGTCGATCACAATATATTAACCACACATCTTACCACAGCAGCCTCCTTCTCCACTGAAGCAGCAGCTTTGGTCAATTCCTTTCTCTCCGACAGATCCAGGAGTGTTTTCCCCAGTTGTATCTGCAGAACCATCTCCAATCACCTGCGGAGTACCCCAGGGTTTGTGCGTCTCCCCTACCCTCTACAACATTTTCACGAGACGTCTGTTTGATCATCTTGACGTACTTGGTGTATCCTACACCAACTACGCGGATGATACGCAAATACTCACACTCTCCGGCACCTACCACACAGACTCAATACTCCTAAATGAAATTTACAGCAAAATAAAAGCTTGGATCGCCAAGCAAGGTCTTTGCTTAAATGACGACAAGACCGAGCTTCTGCTCATCAGATCCAAACAGACTCACAAGTTAGGTCCTCAATACTCCTATATTGATGGGAACAACAAAGTCGACATGGATGCCAAAACTTTAGGATTTTACCTTGACGCCTCCCTTTCGCTCCACAGACAAGTAAGCGCTACAGCCCCATCCACTGCCAACACTTCTAAACTAATAAATGCGTTTAGACCCTTCTTGTCCACCAATAGTTGCATCACCTTGGAAAGAGCTCTTATACTCTCCAAATTGGATTACTGCAATACTCTATACTTAGGCACTAGCCAGAGAAACCTTCACAAGCTATGAGTAATGTAAAACAACGCCCTCGGAGCAGGCCTAAAGAATCCCAAGTCCAATCACATCTCACAAACCCGATGGACCACCAACTGGCTCCCTATACAAGACAGGATCACTTTTAGAAGACTAATGATCATCCACAAGTGTCTGAATAACTCAGCCCCCAAGTACCAGGTCAACAAATTCTCTAGAAAGGAATCCACTAGACCCACCAGAGTGAACTATGTCCACTGCCTGAATATCCCTAAATTCAAGCGGTCTAAAGCTGGAGGATCTAGCTTCCCAGTTTTGGCACCAAAGAAATGGAATGCTCTGCCACTTGACCTAAGGGCAATGCGGTCATTCCCATCCTTCCGGAACAAGGTAAAAGCATGGCTCTTTTCCCAATCTAATTAATACCACACATCCCCTGCCAGGTGACTGCTTAAACCACTCGACCAGAATGTTCAAAGCCTAGACCTGTATTCTTCAGGTTACCATCCTGAAGATACCACTTCAGAGCTCTAGCATGAGACATGAACTCTGTTCTTTCCTACTCTCTTACCCCATGTCTACTATATACTTCCGACTTGTTCCCATAATGGAAGTCAAGGACCATTGCATGACACTGCACCCTACTGCCACTTTCTCTCCACACCTGCCCTGGTAGCCTACCTATTAGCTAGGACATCACCTGCACTGGACCAGATCACCACATAGCTCCTAGCTATCCTGTCGTATGTCTCCTGTATCTTTGTGAATTGATATGTAACACAAGTCTATTACCTTGCTTAACACTGCACTTTCTCTGCCACTTTTGGTCTTCACTTGTCCTGGTAATTCCCTTTACCAATCTCTTAACAATTGTTGTACATTCATGTAAAAGCGCCCATAGACCTGCAGGTTCAGCGCACTATATAAGCAAATAAACGAAACCTTCATGCACAGTGAGTCCACTCCATTACACTATAATGAAATGGTCTAGTGAACGGAGGCCACTAGTTTTAAGTTTGTAGACAGTCAATAGTTCCATCTTTCAAATCTGCGTGTTATTAAGAGTCCAATATCCACACAGATCACTGACAAAACAGTCACTGCACTGGCCATTGCCACCAGTGCCCAGAAAAAAGCAGCTTGTTCCTGGCAAGGCAACATCAGCCAATCTTTTGTAAAGTTTGCTGCAATGTATACTTTCAAGTCCGGGCCTTGGCAACATTGATATCTTTATGGTGCTGCTGGCATGGTAATTGCTATACAACGGGGCTCCTGGCTCCTCCGACCCTCGGTTGTTTCATTTCATTTTACTGTAGCACACAAAAAATTACGCTCTCCTTACAAACATAATTAGCCATCCCGTGCTCCTCCCTCCCTGTGATGACCCTTTCTGCAATGTCCATGTAGGGTTCTGGCAAGTTAAGTGTTGGTTTTGTTTGAGCTTTCGTCTTGAAGAAAAACAACTCGGGACTAGAGGTAGCTGTAGGCACCTCTGACAAGGTAAAATGTTCAGACCTTCCACTCTGCCCTGTGCTGATGCTTTGCCGTCTTGTCGTCTCCCATTCACCTGCCAGATAAGGAAATCTGAGCACATTCTTTCAGACTACAAGGTCAAAGGCACTGCAGCCTATAAACAGACGTTGTGCCAGAATTAAATAGGTGAGCTGGTCTGCCTGCTTTTGTCGGGGGTACCAGGAAGAGCCTGGAAATGAAACGGAGCCCGGTCTGTGCACAGGGGACCAGTTTCACCACATTTAGGTCCAACATCTTCAGAAACTCCTGCGCCAAGGCTAGAGGCCTAAGCCAGCGAATGGGGTGGTGTAAAAAAAGAACACAAACAAAAGCCCCACCTTGCCATTGAAAGGATCCAGGGGCTCCCCCGTTGATTACTCTCCATGATTCTAGATAAAGGGAATCACCCAACTGGCGTTAACTGGGAGCACACGCCATC
The DNA here is from genome assembly GCF_040938575.1 of Ambystoma mexicanum. Lineage (NCBI taxonomy): Eukaryota > Metazoa > Chordata > Amphibia > Caudata > Ambystomatidae > Ambystoma > Ambystoma mexicanum. Next base: position 1,320,270,543 of record NC_090930.1, read on the forward strand.
ATTGTTTTTGTTTAGACTAGTTCGCAAGAGTGGAGGGCACTTGGAAAACCCACTTGTGGTGATCCTCTGATGTTTTATTTTTGTACATGTTTGAACAAAACTTTAAACAAAACATACAATAAAAATGCAAATATATGATAAAACATATCAGATACTAGTACCTTAAAGAGAAAAACCACCACAAAATTGCAAAACCATAATATATCCATTATCTGCCGTTTTTGTGTTGAGGGAGACCTTCCAGTCTGTCTGGCAAGAAGTATCAGACACCCTTTGAAGCCTCCAGGGAATCTAGACCAGACCTTATTTTGGGACAACTGAAAGGGCATCTAACCATTTCACAGCATAGCCAAGTCAGTGTTTGTGCTTTTCTTCTAGCGCAACTCTTCATCAGCTACAGAATAGACAAGATTGAAGCCCTCGACATGAAGGTACATGATTGTCTCTGAGTAGTCCAGATTCAATTTAGTCTACTTCATATGTTTGGCAACAAACACCTACACTAATAAGCATGCCTTTAGATGCAGTATCAAAGTGGTTGGCCACGGTATAGCATGTCCTCACCCACTTTTCTGGCATTGGCCCAACTCTCATTATATTAGTCTCTCTTGTCGTTTGGAGGAAATGGTTTGACTTTCGATAGCTACTTCCACAGCTTTTGGATTGCAGCCACATGAAGCATGTCCTCATTTGCTTGGCATAGGTGTAGAGGAGGGGTTCTTGCTTCAATTGTTCACAGCAATTTGTCGTGCTTAGTATTGAGGTAGCCAATCTACTCCGTTGTTTCAGCTGCCATCCTACAGGACTACACCTAGCAGAGTGGCTGGCTGGATGTGACTCATAATTCTTCTGTGAGGGCATAGGCCTATTCCGAACATGCACTCCTGTTATCAGCTCGGATGCGAAATAGCTTCTGCAAGCAGGGCTGTGGCTCTTCTGAATGGAAGGTCTGAACTCATTGCCCCTGAAAGCAGATGGTTTGGCCTGCGGATCATCAGGGGACAGATTCCACAACTCAAGGAAGCCCAAAATAATGTCATGAATGGCACAGGTGAACGAAGGCATTCCCTCTTTAGCATCAACCGGGTCACCTCCCCTGCCCAAGGCCAGCCAGGAGCGCTGTAGAAGGGGTCTGAAGAAATAACCAATAACGTTTTTGAAGTGGCCTTTCAATAATGGAGGCTGCAAGAGACACATTTTAACATATAAACATCAGTTCTACATGGACTGCTAAGGTTTCAAAAGCAGCCTTCTAGCTCCCGAAAGACCTGGGTCCTAGTAGACTGGAGGGGGCGATGTGTAAGCTTTATCTAATCCCAGAGGGCCCTGGGAGTTTCGGGACATCAGACAAGGCATTATAAATGGTAGCTTCAAGGGCCTTTAAAGGACATATCCTCTGTGAGTGGACTTGGTCAACAGAGCAGAAAGGCATAAAAGGGAGGCCGGCATAACTGCCAAAGCCACAGTGAGAACCTCAATGTTACCAAGTAACAGCTGCACAGGTCTACTTAGCAAGATGGCAGAGAATGTGCTTTAGCACCTGACCTGGCCCCGTTACAGGAATCTCAGACTTGTATCCGATTTCAGCCCCAAGATGGGACCTTCACATTAAGCACTTTGATAGGGATCCTCAGGATTGCATATGGAGTTACCCCTTAAAAAGGAACCTCAGGGTTGCCCACAGACAAACATGTCACCCACGATAGCTCCAAATCTGAGCAACCCCTGGGAAGAAGTGCTGAGGCCGGGAAGCTGATCTGTTGCCATTTCTTGAGTTTTAACAACTTATTCAAGGGCTGTTGGGATGGTTGGGAGAAAAGAAAATACTTCTAGTGCCCAATTAACTTAAGGAAATTAAGTCACAGGACAAACAAGCCCCAACTATGCTAGGGACCTAAACAATTCAATCACAAGGAGTGTGGGCAAGCTGCTGGAACCTGCTCATCTGGCGCATGTGGGAAAACTGGATTAACCTGTACAAGTGGATGGAAAGGCCCAGTTCAAAAATGGAGAACTGCAGGGGAAAAAAAAGAGCAAGAAATAAAACAAAATGAGTCAGAAAATAAACACATTAACAGGGCCGTGTTGCTGGACGCTTTGTCTGTTCACACTTTGAAAAAAAGGGCTGGTAGGGCAAAGTAAGGAAGACCGGACTACATGGTACAAAACAGGCCTCACAATGCACAGGGAAATATGTTCCAGGGCTGGGAAGTGTTACAGAACCATTCAAGCAGAATACAGAAACCTTGAACCAAGGATATGGATAAACGATAGGGTTGCACAGTTTGTCTCATATAAAAAAAAAAACTATTAAAACTATTATGCAGTAGTTCAATAGCTTAACTAAAAGGCATGCAACTTCAAGGTTAAGTGTCAAATACTTATGAGCTTAAAGAGTAGAACATGATTTTCCAGTTCACAGAGGGACCAATAGTAAAACGTCCAAATAATGCATGTGAAACGCATGCTACAAAGGTGCACCATTTTGACAGTTTACAGAAATAGATGACCAGGATTAAATTCAACAATGGTGTGGACCCACTGGGCGGAAAACGTGTGTTTCTTTCACTATATGGCTTCAAAGAGGCAACCACAGTACACAAAAACTACATGCTGATGACAAGGACATGTAGAGGAGAGGTTGGCAATATTTCAATTTTTAATCATTTCTCGACTGCAAAAAGGAATCAAATTTATATTTTAAAAAAAAAAACAAAGATAGGTACATACACATTTAAATAAACAACTTCTGCTTGTTTTTTTTTTCTCCAAAAGGTCATCTTGAAGAGCCTGTGCAAAATGAACAATCAGGTCACCATACTGGGAAGAGCCAGAAGCTTAGAAAAGCAGTTTACCCTTTTTCCATTAAGAGGAGCTATTTGCAAGTAGGCAATTGCCCATTTGGACCGTAAATTAAGCTGTAGTCCAATATTCGAGAAAGGTAAATGTCATTCACATGCCTTCAGCTGTAAAACGACGGAGATCCTTCTTGCCAATCGAACAGTAGGCTACAACGCTGGAACTGGTAGAAAGTCAATTCCTCTGTGGGCACAAATTTACATAGGGTCTTTCCCCTGCCCCATCCAGCTCGCCACATAGTGCTATATAAATATATTCCTCAGCAGTCCGTGAATACAAATGAAAGCATAAGAGTATTTTTGAAGTTGCTGGTTATGAAGATGGATGATCTTCCCCTCTGATAGCTTTGTACTTTGCCATGTCTTCCGGAAACACTTTGCCGAGTTCTTGAATCAACAGACTCTTAAATTTCTAGAACAAATAATGAAAGAAATATGAGATCCATAAACATTCACAAACATTGGCTAATACCATGTCCTCTTACTTGCTTATTGCCCATTGCCCTTTACCCTTTGTTACCAAGGGCCTAAGAAAACTTGACATCAATGTGCAAGACCATAAAATGATGAGGGTGGTTGCATCCATTTCGTCAGACAGTTCCTGTAGACAGTAGGCCTAGAATTTAAGACAACCGGCTTCTACCATTCTATGGACAGAGATGTTTTGCTGGTTTTGGAGTGAGAATCAATGAGCATCATCATATTTGTATATTCAACAATTAGAGGCATCAACAAATAATATTATGCAAATGGCATTTTTAACTGATTAATATTCCATTAATCCACTATTAAAAAAAAATCTGAATTCATAAACCGGTCTCTACCATAACTTGACAAAGCACCTTAAGGATTATTGTGCAAAAGTGTGTACAGTAACTGGGTTTGAGGTAGATGTCATTCTTTAAAGTGCATCATTGACTGTTCCAGATGAAGAAAATTGTACTTTTGTTGTCTTGTTCCGCTCAACTTACATTTCGAAGCACTCCCAGCCTTCTTTTGGGAAAGTTATCACAGGCCCCTATCTAGTTAAAGTCGAAAGCCCTGGTGGAATGAACACATGTCCCTGTCCGTAACATATGCAGCCATAGTAGCAAAATGTACTCAAGACGCAATCATCTGTTGTCACGCAAATGCGGCACACATTTTAGCATGAAATAAAGGGAGCAAAGCCTCTTTACGTGTTCACTTAAGGCTTCACGTGTCTCGTTCCGAATTCTTCTCTCTGCTAGATCATTTTATCAACCCTTTTTAGACTACTACTTATTCGAGCATTGGCCACATTAGAGTTGTTCATGCTCAGTGTAATCTGATCCCACTTTGAAAAGCATTTTCTAGGCCACATCCGGTTCACAGTCCACCCCAGTCATCTACGAGGTCTCTGTTGAGGTATTTTACAGAGCATCAGTGCGGAGCTTAATTGGAAATAGTAAGCATCTTTCATAAACATGGTTCTGTTTCAAGAACATTACATATGTGAATGAAATTTAGAATTGTTGCACAAGGTCAACGTACCCATTCTACGTTCGAATACATGATTTTACAAACTCATTGGAGATGCCAATATCATCACAATCTCAATTTCTCACGTATGTATGACAAATTATACGACAATGTCACTGTAACCTCTGTTTACACAAAGAAGTTTTATTTTTCAAGCGTGATAGGCCATGAACAATCATCTACTTTAGTGGCACAAGGGCTTGTCCGATATAGCTATGGGTATTAAGAAGTGAATAAAAAAGTTACAAATGGTACTAGTGTAACCCATGGGTTACAGCAAAAGGGCAGTTCATACATAATCTTACCGTAATCATGAGATGTAAGCAAATAAGTACATTATGACTTCTTGTATAATTCATATGTTCTTCTGTGCATAGTCATATGCACTTCCACACAACTATCCAGCTTTACAATTACGTCTCAATCTGTGAAGAGGTTTCATTATCTACATTGCTATAAAGCAACAAACCCACCGCCATGGCTCCACACACATTTCGGATATATAACAGGGTTGCAAATTTGAACTCACCACTGCCTTGTGATAATGGACTCTTAGCGAGTAAGAAATTAGGTCCTTTGTATAAATATAATTGAAGTGGTGAGTGACTTAATGGCGGGTAAAAGCTCACGATTTGAAATTCTTCCCTTTGAGATTATAGACAGTAGCACTTGATGAACTAAATAGGCATGAGGGCAAAACCTGGTCGACTGTTCTTGAAGCATGTCTTGATGTGGCAACTAACCACATTTACACACTTTTGTCAAAAGGGAGTCGAGCTACAATACCGGGCAAATAAATTGAGTTTCTTGCTAGTCACAACCGGATGGTGTAAAAAGCGACATACATCTGTCAAGTTACTAGCCTCCGGTTAGAAGTCACCTCATGTCACCATGGAGGTAAACTGAAGCAATATACAATGGCAGAAGCCTAATCAATTCTGGGAAAGTTAATGATTGAGATAAACTCAACAGCCACTTGACAGCCAATTGAATACTCAAAGGTATACAAGCTTCAAAGGAATTAGACTAGGTCATCACAGACACTGACTCTTGTCTCCATTTTATTTTGCAATTTGTAAGACTGATCAGTTCATTTCCGTGTATGATCCTTCCAAGTGACTGAACTAAAAACATCATTCAAGGTCACAATTTGGTGCGGTCCTCGAAAAATTCATAAAATCGATAAGAATTATTATGGGACATATCAAATATCAACCTTTGTCCAAATGACGCCTATTTTAAAGCCTAGCCTGATCAAAATAGTAGCTTTCTCTTGGCACCTTTCTAACCTCAGACGCGACAGGGATATCACACACTCTCGCAGCAACGCCAAACGCTTCCTTTGGAGTATGGATGTTGCAAAGCGGGTTGCTTTGTGCATTGAGGTTCATAAATGACTTGTTTGACAGCAGGGATGTCATTGGTAATTGACCAAGTGATGATTCAGCTGTTAGACAACTACTCTGTGACCGAATTTACTGGCATCCTCTCGGAGAATGACTTGCCCCATTTCATATATGGTCCACAGAGAGGAAAGAGCAACCACTGCTTTCCTGGAAAGATCCATCCCTTTGCATGACAGGCATTCTAACACTATTATTTTTTATCTGCTGTATTCAACAGACTAGTTTCTGAATAAAGAAAATCCAAGCCACTATGTACCATTGTATTGTCCTTCATTTGTGCAATATGTTGTCTGGTTTTATCTCATGCCATCACCACCTTTTCGCACATGCCTGTAATTCAGGAAGTCTTCAAATTGTGGGGCGCGGCCACATTCCTGGGGGCTGAGGGGGGTGCCAGAACGCAGGCTGAATAAATAAAAAAACACCAAAAAAAAGACAGTGGGGCACGGAAGAGCTCTGGGCAGGGGTGGCTCGTCTATAATGGGTGAGGCAGCATAAACCCAGTGGGGATATGGGGGGTGTGGGGTCCCCCTCACCCATTATGGAGGAGTCAGCCCAGTGAAACCCTGCTCCCTCAGCTGCTTTTTCCAGCTGAGGGAGTGCTCATGGGCTGGCTGAACTGTCAAAGGTAAACATTGTTTCCCTTTTGAGAGTTCAGTTCCCCAGCTGCACGTGCTCAACGAACCATGCAAGCCTTGCATAGCTCATTGGAAATGCTGGCTGGGGAACTGCATGTCTATGTGCGAGGAGGAGCTCCTGCACCTCCTCATACATAAAGAAAGAGCAGGCTGGAGCAGGGCATTTCAGCACGCATGTGCAGGAACCAGGAACCTCTTGCTTCCAGATTCCTGTTCATGATGCTGGGGAGGAAACTTTAGGACAGGGGCAGAAAGTAAGTTTATGTGAATTTATTTTTTATTTAAATGTGTATGGAGGAGTGTATGCTTGTGTTATGAGCGAGTGTATGGTGGCGGGTGCTTGTGTGGACGATCGAGTGCTTGCTGTGTGTGGGTTGACCCATTGAGCTGATTTACGCGAGTGGGGGTAGGGAAGGAAGGAGGCTTGTACAACATGCACAACCGCCCCCCTCCCCTCTACCCACCTGCCCCTGAGGCGCTGTGGAGCCCAGGGGACAGGTATGATCTCTTTTTATCATATGTCCAAAAAAAAAAAAAATATACCATGCCTGCCCCTTGGGCACCCCAGCGCCAACTGCAAACTGTTTGGCTTTTTACCCAATTTAGTAAGTATGCTCTAAAAAGCAATATTTGAACCCATTATTTTAAAAACATTCACAAATCCTTAGAAGACCACTGCTGTAATTTGATATCTTTTAGAAAAGAGGGTCACTGCCAGAGTGTTGTTACCCACCAACTAATAGTCTTACAATTGGGAGCTTTTAATTGATAAAAGCATGACTTTGGATCGTGTGAAAGACATTTCACCCACCAAATTCACTGTTTTTATTTTACATTATGTTCATTTTCTGTGATACAGGTTGATCTCTAAATCTTTCACAGCATCTTCAGGAACAACTGAAGAAACACAGCTGCATCGCCATTAGAAGCGTTGCGTATTAGGCATTTATTGATTTGTAATTCAGATCTCTACTATCAACAAAATCTAGGTTTACAGATAATTTTTCATTTCCCCATCCCATTTGATAATTTAATAGGAGTCCTTTAAATCACATTTCTCATTTCATGTGATAGAGACAACAAATTAATCACCCTGCGGGGCTGTAATACAAACAATTATTCTATGGATATAAATACAGAACAGAGTCAGTGCTATCACACCGCCCTGTCTTACACCCGTTTCAATGTAAAAGTATGCAGTGAAATTACCATAAGTTGCTTACCCCTGGTAACATTCTTTCGACTGGATGTTCCTCTAACGTATTCCTAATCTTTGATACTCGATATACAGCTTCAGCTTCAGCTGTGTCAGAAATTCTTTTTGGCAGAGGGCGCTGTGTGTCAATGTAATTAACTCAATGTCCCTCGAGGGTGATGTCATCGAAGAGATAGATAGATATATAGATATATCTATCTATATATCTCTATCTATCTATCTATATATCTATCACGCGCAGCGCCCGTTGGCTTCAGTTCAGTTTTTTCAGTGGAACTACCTGCATAAACAGGTTTCACCGCACTACATTTTCTAACTTTTGAAGTAGCAAAAGCCTTAATAGCATGGGAAATTCTAGGCTTGGAGGGCAATTAATACATGGGAGCAACATCCAGTCGAAAGACCGCTACTAGGGGTAAGTAACTTGTTCTTCAAATGTATTGTGTCCGCCTATGTATTCCTCATCTTTGAGAGACTACCAAAGCAGTGTTTGTTTTGGTGGAGGGAGTAAACATTCTCTCATTGTTTCCATGAACTGAATGGAGGTCAGCTTTCCCAAAGCTTCCACCCTGACGGAGGGAAGAATCAATGCAGTAATGCTTTGTGACCGGGTTTATAGCAGACCACGAAGTTGCCTCACAAATGTTTTCGATCAGGACACCTCTTTGCAGAGCCGTAGAGGTAGCCATGCCCCTGGTGGAATGGTCCCACAAGCCTTCTGGAGAATCTTTGCCCGCCAGTCTAACATTTGAAATTGCTAGAATGATCCATCTTGGTAAGGTCTGCTTTGTCACAACCTGACCCAGTTGGTGACCTGTATAGCCTATAAAAAGCTGATCTATACAAAGTTTGGATAATCTAGAGATGTAGAACCTTAGAGCTCTACATGGATCCAATCTGAGGCTAGAAAGTAGGCAATACCATTTTTTTTTCTACATGAAAATAAACGATTTTAGGTAGAAATTAAGGCTTAACCCCCAGGACAACTTTATCCTTGTGGAATAGCGTAAAGGAGTGGTTAAGAGGATAGTGCCTGCAATAATTCACCCAGTCTACAGGCTGAAGTCAGTGCTACCAACAAAATGGTTTTAAACGTTAGTAATCTTAACGGGCATGAGTGTAGAGGTTCAAATGGTCCACACAAGACCAGATTAATGTCCCAAATTGGAACCTGGAAAGGAGATGGAGGGAACACGTGAGTCCCTTCAGAAATTGTTTTACCAGTGGGATCTTAAAATATGAAGATTCCTCAGACGAGCACTTAAAGATGGATAGTGCTGCCAAATACCCCTTAATTGTTCCAGCCTGGAGCCTCAGATTGGCTAGGTATAGTGGAAAGGATAACACATGCAGCGTTTTGCATAGTAAAGGATCTAGATTGTCCTTGCACCAGCTGAAGAATTTGTTCCAACAGCAGCAGTTCAATGAGTAGTTGCTGGCTTTCTGACCGAAAGCAAACTCTCCATTACGTCTCCTTATACCTCAGCCTCTCAGAAACCATGCGTGAAGGCGGAGCGTCTTAACCTCTGGATGGCCACCCAACCCTACTCTTGCAAGAGAAGGTCCTCTCTTTGTGGAAGATATATTAGAGGGCAGATGGACATGTCCAGAAGGTTCGGGTACCATGTCCTCCTGGCCCGATTCGGGGCAATTAGGACCATGGATTTCTGAAACTCTCAACCACCTGATCACGTGAGGAACGACGGGGACTGGAGGGGGAAACGCATACAGAGTGGAAACTCCCAGTCCACCACGAACGCATCTCCTAGAGCTCCTCTTGGGGGAAATTCCCTGGAGCAGTACAGTTCGCACTTCCGGGTGACACTGGTCGCAAACAGATCTACTTGAGGGGTTCCGCAAAGGGTGAAGATCTCTTTAAGGACTTCTCGAGCTAGTTCCCACTCGCGAGAGACTGCTCTGCCTGCTCAGAGCGTCCGCCGCCATGTTCTTCTCCCCGGCTAGGCGAACTGCTGATCGACAAGATTCCTTCTTGTACTGCCCAGAACCAGAGCTGCATTGTCTCTCTGCACAGTGGTAGTGACCCTACACCACCTCTCTTGTTAAGGCAGTACATGGCTGTTAGGCAGAAACCTGTGCAGTTCCCTCTGGGACCACTGCAAAAGATTTAAGACTACAGGTGTTTGGCAGTAAACCCACTTGGTAGCAGCCTGTACCACACAGATTCACTTGGTAGCTGTGGCTGAGCAGTCAGACTTCCCTCAAGAAGAGTTAGGCAGTATACAGAGTATTCACAATAGGTCAAAAGAACACAATAGAACAAGTAAACACTGACCAGAGCTTGGTGTAAAAGAGATATAATTATTTGTTTAAAACCACATCTAGTAAAACACACAGGCACTAATGTTAAGCAGTTCAAAAACACTGTCACTAAAAGATATACACTCCCTTAAAAGAATATTAGACAAGTCTAAAGAAAAAGCCCCACTTATTTTCAGACAGTGGTGAGCGCTTAGCGCAGATGGCACTCTAATAATTTGTTTTAAAAGGGAGAGAAAAGCAGAGTAATAATTTGAAACAGAGCCCAACACTTACAAGAACACAACAAGGGAGGAAGGCAAAGTAAAACCGTGAAGTTAGAGTTCAGAAGGCCGGATCCACTTTAAGAGGATCAGAACGAAATGTGTCCAAGGTCACACGGTTGAAGTGCACAAAAGTCTTGAAAAGGTTCAGTAAGAGTTGGGCCAAAGAAAGGGACCAGTTAGATGGTCAAGGCAGCCAGCCCAGTCCAGAAGGTTAAGGGATTATTATTACCTTGTAGTAATCTTTAGAAAGGGAGGCCTGGCGGGACACGGTACCTTAAAGTGGTGAGAATACTCCAGCGGGGGCAGTTGTTCCTGGCAGCGGATGCAAGTCGGTGCTTCGTCCGGGGGAAGAGAGGATCTCGTCGGGGAGGAAGACAGGAGTCTGTTGCACTGCCAGGGAAGAAACCAGCAGCGGAGTTCTCAGGTAAAAGGAGCAGTCCTTTTATTCGCGGTCCAGTGGTAAGTGGCTATCCGGTTGCCGGGGTGCTTGGCACGGGCAATTCGACCACAAGACGTCCTGGGATGCGAGGAAAAGGTAAACTGGTTGTGCCCACCAGTCAGGGGAAGAAGCCTCTCCAGCCGGGAGATCTTCTGTCGTTGGGAAGTGGTGAGTCGGTTCCGCAGGGCTCCACCGGTGGTGTTGTCGTGGTAGGTCGGCTCAGCTTCTCCCTCGTCGATTCTCAGGTCCTGTGGCGACTTCTGAAGTTCCAGTCCCCAAAGTCCTGCTTTTATGCAGCACACCCCCATTCACTCAGCCTAGCTGTCAATCAAACATGCTAAGTGGTGAGCCGGCCGGCTCACCACTTGGGCCAATCACACAAGAGTGCGAATTGAGTTACCAAGGTAACTCAGTCCAGGGTGCCTAAACCCCCTCCCACACCTCCGGTGGTACCCAGACAGAGTGGCACCACTTTTGGAGGCTTCTGTGGAGAAGCCTGCCAAAAAGTGGAACAAAGGGCTCGACTTGGGTTGGAATCACAGAAGAGAACACAAACGCCATTTTAGAATCGAGTCCTGGCAAAAAATACCAACCGGCGAATTAATATTAAATAAATAAACCGGTGGTATGTTCGAGGCTATGAGAATTAAATAATTAAAATTGGTAGCCTCGAACAATGGGAAAATCCCAGAGGGATATATTCGCGGTCGAATATAAAAAGTAGTATCCACTGCCACCAGCCAAAACTCGATCAGGGGGGACGAAGACGTGCCCCCTCGACTAACAGACCCCAGGGCAATCGAATTGCCCCGACCAGTATGTCCACAATATGATGGTTTGTACCGGTTTCTGTTAATAATTTGGGACTAGTAAAGCCAATGGTGACTTTACATGCCCGGGGAGACAGTAGTCAGTCCCAGGGTATGAGTCTATGGTGGGGTATCACTAGGACACCCCTGTGTCACTGCACGGAGGGTGCTGTGTAACACACATAGTAAAAACACATGAGGCCCTATGGGGTAAAGGACCCCATAGCCCATGAAACACAGTCAAAGGAACACCATAAATCATGTCCAAGAGTGGGAGAAAAAGAGTCTCGCTCTTGGCAGGAGAAAAAAACAAACTCCAGAAATCCAGCAAAGCTGCTGGGGGACTCACTAGGTTGGGAAATTCAGCCTAGAGAGAGAATTCTCCCTAACAATAGCCACTGTGTTGTCCGTCATGAGCAGGACATTCTTTCCCCATACAGAGGGCATAAAGGTCTTGAGCACAAGTCCGATTGCCCTCAGCTCCAAAAAACTGATGTGTAGTTTGAACTCCGATGGCGACCAACACCGCTGATTGTTAGATCATTGGAGTGGTGGACTCCCCACCCTGTGAGAGGCATCTATCACTTATCTCCGGCCATGGTTGCCAAAAAGGTTCTCCCTTCAGAATGTTGTCCTCGCAGGTCCACCACAGGAGATCCTGTGTGACCCTGCTGGGAAGCTGAAGTAGGTCTGACATATTGCCCAAGAATTGAGACCATTGTGTCCCGAGAGCCCATTGAAGGGATCTCATTCTCAAACAAGCCTCTGGCACCAGAAAAATACAGGACAACACGAGGCGAGCAACCTCCCCCCCCGAAAAAAAAAGAAGAAATACTTGCAGTCCGGGAGACACTTGGCACTCTGTAACCTGGAACCCACCTGCTCAATGTCTTGAGCCCTCACCTCAGGTGGCGAGCTCTTTCCCCAAGGATGTATCTGGTACATGCCCAATGAATTGGAGGTTTTGGGATGGTGTCATATAGGACTTCTTGTAATTGAGGGAGAAGCCCATTCTGTGAAGAGTGGCAGGTGACGTCGAGATGATCCTGTAAGTGTTCGGGAGAAAGCACCCCGATCAGCCAATCGTCCCGGTAGGAGTAGACATGAACCCCTCCTGCCTCCCCTTCTCCTGAGACTCGCTACCACCACCGCAATCAGCTTGGTGAAAACTCTCGCGCGGAGGTCAGCCAAAAGGCAGAACTCCAAACTGATAATGAGAATCACCAAATGCGAACCTCTGGTATCGCCTGTGCTTGAGATGGATTGGCACATGAAAATAAGCACCCTAAAGGTCTTAGTACACCATCCAATCCTGAAGTTGGAGGGCCTGAAAGGTCTGAGAAAGTGGGACCCTCATGAACTTGTTCTTCCTTAGGAACATGTTCAAGTATCTCAAGTCCAAGATGGGTCGGTCCTCTTCCCTGCATGGGGATTAGGAAATATGGAGAGTATCATCCTTTGCTACTCTTCGCTGCATACACTGGTTCTACAGCGCCTCCCACTGGCGTTACGTGACTCAAGACCTCAGAGAGGTTTTGAGGCAGCTGAAGCAGTGGCTGGTGTTAAGGATGCCCCTGCCTGAACAGGCTTTGCACCTCTCCTTCGTCCACCATGAGGGAACCTTTTTTTGGCCTCTTTGACCAGCCATTCCTCTTGCTCTTCCAACTTAAGAGGAGTAGTAGCAAAAAGATCTACCCCTCCAAGGCTGTCCACTGGGGTGAAAGGGCTGATGCTGCCTAATCGCGGCACCTAAAGACTTGGCTGCTGCCTTCGAGGTCTGCAAAGCCAAGGTTTTCATCAGCCTTGCTGCAAAGGCATGTTAAGGAGTCTGGATTTCACATCCGGCGCAAATCCAGACTTCCTCAACCGCGCAAATCTACATATTACAGTGCTTGTTGCCATAGCTCTGCTGATGCGGTCAGCAGAATACAGACCCGACTGAAGAGACTTGCACACGGCTTCTTTTCCGTCTCTACCAATAGCCAAGAATCAGTCTCTTTCCTCCCCCCAGGAATGTGCTGAGCCACCATGGAAACAGTCCCATATAGTGCATGAGAACTTTGCCAAAGCACACGTGGAGTTGGCCGATTTAAGAGCCATGTTACCTGCAGAAAATACTTTCTTTGCCCATGCATCTACTCTATTGTCATCCCTATCTGGAGGAATGTTTGGGTAAGCTGCCCGTTTTGAAGTTGCTGTAGCTGCCTGCACAACAGACCTTCTGGGGGTGGGGTGTTTTGACAAGTAATTGTGGGTGACTACTAGATGGGCGATATTTTCTAGTTAGGTTTTAGTTTACTGCCGGACTTGACTGTCGTTTCCCAATTGGCCATCAGCACTTTTTGACGAGCAATGTGTAATGGTAAAATGGGATCCATTTGCGGACCCTTATCGAGGATGTCGGTTAGATCATCCTGCTCAAAAGGGAGGGTAGGTCTACTCCATCCCAAGTAATCTACAACCTTAGACATTAACTGCCTATATGATGCACCTGCATGCTCCCCAGCTTCAGGTTTAGCAAATTCTCCGCTGGTGAAAAGTCCACTCCACTGGCTTTTTCAAGTTTGCATAAAGATCCTTTAGCCTTGACTCCTCGGATATAAAACTCAGGCACATTAGGTGTACCATATTGTAGCCCAAATGGCGCATTGTTATCCGATGGCTCATTTTCCTCATAAATTGAGGTTAGTGATCCTTTCTTGGTAAAGGAGTAAAGTCTTATCTGTAATGGGCATCAAAGGCTTCAGAAATGTTCATCGAGGAGTCATTGATATTTTTACTGAAGCCGTTTTCGGCAAAGGTGCCATTGATGTCAATGGTGCAGCTGGCGTCAGAGCAGCCGGCAAAGGTGCAGCTGGTGACAACGATCTCGACTTATGCTCCAGACTTACGGCTCGAAGGATCCTTCGATGATTTCTCATCGCGTGAAGGCCTCAACAGCTCTCAATGAGGATCTGGCCTTCGTCTCAGGCTCGAGGGCACATGCGATTTGGCTCGAGCCCTTTTATTACTGGCTTTAGAAGGCGCAGTAGGAGCATGGCTTGTCGAGGGCTTTCGTTTCCCAAATATTTTTAGCATTTCTAACCTAAATGCTTACCATTCGGCAGGAGTGGAGGCCCTTGTGGGACAGGTTAAAGTTCTCTCACGAGAGAACTTTGACAACGAAGTCGAAGAGGGCGACCTGTGGTGCCTTTTTCGACCTCGATGAGTAGTGGTGGGAGCCACTGCTTGACCTGGACTTTTTCACCTTCTTCCTTCGAGGAGAGTCGCCTCTCGCATCGTCCAAAGAAGGTTTTTTCGACAGGCTAGTTTATGGGGATTTTTTGGGGTTGCTACCCATTGCCAATTTCCCCTTTCGCTCCTTCAGAGCTTTTCCAGTCATCGCTTAGCATTTCGAGCTGACCCGAGGTCTTGTGCTCCACGCCGAGACACCACAACCATACCCGATGTGGGTCGGTTAGCTACATCTTTGAGCCGCAGCCGAACCCGGTCTTCGGGGTAGTAGGTGTCGTGGATGAAGGCATTTTCGCAAATGAACAAAAGAAGTGCGCCGTAGTGCCGTAGTTTTCGGAGCGTAAGCTTACTTGGAAAACCGAACTGAAGCCAACGGGCACTGCGCATGCTATATATGCACCTTCGATTACCCTTGAGACGGAGGCCCTCGAGGGACAGTCGACTACATCGATGCACAGCACCCTCTGCCAAATTCTTTTTCTTCAAAGCAGCTGAATCTGGATGTCGAATATCAAAGGTGAGGAATACATGGGCGGACACAATCCATTCGAAAGACTCCATTTAACAGTGTCATTGTTAGACTATAGGATTTGAATTGCCTTGAGAATGCTGGATGGGACACCTGCATCGCTAAGTGCTTCCCAAAGTTTAACTCAGTTCTCCATTGAAGGCTCTTTCTTTAGGTCTATAAAAACCACACAAAAGGCCTTTCTTAATAGCGTATACTTCTCAACCAACACAAGAAAGATGAACGCATGGTCAACTGTGCGCATGCCAGATTGGAACCCTGCCTGTTGGTAGCTCAGGGGCTGCATCTCCAATAGCCAATCAGTAAAGCGGGACAGCACGGCCCTCGCATACGTTTTCAAAACTGCGACAAGCAGAGATATACATGGCCATAATTTAAAGGGTCGAAGCTGCTTCCCTTTTTCTAAAGTGGTACAATTTCTGCTCTGGTCCATGATGACAGACCCTTGGACTCAGCAACCACAGCCTTAAAGAGCCAGAGAAGGACCAGTGCCCAGACCTCAATGTGCCATGAAAAGATCAAAAGTATATGTTCAGGTCCAGGGAACTTCCCATATCTTCATACAGCTGGATCTAAATTAATATCTAAGTTTTTCTAGTGACAGCAAAATGATCCCATACATTTTCAGCAAAACAGTAGTAGCTTCAAGCCATCTGCCCACCGGATCCTGGATTTAGCATGGCCAGATATTTCCAGGCACACATTCTTGCCCATATTAGGTGGCGACGATACCCAGCCATCTGTGTTAAGCACTAAGGAGAGGGGTTGGAACACTCACTTGTTCTATAACAGTGTGAATTCACCATCTGCCAATCCTTTATAATAATCAACCAATAGTCAGTATGTGCGGTTTTGTCCCCAGCCACAAAAATAGGTCGAGCTGGCCGATTCTTCAGGGCTCTTCCATTAGAAGCTCTAAGCTCCAAGCTATAAAGGGTTTGAGGTGCCGCCATGCCAAATATATTGCCTTTACTTCTCCTAGAATCTTATTCTGGGACATCCCAGGCTAAGACGTCATTGTCCAATAAACCCTGGAACAAATTCAAAGATTAAACTGCACATGAAAATCACTGCTAATGAGAATATGGTTGAACTGGTGCAGAACCTTTCCTTTCAACCAAAGCTATTGAGTCAAATGAACAAGGGTGGTTATAAATCTTAATTAGCGCATGGCGAGGGGGGTCAGGCGGCCGCCTAGCCAATGAGGAGGCGAAGAATGGGGTCTTTACACACAGTGAAGACGCTGTTCCGAGCCTCCACAGTGCAGGAGTTCTCCCCTTGCCAGGAATAATAAAGTCACTCACCGCAGTGACTACCTTACTCCCAAGTCCATAGTTCCCTTTCCTCCATACTTGTGCGACATTCCGTCCTTTGGGAAGGGACCGGATCACTCGTAAAAAGCATGAAAAGTGTTGAATTTTTGTCCTTTCATTTTTATGCAGGGGAACAGCACGTGGCCGTAACCCTGCCCTCCTGCACTCCGCCCTGCGCATCGCCCTTCAGTCCTTTTCCATCGCCAGGTCTGAGACCATTTAAGCAATAGAGGATACCTTTTAGAGGGGACGGCAGGCGAGCATATGGAAGAAAGGGGACTAGGAGTAAGGTAGTCACTACGGTGAGTAACATTTTTATACTTCAACGTCCTGTCCCCTTTCCTCCATACTTGTGGGAGATTCCCAAGCACGCACCACAGTTAGTTCAGGGGGATTGAAAAGAAAAAAGAAAAAACTTACTGAAATAAAATTCCTTAAGACAGCCTGACCAAACTGGGCATCAGCCCTGGAGCTCAGGTCCAAGCAGCAATGCTTACAAAAAACCCACGTAGCCGCCTTGGCAATGGTTTCCCCAAGCAACATACTTTTGGAAGGCAACAGCAGCCGCTTTGCCACGTACAAGATGGGCATGGATGCATTTCGGAGGTAGAAGGCCCTGAACAGTATAGGCTTCAGAAATGCAGAAGGCAATCTAGCAGGTGTAATGCTTACCTGGTATCCACAGGGACGTCACTCAGCCTATTCTGACCTCTTATGACCTCAAACCCTTCCCTGGAGGCTACTCAACTGGGGACTGGGCCTGAAACACAGGATTGGTAGAGTTTAACTTCCTATTGTCTCTGTGTGCTTGAACCCCTTCTTCCCCGGGGTCCAACCCTTCCCTTTGATCCACAGCTCACCTTGTTTTCTTGGATAGTGTGCTCTCCGTCCTGCTTTCAGCGCAGGGGCGCGTTGATTGCTGCAGGCTTGTTGCTGCCTAATTACTTCACTGGCAAGAGTCCGACAGGTAAGTATAATGGGTATATGGCGGCGTGCTGCTGAGATGAGTACCGCTGAAGGTGAGTGAGCGCGATGCACCCCTTTCGTATTTGTAATGAACAGAGTTCTTTTTCTGTGTCTTTTAGGTGCCGCGACATTTTCAGCGTGGATGCCGGTTATGAAGAACAAATGCGGGGAGTAAGCGCGGTATGCAGCCCCTCTAGATGTTTCCACGCTAACCTGGGGTGTCTTTTCCCTCTTGCAGATGGGTGAGTTCCGGAGACAGAGTTCCCCCTCCCCCCCCCATAGCGGCTGGGATTCAGGTAAGCGTTTTAAGCTCATACAGTCTTTAAAAATAAGCGAAGATTTGCAGAATGCTTACTAATGCCTTTTTTTCTGTTCTTTTCCCTTTTCCTTAGGAAGCGGCGTGCCGGGATGGGAATGACACCGCTGAAGATACCCGCAGAACAGAAGGAGCGGTGAATGATGGGCAGAAGAGCCGCTAGGTAAGGCGGTTCCTAACATTGCTCTTGTTCTTGCAGGGCGCAGAAGAAAGATGCAGGCCTACTGGAGACCGATCCGAACATGGTAAGTGTCACGCTGCAGGTGCAGAAAACGCAAAGCACGTTTCTCAGCCTGGCCGTGGCTTAAATAGTCTCTGGGTATCCCAGGTGTCTCTGGGCTGAACCACACACAAATGACTAGACTGCACATGCAGTTCTGGGAACCGAAATATGTGGGGGCATCCATCTTGTCCCCATCAATGCACTACAAGTCCATTCCCCAATGTTATCCTATGGGAGTGAGTGAGTCTGGTGCCACAAGCGCAAGTCTGACTCCAAGTGGGTCTTTGGAGGGATGGAGAGGCCCTTGAGGGCCATGTAGGTGATCGTGGCCTGGCTCCAGCCTGACATCTTGGAGGGCTGGGGACATGAGGGGCAGGAATCATGACATCGGGAGATAGTTGCCTTTGAAGCAGGTTTCCCTTTCAGGTCTCCGAATGTGACAGTTGTGCGGAGTCCCTGAGTTCACTCGTTCTGTCGAGGTAACACTTCAGGGCTCGCCCGATATCCAAGTTGTGCAAGACTCGGCAACTGAGGCCGGAATTCGGAAAAAAGACAGGTAATGAGATTGATTGAGATGAAAATCGGTAACCACTTTAGGCAGGAAAGAAGGATGCGTGCAGAGCACAACCTTATCCTTATGGGAGGTGAGGAACGGATGTTCTACAGACAGAGCCTGGAGCTCGCTTACTCGCCTCACAGATGTCACTGCGATCAAAAAGGCGACCTTCCAAGAAAGGTATTTGAGGTCCGTAGTGGCCATGGGTTCAAATGTTTTATGGCATAAGGCGGTGAGAACCACATTCAAATCTCATTTGGGATGAGGATTGCGTACCGGTGTGAAATGAATAGACCCACAAAATGCCTTTTAAATGACTGGATTAGTCAAAGAAATGGAACAGCTGTCAGTTGACAAATAAGCTGCAATAGAAGACAAGCAAGTCCTGCAAGACAAGACATGAATGCCCGAAGGTGCGAGGTGAGATCTGAACGAAAGAACAGTGTCAATCGTAGCGTGCCTGGGGTCAAGCTGTTTAGCTAAACACCAGGGGCAAAAACTGAGCCACTTGCTCCTATATTGAGACCACGTAGAAGGTTTTCAGCCATTTGGATAATGCGCATATCGTCTTCGGACAAGTTAAACCGCGTCCACTATCTGAATTCAGGAACGATTGTGGGGAGGAGTGCCACATCTAGTGAAGCAAGTCAGGAATCAACGGCAAACTGATCAGAAGCATCAACAGATGCTGAAGTTCCTGAGAACCAGAATCTGGCTGGCCACCAAGTAGCTATGAACAGGAGAGTGCAGTTCGATGTATTCCTGAGCTTGCAGAGTGACCGATGAACCAGAGGCAGTGGCAGGAAAGCATAGGCCTTCATGTTGTGCCATGGGATCTCGAGAGTGTCCCTTAGGGAGGAGACCTCGAGATCGTTCCTGGATGCATATAGAGGAAGTTTCCTGTTTGTAAAAGTCTCAAAAAGGTTCACTTCTGGAGTGCACCACTGGCGAAAAATGGTGGAAAGAACATCCGTGTTCAGTTCCCACTCGTAACTGGCTGCTCACTGGAGGCTGAGTGAGTCTGCAGTTACATTGATAAGACCCGGAATGTGTACAGCCAGCAGCCAAATGACGTGCTGGATGGCACATTCCCAAATACCTATGGCTAGGTCTACAAGGTGAGGCGACTTGGTGCCACCCTGCTTGTTGATATAAAACTTTGCCACAGAATTGTCAGTGCGAATACGGACCACCTTGTTCGTGATGGACGGTTGAAAAGCTTTGAGTGCCAGAAAAACAGCCAGGAGTTCCAGATAATAGATATGAAACTGCCTGTCCTGAAGTGTCCACAGGTCGAATACCTGGAGATGATCCAGCGTCGCACCCCACCCCAAAAGAAAGGAGTCTGTGGTAACCGTTACTTGTAGGCTGAGCTCTTGAAAGGAGGCCCCTACGGAAAGGTTGTCGTCGAGGACCACCATAGTAGATCTGTCGTCATGCAGGATAGAACTGGGATCATCTTGGAATCCGAGTTCGAAGCCTGAGACCAAGCGCTCCGAAGTGCCATCTGAGTGCGCCTCATCATCAGACGTGCAAGAGGAAGGGCTAGCACGCAAGAAGCCATGAGGCCCAGGAGTCTCTGAAACCACCAAGCCGTCATGAGCGAAGACCGGAGGAAGAGCCGACATGTGGTGGATAGGTCCACAATCCTGTCCGTCGTTAGGAACACCCTGGTATTGACTGTATTCCAACGGAAACCCAGAAAAATCAGGTCTTGCGAGACCGTTATGGAAGATTTCCACCAGTTCACCGAAAGCCTAAAGGTGGAGGAGAGACTGGAGATTGATCAATGCCGTCTGTGGGCTAGAACTGCGCAGGAGCCAATCATCCAAATATGGGTATACATGAACGCCCTGCAGTCTGAGGAAAGCAGCGATGACCAACATCTTCGTAAAGACAGAGTGCCGAGCTGAGACCAAACAGGAGCACACGGAACTGGAAGTGTTCCGCTCCCAGAGAGAACTGCAGATAATTTGGATGCGGCCTCCATATCAGTATGTGCATTTAAGCATCCTGAAGGTCCACTACACTGAGCCAGACGCCCTTCCGAAGAGAGGACTTTATTTGGCAAGGCGTGATCATCTTGAATTTCGCTTGGGGAAGAGAAAGATTGAACTGGGAAAGATTGAGGATAGTGCGCAGGCCAGCCTGGTTGGGTTAGGGTACTGAACAGACAAGAGTAGAAGCCCTCCCCTTGCTCCCCAAGGGGAACAGGTTCCACCGCCCTGAGGTCTAGCAGTTTCTGTACCTCGGCTCTGAGGGAGGGCGTCCTGATCTATTGGAAGGGAGGGTTGAAGAGTGGAGTACAGGGGAGGGGCAAGCAAAAGCCTGCCCGGGCGATGGCCAAAACCCACCTGTCTTCGGTGATGGTCTGCCACGCCTCCAGATGAGACGAGATTCGTCCTCCCACCGGAGTCTCGTGCGACCGACAAAAATATAATTTTGCCGATTTGTCGGCAGGGAGACTACCTGTCCCTGGAGAAGAGGCTGAAGGCTGAGAGAAAAAACTACCACCTTGCCGTTGTTGCTTTCAGCGGGTCCTGCCAATGGGTGCTTCAGTTCAGCACGCACGATGATCCTGAAACCCCCTGAACCCAGAGAAGGATTGAGTCTGGGACCCTGACCTCTGTGTATAAGGGGCCTTAGCTGGAGCTTTCGCCAAGAACGATAAAGATTTGGCGGTTTGGGTACTCGCTTTGGTCTTTGTGAGCTCCTTGTCGGTACAAGAATGAAAGAAATCCTTGCCATCAAAAAGGAAGGTCCAGCACTTTGTCTTGCACTTCCTTTGAAAACTTTGTTGCATGTAGCCATGCCTGGCGGGAGGTGCCAACCCCTACCATAAGACTTCGAGCGGCGCTATCTACGTGGTGTGTCGCAGCTTCCAGGAGATCCTGTGCCAACACTCTGGCATTTGCTAAACTGGCTTTAAAGTAATCTAGCGTATCCGCAGGAATGCACTCCTGGAAGTAGGCCAACTCTTTCAACAGCCTCGGATTGGCTGCTGCCAGGATGAGCTCTGTGTTTGCTTGATGAACTTGGAGTGCTGAATTGGCAAAGACCTTTTTGCCCAAGGAGTCCAGAAGTTTATCCTCCTTGGATAAGTTTTGGGCCGCTGCCATTGAAGATGCAGAGGCCAGCTTGGACAGGAAGATGCCACCACCATTGAGGACGGGAGCGGACAAGTCGACAAAGTCATCTCCTCAGAGGTGTGAGGCTTGTATCGAGCGCCAATTCTTTTGTTGATGTGTAGCCCAGTGTGGGGTTTATCCCAGACTCTGCGGGCCTCAGGCAAGACGTCCTTCTGGAGGAACAGACCTGTGCGCTCTTGAGGCCACAGGGTAAAGGCATCCGAAAGCACCCCCTCCTGAGGAGTGCAGGCCTCAAGGAGGGCTATCATATCCAGGACCTGGCCATTGGAATGCTCTCACCGAGCGGGGCTACTCATCGCGGTCCTGATTCGCTTGAGGCTCATCCAACGAGGCAGGAACAGAAGGCTGGACCAGCACGCATACCGCCTCAGGTTTTAAAGTGTTGTCTCGTTCCACCGGTGTCTTCTCTATAGGAGACAACAGGGGCAGGAGGAAGAGATGAGGAGGTCCAGAAGGAAGCATTTGAGGGAGTGGCACCACCGGACCTGCAATGGAACAGCCGGGGTAGAAGGTGGGACAGGAGGCTCAGGATACTTTGCCTGAAAAGACTCTTGAAATATGCCTTCATAGGGTCAGAGTGCATGAGCATCTGAAACTTCCCAAAACTCATCCTCAGCCGAAGGCTTTGGCGCTGGTATAGGAAGAGGCCGCTCGTGAGGGGCACACCCCCATAAACCCAAGAAGGATGGTTGCCAGGAAGGGCCACCATTGCCAGATCCAAGTAAATCAGTGGAGCAGAAGCAGGAGGCAGCAAGACTGTATTAGGCAGCGGTGTCCGGACACGCCAATCAAATGAAGGGCGGAACTGTTTTCTGTTGTCCACATAGCATGGAAAAGGCTGCTCAGCACCAAAAGGAATGCTCCCAGCGCCAGATGGTGTGAACGTCGGTGTAAGAGACGTATCGAAAATGGCCGCCGTGGACCATGGAGTTTGGACCGCCATTTTGGCAACACTTGAGAAGAACTGCGTCACATGTGGAGATGAGGCAATTGTCTCCTCAGGGGACTTAAGTAACACCTTAGTCTTGACATAAGGATCCTCGGCAGAGCCGTTACTGGGTCGTCTCGGATGTTTACTGGACATCTTAGAACCGGCCCTAAAATATGCCACTAGTAGAGGACCTTCGGCAGAGCTGGTAGTGGTGGTGGTGTAATGGTCCGTGACCTCCCTCTTTGCCCACTCGACAGAACCGGTACCATCATGACCCTGAGCGTGTGACAGCTGAGGGATGTACCTCACTGACAAGACCTTCAAAGAGGGTCTCTCAGATCTTTCAGTGCTGACTTTAGCCCCAAGAAGAGAAAACTCAGGTTTTAACCCGGGACGTATAGCTCCATCAAGAGGGGCCTCGAGCCGTGACTCGGTATAAAAAGCTCCAGAAACTGAGACCTCAGGGCGTACCCCAGTATCCAGAGCCACAGACGAACTGGGCTGAACCTTAGCACCCAAATGGTGAACCTAGGCACGGTGTCCGGTACTCGCAGGTCCGCTGTCGGTACCCTCGCAGAACACTCCGGTGCGCCCATTAGGGCACCTCAGGGGAACCCCTGGTGACAAGAGCTACACGAGCCCCTCCCGAACCTAGAAGACCCCTGACTGGGGCACCCTAAAAAGTAAAGAACTTACTGGGTGTTTCTTCTTTTCATTGATGAAAAGCTGGAAATGAGTGTTAAAACGGATTTCTGAACTCTGTCCTGGCGGCGCAGAAGTTCAGAAGGCCAACCTAATTACTTGGAACAGGGTAACCTCTGGACAAGCCAGACCAATCAGGGTAGCGATCGCGGCGGTCAAGACTAGGTCTCAAGAGGGGTGAGGGTGACTGAAAGCCCGCAATGAGCACACAAAGCAAGGACACTTACAAACTACTCCAAACAGGTGTTATATTAAAAATATATACACATTTATTCCAAGGCCTTTGCAATAATGACCGTAGCGAGAAATCACAATACAACTCTAGTAAACCAACACATACCAAACCAATACAATATATATATACAAATACAAACGAGTCTAAAGCGTTAGATGCACGAAATGTGTAGTCCACCTAGAAGGGAAGGAAAACAGGCAGTGCGAAATAATGCTTAGACCCAGTCCGCCTTCAGAGGCACCTAACTAAAAGGAAGTCCGAGCCCTACGAAGAGTGGAGCCTTGTGCTCAAAAGTACCTGCACACGCTGGTGCCCACGGGCAAAAAGGGGAGTCTCTTCGAGGGAATCAGGCAGTTCAGTTTAGTGCACAAATGAAGAAAGAGTTCCGCGACTCAAGCGCCGCCTCCACTGCGGGCAGAAGCAGAGCGCGAGTACGGAAAGGCGTGCTGTTTTGACACAGCGGGGAAAAGCTATGGGCTCCTGCAGGAGGGCGACCAGTTCCTAGCTATGCTACTCACCGGTCCCCGATGCAAGCAGACCCAGGCTTCACCGCGTCAGTTTCAGTGCTGGCAGGTTCAGGAGAGCAGGGGACGTCTTGTCGTCGTGTAGATTCTGCAGCAGCAGAGTTAAAGATGTCCCAAACGAAGTGAACCCGCACAGTTTGTTACCAAAGCAGGGCAACGGAGCGGCCGTGTGTATCTCAGCCAAATGTACACTACTCACTTCAGACCTGGGAACGCCAAGTGTACGAATCATGTGAGAGTGACAAGGACTAGAAATACAACACAACCTGGCGGCGGTTACAGAGCAAGACTCCTGTGTAGGCTGGTCAGTCTGCTGGATGGCCCAGAGACACTTCCGAGGGCTTACGAGCAGGAGATGGTGAAGATGCCGAGAATAGCTGTACCCGCTATTCCAACGGTCGAAGTACCAGTACAGGCCTTCTGGTTCAATCAGAGGTAAAAGGGGTTTCACAAGGCGAAAGCAGTGCAGAGGAGCAGTCCTTCAGCGGGTCACCAGCGATTCCTCGGTTCAGCCTCGTGGTTGCAGGATACTTGGCTCCTGTATTCCTTAGTTCGTGAGAACTCAGGAGATCGACATGGTAGTGGCGTTTCCAGCCCCCTCTTATCCACGGTTCCCTTTGCGCCAAAACGGAGGGGACCCTATGGCAGATCCGCTCATCAACACTCACACCATACATGGACCTATCACGGACCACGGTGGTCCCAGGCATTCACACCACCCTAGACTCTCTGGCACCCAGGATGTGTATTGGGACCAGACATCCCAGCCCACATCCTGGAGGCACACACAAGGCCTGTAGAAGCCCGCGAAAGCATCAGTGTTTCGCGGGAAAGTACATGCCCAAATAAGGAAGGCCCCGGGTCGGCTCGACCTGGGGAAGGTGAAGGGAGCAAGACGGTCAGCGGACAGGACAAAGGAGCCTCGTGGTCTGGCCATTTTGGGAGCCAGGCCACCATTTTGGGCTAAGCGCGAGAAACGCGCTTAAAAACGCCAAAAGGAGCTCAAAACGCAAGAAACGATCGCTGCCACCATTCCCGTCCGTGATTCACTTGCACCGATCAGTTACAATCCAAAAAGAGTATCTAGGGCCTGAAGAAGGCTAGATACCCAAGAGAGCAGTAACTTAGCTTACAGTGCCCTCTTGTGTCATGTTGCACGAAAGCCGCAACATGATAAAAGAAACTACGGAAAACAGCGTTTGCCGGTACTGACTGTCTTAAGGGCATGTCAGTTTCCCCGTAAGAATGGAGCGAAAGCCCAGAGGAGTGCACCAGAAGGCTGCACTTCTCTGGCAAAGTCTAGATCATGGTGAAAACAGCAGCAAAAAGTTTAGGGGTTGCCACATGCAAGGAAAAATTACCCACAATTACGGAATCTTTCCTAACAATGAGGTGGAGAAACGACCTGAAACACTTCCTCCCACCGAAGTGGACGACGCTGGCGTGCCAGGACAGATAAGGAGTCGCAGTAGCAGCACGAATCCCAACAATGTTCCGGGCCTTGACACTCCAAGCAAAGAGTGGGTATCCGCCCTAGCGAAGCGACGTTCGCATGAAGAACAGTACACGAATCCCAGATACTCCGGCATAGACGGAGGACTAGATGGCCGAGGAACCGGAGCAGGTAGAAAGGACTGAGGGAATACAAATTCCCAGTGGTGCTAGTGCGTCCAGCCCTGACCGCGTGCAGAAAAGGACTGAAGGGCGATGCACGGGGCAGAGCTCAGGAGGGCGGGTTTATGGCCATGTGCAGTACCCCGCATAAAATAAAAGACAAAAATGTTTAATGCTTTAAGTGCTCTGGTCCAGTCCCGAAGGATGGAATGTCCCACAAGTAGGGAGGAAAGGGGATGGGAGGTAGGAGTATTAGGTAAGTGAACTCCCCCACATCCCATTCCCCGCCCCAACCCACCCTCTTTTCCACATATCCAACACCCCCATGACCGCGACCACTTAACTTGAACTGCATTGTCCCTCGCCGGCACGCCAGGAACACTCGTGTTCCCAGTGCATCCCCATCACAACAATGGCCACCATGAAAAGGGAGAAGGGACTACATGTAGTTCCTTTCTCCCCTATCCATGATGGCCATCTTGATTTGTAGTTTTATCTGAAGCTGAGAAACAGCAAACAGACCCTTTCTCAACTTAAGATGAACATTATTACAACACAAAGGGGTAGTAATGGCAAACTAACCCTTTCAGGGGGGCATTACCGGTCAGGTAAGGCCCTGGGGGTTAACGTTAAAGCCCTCATGCAACTTACGCCCCCGCCCTGCTCTGGTTATATTGCTTAAATAGTACAATCACCAAGTCAGTTTCTATACGTATCTGGAGTTCTTGAACATCCAATGATCCTGTGTCAACTAGCTTAATAACCCAGTTTAATGAACAATCAATCTAGGTTACACGCCTGCCACTTGCGCGGCCACTGGTGTCCTCTTTAGCTGGAATATAAAAGGTTGAATATCCCAGCAGATGAAGATCAGTGACAGCCAAAGTGTCTTGGAAGCAAGTCACCTGGTCATTCCTAATGAACTGGCACCAATCATCATCACACAGGATTTTCGATAAACCAGCAATGTTCCACAACAGTAAATCAACAGATGGGGCTGTACCATGATTGACAGATACAACTTTCGTTGTAGGTAATGCATCCTCCCCACGTTGTGATCAGTTAGTCCAACACCTCCATCCCTTACTATTCAGTGACCCTCCCGGGAGCCCCAGAGTGAGGACCATTTGAACGAGCTGGGTTACTGGGACATCTCTATGCTAGGAGAATAAGCTCAGAGCGAGATTCAAATTGGAAGCGGAAATGTTCTAAGATCAATAGTTGAAATACCTTGAGCAATATTAGGATCCTTAAAATCAATGCAGATGCAGACCCAATAGTCTGCTCTCAGCATAGGAAAGCACATGCAAACATCTCCAATAACCAAAAGGCAACCTCTGGTCCTGCTGAGTCACTGAATGCATGTATGGGTCGGTGCAACAGAAGGTGTAATTATCTATCTTTGGTGCACGATATTAACTCGGTTCCCATCATTGGCCCTAGATCTCAAAGCTGAGGCTATAAATGGGCTTTGCTCACCATACTACCCTCTAGCCTACCTCTTATGGTCATTCTGGAGGATCATAGCTGCAGTTGGAGTGTGAGACTCTAGCGTGCACGAAATGGCGATTGCCAGCCTCAGGTTCATCTGCCCTTGTCTTGCCATTATACTGTCATGGAGCCCATCTATTCTCGTACAGTAAACGCAAAGGCCCCCCCCCCAAAAAACGTCTAGTAATGGAGGAAGTAGGTTGTGTAATTGACCGTGAATAGTCTGCAGTAAATTCGTTGTTGGCTCAGGCCTATCTACTACAGAGAGTGAGTTACATGGCTTGGTGGCACTATTCCCAGTGACTAGTTCATAAGTATCGCCAATTAAATCACTTTTTAGTTTGGAAACTTCCTCAAGATCCTTCCTTAGGTATGCACTGAGTAAGTAAGGGAAGCAATCATATTCTTGAGGATGATTAACTCTACAGAGAGGTTCTCAGCTGAACTATTAGTGTGGTATTTATCAGGGCTTCATTGACATATGCAACAATAGATTGAACTTGCACTATCAGATAAGTGTGTTGGGGGGGTTAAGATTGGCACAGTTTCATCAAACAGTTCTAGCAGTGATTTAAGGGGGGCAAACTTATTCGATGTTGGTATTGTAATCATGGGGGGTGGGTGTAATAGTTTCACTCGCCGTAGGCATAAATACCTCAAAGTTAGATGTATTACGATTATCACTAACTTGATGTAAGGTTTTTGGTATGTGACAGTTCTTAACATCCTTCTGTGAATCTAATCTAGGAGTTTCAAATTCCTCCACTGAATCATTGTTTTTTAACTCCGATTTCTTTCTTGGTACAACCTTTACTTGATGTTATTACATTTGCTATAACACCAGCATTTACATTGTTTGCCTGTGTCCCCTCATTAGATGCAATACTATTAAAGCAATCTTCACTGGTTTCTTTTTTGCACCAAGCTCATCGAAGGTGTGTAGCCAGTGTTTAATTAATAAAGGATACGGATATCACACACATGTTTCAAACTGTCACATGCTTTCCTTTTAGCTTCGCTGTGAGGCGAGAAACTGGCAGGAGCCTTCCTTTTAGTCATAATTTAGGGATTATCGTAATATAAATGTAAATGATAATATCAAAAGCAAGCACTAGGATGCAAATTGTAAAATGCAATATATAAAATACCAATACACAAAACATGTGACAGTACACATGATTTCAGACAATTCTAATCTATAAAAAAAAACAATTAAAAATAATAGTCTAGGAGGCGCTGGCCGACAGATGCCGTTGGAGAACCAGAAAGCTCTTAGTTAAAAAATGAAGGGCAGAGCCCAATGAATCCACAGATAAAACCCTTCAGCTCGAACAAAACATTTCTCAGTGCAACAACATGACATGTGAAACCAACGTCAGAATCAGATATCAATTATGCTATGCTTCATGCATGTTTATAGAATGTAGCCCATAGGCCCAATGTTCGCTGTGTGGTGTAATAAATTCAAGCAATGATGGAACCCAACAAATTGTGGCACAGTCTTTCTAACTCCAGATAAAGATCAATGCTGCAAAAATAAATGGCTGCTTCTGCTGTGTTTGCTCCAAGCATCAATGCTGTAGCATTTAAACATGAGAAAATGGAAATATATTCAAATTTTAATTGTCGATGTTGTGCAACATTGCACAGATATTGGCCTGCAGGGAATAATTGGCAACTTGGAAGAGCTGAACAAGAGTCCTTTATTTTGGATGTTTCCCCATTTTGACAAATACTTTAACAAACTTTATCTGCATTGGAAAAAATCAGTTTATAAAAAATAAAATAAAAACCTCTTCATCATAGGTGACCTGGATTAACAATGAGCATTCACCAAATGTTTAGTTTGCAAATACTTTCCCATAGATGTGCAATCACCCTAGAACAATATCTATGTAGTCAAAGTGTGCAGTAAGCAGTTGCCTAAATGACAAAAAGGGATAGTAAGGTCTGGTCTAGGGCAAAGGATCAAAAAGAGGTGTGCCCCCCCCCGTCACTCCACTTCCATCCTCAGAACACAGAACACTATTCAGAGAAGACCCCTGCGATCTTATCCTTGTATCTGGAACTGGCACCAATCACATGATCAAAGATGGGAATTAAAACAAAAGTGCACAAAGGCATGTGAATGCATGGAGGCTTATTGTGGACGAACTTCTCCCATCTGACAACTGCAGGAGCCGCTTCATTCTCCACCTCGACCATCACGCCTCCTCTACTACCTACAGCTGAACCACTATCCACGTCAGCCCCAGTGTGGACCACACATCGGAGGTCCCCAGCTTCCCCCTGCGCTGTCCCCTCTCCCAGCTACCCACTCTACTCTCCTGACCATTTGGATCGCCCGTCTACCCTCTCCACCTTCCTGTCCTGGGACGTGACTGCCACTGGACCTCCTCCTCCCAAACGCTCACCTGCCGCCTACCACACAGTCCCTCCTACTGAACCCCCTTCACCCCACCACGCAGCCTCTCCTACCTAACCTCCACCCCTTACCGATTTAACTTGTCACACGCAAACTGACAATTGACAACCGACTCTTTAGAAATTGAAGTTGTGT
Organism: Ambystoma mexicanum; assembly: GCF_040938575.1. Taxonomy (NCBI): domain Eukaryota; kingdom Metazoa; phylum Chordata; class Amphibia; order Caudata; family Ambystomatidae; genus Ambystoma; species Ambystoma mexicanum. The sequence continues at coordinate 1,320,300,295 of NC_090930.1, forward strand.
ATCGTTATACTGCTTAAGTAAATTAAGTCAGTTGATTTATCTAATTAACCCCATACAGATGATACTGTTTTTTAGAAATGGATTAAGTTGATCATGCAGTGATGAATTGTAATTTACATTTGTATGCTCTATGATTTGAATTTTTTCTAAATTTGTCTTAACAATAAATTTATAATGGACTCATTTATGAATAGTGATTTTTAGTGTGTGTTCAAGTATGTATAAGCGACGTGGTTGTTTTGTATAAATAGCATGTGGTAGTTCAATGAATTTGGTAGTTCCAAAACAATGTTGTTTAGACATGTGTGATCGTTTTAGCAAATGGGAAGGTATTAATTATAGATGGCATTACATATCACCAGCCCAACCTGGTTTGACAATGAGGGGGTAGTCAGGAGTTTCAATTTTGTATAGTGTATTGAATGGTGTTCTCCCGTTTCGAGACTCTGACCCCTCGTTAACAAAACATTTGAGGGAGATTACCTTTTCCGAGGTAACACACAAACTGCTACAGCTCTTACCCTACCCTTTCCTTCCCTACCACTTACCTCACAGTCCCCATAGCCGAGTCTCTTCCCACCTCCTTCCCAGCTGGAGCACAACCAATACCACCAACTTCCTGCCTGCCTCCTACCCACTCGTTAGGCGCTGCAACTGGGCCTTTCCCACCTCCTTCCTAGCCTGGTCCCTACCGCTCCCCTTACCCTGCCTCAGTTCTAGTACGCCCTGTCTCTCTGCCACCTCCCAAACAGTCTGCAGCTGAACATCTTCCAACCTCCTTCCCAACCTGTCCCAATCCACTTCTCGCTAGCTGCTCTTAACCTTGCGCTGCCCGACTATCTGCTTGTTACCTACCAAACCGAGTACCTTACTGAGTAACAATCTGAGTTCCAATCTGATCCTCCTCCCTCTCCTACACCAGCTCTGTCTTGACTAAGAGCTGCTACATTGGTCCCTGTTCTCGCCTTCATAACTCAACAGCAACGAACTATCATAGCTCCTCGTATCACAGATTCCTCTGTTATGCAATCTGCCAAATCTCTTACTCACCACCCTCTCTTCCCTTCCCCTCTCCCTCATACTCTCCTTTTCCCTCCTTATGCCCAGTCCCCTCTTTAATCCCCTTCCCCACTCCTCCTGTTACACACCTACCCTCTCTCACGTCCCAATCTTCTTTACCCCCCCACGGCTCATCATTCCAGCATCATGAACATGGTGCTCTGGAATGCCAGATCCATCTGCAACAAGACTGCAGCAGTTCTAGACATTCTTTCGCCTCAACCTTCATTTCCTATTTCTAACTGAAACCTGGATCCCCCCATAACACTTCTGTCCCAGCCTCAGCCTCAGCCTCCGCCGCCGCCTCCTCCTCCTCCTCCTCCTCCTCCTCCCTCCCCCCCTCCCCCCCCCCCCCCCCCCCCTCCATATCTCTGGCACTACTGGCCGTGGCAGAGGTATTGGCCTCCTCTACCATCCCAAATACCTTTCCTCTTCACCACCTTTTTTTTCTTTCCCTTCCTTTGAATTTCTTTACAAATCTTTCTCCTCACCCCATTTCCTTTCTAATCATCTATCGTCCCCCTGGCCCTCTTTCTTCCTTCTATGAAGATCTCGATCACCTTCTCTCCCTCATCTCCCCCCTCCCCCTCTCCTCCAACTGTTCTTGGTGACTTTAATCTTCACCTCTCTTTTCCTTATTCATCACCCCTCTTCATTCTTAACTCCTACCTCCTTTCCCCCCTTTCTTCTTCCCCCACTCATTCCTCTGGCTCCACTCTAGACCTCATCTTCAACAACTCCTACCCCTCTTCTCCAGTCTCTTACTCTACCTGTCTATCTCTCAGATCATGCCTTACTCTCCTTCTCCCTTACTCCCTCTCCACAGTCCTCATCTACTAAGCCCTCTCCTCCTATCTTCTCTCGGGGGGACTTTCGCAACTTTGATATATGATATGATAATTTATTTTTATCGCGCTCGTACACAAGGTGTTTTAGAGCGTGACAAGGCAAGGGAGGGGAGGGAAACAGGGGAGAACAAAACGATCTTACTAGGCCCAGTGACATTGAGAACAAGCAAGTGCATGGGAAAGGGGAAAAGTGCATGGAAAGGGGAGAGTGGAAAGTGCGGAGCAGAGAAGAAGCATAAATAATAAAAATAGATAGAGGCAATAAACAGTGGTATTGCAGTCGGAAAGTGCTGTGTTTAAGTCAGCAGACTGGGCAAGTCTGATAAGTGCAGAAAAAAGAAGAAAATGGGGGTGTAGGGAACTGTATGGGTACAGATACAGTCCACCAGTGCAAGGGGTGGCCAGGAGGCAGTGCAGGAGGGTGGCAGGGTGAACAGGTACCTGGGCCCAGGGGACAGAGGGTGGCCAGGTGCACGGTACCAAGAGAGCAGTTCAGCAGGGGAGAGGGAGAGCGAAAGTGGAAGCAAAGAGGAAGGTCTTGAGGAGCTTCCGGAAAAGGAGATGGTTCTCCTCAAGCTTTAGAGTGACAGGGAGGCTGTTCCAGAGGGAGGTCCCAGCCGAAGACAGATCTACCCGCAGCTCGTTTCTTTGAAAAACGACTGACCCTGAGGGAGTTAGAAGTAGATGAGGGAAGAGCTCGAGAGGGAAGGTATTTGCGCAGGGATAGCTGAAGGTATTTTGGACCCAGGCCCCAGAAAGCCTTGTGGACAATGCAGAGGGTTTTGAATTTAATCCTAGTGTCCACTGGGAGCCAGTGGAGAGATTTCAGAGCTGGAGAGATACGATCCCATGGCTTGAGGCCAAGGACACGTCTCGCAGTCCTGTTCTGGATTAGTTGCAGAGGGCGGAGGGTAGAGGCAGGTAGATTTAGAAAGAGGCTGTTACAATAGTCCAGCCCAGAGAGAACCAGAGCTTGGGAGACAGTGAGCTTCTGGGGGGGAAGGAGAGGAAAGGCAGAGTACCTCTGAGGAGGTGCAGTAGGTAATTTGACTTTTTAGAGACCTTAGAGATGTGGGCAGAGAAGGAAAGTGGAGTCAAAAAATGACCGAGGTTCTTAGCCTCTCAGGTGGAGGTAGGAGGCGGGACAAGGGAGGCCGGCCAGAGAGTAAGCGGAAAGGATGGTGAAGGTGTGCCGATAAGGAGGATCTCCGTCTTGCTGGCATTCAGACAGAGATCATTGGCGGCACACCAATCTTGAATGGCAGTTAGGCAATCAGAGATGAGAGAGGGAGAGGAGGTGGCCGAGGGAAGCCTGAAAATGAGTTGAGTATCATCAGCATAGCACTGGAAGTTTGAGCAGAAAATGGCAATGCAGTGGGCGAGAGTTGCCAGGTATTGGTTGAAAAGCGCGGGCGAAAGGTTAGACCCCTGGGGAACACCACAGGTAGAGAAGAAGATAGATGATAGGAAGGACCCAAGTTGGACTTGGGAGGGTCGATCAGAGAGGAAAGAGGTCAGCCAGGCCAGTGCTGATCAGTGATACCCAGGTTATCACGGACACGGTGGAACAGGATTGTATGGTTGACCGTGTCGAAGGCAGAAGAGAGATCGAGTAGGATGAGGACAGAGGGAATATTGGAGTCAAAGTTGGAGAGCAGATCTTCACGGATGTTCAAGAGAGCAGTTTCCGTACTTCTGGCAGCTCTGAAGCCAGACTGATGGTCATGCAGACAGCCAACAGAATCAGAATGAAGGTTAAGCTGAGAGATGGCCAGCTTTTCCAGGAGTTTGTCCAGAAAGGGAGTAATGGAAATATGGCAATAGTTTGCCGGACAAGAGGGATCAGCTATAGGTTTCTTGAGAAGAGGATGCACAAGGGAGTGCTTCAGAGCAGAGGGGAAGGATCCTGAGGCAAAGGAGTGGTTGGAAAAATCAGCAAGCGCTGGAGCAAGGGTGTCAATGTGATCCTTGATGGTTTTAGAGGAACAGGGATGAACCCGTTTTGATGAGGCCTTCATAGATCGGACTTGTCCAGTGACTACATCAGGGGAGAAAAGAGGAAAGGACGAGAAGGAGGGTGGTGGAGTGGTAGAAAGAGGGTCAGCAAGCTCAGACTGAGAGGGAATAGGAGGTGGCGGGGAGGAGAGGGTGGACAGGATGTCCTGGGTTTTTGAGATAACGTGAGAGGCCAGGGCATTGCAGAGAGCTTGGGAGGCAAGAGGAGGGGTAGCGACTGCAGCAGAGTTGGCAAGCTCCTTGCAGATTTTAAAGAGTTCGGCCGAGTTGTTAGATGCCGCAGAGACACAGGCTTGAATGTGGACTCTCTTCTTGGTGCGGACAGAGTCGGTATTGCCTTTGGAGCAGGCGACAGGCCAGTTTATCAGAGGGTGAGCAAGAAGCCCTCCATTTCCTCTCAGCCGCCCTACTCCTAGGTTTAAGTGTGGCTAGGTCAGAGTCATACCAGGAATTGCACTTGGCTTTGGACTTCAAGCGGACCCTCATGACAGGGGCAAGAGCATCAAGAGTATCAGAAATAGAAGAGTAAAGAAGGGACAGGGATGTGTCCGGATGCGAGACAGCAGGAGGATGAGAGGGCGGAGAGAAGGTGGCAGCGAAAGCCTCAACTGACACGCTTCATGGGCCGGATGTCTGAGAAGGTAGGTGGCAGTGTTGGGGTAGGCTTAGCTTGGGGGGGAGTGAGAGATGAGAGGAGAGAAGGCAGTGGTCACTCCAGGAGAGAGGAGTGGTCAGAGGGATACAGAGGGGGAGGCCAGAGGAGATCAAGACATTATGTGTGTGTCCTGCAGAGTGCGTCGGGCCGGAGGGGAGGATAGAGAGGGACAGGGAATCGCAGAGGTTGAGAAAGAGCAAAGATGAGGGACAGGGAGAATCAAGGTGGATGTTGAGGTCACCAAGGAGGAGTTGAGTGGTAGAGGTCAGGCCACTCAGAGAGAAAAGAGGTGGACCAGGGGGGACGGCAGAGAGTAGCAACAGTAAGAGTGGAGAGAGAGAGAGAGAGAGAGAGAGAGAGAGAGAGAGAGAGAGAGAGAGAGAGAGAGAGAGAGAGAGAGAGAGAGAGAGAGAGAGAGAGAGAGAGAGAGAGAGAGAGAGAGAGAGAGCAATGCATTTGAAAGAGGAATAGATCTAGATCTGAGTGGGAATGATAGTGGCAGGAATCCTTCCCTCTTTATTGACACTTGCTCGTCATCTCTCCTCTCTCTCCAAGACCCCTCTTCATTGTCAGCCAACGATGCTCTATCCACTCTTTCCTCTTCTATTTCCTCTTCCCTTGATCAACTCTACCCCCCGTCTTTCTTCCGTCCAACCCGGAAACCCTCTCAACCCTGGCTCACTCCTCAACTCCTCTCTATGTGGCGCCTTCTCCGACGTCTGGAGCGACTTTGGCTCAAATCTCCTTCGCTTTCCAACCAAACCTCATTTCTCTTACCACGCTCTCTGACTCTTGTCTTGCCTCGGCTAAACGCTCCTATTTCTCTAACCTTCTCCAGTCCCAGGCCTCCCACCCTCGCCGTATCTTCCAAACTCTTTCTCGACTTCTCTCCCCTCTACCCCGATCCCTCCTCCGCTTCTACACTTTCTCCCTCAGACTTCACAAGCTTCTCCTCCAAGATCCTGACCCTTTGGCAAAAAAATAAACTGCTCCTCTGATTTCCCCTCTTCCCCTTCCCCACCTCCCTCGTCCTGCATGTCCTCCTTCTCACCTATCCCCCCCTCTGAAGTCTCCACCCTCCTCTCCAAAGCCCACCCCACGTCCGCCGCAACTGACCCTCTCCCATCCCCAAGATCTACCCTCTTATTCCCTAGCTTACTTCCTTCTTCAACATCTGCCTTTCCTCAGCCAACTTTCCCCTCTGCTTTTAAGCACACCACAATCATCCTCATTTTGAAAAAACCTCTGTTGATCCCCTTCTCACCTCTAACTTCCGCCCTATCTCCCTTCTTCCATTCCTCTGTAAGCTTCTCGAGTGCCTCGCCTACCCTCAGCTCTCATCCTTTGTCTCCAATCTCTCTCTCCTACCCCCTCCCAATCACTCTCCTGAAACTGCCCTCACCTACATCCTTAATTCCCTCCTCTCTGCTCGACACTCTAAGCAATCCTCCATTCATATTCTCCTTGACCTCTCTGCTGCCTTCGACACTGTCGATCATCCCCTTCTTCTCCAAACTCTTTCTTCCTTTGGGTTTAAAGGCTCCTTAACTGGCTATCCTCTTACCTCTCTTCCCGTTCTTTTACTGTTTCCCGGGGCGGCCGGTCCTCTCCAACGCAACCTCTAGAATACGGCGTTCCTCCAAGGTTCAGTGCTTGGACCCTTCCTCTTCTCTCTTTACACCTCCCTCCTTGCCCCTGTTATCTCCTCGTTTGGCATCTCCCACCATTTCTATGCCGACGACACTCAACTCTTCCTCTCTTTCTCTTCCATTTCAACTGACCTCCACCTAAAACCTTCTTCCTGCCTTACTGCCATAAAGAACTGGATGTCTTCCTGCTTTCTCTCCCTTAACACTGACAAGACTGAAGTCTTATTTTTTCCCTCCAACTCTCTTCCCCCCTCCCTCTCCTCCTCCTTTCATCCTCTTCCCTCCCATTAATCTCCCCATCTCTCTCCATGCTCGTAACCATATCTCTCTCACTTCTCGTGCCTGTCGCTACCACCTCTTTAATATTCGCAAAGTCTGTCCCTCTCTCACCTTCCCTGCTACCAAACTTTTAATCTCCTCCCTCATCTTCTCTCGCCTCTTCTACTGCTCTTCCTTATTCTTTGGACTACCCACTTCTCATCTCGCCCCCCTCAAATCTATCCACCATTCTGCTGTCCGTACCCTCTATCTCCTTAACCCCCGTGACTCCATCTCTACTTCCCTCGGCTGGCTTCCATTTCACTCCCAACTTAAAATTTAACTTTCTCTGCCTTGTCTTCAAATCTCTCCTCCCTCCTCTCTTTCTACTCTCCTTCCCGTTCCCTTCGTTCAGCTGACCATTTCCTTCTCACTGTACCCCCATCCCCTTGTGCCCCCTCCAGTTTCCGCTCCTTCCAACTCCTAGCTCCCCTGCACTGGAACTCACGCAATCCGCTCTACCCCTACCTTGTCCTCATTCCGCACCTCCCTTAAATCTCTCCTCCATTCTCCATTCTCCTCCTTGAAACCCTTTACCCTCCCTGCTTCCCCTCCCTCCTTATCTTTCCCCTTGAATATCTTCCTCCCCTCCCTCCTCCTTACCCCTCTCCCTCCCACACAGTCCTACTCCACTACTCTCCCTATTCCATCCAGTTAATTGCTCTTTACTGTTTTGTTGATCGATTCATATTGTAATTTGCTTCTATCGTTACATTATGTTTCATGTATTAAGTTGTTCTATTGTGCATCGCTTTGGTGTAAAGCGCAATATAAACAAATAAATACAACTCTTGCTTTATAGTTGGTATCAAAACTAATCCCAATAAGACCTTTTATTTCGGCCCTTATGCTTTTAGTTGCCATTCTGGGATAAAGTTTTATTAGTTGGGCCATCCTCTCTTTCTCGATTTTTTTCTTTTTCCAGAACCCAGATTCCGCATTTTGGAGACAATGCTGGAACTATGGCTAACTTCTTATGAAAAAAAGTACTTTGAGATATGTGGGATACTAGATATGATAGGTTATTTATAACGTGCTTAATACCCAGAGGTTTCTAACCGCGGACCTGGGGATCGAACCTGTGTTGCTCCGTGTCATCTTGCTTCCAAGGTAAGAATGTTGCCACTGAGCTATCTTGCCGAGACAGGATAGTCTGTACTAGAGAGAATTAAAGCGTGTCTAGACCCGCCATGAACTGATAAGATGTTAGAACATGCACCAAGACTCATCCACAAAACACAAAAAGACTTCACTTTGGGTACCCTTAGGGCCTGGTAATACTGGCCTATTTTTGTTGGTCTTCAAATATCATTATGAATTGCGCTGTGGTCTTCCAAAAACACAACTAGTAGCAGTTTAAGTTTTTCAAAGTAGGTTATCTCCGTGACTAGAAAACTACAGGGTCGAATGACATCCACCCTGAGTGAGCCTATAAGTAACCAAAAGAGCTATAGCACAGTTCAATGTCTTGTAACTTGCATGCAAATGAGAAGCTGTGCACACTACAAGAATGGCATCTCAGGGTTCATAGACACTTAGTTGATGCTTACAGAACATTGGACGAGAGGAGCACAATGGGTTAGTACGCAGGGCGCCAACAGCTATAGCCAAATTAATTTACACCCAGATTGTTGCTGACGCAATGACCAGTCCCTCTTCTGCTACATTTGCCTCGCTCTGTAAGACTATACAAAAATAACCTCCCTCAAGTCCAAATGATGTGATAAGTTTCTTTCCATCAATTCCATGAATGGACTGTGAATCAGGTTACAGAAAGAAGAGGCAGAATTATCATCTGGAGGAGAACCTGCAAGCTCACTAGAAGGGCAGTCGTTTCCCCCTGCAAGCTATCCAATGCACGTAACTAAAAAGGGTAGTGAGGCTGGTGAATTTTTATCAATCACTTGATTATGAAAACAAAATAGCTAGATATAAATGCGCCAGCAGTGTCATCGGATCATCCTGTATCACCCGCCATTTGCATTTTGTCCCATACTTAAACATGTTAGTGTGCCATCTCAGATCACGGCCCCAGCCATCATCCAAACACCATGTCAATATTATAGGTCACATTTTATTCTCAAACGCGAGAACAATAGCTCCAAATGTATGTAGCTCTTACAGACTACACCATATGGAATGCACTATGTAATGTCCAATATTAATGTATGTATTGCAGCACTGCAGCCTGTTAACACTCATGAGAGTGCCAGTCTGTAGCGAAGCTATTCAAGAATCAAAGTACTACCATTTTTGTAATTTTGTCAGACAAGGTAGCAAAACAACATTGTAATAAAAAAATGATTTGGCCAGGATAAAAACACTTTGGTCCGGTGTAGGAACTGACACTTTAGGCCAGCATTCCTGGTGCTCAACTGCGATATACTCCAGTAGTAGACCAGGGTGGCGAAGACCTGTTGGTTGGGTAGTTAGTGCAGCAAAATCCTCTAAATGTGACAACCGAGTGAACATTGAAGGGATGTCACACCCAAGCCAAACCCTTGAAGTTATTCCTGAAGCTGCATTCTCATGAATTGCAGTGGGGATTGCACCTTTACATGCACCCTGATGATATATTGGTGTGTGCATAAGTAAATCAGTAAAAATTAACATGCATTAATTGGCACTCCCTTCTTAGATCAGACTCCTTCAAGTTCATCTACCCTGTGGAGCCATGCAAATGCATTTTGTTTAATTATTCTTATTCATTCCAAGGATGAAGAAAGTCAGGGGACTGAATTGGCGTTAAACCTGTAGATTGTGTAATTGTGCATTATTTATAGGAGGTCTGGACAGATCAGAGTTGTAATATTAAACCAAGGCATAACAAACAGTATTGCATAACAATTTGCTATGCAATTCGTTAGGTTTGCTAATTAAATTGGCACTTGTGTAGCAAAGCTAGCTATTTAAGTTACCCTGTTCAATGAAAGCACAGCTCACCCTGCATTCCTCTCCTCGCTTCGGGGCTCTTCCCACCATTTTGCTATGTTCACTGCAAGTTTAAAGGGGCTAATTGGGAGAGTGCAGCAGTAATCCTCTTCTCCACTCATACGTGCCAAAGACCTATGTGGGACTTCAAGGCAAGTTTAATTGTGTTTATTCAAATAATTGCAAAACAGAAGATATCAGCAGATGCTTTTTTAAGCCAAGTATATCCTGTCTGGCAAAGACCAGTATGTGTGCACTTTTGTTTTTTTAAAGACAGTCATGCAATTCCATTCCTAAAAATGTAAGTTGTTACATAATGCATAATTAAAATATTGCTCCTGTAAAACACTGCTTTGTCTGCATGGTTTACATTAAAGTGTAGGATAGTATACCTAAATCTCATAGTGTCAACTATATTTCATTTTGCTGGGGAAGATGCATCATATTGGAGAGTGAACACTTTTGAAAATGTGCATCATCATATGGCCAAAAGCTTTTGATGGCAAACCTAGTTCTGTAACCTGCTGGTTTCATACATCTTGCAACTGGTGCTCAACCCATGGCATGATCCCATACTTCTGGACATTCTATCTTATCGCCCTATTGCTTGCTTTATACCAGTTACCCTGAAAGTGAGATGGCCGCAATCTACAATATTGGATCTAGTTTGCTCAGTTCTGTCTGCAATGCCCATCCCCTTTGCTTAGTCTTAGTCTCTTACTTTCGTTCCTCTTACGTAATGAATACACAAAGCTAACAAGATGTTTATGCAAGGTAGTGATCCATAGTTCCATCCAGTCTGAATATCTACAGATCTACTGCACTACCATACAGCCTCCAGAGCTTGCTTTTCTCTATGATGATTGCATTATATAGTATTACCTGTGGAAGAGAGCTAGCCAAACAGTTTTCAAAACTGTTTTATCATATTTATTCATCCATTCGTGTCCATTCGTGCAGGTTACCCTTCACATTTTACAGACACATCCAGGGATTGCAAAATCTTTTTGCCCACTCACATAGTCAAGTAGATTTTAAGCAGGGTGTGCACCATTTTCAGGGGATGTTTGAAACATTTTTTAACATTTACTTTGCAGTAAATATCAAATACCGGTTTCACTGTGCATGGCTGGCCTTTGGGTGACAGTAGTGTGCCAAACAAAGTGGGTTTGTGGTTACATTCAACAACACATTTAAATCTGTTGTCATCCATTGCCATTAGTCCAGTGCATTTCTCTTAGGTGATGTGCCCGATGCCTGCGGCACATTATAAATAAATAAATAAAAATAAAATAAATTAGGTCTAGTAGGTAAAACTAGGATACCTGACCTGCAGGTCTAGTGAAATTTCAAAGAATGTTCAGGGGAAGGCTCAACTCACTAATGTGCTTACTTCAACAGTACACAAACCTGCTGTATTGTTGCTCATTTTATGTCTTGGCTACAAATAACTTCTGGTGACATTAAATATATGAGTACATCATTGCTGATTAATTGGGTTTGTTTGCTAATCAAGAGAAGTTTAATTAGCAAACTAATCAATTTTTGAAAACTAATGTATGCCTTGTTAAACACATCCAGAGTTAAAGGTTGCAGAAACCTAGTCATACAGAAAGTAGAGAAGAATTCATTTAGTTACATTCCTGACGGAGTGGGGAACTAAACAACTGTTCAGCAATGAAGCGGCCAATATCAAGCAAGTACATAAATTACACTTAATGAACAACATTTAACTTTGACAAAGGGCCTTTTAAGATTCGAAATTAGAACTGGTTTAATTAAATTATGCACATTATAAAGTTGCAGTTTTAAAAAAAGGAAGTGCAGGATTCGGTCATGATGTTCTATATTGCATACAGGAACTTCGGTCCTATCCAATTGCATCACAGGATTTGAAATTGAGGGCTTAGCTTGACACACGGAGCTACCTTTGGCTCCTCAGGCCAACTGATGTCGAACATACATATGTGACTTCTCTGTGTGTTTTGGACAGTCTGTAAATAAGCATTAAGACACATCTATATGACATCTCAAGCACAAGGGTCATAGACAATTGACATGTTAAAAGTGGAAGTTAAATTAGCAGAACGCTATGTACTAGCTACTTGTTACCGAGCAGTAGCTTCTGCTTACTGGTTAATGGTTAATGTAGGATACCCAGAACCCGCTTTTAACTCCTGCTCATCCAATCTTAATTGCAATCCCTGGCATTATGCTATTTAAATAACAGAGGTGTTTGTTTGCATGACGAATTTACACATTAAAAACTGGGAGTGATCAGACCTGCTAGGAGGTAGGGGCAGAGACCACAAACACGAGGAATGTGCACTGAATGCTAATTTGAGGTTAATCCGCCCTCAGGCACCCATCTCCAGCCGGCCTGTGTCAAGGTCCCATTAGCCTGCTCGAGGACTTTCAATCATTAAATAATGTATTTTTATTCAGCACTTGGCCATAAAAGTCATAGGCACAAATACGACATGACAGCAATAAAGAAAAACGACAGTAATTTGCATTATAATCCAATGAATGAGGTTTGGAAAACAGAAGCATACAATTCATTAATACTTGATTCGAATAATCTAAAAGCATAAAATGATCATAAAATTCGGGGGGTGGGGGGAATACTCACAGCTCCCCATCTCAGATTAATTGCACTCGTATGTCTCCCCATTAAGCCTAACAAGTGAAGGATAACTGAATCGGTCACTCCCTATTCCCGTGGTTTTAAGCGCCAAACTTGGTAAATAAATGTGGCTATCCGACAGACGGTGCCACTATCCGTTCATTTACACAGTGCTAATGCCTCGACAACATTACTAGTACCACCTGATCTGGACAACGGTTTCAGGTACAGTCCCCTAAATGCCCGAAAACGAGAGGTGGGAAAAAAAAAAGTATGTTGGTCTCCTCCTCAGCAAATACTCAAACCTAAAACACCCCAAGATTTTGTAAAACTTGCCACCCTCTGTGTACCAAACTTGAAATTAAGGAACAGAGAGGGCAAACGATGAGAGAACGTTCATAACCCTAAAACAGGCATCATTCATATCCTTCATAGCATTTGCCAAGAGCAGTCTCTTGACTCAATGAGACGTGGCCTTGGTACTGCCTTCCAGATTCTGCCATAGCCTGCTCTCACCCAGTTCTACCTAGGTGTTCTTGACATGTACAGCCCGTGGTAGGCTCCTACCTCTTTCCAGGCTCAGCAAGTTAACCAGCACATTACGAAATTCAATCAAACCTGGGGTGTACCATAACCTCAGCCAGAATAAAACTGGTTTCATAGAAATCATATGGCATATGGGGCAAAGATCTACTTCCACATTGATCAACGCATTAGGTGTCCCCCTGCAGACCGAAAGAATACTCTAATGACTTATTAAAGAGTAATCTCACTTCCAAATGCGTAAACTGGCATAATCATTTGGCAAGATCTAGGAATATCAGTGCCCCCCAACATTTTTCCAGTTCTAAGGTGCACCACATATTAACAGCTGAGAAACGCTTATTCAGCACTTACCCTAAAGGCACAAAGAAAATATTCCGATATCACTTCAGTGTTGCAGACGCATATAATGTAATGCGATTCCCTTAACTCAGTTTTGTGGGACTACAGACTTTGGATGTCACCTACAAACACCACCAGACTGTTTGCCGTTAAAACATGGCAGATTGACCATTCCAGAATATTAGAAGACTTTCGCTTAGAAGAGTTTTGCATAAAGGCTCCAACAGTAAGTGTTCATTATTTTTACTGATTAACGTGGTTTTTTTAAGCAAAGAAATGGAAAAGCTATTCTGTAATGTATGAAGTTTGTGATGACTGGGCGGATTTTTGATATCCTGGTTGAATTGCTACAATAAGAACACTTAAGAAACATTCATGTGTTGTGTGCTTTCGTTATTTTATAAAACAATAAAAATTAAACTTGTGTTTGTGTTTCTGTAGATGTTCGCAGATAGTCTGTTGATGGGTAGTGCTGGAGGGAGTGCCTTCTGCATTTGCATCAATATATCTTGATTTTGTTGCTTCTGCATACGTCCCCAGGTCATTCGGCCTTAGCTCTAATCACAAAATGGATGGAAGAAACATGACGACCACAGTGATAAGTGCTTCGAAATGCAAGTCCAGCGCAGTAAGACAAAAATGGTTCCATGTGATATCCCTGCAAAAATGTCGCCATACAAGAATGGCGCTGTTTTTTCTGCTGTGATATTACCATATGCAACCTCCAGGGGACACCCCTGCAACTCCCATATTTCTTTAAAGGACACCCCCGCTACACCCGATCCCATTTACCCCATATATTGTCCCCATAAATAAACTCGCGGTGCCGTTTCCAAGCGACTATATGTATGGCGACATTATTTATGGAAGCCAATATTACCCGATACCACGAAAATGTCAAATACATTGATATGTGCTGCCCAGACTCAATTTCTGTCTTTATTACTGCAAAACTCAACTCACCCCTCACGACAATCAGTCGTACATTTGGGTGCAGTGGCATTTTAAGCCTTCGCTATCATGGGTGCAGAGCGCGAGTGACCCTCTGCTTAACACCCGTATCCCTGCCCCACATATCAGGAAGGTTGCCACACAATGTCTTACTCATCCAGATGAGCCAGTCACTTGCTAAACTCAAGAACAGAGATTTATGAACCCCCATTAGAAGTTGAATTTCTGAAAGTATTTCGCAAAATGTACTGGTCATGATAATGGAGGTGCACTTTCATCTTAGTGTGGTCCATAGGCCGCATTATTAAATACCGATATAAGGACGAACAGCTGTGGTGTGAATCCTTTGCTAAAAATAGGGTTTTGGTAGTCTTCCAGCTCTGTATACTACACAGGAACAAGACTTCAGCTGGTGCATCAGGAGTCCGATAAATAGTCTAAGCAATGATTGATCTCTTAAGATCCTAAAAAATAGATTTCCTCTGGATATGTGCTTCAGTATTTTAATCTCATCTCACTGCGAAAAAATGTGTATGAGCAACACAGTATTATTAAACCACAGAAACAGTATTAATCCAGTCACAAAATATTTTTCATATCACAAATGATCCTACATTACAAAAACAACCCGCCCAAGAGTGTCATTTTCAAGGCACTAGGATAATAAAAAGAAAATAAGCAAGAAATCTGACAAATTTGTAACTTCAAACCCTATCACATGGATTGCATTATGTTCTAATAAAGTGGTTCTGTTCTTAGTGCCAATATGGCAACATTTTCCTCTACTCAAAATAGTTATCAAAATGCTAATTTTTATAAAAGATACAGGTCAAAGCCTAGTGTTTCTTAGCAAAGTACAACAGTTATTAAGTATACATTTCTTTAAAGCAACATGTTTTCCTTTAATAGGATTTCATCTGCTATTACCAGCCTAGGTTGGCTATCACCTTCAGTGTGCTCGTTATATGCATTATACTTTGGGGATCCTCAAGCATATACACTTTATTTTTAATTCTTCTAGGGATCTTTCTCTGTAAATTACAAGCTTTGTTTCTTGCTGAACTATTCTAGGCTGTGGATAAAGGCTTTGAAATATAAAGCCAAGTGAATTATCTTATCGTCCACGTGCAAAGATAGTTTCTTTAATTTATAGTTATTTATTTAAGGACGCTGTACTCTGTATTCACTTGAGAATATCAGCTGAGACACAGGCTTCGTTCACAAAATCCTCTTTGTAGTCTGTTCAAAGATTTCCATAAGAATTTGCCTCATGAATACTTCTGTGTTCGTGGTTTGACTGTTTCAATTAGTCTCCTTGTCAGGCCATATGGTGCTTTCGATAGGCGATTTACTTTAAACCTATTCTAATTTTTTGCATTCAATTGAGCACATTGCAATTACTACTAACACTTTTCTGCCTTTTCACTTTAGTTGTACATCATTTTTAATTGACGCTTTCTTTGTTGTAATTTAATATAGGACATTGAGAAAGCATTTGTGTGAAGCTAGCGTCAGCCAAAATGCTCACAAACGCAATTTATTAAAATGTATGGCTGTGACATACAATACAGCAGAAACTGGTTTCCTTTTGCTCTAATCCTATGAGTCAAACCTATGTTTAGGTTGGGATAGGTTCAGAAAATTTACCAGCACCTTTTTTTGTTACAAAGCACAGGGAATGCATTATTTTGTAAACTTATACTGAACAATGGTGGACGATGCAATGCTGTTGAGAACAATAAAATGGGAGCTGCAAGGCCTCCGTTGAAATACCACATCTCATCTAGGTCGCCGTTTTACGGTTTGCTTTAGGAAGAGGGCTGGTAGAATCAATAAGCACAATGAAGAGCTGAGAAAAAAGTAGTACACTTGCGAAAGATGGGTCACACATTACATGCAAAGTGGCAGTGTTCTGAAGAGACAATTTTGCTTACATGACAAATGGCAATGTACATGCATGCGTCAAAAGGTAGACTCCTATAAAGATGCAAAACCTCAAAATGTTCATTTTCTAGGGCATATTTTATGTGAGAACACATACACAATATAGCTCCAAGAAAATGCATGCTCTATTAGAAATTCACTTCAAAACTTTTAAAGTTCACTCCAAAATATTAAGATCTTTTGAGCAAGCTTATGGTGGAATTTAATCTATGTGAGACTGTGACCCCCCAACACAAAAAGTCGCAGATCAACCCAATCAAATGCAATTGTCTTTGCTAAACCAAGCTATTTAAATAAACCCACCCCCTTTCAAAAAGATGACCAAACTGGTCTGTTCATCCAAATAAAAAAGTAACACATTTACAGAAATTGATGCAAGCCTTACCTTTATGGTATCTATTTTGCCCTTGACTTGTTCATTTTTAGCCAAGGCCCTTTCCAAACACTCTTTGGTGTAAAGCTGTGGATTACGGCCTTGATCAATGTATCTGTGAAAGCAAATCGTTTCAGTTATATTCAGGTGGCCTAAGTGAAATGTGCTGTTGTTGGGGGAATAGTATGGGGATAGTAAATAGATGCTTGAAGAAACGGGGTCAGACTCATTTTACAATACACATTTTCTCTTCAAATAATGCTGACGAAAACCTATTTCATCGAAACGTTCACCACACTTACCAAAGCTACTTTGAAATCTTAAAGCATACAGAAAAAGCAGCATACATATTCCCTTAAATGCAAGATCTCTACAAATTACTAGAAACTCCAACATTGCAAAAAAGTCTCTTGCCTATTTATAACAAAGACAAGCAACAAAGAAACTTACTCAAAAACCTCTAGTGGTACACTGATATCATTTAGTTGCTGTCGACATTTGTCAATATCTTGCAGACCAGAAACCATGAAATTCCTACGATCAGAAAGAGGGGAAAAAAAAAAAAAGTTACTCTGTCCATTTCAAGAATTACACTCCTTGCAGTCGGATCTTTCCAACGATTACAGGTCTTTTTCTGCTACAACTCTGGGGTATTAGAGACAACGCGGTATGTAGCTGCCTACCAGTTTGCTAGAATAGACCAAGAAAACAAAGCGCTGTAAAGGGCACCTAGATTCCGGCAGTCAGCCATGTGCTTTGCCCAGCAATGATGGGGAGTGTATTTATTGTACAATTCAAAATAATATTAAATTCTTCTAACAATGCACAACTCGGACAGCAACTTTCACAACATTTCTAGAAGGATTCACTAGTACCGATGTTCATATATGGTGGCTACGTTGTACTCGTTTGTTGCGGCTAAAATGTGGTGTGCATAACGTTTAAAGTAGGAGTCCAGCTCGAAAGAACTCATTCCCTTGCAACATATTGATCTACTTTAGAGCGTATATTAAACACAACCTACTGTAATTTGTATTTATAACTTATTATTCTAGCAGAATTTTAAAAAAGTCACAGATGTAGCTTTTAGAATTTTTCACAAGGCGCAAATGTTAGCAAGTTGTCCGTAGCGGTCCATATTCAGGGCAAAAATTCCAGTTGCGTTCTACTAGCCAGTCATAAAAGTCACTTGCCACTACAAAATACAAACACCTTACTTGCCAAGAGTCAAATATGACTAGCCAATGGATAGTGGCAAGTACAGATTTTGCGCCCTGGTCCAGATCTTCCTACAAATTCACACACGTACCTCAAGAGCTTCATATGCAAAATAGCTCATGCACCATAAAGTCACCATCACCATCTTGGTGGTATATTGTCCCTGTGGTAACCATCGGATTGAGGGAAATCATGAGATCCAGCCAAACTACTGAGAGGAAAGAGTTAATCATAATCAAAGAGCTTACCCCAGCTAGATTCTCCATTTAATAAACCCACTTGAGACTTCCTTACACAGATGTTGGTAGGTTTCAAATCCTGGATTAACAACTCCACACACTAAGAGGCATTGCCTCTGTTCTGTGCACCCCACTCTTCCTCATCCTACATTTTCCATTCTCTTGGTCGGACCACCAACATACTGACCTCAAGCCACTACTCCTAACATGAGGTTCCATCGCACTTTGATGTAATCATTGTTACACCCTTAAAAGATATACTACCAACACTCACCAAATTAATTGGTCATAGCCTACAAAACCTGGATCGCTTCTCAACACCTTATAACTTAAAAGAACCAGAAACCTGGACATCCAAGCGGCTATTAAATCTAATAGATACATTCCCTGACATTGCTCAACATAAAGAGAGCAGAACACATTAGCATACATGGTTCAATCTGGCTCCCTGGCTGTGAAAGCAACACTCCCATTTCAATAAGGTATATATCTCTTTGGTAGAGAAAATATATAATATTGTAAAATAAAAATCTTACTATTTTAATTACCTCAAGTCTCCATGCAAGGAGGTCTCTAAGATAAACAATGAACTTGCCACCCCAAGGCAAATTGACAGAGACCCACAGTCTCATCATTGATCTTGATTAAAAATATTATATTTATACAAATATAAAAACTTTTTTTTTTAAACATACTTCTTGCTCAATAGTCAGAATTCCATGAAGCAAAAAAACTGGGAGGTCTACCAGCATTCCTCTGAAACTCATTTCCTTGACGAAAGGTCTGCTCCTCGTCTCTCACATTACTGTAAGTGAACTCGAACAAAATGGAATGCATTCAACCTTAATTGCATCGCTGCACAGCCAAAACCAACCAGGAATTGTCAATTCCCAAATTAATAGACCTATTGTCTCTCCACAGCGATTATCTTGAATCATTAGCTACCTTTTTTAAAATCTACCTTTCTTGAAGAAATCCCATGTAAACCCTTCTGGACACCACTCAGCCTACTCTGATGATAATCTGCAACTACTTTTTAAAGTCCCTCTAAGCAAACCAGCAATCTGCCACTGTCCTGGACATATCTTCTGCATTTGTTGCAGATCATTCAATCATTTTTAATCCTCTCCAGAACTCTACGGGGATAACTTGAGATGCAATGTTCTGGATTGAATCATTCCACTCTGCTACATCTGCTCAGAATGGGCAATTTCCTTTCCATCTCCTACCCACTACCATGTGGTATCCCTCAAGGAACCCCCCCTTATCACACTGGCTCTGCAAGACATACATAAAACAATTGCTGATCTCCTTGAAACCAGATCTGCTGCACTCCAAAGACACCCAATTTCTATCTTGATAAAACCGCAGACCCTTAAACATATGGGAAACACTGATTCTCTATCAAATGTTTATGATCAATAACCACCTCTGCCTGAATGTATCCAAACAGGTATTCTTTTCTTCAGGATTGCAAACCCACCCTACACCTCCTCGACATAGCCAAAGCAACAAAAAAAAAAAAAAAAACATTTCAAAACATTAAACACATTGAGAGTGCCCTTTTACGCCAACTTGTCCTTCACACCACAATTTAACATTGTTACTGAAAAGGGTCACTACAAATTACACCTTCTGAAAAACATCCTCCCTTTACAGGGCATGTCTCACAAAACTAATAGTCTGATCACTTATCCTATCTGACTATTGCAATGCCTTGTTCCTAGGCTCAGCCAACATAGTCCATTCAAAGCTTCAGCTAGCCATGAATAAACTAACCATGAAAAAAGTGGCCTCACCCCCAGCCCTCAAACTGGAAACTAGTTGCAGGAGCTTAACAGCAAACAGAGTTGAAATAACTCAGCATTGACTTAAAGTTCAATTCAAAATTCCTCATTGGATTGTTCAAGAAATAGGTCACTGCTATATGCCGGAGAGTGCTAGCTATCCTGGCCCCACCACCATACAAGATAATTAAATATGATGGCCATGGTACTAATGTGCAAGGTGCGTGGTTTCAAGCTCTGGAAAAAAAAACATCCCTCTCGAGGGATGAAATAATTACTAGACATTCTGAAAACTCCTTAAAACTGGCATACACACTTGGTACTTCCTCTAAACACTGCCCCCTCATCCCCAATTCCTCATCTCTTTCCATGTCCCGCCAGTCTTGCCCAGTATTTTCCCTGACCATGAACTAGGGACAGTGCTCATTGTAGCACATTCGCTCGCACTTCAATTCTTTGAATATTGACCTATATGAACCCTGAATGGATTCCTCCCTCACCTACATACACCCAGAACTTTCCGTTCCCCATTATCAAAATTGTTTTACTGTGTTGCTATTTATACTATAAGCTAATGCACTATAACTTGATGCTTTATAGGACATAAAATACAAAAAAAACCTCTTCATCTTCCGTTTCATATTGTAATGTTTACTTTGGAGTGCAGCATTTGGCATAGAAAGGTTTACTTTTTTCAATGAATATATTGCCTTTGGGAATTAGAATGTCCATTGTTAATCATCATTGTTCATCATCATCCCGTCACCAGTTTCCTATAGAGTTGATCAATGAACTGCAGTTTAAACATTACATTATTTTGTTAGTCCAGGTCTGTCCGGTGTCATTTCGATCTTTTGTCGTTTTAGAGATGGGGAGTTTAACTGGCCTGGTAGCTGCTAACTACTCCCTCAAGCCAGAAATGTCATAGTACACCGGCCATCCACCTCTTCTTTCACACATCCAACACATGCCTTTTCCTTCATGAACATACAAGATCTTTCATTTTAAGTCTAATATGTTCCAAAGTTTTTTTTACAGGGCAACTTAACATATATGTTTTGATCTCTTTGCATTTCAAGATCATGCCAAAACCTTTCTACAGCAGAAGAAGTTTCTCTATTGGAAACAGCAAGAGAACAGGGTGTTTGCCGCAGGATTGATTATAAAGCAACAATTGATCATGTTGAACTTTCATACTGTATACCAACCACGTCAGTTTTCAACCTGTGCATGATATTCACAGTTATCAAGTGTCACCTAGCAGATGTCTAGAAAGAATAGGCATTGAAAAAAATTATTCAATGTTAGTTACCTTAAGTATTCCAATCTTGCTCATATGACAGTTGTTTTGAGGTCATTAAACACTGGCTCTCCACTATCGGTAAATCATTCCAAGCCTTGAAAATGAACAGAAGGCAGCAATTCAATTGTGTGGACCCACTCATCACCAAGACCTTTATCAGGAGTGTGTTCTTCCTTTTCACCAATCATTACGTCAGCATTTACAAGACTACTCTGCCTAGGACTCACCGAGTAACAGACAGCTCAAGCGGTCACATGCAAGTAGCACCCCACTCCAGATTTTCTTTGCATTCTAGCACCTTTACTACAGCCAAAATGAGCAGGGAAAAATTACAGGTACAATAATGCAAATGGGAAAACCAATTAATAGTGGTCCACTGAACCAGACTTGACGGAGGAATACACCTCTCCTTTACAACAACCATACAGAGTCAGTATCGTAGTTGGATTCACTGTGCTTAGTTTCCTTTCTCAGCCAATAAGTGTTTCGGGTCATATAGCCTTTGTTTTTTTATAAGCTTTATTTATTTGTTCATCATATTCAAATACAAAACTGCAAAAATAACAGATTAAAGGGAAGGCTTTCCAACGCATCTCTTGTTAATTATTGCAATCAGATCCCCTTTTTGCTTAACATAACCATTCAGGTTTCAGAGACCATGAACATCTTTTATCGGAACATAATTTCAAACCCACCCACTTCCTATCAACAGTAAATAAAATTGGTGGCATAACACTATTCCATGTGTTGCAATATGTTAATCGTCTGGGTCTCCCCTCTGTTGGCTGATGTTATCATTTGTTCTCAAAGTGTCGAGAAATTGTTCAATAAGCAGGGCGACATGCTGATAAAACAGGAGCAACACCCTAAGGAAGTTCTGATATGTTCCATTGGTCAAAGCACATACTTTTTCCATCGCTACAACCCCCACAAAATCATGACCAACTATAAGGCCACTATCTGCCACTCCTTTTTTCATCCTTGAGCTAGTGCCATTCTTGCTGCACTTAGTAAAACGTGTGATAAGTGAGGCCCACGCCCCACTGGCATCATACAGTCCTTTGGCCATCGCCCCCAAAATCACTACTGTTGGGGTATAGGGAAGTAGTACTCCCACTATGTATATAATGTGACTTAAAATCTCCTTCCAAAAGGAAAATCTATGCTTTCTGCAGGACCCCCCCCCCCCCATGTGTCACAGTTCACCAACCTCTCCACACTTTCTGCAGTAGAAGGATGGGTGCCTATTGTTAATTTTATGTATTTGTTTTGGTGTCAGATCCCATCTGAAACATTTTGGAGGCAGACTCTTTAATGGCTTTACATTTTGGTGCTTTGTGGGCTCTCCATCGAATCTGGCCCCACTCTTGCTCAGTGGTTGGGATTCCAGATTCCTATCCATGTATGGGAGTTTATCCTCCTGTAAAGCCTTATCCAAAAGGCAGAGGAGCCTTGAGACAACCTTTTGTGACGACCTTGTTCCAGATACAATGTCCGATCTGTATATAACAAAACCTTTCTTGCTCTCCCACTTGGAATCTTGCTTGCAGTCTTTAAACTGTAAAGGAGTACCCCCTTGATAGACTTCTCTCGTCCACACCAATTTTCCAAAAAGCTATTGCTCCAAACTGTGCCAAAATCAGTATTATAACCAATCCGGGTATATGTTCCCAATCCCAGCCTCTGACCATTCCAGCGTAATGCTTGACCTCAGTATCCTAGGGAGCATTTTGTAGTTTCCAATAAAGGGGGCTTCCTGCCCCACATACTGTGTTACCCAAGATCAACAGTGAACCCAAGGGAATAGTTGTGGACATCTGTTCAAGTTTGTGCCAGCCTTTTACTCCGTCAGATAAGGTCCAATTCAGCATTGGGGCTGCCTGGGCTGCCGTTGGATACTGTGCTATTTAGGGAACCCCTCAGTCCCCTCACCCCCTAACAATTGTGACCAAAAGAGAGCCCAACCCTAGGCTTTTTTTCCACTCCAAATAAAGGAAAGAACCTCCTTCTGCAGATGTGTAAACATTTGAGTCAAAATCTTAATTGTGAGAGAGCTAACCATGCATGGGAGTAATAGGGTAATTTTAACCGCTGCTATCCATGAGAACCAAGAATGTTTTTGTAGGTTCTATTCCCTAAAATCGTCAAGGAGTTTCTTCCATAAAGAGGGTATTTGTTTGCCTCATATAGGTCCCCCATAGTCCCCAGTCAGTATGACTCCAAGGTATTCAATTTCTCTCAATTTTTGTCGTTTCCCAAACCAGGGGGAATCTCCTACACCATCCACCCACATGCCCCAGATCCTCTGTTGTATTGAGTGCCTTTGATTTCAAGTAATAATCGCAAATCCAGAGGCCTCTGCAAACTCTTGTAGCAGCAACATCACTCTTTGCAGGGAACATGATGTGTCAGAGGAACAGCATCACATCATCGACGTATAGCGCAATCTTATGTAGCTCTGCATTGCTGGTCACCCCATAAATCCCAATTTCTTCAGCTAGTGGCTCCATGGCTATTGCAAAAATAAGTGGCGAGAGTGGGAATCCCTGCCGTGTGCCCATTCTCACTTTAATTGAACTTGAAAGCCTTCAGTTGATCACCAATTTTGTGGATGGGATCTGGAAATTGGCCATTAACATGCGTACGAATTCCGGTCCACATCCCAACCGTCCAAGGGTTTGCATAAAAATAATAGAAATCTAAACTATCAAATGAAAAAAATAGTCCATAGGATATTTAGCAGTGTTTGTTCTCGCAGAGGGGCGCCTAGGACTATTTATAAAAAATATCAAATGCTCTGGTGGCGTCGAGAGCAGCTATAGAACATTTCTGCCCAGATCTCTTCTCCAAAAGAGCAACAGCCACTGCTCTTCTAATATTATCTTGGGTAGGTCTTCCTTGAATAAAGCCTGCTTGGTCTGGATGTATAATCTTAGCAGCACCCCATTAACCGTTTGGCCAGGACCTTTGCATAGAATTTGACATCACCATTCAACAAAGACATAACTGGCACAATCAGTCATGTCTTTCCCTAGTTGGAATATAGAGACCCCCATATGCCCTGAAATCACCCCACTTTCCCCGATCTTATGAAATAATTTTGTTAAAGGTTGAACAAGCAAACCTCCGAATTTTATAAGCATTCCCAAAACCATCTGGGCCTGGCGTCTTATTACCCGGTAGACATCCTATGGCTGCACCCACTTTCTCTGTTGTAATTGGCACTTCTAGAAGCTGCCTATCCTGCTCCGATATCAGAGGTAATTCTAATATCCCCAAGAAAGCCTGTTGGACAATAGTGTCCCGATCCTCCCCCTTTAGAAGTTGGGTGTGAAAGGCCACCATTACTGCCATCTTAACAGTCTGTGCTTCTCAAATCACCCACTCTGCCTTTCAAGCGAATTATAAAGTTTCAGGCCCTCAGCTTCCTCAGTTTTGCCACTAAGAAACGATTGGCCTTACCACCCCCTCAGGTAATAGGATTGTTTGGTCTGTAATAGCAATTGTGGTGATCTATCTGCTAAATGGGCTTCTAATTTTGATCTAACCTTCATCAGGGCCGTAGTGTTTTTGGGGAGCCTCGACTCTTGTGTAACCCTTCAGCCTCTCACCTCCTGCTCCATGCCGATAGGTTGACGTTCCTTACCCCTTAAAAAGGCTGTCTTTATAAAATCCCCTGTAATTACAGCCTTACACTTGTCCCAAACCGCTCTCCAGTCGACGCCAAACGTGTCATTTTCTTTAAAATAATTGCGAATCACTGTTTCAACATATGTTCTTAGTAACATGTCTGGCAACATCAGCCTCCATTGCTTTCCAACTAAGGGTCTATCCACTTAAAACTGAAGAATCACAGGTGCATAGGCAGTCAAGCATCTTACTCCTATTTCTATGTTCATGATCTGAGGGATGAGTGTCTCTGATACTAGGATGTCTGTGAGGTTGGTTGAGTGAGCGCGTGTGTAGAAATGTGCGTAGAAATGTGCGCAATCCGGAAAAATCTCCATGTGGCCCAGTTTTCTAAAGACTTGTGCTAAGGCATGCCGATATCTACCATCATTAGCTGTGGGTGGGAGTGCTTTATCCAAGACCGGGTACATTACACAGTTAAAATCACCTCCCACTATCACCTGCCCTTCACACCACCTTCCCAAACTTTCCCAACAAGCCAACTTAGAAATGATCTTGCCTCTCGTTAGGAGCGTAGACAGCTACCAGCGAAAACATTTGTCCCTGCAGGAGCCCCTGGAGTACTAGAAGCCGCAAATCCGGATCCAAATAGGAACCGCTTGGTGAAGCCCAACTCTCACCCTATCAAGATAGCCACCCCTATCATGAGCGAAACGATCTGCGTGTCAGACTGAACATTCAGAGCAACCAAATTTAGCTCAGCCATCACAGTTTCATTCATCCCTCAGAGGAAGAATTAACCCCTTAATTGCCACTTCGCGATAATGAATCTATCGCCATGCCACAATCA
Source organism: Ambystoma mexicanum (assembly GCF_040938575.1). NCBI lineage: Eukaryota > Metazoa > Chordata > Amphibia > Caudata > Ambystomatidae > Ambystoma > Ambystoma mexicanum. Next base: position 1,320,325,577 of record NC_090930.1, read on the forward strand.
AAACCAAACAATATGAACCCTCCCCCAACTTCTAATAAAACCCCAATTTCAAACAATGGATACCGCATCTTCAACTTCCGGGTTCTGAAGCACGATCCGGGATGCATAGGGCTAATTTCCAATGCCCCATCCATCCTCCACTCTCCCCACCACCCCAAAATACCCCTGGTGGAATCAAACCCATCCCCACAGAAGCGTCAGCTCTCAAAATAACTATAAAGTTCCATTAAACTTTCGTGAACATATTTTCAATAATGTGGGCTTCTTGACTCGAGATCAATCGCCATTCAAGAAACCCTACACAAGCTCTTCTACAGCACCATCTTTGTTTGAGCCCGTCCCTCAGGTGAGAGCCTTATTAAGAGTTCCACAACTCTCCACCCCCCCCCTTTTAGGATATGAGCATCCAGACTTCCATTCCTCCATTTCTCCATCCATCCATCCATCCCTCCCTCCCTCCCTCCCTCCCTCCCTGGCAATGGAGTTGTACTCTTGCTGGGTTCCCCATCTGGTGAGCCATCGAATGGGCGAGGGACCTTCTGCATTAAGGCTGCCATCTCTTCTTCCATGGAGAGGTTATACGACTTGCCTTGCAATTCAAACCGCATGGCAATGTCCACCGACAATGAATATCTTTTCCCTTCAGCCAGTTAGTTGCCACACGCAGCAGTTTCCGCTTGGCCAACGGTGCCTGGGCCTTGTCCCGAAACAGCGATATCGAGTCCCAGAACCATATTGGTTCTTGCTTCCTTGCTACTTTCAGAATTTTTCATTCACCTGAAAAAGATTGACTCTGTAAGGACATCCAGAATGAGATTCTTGTTCAGTTGGTAGGGGGAGTAAACCCAAAGTGTTCTATTCAACATGATCTCTTCATCAAATGGAGGCTCGAGCAGGTGGCGAAACAGCGCAGTCACATTCCGGTAGATCCACATCTGAAACCGACCTGGAAATCCCTTGCATGTGGATATTGTTTTGCTGCAATCTATTTTTGGTGTATTTGTATAGCGCAACCGGACCCGTGGGTATCTGGGCGCATCATGAATTACATAAATTGCATGAGTTACATAAGATTACAACATAAATGAACATTTCTTGGTGGAATATAAATGACAGAATATAAAATACAGTTTACATAGTTATACAGTCATAGTTTACAGACGTAGCATACATCTTCCTGTTTAGTTAGGACTAAATCCATCTGTTGGAGACTGTGCATTTGTGTTGCCCGTTAGTACCCCTGCTCGCATAAGGTTGATAACTTCATCCACCCATTTCTCCACCACCAAAATGTATTCATCTAGGACAGACATAACTTTGTTCAGGTCAGCCGCACTGTCCTGGATTTCTTTTTTGATCTCTGCCAACGTGGTTATCAAATCCAAATCTCCTTGTCAGTGGGTCTTCCACCTCGAGCTGCGTTGGAGGGGGGGAATGCACTTGATCCGCAGTGGTTTATCAAGTACGCTTCAAGGTGTCTTGCCCCTGCAACAGTGTTTTTATGTTCCCAGAGAGGGGCCCTTTTTGCTTTGCCAGTTGTTCCGACAAGTAAAGCGCTATTCCCATGCTGCAAAGGTGACAGCTCAACTCACCAGCCTCCTACAACTCCAGGTGTGTGGTATTTCTAGGTCAACCCTCCTCCTCGGGAGTGCCCAAAAGCTACCAGCTATTGGTGCTCTAACTACACCTCTGAGGTCCTCTCTTGTTATGAAGCCCCCTGGATCCCAACTTTCAGGCAATCACCCCTTTCCGAGATTGTGCATCCCAGCCGGGCAGCCTCAACTCCTTGTGCCTTCCCAGTAAGCCAAAGTGTCCTCTTCAGGCAGTCTCCTCGTTCCTGCAATATTCCTTACCACTGTTTTGTAAGCTCCTGGAGCGTCTGGCGTGGTCTTCTATGACTGCATGCCTGAAAGCCTCATCAGTGCTGCAGGGGCTGCTCTATAACAGACGCTGTGTCTCTTCTTTTCCCCCCGGGTGCCTCCCCCTCATGCGACACAGTCTCTGGAGTCTGTCTCTACGGGCCCTTGATGGCGCCACTTTTTGCCACTAAGGGGACTGGACTCCAGGCAAGCCCGACACGGGTCCTTCACTCACTGCCGCCGCAGAATCCTCTATGCTCTGGTCGCACCGATCTACAGGGTACACGTTCCACTTACCTGGGAACCCCGGCGTCGGGTGCACGGTTATCTCTTTCGAGGATCCGCTGCCCAACTAGCACCTCCTAGCCCATGCACCAGGCCACTAGGAGACATCTATTTCAGATACAGTAGCCACCACTCTCCTTAAGGAGCCCAACTGGTGGGGTCCGAGGTCGCTGCTTCAGGCGACACACTGGGTCGTGCTTTTGTGGGAGCTTTATTTCGATGATTGGCAGGCTCTGTGGCCGACGGGCCGTTGATCATCTACGACTTCACCATGTTGGTTACTGCTGGCGGCCACCTTCACACGCCATTCTCTGCCACACGTTCACGGAACAGAATCGGACTTTCAGTATCTTAATACAACAGGTTCCGACACCTCCACAAATAATCTTGTGCAGATTCCATCATTTCTGCGGGGCTTAGGGGCCCATGGGACAGATGTGGGCTCTGGAGCTCAGAGGCATCCTCAGCTAGCCACGCCCCCGTCATACAGCCTTGGTTACATTTCGAAAGGAACAGGGGTGCCAGGTCTACATATTTCGGAGAAATTAGTAGAAAGGAGTTAAATTTGATGCCAAAAATGGGAAAAACTAAACATAACTAGCTTTACTGGCCTTCACAATGTTTGTGCTCATAGTTTACTTTGCATGAAGACTACAGTGTGGATAAGCAACACAATGGAAGAGTACATTGCTAGTTTATAAAATCATATTATAAATACGCCAAACAGTGTTCCCGGCTAAGATAGTCATCTGGTTGTACTTTATCACCCAGTCGACCAGAATCTGCCTTACTGTTTTCCCATGAGCAAGGATTATTGGATCTAGTAGATGGCAATTTGCAGAACCTAAGTCTTTCACAGGTGTAGAGTGACAATCCCCACCACCACCACCACCACCACCATCTTAACAGGATGCCCAATCTTTATTTCATGACAGGGTGTTATAGACCCTACAGAGCATGCCAGACACCTAAAGACCGGGAAATACTATCAACAATAAACATGTAGTAAATATAGTCCCAACAAAAAAAACACAAAAAAAAGGAAGAAAAAAAATGGGCTGATAGCACCTTGCCCAGTCCCCCGCATCCCTGCTGGCCTCTTTTCCAGCACAAAACTCTAAGGATCGGTTTGGTCAGAGGTGCTAGCAGAGCATTGCACAGATGGGCATATTGCTGCCTGGTCTGAGGTGGAACTCGAAAATGTAACACTTTTGCATGAATTACTAGCCTAAGCACAAACAAGTATGGATTACAAAATATCTTTCAAAGTTAAAATCATTTTCCTCCCAACTTTAAGAATTGTTAAAATGTACTCTGGTGTATAATCAATGATTGTGGTGTAACATGGTATTGAATCCGGATAGAGCAGGATATAGATATATGCTAGTGAATGCAACATTAGCAAGAGTCTTGTTTACTGCTCCTTTGTCTGCCTTCCAGATGACTACCCATTACCCCCAACTGCAGCAGGTTGGATGCGATTAGACTGGCTCAGCAACAGAATTGTCAGACGATAATGTGGAGTGGGGCTAATTCAGCACTTGCAACATGGACGATATATTAAAAAGGCACACGTTTAGGTCTATTAGATGGACTCAAAAAAGCAGCAGGGCTCACATCGGTGGTTGAACTGGCGTGTAGCAAGGCACAAATCATTGAGCTGCATGCGATTGGGTCCCTAAGCCAGCTGACTAAAAGAGCACTGCAGAAACTGATTGATGGTGTGCTGGAAGTAGGAAGAAACCTGGAATGGGACACTGTGTGGGAAGAGGTGCAAGCCGGTCAAGTGGCACAGCGAGTAGAGTGCTCGCATTGACATCCATGCAGAGCCTGCTAACGCAGGTTCGAATCCCGGCGGGGCCAAACTCAGCCTTACATCCTTCCGAGGTCGATAAATGAGCACCACACACTAAGCATATAAGTGCCAAATTATTATCAATTATTAATTATTATCTGGATACTCTTATTATATGATCTGATAGGCCTACAGATACCAGATCTCTGCCCCGGGGGATGACCCCCGATTTGTGGTACAGTATTGGAAGTTATGGCCTTTACAGCACACATCATTGTAATGCTGGAGTAAACTAATTGCGGGTCAAATAGTATTGGTTGGAAAAAGTGTGTGTTGGGAAGGCAAAGGAGCTGGATATAGTTGGTAGGAAGAAGATTATTTTGTGCAAAGGATTGATGCATAGAGCTAGTAGATTCACCAGAATCTGTGCATTTGACTATTCAAACAAGTACTAAACAGTTCACTGTTTTCTGCTGGCAACAGAGAGAAGGTGTTTGTAGAATTTTTGAGAGGGTGCTGAAATTGGTGCCACAAAGGTTTAAAGATTCGGAGGTAGTAGAATTGAGACAGGTAGCAGATGTTGCCAATGTTTGCAGGTTTTGGACATTGCATACAACAAGGAAGAAAAAAAAAAAAAAAGAAATCAGCGTTTGAGGTAGCTCAACGAACGGCCACAATAAGTGAGAGAGATGTTGTATGCACTGTGAACAAAGAAGTGTCGGAACAAATTTCTATTATCACCAAAGAATGCCTCATTACATTTTCTCTTTTATTGGCAGGGGCGATGTGGTGTTGGCGCCAATCCAAAGCGGTGATGATACACAATAGATCCTCCAGCTCGCCGCCTCCTCGTTCTGGGTCTAACCTCAGCCCCTCCTTTGTTTTGTGAAAAATGCAGTGGGAAGTGAAATGTTAGAACAGGAATTGGGAAAAATGCTGCAAACGTCTAACAATCATGAGGAGAATTGTATGTATTGTAAAAACCAAAAATGACAGCTAGATGTTCACCTGCACGAATGAAAAGGGGGACTAGACCATTGATAGAGGCTGGTGCATAGTTAGATCAGCTATATAGTTGCACAGAAAGCGCAAGGGGGGGTTTGAACACTGATGGCCCAGGGAAGGGGGGGGGGGGCTAGATAGTTGCACAGAAAGCGCAAGGGGGGGTTTGAACACTGATGGCCCAGGGAAGGTGGGGGGGGGCGGAGGGTTATGAATTTTAACAAAGTTACTCACCGTAGTGACTACCTTACTCCTAGTCCATACTCCCCTTTCCTCCATACTTGTGGGACATTCCGTGGACTAGAGCACTTTTGTCAAAAAGCATCAAAAATTGAATTTTCCTATTTTTATTTTTACACAGGGTACTGCACGTGGCTGTAACCCCACCCTCCTGAGCTCTGCTCAGGGCATCGCCTTTCAGTCCTTTTCTATCGCAAGGTCTGAGACCATTTGAGCAATAATAGAGGATGCTTATTAGAGGGGACGGCGGCGTATGGAGGAAAGGGGACTATGGACTAGGAGTAAGGTAGTCACTACGGTGAGTAACTTTGTTATACCCCTACGTCCCGTCCCCTTTCCTCCATACTTGTGGGAGATTACCAAGCACACACCATAGGTAGTACGGGTGGATGAAAAACCCCTTTACAGGAATACGTTCTTAAGAACAGCCTGGCCAAATTGGGCATCACCTTTGGAGCTCAGGTAAAGCCGATGGGGAGGCCCACAAAGCCGCCTTGGTGATCGATTCTCAAGGGACACACTTTGGCAGGCAACAGGAGTCACTTTGCCATAGACTAGATGTGCATGGATACTCTTCGGTGGATGAAGGCCTTGAATGCTTTAGGCTACTGAAAAACATGAAGCCATCCAGCAGGGAATAGTTGCTTTGGAAGCTGGTTTCCCCTTCATGTCTGCGAAAGTGACAGAAAAGTTCAAATGAAAATCGGCAACCACCTTAGGTAAAAAGAAAGGATGAGAGCAAAGCACAACCTCATCCCCCTTCAAAAGTGAGGAACGGATGCTTCACGGAAAGAGCTTGAAGCTCACTTACTCGCCTTGCCAATGTTATTGCGATCAGAAGGCAACCTTCCAAGAAAAGTACTTAAGATCGATAATTGCCATGGGTTCAAATGACTTGCAGCATAACGCCTCCATGGGAAAAGATGAAGAGACCCGCAAAATGCCTTCCATGACTGGATTAGTCAATGAAAAGGAATAGCTGTCTGGACAGATAGGCCACAATAGCAGATAATTAAGTTCTGCATAATAGAACATGGATGCCAGAATCGGCCAGATGACAAAAGATAGAACAGTGTCAACTGAAGTTTGCCTGGGATTGAGCTGTTTAGCTAAACACCAAAAGGCAAAAACTGAGTCATTTGCTCCTGTACTAAGCTCTCGTAGAGGGCTTCCTGGCCGCTTGGATAATGTGCCCATTGTCCTTGGACAGATTGAACTGTGTTAACGATCTGAACTCAAGCCCCTTGCCCATAAACTGAACGATTGTGGGGAGGGGGTGCCACATCTGGTGAATGCTCTGGCGAAGCAAGTCAGGAATCTGCAGCAATCTGATCGGGAGGTACCGACAGATGCTGTAGCTCCGAAAACCAGAATCTGACTGGCCACCAAGGAGCCTTCAACAGGAGAGTGCAGTTCGATGTGCTCCTGAGCTTACAGAGCGACTGATGGATAAGAGGCAATGAAGAGAAAGCATAAGCTTACATGTTGTCCTTCGGGATCTTGAGGGCATCTCCCAGGGAGGACGCTCTAAACCCATCCCTGGATGCATAAAGAGGCAGTTTCTTGTTTAAAGAAAGAGGTCCACAAAGAGGACCACCCCTGGAGTGTCCCATTGATGGAAAATGTTGGAGGACATTGCTGTTCACCTCCCACTCGATACGGATGCCAACTGAGTGCATCTACGTCCACAGTGAGGTGACCCAGGATGTGTACAGCCTAGAGCCAAACAATGCGCTGGATTGGCCCGTTCACATTTTTATGGCAAGATCTACAAGGAGAGGAGACTTGGTTCCGCCCTGCTTGTTGATGTAATACATTGCCACCGAATTGTCCGTGCAAACACAGAACTACACTGTTGCTGTAAGGGAGGTATTCAAAATGGCCACCGTGGTTCAGGGAGGTTGGGCCACCATTTTGACAACACCTGGGGTGAACTGCGTCACAGGAGCAAGTGAGGCAATAGTCTCCTCAGGGGAGTCCGATGCCTTGCGTACCATCTTAGCCTTGAAACAAGGAACCTCGGCAGAGCCGGTACTGGCAGATCTAGGGTGTTTACTCGACACGTTAGAGACTGCCCCAGAATTAGCTTCTAGTGGAGGATCCTCAGCCGAGTCAGTACTGGAAGGCCTATGGGGCATGACCACCTTCGTTTGTCCCCCTCAACAGAACTGGCATCACCACGGCTATGCACGTGGGAAGGCTGAGGGATATACCCGGCAGCCAAGACCCTCGATGAGGGCCCTCAACTCTGTTGGTGTCCAATTTAGCCCCAAGAAGGGGAACCTCAGGTTTATCCCCCCCCCCGTCCATATAGCCACCTTGAGAGGGGCCTCGAGCCAAGACTCGGTAAAGTTAGCTCCAGATAAAGAAGCCTCAGGCCGAACCCTGGTATCCAAAGCCACAGCAGAACTGGGCTCATCCTTAGCCCCAAACGGGAAACCTCGGAATAAGATCCGGGTTTGGGAGACCCACTGCGGGGCCCTGGGAGGAGTCTCCAGTGTGTCTCGCTGAGCTGAGACCAAAATGAGTACTCGAATCTGAAAGTGTTTTGCTCCCACGGAGAAGCACAGATATTTCCCATGGGGGGTCCAAATCAGAATGCGCATGTACGCATCCTGGAGGTATACCACACTGAGCCAATCGCCCTTCCGAAGAGGCGTGATCATCTTGAATTTCTCATGGGGAAGAGATAGATTGAACTGGGGAAGATGGAGGATAGTGCGCAGGTGTGATAAGCCCCCCCTGCTCCCCGAGGGGAAGGGACTGGGGGTGGGGGGTGGGGGAGGGGGGGGGGGAAACAGGTTCCACCGCTCTGAGGTCTAGAAGTTTCTGTACCTCGGCTCTGGGGGAGGGCGTCCTGATCTGTTGGAAAGGAGGTTTGAAGGGTGTGGTAGGGGAAACGGGCAAGCAAAAGCACGACTGACAAACCCACCGGTCTTCAGTGATCGTCCGCCAAGCCTCCAGATGAGACGAGATTCGTCCTCCCACCGGAGTCTCGTGCGACCAACAAAAAAATATAATTTGGATAATTTGGCGGTAGGGAGATTACCGGTCCCTGCATAGGAGGCTGACGGCCAAGAGAAAACCCGACCACCTTGCTGCTGCTGCTGCTTTCGGCGGGGCCACCAACCAGAGCTTCAAACCAGCGTGCATGGTGACCCTTAAACCCCCTGAATTCAGAGAAGGACCGTGTCTGGGACCCTGACCACTGTGTGTCAGGGGCCTTACCTGAAGCTTTCACCAGGACCGATAAACTGGCTTTTGTCCTCCACATAGCGTGGAAAGGCTGCTCAGCCTCAAATGAAAAGCTCCCAGCAGTAGACGTAGTGAACAATGATGTAAGGGAGGTATCCAAAATGGCAGCCGTGGACCAAGAATGTTGGGCCGCTATTTTGTCAACACCTGAGGAGAACTGTCTCATTGGAGAAACTGAGGCAACCGTCTCCTCAGGGGAGTCAGGGGACTTAAGTAATACTTTAGCCTTGAAACAAGGATCCTCGGCCAAGCCGGTGCTGGCAGACCTAAGGAACTGTCCCAGAATTAGCCTCCAGTGGAGGAACCTCGGCAGAGCTGGTACTGGAATGCCTGTGGTGCTTGACCATCTTTCTTTGCCCCCTTGACAGAAAAGGTAACATCACGACCCTGAGCGTGGGACGGTTGAGGAACGTACCCTACCGACAGGACCCTCAAAGGATCCCTCGACTGTCGGTACTGGATGTTAGCCCCAAGAAAAGGAACCTCGGGGTTTAACCTGGGACGAATAGCTCCCTAAAGAGGGGCCTTGAGCTATGGCTCGGTATGAAAAGCTCCAGAAACTGAGACCTCAGGGCGTACCCCGGTATCCACAGCCACAGATGATCTGGGCTGAACCTTAGCACCCAAATGGTGAATCTCGTAATGATGCCCGGTTTTGGCAGGTTCTCTGGAGGAACCCTCAGAGAACACCCTGGTGCGCGTATTAGGCCCTTGGGGCACCTCAGGGGAATCCCTCATAACAGAGCTACACAAGCCCCTCCGAGTCATGGAATGCACTCACTGAGCGGGGCTGCTCATCGCTGTCCTGATCTGCTTGAAACTCATCCAACGAGGCGGGAACAGAAGACTGGTCCCCCACGCCTACCCCTTCAGGTTTTAAAGTATTGTCCCTGTCCACTGGTGTCTTCTGTATAAGAGACAATGGGGCAGAGGAGGAAAAGATGGAGGAAGTCCAGAAGGAAGCGGCGGAGGGAGTGGTGCCACAAGAACAGCCGGTGGCAGGAGTGGAACAGGAGGAAGTCCTGCAAGTATGGAGGAAAGGGGACAGGACATAGGAGTAAGAGTTAATAACACCATAATGACAAACGCCTTAACGACGATATGACCATTGGGATCACTACAGATAACAAAACCGAGGAGTCTGGGTATAAAGTTAAATGTCAGAATTGTTATCCTTTGTATAAATATGCCTGGGAGTTATTTTGATTATAGTGGACACTGGATAGGGAAATTCCCCACTCGATTGGCAGTAGGTAATACTTGTCCCGAGACCTCCCCAATGCTAAAGGACTGCTGAACTAGTGCTTTTGGAGGCTCCCAGATACACTAGGTGAAGGTTCCCCGAGCCTCCATCTTGGATCATGCCGGCCCAAACACGCCCTACTCTTATTCTCAACTGGAAGTGCATCAGGGGGCATTGGCCTCCACATCCCTCACCTAGGGAGGACTATCCCGGACGTCGTAAGGCTAGAGTGACAGGCCTGGAAGAACAGGATCATGTGACAACGTGGGCAATAAAAAAATAGAAGGACAATGGATGTGAACAATGGACAGCACCGTTTCCCTTAGCATAACTGGAGGGGTCGCATGGAAGTGAAAGGTATTATGTGAGACCAGGCCATGAGGGGAATAGAAGGAGAAGGCGAATTGGAGATGGGTTGGGTTTTAGTCTGGGTGGTGGGCTGATGGGGGGGGGGGGGGGTGCATTGGCGTATATGGTTGCAAACCACCATTAAAGTGTATTTTGCCTTGTCCATTTCCAATCCGACTTCAGAGTCCTTTTGCCTGATATTACGTTTATATATTTTCAGATTTTCCCAAGAGAGGGTGTGTGAGTGTACCCACACTTATTACCCCGAAATAAGGAAATGGCAGAATTCTTAGCAAAAGTGTTAGATGCACACCATAAACAGCAGAAATTTCATAGGCATTTAATTGGATCCATTTTTGTCAGAACCAGCTCAACTTTTCGTCATTCCAAGTTAAACAAAATATGGTACAAGTCTGAAGTGTCATTTCAGCCCGAATTATTTATTTTAATAATGCAGATTGATTTTTTTTTTTTAAACGAACAAAGGTCTGCTATGTAAAAAATAAAAAAAAATTAAAAAGCATGATTTTTGTCTTTTCCCTAGCTATTATACTCGTTTTTGATTATGTGAAAGGGGTGTGGCAAGGGGTGCGACTTCTAAAATGTCTGCGTGTCCCAACACCAGTTTTTGCTTCAACAAAAAGGTGGCACTCCTATGCTGGGATTTTAACTGGTCCATCATACTCCGAGGCTCACGGCAGTCCCCACTCTCACAGGATTGGCAGTGTAAGTGAGCTGATGAAAAGTAGGCTGTGGAAGGGTATGGCTATTGCCCATCAAACAACTCTGGATGCCCCAGCCAATGCCAGCCACTAGGCCAATCTCTATTGGTTGAGAAGGCTTGAGGCGGACCTACTGGGCCTGGCTACGGCTTGTAATCTGCACGAGGCACAAGCTCTGCTGCAGAATGTGTGATACGAGTGTGTGTTTAAAAGAAAGTTCCCTTTCTGTTAACGACAGCACCCCTGCACGTCCACCAACCGCAAACATAAGTGACGTTTTGTTCTCTCCAAAGTCTGAAATCCTTCTAACGCCAACCCCTCCAAAAGCTCCCAAAACCTTCAAACCCACGCTAGTGATCATGCCACATCAGCCGTAAAGGAGGACGCACCCACACGGTCCACTGATCAGTAGCCCCAAACTGGTTCAATGCATGGAGAAAAAGTAAAACGAGGATAACTGTAGAAATAAGTCGCCACAGGTGGATACCTGTGTTTCTTATATAGGTCACTTGTTGCATTTAATATATGCTATGTCAATTGGTGCATTTGAATGTATTGCATGATTTCTGATTTCCTCAAATGTATTTTCATATCACTGTATATGACTGCATTTGCATTTCAATGCATTACATTACTATTCATCTCCCAATGTATTTTTCATCTTGTAAACTTGTTCCTAACTCAGGCGACAGCTAACAACTATGAGTTTTACAACCAGTGTAAAATCTTTAGCCAGGGAGCTGCTTCCTACACTCCCAAGGGGACCTGCCTAGGCTTGCTCACCTGCCCCTTTTTCTTCCTGTCACCAGCCCCTCTGCACCCTGGAACAGTTGTGTGGCAACCATGGTGTCCACCCTGGAATGTTTGCCCACCTGTCATGCCCCTACCCCCTTCTTCCTTGGTCCCTCCATCCCCTCCCTGGGACAGCTGTTGAAGGAGCTGCGCATCCTACACCCTGTAAATCCCTGCCCGTTTCCTGTCACTTCGACCGAGGGAACTATTTTGACCTCCTCCCCCTTCTGTCACTTGGACAGCTTTGCTCATCATGGCAACTACTGTCACTCGCGGGAACGGTTTCCTCCTCCCCCAAGGGAGCCTGCCTATGCTACACCCTGTGATGGCTGTCCCTTCCTCCTTGGACTCACGAGAACAGATGTGGTTACCACAGGGGTGGATGAGGCGGGCCCTTCCTTTGCTGTTGTCACTGGATGTTTGCCCACCCGTCATGTCCCTGCTGCCTTCCTCCTTGGTACCCCCATCCCATGCCTGGGACAGCAGTGCAGGGGGACCTGTGCCTGCATGAGTCTTACATCCGCTCATCCCTGCCCCCTTCCTCCTGGGAACCTGGGGCGTGCGCTGCAGGGGTGGAGCAACAGCCTTATAAGTGGACAGAGTACAAGAACTGGGACGCATGGTTGGGGGTAGGGGAGCTAGAGACCCTTAGCAGGTATACTTCTCCCAGTCAGATCAACTCCCTTTTCTACACCTTGCTCTCCTCTACTCCCCCCCCTCTGCCTGCCACTCACCCTCACTCTTCCTCCGGGTGTGCCTAGCCAGTATTCCTCTCATCAATGCCCCTCCTAGTTGCATAACTATTAATTGGCTTTAAAAGTAGGAAGGTACTAGGCTCTCGCCCCTTCTCCTCGAGCCCTAGCAGCTAAATTAAGCACATCATATACCAACTATACTCTGAAATTGAGACACAGCGTTCAGGAAACTGAGCAGCAGAGAGGTGGGTTGGGGAGGGGTGTGAGGGAATTGTGAAACCAGACACAGGCTGGCCTGATGGCCAAGCTTTGTTTTTCGTCCCCTGCTTATTCGAAGAGCACCTTGAAAGTGCTGCAGTCCGTGGCCATCATAAATCCATTCACTCTTAAAGCATATCTTCTGGGTATAACTGTCCCACCTCCAACATATATATATATATGAGGAGAAAATGAAATACTTTGTATCGTTCACGATTTTAACATATGTAACGTGCAACTACAGATCTTTATTTGTTGACATTTGTAGATGGTCAATTTTAGAAAGCTCAAAGAAGAAAAGTTTCTGCAATCGTGGCAATAACTGAAAGACATTCTGCAACAATCTCCCCATCCACGCGAGTGATTTGCATTAGACATTTCCGAACATGCATATTTAGTGCTCAACGGCGGCACCACTGAGGAGGGCTGCGCTGCCGTAATCTCTGAATGGGTAGTACCGTATTGACAGCATACACTGCACAACGCAAGCCAACCCAATTTTTGCAGGTAGCGAAAATAAGGAACATTCCAAAACTTTGGTTCCTTCCTAGTGCAAAGAAATGCACCATCATTGTAGTGATCTTCAAAAAGGGCAATATAATGGATCCTAGGCACTACAGGCTGATCTCATTATTAGACTCAGCTAGCAAGACCCTTTCTGTAATAGTCCTTAAGGAATTACAGTAATGGGGCTAGAAGGGCTGGAGTCTATTATTGCTTCAAGGCTGCATAAAAAAAAAAAAAGAAAAGAAAAAGAAAAACGCATAGGTATGGCGCAATGGCTCAGAATTGTTTTATCTTATATTTGCTTGCAGCTCAAGTCAAGCTAACTAGGACACCACTTTTTTGGCCTTCCTGGACTTGTCTCAGGCATACGATGTGTGGACCGTGGTAAACTCTAGTCAAACAATTGCATCACTGGGGTTGTACATCTGCCTTATTAAATATTTTAATTGCACTGCACTCAAGCACGATGGTTAGGATTTGATTGGATCAGCAGGGCCATTAATCTAGGTGGATCAGAAAGCAGTGGTTTGCGCCAAGGCTACGCTTTGGCTCCTTTGTTCAGACCCTCCAGCTTATTGCGATTTTGCGATCCCGCAAAATGCCGCGAAAACGGCCGTTTTGCGCAAAATGCCGCAAAAATGGCCGTTTTGTGCAAAAACAGCATCTTTTAAAAAAAAAAATTTTTTTTTTTTTTAAGTAATCTGCAAAAAATACTGTTTTGAAAAAAAGAATCCTCAGGGTGCCAGGTGCTCAACTTTTTTTTTTGTTTTTATTTACACAAGAAATGAAATCACTTGCGCCCCAAAAATTGCAGCCCAATCCACAAGGGACACATGAATGGGCACATTTTATATGCGCGCCCATTCAGATGGCCTTTTTCACCTCCTTGATCAAATAAAGTGGCGTTTCTGTCAATTTAAAAGCACATCCCTCATTTCCAAGCAAGATGCACTTTTAAATGTGCAGAAATTGTAGGCAACCCTACGCGCACGGGATGTGGGGCTGCCACTGCATGACAGGGTCTTTCCTGACCCTGTCATGCATTTCTTTTAAGGTATGAACCGCTGCTGAGTCGCTTGCATTTCTGTTCCTCAAACAGGATAAAAATGCATTTTTTGGGTCACATTTTACAGCGGCAGGCACCTAGAGTGCCTGTCCCTGTGAAAGGCGCTGGGAGCTTGCAGAACACTGTCGGGAGAGCGATTCTATTCAAAGTACTCCCCATTTTGATGACAAAAATCTATCGAATGTTACAATTTGACCAATTACGTGCAGTACTATTCGATCGATTTTTATAAATACTGAACATGTGTTGCGGGGGTGTCACCCGCTCCCCTTGTTTAGTATTTTTGGTCTAGGGTGGTTGCAGAAGTGTTTTCCCCTTTTTCCTCAAAATTGGAGGCGGGGACAGAAAAAAAAGGAAAATAACGAAAAAAGGACCCTGCAGAGTCGGATCCGACCCGCGTTAGAGGGACGGATCCGACCCGCGTTAGAGGGACGGATCTGGCACCGCAGGGTTGCAGGGGAAGCTGCAGCGACCAAGCGGTTAAGTAGGGGAGGGGGTCGGGTGGTGGTGAAAGGTACATTTTGGGTTGTTTGGCTGAAGTGCAAATCAATTTGCAGCAAAATTGACTACGGTCAATTCCGCCGCAAATAATTACACTTCGGTCAAACAACCCAGAACACCATTCAAGGCAGCTGCCAGCGCACAATTTGCGCTACAGCTCAAGCCTGTGGAAATGCGCCGGTCACCTTTGAGAATAAGGTGACCTGCTCATTTCCAAAAATGGGTTGTCTAAAAATAGCATATCCTCCGTTCTTTTTTTAAATGCCCCCTCATTTGAGGAACTGGGACAGAATCTACATTTAAAAAAAAATAATAAAAATGGTTACACTATGAGAGAGAGGGAGAGTGATGGATGAGATGTGAAGTGATGGGCAAGAAAGCAGAGGAAGAGCAGTGGGTCAGAGGAGGAAGTGCTGCACAAGAGAGCAGAGGAAGCAGTGATGCGGTGGGCCAGAAATCTGAGAGCGAGCAGAGGTACAGAAAGTAGAGGAAGCGGTTGGCCAGAAAGAGGCAGTGAGCTGCAGATTGGGAAAAAGGATGAGGGAAGAATGTGATAGAATGGGAGAAAAGATGCAAGATGCAGAAGCAGCACAAAAGAATGAAGGACTGTATATTGAGGGAGGAATTGTAGAGTGTAAGGTGTGAGTTGGGAGTATGATTTGGAGTGTGGCAGGGGCTGGGCAGTGCAGATTGTGACTTGACAGTGTGACATAGCACGTGAGTATTTGTATGACAGAGTGAGAGGTTAAGGAATGTAAGTTATGATGGAGAGTTGGTGAGATGTTTGTGGGTGTTTGGGGGATTGGAGAACATAGAAGGGTAATATTTTCAGCATTACAATTGATAATGATCAATTTAGTTAATACTATTAAATAGGCATGAACATTAAACCAGAAATGTAGCCAAATCAAACACTGTTCTGCCAAGCCAGAGACATCTGGGACTCTTCCTATTAAATTAATACAAAAGACACATAATAATGATACCCTGGCTCTCTTCTAGCCTTGCACTCTACCTATTTCCTGCAATGTGGCAATCTTACACCCTCCAGTTAATACAAAATGTCCCGCAAAAATGCCACAATAAATAAAGGTTTGTGCCGCAAAATTTGCCATTTCATGCCGCAAAATTTGCCATTTCATGCCGCAAAATCCTGGAAGGTCTGTTTGTTGAATTTCTATAAACATAACATTGGCATTGCTTTCATCAATATCAACACTAATATCCCCCCCCCCACCCCCACAGCTAGGATCGATGGGAATTAAATACATGGCATACGCTGACGATTTGATTCTATGTGATTTAACCCCTTTGAGTCTCCAAGGTTAAGTAGAGGCAATTACTAATTAGAACAACAAAGCACATTGTTGTCCTTAGCCGCTTGCGCATATGCCCCAGTATATATGTTCAGAAATGTTCTTGTTTCTCAATAAGCAATAGGGCTAGGTAACCAGACAAATGTGTTGCAATTATTTATACAATGGCAAATCAAAACCAAACAAACATAGCCACACCCATTCACATCATGTCTGTTATATTAGCATGGGAAGACGACAAAAAAAAAAATAAGCTATGGACGTTCCACCACCGCATTGTCCATCGCAACATATTAATACAACAGCCAAAAACATGCCCATTTCACAGTAATACGTTACCAACATTTGTATAAGAGTTCCACCAGCACATAAGAGCATCGTCATTTACACGAGTTATAGGGGAGAAAAAGAAAAGGAGGAAGACAACATCAACTATCACATATGTATGTGCCCCCCCCTTATGATTAACACAGGCCATATGGCCAGAGCGTCTGCCCAACTGTTTAGCCATTGCCCTAATTAGTATCTCCTTACAGAGTCCCAGATCCCTTCAACCACCAACATTCATTTCCTTTTTTTTATATAAACTGTTTATTGGTGTACAATGCAGATTTAACTTATTGCACATTGCAGTTCACAGTACATATATAACTTAGGTTGATAGATGCATATTACATACATTATATTTCAATCACATGGAGATTTCCTCGTCCAAGGCCATTTCGCACAGGTAGATCCGGAATGGGGCCCAGATGTCCTTTGGCCGACTACTCAATGTTACAGTCAATGTATATTGTTCCTCGCATTCATTTACATATGCCAGGTCTCTCAGAAAGTGCTCCAGTCTAGGTGCCATTGGGCATGTCCAACATTTCCATTTACATCTCTTAGCTACTGCACAGGAGACATTAAACAATCTTCTTGTCTTTTCAGACTGCTTACCAATAACCCCGAATAGGTATTTTTGTGGCAATAGGGTTGCTGGGATCTGTGTTATCTCTTCTAGCGTTTCTGCGACACCTTTCCAAAATGCAGCTACCAAAGGACATTCCCAATACATGTTATCGGTTCCTGCCTGGCTCGTTTTACATTTAGGGCAGTCCCCCGATATCTCAGTTGAAAATGTAGCCATTTTAGCAGGGGTATAGTGTAGCTTGTTAAGGACCTTGAATTGGATCAGCCGGAGGCCTGCATTCAATGATACCTTTTGTGTAAGCGCGCAGTATTTGGCCCATTTTCCATCTGTTATGACTATATTCAGGTCCTCTTCCCATTTAGTTTTAACTATTTGTTGTGGGGGTGTGCGTTTGTACCAATGAATATAACTTAGAGACCCCCAATCCCATACCCGATGTTGCTGCCTGTATGCATGGGTGTGAGGGTGGTTCATCTGGGAAGAGTGGCCACCGTGCGTTAAATGCCGATTTCATCCTGTGAAACTGAAGCATTTCAAGTGGTCCCCGCCCAATTGCCCCCCCCCGAATTCTTCTCTAGTCACGAATTTCCCATTGGGGAACATGTCCCGCATCCGAACTTCTTTATTTGGGTCCCACTGCCTCTGTATTGTTTTTATCTAATGTGGGCGGTATACCGGAGTATTTCCACAGTGCGACATCTGGATCATAGGGGGTGTCTATCTCTAACCTTTTGTATAGCGCCTTCCATGCACAACCGTGGTGCCCACTGGGTCATAAGGACAGGTATCTTTGTTCTGAAGGTTAAATATGATGGAGCGGAGGTCTATGGGGGACGCAGCAAATTTCTCTAGCCACACATGGGGCGAGCGATCTTCCAAGTCATACCAATGTTTTGCAAATTGCACCTGAACAACTAAGTAGTATAATTCGAAATCTGGCGCTGCCAGCCCCCCCCCCAGTGCTATATTGCTCAGTTAATTTCCCCCCCCCCCATTTCATTCGAGGGGTCTTCCCATCCCATATAAATGCCACCATCATCGATCTCATTTTGTCAAAAAAGGTCCTACCCGGCCATATGGGAATATTTACAAACAGATAGAGCAGTTTCGGGAGCGCAGTTTCGGGAGCACCACCATCTTAAGGATGGCGACCCGGCCGATAGGGAAATAGGTAACTTGGCCCATGTTTGGAATTTTACCAGTAGTAGCTGTACGATTTGTTCGTAGTCATCTGTATACAGTGCCTGCCTATCTCGGGACACCATTATCCCCAAGTATCGTATATGTCCGGTTGCCCATTTGAGATTCTGCGCCGTCGTCGGGCATGTGGTGCTCGGTGTCAACGGAAGAATTTCTGACTTTTCACTGTTTATTTTATACCCCCGAATATTCGGAAAATGTATGTATGTCTTGCATCAGGGGTGCTAAATTGATTTCCGGGTCCCGGACATACAGCAGGGTATCGTCCGCATATAATGGTATTGACTGAGGTGGGCCCGACATCCGTATCCTCCTATCTCCATGTTTTAGCCTGACCATTATAGCCATTGGTTCAATTGTTAGAGCAAATAGTATTGGTGAAAATGGGCAGCCTTGTCTGGTACCCCAACCCAACTCAAATAGATCAGAAATTATGTTATTAGTGTGTACCCTCGTACCTGTCTTCGTATAGAGTAGGTTAGCATATCTAGCAAAGCTGGGACCTATTCCGAATTTTCTGAGCACCTCCTGCAGATATATCAAGGACACAGAGTCAAACGCTTTCTCTGCGTCCAGGGATACCGCCACTGCCTGTGCTTCCGGGTTTATCTGCGCCATTATTGCAAACAATCTACGTAAGTTCAGTGCCGTGGATCTAGTAGGAATAAATCCGTTCTGATCCAGATGGATTAGTGTCGGCATATTTGGTAGTAACCTGTTGACCAACACCTTGGCGAACACCTTGGCATCTACATTTATGAGTGGTAGTGGTCTATATGACATATCTTGTGGAGGGCGACGGGGCTTTGGTAAAACTGTTATCGCTTCTCTCATTGAATCAGGCAATTCGTTTAGTTCCAATGCCTCCTCCCATACTTTCAGCATAATTGGACCAGTTCCTTTTCAAATTCCTTATAGAGTTCGACCCCCAGTCCATCAGAGCCCAGGGCTTTCCCGCTACTCAGCGCTTTTATAGCTTCTGTAATTTCTCCCTCGATAATCGGGTTTTCTAGGGCCATTTTAGCCTCCACTGGGAGTGTTGGGAATTCTAAGTCATTTAAATAAGTTTGTATTTCTAATGTTGACTTCTTATCATTTGAACATAATTTCTGATATAACCTCAAGAATTCGTAGTTTACAGCCCTTCCTCCCAGTCACCACCCCGCCCCCCTCCTTTTGGATACTTGTGATTGGGGAATTCTGGCGATCTGCTCTAATGAGATTAGCAAGGGACCTTCCCGACTTATTACTTCCCCATATCTGCGTGCTCGGGTTGGGGCCGTTATGTATTGTATTTCCCTTGCGCCCAGTTTCTCAAAGTGCTTAAGGAGCTTGTTTATTTCCGCCAGGGTGTCTGGGTTTTGAGTTTCACTATAGGCATTTTCCAAATCTCGGATTTGTGTTTGTTTCAGTCAGTTCGCGTCTCACCGATCTTAACAGTCCCGTAGATTGGGAAATCAGTGCCCCCCTCACCCAGAACGTCTCCCAGAGTGTTGAGTATTTATTTACCGTTCCCGCATTATTATTTAAAAAAACTCTTCAATTTCTATATGCAAGGATTCAGCCACATTGGGATCTTGGAGTATCTCAGTTTTCAAGTGCGCCCAACATGTCAGCAGACAGGAGCCAATAATCAATCCGCAATTCTGAGTCGTGTACACTCAAATAGTAGGTGTATGCATGGGTGGAGTGCTCGCCATGCATCTTGCAATCTTAATTGTGGCATGATCTGCCCCAGTGTAATGGATGCCTTGGATTGTGTCCTTCTTACAGTGGAGGACCTATCCAGTTCCATATCAAGGACCAAATTGAAGTCTCCCCCCCATATAATGCTAGAGGTATCAAGGGTCGCCAATAATTCCAATATATTGAGGTAAAAGTCTGGGTCATCTATATTTGGGCCGTATGTATTCACCAATACAACTAATTTTTCTGCCATCTCTCCCATACAATTACATATCTGCCCAATGGGTCAATTCTGTGGCCTTTGGTCTGGATTCCCAATGACGGGTGCAAGAGTGTAAGGACTCCTCTGGCTTGGGTGGAGTATTCTGTGTGGTATCTGTTTGCCCCAGGAAGCAAGTATGTTCGCATTGTTGGGCCCTTGAGTGTGGGCCCTTGAGTGTGTGTTTCTTGGAACATCACTATATGAGGTGAATGTCTGTTAATATACGCCCCAACTTTTCTAGACTTCGAAGGGTTGTTCAGGCCGCTTGCATTCCATGACATTAGATTAATCTTCAGTCCATTCTCCCATCTGGTATTACTCATCTTTGTATCTATGCATTATTGTGTTCCCATGGTGGTACCGTTTAGTGTGCATAGTGCAATTATCTACAAGACCATTATTTGGAAAACTCTTACAACTTCTAAACATTTCAACAAACAATCCTTGCCCTCCCCCCCATCCCGACTGCTACCCCCATCATCAGCCCCAACTTGATGATTATGCCTTCCAAACTTTTGGAGATCTCCTGGGGTAACCATGTTGTCGCCACAAGGCCGTCGGCTCCAGGCTCACAGCCCGGCATGTTTGTTCGCGTTCGGAGCACCTCCGACTCTGCCTCTTCGTTTAATTCAGTCGTTTTTTAGAAAGGGTGTTTGCGCAGTTCCTTCGAATTGTTGCGTCGTTTCAATCTGCTACAGGGGGGGTGTCTGCCGTTCTGGTCGGGTCAGTGACCTTCAGGGGGCAGGGGTATGCGAGCTTCCACGTAGGCCATGGCTGCTGCCGGAGTCTCAAAAAGGTGTGCTCTCCCCCCATGATGGATTCTCATTTTTGCTGGAAATATCAGTGCATATCGGATCTGTCGTGCTCTTCAACCTCTTCACTGGTTCGTATGATCTTCAGTTGGCTTGGACTCCTGCTGCAAAGTCTGGGTATATATGTATGCAGTTCTCATTTTGCAGCATGCCTTATTCCCTTGCTTTTCCGAGTATCGCATCTCTGTCCCTGTAATTTAGGAGACGTGCTCTGATCGTGCGGGGCGGTGCCCCGGGTTTCGGTACAGGGGCCAGAGTGCGATGTGCTCTTTGCAACGAGGAAGTGATCGGAGAAGGCATCAGATCCGAAGAGAGTCTGTATGAGGGATTCAACTTGTTGTTCCATTGCTTCTTTACCAAATGTTTCAGACACCCCGACAATCCTTATGTTGTTTCTTCTGGATCGTGATTCAAGGTCCTCGCATTTGGTTTGTATCTTAATGGAATCGCTTTTCAATTGCGCAATATCTCTGTTATGGGCAGCAATGGTGTCTTCGTTGGTGCCGATTCTTCCTTCCGTCTCTGTAATTCTCACCCTTTTCTTTAGCGACCCGATAGTGGATACTATATCATCTAGCTTTACATTTCGTGCCAGAAATCCATTTTGCACTATCGTGGTCAGTTTGTCGACCCTGTCAACCTCATTTTGGGTGTTGGATGTGGTCGGTGTGCCTGGTCCCGGTTCTATGGCTTGAATATTAGTGAAGGAGTCCATTGGGCCTTTCTTCCTAGCACCTGCTCCCTTTGACATCCTGATGGTGCTTGTGTCCCACTTATTCAGTTTCTGCCAATTTACAGGCCTAGCTTTTTAGTGGTTTTCAGGGTATTCACCCAACCAGTCGTACTTGAGGTGCGGTAGGTGCTGGTCTGTTTTCCAGGTACGAGTCCTCGGGAAAGCGTCTCCTGAAGGGCTGCTTCAGGGTTGTCCTAGGGTCCCCTTCCTGTGTGCGAGGGGGAGACCCGCCTCAGGGGAGTCGTGGGTCAGCGTTTATTTTACTGAGCACGGATTATGCATATCCTGCGCACTCTTGTTGGAAAATCGGTATTATCGCTGTCCTGTTCCCCCGTCTATGAACTTTTCCAACGGACACTTCTTCCCCTTGCCCACCAGTGAGTTATAACCACTCTATCACATGGTACGTTGTTCGCAGCTAACAATGCTGGCGTTCACTCGTTTTCTATTCTTTCAATGTTAAATTTAGAGTACCTTGCAGTGGCTCCAGTCTGGTCTCCGCCACGTTTCAATGGTGTGTTTCTTTCATATATGGATGTCACAAGTCCTGTGCAGCTGAAGTAGTTTGCTAGGGGGGTGGGCTTCTTATTGTTGTATTCTTTTTTTAGCTTTTTGGGGAGGGGGGGGGGGGGAGTTGCCCAGGGGGGGGTTCAGAGCCGAAGTTGTTGTTTGCTTCTGCCGTTCATTTACGAATGGGCTGCATTCTCCCAAGTATTGCGTTATTCGTGGGCACAGTGTCTTGTATTTTGAATATTGCCCATTCATTGACTCCCACTGCCAGGGTCCCCAAATATTATTATAGTTGGCCTGTCCGTAATATATATAGTGGGCCGGTATCCCGCCTGGCCATCACTGTGTTATTGTGCCGAACCCCCAATTAATGTCTCTTACATTCCAAACCCCTACGGTCCTCCGCTACGGGGTTTCGTAAGCCTGATCAAGTCCGCCACCCAAGCCCGGCCTGGTCGCGGCGTGCAAGGCCCCCGATGCCGTCAGCAGCAAGCGGGGACGGATGAACGGCCACAGGCCGGGGAACGCACTTACTGTTTCCTCCACTCCAGCGGTTACTATCCTGCTTTCACCCCCAGTCGCCGCGCCACAAGGATCAGCTTCCCTCGGTGTGGCTCTGGGCCTTGTCTCGACCGCCCGCGTAACTTGTCCGGCGCTGGCGGGCCCCACAGGTCTTCTCTCGGGTGCCCTCTTCCTCACCCAGGTATGGTCTCCGCTCTACCGATGCTGGGTCCGCTCGGTTCGTGTGTAATCACGACTTGTTACCTTCACTTTCGAGGAGTTTTGTTCGAAATACGTTGTTTCGCTCAGGCGCCAGTCCTCTATGGTCGGGCGGATAGAGTGGCAGCAGCACCTCCTCAGCGTCCCCTGCTACTAGGACGCGGCTCGCGCCACCTGCCTCTCCCGCCCAGTTTTCTCCACGTCGTATCTTCACACTGGGTTCACCTTTTCACACAGGATTTTCTCAGTAGTTTATTAAGGGCTGTGTCTGCACTTCCCACTATCTCTTGCTTACGACGGGGTGCTCCAAGTCAGGATATCTTTGATGCGGATGGCAGCCGGGTCGGAGCTCTTGGTTCAGGCGGCCATCTTCTCCGCGCTCAACAGCGCCCCCCCTACCAACATTCATTTCTGAGAAGCACAAACAACCCAAGAACTTTGTATTGCTTGCGACTCGAACTACCTTGCGCCTCCACACTAACCAACCCATCACGATGCCCAAAACAAATCTTGGCACTACAGAAGAAAAAAAACGGCAAACAAGCCAAGTTTCAAAATACCAAACTACCATCATGTACCCTCACCACACCATACCTCTACCTTACTCATGGCCATTTGCCTTACTGAAACCACTAGTTGCGTAGTGTTGTTCAAAGGGTATGCAAAGTTAAGCTTCTTGAATTCCTTTACACATACTCACAATTCTACAGAATAAATCTTACAATCAAACCTTTAATTTTAGCAAATGAAAATAAGGGACAGATAATGGATTTTCCTAGGATCACATTACTTAGCTAAGTGGGAAACTGGGATTTGAGCCCAAGTTAGTCCCAGTAATGCTCTCTGGATGGTTCTCTTTCTCGAGCAATGAAACTACCTTGTCTTCCTTGCTACCTCTTCTGTCGCCATCCATTTTTCTTCACCTCTTGTTTTGCAAATGATGTAATTTAGCTTTTAACTTAAAAAAGAACAGCCAGAGCCAAAAGTTAAAACATGGGCTTTCTGAACAACAATGGTGTTTTAATCAAGCGAATAACAGTGCACTCAGAGGAGAATAAAATCTCTCACAGTATGATTCAGGACAAATTAACACCATTTTCAAGAGAATACTTCTCGAGTAAAATCAATTTACGTCATGTTAACTGATGACATTGATATTTCAATGCAAATTTGACATTCATTTAGATAACAGATTAATGTTCACTTTAAACACAATATTTTTGAAGACCACATTCAAAGTATGTTAATCACATCATTTGTTAAATGGACATTTCATCAGGTCTTTCAATTAAAACATATTCAAATAAGTGTGTTCCATTCATATGAGTCCAATCCAATGTTCATCGCTAGTTAACCCTAATATGGATGTGGCGAGTGATTTTGTTGAGCGGAGAACAAACTCTTCTTCAGGTGTAGTAGACTGATTTTTCCTCACAGAAAAAGAACATGGTTCTTATGTTTAATCATTCTGATTCATGTCATTAATGACCTCATGGTTTCTAGTGGTGAACATAAGCTTAATTGGTAAAAGGGGGAGGAACCAACCTTTTACTTGCTCAATATGTTTGGAATGTTAGAACTCCAGTCTTTTAGGTTTACATCCAGCTAAATAGTTTTTCACTTCCTCGCGACTTACATGGATATCTTAAGAATAGACTTTGGAATAATACTCTTTGAACACTGTGACTGCAATAGGTTCAACTATCACAGAACCAACTCAATTTTCAATAGCACTGATCGTCATTTCACTTTCCAACACAAGTAAGCGATGAGCCAAGAGTCTATCACACTGTTCACCCTTCTCACAATAACTGCATCTCATCCTGAACAGTTTTTCAACTCTTGTGGCAAGTAGACCTTCCAGCTTTTCTTTCTTTTTTCTAATTATTTCCAAAGAGCTCCCAGAAAGAGTTTGCATATTCTGGTGTTCAAGATCCTCCATTTCCTCATTTAACTTTTAATCTCATCGTCACTCCCCCTTTTCTTTTTACGAGAGACCTATTGACATCCCTCTCATGTAAACCTTAAAGCCCCCCACACAAATTCTATCTTCAAGTCATCAGTCCAATTCTGTCACAAAAAAATCTTGCTTCTTTCACTAGCTTATCATCATGGACATCCATTAACGTCATATTTAGACTCCATCTATTGGCTTTGGTTAGCGGAAAAGTCAATTTCAGTTCCAGTGAAATGGGAGCATGATCTGAGATTGTGATGCCTTTAATATCACCTCCAATTAAACTTTTTGTGCACAGGCCCGTGGTCAAGAATAGGTCTATCCGAGAGAATAATGTATGCCTAGCTGAGAAAAAGGAGTACTGTCAGAGACTAGGTTTCTGTTGCCTCCACACATCTGAAAGGTTCCACTCCATCATCTTCTAAGGCTTCTCTTTTTAACTTGCTGTCATTGTGCAGATTCCCCCCCACTCTTATCCAACTGGGGATTAGGACCAGCATTAAATTCACCCCCCATAACATTCTTTTCATTTACCTTTTGAAGAAACTGCAAGAGTTAAAAAGAAAACACCATCCCCTCTATTGGGAGCATAGATATTACAGAATGAGTAAAACAGTTTGAATCTCCAAGTTCACACATAAAATTCTACCCTCCTTACACATTTTAGAAACCGACAGATTCTTCCTAATCAAAGTACAAACACCCCAAGAACTGGAGGTAAAAGCAACAAAACACATTCTCAACCCACTCTCCCTTCCATTTTTACTGCTTCCTCCTCCAACAAAATGTTTCCTGAAGCAGAGCCACATCTGCCCCCAATTCATCCAGTTTCTTTAAATTCATTTCCCTCTTATTCACCCAATTTTCCCCAATAACATTCCAAGAGATTACCCGCAAGCACCCCTTTTATGATACAGCCATGAAAATTCTGTCCCCTGTGATGAAACTTAGCAACACACTACACCATACAACCAAAATTACAAAAATCACACAACACTAACACCTTGGATTTACC
This sequence comes from Ambystoma mexicanum, assembly GCF_040938575.1. Classification (NCBI taxonomy): domain Eukaryota; kingdom Metazoa; phylum Chordata; class Amphibia; order Caudata; family Ambystomatidae; genus Ambystoma; species Ambystoma mexicanum. Next base: position 1,320,351,272 of record NC_090930.1, read on the forward strand.
CAACGCAAACCTCTGGAATTTCCCTTACACAATTATGTAGCAAGAAACACCACTCTACCCCTCTTTAGAAATTCCCATCATCACCACTTAGCCGGTCAGATAGCACAACGAGTAGAGCGCTCACTTTGACATCTGTGCAGAGCCTGCTGACGCAGGTTTGAATCCCTGCAGGGCCCAACTCTGCCTTTCATCCTTTCGAGGTCGATAAATGAGCACCATACCGTGGGTAATAAGCATCGCTCAGATACCCAAGGGTTCATAGCGCTATATAAATGCCAAAAACAAACATAGTACACCATTTCCTAGTTAAAATCCCTTATCTGAGCTCAGCTTCCACTGTACTCTTGTCAATTTCACAAGGATTAAGAAGGTCAATCGCAGGTGGACGAGGTAGCAACAAGCAGCCTCCCGTCTCGCGATCGTCTAATATTATTGTGTTAGTGACTCTTGCGCGCAAGAACGTGGGCTATCACGTGACAATGTCATGTGTCGCTCGGAAACTCCTATGTGACTCGCTAGTCAATTCAGATTCATATCAATCTTTAGAAATAATGAACCACGGTCTCAGTCACCTTTGTGGCTATGTCCTGCAGCACAATTCGAATATATTTCGACTATCCTGAAATAAAGTGAATGTGCAATTCTGCTCACATTTAAATCAAACTTGCTGTCAGTTTTTTAAATATTTGAGCAAAACCAACTTACTAATTCTTGACATATGTAACTGCGGTAAAGTAATATATACATTTGGACTCGAATGCAATTTGTTAATGCCTATACGAATTGTTGTAATGGATATTACAATCTCAGTGACTAAATAGGCAATTGTAATCTAAATTTCGAACTCAATCGACAGAGTTTTTGTGTGGCTTATTCTCAAAGTCAAGTCATATACTCAAACATTTTAAAGCAATTCCGGAATACCGCAGAGTGTTTTCCGTATTACGTGAAAGCGGTAATGGAGCAGATTTAATCTAGAAACCTCAGTTTCGGGCACTTACCTAGTCTGTTGTTTCTCAAATGAAATTACACTGTCACACATTCACATATTTCAATATCTTTCTAAAAATAATTATTCTCACCCGGTTATGCGATTCACATTTAAATTGTCAACAAATGTTACATTATTCAATATACAGAAATTACAACCACTTTCACTTATTACAGAATAATTATTATATCTGAAATGTGAAATTTTTAAAAGATGTATCAAAGAGGTACTATTTCTTGCATCATCAGCATTTATGTGACCAGTATAATTTTTCAAACCATCTTACACTTTAATGATAGTGATCGTCAGTTTAACAGATTTTAAAGAAAGCATGACAAATCATATTCAGTGTTCATTCCCCTGGGTACTAGTGCTTCTAAGCAATCAATCCAAGTAACTTCCAATTTTTGCATACAAGAAAAGCCAATCACTACGGGACTTGGTAGTAAGAGAAGATATTAGCGCTTCAAAGATCAAACCTAGACCCTACAGGGGGACTCTCCCATGCATGAACTGCAAACATTGTAACAACCTTATTAAAAAGGTCAGTCTCTCAGCCATCCATACACAGGGAAAACAATATTATTAAAAAACACTTCAACATGCGACTCCACTAATGTTGTATATGGGATTAGATGTCCATGTAGTATATACTATGTGGGAATAACAAGAAAAACCAAAACGAGATGGACTGAATAAGTCAAAACATTTGCACGACTCAGCTAGATCCCCAGTAGCACCACATTTTAAGGAATTCCGGCATAGAATATCCCAGATGCAGATCATATTAGAGCAGCGCAAGCAAAGACAGAGGGGGTGACATATAAAATGTTACTCCAGAAAGAAATTACTTGGATTGAGCGCTTAGAAGCACTAGTACCGAGGGGAATGAACACAGAATACAATTTATCATGCTTTCTTTAAAATCTATGATAAACTGAGGAACACGAATATCGTCGGAAAGGAAGTAAAGTGTATATGGTTTGAAAAATGATACCGTTCACAAACGTTGAAGATGCGAGAAACGGTACCATGATACACCCTTAAGAATTTCACATTTGAGATAAATAATGATTGTGTAATAACTGAAGGTGGTTATTTCTGTATATTGAATAAATCTAACATTTGTTGACCATTTAAACGTGAATCATATAACCAGGTGAGAATACTGTTTTTTAGAATGATAGATAATATAAATGTTAAATATCTGAGTATGTGTAACTTTGAGACATGCAACAGTAATTTCATTTGAGAAACAGCGACTAGGTAATGACTCAAAGTGACCAAAACTGGAAAGTCTCTAGACAACATCAGCTCCATTACCTCTTTCACGCAATACAGAACTCCGTCTACGTTATTTGCAGAAATGCTTTAAAATGTATGTTGCGAGTATATGCCTTGACTTATTACAACAATTGGCATTAACAAATAGCATTTGAGTCCAAATGCATCTCTTACTTTAGCGCAGTTATATATGTCAAAAATGAATAAATTGGTTTTGCACAAATATTTAAAAAACTGTTGACGGCAAGTTTGATTAAATGTGAGCAGAAATGCACATTTTATCACTTTATTTCAGCATATTCGAAATATATTTGAATTGTGCTACAGGACATGGATATGCAAGCCACAAAAAGGTGACAGACCATGGTTCACTATATTTCTAAAGATCAATACGAATCGTAATGAAAACTTGCTTGCTAGTCACATAGGAGTTTCCGAACTACACATTAATTGTCACGTGACACCCCCACGGCACGCGTTCTCACGCCCAAGAATCACATGAACACAATATTAGCCGGGCCGGGAAGGCTACTTGATGCTGCCTCGTCCACCCACGATTCGCCTTGACAATTGACAATTTATTGGAGTACAGTGGTAGCGCTCAGGTAAGCGCATTTAACTAGGAAATGGTATACTAGGGAATTACATTTCAAACGTATATGGTACAGACCAAGTGACCGGCAACCCTTTACATTTGCAGGCAATGAATTCAGTTTCTTTACTGGAGTGCCTTAGCGCACAGCAGCACAGGGAGGCCCATGTAAGTGCATCTTTATTAGCCATTGCTTAATTCCCACGTTAACCATGATGATGCTTAAAACTATGCAATATCTCTTATGCCTTTATGGGTGGTGAGTCATGACCATTAAAGCCCGATCAAATACAGAAGTTTGTTCTAACATTAAAAACATATCAAGCAAGTTAAGGTTGGTGGTTCCTCCCCTTTTATCAATCAAGCAGATGTTCACCAATACACAACCATGAGGTCGTTGATGACATGAATTAGAATTGTTAAACACAAAAATCATATTTTTATTCACAGAAAATCAGAGTCTATTACACCTGAAGAGTTTGTAACTCAAAAACGCATAGAGTCACTTCTCCCCTCAAAATAATCACTCACTGTGATGCTGGAAATGCATTGGGGGGACAGGGCCTTGTTCTGTAGTCCTTTTTCATGCATGTTCTGTATTGTTTTCTGCCCAGGAGTGCATGTGGGACTCCTGGCAGAGCAGCACTTCCTCCGTTTGGTTTGGTGTATAGACCCTTGGGATACCCTTATGGCACCCATGGGTGGGGTACAACCCTGTACCCCCTAGTGTATGTTTATGGGCACCTGTGTGTGTGGCCCACATAGAAGGGTATGGGCTGGTAGCAGCTCCATGCTGAATTCGACAGGTGCTCAGAGTATCCTCCATTTTGGGATACCCAGGCCCCGCCATTGGAATCGGTTGATTCCGTACAGGAGACAAGATGGCCCCTGTGGCCTCTTACTGTCTATTGTTTTTCACACAGTCCTTGGAAGCCCTAACTGTCCCTTCCCCCTGACTGGCTGTTAGGTGGAAGTTTCATATATGGTATTGTGAGGAAGTTCAGGCCAGACTGGTTGGAGCCTTCCCAGTGACTGTATGTTGTCGGTACACCCTTGGGGTGGGACCTGGCTGATTGTAGAGTGACCAATATCCACTTCTTGTTATGGGTGTCTGGCTTGTGGTATGTGACACAAAGACTGAAAAAGCCCTGCCTGAAACTGGGATGAATGCAGTGTGGAGTGCTGAATGGCTGGGTGCTTGTCCGAATCCACATTCTGTGTTGCGAGTGTCTGGATGGAGAAGAATGGCCTGAATGCACTATGAGCCTGGTTGGCTGCCTGAATGCCCTTCTGAATGATTGGTTGCCAGAGTGTGACCCAGAGTGAATGGGAGATCAACAGTATATCTGGGGGATCTCACTGATGGAAAACGTTCAGAAGCTGAAGTTGATGCTTAACCTTGAAGCCCACTGGAAGAGGAAGAATTGCTGCTGCTGTCCTTCGCCAATCTGAAAGCTGCTATGCCTTCATGGAACTAATCCAAGAGAGGACCTGGCTAGGAGACCTCTTCCCGAGCTACGAGGGACCATCGGTGAAGGTTAGCTAGTGCACGAAGCGCCCTGGAAGTCAGTGCTTGAAAGGCTGGCGACCGGAGACGGGGACCGCCGCGGAATCACAAAGCGAAGCGCCCGGACCTAGAAGTCCACCACCGTCGACCGGGGCGGCAATGCTAAGACATTTGATCCAAGGACTCGCTTGCTCATCACTGTCGCCCGCATTCGTCCTGCCGGAGAAAGTCAAGCCAGGGAGAATCTGCCGGTGGGTTTCCCACCACCTGAAGACCACAGAGACGCTGACGACCCGACGCCTTGCTGGGAAAATGTTCTTCATCGACTCTGCAGTAACTAACGCTTTTCGAGGTGCACCGCACGCCTCAGCTTGCAGGACTTTTTCGGCTGATCGTCAACAAGCACCGCAAGAACCGAAGCTGCTGCCGCAACGACAGTGTTCACCCTTTTCTTCAACAACTCGACAACCCGTGGCTCCTGCCTTAAAGTGAGTGCACTCAAGAAGGGCTGAAGAACTCTACAAAACCAGGTACTTTGGGGTCATGGAACCTTTTAGAAGGAATCGAGACTATATTAAGCAGAATTGGACTGGGCTTGTCAATATGCTTTATTTACAGGTTGCCCAGGTGGTGGTATCCTCGCACAGAACTGTCTCTAGGTAGAAGGGGGACTGTTCTGCCATTGCTTGATGTAAACTGCTTTCTTTCTGCGATTTATCGTTGATTCACCTTATAGTCTGATTCGTATGCCGCTTCAGGAGAAGTGGAACATGCAGCTTGAATCCCGGACCCATCCACATCACATCAGCCCACATCAATCCAAGGTATTTCATATCACTGGCAAGGAGCCCCGACAACCAACCAAACAGCTGTGTATCTGTGCACCTGCACAGGGTAAAGTAACGTTCACTCCTGTGTTAATTTCGCATGCGGCAGCGTTTGAAAATGGCCGTCACGCATTTGTTTGCACGTTACTAAGCAACCTCGTCACCACAGCAGCACGCTGATTGGCTGCAGATCCCTACTTGTCTAGGCCATTTTACAAAGGGCCTCTTTATAAAGGCAGGCCTTTCTGTGGCGGGCTGTTTGCAAGCCATTCCGCCACCCTCCGAAAGCATCTACCGTGAGAGTACCTTTATAGCTGACTTCACCATCTACCAACATCAACTTTTCGGAATCAGCACTATCCGCGCATTCACAAGTAGCTCTGACCTCTTCCCTTTAATAGTCTGCATATCCAACCTGGATATTACCCCACAATCGGGTCGCTACCTGCCTCTCACCGCCGGCCACTCTACCGACCCATGGACATGGTGCATCTACTTATGACTCTCTGGTTACTGCATGCTCATAGTGCTTGATCCATATTTTGCATGTGCTAACAGAACAATGGTATGCCGCTTCACTCTCTTCATGGGCTTTACCAGTTGCTTATGCTTGCTCTGTCGTGTACTACCCATTCGCTCACGAATTAGCTCATGCATACGGAAATATAGAGCTCTGTCCACTACTAGTCACTAGAAACTGTATCACCTACTGTCAGGCCATCTATAAAGTAACCAGCCTCATATTTGCATGTATAGCGTGATATTGGCAGCCTAGCAAATTAGATTTAGATGTTGCCCATTCACCCTTGCCTCGGCTAACGCCTGTCAAGAAAAGGTGCGCTACTATCTCCCGCTATTTCTCCCTATTGGTTGCAAATCGAACTAGCCTATTTTAGCAAACTGTGTTTTCACCCTATTGGTTGCTAAACTGAGCTAGCCTATCTTAGCAGATCGAACACCCCATCTTACATCTAGTGCGTTATGTATGTGACTGGCATTAATACAGCCTTGCTGCGATCCACACTAGCACTAAGCTTAGTGACTAGCATAGGCCTATATACCTTAACCGCAACCAGCATTACCTTAACAGCCACTCGATCAGCTTTCATGTATACCCTACCAACAACACTGGTTCCAAGTAACCAGAATCAAATCCAATTGCAATCTTCGAGGTTGGCACTCAGGATCTACCAAATACCAACAGACCTTGTAGTACTTCCTTCAGAAATGATAGACTCTGCTCTAGACTACCTAAACTATTCAAACCTCTCACCAGATCAACAACCAATTCAAATATTAGGAAAAAATGCCCACTAATTAAACCAACCAACACAAATACAAACACCAACCGTCATACTCCATCGTTACCTACGAAGGAGAATTACCAGCAGAACAACTATCCACTACGCAACACGAGGATGAAGCAAGTAGCCAGAGTCCACTAACACTATTAACAGCGAATAATGCTTTGCACCTCTGGGGGGCCTTAATAAATGCTGATCCTTAGTGGCTCATACCATGAAGATAGCGGACCTTATACAGTCAGAAAAATTTGATTTCTTATCCATCACTGAATCCTGGCTACATACAGCAGCAGGCCCCACCCTCATGCTCGTAGTCCCCGATGATTATACGATACTTAGACAAGACAGATCTGATGCTCGCTAATAGTCAAATCTAACCTAACCATGAGACAAGCCCCTTCATCTGATGTTAAATCATGCAAATACCTGACTGCTAAAATACCTATTGCCGATCCCAAACACCATCTATCAACTTAATATACAGACCTCCAGGACCCATCGGGACCTTTGAGGACTTAACCACCACATTCATCTGATAACCTAAAAAACACCTCACAAGCACTTCTGTTAGGGGACCTCAATCTGGGGTTTAAAGACCCTAAAGATCAGCAAGCAGCAATAATCGTAGGCACTCTCACAGAACTTAGCTTTAAAGAGTGACACTTCCTATTCAAAACAAGGAACACTTGATTGGGTGGGAGACTATAATTGCAATGCTTCCATCACATCCATTACCCCACAGGTATGGACAGACCACCTTGTAGCTGTCGTGAATCGGCCTTATGTCATCTTACGAAGACTTGCGATTGCCCCTCCAAGTACTTGGAGGATTCCTTGGCGTTTAGCGCAACGCCGAAAACACGGCGGTTCTGTGCAGACTGCAGCATCCAGCATTCCGCGGTAGTACTCGAGTCAGGCGCTATGGTCACGTGACACGCACGGGCCGTTCGTGTCTGTATGCGAATAGTACTTATTCTTGCTGCGCCCACAGAACGGGTGCTCCTTAACTGAGCTGTCTGCCAATCTCGTTTATTGAATCCTGTTTTTGACTCCTTGGCCTGTTACTTCGGAATTACCTCTTGGAACTGTCCCCGATTTCTGTTTTTTTGGCCCCTTCGGATTGATTCCTGTTACCCCGACGCGGCTCAAGTTACCTGGATTCCTTCTGCCTACCGTTTTGGTTACGTCGCATTCCCGGAACTCTGCAACCCAGCATATCGCTTCCGACACCTGGCCCAGTACCTCCCATTTTCCGCCTGGACCCGTTACTTACCTGCATTCTGCTCCCCTTTAAGTTTCCTTTCTTTTCTCCTCCGCTCTTTGTCCATTTTGTCCCTTCTCCCACACCCTCATACACGGACTCGCTTGCCTACTCCTTGGGATGCTTTGCTGAATCACGAAGGTTGTTTACCTTGGATACCTGAGTGACTACTGTGGACGCTCTCCTGTTTTCTTCTTCAGTCACTCCTTACACTAATACCAGGACGCTCTGCAGTACAACACAAACTCTTGTCGACTTTTCCATTGGGATTACGAGATTTTTTTCTTGGAACTTCATTATTTGGCTCTTCATTCCATTTCCTCCATTGTGGTCAAGTAGGTTACGGGTCTTGTTCTTCACGGAGCAGGTAAGAGTGGGGAAAAGGGGGTGGTGTCTGATACGGTTGATATATTTGAACAAAGCATTAAAAGAGCTCTTATTGTTTCCTCTAGCTCTGTTGCTGCTGCTCCTGCCTTTTCACTCAAGCCCCTAGTCTGTTAGGTGCGTTCTCATCCTCCTACAGACTGTGCTCTTGTGAGGAAAGTCTGGCTGCAAATTGGCTTCAGGCTAAGAGAGGGTTGTGATAAGGACTGTCTGGTTTTGATAGAAGCATTCTCATTAGCCACTAAAACGTGTACAATTAATAACCCCTCAGCCCCCTCTATACTCACTAGAAACAAAAAAAAAACATTACAGTAGATAAACGTTTACCTCTAATTCTACCAACTCTCAATTCACTACCAGAATCTGCCGATCCCAGCAACTTAGTCAATGAATACAACAATCATGACAGAACCCTTAGATGCCATTGCCCCACAAAAAATGAGAAAAAGCAATACTTTACCCCATACCTCAAAACCATGAGAAGGGAAAAAAGAAAATGCGAAATTATATGGAGGCAACTACCCACGGATGAGACAGAACTAACCTGAGCAATGTATCTTCCCGCTACAAGAACTAATTCTTGCCAAACAAGATACTTACAACAAGAGAATCCTGCAAGCTAATTCAAGCATAAAGTAACTCTTCGTAATACTAAAAGAACTCGAAACACCGATCCCTGTGCCAGATAACTACGTGAAGGACAAAAATTGGTGTACCAATATACAAAAAGCCCTTCTAACAAAGTAGCATGCCTCCAGGATAAGATTGTCAATAAAAAAGCCAACCTCCCCGATTCCTCAACCTAGCACTCCCACTCCCCTACACAAACCAACACTCCGCTTTAGCTTCTCCAAAGTCTCTATCCACAAGGTTGAGAAAGTCATGCTCACCCTCAAACCCTCCAATTGCCAGGGCGACAAATGTCCTGCCCAAATTATCAAAGACACTGCCAGAGACCTATCACCTTTCATATCAAAGCTAATTAACGCATCTTTCTCCTCTGGTATTATCCCCAGCAACCTAAAGGATTACTCCCACAAAAAACAATCCTACAATTCCTACCAACTACAGGCAAATTACAACAGTACCATTCCTGCTTAAAATCTTAGATAGGGTAGCCTACCTCCAAATACAGGAGTATCTAGAACAGAACCATCTACTAGGAGTCCATCAGTCAGGCTTCAGGCCCGAACATGGGACCGAAACAGCACCGATAGACCTCAAGGCCCAAATTGACGCACTGAAGGACAATGGAACATCTGCTCTGCTACTTCCACCAAATCAAACGCAGTCGAAAGATCAAGTGGACCGCAAAGTCCTCTGTAAACACCTGGACTCAGCCGCGCACTTCTCTCAAGAGGCCATAGGCTGGATACAATCTTTCTTGAATAATAGAACTATGCAAGTCTTTTCACCATCAGCATCCGCCGACCCCATTCCTATTACTTGTTGAGTGCCACAGGGCTCATGTGTCTCACCCACAATGTATAACATATTCATGAAGCCCCTTTTCGATGATCTGGATGGTCTCGGTATCACCTACACCAACTATGCAGATGATACTCAGATCCTCATACCACTTAAAGGAGATTACGACAAGGATTTGGCCTTGGTAAATAGAGTTTACCCTATCATCCAGGCATGGATGGCTGCCCACGGTTGATGTTACTTCTCTGTTGGCTCGTGAATCGATATGCACTGAAGAACTACCAGTGCTCGGGAGCCAACTTGTCTCATGTGAGGTACATCTCGGCTTAGACTGCCTAGGGTCCAGCGGGCCACGTTTATGTAAACAGTTTGAAATGTAGTCAGCCGATGGAGAATTCGCACTTTCCGAACGGAGGACTGGAGCTGAAATGCCCCGAGGGGCAGGTCTCAGTCTCACGGGTTCAGGAGACTTCACTGGGGTACAGTCTGGTTTACTAGGGGGTTTACCAAAGTGCCATCTTTGGGGGGTGGGGGGGCAGATTCGGCATGGTCTGTTTCGGTGGCTGGGATGGACCCCATCTACTGGTGCCAGAGGATCTTGCGGTTGGATTAAGCCAAGGTCGGATTCTAGGGCTCCTTCCACTTCTGCCATAATTCCAGCGTCTGATAGTTCATTGGAGCCCTGGCCAGGGGTCTGGAACTTTTTTTTTTTTATTCCTCCTGTACATTTGAAGAGAGCGGCTGATGTCGAGCTTGGGCCATTAGTGCCTTCCTGTGAGGGCCTTTTACTCTTAATGCCGTTAGTGTAGTCCACTTCTGGTTTTTAGCGGTCATACGAGTTTGGGGGTTAGAAAGGTTTTGGCCTCTTTGTCTTTGGTGGTTTTTTTATGACTTCCTTGGTCTCTGGGGGCGTCTGACGGAATATTTTCCTTGTCCTGTGAAGCCAAACTAGGAGAAACGGGAGCTGTTAAATCCCGAGCCACTTTTGTCTTCTCGAGGGCCGTTGAACGAAGGGAACCCCCCTGTGGATTTATGTCCTGAATTTAGATTGTCAATCGGCTACCATGGTCAAGTCCACTTCACATCCTGCGGCCACTTGCTCCAGTTGGTCGATGGTCGGACTAACCAGGTCTTTCCTGTCGGGGGTAGGGTGAATAAGGGTCGACGTTATAACTGCGTTCGAACCTCATACTGCGTCCGGACTGCGATGATGAACTGCCGTGTTTTCTGTTGCCGAGGGGCCCATTGTGCTCCTGCTGTATTTGGCCGACAAATGAAGATCCAATGCAGCCCCTTCCAGTGCAGTTTGTGGGTTTGAATCAGCAATGATGACTTGGGGAGCTAAAGGGTTGAATGCTGTTGAAAGTCCTAAAGCTGGAGCGATTGCTTTACCGGAATAGTTTCCCGGCTGTTGGTGCTGAACTGCCCTCAAATCTACTGGGGGTCGAATGTGTTGGAATGGTAGCTCTGAGTCAGGGAGGGGAGATTGTCGACATTCCTTTAAGAGCAGGACAACCTCTCTTGCCTAATGGACTCTTACCTGAAGGAGTCTCAAGGCGGGGAGCGTCATTCTGCATAATGTCCATCGAGGCATCCGACTCCTTGGGACCCCTGTCCTTCTCTTGAAGGCAAGTTCGCGAGCTACGCAGGAGCCTGCCGTCCTCTTGCGTGGCGGAACCTTGCCCTGCGGCCGTCGCTGCCATAGGCTGCAGAGACTGCCTTTGACTCTGCGGCCGCTCCGCGGCAACAGGCAGTATTTGTATGGGTCCTCCCACACAATAGTAGAGTCTGTCAACAAACTGCACACCAGCACGACTGAGATGGCAGCTATCATGCCTACCAAGACTACTGGAGGCTTGAACACTTTTTCTGCGTCATATGAGGTGTTATTACCCAGACCTGTCTTAAGCCTGCTCAAAAGAACTGGTGTTCTTTTGACCCATCACCTGCAAAACATTTACTCCATGCCTCAGAAGGCATGTCCTCTGCCACTCAAGCAGTAGCCCAGTGAAGCAGTAGCACACAATAGTGCCCCGATTCACACTATGATCCACATTTTATTTTAAAATGGGTGCTCGTGCCCATTGTCCTTGTAACTAGGTGAGCACCGCTGTCACAGCACCACGATGACCCAGGGCCGCTTTGTGCACTTTATAAATGTAAAAAACAAAATGTATTATTAAATAGGAAAAGGGAGAAAACAGGTCTCACCCATCTTGCCCTTAATCCTTTTCACCCTCTTTCTGTACGTCTGGACTGGTAATATCTTCAATCATTTTCTAGGCCAATGGGACAAGGGTAATAATATCCCGTAACTGCCTCTGTAATGGAGGACTGATCTCATCTGAGAACATTTCATTCCCAATCCCCAAGGACCCTCTACCCGGGTGATCCTCCCTCGCTTCTCCAATCCAAATGTCAGGATCCAAAAGCAATGGCCTTTCCCTGGCCATCTACGCCAAGGACCCAAGGGGAGTAGATGTGAGGACGCCCTCCGGTTTCTCACACTTTGTAGTTGGCTGGTTTGAGGGCTGCAAGAGTGTTGGTGAGGTGGTCTGGAGTAACTGTCCTGAATTTGGTCCATCTTGGTATGTTGCAGGCTTGTACGTGTGTGATGTTTGTGGTGCATTTGGAGCTTTCATTCTGTTGCCTGACCATCATGCTAGTGAAGCAGTTACTGGTGTTGCAGTCAGTGGATTACAGTATTGCAGGCTCTGGCAGCGGTTGATGCAGTGCTTCGTGGCTTGGGGAGGAAAGAGAAAAAAAACGAAAGAAAAAAAAAAGCTCCAATCTTGTTCGATGCTTCCATGAGTACCGTTGTGCAGTACTTCTGCTTTGGCTGTTTGGCCTGCATGCTGATCAAAGGGTTCTCAAGGTAATGAGGTTTAGTTGCCTGGATTTTCGCCAGAGCTTATCTTTTCTGTGGATGACACACATGTGTACGAAGGTGTGGAGGCTTATGCTTGTTCAGTTGAAGTTCCAGTGGTGGTGGTCCCAGCTAGGATGTGGTTGAGAGCGTGGTGCACAGACATTCTCCATGCCGTCTGACATGCAAGCCAAGGTGAGTTTTCCTTTGTTGTAAAGGTCCAGACTCAACGATGCCTTGGGGGGGGGGGGGCATGTACCAGTTGTGCAAGTCGTGGTGAAAAGTGACGTGGGTGGTGAAATCGGGGATAGGGACGTCAATGAACGCGGCGCTGTTTGCATAAAGTGACACAGGAGCAGCGTGAGAAGCCCCATGGTGGAACACAATGAGGGGTGGGTGCTTTGGGCGCAGTAAGGGGTAGTTGTATAAAGCGGGCAGCGGGGGTGTAGAATGTTTTAGGGGGGCTTTCTGAGCAATATATGAACAGTAGTGAAGGAATTTTGTTTGTAGGGTCACGTTAAGAAAACATTTCTCGCAGACCGTTAGTAAGAAAAGAGCTGCAGGCCCTGTGTGACGAGCAGAAGCAGTGTGCTGAAATGTTGCACGTCTGAAGTACACCAAGAGAATGCAGCCGCAGCGAAGTAACCCTAAGAGATTGAGGCCAATCCGCTAGGCACCCGAGTGCATGAGGGGAATTGGCAGAGAAATAGAAATTAAATGCTGTTAATTAAACTCCAGCCACGACACAGTGGGGTTTAGCTTTTTAAGATTACACTTGGAAGCGACGCGCGAGAAGGGAGCAGGAGAGGGGGGGCAATCAATGGAGAGAGGTTTCTGTGTCCTAGGATGCAATTGTACAGTGTCTTCGCGGATGTCTGTGGGATCCATTATTGATCAGAATGTCTTGACCCTTGCCAGCTCCTGCCATTTTGTATATTGGACATTCACCTTTCAGCACAATCACGTAATTGAGGGGTGGTGTGGGAAGATTTGTGATGTCACAAGGGGTGTTAATATCATTTTTTGCTAAAGAAACATTCTTCCCAATCAGGGTCACTTAACATATATCTGGATTATAGGGGACTGACATAGTCCCACCAATCAGCTCCTGAGACCTGCCTAAAAAAAAAAAAAAAAATTTAAAAAAAAAACACAAAAATGTTTTGTATGGTAATTTGACAAATTACGTATTAAATGTTCAGCCGCAGGGGCAGCGTTGACAGCTCATTTCATTCAGTTCAGTTCCAGGATATTACCAACAGGGCAAATGATACTCGCAGGGGGAAGGGGGTTTGGATTTGGTGGAGCCGGGCCCAGAGTTTGAGGACAATGGTTTATATGTGGGCAGAGGGGACACTATGCACAAAGCAGTATGGCCGGGGGTGGGGGGCAAAGATATATGTTCCACCCATGCAGCCACAGGGGCAACATACACAATCACAGGTGCAGCCACTCCAAGCACAAATGCCATCACCGCGGCCTTCACACAGACAATGCAACCTGTAGGGCCACCAGTAACCTTGACACCACAGGTAAATACACAGCAACAGATGACAGTACCAAAGAACACCTTACAGGCTCAAGCACAAATATACATGCAGAGAGAACACACTTCTAGCACAAAATACAGTACCACGTTATGTGGGAATGACAGTTCTTGGAGGTAACCCATGTCCATTTCAATGCAAGGCCCAAATGCACAATATGCCAGCCCATAGGATTGGACAAAAAGAGTCCCATTTTTGGTCGCCCAAGGGAGCCACCAAATCCTGGATTAAGGAGGATATAGCTTTCCCGTTGGACAAAGTAATGGACACAGGGATTTTCTGGGGCCAATATGACGGTTCTGATCGCAGAACATTAACCACTCACGATAGGCACACAGCAAATAGTAGTGCCCTTGTTGGTTTCACAATACACAATGAGGAAGTTAAATATGATCTCATTTTCAGAAAATGGCATAGGATGCTCAACACCCGGAATCTTTTATTAGCGGGTTACAGCCACCGTACAAGCATTCTGCGCACACAGCATTTTACCTGGGTCACCACGCCACCCAGAGGTATTCCTTTACGGGGTACAAGCGGTGCGCCAGATAAGATGGGAGTAAAAACTGTATGGAAATCATTACCATGCAGCAGCTTTCTGCACTGTGACAGAATAGAGCTTTCAATATTTCTCCACGGTCTGCCCATTTGATCTCTCCTGTATATATTTAAAATGTTGAACACAAAAACCTAGTCAGTTACATAGTAAAGCAAAAGTGATTGTATTGTGCGTTTTTGAGGTTCAATAGCAGAACATAAAACATATTTATCACCAAACCGAAGTTGGTAGTCCTTTATCAACCTCGAAAGGATGAAAGGCTGAGTTGGCCTTGCTGGGATTCGAACCTGCAACCAACAGCTCACACACAGATCACAGCAACGAGCACTCAACTGGCTGAGCTATCTTATTGGCTAACATCCTTCAGCTTTCGGTAAACATAGTATCGACTGAGGTATACTAACCACAATGCCTAGATGTTGGACGAACCATGTATGAAGCGCTACATGAAGTTAAATACCTATCTGGATTAGTACAGGGACAGGTTTTGCAGTTCAATTTCAATTGTAACTTTCATTTGTTTGTTTTTTTTAACAGCGCTTGCACTTCCTGGGGAGTCAGGTTCAGGATGTTTTTGTAGTCTTGAAGAGAGGCTACAACACATGTGATTATCACTCACCCATGATCAATTACTCTGCTGCCACTGACCATTTGTACCCAATTGACTGCAAGGTTGAACAGATGTAAACTAGCCTGTGCATAATGTTTTACACACTGTTTTTATAGTTAGAGTGTCAATTCAATTATAAGTGTAAAAATGATCTACCTCTGCATGGTTATGCACACGGCACAGATACAATTGTACAATACTGGTTGGCTTTCACTGGAAAAGAGCATCATTTGTTACAAAAGATTAATAATTGCAACTTAGTTTTCCATCCGATTAATCACACAATCCTAACATTCTAGGAAAATTTACATGCACAGTGCTTCGTTTGCTACATGAGCATCTACACACAACATAGCAGAAACTGAACGGAAAGAAAACATTCCTTTTAATCAGTGTGCAGTTTCTTTTTTATTTTTAATGCTTCAGAGAAATACATTGTTTCAGAGGCTTTTAATTGCATCCATGTACATACAAATCAAAAGAAGCATTCGGTTTTCTGTCAACTAACCTGACTTTTGCACTGCCCTCTGCTCTAAACCGGTGTGCAAATGTACACAGGAAAATAACAAAGCTGTCGTATTTACAAGATTTTCATGCGTAAAAAGGCCTGGCACAAACCTTGTCTGCAAGCCTGGGTACGTATTGTTAGGATCGGTACCCAGAATGAAAGACAAGGTATTTCAATTGGACACAGAATGGTTGTTCAGACCAGCAGTACACAACGAAATAGCACCAGGAACAACACTCACCATACACTTAGAAACAGCACTTAAAAGGAAGGAGATGGTAATTTTTTGTGGGACAGATGAAGATGACCCTACATTAAGACTAACATACTTGACTGATGAATAGCTATTCTCAAGAGGACACGGAAGAGGGACAGGTCCCACACAGGATGCAGATAGTGAGCAAGGTATCAACTCACTTGAGGGAAGATTTGAAAAAGGTAGCAGAGGTACTATGGACCAGTGGCTCTGTTGCCCCAGCTTAAACAGTACCCACTATTATGCGAGACAGACGAGATTATCACACACTCCAGAGCATAATAAAAACATCAGAATCACCATTTAACACGATCATCTACCCTGTTAAGAAAACAAAAAGTTGGGGCGTGGAAATTCATTCAAGATCTCTGAACCTTGAACAACATGGCGGAAGTAGAGTTTCCACTCGTACCAAACTCAGCCACAACACGAAGTAATATACCTACAGAGGTGACATGCATCACAGTCATTGATTTGAGGAATGCATTATTCTCCATCCCATTGCATCCAGAGGCATAGTATCTCACCATGTTCACTTATCACGGGATGAGGTTCACCATACTCGTTTAACTTTAACACAAGGGTATTGAGAGTCACCTAGTGTGTTCAATAGGTAGACCCAGATGGACCTAAACAATTTGCAAATGCACGGCACAGTCATCCAATACGTGGACGACCGCCTGGTGTGCAGCACAACAGAGGACCAGTGCAGGAAAGATTCAGTTACACTTCAGACATTGCTAGGGAGGATGGCACGCACCCTCAGCAGGACCACTCTGCGACACAGACCAGTATGTCCAAGCTGGGGCCAAGCAGCTGTCCCACCCACTGCAGCACTGGCCTCGCAGGCACCTTCTACTGCCTGCACTTGTGTCAGAGGAACCGGCAAAGCACCCGGTAGTCGTGGGGGATCGGGACAGTGGTCTGCACTGCCAGTAACCCCTCACACAGACAATGCACGCCCAGTGCTATATAGAGGAGTTACCGGCCCGTCCTTCCAACCAGGGATTCTGTCACTCTTCAGTTGCTCAGCGTTCCCCGGTGCACCGTGCAGCACTCTGGCCATATTTGCTGTAACTCGGCTCCCCCCCCCCACACTGCAGAGACCCACTGTAGGATCGGGTCATACCCAGCTCTTTACTGCAGCAGAAGGTCAGCAAACAGCTGATCCAATGGTGGTGGGATAGTGTTATATCAGGAGAAGCCCACAAACTGTGCAAAGCTGACGAGCAATGCGCCAGCCTTGCTGGGTGCTCAACAGCACCCCCATCACCATGCAGGCATGGTGGGATTTTTTATAATTTGCAAGGCCTGCCTGGAGTCGGCCACTCAGAACTGGTTTCAGGCAGACTACAGCCCCAATACTAGAATACAGGCACACATTGGACCAAGATGACCACTTGCACACAAAGGATAGTCAGGTGACCCCCTCAAGTCTTCAAGGGGAGCAAACAGCCTCTACACTGGTGAATGTCGGAGTTGGTCAAAAAAGGATCCGGCTAGATGACATTAATTCCACACAGTGCATAGGCAAAAAAGCCACCACCAGCCTAACCACATGACTAAGAGCGAGGCTACCCACTCTTGGACACTATGTGGTATTTTCTGGGAAATCCTGCATTAGGAGTCACTGGGACTCTTCAAACAAAGGACATAAAAACAGAGCCATAATGGCTGGGAGAAGTCCAAAACCCTGAAAAGCCAGCAGAAAGTACTGGGGCTACCACATACGGTACAAAATGGGCTTTCTGCCCAACACTGCAGAAATGCTTGTAATGCTCAAAGAGATCAGCAGTGCAGCGTCCAGCCAGTGCAACAGGACTCTTAAAGGCCCAAGTAGACCAGCCCAATCCACTTCTGCCTTTAATGATGGTGAAGAACAAGCCAAATAGGCCACATATCGTGTAAATAAATGGCTGATCGTCAGAAAAATGCTCCATTAGCCCTTTGGCTCGAGTACCGTATGTTAAACTTGATGTATCACTGTAGAGGCTATGGACAACGTATAAGACAGGATAGTTATTTTGATCATTTCAGTCAGTTTCGCTTACTGGTCTGAATCCTCAAAATGGTCTCTCATGGCCTCCATCATGTTTCTGCTGCCCATCTCTCCTACCAGCTTTCTTGCTGGGCTTCTCATCCCCATGCACTGCAACAAGTCTCAGCTCATTCTGGCAAAAAAGCAATTGTCTTCGCAGTCTGCAAAAATGAGAAATCTGCTCAACTAGGAGCCTGCAACAATTTGTTTGGAAGTTCGGGCATTAGTTTTGGAAAACAACTTAAGGGTGATGTATGTAAGGTTTTGGATGAATCATATCCACTGACAATACTCTGGACAACCCTGTGTCATGCTGCGAAGGCCAGCACAATACACTGCGTGTGTGGCACATGGAGGCTTCTGTGGCATCAAGTGCAATATCGAACAAGCAACGGTGGCTCATTGCCCAAGTGCCCCATTGCGGCGTCCACAATGACATCATCATGTCCCTCTACCGTTGGCGCTCATGGAATCCAGAAGGAGACGGGAACGAAATGCTGCAGAAATCAGGATGTGCCACCAGGTAAGCCCTAGCGCCTGCAACAGCTGTTCTTCTGTCCTGCCATGGCGCAAATTTGCCTTTGCTTCTGAATTTTGACCTATCCATTGGATTTGGCTTTGCTTTTGGTGACCTGGTAACACTACGCTGAACCAGATATATACAGACCTTGGCGTTTCCCGACCTCCCCTCCTGCAGAGCGATTCTACTTGTGGCAAATCGGTGACTTATAGACTGTGGCTTGGCTTGGATATCTACTTAGTTTTTTACTGGATTTCACTTGTACTGTACTGAGAACTTAAAATTGAATTTGGGATGTTCCTGCTACCTTGTGGTGTTCTGCGACCTAGAGGTCTGTGTTTCTGTGGGACCCCATCTTCCCCCTCCCGCCACCTCTTCTTGAGGAGTTACTCGAACCGTCCAGGTACAGCTCATTCTGTAGTTGCTCCTTCTTTTGGACTGTTCAGTCCTCGCCTGGGTTTTTTGCCTTCGGCTAGGGGAAGTTCCTCCTCCTCCTTGCCCTCTCGTTCATCAGTGCGTCATATACTAGGTAAAAAGGGGGATTCAGGTGGGGTGCAGAACTGCATTTCTGCTTTTATTTTCTCACCCCATGCTATTCTTCATTTGCAGTACTGAAGTGCAGGTGCCCTTCAACAGTCTTGTTCTTATGGAGGATTCAGAAAGTTTCACTGTGGGAGTATTGGGAAAAAGACTTGAAAGTTTTCGACACACTTCAAACTATAGTTTTTCAGAATTTCATGACAGAAAAGCAAAGGCCATATGCAAATCAGGCTTAGATCCACCCATAAAGGGATTTTTTGTGCACAAGGGATGAGGCCTAAAAATTCATTCTGGGCTGACCCTTTTTGGGGCGTACCAAGGCAGATTTATTTACATATGGTATTGCACCTGTGTAATGGTATAATAGTACAAAATCAATGGTTTCATGTGTTGCCTACAGCAACACCAACGGCTACGTTTTGTTTAATATCACTTTTCGGAAGTGCATTACTTTTAACAGTTGCAGCAAATTACAATTTACAGGCCCCAAAACGTGCACTCCCCACTAGCCATTGGCGAGATTTAATGGACTGATGGGGAGCAAACAGTTGTGCGCTGTGTGCATGTAGAGAAGTGAAGGGGCAAGTGACTTGATGCCAGACTAGTTGCTTGCCACTTTAAAATTGTTAATAATGGATTGGATTTGTACCTACAACATAATTTCAGGAATCGAAATTGCTTACTGTCAGTTAGCTGCTGTTGTAGCATTAAAGAGCTTGGATAGCCTTGACACAATACATAACCAGTAGCACAACAAAACTAACTTCGGAGGGAGGTCAACGCAAAACATGGTTGGGGAGGGGCAACCGTCAGGGACTGTGTGGGTGGGCCAAATTTACTTGTATGGTGCCCTATTCCCGTTTCCCAAAGGAATGCTTTTAGGAACTAGTGTCAAATTAGCAACCCATGGTGGAATTGCCAGTGACATTGCCCAATGTTTTAAATACAAAGTGCACATTTTAATGGCAACTGCCAGCATGGTATTACTGTGGTGCACGGGTGGATTAGTCCGTTGTCAGTTCATGGTGCATAGCTACCTAGCTGCAGTGTACCATAACCACATATCAGACAGAGTGTTTTTGAAGTGTCAATCAGAATGGAGTCTCAGTAAATTGACTACTTAAAGTGGTCCCTGAATGTTTGCCATGGCATAGTGTCATCTGACAAAGCATCCTAGAGCCTAACCTCAACACACAACTCCATCAACAATACAACACAGGTTACACAATGGAACGTATGTTAACTGAAGACAAACGACTACACCAAATTTCCCCAAACACCACAATTTACATAAGCAACTTGCAGCACAAATTACCCGCTACTCTAGACAAGTCACAAAATAGCTTAAATGTACACTTACAGACAGCCACATCTAATCAGGTCTGCAAAAATCAACATTGCTGCAAAGAAACCTTGCCCTGCCCATTAATCTGCGAACCTAGAACTAAAAGATACTGAAGCGCCAAGAAATCGTGAAAGGGGGAGAAGATATGTTATGCAAGCTTCAATAAAATAGCATAACCAGGAACAGCAAAGCGCTTCACTGATTCTCGTGCGGTAGTATGCTGAACAGCCCAGGCAACTTTGGAAACTGGCAGCAAGAGGGCAGGAAATAATGTCAGTCGGCTATTCTATAATCTTTGGTTTAGTGGAGGGCAGGTGAGACTATTTTTCTGCCTGTCAAAGTTATATGGGAACCGAGGGATGGTCACTGCAACAATAACAATGCTAGTTGTGAAGTTTCAGGGACCACTAATGGAGAACAAGACAACACCATTTTGTTCCTAAACGCATTATATCTTCTCCTCTGTAAGGAGACTTTTTTTTATAGTGTGAACGTAATCATTTCTAAAGGTTCAATTTTCTGCATTGGAGTCAGTGAAAAAAATAAATATTTTTTTTTTTTAAAATACACAAAAAATCCTATAGTAAAGCATATACAAATACTTTTATAGAAACGTATGTGAAGCTAAAAGAATTCATTGGCCCTTTATTTTCTACATCCGTCGGAAAGGAAGACTACAAGTCCTAGAATGCAAAATAGTGATATCTGGTAATATTTACTGCCCAAGTACGTGCTTTCAGCGCTTTATAAAAATAAAAATAATAATAATAGTAATTCAGGGGTCATTTTATTTCAAAATGTGAATTGCATGGAGGGGACCTGTAACATTTGTCTTTACCTGCAAACAGGCCCTCTGCATGCAATTGTAGTAATTTGCACTATTATGTGCAAAACAAAAAGGTGCAAATGCAGGCATAATCGCCTGCATGCATACATGTGTTCACTTTGTGAGTAAATGCCACTTTCTGTTTGCAATGGATTCCTTTGGAATCAGCCTGTTTCATCTCGAGTAAAAAGCAATCAGATTCCACAAGAATCCAAAGCATATGCGCTAGCTCGAAAATCTCATGCAGGTGTAAATTTCTGGGCCTTTGTATGACTGAGAGGATGGAGGTTGCAAAGAAGCCAATTTTGTTCCATGCCCCCTGTCCCCCATACAAATAAATGAAATGATGGCACAGGAATAAAACATACACAACATTTTTTACACATACATTTCATACATGCTTTTTGTGCTCTGCCATAATGAACATGCTCCCCAAACCTCCAGGTAACTGCAATTCCTGACGTTAAGGATACGAGTTGCAAGCTTCTACCTAGCCATAAAAAGGCACTTGCCACCTCAATCTATACATACAGATAGCACGCCATTTCGTACTCGCCAAGAGTCAATGATCTCTAGCCAATGGCTAGCAGCAAGTGACAATGCTGTGCCCCTTACTGGGTATAAACTAATCTTAAAAAGGTAGCTTTTCTGTTTTACACACATTGGGTCCAATTTACAAAAGCATTTCCCCCACTGAAACATTGCTTTTTTATATCAGGCCCTTTGTCTTGGAAGCACCCACAGAATCGCTAGTTAATTGGAGTCTTTCAATTAGAAAGGCCCCTTGCAGTGCCTTTTGCATAACAATTCACGCCCAAAAACAGCACTGCTGAGAACAAAAGGAAAGTGTTTGCGCACACAACATGACTCCGTTGATCATCTGCTTTTCATCCTACTCAGGACAGCTCTGAAGGTCAGCAGTTCCCATAGGAATGGTCCAAAATTTCGAGGGGAGGGTTAATGGGGCTGGAGCCCAATTGCAGTGCGTCCATGCAAGAGCTACTTTTGACTAGGGTTGCCACCTGCCCGGATTTCAACCCGACTGTCAGGTTGAGATGCAATAAATCTGGATTTTATGTGTCTCCTGGAACAGCAGCAGTCTGAGTTTCAAGTCTCAGAAGCCTGGAAGTTGCAGCAAGATCAGCCTAGGGCCTTTGAATGTGTGTAGTACTCCACAGAGCTGTGATTTACAGCAGTGTTGTCAGAAAAGCGCTGCCCAGCAGGCAGAAAAAAAACTGGGTCATGGGGACAAGTACGCCTCCAGGGACCCTTTCACATGCAAAGTACCAACTCTGCATAGAAAGTGCTAATGTTGGGGCTGTTCACTTCGATGGCTCATATGCATTTTCAAGGTAAGTCCATACAATATGTCTCCCAAGCCATTTGTGAAAGAATAGGTAAATTGTACATTTATAAATAAATGTATATGCCTGCCTGCTTGTTTAAAAGTGCAAAACATTTTTCTTTATTTACAAACTATATGCTGGATGCCCGTTTTCAAAAATGAAATAAGCAAGCAACCTTTTTTAATAATGCAACCACCCACAGACGACTTCTGACACTTCCTTGTTGCAGTGTCATGCATGACTAGGGCAACCTGTTTTGCTTTCTGTCACTTACAGCTCTGCAACAATACAGATACATGAGAAGCAAAACTACGAATACCAGCATGCAGAAAAACACTCCGCACAGGATGCACTACTTACACCTGGCCTACATGGTGCAACAGAATATGCATCTCTGCTTCACAACCACCATATAGAGCATGGAGGCAGTGGTGGGAAAGAAGCTGACTAGTGGACAGTGTTTGCTTTTTAGCCAGTGTCAATCTGCATTTGCTTTGCAGTTACCACATTTGGGAAAAGCTGAACTACAAGTCCCAGAATGCAAACCACTGTTTATTGACAACTAGGTCTGAATGCGAGGTGTCAATATTATGGGACCACTTATCAATGCTTAAAGCTTTATTGGAATGTAGTCACTTTTTTGTAGACCTATTAAGATAAGCAAGGCAGGTTCTAGTGATAGTTACCCCAGTCATGGATTCCCGGCCCACATCAACCTTAAAGCATGCTTCTTGTAGCTCTACATTCCAATAGGGAACATTACACTTCACTAGTGTGTAAAGGAGCAAGACGTTTAGAATACTGCTGTGTGATATGCTTACTAAGTACAACAACAAAGATACATTGGGGAAATGCAATAACAGGCAGGCTTCTATAAAGGTTCAGGAGGAACAGGGAGAGTCAGTGTACCGGCTCAGCCCCTATCTCATCTCAAAAAATAAATAGAATTCTGATGGAAAATATTATCTGGCATGTTTTTAGGCACCGCCTGTGCCTCTAAAACGTTGGTTGGGTTGGGAGTAATCCGCTTGAAAACTGGCAACAGACCATTCTGGTATTTGTGTGCGCTTTATAGGATGGTTGCAGAATCACTCTCACCTTTTCATGCTATGAATTTATTTTTGAATTTTGGCTTGGTTGGTTAACGTGCCAGCTGCCGTGATGTCTGTGAAACATGCAGCTAGATCTCTGCTGCATCTTAACCCACTGAGATATTCTAAGGATTTGCTGATTTTCAAAGCTTAAAATAAAACTTCTAGAAATGATTTTACAGCTGCTTTTAAAACTAAGATCATCAAAAAGGGAAGCTAGATGTGCAGCATGTTATATACTAGCTCCGCGTTTGACAGAAGTAGCTCACTGCTTACCAGGGATTGCTCGAGACCAAAGAGACGATTTGACCCCTACATGTTGTTTGCCATTTTGCAGCTACAAAGTATAATACACAGATTGAAAAGAAAACCACACGTGTAAGTTTTGTACATTGCAGAGGAACATGCCGTATATTGAACATACAATACTATGGTCCAGTATGCCATCTCAAACACATCCTTGCTTTTTGGAATGGTGAATGGTTGTGTCCTGTGCTTGAAATGCACGAACAAAGACCGCTGTTCCACAGTAACACTTTTCTGCAATCCAGTCACCGCACGTGCATGCGCTTGCGGTGGTGCACGTGTTACTCTTTGGTTTCGACACGGCCAATAAGCAGCTGAAAAGACAAACCCACGGTTACAACGTTTAGCCCAACGTCCCCTACATTTCAATGGCGGTCTTTCCACCGCTTGTGGATTTAACAAGCATGAATATTCATCATCTCCACCCCCAACGGGCAACTCACAGCTTCTGGTTGAGACCGGCTTGACTGCTGGGCTGGAAGTCGCTCACAATGATTCCTAACTGACGAATATTCTCCACAAACTTCTCAAGCTGCTCTTCCAGATTGTCGAATTTTTCCGCCATGTCCGCGGCCGGTCTCTGTGCTGGCGGCACACTCAACCAATCCCACCTTCTACTGCCTTTAAAGCAACCTAAACAAACATCGTTTACACTACTAAAGAATAATTTCTAACTAGACGAGAAACGAGAGGAGGAATCCCAAAAAACCATCTCCTTCTGTTTCTGTAGTGACAAATTGTAATTAGAGTAAAGGACCAAGAGACGAGTTTTCATTGTAATTAGAGGAAAGGACCCAGCGACGCGTTTTCATCACCTGACTAACACTTTACGATTACCGCAATTTACGTCCTATACCATTTTGTGTTTACCTACGTCACGTTAGGATGCGTCCTTTTCTGTTTTTGAGAGTATTTAACGACAGGGAAGAAACCAGACTAGCCATAGTGCGTGTGATGATGTTAGCACGCTCGAGCATTGCTTTGATAGGAACAAAGCTAGTTCTCTGCGAACTAAACAGGTAGATTTGAACTAAACCATCTAAGAATGGCGCTAAGGCCTTTCAATCTTGAGCCTCTGCCTCCCACCACCACCCCAGCTGTCCCGTGTTGTCAGTGTTACTGCACAACAATATCTTTTTTTATATTAGGGCAGTTAATGTACGATTTGCAGCACACGAATTACAGGCTGATATTCTGGTGCCTTAAGGCACCTTGACCTCTCTCAATATCCATCAACGTTTGCATCACTTCATTGCCTTATCATGCATGCCAACCCTCCCGATTTAAGGGTGGAGACTCCTGACTTTTCAGTGGGAAATATTGCTTTTTTTCACGTTCTCTGCCTAGGATGATTCCAGCGCCAATACATTCCTATGGGGAAAACTACATCTCCCGATTTTCTCTCTCAAAACTCCCTCCTAGGTGCAAGGAAATGTTGGCATGTATGTCTTATCACTCCGGTTTCATTTGCATAATCGATTTTTGTCAGCAAGGTGCTAAACAGCTTATACTTGCCAACATTCTGAGACCAAAAAGCAGAGCCGGCCTGAGACATGTGCAGTGTGTGCAATGGCACAGGGACCCTCGGGCACCAGTGCCTGCCTCGACTATCGCAAGTCACATTATTTTAAAGAGGGGCTATGCTGCTTCTTTGGAGGATTTTAGTCTTTTGCTTGGACGAGCAGAGGACTCTAGAAGGATAGTATTAACGAAGAGAGCGTTGTA
Source organism: Ambystoma mexicanum (assembly GCF_040938575.1). Classification (NCBI taxonomy): domain Eukaryota; kingdom Metazoa; phylum Chordata; class Amphibia; order Caudata; family Ambystomatidae; genus Ambystoma; species Ambystoma mexicanum. The sequence continues at coordinate 1,320,376,933 of NC_090930.1, forward strand.
GATAGGCAGGGCCCTGGCCCCAGAGAGCCCTGGCCCCAGAGAGCCCTGGCCCCAGAGAGCCTTATGGATTATGCACAGGGTCTCAAACAAACTTGATCCTTGCAGCCACGGGGAGCCGGTGGAGGTATTTCAGCGATGAAAAGATGTGGTCCCAGGGCTTGAGGCCAAGGATAAGTCTTGCAATTCTGTTCTGGATGAGTTGTAGAGGAGGGAGAGTAGAAGTAGGAAGATTGAGAAAGAGGCTGTTGCAAGAGTCCAGCGTAAAGAGAACCAGGGCTCTTGAGGTGATTAACCCTCTGGGGGAAAGGGAGAAAAGGTAGAATACCTCTCAGGAGGTGCAGTTGGTAGTTTGACTTTTTGGAGATGTCTGAGATGTGAGGAAGAGAAGGAGAGAGTGGAGTCAAAGATGACCCCAAGATTTTTTGCCTCATTGGTAGGTGAGGGCACAGGGCCAAAGGAGGCAAGCCAGTGAGAAAGTGGGAAAGCGGGAGCAGGGGTCCCAATGAGGATGATCTCTGTCTTAATGGCATTCAAGCATAGATCATTAGCAGCACACCAACCCTGAATTGCAGATAGACAGTCAGGGATGAGCGAAGACGAGGAGGAGGCCGAGGGTAGCCTGAAAGAGAGCTGTGTGTCATCTGCATAACACTGAAAGTTATAGGTAAAGGTAGAGATCTTGTGGGCCAAGGGGGCCATGTAGATATCGAAGAACCAGGGGCAAAGGTTAGATCCCTGGGGGACACCACAAGTGGAGAAAGTGGTAGAGGAGAGAAAGGACCTGAGTTCCACCTGGGAGGGCCGGTCAGAGAGAAAGAAGGCAAGCCATGCCACGGCCTGATCTGTGATGCTAAGGGTATCATGGAGACGGGTGATCAGGATGTTGTTGTTTACTGTATCAAAAGCAGAAGAAAGGTCAAGAAGAATGAGGACAGAGGGAGAGTTGGAGTCAAGATTTGAGAGCAGGTCTTCACAGGTGTTCAGAAGAACAGTTTCTGTGTCAAGCTTTTCTCACAATAGTCTAAGTCTTGAAAGTACATTTTCAAAACTCAAAGGGCATGTTTTGCCTTCTGTTGAATTGCATTGTGGTATTTGTAGTTTCCCATTCAAGATGAGGCGAATAATGCCACAATTGAACAAAAATCCTAACATGTTTGTATAATAATGTGTCATGGTCATGAAGTCAGAGGCCTAGGCTTGCAGGGGTCGCATGCACAGGAGACCTGGGTGGACACTGTCCTGGCGCCTTTGGGGCCAGGCTCATGAACAAAAGTAAACAAGAACATCCATTTAACACCAAAAAGCTTTTATTGTGGAAATAGCACTTCAGATGCATTAACCTTGAACATTCCATCCATTAAGCAGGATGCATTAACCTTGAACATTCCATCTATTAAGCAGCCCCAAGTGTATTCTTGGGTGTGGCTGCTAATGGATTGCCTTCGCACGTGCTCACTCTCTAGGAGCGGCAGGGTGTGGTGGGTAAGCCGGCCCTAATGGGCGTGCCCACAATCTCAGCTATATAAACTGCCCCGATCCTCAAGACAGACGCTTTGCGTTATTCTGCACTTGCAAGCAGCGTAACGCTCACCGTCGCCTGAGGTCAGACTTACCTTTGAAGATCCTGCTTCCTGGATATCCTGCTTCCTGCCAGCATACTTACCAACTGGGGGAAGCTGTTCTTACCTGTACATCTCTTCGGCGAACCAAGTATTCATCTTTACACTTTCCGGAACGGCGAAATCTTCATCTTGGCACTGCAGCACGACACGCTCCATCGTCGACAGCAGCGCCTGCAAAGAAAAACAGAAGACAAGGTTAGACATCGAAAAAACAGTCAGTTTAAGGTTGCGTTTATCCATACTTCGCGTTTTTCCTCAAACCATCACTTACCTGCTGTCGAACATTGCGGTAACATCCATCTTCCATCTGGCCGAGTCTCGCGTCTCACAGTTGCATTGAAGCTGCATTTCCATCTAAGGGAAGAAAACAGAACAGAGATATTATTGCGGGCATAAATAGGAGCAACATATAAATACATTAAACAGAACAAACAGCATCACAAGAGCACAAGAAAGACTTAACAATCACAAGGAGAAGTATAGTCGCAGCTGTACTAGACTAATCCTTATCAGGGATCAGTGAAGGAACTAGATCCCATTCGACATGCCCCTGCCAGAAGTAGCAGGACGGAGAGCTTATCTTCCATAATTCACAGGTGAACTTTATGGGCCGGCGTATGCTCACAGAAACCGTACTTTGGGGTGAAGGGTTCGAGAGGTACAACAATCACAGATTGGCGCACTCACACACTCTTATCTCCATGCAGGAGCAGTATCACCACATACCGCCGCTCACAGCTTTTCTACTGAGGGAGAGGCCTGAAGGGGGTGATTCAAGTTCAGGGAGGGCTGCAACCGTGCCCCAACGCCTCCACAGAGACCAGGTGAGCGTAACATATTGTATATATTTGTGTGAATACCTTATTATGGTTTGTGTACTTTTTAAGTCATATTTATAAAAACAGAGTACTGTTCAAAGCCAAACATAGGGGTGAGGGGAAACGATGAGCAGGCAAGCAAGTCCTTTATATATGCCCTGGATGTGGTAAGAGGTTGAAATCCTGGAGATGTTATTTTCCCTCATTGTGGCCTTGTGTTGTTTTTTAGGGCATAAGTAGTGGGTACATATGGGTGAGCACAGCTTTTTCAGATGGAGTCACTACCCCACTTGGATATTTTTGAGTCCAGCAAACTTGCTCAAGTGTTCGGCTACAAGAATTTCAACCAGGTTGTCCAAGTGCAGACGCTTACCCACAAGACCACATACAAGTGTCATCAAAACACATGCCTCTTACTGGGATTTTGTTTTCCTGGGAATATTTCACAATAGATTGTTGGGATTAAAAGTTGGGCACCTTTTACTCTTTGCCAGCAAAGTTATTGGAAAATCTCCCCTCTCATGTCATTTTTCTGGTGTTGATTAATGTTTTTTAAATGCCAATGCTCTTTTGTCTGGTGCACTTTCTTCTTACAGGAAAGGTCAATTGAATCAAACTTGTATATTTCACGTTAAGATATGTTCACTTGCTGTACATATATTCATAGGTGCCAGCTTTTGATTTTTGCTATGGGGCCAAAGGTTCCCACACCTATTGATGGGAGGGAGCCGTACCATACCATTGTACAAAAACACATTTGGCAGCACATTTTGCTGCAGGAATGGGAAAATAGCCATATGATTTACAGAAAGATATAAACATAACATCTCAGCAATAGTCACTTAACCTGCTCAGTTGCCATTGCAAAATTCAGTTATGGGATTCCCTGCTTCCCTTTTCAATTCCTGCAACCCACCAAACAGTTTTGGCCTGCTCACCGCCTCCAATGAAGGCCCAGGGGCTACATTGATGAGGCTCCCATCTCATTTTGTCTGCTACTACAAAATAAAGCTGCTCTACTGATATTTCCACATAGGTAAATGTTAACGGAATCGGCCAAAATGACTGAGTTGAAAAGCCTGAATGCGTGATTTGGCTGAATTCCGGCCGTTCGAAAATTCTGAACCGTCGAAAAGTTCAACCAAATCACGCATTCTGTACTGGGGGCTGCGGGGGATACCCTTGCGCACTTTATTGTGAGTGGGGGAGTCTCTACAGCCGCCATAAAAAAAAGGACCCTGCAGCACCGAGTCGGCAGCAAGGTAAATAGAGGGGTGGGGGCCAAGTCGGAAATGTTCACGGGAGAAAAGACCAAAGGTTATTTCAGAAAAATAATCTTCGGTCTTTTCTCCCTCGAACATTTCTACCTCGGTCTTTCAACCCTGATCCAATGTTAACAGCGACAAATCATATACTGGACATCACATTGTAGTTGTCTCCTGCCTTTCTATTGGCAATGTGGTTTTAATGTAACTGCCCATGATATATTGTATATTAAAGACTCATTCTGTGAAATAGTTTTCTGTAATATCACGGGTCACCATTTATGCAAATAACCCCCCCGCACACCTTATGCCACCCAGGGCCCCGCAAATCCTGAGACCGACCCTGCCAAAAAGCTTTAGGATTTTTTAAGTTCCAAAAATGGTAATTGGCATAATGATAACTTCATGCAAAATTACATCACTTGACCTGATAACATCTCAGGAAATAACATCACATGTCATATGGCCCTGAACCACAAGGTTCTAAGCATAACAGTTTGAAATAAGTAGCATAGGTATTAGTTCAAAATGTGCGCTTTGCAGCGCTCACCTTACAAACTGCATTTGCTGGAGCCCTTTCTGCCGTGGAAGTGTTATCACCTTGTTGCCTTTAACACCAGTTCCTCTGCATCAGCTATAAAGAAGGATGTGTAGCTTTTCAGTGGGTATTTGTTTCAGCTCCTTGCTGGATGGCAGTCTCATGATAATCTGTGGCAAAAGACCCCTCCCCCCCTGTATGTCTTTATCTCCATTAAAATGTATGCACCCCATGGCTGCCTCAGACTGTATTCTGCTCCAAACAAGCCTCCCAAACCCCAACCATCATGTTGAAATGGGGCCCCACACATCTTCAGCCGTGCCTGTCCAAGCACAACCACTATTAACACCAGTCACCAACCCCCGGAAATACACACCAACTGTAACATCACGGGATGCAGGGTTCACTACGTCGCTCGACGGCTACCAGCCCAGCACACCGACCCACCGTCATAGTATGCATTCCTTGACTTCCTTTGTGTTCTCTGTTCTGCACACATCTAAACTCTGTACATGTCCTATTTACCACCTTCAGAGTTAGCGTACTTCCTATGTGCTGCTTGTTAATGCTTCTGCACTCCTGAACTTTTATGACGTTTATTGTTTGCAGTATGACGTCAAGCTCTGTTTTGCGCACAACGTCATCACGCAACGGGCGGCTACCATTTTGTTTCGCCTCTAGTATCAAAACAGAGAGGAAATGGAGTGGACGGTTTACTCGATGCTGATGTGAGGCTACTCTAGGGATTGACCCTTACTTAATGGGTGAGTTGAATTAATCTCTATATTATACTTTTTGTAGCCTGTCAATAGACAATGGCAGTGAATATATATTTTCGATACGTTTAGGACACTGGGATTTAACCCTTAAAACACTGTAATAGAAGAGATGTCGTGCCATGACTGAAATAATGTGCAGAAGTTGAGGTGGGTGAAAATTCACTACTATTGACACGATCTCATATATAGCAAAGCACACACTTAACACTATAATTATAATAAAACATTCTTGAATACAGATATTGAAGATTAAGACATAGGATAAGGGTAAGAAAAACAACAATGTTGTGGACAATATACAGGGGAGCACATTTTGGGTGCCTCGCACAATTTGGATTCTAGCATGCCTTTTTCTTTACCAAACCAACACCAAAAGGTTATGGTGATTTAGGAATTAGAACCAAACGCATGTACCCCAATGATGATTTATGGAACATGTTATTTAACAATTAATCCCAATAACGTATAGAATAAGATAAAGAGTTGCAAGAACTGTGTGAGAATATATGCCAATTCCATATGCATAGTTAATTGGAAATGCTTTTTCTCTTGCCCGGCTCCGTAATTGCCGTGGATGCTTACACTTCCCAACCTTCAACAACCTGTGTGGTATGTTTTGAAAATGTTGCTTACTCTCTATTTGATGCTAATTATGATTTGTTTTGATTGTAACTTCCATGTTGATATTTTTTGCAATGATAATGATCATCAATGTGCTTATGGTTTAATATGGTTTTTATGGATACAAATAGCCTTGAGAATGACCCCAGAGGTCGAAACACGTGTCGGCTATACTGTTGTTGTTCTGCACGACAAGAATATAAAGAAAACAACATTTTGATTCCAATATGTGGACTTTAATTGTTACCAAACAGAATACTATGGATGTGGACTATTAGTTCCAAGCGCAGTGATAGCTTTGCAACATACAAAAAACCATTGTCATTATAGGATTAATCTTTTGTGGAGGATTCTCAGGTTGTGAGACTCCCGCAGCTAGATGCTTTACATTTGCTAATTATAATAATTCAGGCCGGGTGAATAGCGCACGGGACCAAGTATCTATCCACTACAAGTAAACATAGAAAACTACTTGTGGAGAGAGAATGACAAACTGGGGAAAGGCTTGAGGTGAATGCAGAAAAAACACTCACTGTGTATTTTAAGAGTCAGATGTTGGATGATATTGATAAAATGAGAAACTGTGCAGTGCTCAGGTTATTGAACTGCCCAATTGCACGAACGTGAAATTTATCAACTATGCCCACTCATGTTGCTCTGGAGCTGTCTACACGTTATATGCATCTGCATATTTGAACTGTATGGATTAACATTACTGTTTTGTTTGATGTTTGTGCTTGAAGCTGTACTAATGCTATTGATGCACTTTATAAATAATGCATGTAAACAATATACACGTCCAGTGAGCATTCTGGGCCGTCAAAAGCGTTGTTGGAGCAAAAGGCGCAGGCACATTTGGGCATCCAAAAAAACAAAGAAATCAGGAGATCCAAGAATCTGTTTGCACACTCTGCCCCTTCGTTTGCGTCACAACTCATTATCAGCAGTAACACCATCGCTTTACCTTCTCTTGAGGCAACAGTCCTGTTTTTTTTTTGTTTCCTCCTTCGCACACCCGACAAAAGGCGCTAAATCTTGAGTTCAACTTCGAGTACGTCCCAGTCTGCGCAAACGTGTAAAACAAATGCCCCAGTGACGACCTCAGTCAGAGTTGTCAATCAAATAAATGACGCCCTCACACCCACCCACCAGCCGATCAGGTTTAACTTTCTTATTAGGCAACTCGGAGCTCTGCAGCTACTTGCTCTGTGCCGGATCTTGCTCCGAGGCATCTGTGCCTGGGGAGCCATAAAGCAACTTGACAGACACACTAAATAGTGGTAGGATCCAACACCCAAATGTGTAGGCGATAGGAGTGCTTAAAAAGCCATAGCCTACCGCCTGAATCGGTAGGGTTGGCAAGTATGACAGCTTTTCAGTGGATATTTAGAGTTTCAGCTCCCCACAGAGGCCTGTCCCGTGATGATCAGCAGATTTTAATATCTTGCTAATTTCCTCTGTCTCCATTATAATGTAACCACCCAGGGGTGCCCCCAAACACCATGGACATCCTCTGACAAACTGGCCTGCCGCCTGCTCCAAAGGCAATACCGGCTCTTTGTCCACACCAAGAAGAGAGCCCTCATCCAAGCCTGTGTCTCTGCGGCATCCAATAACTCGGCCGAACTCTTTCAAATGTGCAAGGAGCTGGCCAATCCTGCTGTAGTCTCTACCTCTCCTGTCCCCTCTCAGGCCCTCTGCACGGCCCTGGCTGCTCATTTCATCTCTAAAATTCAGGACATCCTGTCCTCTCTTAGAGGCGTAGCCAGGATTGTGTAACAAGTGGGGCCTGGAGCCAGTCCAGTAGGGCCCAACCTAAGGGGAGCTTGCAGAGGGATGTCCATTTGTTCTAAATGCACAGGAGCGACAAAGCATAGATAGGGAGCCCTAACCATTCAAGGGGGAGTCATTAGACGATCCAAATCACCAACAAATTACACAAGATGTTTCCAATGCATTTTCATAGTGTAGTACCTTCCCCCTACACCAACCTCTCCTTCAAATAATAAAATAATAACTCAATGTGTCTTTGTTGCACCCATAAACGTCAGTTAAACATGCCATTTCCCTGTTTGTTCATGGTCCAATGACCCTCCCAGGGCCGCAGCCTCGCATACACAAACACACACACACAAATACACACACAGACAAACACACGCACGCACACACATACACATAGACACATACAAACAAACTCATGCACATTTATACACATTCATCCACCAGTCAGATACCCATACAGTTTCTGTCAGTCACACAAGCACCCAGAACATTCATACTGCATTCTCATTCACACCCGTTCTCGCAGCAATGTACACCATTAACACTACATTAATTCATACAATGCAGCAACGTACATACACACACATGTGCACTTAAAAACACCCTTGCAAACATGCACACATACATTCATTCCTACATCCAATCTGCATACACACAAACAATACACACAAACAAAAACACCTTTTCTCCCATTACCTTTTTCCCTCCAGACTCGGCATGCTGCCGCCTCCTCAGCTGCTCCGTAGGCCCTGACTCCTGCACAGATAGAAACCAGGAAGCAGAAATAGCTTTGTGGTTCCTGACATGCATGCAACAGGGCCCGTTCTCCGGCTCATCTGCGCAATGCACAGATTTCCCAGAGAGCGAACCTTGCTGCTCAAGCTGCACAGTGGCAGTTGTAAATGCCCACTCAGCAATGTTGAGTGGGCATTTACAGATTTTGGGTGGGCCTTGCTCCTCAGACCCTACCCTCACTACGGCTCTTTCCTCTCTCTCTTCCTCTCCTCCTCCTCCTCCTCCTATGGCCCTTCTGTGGCCACCTCTCCTCCCCCTTCTCTGCCTTTCCCCTGTTCTCCCCAGACAAAGTTTCTAGACAAGTCCGATCTATGAAAGTCTTGTCTAAACAGGTTCTCCCCTTTTTCTCTAAAACCTTCAAGGACCCCATTGACACCCTGGCTGCTGCTTTGGCTAACTTCTGCAACCACTCCTTCACCACTGGAGTCTTCCCTTCCCCCCTGAAGCACTCCCTTGTGCACCCTCTTCTTAAGAAACCCTCAGGCGACCCCTCATGCCCTGCTAACTACCGCCCAATCCCCATCACTCCTTTCCTGTACAAACTCCTGGAAAAGCTGGCCATCTCCCAGCTTAATCTCCACACTGAATTTGTTGGTTGTCTCCATGACCATTAGTCTGGCTTCAGAGCTGCCAGAAGCACGGAAACTGCTCTCCTGAACATCTGTGAAGACCTGCTCTCCAACTTTGACTCCAATAGCCCCTGTGTCCTTATTTTACCTGATCATTCTTCTGCCTTTGACACGGTCAACCATGCCATCCTCCTCAATCAGCTGTCGTGCCCAGTGGGCCCATTGTTGGTTACCAACAAAAGGATTGAGCTCTCCAATACCGACATTACAGGACCGGCACCGGAACCATCTTTTTCCACCCTGGCATTCGCTCAGAAATTGGGTCAAAAAGGGACTAGACAACTTTTACTGACAAATGCCACTCCCAAGGTTGGATCTTCACAGAATCTAAGCTCAAGAAAGGGTCAAATGCCTAAAATAGATGACATGAGCATGCAGATTTTATTATGGACAAGAGAAATTTTGTATTTACCGATATCTGCAAAATCGATGGTCCGGAGCCCAGAGAAGCCTTGCGCTACAAGGTCCTTGCCTGGCTAAAACAGAGAACTGGGCCAGGTGTGGTCAGATTATCTGACCTTAAGATCCTCCGTAGATTGGATCTAAAAGAGTGGTGCTCGCACTCCAATAATGTCTGCATCTTAGTGGGTTGTGGGTGTAGTGCATTACGTGCATTTTTAAGAAAGTGTAAATGCATTCCCAGAGGATCCTCCAGTTGTAATCTAATTCTCTGATGTTCTTACTGCTCCTTTGCATGTTCCATATATCGTGGTGTTTGTTTTTGTTATTTGTACAACTCTGTTTGTATTGATTGTTGTTTGTGGTTGTTCTGCGCCCCTAAGCCTTCGGGTATCGTGGTGCGCATTATAAATGATTAAACATATACATAAACATAAACAATGGTCTCTGTGATAACCTGGGTATCATCGATCAGGCCCTGGCTTGGCTGACCGCTTTCCTCTCTGATCGAGACCAACTTGGGTCCTTCCTCTCCTCTATCTCTATCTCTACCTGTGATGTTCCCCATCGATCTAGCCTCTCTCTCCCTGGCTGTTCAACCAATACCTGGCTTTTCTTGCCCACTGCATTGCCGCTCTCTGCCCCAACATTCAGTGCTATGCGGACAACACTCAGCTGATTTTCAGGCTCCCTTCCGCCACCTCTTCTTCTCTCATCTCTGACTGTCTGTCTGCTATCCAGGAGTGGTGGGCCACCAACGATCTCTGCCTTAAGGCCAGTAAGACGGAGATTCTCCTCATCGGCACACCTGCTCCCTCCTTTCTTGTCGCTCTCTGGCCGGCCTCTCTTGGCCCTCTTCCTTCTCCCACCTGTGAGGCTAAACACCTCGGGCTCATCTTCGACTCCACTCTGTCCTTCTCTCCTCACATCTCTGACGTCTCTAAGAGGTCACACTACCTCCTCAGAGGTATTCTTCCTTTCCTCTCCTTCCCCCAGAAGCTCACTGTCTCCAGAGCTCTGGTTCTCTCTAGGCTGCACTACTGCAACAGCCTCTTTCTAAATCTGCCTGCTTCTACCCTCCGCCCCCTGCAACTCATCTAGAACAGGACTGCAAGACTTGTCTGCCTCAAGCCCAGGGATCGTACCTCTCCAGGACTGAAATCTCTGCACTGGCTCCCAGTGGCTGCAAGGATTAAGTTCAAAACCCTTTGCATTGTCCACAAGGACTTCTGGAGCCAGGGGCCTCAATACCTCCAACTCTCTCTTCCTAAATACCTTCCTTCTCGAGCTCTTCGCTCATCCGCCTCCAACTCCCTCAGGGTCAGTCACTTCTCCAAGTAACAAGTTGGTGGTAGATCTCTTTCTTTGGCTGGGGCCTCCCTCTGGAACTGCCTCCCTGAAACTTGAGGAGAACCATCTCTGGTTCCGGAAGTACCTCAAGACCTTCCTCTTTGCTTCTGCTTTCTCTCCTCCTCTCCCCTGCTGAGCTCCTGAGTGATACTGCACTGGTCACCTGGCTACCCTCTGATCTTGGGCCCAGGTCCCCTCCCCTGCCAGCTGCACACCTGCGCTGCCTCCCAGGCAACCCCTGCACTTGGCTGTTTCTGTATCCCCACAGTCACCCAAGCTCTTGACACTTGATGTCTGCACTTGCCCCTGCACTTGCCACAAGCTGGCCGCACCTTTACCTATTGTTTTGATTTATTATATTTATTCTTTACTGTTGATCCTTTGTATTGCACTGCCCTCCCCCTTGCCCCCGCACTTTCCCTTTCCCCCTCCCCTACACTTGCGCAATCTCAATTTCACCTGGCCTAGTAAGATCGTTGTCGTCTTCCCTCTGTTCCCCCTCCCTTGCCTCGTCGCGCCTTAAAACACTTGTGTATAGGCGGGTTATAAATGCCTTATATCATATCATGTTGATCACACAAGCTCTGAAACATCTTCAGCGACTCTGGCTTATATTTGCGATTTGTGGTCCTGTGGTAGTTGAGCCCAAAAGAGTTATGGGCAACCGCCCAGATGAGTAAACTGCATAATAATTAATATTGCTTATTGCTGCCTCGCTCATGTGTAAATGAGAAATTGTAAGTCTTGTGGTAATTATTACTGATGAGCTAAGCATGCAGTGTTTAGAGATTTAAAAGGCTACTTTCTCAGAAGAATGAAAGAAAGGATTTCCGTAGCTCTCAATCTTTAGTGTCTCCACGGTGGGTGAAAACACCCAATTCCGTTTTTGGCAGGTGAGGGCCCATTGAAGTGTATGGGCATGCAGGGGGCTTGGCGGGTGAGTCCCCTGATTGCAAGGCGGATGACACCCGCCAAAAGCCTGTGAGTCGAGAGGTGCTGATTTGCTGGACAGGAGCTAAAAGCATCTCCTGGGTACCTAGCATCACCCAGTGGAGCAAACGCATTTGGAGGGTGACTCCCGCGGGACACATTTTCACCATTCCAAAACACCACTTACATTGGATGGGCTTCAATGGAAGCACTCACCCAAGAACACCTTTGCCAATGGTGAAAACCACATTTGTTTCCCTTTGAATTCCATGGGATCATCCGCCAAACATACCTGATTTCAGATATCCTGTAGAGTAAATAGGTTGAGCAGAATGCCCAATACCTGAGCAAAGTATCTAAGGGGAGAAAATGTGAGGAAACCCTCACGTTTCTCACACTACACTCTCAAGAGGGGTGTGAAGGTGAACCAGTAGCGACCCAAATAACACAGTATCACAGTCCAAAATAAAGGGAATGTGCAATCAAGGTTTCCATAAAAATATAAACACTTTAATAAAACACATCATCTGCAAGTAGAATGACAAGAGATTACAATACAGAAACCCACCCCAAAGAACAGAGAAGATGCAACAGACTGAAGAAAGTAGCACTCTGAGCATGGTTCCAGGGATTGTAGGTAATGTACTAACATAAAAGGGATATTGAGTCGAAAAGAGGAGCAATCATTACCTAGCCAGGCTCTAGGGTCCAAGTGGACCGTGGGGGCAGTTCAGTGTCACAGTACCTGGATTCAGTTCTTGGTGGGCTAACGCATCAGATGTGACTTCGGACGTTGATGCGAGCTGATCTGGCTCCTTCGGACAGGTAGGATCATGAGAGAGGTCGGCCAGTGAAGCTCCAGAGATTCGAGACGGCATGCGATGGTCATGGAAGTGGTGATCGTAGGTGCATTGATGTGCAGTCAATGAAGCAACAGATCTAAGGCTAGTTGGACCGAGCCATGGTTGTAATCCTTGGTTAAAGTCGGTGAGTGGCCCTCCAGAGATTCAGTTCAGGTTCCGGCATTGAGCAGACACCTCAGGCCTAGTAGTGACATGCTTCGCTAGTACACGATACAGTGTCGAGCTGGTTTAGATGCAGTTCCATAGCTCGGCTGGTCGGAGGAACGCATACACCAGCACCAGCGCCTTTCCCATTGTTCAGGATGCAGGGAACACAGGACGACCAGTTCGGTGCAATAGAATAGGGAGCTTTGGCTGGTCTGACCCTCTGGTTGCTGTGAGGCCTTCGCAAAGGACTCAAGGACAGAATGCTCCAGTCCAGGGTCTGCTCTTCTGGCACAGAAGATCAGTTGCAGAATGGTTGGGCCTGTTTCACAGCACTGGTCAGTCGCAATCTTCCCTGGGAGTGCTTAGGGGACAGATCTTTCTTCTGTCTTGGACGGCTCCTTCTTCACCTCCAGCGGAAGGCTTTGGACAGTGCATCTGATCCAAAGAAAGTCCAGGTGAGAATGTTCAGAACGTCTCCTCTGCCTTAAAGGATCCTTGACGAACAGAGGGAATTCTGTTATAGGGGTGCGAGACTTCTTATTTTTTTTTTCCATATAACTTTTTATTTGCATTTCCAATGTTTTTCAATACAACTTTTCCCTCCCTGAAGAGTCCCGACCCCATTATTTGCGTTCCATGGGCTTTCCTTTCGCCTCCTAGCCTCATTCACCAAAATCACCCAGTTTGTATTCCATCAAGCCCAACAGTCTCATCCTTCTTGGGCACCAGCTCGCTCTAGCAGCTTTCTGGAGATGCTCCAGGGTCCGAGACCAGTCCTCTAAAAATCCTTGGTGGTCACCCTGCAACGAGTACGTGACCCATTCCCGTCCTGCAAAGGTCCAGACTTTCCCCACCCAGTCATGCTCAGATGGAGGGTCTTTTGCTTTCCATTGTTGCGGCACCCCCAGTGCCCCTGGCATCATCAGAATCACGTATATTTTATGTTTTGCTCTGGAAGACAGCCCCACCAGATGCCCCCCCCAGTCCCAGGATGGAGAGTCCTCTGTTACCACTTTCCTTCAGAGCTAGTGCCCCTCCCAGGGCTTTCCATATTACCTTCCAGTAGTCTTGGCTTAAAGGGCAGTCCCACCAAATATGTTTCCATGTCCCTACCGTTCCACATTGTCTCCAGCACAAGTTAGACGCTGGGGGGTAACATTTGTGTAGTTTTTCTGGGGTTAGGTTCCATTGAAGCATGAATTGAATCCATATTTCGTGGATCTGCACCGATCTTGCTAATTTGGGAATATTGACCAACAGCTGCATCCATTCCGTCTCCTAGATCTCTTGGCCTGTACCAACTTTCCAGAGGTCATATATCTCTGTTCCCCTTATATAGTGCCCCCACAAGATGTTTGTCTCCAGATTCTGACACTAAGTACTACTCAAAAGGCGGTAAGGGACGAGTCGCTGCCTCCCTCATGGGAGACTGTAGAAGCCAGTGTCGCATTTGGAAGTATCTGTACCTCTGTGTCTCTTCCACTCCAAAGTCTGCCTTGCATTGGGGAAATGACTTGATGTCCGGGCCATGAAACATATCCCTGATCTTTCGGCAGCCTGCTTCCAACCACACCCTGAATCCCCTATCTCCGCAGCCAGGGGTGAAACATGGATTCCCAAAGATTGGTTGTGAATGGGGACGGAAACGTGGTGAGTTGAGCCTGTCTCACTGCCACATCCCAGGCTTCCCCTCCCACCGTCAGTATAGTGCTGAGGTACATCCTTTGTGTCTATCCCCCCTTGGTTTCCAGAGTACCTCCTCCAGCTTGGACCCCATTACAGCTTCGTCCATATCCCTCCATAGTTTACACCGGTCATCTTTCATCCAGTCTCTCACTATCCTAATCTGTGTTGCCATAAAGTACACTCTAAGGTCTGGTTCCCCCAGACCCCCTCTGTTTCTAGGCATCATCATAACCCTTTTAGCTATCCTTGGTCTTTTATTATTCCAGATAAACCTCCCAGTGTATTTTTGGACCATCCTAAACAAAGAGACAGGAATCTGAAGAGGGAGGGTCGCGAAATAACAGTTGTGGTAAAATAACCATCTTTATGACGTTGATCCTACCCAACCAGAGTTTTGTTAGTGGGCCCCAATTGACCATTTTGTTCTTCAGTATTTCAAGCCAGGGGAGATAGTTAGCCCCGTAGAACTCATTCAGGATTCTGTTTAACTTTATACCTAAGTAAGTTAGTTATGGATTTGCCCACCCATTTATACGAGAATGTGGCCTTGAGTCCTTCCTCTATCCCTCTTGGGATTGTGATATTCAGAATTTCTTTCTTTTGGGGATTTATTTTCAAGCCGGCCACCCTCCCGAATCAAAGGATCACACTCCCCATTGCCCTAAGAGAGCCCTGTGGGTTCATCAATGTCAAAAGTATGTCATTTGCTAAAGCCACTACTTTGTGGACCATTCCCCCAAATAGTATCCCTTCTATCTTCTCATTTGCTCTTATTCCCACCAGAAGTGGTTCCAAGTAAATAGCGTAGAGCAGTGGGGAGAGGAGGCATCCCTGCTTTGTACCCCTCTGCACACTGATGGGCTCAGATAATTGTCCGTTTATTGCCAGTCTCAAGGATGGATTTCATAAGTTAGCTTTGAGCATCTGTATAGATTTATCCCCAAAGCCCATATACTTCAGTGCCGTAAAGAAGAACTCCCATTCCACCCTATCAAAGGTCTTTACCACTTCTTAACCCACCAAAATCGCTGGAGTTTTCTTTTTGTTGGCCTTTTCTATAAGGTGAGCTATTTTCCTTTTATTATTACTCATCTGCCGGGTCCTTATGAACCCCGACTGGTCCTGCCCGATGATGTTTGGTATGATCTGGTCCAGGCGGTTCACCACAACCTTTGTATAAAACTTTGCATCGACATTTGGGATTAGGACCACTTTGGCCTCTTCCATAGATGATGTTACTTTTCCCTTTTTCCCCATATCGTTGAGGAGAGGGACCAAATGTGGAATCAATGTTTGCCTCAAGGACCTATAAAATTCTGAACTAAACCCATCTGTACCTGGGGATTTATTGGTGAGAAGCGTCATAATCGCCCTTTGCACCTCTTCCAATGTGATTTCTTCTTCTGTTTCTCTCGGTCAGTAATTTGTAGCGTTTCTCACACGTCTATGTAGGCTTGTTGAGATTTTTCGTTAGAGTGGGCTGAGCTATATAGTTCTGTGTAGAATTTAGAGAAATACTGGGTAATGGCCTTAGTATCCAAGCTGGTTCCCCCCTTTCCATCTTCATTTCTGTAATGATTTTAGCCTTTTCTTCCATTCTCAATATTCCGGCAAGGATTCTATCCGATTTGTTGGCCTTGATGTAATGTTTCTGTTTTAGGAACATTAGTGATTTCTCTGCTGCTTTCGTCTGTATAAGTTCCAGTTGGCCTTTTATGGCTGTATACTCTTTTCGGATTTTCCCACTCTCTCCCGTACCCATCTTGGACATTACGCTCTTTGATTTTTCCTCCAGGTCTTTTTCTACCAATCTTAGTTCTCTGTTTCTACTGGCTTTTATTGCGATGATTCTCACCCTAGTTGTGGCCTTAAGGGCATCCCATCTTGTTTGCTCTGTTGTGTCCTCAGTGCTATTTTCTTCAAAGAAGGCTTTGATCCCATCCCCCAACTCATTCCTCAGAACCTCATCCCTAAACAGGAATCCTGGATACCTTTATTTCCAGAGACCTGGGTGTTTTCTCCATAGTTTCAATGAGAGTGGTGCATGGTCAAAGAGAATTATATGCCCCGCCTCTATTGCTCTCACCCATCCCAAAAGCTTCAGACATAGGGGGTCATTCCGAGTATGACGGTAGGGGGTTAACGGCACCGGTAAGGACGCCGGTGCCGTAAACCCCCTAGCGCTGCATTCCGAGTTCCCTTAGCGGGTCCCGCTAAGGGACCATGGAGCTAATAACGGGCCCGCAATTTGCGGGCCCGTTATTAGCTCCTTCCCCATTCCCATTGAGACCTATGGGGGCTCAAATGGGAATGGGGAATGGTTTGCAAAATGGGGACTTACCTGCTCCGCATAGGTCGGAATGTCCTGGTAAGTCCCCATTCCGACTACCCGGACCCGAGTTTGGAGGCAGCCATGGTGCTAATAGCACCATGGCTGCCTCCAAACTCGGAATGACCCCCATAGTCTATGTGCAATGAAGATCTATGGACGTGGGAGAAGAATCTGAAGCCTTCCCTATCCCCCCTCCTTTTCCCTCCATATGTCAACTAGGGCTAGGCAATCCACCTTCTCTATTAATTCTTTCGATGGTTTCCCTTGTGCCCCCCCTGGTTTTCATTGATCTATCCTTTTCTGGACCCCAGGCCAAATTGAAGTCTCCGGTTAAAATTATAGGGCCCTTTGCAAATGTCTCTATCCTGTTGAAGGTACGTTGAATGAAAGTATCCTGTCCCGTGTTGGGGGCATACAGAGTCGCTATAGTATACCCCTCCCCTCTTCCTTTTAAGTTTAGTGCTAGGTATCTCCCCAGGGCATCTCTATCAATCTCTGTCACTGTAAGATCTAAGTTTTTCGTATTGCTATCAACACTCCCGCCTTCTTGTTGTTTTCCGTGGACTGATATATTTGGGGCAAGCCTTGTAGTCTCATTCGCTCCCTGTCTTCGGTCTGCATTTGGGTTTCCTGCAATGTTAATATATCAGGCCCCTCCCTCCTTAACTACCTTTCAAATTTTTTTTTTCCTCTTCAATGGGGAGTTTAGCCCCTTAATATTTTGGGAAATGATATCTATGTTTTTGAGACTATCCATTTCCAAAGAAGTGTGTGGCATTTCTGCGCCTTGACACCCTAGCATGGTCGGCCTCCAACACCCCCTCTCCTCCTTCCCTTCCCTTCCCTCCCCTGCCTCGCCCCTCCATCCTCCCTTCCCCCTGGCTGAGCGGGCTCAATTGGCATCCAGCCCCCCGAATTTCCTCCTCGGGAATTGAGCCCCTTCTACCCCTCAGCCTGAGCATCTGTGGGCTCTCCCCAACCCATTCCAGATTCCAACCCCACCCTCCCTTCTCTTAGAGCCCCTTGTGGTCTTCCCAATGTCTAACTTCCCCAGGTTAGCTTTTTTGCTTTGCCCTTTGAAACTCACTGATCATAGCACAATGTTGAATACCCTTCTGGAGATAGCCAGCTCGCTCATTCCTTTCCAGATGGAGGGCCTTTCAGTTGGGGTAGATACCCCCATTCCTGTTTCACTTCGGTTTTACCACAGTGAACCATTCCCAGCTCTTGAGCCCTTTTTGCCCCTTCTTTTGGGAGGGCCTTGTGTCCTGGTCGTCTTCCTCAATCCCCAAAATCCTCAGTCCTTCGTCATAGGAGGTTATCTGAAATTGCTTTCCCTTCCACTCAAATACTAAGCCAAATGGGAACATCCACTTGTATCTAATGTCTTTGGGCCTCATTACACGGACGGCGGTAAGGGTTTACGGGTACCGGTAAGGGTACCAGTGCCGGTAAACCCTTACCGCCTTACTACGAGGTCCCTTTGTGGGACCCTACCTTAACGGCTGGTTGTACCAGCCGTTAAGGATGGGACCTGCAAAGGGACCTAGGAGGTAATTACGGTACCGCAATTTGCGGTACCGTTATTACCGCCTTCCCCATTCCCATTGAGCCCTATGGGGGCAAAAATGGGAATGGGGAAGGGCCATGGTGAATGGGGAATTACCGCCCCCACACACCTTGGAATAGGGCGGTAATTCCGCCATTCACCATGGCGGACTCGGTTAAATACCAGCGGCAACCATGGCGCTAATAGCGCCATGGTTACCGCCGTCCGTGTAATGAGGCCCTTTGTCTCTAAGTGCCTGAATGACTGGGCCATCTTCCTTTTGGCCAGGGTAATCTGAGACAAGTCTTGAAAAAGCATCAGATCGGCTCCATTGTATGTTATGTTTGGCCTTCCTCGATTGAAGCAGTAACTTTCCTTGATCTTGTAGTCTTGGAGTGTCGCAAGAACATCTCTAGGTCGAGCCCCTGGTTCCAATATACAGGGGCCGACTCTATGAATCCTGTCAATTTTCACCTCTAACTTTCCCTTATACTCCAGAAGATCTTCAAAGATACCTCTCACCACAGCTTCGAGATCTTTATCTGGAACCTCCTCGGGCATGTTTTTGATCTGTATATTAGTTCTTCTCAACCTGTTCTCCAAATCATCTGTCTGCAACTTTAAAAATTGCAGTCACCAGTTGTTCCACCCAGGTCACTGTTTTTCGTAAGTCCTCTGTAAGTTCCTGTATTGCTTTCTCATTTGTATCCAGCCTTTTCTCCATTTTGTTAACATCTGGTTTTATCTCCTCTAGGGCTGCTGCCAAGTCCTCTCTCATGATGGTAATTTGTTTCTGAACAGTTTCCAATATTTTATCACCAAAGTACATGAAATATTGTTTGAGGAGTGACTGCGTCACATTTTGGTCCTGGCCCTCCTCCGTTTGGGGCTCACCCGGGTCCGTGTGGTCACGTCCCTCTTTGGCACCCTGGGGGGAGAGCACTTCTTTGCTCCACATTCTCTGGAGGTGGCCCTCAGAAGGTTTCTTGGGACTCTTCGAGGTTGCTGGCAGGTCTTTGCCCCTAGTTTTGGACATTGTTGTTTGACTTCTCACTGGGGGCATCATCTCTCTGTATTGGCCTATGGCCTAGCTGATGACAGGTCTATACTGAGTCCCTCTCAATGTGTGGGGAGTATAGTTTTGGCCGTTCACTGTCCTCCTCGTTTTCTATGCGAATGGAGAAATAGATTAACTGGTTTTGAGTCCTCCTATAGGTTAGATGGTAGATCATCAATTCGGGAGTGGAGGACCCCTGTGATTCCCAGATGTTTTCAATAAACCAGGGACCCTTTGCTCTGATTGGGAAGAGTGCTCGTCCTGTCCTTGATTGTTATTTGGATATATAAACGTCTCTTTGCACTCCTCTGGTGGTGTACACCACTCTCTTGAAGTGTGCTGTTTCTAGCACCCAGGGCATGGGGGCTCGCGTTGCCTTTCCCCTCAAGATGATCCCTAGAGAGGGATTAAATACCCCAGAGTGGACCTGGGGCGTACTTTCGGTTCTCTTCTTTTTACCCCTCTGGGCCGAGTTCAGGCTCCCCAAGCTCCCTCTGAGCTTATTGTTGTTTTTACCCTACTGTGGGCCTGGGCGTCATCTCCGTCCCCCACAGGTACCACCTTGATGTCCACTGCACCTCTCTCCTTCGTGCTCGGGGCTCACCTGCCCTCAATCTGAGACCCGGGGTTAAGTCCCTGGATCACTGTGGGATATCATGTACCCCTCACTCAACGGCCTCGGGGGAACTCCCTGTGTCTCTCGCTCTTTGTACAGACTTTGATCCCCTCCGAGGGATCTGATTGGGTGGAAGCTCCTCCTCCCCCAGAGCGTCTTACCGTTTTTATGTTGGATAGGTGGAGGGTAACAGGCGAAACCTCTGTGGCTCCTCCACTGGAGTCTCCTTACCGGTCTTTGATTATCCCGCGCCGCTGGAGGTTCTAAGTGCACTGGACCGTCTCCGAAAACTGCTA
Organism: Ambystoma mexicanum; assembly: GCF_040938575.1. Lineage (NCBI taxonomy): Eukaryota > Metazoa > Chordata > Amphibia > Caudata > Ambystomatidae > Ambystoma > Ambystoma mexicanum. The sequence goes on from NC_090930.1 coordinate 1,320,397,007, forward strand.
TGGCTCCTCTCCACTCTGAGCGCTTGGGTGCGCAGTCTATGTCATGGGTGGTCCGCTGCTAGGCACGGTCTTCTCCCTGCTTCAAAGCTCCCAGGTGGTCCTCTGCTAGGCTCGGTATCCTCCCTGCTTGAAAGCGCCCGGTTCGTCCACCACCGCGGGAATCCTTATGGTGGAGTGCTTTCTCTCCAATGTTGTGCAAGGCAGCGCCCTGGGCAGCGCGCCGACTTCTCTCCCTCTGGGGTAGCCTGTTATATCTGTGAAAAGTTTTGCAGTGGATCGCCCCCTTCACACTTGCATTCTGTGTTCCGCTAAGCATGCAGACGTGTGTTTGAAGGCCCCAAGGTTCAGGAGAGCATCGAATCACATTGCTCTCCCCTGGTGGCCATCTTGGAATCGCGACTCCTTATTTTAAAGGCACATGTCCTTGGGTGATTGGTCTAAAACTAGCCTGCTATAGGGGACCAATCCCTGCTCCTGGCTGGAGTGGAATTGACCTTGTTGATCTTGCACCCTAAGTGCTTTGCTCCAGAGTAAGTGGACGGGAAAGAGAGACAGTGAGAAACAAGATGGTGGAAGGCTTCTTCCAATGTCTAAAGCACTCCTGGCTATCCTACTCCCACTTCCTCCCCTCCGAGTGACAACAAAGACCTTTGGATGTACAGCACACTGCTGTGAGGCTACTCCTCGTGAATGGGTGTGCTCCTTTGATACCTGGGCCCAGGACAGCTGCCTGTTGTGCGGCTGGTTCTATGGGGGGTTAACGGCCCTCACAAAGAGAGGCTAGGTCCTCTGGGTTTCTGTCCTGCCGTGTGGCAGTATCGGCACATCTGACCCAAACACACATCCCCTTCCACAGTACAGCTGACTCACAAGAGCTGACACATGTGCAATGTCATTTGGGATGTGGTGATAAATGTATCTAAACTCAGGCATATCTTATTCTTAGAGATTACCCTGCCACCAGAATGGGGTACTCATGAACATTGTAGTTTGGGTACAGAGTACATATCTTAAATGTCGACCCTGTGCTGCAGTGACTTTGCTGTTGCAGCGGCGGTTGAGTGGGCATCGTGTAACCATGGAACCTGCTCTGCGCAATGAGCAGAGCAGGTGCTGCTGGTCAGGCAACTGATGCAGCAGGAAACAAGTGCACTATGCTTTTGGCATGGAGTTGCGATCTGGTAAGCAGATTACTCCTTTGGAGAAGGAATCACCTGCATCATTTTATGTACTAATAAACATTTTTAAAAAACAGGGCTTTTCATCCTTGCCAGATGGCAATTCCTCACAGTCACATAGTAAACACTCATATGCCAGTCAAAAGCCATACATGAAAACATCTAACACCCACACACACACATTCAAATATCACAGCTGAACACATATATACACACGAGACATACATTCACAGAAATCAATGGTCCCACCTAGCTACATGCAGACACACACAGACAAGAATGGTCATTCCTCATACATACACACACATTGAAAATACACACAAAAGTACACTCCCCATGCACACGAATTACACATTAACACACAAACTACAAATATTTACACAACACTGTACAAAAACACCTACAGACTGAAACAGCCAACATATTGAAAACTGGATGCACAATCACCCATAATTGCTGCATGTGCATGCACACAGCAGCACTGTCATGCCTACGTACACATACACAGTCACACACACTCAGATTCCAGAAACTCATACACCAAACACTGATATGCCATACACTCGTGAACCATTATGCTCACATGCCATACCCTCATCTACTAGACACTTACATACCCAATAAGCACATACCTTACACCATGCACTGTTATCCACGCACTCTTACACCATGCACAAGCAGTCTTAAACCATATGCTCTTCTACCATGCACTCTTATGCCACACACTCTTGCACCATGCATTCTTATGTAATGCACTCTTAAACCACATCTCATGCACTCATACGTTACGCACTGCACACTCTTAGACCACATGCACTCATGCACACAATGGTCACGCCTCATACCTACAGGTACATTTAAAGTACAGGTGAATCTGCACACTAGGGATATCACGGTATTGATTTTTTGACGGTATGATAACCTTCATGTGACATGACGGTATACCGTGGTTATCGCAGTATAGCGCATACGCGTGTTTAACCCTTATTTTAAATAATATATATTTTTTTTAAAATATTTGTTTATTGACAACATACATAACAGGGAGGGCCGTGTGGCCTGTCCAATTAGCAATAAAGAAGTTAAACAAGAAGAAGAGCATATTGTCAGTAACATTTTCCGATTGGTTTTCCCCCCCCCTCCCGCTGCCCAAACTCCCATCCCCTCTTCCCCCCTCCCGGCCCCTCCCCCCCAACAATTAACCTGCCAAGTTCGGAGAAAGTGCTAATACTATGAGCTTAACGGAGTACACTTGCTTAGCTTACATTAGTAATGAATGATCCTTGAAACAGTGGGGATAGACCCCTAAGCGGTTGGGCCGAGGTAGGACCAAACCTCTGAGGAATGAGTGGGCCCATGTCTTGCAAACCTTTGTACCGTTGCCCCATTATAATCGCATTGAGATACAATCGTCGTGCAGCAGCACTGCTGTCCATTCTTGGGTAAAGTCTGACATAGCATCGTTTGCTATTGCGGTGAGTTTATCGTAGTTGAAAATCACCCTAAGTTTGCAGAGCCATTCCTCTTTAGAGGGAGTCAGGGCACTCTTCCATTTTTGCGCGAGCGCCACCCTCCCTGCCCGCAACATTGCGCCAATGACCTTGGGGAAGGCATTCACCTCGGACTCGGGCAAGGGGGAGCCCAATAGAATTTCCAACGGGTGCAGCGCTGGAGCGTAACCCTCTATGTCTTTGATCCAGCTAAGTAGTTCCGCCCAATAAACTTGTATGAGCGGGCAGTCCCACCACATGTGAAACCAAGTCCCCCGTTGGTGACACGCTCTAGGGCAGAAAGGGGAGACGTCCCGGAACATTTTGGACAACAGGGCCGGGGGGCGATGCCATGAGTGAAGGATTTTAAAGTTATGTTCCATAGCTGCTGTGTATAAGGAGCCCGAGAAGATGCACTTAAAGACTGCCCTCCAAGTGTGATCATCCAGTGACATTCCCGTCCTCTCTTCCCATATGTGTTTGAAGGGTTGTCTGCCCTCCAGGTCCGATGTAACCAGTACTTTATAGAACCTGGACAGAGAGCCTTTTCGTGATGTACTTTTGGCCAAAATGAGTTCGAATGGGGTGAGGGGGCGGCTGAGCTGCTCGGACCACCTTGGTTGAGTCAGTATCCCCTTCAATCGCAGGAATTCGAAGACCGTGGGGGGCCTATCCACCAGAGCCTTTGCCAAGTCGGCGTGTTCAATGAAGCCCTCTTCTTGTAAAAGCTGGGAGACTCTTTCCAGGCCCATGTCAGACCAGGCCTGGGTAACCGGGAAGCCCCTCATGTCTAAGTTGATGGGCGGGCCCCAGAGCGATGACAGCGGAGAAGGCCATGTGGTAAGCGTTTTGTTGGCCCTATTGTGTCTCCACAGCGCCCAGAGAGCAGCTAAGGTGGGATGTGTCCTGAGCTGTGGGGGGAGGGACCTGGGGGAGGCCCAGAGGTAGTCTCTGACTTTTTTTGGGTGAGCGTGGGTATCTTCGATATACGCCCAATACGTACGCATGTCGTCCCGCATGTGCTCCAGTAATACCCTGAGCTGGGCTGCTTTATAGTAAAGCCTGAAATCGGGAGTCCAAAGCCTCCATGGGATTTCGGGAGAGTAAGGGTGGATGTTTTGATCCTGGGTCTTTTGCCATTCCAGATGAAGTGGGAAATACGGGACTGAAGCACCTCGAAGAAAGTCTCGGGAACCACAGTGGGGAGAGCAGAAAAGAGGTAAAGGAGGCGAGGTAGAATATTCATTTTAACCGTTACCATGCGTCCGAGCCAGGAGAGAGTGAGGGGAGCCCATCTTTTAAGATCGCTGCTGACCTGGGCGAGAATTCCAGGGAAATTACACTGGTATAGTTTTGTCAGGTCTCTGGGTATGGTAGTGCCCAAATATCTTGTGGATTCTCGCTCGATTCTAACCCCCAGAATGTCGGAATTGTTCCCGATGTCTTGTTCCCCCGGGCCCATGGGCATGATGCTTGATTTGGATGTATTTATTCTAAGCCCCGAAAAGGAGCCAAAAGAGTGTATGAGATCGAACAGTCTCGGGAGGGACTGTTGGATGTTGGTCAGGTAACCTAGTATGTCGTCTGCGAATAGGGAGAGCTTAAATTCACACTCCTCACACCGTATTCCCATGATAACCGGGTCGTTCCTGACTGCTATGGCGAGGGGCTCCATGGCTAGGGCATATAGGAGGGGAGATAAGGGACATCCTTGCCGGGTGCCCCTGGAGAGGGAAAAGGGCTCAGATGTACCCCCATTAACCAGTACTCTCGCCGAGGGCGAGTTGTACAGTGCTGCGACCCACCCGCAAAAATTAACTCCCAATCCCATCTTACGGAGAACCTTGATCATGTAAGGCCATTCGACGCGGTCGAAGGCCTTTTCTGAGTCGAGTGAGAGGAGGTATCCCTCCACTCCCTGCTCGGACGCCTGATGCATAAGGTTGAGGGTTTTTCTTATGTTGTCTGACCCTTGGCGCCCCGGGATGAAGCCCACTTGATCTCCATGTACCAGGGTAGGGAGGAGTTTGGCCAATCTATTCGCCAGTAGCTTGGCCAGAATTTTAACATCGGTGTTTAGGAGCGAAATGGGGCGATATGATTGGCATAGAGCGGGGTCCTTGCCTTCTTTAGGTAAGACCACTATGAGGGCCGACATCATCGTGGGCGGGAGGGACCCGTGACTAAGTGCGATGTTGAACATCTTGGCCAGAAAGGGGGCTAGCGTGGATCTATAGGTCTTATAAAATTTGACTGAGAAGCCGTCGTCCCCCGGGGCAGTGCCGCTCTTTAGAGAGGTGATTGTATCGATTACTTCTTCAGGGGAGATGGGGGCCTCCAGGGTGTCGGCTGTGTCGGGTAGCAGGCCCGGGACAGGGAGGGAATCCAGAAACCTGTCAATGTCCACCCCCTTTCCCTTGTATTCTGAACTGTATAGTTTTTCATAATAAAGCCTAAATTGCTCCGCTATCTTGGAGTCCCTTGCAGTCGAGGTGCCGTCCGCGGTGCGGACTGAGTTCACTCTCCTGCTATTCCTAAGTTCGCGGAGTCTCCAGGCCAGAATCTTATCGGCTTTTTCCCCTTTTTCCATGTATTTTTGTTTCAAAAATGAAAGTTTCCTTTCCATCTGCCCTATTTGCAGGTCGGCTAGCCTAGCGCGCAGCCTCTGCAGCTCCTCCCACTGCCCCGGGAACATCTGTGTTTTCAGTTTTCCACCCGGTTGTATGGCCTCTATCTTGGATTTCAGATCTTTCTCTTCCCGTTCCCTCTCCCTTTTCTTTCCCGCCCCAATGCCAATCAGGGTACCTCTGATAGTTGCTTTAAACGCCTCCCACACTCCCATGGTGCCCACCTCTCCGTTGTCATTGAGGGAGAAGTAGTCTTCTATGGCCTTCAGGAGGGTTTGGCGAGTCTCCTTGTCATGCAGAAGGAGGTCGTTACAACTCCAACGGGAACAGACCGCCGGGGCAGGGGGGAGGCCAATCCTAATCTTAACCATGTCGTGGTCCGTCCAGGGGACGGTTTCCACCCCTGCGCCGGCGACCTCCCTCTGCATGGGCGAGTCCACTAAAATGTAGTCTATTCGTGAGAAAACATCGTGGGGTTTTGAGTAAAAAGTAAAGCCGGGGTTTAGGCCTTCCTTGGGTGTACTCGAGTCGCACAACCCCAATTCCTCATTCACTTTCTGAAAGGTTGATGCCATTTTTTTGTAAAGACGGAGGTTAGGGCAAGGGTTCACGGATTTCCTATCCCTTTCGGGGCACAGCACCATATTAAAGTCCCCACCCACCAGGAGAGAGCCTTCCGTAAATGCGACTATTGTCGCCTTCATGTTTTCCCAGAAAGTGTCCTGTGACTCGTTTGGGGCATATATGCAGACCAAGGTAAACAGACGTCCCCGTACATCCCCCTTTACCATGAGGTACCGGCCTTCAGGGTCAGCTTTAGACGCTTTGAACCCAAAATGAGCCCCGGGAGAAACCAGTAAAGCCACACCCCTCTTCTTAGTCTGGGCAGAGGCAAAGAGCACCCGTTCTATGCTTTTGGCCCTGAGTTTGGGCTCCTTCCCCCGGACCCAGTGGGTCTCCTGCACAAAGAGGAATTGTAGATTCATCCTCTTAAACTCACGCAAAAAGAGCGACCTCTTGGTGGGTGAGTTGAGCCCACGCACATTTAAAGTCCCCACTGACAAGGATTGGAGCGAGTCATCCATTGGGGCGCAGTTTGATGCTCGTAGCTCCAATTTCGAGGATGCAAGTGCCGTAGATAACAAATTGTGTGGTCAAGTCTCCGAGCCTTGGCGTAATATAACTATTCCCCCAACAACCCAACTTCCCCCCCTCTCTCCCCCCACCCACCTCCCCCCAGATCGCCTGGTTGTGTTGAGGCATCGTCCCAAAGTCACACAAACGGCCAACCATGTCTCCCTCCTCCGGGCTCATTACCTCTTCATAAGCACCCTTATGAGCCCCCCCCCCTTCATCGGGGTCCATACACATCGAAAAATCATATCAACCACCCCCCTTGAAACGTTTTTTTGCAAGAGTCGACCGTCGGCCTCCGATGGTTCGTTTCAGCCATTCTGGATGTCCGGAGACGTTGGGGCCACTCTCCTGAATTTCCTTTGGCCTCGTACTCTGCGCCTTTCCTTCGGAGCATTGTTCCCTTTTGGGCCCTTTGGGGTTCGCTCCCGATCGTGGTCGCCTGGTTCCAATCCCGAGCCCTCTAGGAGCTCCCCCGTCACCCTATGGATGTCGTCCTCGGTGACCAGGGCATATTTATAACCCTCGAATTCAAACGAAAGAGAAAAAGGATACCCCCACCTGTATCGGACCCCCTTGGCCTGGAGCATTTTTGTCAGAGGGGAACAAAGGCGGCGTCTCGCCAGAGTGAAAGCCGATAAGTCTTGATAAACGGAGATCTGGGCCCCCTCCCAGTCCACCGGGCCTTTCTTGCGAGCGAGCTCGAGGATCCTGCTTTTCTCTGAGAAATAGTGGAAGCGGACTAAGACGGACCTGGGGCCTCTGGAGGCTGCCCCCGCTCTGTGAGCTCTGTCAACAGTGGGCTCGTTGGTGTTGACCCCATCAAAGAGCACTCGCACCACCGCGTTTACGGCCTTGACGATGTCTGCCTGGGTTTCGCCATCGTGCTCCGGGAACCCCAAGAAGCGTAAGTTGCAGCGCCGTTCCCTATTTTCCAAGTCGTCCATTTTTAGAGAACATTTCTCCTCTCTTCTCTCCAGTTCCGATAGGCGCATGTCAAATTGCGTCTCGAAGATGCCATTCGAGGTAGTGTTATTTTCCAATGCCTGCACCCTGTCGTCTAGATTGTCCACCTTTTTGTCTAGGGAGTCCAGCCTATGGGTAATGTCTGCGCGGAATCCTCTAATTTCCTCGAGAAGGGCCGCCATTCCCCTGGAGACAACGTTTGCATCTGTTGCTTCTTGCTGCGTTTGGGCCGCCATTCCAGGGGCTGTGGGGGGTTCTAGATGCGGACGCCGGAATCTCTGTAGCAATTCCCTCCAGGTCATAGGCCTACTTCGGGCCCGCCTGCTCCACCTCCGGGAGACCGTAGTGGATGGGGGCCTCCCCCTCTCGTGTTTTCGCCTTGTAGTTCACTGCTGTTGGGGCCGTGGCCTGGGGTGGTGGAGCTAGGAGGGGGCGGGGAGGGGAGCCCCGGACCCCCCGGGGCGACTTTATGTTGCACTTGCGGGGGGTAGATGCCCCCAGGTGGGCCCGGCGCCCCAAGCCGTCTCCGGGTGCTTGTGTGGGCTACACAGGGTTCTTCTCCTTCCCCCCCCGACGGGCCTTGTTACCCCCGGCGGGTGCCCAGTTCCGGGTTGGGCCTCCTTACCTCGGGGGGTCTCTCCTGCGCCGATCGGGGGGCTCCGCGCGCTTCTGGGGTGCACGATCACGCCTCCCCGTTGGGAGTGCTTCGCGGCCTGCCGCCGCGTCCTATTCTCGGGCTTCCGGGATCCCCTCTCGGGCTGTTGCTCCGCCGCCGAGGCGAAAGTCTGTGGCCTCGGTCGCCTGGGTCTCTGTGGGCCTTCCCTGGGCCCGGGCTCGGCGCTGCGTGCCGCGGAGCCTCTCGAGCCGCAGGGGGGAGGTACTTCGCGCCCTCCGGACTCGCGGGGCTGTAACTCCGGCTCCTTTGCACCCCTGAGGCTCGGGCTTGAGCCAGGGGTGCCCTGCACCTTCGTACTGGGGGGGGGGGGTGTATGTCTCGCTCCGGGGGTGTCGGGGGGGGCTCAGGTCCCTCGATTAGCACCCAGTTGGGGAGACGAGCGGAGATGCTTCAGAACATCTCGGCGCCCCCTGGTGGATCCTTAAATAATATTTTGTCAGGAAAAGTCACACATTTTCACCAAGACACAAAACACAAACAAGAATCGCCACCACTGCTTTAGTTTTTCTTACATTTTATTTTAGTTTAACTCAACAGAGGGGGATCTACACATTTAGTTGCTTTGATAATTGTTATATGCCATAGACATCAGTTTTGAAAAATATTCTTGAGAAACAAAAGCAGATTGTACGCAATAACACTTGTACCTAGAAGGCCATGCCACAGTAGTACATGACTAGACTGGCTGCACCAAAATGCCAGTGAAGCCATGTAATAACAGATGTCATGCTTACTTTAAAAAAAAGTAAAACAAAGAAATAAGGTAGGTCACTCTTATGCCACAGTATTAAGTGACTAGACTGACTGTACCAAAACGCTATTCTAGTTACAGTACACATTTGCTGAAGAAAAACCAAGTGTGCACAACTGCACATAAGCCCCTAACCTCGGATGTGAAAGTACACACAATGTCATATGTTGGCTCTCATCTGTGGGGAGGGGCTGATGTGAGCATTTGATTATGCTGAGGCAGATGGGCGATGGGAGTCTTTGAAAGTAGCAGCTTTAAAGTTTTAATGTGTTAGTGCAAGTACATTTTTTCTGCATCTGCACAAATACAGTAAAACCCAAATGCCGCCAGTTTCAGCAGTCTTCCCACCTCACCTGTCTGCCTATAGGAAGTGAGCACATCAGCCCGTTTGAGGGGTGCATATGCGCCTAGGCTAAAGTTTTGGGGGGTTGGAGGAGCTAACCCTTCAAATGTTGGTGGAGGCACTAATTTCAGAGAATCTGGGCGATGGGCAAACGTACTTGTGTGGGGGCATCCAACTTCTTTACATATTCCAATGAGAATATTCTGGAGAAGCTTCAATGTTAAAAGCCGTTAAACTCTGTCCTTTACCTCTGAAAGCATCCACTTAAGGATTGCTGTGAGAATGAACAGTCTCCTGTGCTCGTCTACCCTTCCAATCACTCCCCTGGCATGCAAGTGCTAATCCCCCATCACGATTTCAATTGCCTAAAAATATATGCATAACTAGTTTCGTAATTTGCCTCTGTAGATCATTTGACATGGACATTAGAGCAAGTATAACAATCCTCAAACGACAATGTGTCTTTTTTCATTGTTCGGTGTGTTACCGTCATTAAATGTAGTGGTTTTAGTGGTGTAACTGGAAACACTACAATGCCTTAATGGGAAATAGCCCACTATAATGGGTCACTGTAGCGATAGGTTCTTTTGTGGTGGTTCTACATCTAATATGTACTAGGTGTTTCTGCAAGTTTTTCTTTTACCAAATTCAAAATCTTCCCATAGTAAAAGCAAACATCGGTTGCGCTTTACCAAAACAAACATTTTCCAATAGCTGCCAGCATTTCTTTTACCATTGCTTTTACAATTTATTTCTTCACTACCCATTGCCTGCAGGCACCACTCGCCTTAATCTGCAGCCTGACATTTCTCCTCTTTTTAATTGTCGAATTGATTTCATGGACAGGGATACTGGCCACCCAAAGGCAGGAAGATGGCAGCAGTGTTGTCACTTTTTGACTGCAACCTTTTCCCCCATACCTGGTTGCGCATTGGTAAAGAGTCCACCATGGCCACTGTGGGAAGCCATCTTGCAGCACACAGCGTGACCCTGCCTGCCCCCAAACATGAAAAGAAAAGAAATGCTACACATTGCTCTCCAGACAGCCAACATCAAAAGATGAATATGCTGTCTTATCTTTCATGAGTCAGCAGAAATACATACCAAAAAGAGTGCCAGAAATGTGCTTTGTTTACGAACCCATCCCCACATCATACAATACATTTAGCATCTGGGGGTACCAAGGAATTATTGCAAAACCGAAGCAAAAATGCGACACAGCCCCATAAAGACCTCATTTGGCTATACCCCCACTTCCTCTGCTTCATTTTGTTTGGACCTTCTGAAAAACAATTTATAGAAATTATTCTACATCACATCTGCGTGTAGATTTACTGACTACTCTTTACCCCAGATTGAGTGATTGGTATGTTTGTTGTGAAGCAAATATGTTTCACAAAAACCGCTCCATAGAATATAAACATAGTCTAGATTATGTTTACAGAGCAATGCAAAATGAGTCACTGTGTATCAATGAAATATACTCCTCTTTTAAAACCTAACACAAAAAGCACTGCGGACTACTCTGAGCGGTCATCTCTTAAGACAGGTCGGAGGGCTAGTCCTAGAAAGTGGACGTCTTTTGCATCTTGAAATGAATTCTAGCTATGAAGCATGAAGAACCTCACTAGGCTCACACACATACAGACAGTCACACTGGCTCACTAAGAAGCTTAGCCATCTTGCACATATCCTCAATAAGAGAGCGCCACTGTTTAGAGGCATGGTAAAATAAAGTTCAACCCTGTGATTTACACTGCATAGTACATACGAATGAAGGTGCCAGCAGTAAATTGTGTTATGTTAGTAATTGCAGCGCCTCTGTTTACGGGGAAGCCCAGGCGCCGTTTCATGTATGTGTCATGTCTGTCCAGCCATGGCTGTAGGTCAGCCAGGTCTAGTCAACATCCCCCACAATTTCATGGGGGTGGGGGCAGGGCTAAAGCCCTGATCAGCTCAATGGTGTTATGCCACTGCTGAACATACACTTTTCACATAACAATCAGCGACTACAAAATACAAAGAAACGCACCTGAACTAAGAGCAGCTAGCTGTGGATAAGGTTTCAGCAGGGCTCCTGCTTCAATGCTGGTGTGGCGCACCTGCCGTCAGATGTCACTTCGAGTGATTTTAATCTTCTCTGAGACTTTAGTGGGCCATGATGGCTCAGGCTCCTCCACACTGTTGGGCACTGTGCTGGGCAGTTCTCATTAATATAAATGAGACGTTAGAGTGGGCATTACTACACGGAGCGCTGGTGCCTGCTATACGTGCAACTGTCTGTGTCTCTCTGTTTCCAACGTGCGTTGAGGGTGGGGGAAGGGCATCACAGCCCCGGTAGACGCTGCCTCCATTCCCAGGCTCAACCTCGGGAGATGAGCACAGAATCCAGTGCCTGCCTGTGCCCACAGTGCTGCACGCCACTCTTTTTGCACAGAAACTTCACAGCACACTGTGCGCATGCCGCACATGTGTTAAAAGGAAGGTAATTCGGTAAACCGTTCTGAACAAAGTAACGGTAATAAAATAAAAATTACAGTGATCACGGTATTAATACCGGTATACCGTTACAAGCCCACTGCACACCACCAATGTACACAGATTAAATATTCATACACACAAATGCAATTATTTACAAAACACTGCACACACATTCACACAGCATAGATCCAGACACATACACATGAACACACAGAAGGACAGTCACTCCTGCTACAATCACATACATACATAGATACACATGCACACAGAGCAATAGTCATAGCTCATATCTAGATGCACATTTAAAGTACACCCAAAAGTAAATACTGAGAATGTACATGCATGACACATTAATACAATCATTTACACAACAACACACGCAAACCCATTCAGAGTAAAACACCACACACATTCACACCCATATTGCACACACTTCGCACACACATATAAAACAGTTAACACACATTTACACATTAACAGATATACACATACAAAGTACATCACTCACAAATGTTGCTACATTTCTAATTGCATACACTTGTTTGTGTAACTTGCAATTTAATATTAATAAAACAAGTATACATACAGAAAAAATATAACTTTAACACAAAAATAATATTATTGCAATTAATTTCAGGTTTTAACCTTAAGAAACAATCACAATTAGTGGACATTTTTTTTTTAAACGTTAAGCTTAAATCATGGTAATCCTAACTCACTCATATCAATTTAATTACAAGAAAACACATGCGAAGTGTAAAGGACAAAATTAAACAATTGCCTCTTCAATTACAATACAATCAAAAAATAAACACGTGTACATTTAAGTTACAATAAAAAATGTATGAGCATACATTTAATAATAATGTTCACACACAATTGAAACAATATTGAACACAATTTTAAAATAAACACTACAATTAATAAATATCAACTAAAACATAGTGCACACAATGCATTACATACTTGCAATCACAAAAAGTAAATGAATGCCTATTAACAGACATACATAGTGTGTGCATAAGATTACATAAAACAAAACAAAAAAGTAACAATAATGTTTTCAAAATAACAAACACTAATACAATACACATAGAAATACATACAAATACAAAATAATGAATAACTGTTTTCATAATATATGTACAGCTTAAAGAATAATGCATCTCTTTCACTAAAGCAACATTTGTAAACAAAAACAAAAAACATGTATCACAGCATAAAAAACAAAATAAGGGCCATTTAAGGGTTTCCATGATGTTTTCCTTATGCTTAATATACTTTAAATTTGGCACAAAGAGTACATTTTGTTGTAACCCTTTTGTTGTAACCTTAATACTGTTATTTCGAATGTTGACTTTACGTTTTTGTTTTTGTAACTGTATTTTTTAATTGTTTTTCTCCACTAACACATATAGTTTGTAATCTTAAAGTGAGATTATTATACATCACTGTACACTGCAACACAAATGCAATTCAAATGAAGGAATACAAAAACGGTAACAAGTAAAGTGAGACAGAATGATATAGAAAACATGTATCGTACAAGCTGCCTTATTGTTATAAGGCAGGCACCAACATTAAGCAGTTTTCTATATCTGGTAAGTGTTCCTGAGTCTCAAGAGTTCAAGATGCAAGTAAATAAGTGAATGGGTTGGGGGGTTACAAAGTCTCAAAGTTCTCCTGTACAGGTTTTAGCTACAGTTAAAATGTAAGTAAAAAGCATAGTTTAAAAGCACACTTTCGAGTAGAAAGGTGTAGGACCAAATTATAGGTATGCTCCCAGTTACAACATACTAAGGGTTACCCAGATGAGAATCCTAGTCTAAAATTCCACCAATCACAGCCGGGTAATTGTTGTGTTTAGGAAGTTAACTTTGCACCCAATCCCTATTGGGGGAGGGGGCAGTAAGAGTGGAGCATGTACACTCATACCCCAAACTCTGATTTTCTAAGCAACCACCTGTAAGGAAGACATGGGGCCTCATTACGGGTCTGGCGGTACCTCTGCCGATGCTACTGGCGGGTTGCCGCCGGACCTGTAATAATTTAATGATGCCTGACTTCTCGGTGCCACCGGCTCATTACAGGTCTGGTGGCCCAGGAAGTCAGGTGCCAGCAAATTGTAAGTTCCCATCGGACTCTATGGGAGTGGGGACACGGAAGCACCGGCACCGTTGCTAATGGTGTGAGCTGTCAAGGGTTTTGACCCATGTTGAATTATTAGACGGGGTAGATGTGGGGATGAGCTGTCGCCGCCCATCATTCTATCCCAGAACAAAACTAAATCAATAGACTGGGTGGATGTGGGGATGAGCTGTCGCCGCCCATCATTCCATCCCAGAACCAGGAAAACCGTGCGGTTGTGCGCACACCAAAATGGTTGTGTAACCTGCCACCCACCAGTGCCAGCATGATGGACCGGAAGCGCCAGGGGTGAAAGGTGGTGTCAAAGGAAAAATAACAGGCCTGTTAGCTTAAAAGCGCTTTAAAATCACCTTTGTTTCCCTGAATGCAAGCTCAAAATGCCTATTTTAAACATCACAAGATATTCAAAAATCTTACTGAACACCAGCAGACATCTGGCAGAATGAAGTGTTGTGTGCATACAAAATCTGGGAAGATGAAGAGCCCAAAACAATGTTTATAACAAAACTGGCCGAGCTGTGGATGTCAGCAGTTTAATTGAAATTGGATTTAAAACCACTAAAATCGAAATGTTTAAATTAAATGAGTGACCTACTTTTGAGTGTCACATAGTTTGCAACTGTTAAATGTCATGGTTTTGAACTTAGAATCAGCATTCTAGCTGCATGTGTAAAAATTGTAAGTTTGATTTAAACTGGGAACAAACAGGACATTTAGCTGAAGCTTGACTTAAAGAAATTGAATTCTGCCTGACAACTAACCCTGACAGGAGTTGAACTGGCTCAACAACTCTTCCCAGGCCTGGCTGCATCCTGCTGCCCCCACCAAAAGGAGATCACACCTCTCTGATTGAATTAAGGGAGGGGTACCTGCAGACTGCAGGAAGTTGAACAAAGCCCTGTCCTGGGCTCAGGCAAATGTTATATTGGGGGGGTCGTAAAATGGCTTCCTCTTGGGAGAAACTGGGAGGGGCAGTGCCTGTGAGAGCCAGCTGAGCTTGGGGGAAGTGGACAAACCAGTTATTCCACCATGTGATGTGGGAAGCCACACCCCTTTTTGACCAGGGCATAATTTTTAAAAGATAGATAACTCATAGTGCGGACTGGTCAAAATTATATAAATAATATCATTATTCTTGGGATTTTTCCGTGCACATTTTAAAAGGCGTTAGGACTCTGTACCATGTTCTGAGGCAGAACCCTGCTATTTATTGATATTGCAGACACTGGCCCTCATTACGACCCTGGCGGAAATCGAAAAACGATGGCGGAAATGCAATACCGCCATCGAATACCGCCCGTTGCGATTATGACCCGTCACCGTAAAGTACGATGCCATTAGCGACACCGTAGTGAACGCCAACGCTAACTGCACCAAGTACGCGCACGCGCGCACTGCGAAACCGTAATTACCACCATGACGCAACGGTACGGGAATTCTGACCCTAGCGGACATGTACCTAACGCCATCAAGCATGGCGGAAAGTACCATTCCGCCATGGTGAGAAGTACGGCATCGCAAACCAACCGTAAAAGGCCCTACTGAGTGCCTGTACACCACTCTCTGGCCACATTGCACAACTCCTCGTAGGTGCAATGAAGTCACACAATGCAACCAGTGAAATGTACAAGTCACCCATGCATGCCAACGAACAAATGAATGTAGGGGCTCCAAGTGCCTTGTGAGTGGCCATCCATATTAGCCATGGCACCATTGCCGTACTGATGCAGCACAGGCATGTGAAGCTCCAAGTACAGCAACATGAACTGAAAACTGAGACAAACAAAAACAGGCCCCCCATCGCTTGACACCAGTGCAAGGCAACATACAAAGCAGTATCCTGAGTGAGACTGCACCAGCCCTGTACTCCTGCCAGTAAACAAACCAACCAGCAGCATAAGCATGTACCACACAAGTTGGCAGAGTGACTGAGCAGCCAGGCACATCTCAAGAGGGGCCAATGGGAGCAGCAGGGCACAGATGGCACGAATACAGAAGCTATTCCAATGGACATGACCTCAGTCTCCCTCCAAGAAACGCACGCAAACACAGGCACCTGTGACCAGCCATATTCTGAAAATCACATCATTCCACCAATCCACCTGGCTGACCGGCATCTGTTACACAAAAGCCAATCCCCCTCCCATGAGCATGACATCATCAAAACAGACATAATTGCAGCCCCTATCCCTGACCTTACTGGCCTTCGTAGGCAAACGCGCCCAGTACAGTACCACGCAACTATACTCAGAAGGCCGAACCCAAAGCAGATCTCCTCACAATACATCGCTCCACAAATAGGAATATGCTACATTACTTGCAAAGAATAACGCTACACGGTCAGTATCATAATCAAAATTTAATGCACAACAAAATCACCCGGGCCATACAGCTATTAGGTCATGAACTCCAAATCATATCTCATAATTGTGGGCTGCATCCGCAATAAATGACCAGCTTCTTCTTGTGTGACGCCCTGTTCCTCCATGGTACACAGGGGCTACATTCACGTTCAAAAAGGCAACATGGAAGCGCCTAGAACCGCAGGGCCATCCCATTAGGTAGGCACTAGTCCAGCTGAAAGCTCGAAATGTTGCTCCTAGCCACTAGTACTGCGTAAGGGCATGTGGGCCATTGGCGATCGTCCCATAAGATCGTAATGGTGCTCCACTGATTAACACGAAGCAGCAGGTGTCGGGAGTAAAAGCCATCTGCAGGAGTGGCATACAGATGGCAGCGGCAAAAGGGGAGGAGATACCTGTCACCCAAATGAAACGAAAAAGAATAGTATGGGCATCTGAACTCCATTTGAATTACTCACTTCAAAGATCACACTAAATCCACAGCCATATGCATGCTAGCCCACTCAAAAGGATTATTCGCACCCAATAATCACTTGCGAATCATAACTATATAAATCGAGGTGAAAACACTATTACAAACGAGTGTTTGTGTGCATGCGTCTGTTAAAACAGAATCCATTAGATGGGATTAGTAACGTGCATAGACACAAGTGTTTGAAGGCGCGTCGAGACAGGGAGGGTTCAACAAGGGCAGATAGACGATGGTCCCACTATGGCAGCCCTGCATCACATAGCGCAGAGGAAGTTGATAGATTCCAAAAAGCCATGTACATGGCAGACTCTCTATAAAATCATCTGTCCATGCATCCATACATCATTCCCTCATCCCGGTATAAAAACGCCTGATTATTTACTCACATAACATTAGAAATTTCCATTGAATCTGTGCTTAATGCAGTCTGCAAAATCCACTGTGCTCCAGGCCGGAATTCTAGTGTTGTGAAGTAACATGTATTTGGGAACGTCCTGCCTTATCCTCCACTACGCTATTGCGCATCCCATACTATTCATATCAATCATTGCATTCTCGGCATGGCCCCTGTCCCAAGGACATTAAACAATAGAACTTTCTATCTGCAGTCAGACCTGTGGGCGTCTCCTCGCCGCTAGCTGGAAACCGAAAGCGCTGTCCTTCGAATTCCTCATTTGCAACATCACGTCGAAAAGGCATCTGTGACCGCTTGAAATCACAAATCCATCCATTTAGTGCGGCAGTGTGTGAAAATGGCAACTGGCTACACTCACAAATGGGACGCCCCGCCCGTCGGTGAACCGCGGTACAGCGCTGCATGAGGGTCCACCGTTAATCGAGTACTACATTCCACTGACCCTTCACAAGTTTGTTCCCGACTGCAAAGATAGTATGTGAAACAATGGGAGCATAGCAGAATTAACATATGAAGCAATATCTCACTGCCATCGGGATGAAATACATGATTGTAATAGCAAGATGCCATGCGTCGATTTGCAGCGTTGTGTGCGGGACGTGCTCGCCCAAAGGGGATTGCAGCTTGCACAGGTGGAATGAATCACCACAGGTGGAGGCTATACAGCTTGGAAACACATAAATTGCACACCCAACCCCCTCCCACAACCACACCCACTCCAAAATGCTACCGGCAGGACTTGCGATGTTGGCCCTGGGGGACCTGATAGCACTGCAAGTACTCCAACTTCAAGAAGAAGACGAACACCAACTACTACAACAACCGGCCGCACAGAGGAGACGCAGGAGGAGGAGGAGGGCAAGGCAGGGCCAGCAAGGCCCACCAGCACAGCCACTACCACCACGCAGGCAGCCCGCAATCCCACGCCTCCGAGCACATCCGTTCAACCTCACTGATGAGAAGATCCACACCCTCTACCGTTTGGACCGGGACACCATAACCGCCATTGTGGACATGACACACGCTGACCTTGTCAGCATGATAGATAGCCCAACCGCCATCCCACCCCTACTGAAGGTGGTGTCTGTACTCCACTTCCTGGCCACAGGCACCTACCAGAACACAGTCGGACAGTTGCATGGCATTTCACAGCCACTGTTGTCACGGACACTATTGCAAGTGCTTGATGCCCTCCTGAAGCACGCAGACGACTACATCTCTCTACCACGCTCGGAGCAGGAAATTACGAACACAAAAGTGGGATTCCATGCACTTGCCGGCATACCGGGTTGCATTGGTGCCATCGACTGCACCCATGTGGAATTGGTTGTCCCACATGCCATGGAGGCCCAGTACCGCAACCGAAAACAATATCATTCTCTTAATGTACAAATGGTGTGTGACTCAAACAGGATCATTACACATTGTTGTGCCCGATTTCCTGGATCAACCCATGATTCCATGGTCTTACGGAACTCTACAATACCACGCTACATGGAGCGACATGCAGGGAACAGATCCTGGCTACTCGGTGAGTCTCATTTCATGCATGATAATGTGGGGTATGTGATGCGGCAATGACCTGCCAGGAAGGGGGGGGTGCTTACGTAGCAATGTCATTCCTCAAACATCCTTTATTGTCCACATACAGGTGATGCCGGGTATCCACTGAAGAGATGGCTCCTTACACCACTCCGGAACCCACAGGACCAGCATGAGGAGGACTACAACCATGCCCACTCACGTACCCGTGTAGTCATAGAACAGGCATTCGGCCTACTGAAGGGTCGTTTCCGCTGCCTCAGCAGGTCTGGCGGGGCACTCCGGTACCGCCATGAGAAGGTTGCTAAGATGGTCATGGCATGTGTCATGCTACACAACATGTGCATACGTAGAAATGTGCCCATGCCCCCTGACGCAGAACTGCAAGCACCAGAATATGGTCATGATGTGGGTGGGGATGTGGCAGAACCTCAAGGAGTCCGCGAGGCACAGGAGGGCCGTGAAATTCGTCAGATTATCATAGATTCATGCTTCTAGCACTCACGCCTGGTGGTTGATACATGGACACGGGAGTTGTGGCACTGTGTGTGTCTGGAACATGCACAATATGGACTGTACGCCTATGATGGCCTCGTACACAAAGATCAATGTCCACACATCTCATTGGATGATTGTGAAATGTTTATAGCATATGTGGAATTGTGTTACACACCCCATCGACCCGCCACCCAAGTAAGCCCAACACACCCCCTCCACCCTCCTACCTCCCCCCGAACACCAGTGTCCAAAGATGCTCATTGTCAGTGGGCAGACGCTATTGCAAGCCCCCTCTCCGGGTATCAGGGGCACCCCTGCCTGTGGAGCGCAGGTTCCTCCCAGATCTACGTTGGGGGCTGCCCTGGACGGAACTTGCAACGGATGATGTCTCTGCCTGCTCACGTCCATGCATGTCCCTAAGGGTTTGTGAGAGCTCAGTGAGCACACGGCGCACAGCGGCAAGTTCAGCACATACGTCTTTGGACGTCGCATGCAGTTCCCCCCTCAGGCTCTCGGTGCTTCTCTCCATTTGTACTCTCAGGCTCTCGGTGCTTCTCTCCATTTGTACTCTCAGGCTCTCGGTGCTTCTCTCCATTTCTGCCCTTAGTGTCTCTGTACATGTTTCTATGGCTGCCTTGGTACCCCCACATTCATCAGCATGGTCCTTGAGGAGCGTGGCCAGTTGCTGCTGTTGCACGATCACCTGGTCGAGGGACTGTTGCCTCTGCTGGGCCATGGCCATTTGCGGTGGTGTCCCAGAGGGGCTGATCACCTCATGTTGCCTTGACACAGGGCTTGTGGGGGATGGCCAGTCGTCGTCTTGTGAGTGCCCCTGCGTGGTATCCTCATGTTGTACGGGATGAAACAAACAGGGGGATTGAGACAGGTCATGGATGGATCGTACATCGACATCACCGTTTTCTGTGTCGGAGCATGCTGCCATTAATGCAGTGTCACCTATGGTGCTGCTGCCACCAGAAGCAGTGCCTTCTGTGGCATCCATTGGGGGGGCCTGTGGTGGTGGTGGTGTTGTGGCCATGCTGGCTGCTGGGGTGCCTGTTGAAGTCCCCTCCTGTGTGCTGCCACTTGATTTGTGCTGCTGCCGTGTCTTGATGCGTGCAGCTCAGGTGGAGGGTCTTTGGCCGTTGGTCTTGGCCCTCTTTGCAGGTGTGCTGGTAGGGGTGTCCTGGAGCTCGTCGTTTGAATCGGACCCTGTGGTGGAGTAAAGGAGGGCGAGCGTTATTAATGGGTCTGTGGAAATTGGAATGGCAATGTATCACATGCATTGGGGTGGTACCTGAGGGTGATTTGGGTCAGGGCCTTGGAGGTGGTTTCATTTTTGTGTGGATTGAGGGTGCAGTTGTATTGCAGCCTGCAGTTAGGGGGTGCCTGCTGCACGTGTAGAGGGTGTTTTTAGGATTTTTAATTATTTATTTATTTAATTTGACTTTTAATGTCCCCTATCAGGCCAATGTAAGTGGACGTTCTCCTGGACATGTGTTTCTGTTGCACTATGTGGACACATGGTACTTCACATGATTGGACATTGTGGTTTTAGCATAGTTTTATTTGGCCCACCTACCTGATTCTTCGGATGTCTGCACTCCTTTCTCCATCCCTCCGACTCCCTCTATGGTCTCCATTCCAATGGTGGAGGCACAGATTTCTTCCCAGGGGGTCAACTTGATGGGTGATTCCGATCCTCCCCCGGTAGCTGTGGCAATGTTACGGTTGGCGGATAGTATGCTCCGTACGCGTATCCGCAAGTCGTCCCATCGCTTTCTGCATTGCTGTGGGTTGCGGGGTGCGGTCCCCACCGCACTTACCCGCTGTGCCACCAGGGCCCATATGGCCTTCTTGTTCGCAAGTGCCGTCCTGGTCATTTGCGTCGAGAAGACGACGGCAGCATTCTCCTGGAGGGTCTCTGTGAGCACCGTGAGTTCCTCACGTGAGAAGTGGACCTGCCGCTTGCGGTCGCACGCTTTTTTCGCTACTTTTCCCATTGTTTTGGTTTCACTAGGGTGGATGACGGGTTGGGATGTCTCTCAGGGTAGTATTTTTAATGGTTGTGTGAATATTCTGATTTTATAGGTGTACGGCGTGCTGTTTCCCGTTCCGGGACCATGTTTTTGCTTCCGTTTCCGTATATTTACGGTCACCGTATTTTCCGATTGCCGCTCATTACGGTGACCGCTATGTCCGGTGGCGGAATTGCACCTAGGTCGCCGTACGACGGCGGTGAGGGGCGTTTTGGGGACATTTCCGCCATCGCGGACTTTGCACTTCCGCCAAGGCGTACTGCTCGTGCCCTATGGGTCAGAATTAGCCGCACTTTACTCTGTCGTGCCATGGCGGAAACGCTATTTACGCTATGGCGGTCAGGTCAGTTGCTTTCCGCCAGGGTCGTAATGAGGGCCACTGTGTTTAAGCTAGACAAATGAACATTTACTGGAATGTGTGTAGAAGGGGGGTGTACAGTTGTGTCAAATCTGGAAAGGTTTAAAGGTCGTTATCTGGATGAAAAGGGGCAGAATTCTGTCAAAAGTGGACAGGACATCATACAAAGACAGGGATCGGATGGTTTGGTACTACAGAAAATATGTTAACTGGACCTATAATATTAGAAAAATGGTACATAGATAAATGTGTGTTTGGATCAAATATAGATTTGTGTGCAATTTGACAGGGCAAGGATCCTCGGACCATAAAACCTACAGCATCACTCTGACGCACATTTCCTTCCCCCAATCAAGGGAGAGAGGAGGAATTGGCCAATGATAAGTGAGAGGGGCAGGTTTAGTTATGACCAACGCACACACACACTTTCTAAAGACATAAAAAGGACCACTGAAAGACAGGCAGGACATTCACTTTCCAATTTCTTGCGGGACGCTTTGCCGGGAGACTCCAGACTTCAAATCCATCAACCTCCAGAGATCCAGAGAGACCAGAGACCCAGAGAGACCAGAACTGTGCAGTGCTGAGAGCAGAACCAGAGACCAGACCGCTGTGAGCAGAACCGCCAGAAGTCCCATTCAACCTGTTGACCAGATCCGTGACGAGGCCCATTCCTGTCCAAAATCTAGTGTGAGTACCCAGCTAGCACTGTGCCAAAACCAATCTCTTAGTGTAAAATAATGCAATTAAAACTATTTTAACCTATTTAGAACTTCCTCATAGGAATCGTGTGTGTCATTCTGTCCTTTTTAAAGCTGAAAACTGTCACCTGTCATTTTGAACTTTTAAATTTCAAATCCGAAAAACTACCTTCACAAAATCGTCCGTATCTCCGGAACCGTTTGTGCTAGGAGCGGAATTTAACTTTTATCTTAAAGCTAAGATTCTAGGCTTTCCAACCTGGAACCGACTTGCTACTCCTTATAGGGCCTCTGTAATTACGCTCGACGCACGCAATTAAATTTGCCGTGATTTGACATTTTGCACAATTTCAGCCACATGTAAAAATCAGCAGCTCCTTGCTTTCCTTTGCTAAAATTCATTTTAACCTGCTAGTTACTCATAGAGCATTGCTAAAGTGAGCCTGAACTAATATAAACTAGATATCACCCACCCTGAACCTCTAGAGGGAATTAAAAGCATTTTTAGCACATTTCTCACTTCATTGTCATCACATTCAAAGCATTTTGGGCCTGTGTTTCAAACTTCTACCTGTTTTCCTCTAAGCTTGCTGGGGGGGAACTGCATTTCGTATTGCATTTTGTTGGGATTCTTGAAGACTGTGTGCTCTCTTTCCATCTCCTTATATTGCATAAAGGGGGGAGTAAATTGTCAAGGAAAAGTGATTACATTGTCTTTTGTTGAAGCCATATCAAGTTATTGTCTGTACTGCATTTCATTCATCATTGCGTTTCCTTGAACCATATAAAGCATTCTTTCCCACCTTATTCTTCTGTTCCTATTCATAAATAACCAAGAACTGTTCTACTGTCGGATTACCTCTTGCTGATTACTGCTCAGATTCACAAGTGTACTATCCATTATCAATTTATTTATAGAAGTGTGATATATATATATATATTGTTTAATTTTTCAAATAAACCTTTTAAATTTGCAAAACAAGCCTACTTCTTGGCTCAGTGGGGTCAAGGGGGATTCTAAGAGAGGGGTGTTATACAAGGGTTCATCATCCAGATTATAACTTGCCATAAAAATACATAAATAAGGGCTTCCCTTGGGCATCCCAGACAAGGCACTGACTTAGTGGGATTGCTTGATTGGAGTCACTTACAGAGCAGTCTGCCTACCGTGGCCGCTGTGCCAGACCTGTCGGGCACAGCGGCTCCGGCAGGCAGACTCATAGTTTGCCGGTCCGGAAACAAGGGTGCCAGTGAGCCTACCGGCACCCTTGTTTCCAGACCGGCAAACTTATAATGAGGCCCATGGTATCACAAGTATGACACTGACGCAAGAGATACTATTTCAAAACCTTTATTAGATTCACTGGGTTTGGCAAAACTCCTACTTTGCCCTGTAGCTCTGATGGGAGTAGTTTCTACCATCAAATAATAAAGAAAACACCGTCCGGTCAGTCTCTGTCAAATCAAAATGGCCTATACTAACAAAACCTAATGCTGGCCCTTTCTCTTATGCAAAAAGTGTGTAAAGGGGAATATTTATGAAAAGAAAAGTCAGTGGTATAACATAAAGAATCAAGATGGCTGAGTCATCTCTCCTTCCCACACTGGACAGCACGGAATAAGGCACTCCCCCATAGGCAGGATGAAACACTCTTGCTCATGTTATCAAGAAGCAGTTCAAAACGTGGGTCGAGGGCCGCTTGGCTTTCCACGTTAAAGTCACTGGTTTTCTAGTTCACCAAAGTCCTCTC
The DNA here is from genome assembly GCF_040938575.1 of Ambystoma mexicanum. Classification (NCBI taxonomy): domain Eukaryota; kingdom Metazoa; phylum Chordata; class Amphibia; order Caudata; family Ambystomatidae; genus Ambystoma; species Ambystoma mexicanum. The sequence continues at coordinate 1,320,420,940 of NC_090930.1, forward strand.
ACAGTTCAATAAAAAGTTTACATAGGTCTCCCTCTGTCGGGCACGGACCTCTCAATAAATCATAGTTCAACAAAAAGTTCACGTAGGTCTCCCTCTATCGGGCTTGGACCTCGCAATGCAAAAAGTATCTGATTCAACACAGATCTCCCTCAGCCGGGCTCGGAACTCGCAATCACAGCACTTCCCTTCCCCAAGCTTTATTCACATTCGCTAGGGGTTCCTGTCCCCTAACTTATTTCACATTCCAGCTCTCCCTCAGCCAGGCTCAGACGTTTCATCAATGTTGAAGAATTTTGAATGTGTAAGGCTTTTGCTATGGACCTCCGCAGGACCACTTTGACTTTCACTTCAACTCTCCTTTCGTGTTATTTGCCCCAGTGTCTCTTGGTCTTGGTAGCTCTGTACCATAAGCAAAAAGTTCAAAGAAATCTTTCTCTTCAAGCATTCACCTTTTCACTTCCGCTTTTGCTGGGGTTAATCTTGACCATTATGAATTTCAGAGTTCATTCACTTGTGCGGTTTCAATTCAGGAGTCTAAGTTAATACCACAGGATTGGCCGTGCCTCCCCAACTCTGTCGTTCACCCGGCAGGGTCACTGGCATCCTTGAAATGCAATGCATTCTTCTTGTCTGGGATTTGGCCCTCTCTGGTTTTTCGGGAGCCAACGACCTCCTGCAGGGAACTTCAGGGTATCCCCATCCCTTTGCTCTGGTCCCTCAATCAGTTGTTCTGCTCCAGTGGGTTCGCCTTTGCCCCAGAGGTTCTACTCCTAATCTTGTTCCACCCTGCTCCAAATCTGATGGGTCTCCCTCAGTCGGGCTCAGACCCCTTCTTTAGCTTCTCACACAGGTCTCCCTCAGTCGGGCTCAGACCCCTCCTTTGCTTCTCACACAGGTCTCCCTCAGTCGGGCTCAGACCCCTCCTTTGCTTCACACACGGGTCTCCCTCAGTCGGGCTCGGACACTCTCGCTTTGCACAAAAGTAAAAAAAGCGTTATTATTTTGCTCCCACTTTGCCAGCTCCCGAAAATGGCATTCTGCAGTTTCTGGGAGTTTGTGGGATTTCCAATGGGGCTTTTCTGGGGTTAGGGTCGTCCGACCTGCCCCTCAGTGCCCTGGGTTTTAATGTTACACCCAAGGGATGAGCCTTGGCTTGGGTCCTGTCAGATAGCTCCAGCCACTGATCTTGCTGTCTGGAAGCACAGCTCTCTTGCCACACTACAGCCTCTCCTGTACTCACAGGCCCAGAGACTTGGCAGCCTGTCATCCTTCTCAGGGTTCCTTCCCAGGGTCTCTTCGGCTTCTCCTTGGCCCCTCTGGACAGCATGATCCTTTCAGGCTCCCCTGCGTGCTGAAAGTGTGCCTGTGTGCTCTGCCTTTTATACTGACTGGGAGGGTTAACAGGTTTCAGGTGAGAATGATTGTGGAGGAAGACCTAACCTTGCCTGGCCTCATTATCGGGACGGAATGGCGACTGCCCATAGGAATCCTTGGTGCATTGAATCCTATGGGTAGTCTTCATAGCTCCCTTTTTCCTCTTCCTCTTCTTAGTATTGTTCAAAAATGGGGCGGGGGGACATGTAATGGCACTGCACATATTTCCTAAAGGCAGAGTGCACATGATGGTGACTGAGCGCCTGACCCTGTTTGGTCTTATTAGTGGAACAGAGCTGTTGTATATCATTATAGGCAATCTTCCTAGTCTCGGTCTTTGGGTTTTTATAGTGGATGAAGTGATTGCGGGATTTGTAGTTTTTCTTAGGGATAATGGAAAAACCATGTGGGTTTTTGTCAGGGTGAAGGGGGCAGATGTATTGTTGTGGGTGAATGGGTTTTGGGCAATAATATCCCATGATGACTGAAGGGATGTCGGGTAGGGATGTATTGGAACGGAGGGATACCATGTCTCGCCTGAGGGCGCTCCTCCCGCAGTCTCCAAGGGTCCCTTATCAGGTGATCCTCCATCGCTTGTCCGCCCCCACGGTTGGGATCCAAGAGCGATGGCCCTCCCCTGGCCTCCTGAGTCAGGGTTCCCGGGGAATAGCATGGGAGAAACGCCTCAGGTTTCGCACACACCCCAGGGATACTCAGAATTACCGGGGGCACTTGGTTCTGTTGGTTCCATTGGTGGGGATCCTGGGTTTGCGGGTCCACTGGCAGAAGTAGGTGTTGGGTTTGGGTCTGGTTAGGTGGCAGTTCCGATTTCTAATTAGAGGACAGTGTGGGCAGACTTGCAGCAGGACAAGCCAAAGACCACAGCAGCCATGATGGCTCCAATGACATGGAAGCACCTACAGGACATGGCAGATGAAGTGCACAGTGAAGGAACCCCAGTCACGGGTCACCAGGCTCAGTTCATAATTGTGGCAAATTACAGACTTAAGGCTTAAGGCGGGCCCCTCTTCTTGCAGAAGAATTGCTGATGCTGGTGAGACGTTTCTGGGGCACAGGTAGAGGACCGGCATAGTCCCAAGCTTCAACCCGGGACAGAAACCCTAGCAGCAGAGAAGCTTGCCACAGGTTGGTCCCGGGACACTTCCAATGTTAGCCGAGGGATGGAGACTGGAACAGGACACTATACTAGTTGATCCCCCCAGTCCAAGGGAGGAAGGCACTGTCAAGAGTCTTCCCTGGACGCAGGAGAGGCAGCAGTGCTTCACCTGTGGTTGGATTGTGCAATGCTAGTTGTCTTCAGCAGCAATCACCCAGGTCTTCTGCGTATTACCATTTCTTTGAATTCTGTGCTCTAGTGGGTGAATTTCAGTGACCTTGTAGACCTCCTCCACTTATCCAAAATTCAAGCTGGAGGGTTGCCAATGGCTACGAATGAAAAGTATTTGCACCATTTAATTAGGTAAGCTCTGTCCACTCATGGACATCCACTTATTCCACATCTGCCATCAACAGACATATCCTGGATGAAGTGTGGATCAAAGCCAGATGGTCCCAAGCCCAGTTTCAAACAGTTCAGTCACTCAAAGCACTTTGCTTTGTAGTCGAGGCCAGGCTCTGTGAAAGTTCATGACCTTATATGGTAGACTCACAAGGGCTGGAAGACTGGCAAAAAGCAAGATGGCCAAAGTACTGTTCTTAAACCACACGTGGAAGCCATTTTGAGTAAATGGTTCTCAAATCAGCATTAGTGCACCAGAAAAGATATAAAATAGAGTTCACTGACACCAGCCAGTCCTAGGCGCATCACAAATGCATAGATAATGTTGCTAGACAAAAGGGAAAAGGGATACAAAATACCCCTACTGACACTGCACTTAAGTTGCTGTGTGTTACATTGCAAATACAAGAAAACATCAAAGTGAGAAACACTCTGCCTGCAATGTTATCCTTATAGGCTGACAAGTGTCTACAAAACAAATGAGTTGAGTAGGTAGGTAGGTGAAGATAAAAAGGCTTTACCTACCTCAAATGTCAGCAAGAGAGCCAGGACATAGACAAATATGCGGGGGGGTCCCATTGAAATCAATGCTAGGAAAGCTGCTGACAAGTGAAGTTCAAAATCTACCCCTGCTTCCCCCCCCCCCAGACAAATGACCCGGAAGAAGAACAGAAAGAACTATGATCGCACGCACCATTCTGCACCAGTTCCCAGCGCCCCAGTAAGTGGGAAGTATGCTGAAAGGTACCCAATCCGCCAACCCTACAGCCAAAAAGCAACACAAACCTTGCCCAGAGTAAATGAGAGCCCCTGGTTGCTGTTAAAGACACCTGAATTGACAGTCTTGACTAAAGCGCCAAGAAGACAAGCTCAATGTCGTTAGAGACCTCATGACGTAGCAGCGTTAGACATGAAGCACATGTGCCATCTGCACATTGGGACACAATCAAACACCCAAATACATGAATTACAAATTCATCAGTTGTAAGAATTAGAGGACAGATACATTTACACCCTGCCATTGCTTTATTATTTTCTTCATTAGCCTGACCGTAGCAGTGCATAAACCGCAAGATGCAAGAGGTCTTGTGTAATGCTTGCAGATGCTTGCATGCAATTAACCCTCTGGAACTGCAGAAGCACTTGGAAGACCTAACAGCACCATAACTGACTAATTTATGGATATTATAAAATAGCACGATGTAGAAGCCATGCTCTGGGTATAGGAAAATTACAGCAAGTTCCAGCTGTCTCAGTAAAAGCTAAGTGAAGCTGAATTCAGCGTGGATAAGGGATTAACCGTGTGAGACAGGCTCGGTGCCAATGCCACTTTATTGCAAAGGACATTCCATTCTTTCTTTAACCAAAGTAACACCAGCATAGAAAATACAAATAATTCTTCAAAAAATTCAGACTAATTCACAGCTGCAGAGCTCAAAAAGCACGGTTGTTGAACACGTGGTCCAGCAGAGCTGATATGAGCCAAAACTGGCAGCTTGGAAGAGCAGCAGTCTCATGAGCCAGACAACGGCTTGCAACAATTGTTACATCCGCAGCCGAGTGTTGCATGAGTAAAGCGAGCGCTCTCAGAGGCATTGGTGTTTCACACACAGTATACTGCAGACACATAGTTGATTCCATTGCCTTGAAAAGGTACAGTTCGAGCTGGGAACAGATTCTGTTCCAGGCCTGGGGGCACCAGCTCTAACCAATCATTGTTCAGGGCCAGGGGTGAGTAGCCATGGGCCAGAACCAATGAGAAGACCCTCATACCGCAACATTGTAGAACACTAGATAATTGGGCGTGAGCCAGGCCAGCCCTCTGACATGGGAGAACCAATTAAATAACACCTATAGGGGGTTGCTATATGTGGACTACTGCTTAACACCCAATCACAGGGTGTGATAAGTTTCTGGGAATAGGCCCAAGGTGTGATGTCAATGTGATGTAGTTGCAGCACAAAACTGGCCTGCGAGCCAGAGTTCTTTGTGATGTGCCTGGACTTTCTCTCTGTGCGCTGATCCCTGTGGACTTTGTCCATAATAAACCACAGTTTGGAGTTGCTTTCTGTCTGGGCCTCTGTTCCTTTCGGGAAAGGGAAGGTGTTGGGCCTTCCATGAGTTCTGGTTCAATGAACTCCTAGTAGCCCGGACCAACTTGGGAGTTTTCTCTAACCAAACAAGTTGGTGGAGAAGGCGGGCACTGCCTGCGCCAGCCCCGCACTAAGCCGACCCCTTCGCCGCCAAACTGAGAGGCTGTGGGACTCCTTGCATGCATTTCAAGACCACTGAAAAACGTGTTAACTGGATCAAGGCCCTCGGGAGCCACTTCTGAACTTATAATGCCTGAGATCGGTGAAGGGCCAAACATACCAGGAAGGGGAGGCGAGCGCCTTGGTGGGGGGATCCGGTAGCCGAGCAGCGTCAGCGCAGCACAGGAACTTAAGTACTGGTCCAGACAACCAGCAACTGTGAGTATGAGGGAGGGTATGGAGTATTGTGGGGTAACAGTGGGTAATGTTAAGTAGTAATGAAGTATTGTCAATAAGTGTGTTGTAGCATTGTTCAGTGGTGTTGTGTGAGGAGGGACTGGAGCAGAGGTAGAAGTACTGTTTTCTGTGTTAGGCCACATTCAGGTTTAGAAGGCTTGGATGATGAGAATTTGTAAATAAGAAGAAGTATTCCTGTGGGTTGGGCATTTTAGCTTGGGTCATGGATGATGGTATTCCCGTGATTGTTAGCTGGAGCTATCCTAGATTACAGAAGATGAACTAGCTGGTTAAGTCTCCTGGAGAGAGGCGTTTCACACGTTAGGCGACACAACGGGTGCAGTTGGTCACAAGAGAATAGAAGTATACTCTGCCCTGGGGAGGCAGGACAGCTGTGGGGTTTTTGTGGGATTTCTGTGGAATTTTGTGTGGGATTTGGAGCAGCGGGTCATTGTTCTATGTATGTGCAAATTGTCTATGCACCTGTTATGTGCTTATAGTTTGGTGACGTCACCCTCAGGTTGGTGCATAGGACGGAGTGGTGTGACGGTGAGGAGCTAGTGTTGACAATTTGGGATTGGTAGATGAGGTGAACCAGTGGTGGTGCGCAGGAGGCGCATGCGCAGATTTGTGGTGGTGTGCCTAGGAGAGGCAACATTGTGAAAGAGGGGCTGTGCGCAAAGCACGCTGGCTGAGGTGCAGAGCCAAGAAGGCCTGTAGAGATTGAAAAGTGTTATTATTGCACTGTGACTTTTATTCCCTGAACAGCAGATTATCAAAAACCTCAATTTGAGGTCAGGTAAAAGTGTCATACAATGTACAAGAGAAATAGCGGTGGGGTAACGCCCCTTCCGCATTTATGTAAGACATTGCCACCTAACAATGGAAAAATTGTTAAATACAGCATAGAATGGTCTACAGGTACTGAGGGTAAATTCACCAAACCATGGCCGCCTTGCGGTAGCTTCTCCAGAGACGTGCAGCAATCACTACTGACACACATACAGAATACTTACAACAGAAAGAAACTGACCAAATGCATGGCTATATTTGAGTTGTGGCGCATGTTTCAGGAGGGAGAGGGGGAAGTGGCGAGCCGTACGTGGATGCTGAACTAGCACGAGGTGAAGGAAGAGGGCTCTCACCCTTCTGCACCTCACTCTGCCCCTCCAAGTGTAATATCTGATGACACAGATGATGAATAGGGGTTGATGTACCCAATAAGAACTGAGGGCAGCAGAGGGCTATTCAAACCCAACATACAAGCCACCACCATACACTAAAGAGGACAAACAGAAGGGTGCAGTGCAGATTGCCAGCAGTGCAGGAGCGAGCGAGGAAGGGCTACAGCGCGCAAAGGCAGAATTTGAAGGCATAGGTATAGAGGAATGGATTGTGTCACAGGTACTCTTGAAACTCAAAGGGAGGACCACGGGGGAGGCAGAAGGGGTGACAAAAGCAATAGAGAGCTTGGAAAGGGAGCGCAAAAAGCTTGACTGGGCAGAACAAATGGAGGAGGAGAGAAGGGAGAAGGGCCAGGAAGCAATGCTGGAACGGGAAGATAGAGAGAGGAGGAGAGAGGAGAAACTGGAAAGGGAGGACAGGCAACAGAAAAGGAAGGAGGAGACGGAACTCATGGAAAAGAAGCGTGAAAAAATGATAGAAAGGAAACTGAAGGAAAGCAAGAGGGTAGAGGGAGATGAGAGAGAAGAGGGAAAGGGATCTAGGAGGCAGAGAGGAGGAGAGGCACAGCAGAGCAAGAGAAACGCAAATGAGCAGAAAGGGAACAGAGAAAGTTGCAACTAAATAGACTTGTGAGGGAGGGGGCACAAAAGCAGGATGATGAGCGGGCTATAAAAGCGGTCAGTGAGCGAGTTGCACTGGAATGGGAAAGGAAAAGACGGGAGGAGGAAAGGCAAGATCCAGACCTCACAGACAGACATAAGAGGCTCAGTAGGGAGTGGCGCAGCATGCATGGGGTTATGGAAGGGAGACAGCAAGTATAATCTGGTGGACATTGATCTTGAGTTAAAACCTGGCACTGATTCGACATCAACGAGATTGGATTTCTCTCATGACTTCTGTAGTAGCATAGATGTATGATCTGACAATGACAACAGACATAGCAATGACGAGATGGGGGGGGCACAGCAGACTCTACCTCACAAGCACAGGAGAGGGAGTCTCATGGGAGTGTAGATCCCACTGACAGAGAGAAGGAGCGGTCAACATAGAAGAACCAAAACAACAGGAGACAGCCAGGGGCACCCTGCATAACACATATGTCAGTAGACTCAGGGACATCCCAGGGCACAAGAGAGAAGAGACAGCACTGGCACATTCTAGAGGATGTTTGTCTAGAGCTCATGAAGGGAAAAAATGAGTTCCCGCACTAGAACCTGTCGATCATATGCACAGACATGGAGGATGGGGGGACCTATTCAGATCAGACAATATCAGCAGACGGCAGAGGAGAGGGCAGCGTATTCACAGATGCCACTATTAGAGAGGGGGGGGGACAAGGCCTCAATATGTGCCCTGATAACATACAGACAAGGAGAATTTAAAGTGTAGATTACCCTCATTAAGTGTGGGAGCTGGGAAATGGATTTATGAAACAGAGAAGTTGACAGCGGGACACAGGCTGCCAGTGGGTGACATTAAGAGACTGTTGGTTTCAATATTGGGTGATGCAGCTGATGACATTTAGAAGAGGGTGGGGTTTCCAGGGGTGACAATACAGAACACAGCACATGACGAGGCACCTTTCACAAATTGCAGAGCAGCAGTGTGGCAAGCATTAAGGACACAATACCCAGACACGTCAGACATATGGGTAGAATAACGTCACGCAAAATGCATGAGAATGAGGACCCCGTTCGATACATTCAGGAGATTCAAGAGCTTTGGCTCCTTGAAACTCGAGAGCCATGGGACAAAACAATAGACATCTTTTGTCATATCCTAGTGCAGGGATTCCCAGAACCTGTACAGAAGAGTTTGAAGAAATTGGTGGGGATGGAAGCAAAGGTATGGCCGGAGATACAGCTCACCATAATACATCACTGTAGGTTGTGGCAGGCAAAGGTAAAACAAAAGGCAGATAAGAGGAAGGCAGACAAAGCCAAGTTAGTGCAAAATAAATTATCAAAGTATGCTACGGAAGGGCCAGTGATAACCAGCCCCACCCCAAAAGCACCGGCACCACCACAGCAGCATCAGCAACCACCACAATATGCACCGCCCATGGGGGAAGGATACATGGGGCGGGCGGGTTCCAAAAGGGGTTCAGAGGAAGGGGAGTATTCCAAATGGGGCGCGGCTTTGGACCACAGATGCACCAAAATCAGGGAGGATTTCGGGGATATGGACAGCAGGGACCACAGAATGGAGGAGATTTTCGGGGGGTTTCCAAAGACAGGGATGGGAACCACCACAGTGTTTGACCTGCGGGCAGCTAGGACATATTTCAAGGACATGTCGGTTTGGGGGATTTCAACAGAATTGGGGGTTCAGGGACAACAGCAGTACACAGGAGTACAGGTAGACTACTATGCTGAGAACCAGCAGCAGCAAGGACAGATGCAGGGCTCATTTCAGCAGACATCACAAGCACAAACTCAAGCACCGTCACCACCAAAGGAACAGACGCAAGCACCACAGATGGCAGCGCAACTACCACAGTACATACAAGCAGATCAAACCAAAGGGAGCACGCAACAACTAGCACAGGACGGTGATATAACGGAGACACAGTGGGGACAGTACCAGTGAGGGGACTGGGAGGGGTCACCATGGTGGGAAACAACCCTTTCACAGCTGACATATTATCCATGTATCCACAATAGGACAGCCCACAGATGAACTTGATGTGTCCCATCCAGTCGATCACACCCAATCCTGCAGAGGAATCTCACATAGGGGTGGCGATAGGTGACAAATCCTTTTCCTTTCTTGTGACACTGGGGCAACTAGGTCATGCATCCAGGAAGGGACATTTGTGTTGTCAGGCGATGCCATGAACACTCAAAGATTCTCTGGGGCTTGGGAAGTGGTTCCTTTTACTGATAACATCTCACTATCTGTGGGAGATCACAACTTATCACTACCTTTACTTTTCTCCTGACATGCACCTGTAAACATATTGGGACGTGACATCATGAGCAGACTCAACATGAACATTTCATTCACAGACAAAGGCATAATTTGTTCAACACCAGGCATACACATGTTACATGTAAGACAGATTGTTCAAGCATATTTTAGTAGCACAGTACAGAGGGGAGTGCCAATGGACCGAGCAATGTTCCAATATGGGACAAATATTGCCATTGCATGGATTCCAGGCATTGCAGGCAAGGTGTGGCGGGTGCCCGGTGAGTATCTATTCAGGCCAGATACACCATTGGATGAGCCAGAAGGGACCATAGTGTCCATTGAGATTGAGGCAGTGTTGGCTAGAGAGGAGTGGATTGCAGTGAATGCAACAGATGACACGGGAAGGGCGTGGCAAGCAATAATTGCTGTTGCAGAAGGGTGCAAGCTCACAACAGTGACAGATGAAGAACTCTTTGGGGAGGAGAGGCTGGAGATGGAAATGGTTTTCGAGATGAGTGTAACATTCTGGATACAGATTCATTACAGAGAGGTACCACAAAGGATGGCGCTGGCACTAGAGGCGCCGCCCTCATTCTTTGACGAGGGCATGGCCAAGATACCTGACAGCTTATGGACCACAAGTCCCTATGATGTGGGGTGTATGAAGAGCATTGGAGGGGTGAAGATCAAATTAAAACCAGGAGCAATATTACCCAGAGTAAAAAAGTATCCCCTGACCAAGGAAGCAGATGAGGGCATGTATGAGACAATCAATGCCCTCATCGAAAGAGGCATCCTAGTACCATCAGAATCTCCATGCAACATGGCAGTGTACCCCATGCGCAAGGGACCAAGAAGAGTTAGTACTGCTACTGACCAGGTGTGTTCCCATATGTTACCAATAAATGAAACAATTATATCCTAGTGATGGGAATCCTGGTATTTGTGGTACTAATGGAAAAAAAAACCTCTAAGTTTCTACTCCATGGAAATGTCCAGAAAGAAGATAAGGGTTAAACAAGGAAAATCACATACAACCATGATGGTGAATAAACGTGGTTTGTATTAGAATAAGAAACATTCAAACATGAACATGGAGACATTTATAAATAATTTGTGTGTGAAAAACTCAAATAATCAGAACATAAAGGAATTAAAAAAAATCACAGTTTTGCTTCAGTACATGAATCTGTTCAAAGTCCTTAATCATGTAACATGGCATAAATCACTGGTGAAATCATAAAGGCTATGCTTCAGTGCAAGGGTGGGTGTAGGGTACTACCCGTGCACCGTATTCAATAAAGCATCTCATCTTTCAGATGATATTACAGGTGCCAACGTGACAGGGGGACCGTAGTCAAATTTCTTGGTATCGAATGTAGGCCTGGCAATAAGTAGTCCATAGGCCCCAAAACATCCTTATTGATGCAAATGACCCCCTTGCGCATGGTGCACGTTTCGGCGGAGGAAGTATCCAACTCCAACTACATCAGCCGGATCATTATTACTCTATATGAACCGCCTTCATCAGGACAAATAGGAGGCCCCTGTAGTAAGAAATCAAAACACAAGAAAACAGTAATAAGTAGAATATTCTTGTGTGTTAACACATTAGTTCTTTCTGGACATAACTGGGTTTAGTAGTACCCACAACTAAATTGTGTAAAAACGAACCGTGTGTGTGGTTCTATTGGAAACATTAAAAAACGGGGATAGATGGCACAGAATCTGCAGTAACAAGGAAGTCAACACATGGTGATAGAGTTATTAAGTGGTGGTGGGAAGAATATGCCTGACTCACCACTGGAGCCTTGTCATGAATCTCGCTTGTGGGGCAGGCTCCCAGGATAGGTCGAACCGGTTAATCAGCACTGCTGTGTCACTAAATGTGAAAGGGCTGGAGCCAGTCTCTGAGCTTGAGTAGCCAGATGGGCGGCTTGCTCTGAAAATGGAGGCAAACAAGGGGGAGTCAAAGCTGGGTAAGCTCACACTGTGTGTGTGAGAAGTCACAGTTGGGTGGGAAGTAGACTTGATGGGAACCATAAACTATGTTGAGGCCCCCGTTAATGTTGGATCTAGAGCATGGTACCATTTACAGCGGCCTGCTAATGTGCTGGAACAGAGAGAAAATATCTCAAAACATTAGGGTCCCTGAAAGTACCTGGGCTAAAAGGTGGATGGCTCCTGGGTAACGGATGCCGGTCGTGGGGTGCGCCGGACTGGAGCATAGCAGTGAGCATGGCCAGAGCGTGGCTCTAGCGGCTGTGCGAACGAATCCCGTTCTTCCTAATGTGAAAAAGCAAAAAGGATATTATAATTGGGGCAAGCGTTTCCCCGGTTGCTGCAGCTCAACAAGTGAGCAGGTACATAAAGTAGGGCTGGACAAGCGAACACCCACGTTACATGGGATCTATTTAGAGAGGCACTGTCTGCGTGGTGCTGCCAGATCAGATGAGTGCGTTCGAGGAGCGCACGTCCGCTGTGCTGTAGCGAGTGTCTAATGGTCAGCGTAGGCTGTAACCAAGACATGTATCAGTGTGGAGGGTGTGTAGGTTGGCTGACCAGTGGGCGCGTGCTACGTGGCGGAGCCGGATTGGCTGTCACTCCGGCATGTGTCATGCTGGAGGGTGTACGAGCAGGCTGGCCAATCGGAGCGTGCTGCTGGCGGATCCGGATTGGTCACAGCCGTGGGAATGCGGAACCAAGTTTTTAAGTTGCATCACATCAGTGGGGGCGTAGTCCTCCATACGTGCAGGTCCTGCCAGTGTTTTGGAAAAAACCCAAAACTAAGGCGGAGGGAGAACTCGAACTCGAACCCCGTGATGGGGGGTCGCACGGGGATGTTTAGCTACGGCCTGCAACTGACGTGCCGTAGTACTGATGCCGTAGCATCGGGGTTCCATTGCTAAAATGGAGCCCCCGTGGGTAAGTGTGGATAACCCGATCTTAGTCTGCGGTCGGAAAGGCGGCGCCATCGCGCAGAGTTCCCAGAGTGGAAATGGAGCCGGAGGGTGTGCGGCTCCAAACCAATCATGGTGGACTGAACCTCCACCCGATTGGGAGTCAGAGCCAGGAGGAAAGGAAGAGAAATGTGATCTGCTTATATCCCAATGTATGTGCAGAGCCACAAACCGGTGTTGTGGCACAAGATATTTGTTGGATCTCGGTGAATCATGGTAGTCATGTAGTATTCTGGAAGTGGGGGAAGGATCTTCCCACTTGGTAAATGGCAAAACTGGATGTCAGTACGACCCCTTCCCTCTGGCTAGCGCCTGTTATGTAACAACGTGAAGGTTCAAAGGAGAACTCCACCACAAGATGGCCAGAAGCAACTTCATGGTTCTCTGGCGGTGGTTGACGTACTCACAAGCAAATGAATGACGTCTTATAGTGAGCGTGTGCCTGGAATACCTGGCTCTCACTGAGATGGAAAAATCTGCTGTTCATTGAGGCCCTGTTGCACCGAATCCAATCTATGGATCCATCTGCATTCAAGGTTCAGCAGACGTCCTTGAATGTTAGGACCATCCCGTACTCTTTCAAGAACCCACCAGCTGATGTCTTGCGTGGTATGTTTTTTCTCCAAATAGTGTTGTACAAGGGGGGATGTGAGGTTTTTACACCTAATCCGTGACCGGTGTTCCGAGATTCGTGTGCCTACGCTCCGCATAGTCTGCCCGAAATATCGGAGTTTACAAGGGCATTCTATGCAGTACACCACTTGCTTGGTCTTGCAGTTGGAGATGTCGTTAAGAGACCATGGTGGTCATTCCGAGTTGGGTGGTAAGGGAAAAACGATGCCGGTAAAGGATTACCGGCATCGTTCACCTTTACGGGCCATTCTGACCCTCTAGACCGTTATTTACGGCGCCGTAAAGTACGAGGCCGTAAATAGTGGTCTCGTGGCGTGCGCACGACACCCCATGCCGAAATTAGCAGCATGGCGTAAACCGGAGCTGATCCCAAGTCATGCGGACATGCAAAAAACGGCCTCTACAAGGCCGCAAAGTACCTTACCGGCATGGAGTAAATACCGGCATCGCCGAGAAGGTGTTAAGAACCCTGAGCAGTGTTTCCAAGAGGCACAGGTGCACTCAACCAGCACAGGTGGAGGCAATGGAGTCTGGCACAGCACAAAAGGAGCACACCCACTCACCACACCCCCTCCCACACCAAGATGATACCAATTGTAGCAGTATTACTGGATCTGGAGGCCCTGCTTGCAAGGCAGCAATGACAACAACAGCAACAACAACAACCACAGCCCCCACCACAGAGGATACACAGGAGGAGAAGGAGGGTGGGACAGGCCCAGCATGCCCTACCCGTGCAGCCACCATTACCACGCCGGCAGCCCCCAAACCCCCACATCAGAGCCTCCCCCTTCAACCTCACACCAGAGCAGATCCACACCCTGTACCGCCTTGACCGGGACACCATCACCACCATAGTGGACCTGACACATGACGACATAGTGAGCCTCATAGAAATCCACACTGCAATCCCCCCTCTACTCAGGGTAGTGTCTGTTCTCCACTTCCTTGCCACAGGCATGTAGCAGCATACAGTGGGGCACATGCATGGCATACCACAGGCCATATTTTCACATATACTCAACCAAGTGCTGGATGCCCTCATCAAACACACAAGGGACTACATATCCCTACCCCGGACACCCCAGGATATATTGGATCCATAAGTTGCCTACCATGCACTGGCAGGCATGCCAAATTGCATAGGTGCCCTCAACTGCACCCACATGGAATTGGTCTTTCCACATGCAATGGAGGTGGCGTATATACCACTCCATTGACGTCCAGATGGTATAAAATGCCAGTAAAGCCATCACACATTGCTGTGCCCGATACCCCGGATCAACACATGACCCCCTGGTCCTGCGGAACTCCATGCTACCACGCTATATGGAGCAACATGCTGGACAACGTGCCTGGCTGCTTGGTGAGTCACCTGATTGGGCCATGGCAGCGCATTGGGGCCATGAGTAGGGTGGATGCATACCCCAACTTGGTGGGAAAGGGGGGGTGCATACTACACCTGTGTGGGAATGTTGACACTGGTGCACGATGTGCACCCCACAGAACACAGTGCCCCAAGGCAATCGATATGGCAAATGACTGCCTAACCTCACAGCGATGCTAGAATGTAGAAAATACAACACTACTCGTCCGACAGGTAACCTGGCCCAATACCACAACACAAGCACCACTCATCGGCGGACCTCACACACCGTAACGGCATCCTGCACCATGCACTGCATATGCACTATCTCGCAGCCTCCTGCATCCCACCACACAAGACAGACATCCCTGGGAGTGCATAGAAGTGAGCCCAACAGGGATACAGCAGCGTGTCACTGGTTCCGCACACCCATAGTAGTGGTGCAAGTCAACATGGTACTGATCAGTGCAGTAAGACAAGTATGCTACTGACTACAGTCAACACCCCCTGCCACCAAATCTCACAGAACCCAACACATCAATGAATTCAGGCCAACACTGCTGCACGCATATACGGTGTACGTGCAACAAGATGTGAGTGCACACCATAAGCCATCTTGAAGAAGCTACCCCTCCATCATTCCATGGCACAGGACACATAGCCGGGCCAGTAATGGGGTTGATGCAACCAGGGACATGTGTGTATGGCCAGGAATCACCAGCTGCCATGCAAGACTGCTACAGTTCGCCACCATCAATGTACAAACACTTACCTTCATTCCCCTTCCATGCAGGTGATGGTGGCTACCCTTTGAAGCCGTGGCTCTTGGCCCATATCCGCAACCCACAGAACAGGCATGAGTAGGACTACAATCGAGGCCATACCCGTACACGGGTGGCCATAGAGCAGACATTTGGCCTGTTGAAGGCACCATTTTGTTGCCACAACCGTTCGGGTGGAGCACTCATCAACAGCCATGAGAAGGTGGCCAGGATCACCATGGCATGTGTAAGGCTGCACAATATGTGCATCCGTCGGAACGTGCCACTGCCCCCTGACCTGGGACTGCTACCACCAGATGATGATGAGGGGGTGGATGAAGAATTGGCAGGACAGCATCACAGTGCAGATGCACAGGAGGGATTGTGCCGTGTGGCAATCATTGATTGGACAATATTTCTGACACTCAAGTCAGTTGAGGGTGTCAGGATGACAGGGCATCGGGCACTGGTTGTGGGGATACATGTACACCATGCACTGTCAGTCATTAAAAGACACATGCACATTGATCAATGTCCACTCTGATATTTTTTATGCACAACCAGTGTATTGGATTAGTAGGTTCACACGTGTACAACAAAACCTCCACCCTCACCCCCTGCCCCCAACTCCCATACACACCCTCACCCCCCTCCCCAACTCCCATACACACCCTCACCCCCCTCGTCCCAACGCCCATACACACCCTCACCCCCCTCCCCCCAACTCCGCAACAGTAGTCCCGTGTGGCACATTGAGGCCACATGTGGCAGCATTGTCTATTGATCCATGCTCCCGGTGCCCGGGGGGGCATGTTACTGCGCCGCTGAGAACGCAGCAAGCGGCGCGCTGGGCTTGCTGGGGTGGGGGGACTGGTTGTGGGGGTGTCCTCCTGCTGAGTCGCAGGAATGGGACGTGCTGCCACAAGGGCGTCTGCAATGCATCCAAGTGCCTCACACACACGGTTGGTGCTTTCCGTGAACACCTGACGCATTTGTCTGAGCTCCTAAAGTAACTCCAACCTGCCCTGGCGGTTTTCCTCATTGAAGTTAGTGATGAGGACAATGAGTTGTCCTGCACGTAGTGCTTCCTGGCATGGTGCATCATCCCGGCTTCGAATGGGGTACTGGGCACGGGATCTGCGTCTCCCGGTGCATCACCACGTGCACTTCGGACTGGTGTGTCACCCTCCCCAGAGTCCATGCACGACACTTGGGGGACATTGCATGGCTCGGGGGTGTATAGAGTGGGGTAGGAGTCCTCCTCTGACGCCCCACAGATGGACGAGGGGCTGTCCAGGATTTGCAGAGGGGCCGTGGCTGCCACCTCCCCAGAGATGCTGGACTCCTCTGACCTTGGTGTGGTGATTGTTGCAGGTGCTGATGCAGTGAGAGATGGGGGTGGTGCAACCTCAATAGGCCTTGGAGGAGCTGTGGTGGTTTTGTCCTTCCTGGCCGGTACGCGGTGGTCCCTGCCTTTGGCACTGGATGTGGTGGGACGGCTTCTCTCAGGCTCATCGCCCTCATGCTCACTGCCTGTGGGTGTAGAACAAAGGTACAACATGAGTGGTTGTGTGAGACACTAATGTCATTAATGGCAGCATTCACATTTCAGTCATTTTGGATTGGTGGCATTTTGGCCGTTACTAAATCACTGGTTTCTACAGATGAGTCGGATATGTACGCAGGTGTGGGAGTCACTAATCCTGGCCTGGTCATGTGCAGTCTGACTCGCACACTGCCAAGCCTGCTGCACAGTGTGCTTATTGGGATGTGCTAGTTACTGCACTGTGGTTGGTGGGCATTATGTGGTAGCACTTGTCCCTTGGTGGCAGTTGTCTTGCCATTATCAGAATGAGTGGAGGGCAGTATGACAAGGTGCATTGGACGGGGCTTGGAAGTGTATTCAACATGTATTTGCCATTGGCGGTGTTGACTTTGGACACTCACCTCCATCAGCAGACGACGGAGCCCCACACTCCATTTCACCGACGCCCTCGATTGATTCTGTGCCAATCAATGCAGCGCAGGTCTCCTCCCATGGCGCTAGTTTCAATGGTGAACTTGGTCCACCTCCAGTCAGCAGTGCCTGGCTGCGAGGATGCTCTGCACCCTCAACCGCAAGTCGTCCCACCGCTTGCGGCAGTCCCTGGAGGTGCGGGGGGTGGTGCCTACTGCGCTCACCCTTTCAGCAAGTTCTGCCCATATGTTTTTCTTCCGGACCACTGCCTGTCTGCGCATGTCGCTGCTGAACACTACGTCTGCGTGCTCCACCAGGTGGCCCACCATGGCCTGCAGCTCCTTGGGGCTGAAGCGCTGCTTGCGGAGGCGGTCTGCTGACTTTATCGGGGCTTTGGGCATAGCTGGTGGTTGTGTAGGCCTTTTCCGAGGTTCAGGTTCGTCCCAAGGGTGCTGCTTGGAGAGGATGGCAATGGATTGTGTTTTTAAAGATGGCCGCCGCGCTCCTTCCCGTTCCTGTGCGATGACATAATTTCCGTATCCTTTAATTAGCGGTGACCGTAATTTACGGTATCCGTAAATTACGGTCACCGCTAATTACGGACGCCGAAGCTTCGATGGCGGTGTTGTAAAGAACGTTTCGCTTCATGTCTAGGGGATTTACCGGCATGGCAGAAAGCTTGTGCCCGCGAGGTCGGAATAGCCTGTAAATATCAGCGTGGTACCAGATCGGACTCGCTCTTTCCGCCATGCCGGTAAAAACCAATACTTACCGCCCAACTCGGAATGACCCCCCATGTTTTTTGTCCTACTTGAAATTGTTGAATTTTGGGCGTAAACTGGCAGACCGAACACGACCCGCAGGGATGGTGCCCTTTAAGTGGTCTAAGGTTCCATAAGTTGCTTTGTTGTGTTTTCTTGGTGTACATCGAGTGCACCAGATGTTCTTTAATGTTCCGTGCCCTTTTGTACGCGAATCTTGGTTTACGTTGATCAGGAAGACATAGTCCAGCAATGGACCAGTATTTGTGAATGATTTTGTTAATTTGGAAAACATGTTGACTGTGCGTCACCACACAAGTGATTTGGTCCTGAGGTTCTTCTCGTGCTTTAGGAGTGAGGAACGAGTCCCGGCATGTGAAGCGTGCCCTCTTCAAAAAACGGGATACCAACTTCCGGGGATACCCTCTTTCTTGTAACCTCCTGCTGAGTAGGTCAGCATCGTGATAGAAGTCCTCTAGGGACGTACAGTTTCGCAAGAATTGGCCGTAGGGTAAATTCTCCTTAATATGCTTTGGATGATTACTCTGAAAATGGAGGAATGTGTTGCGATCCGTCGGTTTGCGGAAAGTGTTGCAACTTAATTTACCCTGGGTATGTCCAATAGATAAGTCCAAAAAATGGATCATGATGTTACTGTGTTCCATAGTGAACTGGATGTCTGTACTGCATGTGTTCAGCCAGACAAAGAAGTTCTGTAGTGTGTCCTCTGTGCCTTCCCATAAACAGATGACATCATCAATATAGCGCCGCCATTGTTTGATGTTATCTTGCCATAAGTGGCTGGGTTGAAAATGAAATTCTTTTCAAATTTGGCCATAAACAAAATGGCCAAACTAGGGGCGAATGTTGCCCCCATTGCCGTCCCCTTGGTTTGCAGATAAAATTGTTTATCAAATTCAAAGACATTTTTGCAGAGGGCAAGGGTCATTACTTCAATAATGAATTCAGGTGGGGCTTTTGTTTCTCTGTTGGTTTCAACGAGATATTCATATATGCAATCGATTGCTG
Organism: Ambystoma mexicanum; assembly: GCF_040938575.1. Lineage (NCBI taxonomy): Eukaryota > Metazoa > Chordata > Amphibia > Caudata > Ambystomatidae > Ambystoma > Ambystoma mexicanum. The sequence goes on from NC_090930.1 coordinate 1,320,439,887, forward strand.
CTTGCTGCTTGCTGTGGAATACTCGTGTAGAGTGATTTGATATCTAGAGTCACTAGGATGTGCTTTTGAGGGTCAAAATCTAGATTTTCAAACATTTGGATTGTATGCATTGTGTCTCTGATGTAGGATTCTGTTGTGATGCTGATGGGTTTGAGAAAATAGTCTACAAATTTACATAGTGGTTCCAGAATCGAGCCACAACCCGACACAATGGGTCTTCCAGGTAGGTTGGTTGGATTCTTGTGGATCTTGGGCAATGCATACAGGCAAGGAGTTCTACCGCCTGTGCTCACGAGAAAGTCGGATTCTTTTTCCGAGATCCAGTCTTTTTCAAGAGCGAAGGCCACCATGGAAGCAATTTCATTGGTCAGTTCCTTCGTGGGATCTTTCTTTAAAAGCTTGTAGCTTTGTGTGTCATTGAGCAGGTCCATTACCATATGATGGTACTGAGCGGTATTCATTATGACAATACCCCCGCCTTTGTCGGCGGGTTTGATCACTATCTCTGAGTTACTCGCTAGTTCAGTTAAGGCTTCTCTTTCTGCCCGAGAGATGTTCTGTTCTCTTTTGATATGCTTTTTTTTACTCAAAATTCGGAGGTCTGGTAGGACGCATTTTTCAAAAGTTAGAAGATCAGCGGGTATTTGGTTATCAGAGGGAGTGAAAGTGGATTTTGGATGTAATCCTGTATCGTTCAGATCTTCTCTGACTTCGTGAGCGTTAAAGAAGGCGCGTAGTCTGATGGTTCGTAAAAATCTGCGTACCTCCATTTCAGTAGTGTACCAATCTGTATTTTCAGATGGCACAAAGGATAAACCCTTCGAAAGAACCGAAATTTGTGTCGTGGTGAGTGGGACATTAGCTAGATTAAAGATTGGGAGACCCTGGTTACCCACTAAATCTGTCTCCTCCGTCGCCTGGGGAATCTGTATTGCCCTTGGAAGCCTGGGTTCCAAGGTGGGGGCCCATCCTCCTCCTCCTCATCCTAAAAAAGGTTGCTGGAACGGTGGTGGGGGATAATTGTATGGTAATGGTTGGCCAAATTGATTGGATTGATATGGGTTGTAATTTAGGTTGGAGTTTCCACTGGATGAGCTCCTGCTTGATCCAGAGAAAGATACTCCTCTTCTCTTTGCTTTCGGACTCCCCGATTGTGTGCCCCCTGACTGGTTGGATTTTTTGCAATAATCTTCTGTCGTGTAAGGGTAGATTAGCTCAGTCTTGAATTCCTGAATGTCTTTCTGTGGTTTATTAGTTTTTTTCATCAAAATATTAGTTTTGAAAGTGGCAAAATGTTTGTTAATAGCTTTTATTTGATTTTTGGCGTCAGTTATAAGTGAATTATTGGTAAATTTCCTTTCCTCGTCTTCTAGTAGCTTTTGTAGATCTGAGCTGATTCTCTGTGCTGTTGTGATGGTGAGGACCATCAGGTCCCTACTGCACTTCGTTGCAATGTAACTAAAATTCGTTGTATATTCCTTGTCCTCAAGGAACAAACAGGGTTTGTTTCTAATGACTAGCCCTGTGAGGATGATGCTTGCTCGTAAGTACTCCTTCAGGAAATGCCCATGAAGTTCTGTTCGGAATACCTTCTTTTTAAGTTTCAGGAGGTCATCTCCTGTGCTCGTTGGTGGTCCCGGTATGTTGGATCCTGGCGAGGCAAAAAAAGATGGTCCTGCTATTAGATCTAGTATCTCTTCCTCTGTATAACTCAGAGTGGCACTTTCTGTCATTATATGTGGTTAGCTTGCTGAGTGGTCAACCTGTGGGGGGTGCCCGCCTTCACTTGGAAAAAGATTCTATGAACCTGTAGATAGAGTACAGAGAATGTGCCCAAAATCATGTGCACTAGCACAGAGTGTATCCGGGTGCCGTGCTTGGGAGGGTGCTTGCCGGATTGAGTTTACTGAACCGGCCCTCAAATGATCAGTACCCTCATAAAGTCACATAACCGAAGAAAACAACCCGGGTTGTCTAAATAATAATGTAAGCAGAGAGCTTCGGTACGCCCTTCGTGACACGTAGCAGACTCGGGCAAAGGAAATACACGAACCAAGAAGAGTTACTACTGCTACTGACCAGGTGTGTTCCCATATGTTATCAATACATGAAACAATTATATCCTAGTGATGGGAATCCTGGTATTTGTGGTACTAATGGAAAAAAACCTCTAAGTTTCTACTCCATGGAAATGTCCAGAAAGAAGATAAGGGTTAAACAAGGAAAATCACATACAACCATAATGGTGAATAAACGTGGTTTGTATTAGAATAAGAAACATTCAAACATGAACATGGAGACATTTATAAATAATTTGTGTGTGAAAAACTCAAATAATCTGAACATAAAGGAATAAAAAAAAATCACAGTTTTGCTTCAGTACATGAATCTGTTCAAAGTCCTTGATCATGTAACATGGCATAAATCACTGGTGAAATCTTAAAGGCTATGCTTCAGTGCAAGGGTGGGTGTAGGGTACTACCCGTGCACCGTATTCAATAAAGCATCTCATCTTTCAGATGATATTACCGGTGCCAACGTGACAGGGGGACCGTAGTCAAATTTCTTGGTATCGAATGTAGGCCTGGCAATAAGTAGTCCATAGGCCCCAAAACATCCTTATTGATGCAAATGACCCCCTTGCGTATGGTGCACGTTTCGGCGGAGGAAGTATCCAACTCCAACTACATCAGCCGGATCAGTATTACTCTATATGAACCACCTTCATCCTGGCAAATAGGAGGCCCCTGTAGTAAGAAGTCAAAACACAAGAAAACAGTAATAAATAGAATATTCTTGTGTGTTAACACCTTAGTTCTTTCTGGACATAACTGGGTTTAGTAGTACCCACAACTAAATTGTGTAAAAACGAACCGTGTGTTTGGTTCTATTGGAAACATTAAAAAACGGGGATAAAGAGCACAGAATCTGCAGTAACAAGGAAGTCAACACATGGTGATAGAGTTATTAAGTGGTGGTGGGAAGAATATGCCTGACTCACCACTGGAGCCTTGTCATGAATCTCGCTTGTGGGGCAGGCTCCCAGGACAGGTCGAACCGGTTAATCAGCACTGCTGTGTCACTAAATGTGAAAGGGCTGGAGCCAGTCTCTGAACTTGAGTAGCCAGATGGGCGGCTTGCTCTGAAAATGGAGGCAAACAAGGGGGAGTCAAAGCTGGGTAAGCTCACACTGTGTGTGTGAGAAGTCACAGTTGGGTGGGAAGTAGACTTGATGGGAACCATAAACTATGTTGAGGCCCCCGTTAATGTTGGATCTAGAGCATGGTACCATTTGCAGCGGCCTGCTAATGTGCCGGAACAGAGAGAAAATATCTCAAAACATTAGGGTCCCTGAAAGTACCTGGGCTAAAAGGTGGATGGCTCCTGGGTAACGGATGCCGGTCGTGGGGTGCGCCGGACTGGAGCCTAGCTGTGAGGATGGCCGGAGCGTGGCTCTAGCGGCTGTGCGAACGAATCCCGTTCATCCTAATGTGAAAAAGCAAAAAGGATATTATAATTGGGGCAAGCGTTTCCCCGGTTGCTGCAGCTCAAAAAGTGAGCAGGTGCATAAAGTAGGGCTGGACAAGCGAACACCCGCGTTACCTGGGATCTATTTAGAGAGGCACTGTCTGCGTGGTGCTGCCAGAGCGGATGAGTGTGTTCGAGGAGCGCACGTCCGCTGTGCTGTAGCGAGTGTCTAATGGTCAGCGTAGGCTGTAACCAAGACATGTATCAGTGTGGAGGGTGTGTAGGTTGGCTGGCCAGTGGGCACGTGCTATGTGGCGGAGCCGGATTGGCTGTCACTCCGGCATGTGTCATGCTGGAGGGTGTTCGAGCAGGCTGGCCAATCGGAGGTCATGGCGTTTCATTCAGGATTTACGCCCTCTTAACAACATTCTAGAGGCAGAGTATTCAGTAGCAGCAAACCCGGCAACAATTTTGTGTGGCATTCCAGCAGAAGCCATTTGTTTCACAGTCATTGATCTAAAAAAACACATTCTTTTCCGTACCACTACACCCAGACTCACAAGATCTCACCAGCTTTATGTACCGCAACCAGAAGTGGAAACATACTCGTTTGCCGCAAGGGTATTGCAAATCACCATCTATCTTTAACAGAGTGATACAGATGGATCTAAGTAATATTGAGACAGAGAGCACTGTCCTACAGTATGTTGACAACATTTTGATTTGCAGTGAGACAGAAGTTCAATGCAGGACCGACTCAGTGCACATGCTGACAGTGCTAGCAGATAAGGGGTACTAGATAGAAAAGGCCAAGCTCCAGTACTGTCAAAAGGAGGTATTGTACATTGGAAAGATGATATCTAAGGACGCGAGACACATCGCTCCAAAGAGAGCTACAACAATATTTGCTACACCACAGCCCAAGACAGTGAGGGAAATGCACGATTCTTGGGGTTGTGCAATTACTACAGAGCATGGGTCTTTGACTACAGCACATACACTAGACCACTCCTGACTGCACTTAAAGAGGCTCAGAAGCGAACAAAGACACTACACTGGACCACAGAAATGACTCAATCATTTGAGGAATTGAAACTGGCCATATGTACAGCACCAGTGTTAGGGACCCCAGACTACAAAAAGGAGTTCTTCCTGTTTTCCCACACTGATGGTGTAGTGATGAAGACAGTTCTGACCCAGAGGACAAGCGTGGGACATAAGCCAATTGCTTACTACAGCGGACAGCTTGACCGAGTGATGAGAGGATATCCGTGCGAACAATCATTGGCTGCTGCAGCCTTCGCAGTGGAGAGACCATCAGCAGTGACAATGGGGTGCACCACCACTCTTTACGTGGAGCATGCCCCGTTTGCGACACTGGATAAGCCAAAGAGTACACTGACCACGCAGAGCTCATCAGGGTATGAGGTCATACTATCAAATGTAGGACTGAGGATGGTGTGCTGCAAGACAGTAAACCCAGCCACATTTGGAGTCAAGAGGACAGGAACTACTGTAGTGAGACTGAGGCAAGACGGGACAACTGAGGTGCTTCTGAGTACATGATTGGCATCTCATTACTTAGCATAAGCAGCAGAACTAGTGGCTCTCATACTGGCCCTAGAACACAGTGTAGACAAAAGTGTGACGATCTACTCTGATAGTGCGTACGTCACATCAACAGTACACTCAGGATTGGTGCGATGGCTCTGGAGAGGGTTCAGACGAGCAGATGGGACCCCAGTGCAACATGTGCTCTTGTTAGGCAAACTAATTGACGTAATCACCTATCACAGAGAATTAGCATTAGTGAAGTGCTAGGCACACACCAAAGGAGAAGATGCAATCTCAATGGGAAATGAGGCAGCACACTATGAGGCAAAATGTACAGCATACTTTGGGGGAACTGAAGGAAAAACCTAACGCCCGGGAGGAGTGAGAAACATGGTGATGAGGGAAGGGTACAACAATCTGCCAGAGAAACAAATCATGGAACTACAGGGAGCTGGACCTGGAGGTCAGTCTGCTACAATGTGTTAATTTATGCCTTTTTCCGCCAGACAGGATCACTGCTTTATAAATATTGTTTAATTTCTTCCCCCCCCCGTTGGTGTAGTAGGGGACACCCATTTGTTGATTGAGATATTAGCGCAGCTTTTGGCTGCATGGGTTAATTTATCAATTTTGTGAGACCACCAAGTTGACTTTTGTGAAGTGAATTCTGACCATTGCACTCGGTTTTGGCAATTGCCGTTCCGGGTTTCCCCAAATTAATAGGACCGGGCCTTATCATTATGGCTGCAAATGATGTTTTCTCCTTTAGTCAGGAGCAGCTGGCTGAGGCAATTCGGGTACTATCATTTTTTGACTTGCTTAATGAATTGGCAAGTGAAGTTAACAATACAGGTATTACGAGTGAAAGCATCCTTAAATTAAGGAAAAAGAAGTTCAGGACAGAGATGCATGGACACCTACTCACGGAATATCTTAAAAAGAACATAATTCCACAGGGACTTTTAGTCCGCAATGAACCTTGTCTATTTATAGATGATTTGGAATACAAAACAGCATTTTCCGGGGTAGGTACGAAGTGCAGCCGCGATTGGATGCTCCTTACCATCAACACTGCACTTAAAAAAGCATCCTGGTAGGTAATGAAATTGATGAAGGAGAGGCAGCTTTTGCCCTTGACACTACCATCCTGTACATTAAAGAAAAATTGGATTTAATTGACAAACACACAAAGGAGTTTATAAAACTAACTACTGCCAAAAAAATTGAAAAACTAAAAAAAGATATTCTAGCTTTCACAAAGGAAAAGGCTAACCCGTACCTCAGCGTTGATTATGCCAATCCAGGGCAGTGGAATGACCCAAATTCCCACAATACTGGCTATCCTAATTACAAGAAAAGGGTGACCTTCTCCGAAAGCTCCTCGGACGGCAGCAGGTCTTTTCCCAATCAAAATCCTCGGGGACATAGAGGCTGCCAATGGAACAGAGGCCAAAATAGAGGCAGGAGAGGACAGCAAAATTGGCACTACCAACAATACGGCCAAATGCCGTTATTTTCACCACAGGGCCCATATCCATCTTTTACACCACCCAATCTCCCTTTTCCGCCCGTGGATTTAGGCCCCCCCCAATAGAAAATGTGTTTGAAACCAGGAGACGAGCCTACAGACGTTAAAAAGTCCATCGGCTGTATATAATATCTCTAAAAAGATACTAACCACAGAAGAGATAGCTGTTTTGGAGAAAGGGTTTGCCTTCATTCCAATGAAAAATCCCAGTAAAATGGAATTGGAAATTGAACTCTGTGAGTTCTTTAGGAAGGTACGCGTTAGAGATTATTTTGGGACAAAAGCTAGCGAGTCCAATGACAACAGCAATACACCATTTAGACCAAAGTCAGGGTTCACCCCTACAGTCCAAATGATCTCTAATGAAACTATAACGTTTGAACGTTCTGTCCTAAAGGATTTCAACTCTATTTTTTCATCTACTATGGAGTCCAAACATCTAGGAACATACAACTTTTCTAAAAAAGAATGGCAGTGCCTTCATAACCTTAAGGTAGACACCTCCATTATCATTAAACAGGCCGATAAAGGCAGGGGTGTAGTGGTTTGTTATACTGAATATTATGACTCTGAAGTCTTGAGACAGCTGGATAATTCTGCCGTCTAGCACAGATTAAGAGGCATCCCTACCGACAGCATCAGGAGGGATCCTGGCCGTCACTACACAGGCACGTGATGTGGATATATTAAGCGACAAGGAGTTCCAATGCCTTACAACCAAAGGGACCAGGACTCCGCTTTTTTACATCCTCCCTAAAGTGCATAAAAACAGCCATAATCCCCTCGGTAGACCTATTGTCTCTCTGTGCGTGTCGATACTGGAACCCTTGGGTAAGTATTTAGACTTTTTTCTCAAACCCCTAGCAGCCGTAACTTCCACCTACTTAGCGTATACTACAGATGCGATTCTACATCTTGAGGGATTGCCATTTTATTCTGCAACCCATTTATTTATCACATTAGATGTAGAGTCCCTTTACTCTAATATTCCTAAATTGGAGTCTCTACCAATAATGAAGCTTTTTCTGGATTGTAGAGGTGATCCCCAAATGGTCCCCAGTAAGTTTTTGATTGAACTATTGGAAATAGCCTTAACCAAAAATTATTTCCGATTCAAAGAATCATTTTTCTTGCATACAAAGGGCACCGCCATGGGCGCAGCTTCCGCCCCAAATTATGCCATCCTCTATATGTGGGCGTTTGAAAATGCTTTCATCTTGAATTGTGGGATGTATTTACGCATGCATCCGAGCCCTACCTCAAAACTGTGCAGTACTGACATGAAAACATCATGATGGCCAGAGCTTCCCAGAAAATGCACAGGGAAATGCAGGAAGAATAGGCTGCCACCCATTTTTGCCGATGTTATGGGCACAGAAGGACACTGCCTAAAACCACCATTGGACTACCCACACAGTAGTCTGAAACCATTGGGAATGGCAATGCTGATTGCCAAAAGCAAACCCATAACTGTTGGGAATTCATTTTCTTAAATCCCAAAAATGGGTGCAGTACCAGTACTCACCACTATCCAAAAGCCGGCAGTTTAAAACCAACCTGTGTTTCTCTGAAGGCAAGCCAAAGTGCCTATTTCAAACATTGCAATATGTGCAAAATATTTACTGAACACCAGCAGACATTTGGCAGAATGGAGTGTTGTGTGCCTACAAAATCTGGGAAATGAAGAGCCCAAAACAATGCTTATAACAAAACTGCTATGGAGTCAGCAGTTTAAGTTGCACTGGATTTAAAGACACTAAAATCGAAAATGTTTAAATTGACTGAGTGACCTACTTTTGAGTATCACATAGGTTGCAATTGTTTAAATGTCATAGTTTTAAACTTAGAATCAGCCTTCTAGCTGCATATGTGAAAATGTTTAGTTTTATTTGAATGCAGGAACTGGGGAACAAAAAGTGACATTTCATCTGAAACCTGGCTTAAGGAACTGAATTCTGCCTGGCAACTAACCCCATCAGGAGGACACTTGAGTCACAGCTGTGTTCCCAGGCCAACCTTCCTTTTGCTGCCCACACAAAGGATATGCCATCTATCTGATAATTGAATTACCTGTGCTCTGTAGGAGAGTGAACAAAGCCCTCTTCACTCAGGCCAAGGTTTTTATTACCGCAGTCGTAAAATGTAGCTTCCTCTTGGCAGGAGCTGGGAGGGGCACTGCCTGTGAGAGCAAGCTGGCTTGGCAGAACTGGATTTACCAGAAATTCAACCTTGTGCTGAGGGTAAACCACACCCCTTTGGAGCCAGAACATAACTTTAAAAAGATGAATAACTCATAGAGCGGACATGTGAAAATTTTATAAAGGACACCATAATTCTTGTGATTTTTCTGCCCACATTTTAAGAGGTTTTTCGACCCGGTGGCATGTTCAGGGGGGTGTCAGCGGAAAAGTGGATATAACTCTAAATGTATGCATGTTAAAAATCTGAAACTTCATCAGTTAATGTCCCTACTCCCTGCGCACATGTATGTAAAGTTGGGTCAATGTCAGAAATTGAAAAATCAGTTAAAAAGTGAAATATGTGCCATTTCTGAATGCAAGCTCCCAGGAAGAGCAGAGTTTGAACAGGGGATACCTCCTGTAATGCATGATGGGTGCATATGATTTTAAAACAATATGTACCTCTGCAAATATGTATTTGTTTCAAATCTAGATTTGTGTGTAAGTTGACAGGAGGAGTGGACTTTCTGCAGGCTGTAAAATGACATCACGCTGACTCACAGTTCATTCCCCAATCAAATGATAAATGGAAGTTTGACCAATTAGAAGCTGAGAGAGAGGTAGGGTCAGTGATGCTAGAACACACCCACATTCTAAACACATAAATGCAGACAGACAGGACAGATAGAGACCTTCCAAATCCATCTGCAGCGGGACGCTCTGCCGGAAAAATCCATACTTACCTCCATACAACATCCAGAGATCCAGACTTCAAATTCATCAATCTATCCAGAACTAAGAGACCAGACCAGAGAGAAAGCAGTGCTGTACTAAGAGACCAGACCAGAGAGAAAGCAGTGCTGTACTAAGAGACCAGACCAGAGAGACCCAGACCAGCAGAGAGAGTGACCAGAGCCCAGTCTAAAACCCTGACCAGATCCGTGATGAGGCCCATTTAATTCAAGAATATAGTGTGAGTACCCAGCAGAACTGTGTAGAACCAATCTCTTAGTTTAAATTCATCTAATTCAATCTATTTAACCTAAGTAGAACTGCCTCCTAGCTGTCACCTGTCATTTCTAGTTGCAAGCTGCACTTGTCATTTTGAGCTTTTGAAATTTGCAAACCCAAAAACGACCTTTATTAAATCGCTCATATCTCCGCGACCGTTTGGGCTAGAGACTTGCAGTAACTTTCCTCTGATAGCTTAGAGTCGTAGCTTTGAATCGCACCAAGAACCGCATTCCTACCCCTTATAGTTTTACCGCAATCGCGGAACACGCATCCGTGAATTTTACCGCGATTTGCAATTTCTTCACATGTAAAAACTGCTGCTGTTTGCTTTCCATTTGCCAGAAATTCGTTTAACCTGCTAACTATCCCTGCATCATTGCTAGTGTGAGCCTGGACTAATATTAACTAGATACCACTCACCCTGAACCTCTGAAAGGGAATTAAAAGCGTTTCCAGCATATTTCTCATTCATTGCCAGCACATATCAAAGCAATTTGGGCCTGTGATTTCAAAACTCCTACCTGTTTTCTGTTGTCTAAGCTTGCTGGATTGAACTGATTACATTGATTGCATTTCTGAGAACTGTGTGCTTCCTTCCATTTCCTTGCATTGCATAAAGAGGGGGGGAGTGAATAGCCAGAGAAAAGTGATTACATTGTTTGGTTGAAATCATATTGAGTATTTTCTGTACTGCATTCATTGAATATTGCATCCACCTGAGCTTACATAAAGCATCCTCTACCACATTATAATTTTGTTCCTATTTACCAGTGTGCTATCTTATCCATTTCCTGTCAACTCATTAGTGATTATAAAGAAGTGTGCTAGTGCCAGATTCTCCATTGTTAATCTTTATCATATCAGATTAAGGGTGATATTCAATTATTAATTGATTATAAAGTGGGATATATATACCTATTGTTTAAATTATCAAATAAACCTTTTAACTTGCAAAACAGAACTACTTCTTGGCTCAGTGGGGTCAGGGGGATTCCAAGAGAGGGGTGTTATATAAGGGTAGTCATCCAGAACGCATGAACTGGACCTAAAGATATATCAATAAGGGTTTTCATTCAGTATTCCAGACTAGGCGTTGACTTAGCTGTAGTGTTGAATTGAATCCTCTTACAAATTGGGGGCTCGAGCCGAGACGTTGGGTTAGATTTACCACTTGTGCAGCTTAATACAGTGTGCTAACTGACGGGATACATACATCCGGTCGGATCACCACGCTGCATTACGCTGTGAAGCATTCCTCAAAAGGGACACTCCAAGAAAAGTTCTGTTCTGCAAAAATAAAATACAAACTTCTGTAAGTCAGGACAGAGACCAATCTCTAGAATGACGACCTTGGTAGATATGAAAATAGCCAGAGAGCACCTCTTGCATAAGCTATTTGTGAGAGGTGAATGGACCGAACAGGGCCAGGATGTGTGGTTGCAGGCCATCACACAACAGGTCACTGAAACAGGGTCAGATATATATAGAGATCAGGGTCCCTTACATGTGGCCCTGAGTGAACTATATATGGCTCCTAAGGCCAAAGATGAGCACGACAAGATTGTTAGGATAGCGGCATATTTATATTTATACATGGGAGCCATACAGAATAAATGTGCTGAAGGCCATGATCTGGCAAAAAGGCAACAGATGGCGTTAGAGAAGGCCCAATCTGATCTGGACTCTTCTGAGCAAAGGCTGCACAGAAGCCAGGAGTCAGAAAAGGACAGCAGACAGTACATCACTAAAATAAAGGAGGATATGGATGTGCTGCAAAAGGAAAAGTCAGAACAGGATACCAGATTTCTGGCCTTGCAGAAGGAACACCAAGAAGGTTTGGACTCCCTACTGCAAAGCCAGAAAAAGCTGGAGCAACAGCTAGACTTCAATAGGGCATGTGCTGAGCAGGTAGTCACCCTGCAAGGCCACCTAGATAGAGTGAAGGAGGAGAGCAATAAACTGATTCTGAAAGACCTGGATACCCAGGCAGAGTTTGATCAGGAGCGCCAGAAAGCTGGTGCCTTCCAAAGGCAAAGGGACGACCTGGCGGCACAAATGCAGGCTCTTAGTCAGGAAAGAGACGCCTTAGGCCAGGAAGTCTGCCATTTAAAAAGAAAAATGGAAGAAAATCACCTGGCCCACCAGGGGCTGGGTGATCTCCAAAAAGAAAACCAGAACTTGGTAGAGCACACCAGAAGTGTGGAAGATGCTCTAGCAAGAAAGGAGCAGGCCAATAGGGACATTGCCCAGGAGGTAAACCTCCTGCAGCAAAGACTGGCCCAGTTCTCCAGGACCAACCAGGAAGCACAGAGGGAGAATGAGGCCCTCTGTCAACACAATGATAGGCTCCAGCAACAGGTAGCGATGCAGGAGAAACTGATAGAGTCGAGTAAGGCCTTAACAGAGGAACTGAAAGCACAAATGCAGGCTCTTGCATTGCAACAGGGAGCAGGGGCGGATAGAGATGAGGTCCGCTGGGAAAGAGAGATTCCTGACCATAACCGCAGGAGCCCTAACACCAGGGGCCTTCATCTCCCCCAGTCCCTGGACTCTACCACCCCCATGTCCCCTGGCGCACATGAGCACAGGGCCGCAGGGATGGCAGATCACTATCCAGCTAAGAGTATGGGGCTCATAGGCCAGTACCACTCAGGAATGGAGGGGTGGGCATCCGGGTATGGGCACCCAAGTACAGTACAGTTCAATGGGGAACCCCAGGAGAGTAGGCCCATTAAGGGCATCCTGAAAACCTCTGCCAAGTTAGGTCAGTGGAGGGGGTACCCATCAAATCCTGGCAGCAAGGAGGAATCTGAAGACTCCTCTGAACTGCGCAGGACACAGGAGACCAGGTCCCCACATTCTGCCAGCCATTCCCAGGCTCGCAGAATCCGGGAAAACCTGGAAGAACAGACGGGAACCTCTGGGAGCAGTGCCTCTGAGTCCGAGGAAGAATGGACAAGGGTTACCCGAACCAAAAAGGCCAATAAGGCAAAAAGGGCCTTGCTTAAGGACCCCTTAAATCAGATTAAGGCGATCAGGAGCGTCATCACTCCTTACCATAAGAACGCTAAGTATTCTGTTTGGGAGCACTTAGAGTTGTTTGAACAAATGATGGAGACTTTCCATTTGAAGGACAGCCAAAGCTGTATTCAATATGTAAAGTGGACATTCTCCCCGGAATACTCCAGTTTCTTTGCGGGGCTGGAGGACCAAAATCATTTAAGATGGTCCACATATAAGGCGGCCATCCTGAAACATTTTTCTGTTCACAGAAATCCTCAAGAGGCTCGCAAGGCGGCCTACAATTTGCAATGTGGGGAGGATCAGGCCCCACGAGAATTTGTGCAGGAGTTAAAGCGTGCTTTTGCGCAAACCACCAGAAGGGTGCGCACAGATAGTAGAGAGTTTGTCAATACGTTTTTCCATGCCTTGCCCAAATATATAATGACCCAGCTCGTGAGAGATTTTCATGAGAAAAGATCTTTAGACTGGGTCATTGAACAGGCTACCCGGATCTATGAGGTGCAGAAGCCCATAAAAAATAAAAGCAATGCCCAGAAAAACCCCAAAGCCAACAGCACCCCTGCTGCTGTCAAGGTGGCAGAGGTAAAGGTCACCCCCGTTTTGGATCTGGAGATGGGGGGGCCTAAAAACCTACCTGCACCTAATAATGCTAGGCCCAGAAGGTCCTCGGGCCAGTCACAGACAGGGAGCCAGGGAGGCAGCCCCACAAATGGGGTCCCTCGCTCTCCTGACTATGTAAGTCCTCGCTACAAAGGTAACAGACCCATCCTGGGTTATGTGTGGACTCCTCCAGCCCAAGGGGGGGGATCCAGCCAAGCACCTAACCCAGGGAACTTCCCTCCAAACTTCCCACCGGAGGGAAGAAATTTACCAAACCCTGGGCAGAACTTTTTCCCCAGATATCCACCCGACTTTCAGCCCCAAAACCATCCATCCTTCTTTCCCCAATTCCCTGAGCCCAGACCACTGAATCCGGGAGAGGGGAGGCCAAGGGTGGAGGGGTACCCAAACCTTCCCAACCCGGGGTATTACCAGAGGAGGGACAGCTACCCTTCCCGGGATCAACCCAGGGGAGAAAACAGGGCCCCGTATCAGCCTGAGCGGGTTTCCCAGTTAGAGCGCCAGGTTCAAAACATGGCGCGGGATCTGGGTCACATACTGAGGGCTCAGCAGAACCCTCAGATGGGCGTGCCGGCGCAGAACGCACCCAACTCTGGACCTGGTGCTCCAGAACAATGACGGGGGCAGCACCCCGATAACTCACCGGTTCCCAGGGAGGAGGCACAAAGGGGAGGGGGGTGTAAAGCCTTAGAGGAAGCTTCCTTCCTCACTTGTAAACAGCCCCTGGAAACCCAGGAACCGGAAACAAAATCTCTTGCCCCTGAAAGTCTGCCTCCTAAGGAGCAGAGGGGGGGTAGGAAAAACAAAAGACCCAAACAGACTCAGTTTGAGGAGGAGGTACAGATCTTCCGATTTGAGGGAGAGGGATCCTCAGAGGATCCTGAGAAAAGGATCTTCTCCTTCAGAGAGGGGGGAACTCCTCCCAAAGAAAAATGGGTCCCTAGGAATGCAAATCCAGACTGGGGAGATGTGGAGACTGAGCTACCGCCGCCCACCATCTCATCCCAGAACCAACAGCAAGAAAATCCCCTGGTTCAAACCCATCCTGGGGACTGCCTCCAAAAAGGGGGGGGCGGCCCAGAACCGGAACCAGGGGAACCCACAATGGCTCTGATCTCCAGTTGCAAAATTTTTCCTTCAGATTCCCAAAACTCTCCACAGAATTCTGCCCAAATCTCTTCGCTAGCAATGTCCAAAACCAGAAAGTTAGCCCACCAGTTGTCCAAAAATGTACATTATCTGTGCCCCCTTGAGGAGAAGGAGGGAAGATATTATGCCCCGGTACAAGTACAGGGGCAGGGTACAATCTCGGCACTGGTGGACACAGGATCTCAAGCTACCCTTCTGTCCAGAAGGGCCTTTGACGAACTGAATGCAGGAAGGGGAGAGAATTATCAAATTCTTCTCACCTCTCTTCCTGGGCAACTCCAGAACTTTGACGGGAAGGAAATTCCCGTCGAGGGGACAGCAGACTTGGACATTAAGATTGGGCGACATAAGTTGAAACACCCGGTCATAGTTGTGACCCCAGAAGGCACCTCTTGTTTACTAGGGAATGACCTCCTGAGAAGGTTGTCACCCCTAATAGATTGCGTAAACAAGGTCCTCTGGACCCAGACTAGCCGACCAATAAAATTAAAACAGAGTGTCAACCATGTTAGTTTAAACGGCACCTGCCACATGGTTGAACAAAAATCTGACCAAGTAGAATTTCACTTCCAGAATAGCCAAATTCCAGACGTGACAGTAATAGCAGTAGGACAACAGACTGGTGATGGGGGGTCCTCTCTATTTCTGAAAATCAACCTTCCTTCCAGTCTAAAGTGGTATTCCACGCTGGAAGGAAACACTCTGAAATTCTATACCAATCCACAACCTGAAACTCCCACTCCTATAGTCCAGAAAGATGTGAAATCAGATCAAAGCCTGGCTGATATTCAGCAAATTGGAGAGCAGTTGTTCATCCCTGTTCAGTTAAATGATGGGAAGGACTCTGTTCTCGCTCGAGTGTGTGTGAACAACGGTAAGAGCTTCATCAGCGAAGCCATGTTCCGCCAACTCCCAAAAGATCCAGCCATTCCCACCTTCAAACTGATAGACAAATCGGAAATGGACCTGGAAGCACCTAATTCAAAACATCTCCTGCCAAGCAGGTGTATGCTCAAAATCTCCATTGGCAACAAGAGCATAGTCCATAATTGTTGGGTCGTGCGAGACGTCACTGCCGCCTTTTACTTAGGCAGTGACATTCTCAATCGCTTTGCCATTAGTTTGGACCTAATAAACTTCAAAGCTTGGTCCCGATTAGCGGATAATCCCATGGGCTTTGATGATCCAGAAAAAGCATTTAGGTCAGCTCAATTGCTACCTTATGCAGTTGAAATTCAGGTTAAAGAGGAAGTCACCATCCCAGAAAGGACCCGACAATTCTCCCTGGAAGTGAAAGTTAAAAGGGGACAAGAGTTGAAAAACCCTGATGCTTACATACATCTAAATGCTTCTCTCCAACAGCAAGGGTTGGGGGTAAACCCAACACCATTAGTCAACATAGAACATGACACCATTCCAATAGAGGTGGATAACAGTGACTTAAAGAGTATTACTCTAGCCGCAGGCACCATTATTGGAATGGCGGTTGATGACCGACATTTCTCCATTGATCTTAGAAATGAACTGTTAGGACCAATCCCCAAGGACTGTTTTGACAGTGACAGAGAGGACAATACAACACCAGACAGGATTTTCACCCGGCATGGGGGGAACTTCCTGGTGTACACTTCCTGCCCCTATGGTAAGGAAGATGTGACGTGTGACTTCAGGAGGGATGAGGTGATTTTCCAGGTACATGAGGGCTGCCTTGCCCACCTGAAGCCTCCGGTCCAAATCAGCACTCTGACCAGGGACTTCTCCACCCAGCTGGAGGAGGCCGCGGAGATAGCCAAACCAGAAGTCTTTCCAGGCTTCAGGCAGATGGTGGAAGAGAGAGTCAATCTAGCTGATGCCTGTGTGACTCTGGAACAAAAGCAAAAGTTGAAACAAGTTTTCTTGGATTTCCAAGATCTCTTTGCGGTAGACTCATATGACTGTGGTCGCACCGACATCCACACAACAACAATCCCCACGGACCCTGGCATGACTCCAGTGTTTGTGAAGCAATATCGTTTGCCTCTCGCATCCATGGAGTCCCTTACTGAAATAATTAAGAACCTTGAGTCCCGGGGAATAATCCGTCCAGTCCACAGCACCTTCAATAATCCGGTGCTGGGAATATTGAAGCCAAACGGCCAGTGGAGACTCTGCGCTGACCTTAGGGAGCTCAACAAACGGGTCCATACTTCCCGATGGCCTCTGCCCTACATTGACCAAGGGCTGGCCCAGATCCAGGGGTCACAGGTATTCACTGCAATAGACCTGACCAATGGATACTGGACCGTGCCTGTCAGCAGGGAGGACCAATACAAACTGGCTTTTACCTTTGGGGGCCAGCAGTACACATGGACCCGGACTCCCTTCGGATACCTCAACTCCGGCAATGAATTCAACATTTTCCTACATAAGGCCATGCCCGACCTGGGTGCAAGGGGTAACCTGGCTTATGTAGATGATGTCCTCATCAAAAGCTCAACTGTGGAGGAACACATAGCGGAGATCCGTTATGTTCTGACACAGTTGAGGGCCGCCGGAGCAAAACTTTCCTTTCAGAAAGCACAGTGGTGTAAAACCCGTGTTAACTTCTTGGGGCATGAGATTACTCCTCAGGGTCTTTGTCCCCAGGAAAAGAAAGTGGAAGCACTTCAGAAACTGAAAGACCCCACAACTCTGCGGGAACTAAGGAGCCTCCTTGGACTGACTAATTACAGCAGAAAGTTCATTGAGGGCTACGCAGAGATCACCAGACCCCTGATTCATCTCCTGAAGGGGGGGGTCAAGTGGGAATGGGGTCCAGAACAAGCCGAGGTGGTAAAACAACTCAAAAGAAGCCTCTCACAAGCGCCTTGCCTAGCTTACCCTGTCAGAAACAAGGAGTTCTTCCTGGAGACGGGGTTCTCTGATACGTGCTTGACGGCAGTATTATACCAAAAGCATGACAAGGTCAATAAAGTAATCTCCTATGCGAGCAAAACTTTATCCTCTGTGGAGGAAAAATTCAACGATTGTGAGAAGGCACTCCTGGCAACGGTGTGGGCATTGAAGAATTACCGCCCGTTTATCCAGGGGGAACACATCATAGTGGAGACTCCACACCAGCCTCTGCAATATCTCCAAAGTGACAGAATCCGGGCGGGAAATGTGAGTAATTCCCAAATTACTTCCTGGATTCTGTCAATGCAAGGCTTTCCTGTGGAGGTCAGATATGGCCAAAACAAGAAGAGTCCCCTCGCGCAAGGTCGGGCTGACTTGCATGATTGTGCCAGAGAAAACTGTCTCGAGGACGAAAGTCTAAAGATAAAGGACAACATGGAGGCATACCTTAATTCCCCCCACAAAGTCTTTGAAGAGGACAAGTGTGAGGGAATGCCCACAGTCTATGTGGATGGATGCTCTTACCATGTTGACAACGACGGGGAGAAAGAACTGGTGGCCGGCGTAGGGAATGCATGGGTGAATGAGTCCCCAGAACCCTCCGCTGGATACAAAATTGGTCCCCGAAGTAGTCAGGTGGCAGAATTGATGGCTGTGCATCAGGCCATCCTCACTGCTGTCCAGCATCAACTCCACGAACTGGTCATAATCACAGATTCGGATTATGTACGGAACGGGTTCGTGGAGCACCTGGTTAATTGGAAAACCAGAGGCATGTTATGTGCTAACAACAAACCCTTGAAACATGGGAAGTTGATCCAAAACATTGATGATCTGGTCACATCGAATGGGATGACCATCTACTGGAAAAAGATCAAGGGTCATTCCAAAGTAGAGGGACCAGACAAAACTGGAAATGACTTAGCCGATCAGCTGGCCAAAACCGGAGCCATCCAAGGGGATCTAATTGAGATTGAGTCCCTGTTGGGGGAAATCCAGGTCACTGCCATCACTAGGTCCCAGACAAATGCTCACAATGACCTTTCAATTGCACAATGGAGTAAGGAGACCCCTGATGCTGATTTGATTACCGCTCAGAAGGGGGATCCAATTATTGGTAAATTTTACCAGCACCTTGAGGACCCTGAGAACTTTCCCCTGACGGATACCGATTACATTGGGAAAGAGGACCTAAGAGTGTTGATGAAATGTCCAAAAATGTTCCGAATCCAAGACGGTTTGCTGGTAAGGAAATCCAAAGCTGGCCACGATCAGTGGGTGGTTCCTACCTCATTCCGAAGCCTGATGTTAAGTCACGCCCATGATGCGGCCACTGCCGGTCATAGGGGGTTTCACACAACATTGGAAATCTTAAGAGAGGTTGCATACTGGCCACACATGGGGCAGGACCTCGACCAATACTTGAAGGGGTGTCTTGTGTGTGCACAATTTCAGCCATCATCCCTCACGCACCGTGCGCCTCTCCAAAAGAGGGGGATGACACTGCCATGGTCAGATTTACAAATCGACTTTGTAGGCCCTGTGATTCGCTCGGCTAGGGGGAATAAGTACATGTTGACTGTGACATGCTTGTTTACCAAGTGGGTGGAATGTCTCCCAGCCCCAAATTGCAAGGCAGAAACTGCAGCTGCCTTGATGATTAACCACATCTTTTCCCGTTTTGGTCTACCTCAAAGGATTGAGTCAGACAGAGGTAGCCACTTCACCAGTGAAGTAATGACAAAGATGTGGGAGATACTGGGGGTCAAGAGAAAGCTGCATATTGCTTATCGGCCAGCTTCTTCTGGGGCAGTAGAGAGATATAACCGGACAATTGTGAGCATATTAAAGAAGTTTGTGGCAGATTCTGGGCCAAGTTGGGATATCCGATTACCTCTGGTCCTAATGGCTATCAGATCTACCCCTTCATCTGCAACCAAAATGTCACCATTTGAGTTGATGACTGGGCGCAAGATGGTGCTTCCTCAGCATTTGCTCTATAGGACCCAAGAGCAGACACTGATAAATGCCTCCACTACTCATGAGTATGTGGAGAATTTAAGGAAACACCTTCAACATGCTTTTGCTTATGCTCAGCGGAATCTAGAAAGATCAGCTGATAGCATGAAGACCCACTATGACCTGAAAACTTCCAGGAAGGAATATCAGGTGGGAGACCGGGTCTATCTATACAACTTCCAAAGGAACCAGGCCAAGCAGCGCAAATTTTTGCCTACATGGAAGGGACCCTTTGAGATCATCGACAAAATCTCTCCTGTGGCCTACAAAATCCACATCCCCAAGGGTCCTTTGGCAGAGGGGGAAGACAAGTGGGTCCACATAAACCAGTTGAAATGTTGCCATCCCAGGCACACTCTGCAACAACTGGAGGAATCCTCTGGAATCCTAGCGGGTACTGTCTCAGACTAATTCTGTTCCAATCATAAAACATACCACATCTAGTCTCTAAAATATTGTGATTTGCATGAAACTGTCTCTTAGTTATACTGTTTTTTTTTCAAAATAAGAATGTAATGTTTCGTGATGATGAAATGCATATGCTGCCCCACTATCTCAACGGTGGTGGAAAAACGTCTATGAATAGGTATTGCCGCTCTTCCTTTGTCGTCCTAGGAGAAAGAGGACCTTGAGACTGGCCAAGGAGGACGATCCGGAGACCGGGAACGAAGATCCAATGGGCCCAGTGGACCGCCCAATACTCCCATCAGGACTGGCGAGGAGAACCGATCGATCAGTACCGGATGGAGAAGAAGATGATGAACTGTGCCATCTATTGGAAGAAGATGAGGAAACATCCCAGGTCTTGCGAGTCCCATTCGTGAAATAGAATGGCCATCGCAAGAGGGGGGCTTGTGGGATGTATTTACCCATGCATCCGAGCCCTACCTCAAAACTGTGCAGTACTGACATGAAAACATCATGATGGCCAGAGCTTCCCAGAAAATGCACAGGGAAATGCAGGAAGAATAGGCTGCCACCCATTTTTGCCGATGTTATGGGCACAGAAGGACACTGCCTAAAACCACCATTGGACTACCCACACAGTAGTCTGAAACCATTGGGAATGGCAATGCTGATTGCCAAAAGCAAACCCATAACTGTTGGGAATTCATTTTCTTAAATCCCAAAAATGGGTGCAGTACCAGTACTCACCACTATCCAAAAGCCGGCAGTTTAAAACCACCCTGTGTTTCTCTGAAGGCAAGCCAAAGTGCCTATTTCAAACATTGCAATATGTGCAAAATATTTACTGAACACCAGCAGACATTTGGCAGAATGGAGTGTTGTGTGCCTACAAAATCTGGGAAATGAAGAGCCCAAAACAATGCTTATAACAAAACTGCTATGGAGTCAGCAGTTTAAGTTGCACTGGATTTAAAGACACTAAAATCGAAAATGTTTAAATTGACTGAGTGACCTACTTTTGAGTATCACATAGGTTGCAATTGTTTAAATGTCATAGTTTTAAACTTAGAATCAGCCTTCTAGCTGCATATGTGAAAATGTTTAGTTTTATTTGAATGCAGGAACTGGGGAACAAAAAGTGACATTTCATCTGAAACCTGGCTTAAGGAACTGAATTCTGCCTGGCAACTACCCCCATCAGGAGGAAACTTGAGTCACAGCTGTGTTCCCAGGCCAACCTTCCTTTTGCTGCCCACACAAAGGATATGCCATCTATCTGATAATTGAATTACCTGTGCTCTGTAGGAGAGTGAACAAAGCCCTCTTCACTCAGGCCAAGGTTTTTATTACCGCAGTCGTAAAATGTAGCTTCCTCTTGGCAGGAGCTGGGAGGGGCACTGCCTGTGAGAGCAAGCTGGCTTGGCAGAACTGGATTAACCAGAAATTCAACCTTGTGCTGAGGGTAAACCACACCCCTTTGGAGCCAGAACATAACTTTAAAAAGATGAATAACTCATAGAGCGGACATGTGAAAATTTTATAAAGGACACCATAATTCTTGTGATTTTTCTGCCCACATTTTAAGAGGTTTTTCGACCCGGTGGCATGTTCAGGGGGGTGTCAGCGGAAAAGTGGATATAACTCTAAATGTATGCATGTTAAAAATCTGAAACTTCATCAGTTAATGTCCCTACTCCCTGCGCACATGTATGTAAAGTTGGGTCAATGTCAGAAATTGAAAAATCAGTTAAAAAGTGAAATATGTGCCATTTCTGAATGCAAGCTCCCAGGAAGAGCAGAGTTTGAACAGGGGATACCTCCTGTAATGCATGATGGGTGCATATGATTTTAAAACAATATGTACCTCTGCAAATATGTATTTGTTTCAAATCTAGATTTGTGTGTAAGTTGACAGGAGGAGTGGACTTTCTGCAGGCTGTAAAATGACATCACGCTGACTCAAAGTTCAATACCTAATCAAATGATAAATGGAAGTTTGACCAATTAGAAGCTGAGAGAGAGGTAGGGTCAGTGATGCTAGAACACACCCACATTCTAAACACATAAAAGCAGACAGACAGGACAGATAGAGACCAGACCAGAGAGACCCAGACCAGCAGAGAGAGTGACCAGAGCCCAGTCTAAAACCCTGACCAGATCCGTAATGAGGCCCATTTAATTCAAGAATATAGTGTGAGTACCCAGCAGAACTGTGTAGAACCAATCTCTTAGTTTAAATTCATCTAATTCAATCTATTTAACCTAAGTAGAACTGCCTCCTAGCTGTCACCTGTCATTTCTAGTTGCAAGCTGCACTTGTCATTTTGAGCTTTTGAAATTTGCAAACCCAAAAACGACCTTTATTAAATCGCTCATATCTCCGCGACCGTTTGGGCTAGAGACTTGCAGTAACTTTCCTCTGATAGCTTAGAGTCGTAGCTTTGAATCGCACCAAGAACCGCATTCCTACCCCTTATAGTTTTACCGCAATCGCGGAACACGCATCCGCGAATTTTACCACGATTTGCAATTTCTTCACATGTAAAAACTGCTGCTGTTTGCTTTCCATTTGCCAGAAATTCGTTTAACCTGCTAACTATCCCTGCATCATTGCTAGTGTGAGCCTGGACTAATATTAACTAGATACCACTCACCCTGAACCTCTGAAAGGGAATTAAAAGCGTTTCCAGCATATTTCTCATTCATTGCCAGCACATATCAAAGCAATTTGGGCCTGTGATTTCAAAACTCCTACCTGTTTTCTGTTGTCTAAGCTTGCTGGATTGAACTGATTACATTGATTGCATTTCTGAGAACTGTGTGCTTCCTTCCATTTCCTTGCATTGCATAAAGAGGGGGGGAGTGAATAGCCAGAGAAAAGTGATTACATTGTTTGGTTGAAATCATATTGAGTATTTTCTGTACTGCATTCATTGAATATTGCATCCACCTGAGCTTACATAAAGCATCCTCTACCACATTATAATTTTGTTCCTATTTACCAGTGTGCTATCTTATCCATTTCCTGTCAACTCATTAGTGATTATAAAGAAGTGTGCTAGTGCCAGATTCTCCATTGTTAATCTTTATCATATCAGATTAAGGGTGATATTCAATTATTAATTGATTATAAAGTGGGATATATATACCTATTGTTTAAATTATCAAATAAACCTTTTAACTTGCAAAACAGAACTACTTCTTGGCTCAGTGGGGTCAGGGGGATTCCAAGAGAGGGGTGTTATATAAGGGTAGTCATCCAGAACGCATGAACTGGACCTAAAGATATATCAATAAGGGTTTTCATTCAGTATTCCAGACTAGGCGTTGACTTAGCTGTAGTGTTGAATTGAATCCTCTTACAGAATGAATCCAATCCTTTCCATCAGGCCATAACATTCTACAAAAGGTACAAAGATGACATCATCATTATCTGGGACAAAACCAAAGGTGACCATGTCCAGTTCTTGACATGGATTAATACTCTTAATGAACACCTTAAGTTTACCATGTCCATAGATAACAATTCTATACCTTTCTTGGACCTTTTAGTTAAGGCTAGAAATGGATTCATTGTGGTGGACCTATACCGTAAAACTATGGATAGGTACACCATACTACATTTTGATAGCTTTCATCCCCACTCACTGCGAACCAGCATACCGTATGGCCAGTTTCTGAGGGCAAAGCGGAACTGCAGCGATAAACATGATTTCTCTCTGCAAGCAAATATAATAGAAGATAGCTTGCAGTCCAGAGGCTAGCCGACTCATATATTGAGACAATCTCGAAAAAGAGCACGCCATCAACACCGGGATATCTTGTTATCAAAAACCCCCCGGGAAAATCCATCCAATACACGGCTGGTCTGCGCCATGACGTTTAGCAGCTACCATCTGGCCATCAAAAAGGCCATAGCAAACACTGGCCTTTGTTACAGTTAAATGATCGCAATTTGGATCTCCCCATGTATGCCCTTAAAAAAGGCAGGAACCTAATAAATTGGCTATCCAAAGCAGACAGGGCCCAAGTGAAATTAAAGCCCAAGACCATCTAAAAAATTTGGGGCATGAATAAAATCTGTGGCCACTTTGCATGCGGCTATTGCTGCCAATCTGCATCTACTTTGACAGGCAAGACGGTGATGATCAATAGTAAAGTGTGGTACCTTAGAGACCACACGACTTGTAATTCTAAGAATGTTATATATTGCGTTACCTGCCCCTGCAACAAGACATATGTAGGCAAGACATCCAGGTCAGTGAAACTTAGAATTACGGAACACAAGTCTAAGATAAGAACCAAAAGTGTTTAATCTCCCCTTGTATCCCACTTTCTTGACAACAATCACAGTTGTGATGAACTTACCTGGGGTGTTCTGGAATCAGTCAAAGGCGTGGATATGAACGCTACTGCCGCCAGACTCTCCACCCGTGAACAATGGTGGATCTGTAACACTCAGAGTTTTCTAGTGGGTCTCAATCTCCAAGAAGAGTGGATTCTGGGCACTTGATGCATCATACATCAGTCTCTTTTGATTCACCATATGCCTGTATATATAATTCTGTATAAGGCTTTGGATCCTTGGGCCCTGGCAGCATGCTTAGGCAGAGCTGCCTTATTTAAACACTGGCGATTTTGTGTCCCTGCGATTTCTGGGGCTATAAATTTAAACAACTACTAGATGCCCTGCAATTCACACAGGCATGCGAGGTGAGGTAGATTCCCTGATGTGCCTGAGGGGCCTGAGCCGCTATTTTTCGGGCAGACAGAGTTATCAGAGGCTAGTCAGGTGACCTCCAGCACAACACACGGTTTGTAGTCTAGCCCCGTTTACTTTTTCTTTTCTTTTTAATTGATCGGTACAGACCCTGATGGGAATGCCTGACAATTACCTCTTGACCGCGGTTAACGGTCCAGTGCTTCCGCAGAACGATGTGTGAGGTGTTACGCCCCCAAAGGCTCCGCCTACACCTGCCTGTCATTAGGCTAGGCGTTGTCGAAAACCTGAGACGCGGGCCGAGGAGGAGATGATTCCCAACGTTACCACGGAAAGCTCTAAGTTAATATGGACTCTTGTTGGGCTCCAAAGGGCAGGACCGGCCACGGGTCAGCTTAAGTAGTAGTTCACATTAGTGATTGGAGACAGGGCTAGTCGCGCAGCATCAGACTGTAGCACAATACATCTGCTGCCTTTGAAGCAGGCGCTGTTTTCTTTAAACTATTTCATGACAGCATCCACTTAGCCTGACGGGAGTTACTGTGATGAATTTGCAAGCCGAACGCCGTCATTGCAGCACACGCTTTTTAGCTCACTATGAGCTGAGTTTAACTGGCTTTTCGACCTGCCCTTTTGACACACAGGTCCATTTACCAAATGCAGAGCGACAGTTCCTATCAAAGTTGAAATCTGGTGGGATACAACTTCCAATTAAGAGAAAGTTTTCACTCCACATGGATGACAGGGAGCAATCCATGGGAGGGAGACTCTGAGCCCTAGCTCTCGGTGAGTTTTGGAACATTGGTGCAAACAACATGCACACATTTATAACTTATGTACCCCCAGAGATCAAACGCTATTGAGCGGCATATACCTGTTGCATTAAAAACCAGGCGCTGTTTCTTTTCTAACTTTTAATCTGGTTCAAGTGCCTATTTAGCCGCGGAGATGTCATCACGCTGAATTTGAAAGAGAAGCGTGGTCATTACACTGCATATTCAATTAAGCTCACTATCAATGGGGTCCTAATGGTCTCTTGACCTATCCTCTGTTACACAGGTCCTTTAATTCAGCGCAGAGAAAGGGTTCTTTTTGGGCTCTATACTCGGGAGGACAACATAACCTTCCAACTAGAAGGAAGCATCCATTCCAGGCGGCCGACAGTGAACCAGCCATGGGAGGGTGACCTAGAGTGCCCACATTTTGGTGAGTCCTGAAAGATTTTTAATTGATGACCAATTGGGGCTCAGGCATATGTTAACCGAATGCCATTTGGTCATTTCACTTCACCATTGGCATTTAGGGGACATGATTCCCACTTGAAAGAATGTTCTTGTTCTGTGTCTCCACAGGCCAATTACGTTGTGGTCTGTTCAGCGTCGGGCTGACACGCTACCAGAAGCAATTGTTTATTGCTCCGTTCAGCTTCTTTCGGTTGAGAATATGGTATTAATTAATATTATTCTCCCATTTTTACACTAATGCTCGAGGACACTATTGTGACTGGAGCGAGCTCGTCTGTTTAGTAGTTCTCAATTGGACCCAGCCCTAATGTGGTTATTTGTTTTTTCTTTCTCCTTCTCTTTTCTTTTCCAGGGTTGATCAATTTCACTTACCCTATACTGATTGTAATGCTTTGATGTATTTTTAATCTACTCTGTATGAAACTGTGAAAATACAAGGGAGAGCATTGTCCTGATGAAGACGGATGCTCAGTTAGAAGAACTTGTCCCGTTAAAACTACGTTTGCCATGTAACGAATATTGCTATGTTAGACTATAATACTATTAATGGTCCCTAGGTTAGCGTAGTTGACATACAGCACTCCCTCGCCACTGTGTTCCATGAGTTATCACAGAGTAAACATAGTGTTTTGTATGCATAGTATTTTATTGAGTAAGACCCAATATGCATTAAGGGTCAAAAAGGTTTAATATGTGTTTTATCCATTTTTTAGAAAATAAAAATGGATATTTTCTCTATTAATGCAGGAGATTTGGGTCTAATTGAGTCTCTCCTCCTGGGTCTCCGGGAGGTCAGTCCTGCTACAATGTGTTAATTTATGCCCTTTTCCGCCAGACAGGATCACTGCTTTCTAAAAAATTGTTTAATTTCTTCCCCCCTGTCGGTGTAGTAGGGGACACACATTTTTTGATTGAGACTACAGGGAGCTGCACCACAAGAGAAGAGAGAACTCTGGGTAAAGAGACGATGTTCCATGTCCCCTACAGACGCCCTGTGGCAACAGAGTAACACAGGGAAAGTGGTCATGCCATTAGCACTCTTGAACACAGCACTGGCACAAATGCATTATCGAACACACACAGGGAAAGAGGTAATTGCTGTACGATTTGGAGAATCCTGGTTCTGTCCAAATTTGAATGAACATGTAGCAAATGTCATTAGTACCTGCCTAACATGCCAGCAGTTCACTGCTGGGCACACCCTGAGAGTTGTGAGAGGAGCCATACGAACACCCGAAGGCCCATTTCTACACCTCCACATAGATTACGTAGATATGATCCAAGTGTGTCAAGGGTACCGCTACATGATAGTGATTGTCTGACCATTCCCCAGGTGAATAGAGGCTGGGCCCTGTTCACATGCTGACGCTCTTAGAGCAGCGAAGCTCCTGGACCGGGAAGTATTCCCAAGATAGGGCGTCTGTGAGGTCCTGCGGTCTGACAATGGCCCGCACTTTGCCAATAAACTGTTCCAACATATCACAACCTTGTTAGGAATTAAACACCAATTTGCCTGTGCGTACCACCCGCAAGCAAAGGGGGTATGTGAACACCTCAATGGCCTCCTGAAGGAGTACATTGCCAAAACTCAACAGAGCACCAAAAGGAATTGGCTATACTGCCTACCATTGACACGGTTTGAATTGTGCAACAAGCCAGGGTTTGACCACCATTTAACACCCTATGAGGTGGTGACAGGACGGCACATCCATGTCCCACTGGCTCCTCCCACTAGGGCATTGAAGGATTGTGAGAATAGTGCACAGTTACTTGGTCAAGAGATGCATGATTATATCCGTTCACTGGTTTTAACCGCTTCTTTTATCTCTCGCCAGATGCCGCGGATCTGGGGCGCGCCTGAGGACAACGAAGGAAACAACTGCAATTCAGATTCTGATAAAACTTTGACCATTCATTAAGGGTGGGGGACTTAGTACTCCTACAGAACTTTATAAGGAGATGGAATTCTCCTAGGTTCATGGGACCTCACCGAGTGGAGGCTGTGATGGACAGAGCTGTTAGACCTGAAGGGAAAAGTTTCTGGAACTTCATTCAAGACATCAAGCCCTACCAAGTGGCAGCTGCACCTGGCAACGAGGGAGCAGAGATCGACAGGGCCAACACAACAGATCTTGACAGACTGCAAGAGTGTGCAAATTCAACAGAGTTGGGGACACATGGCCATCCTATAGTCTGACATTCCCAAGCAGCAGAAGTAGAGATGGGAATTCTCGTGTGCATAGACAGTTGAAACACATTTTATGTGACTTAACCACTTTTCTGCACATGCAGGTTGTGAATTTGCAATTGTAAATATTCATGCACCTTGACAGCTGAAACACATTTTATGTGACTTAACCCCTTTTGCCACACACGCAGGCTGTGAGGCAGCAACTGAATTTTTGTGCACCGACAGCTGTAATACTGTTTGTTCTCTCTTTTTCTCGTACATGCAGATTGATGCGACTGTTGTTAGAAATGTTTAGAGAGTTATTCTAATGTTACCTCCCACAGAAGCCTTCTCTGATCAATTTGTTCATTCTATAAGAAGGCGCAAACGATTCAGAGCCCGATCCCCTGAAGTTTATTTCTTGGTATTTATAGAGTATCTAGCCCAAGCATTTCCCCAACTGTAACACAGGGCTTTCCCTGTTGTACCCACATTGAGAGACCCCTCAATAAGGAAGGTCTTGGAGGAGATCTTTATTTTTGCAGTTAGTGACTATTTAGTTCGCAGAGCTTAAGGGTACTGACAAATACTAAAACAATAACGCTTTTATTGCAATTTTCAGGCGGGCAACTTTATCAACTCATCAGCTGCAAGGACTAAGCAGCGTAAGTGGTCATGACAGATAAAATAAGCTTTGTTTTAACCCTTGTGTCTTTACTGATTCCCACTGGAGTGTTGAGCCTCATAGTATGGCAGCTTTATTTCGCAATGCATGCTACCGCTGTGGCCCCTACTAACATTTCTCGACCCAAGCAGGAAGGCCTACCATGTCAGATGGAAGGAGAGACACTGCTGCCAAGGTAAGCAGAGGTAAGCGCAGTGTTGATGCAGACATGGAGGGAGTAAACATGTACCTCAGACACAGCACGAGTCTACCACAACATGTGGTATAAAAAACATGTATAAGGTTGGTAGGCATATCACCGGGGAGAGCTGTTATGTCTGCTCATTAATCCCCTACGCCATGAGTGCCTCGAGAACATTCATTGCGACTGAAATACCCACAGCAAAAGCACAATGCTTGATGTACCACGCAATGTTCCAGACGCGAGGCCGATTACAAGGGAAGACAGCAACATTAAGGTGGATGTCCAGAGGGACGTTCCACTATGAAGACAGTTACCCATGATGAACAACTACTGGCAGCTCAATGAGGGACTGCAGTATATAACAGAGGGGCCAGAGAAAGGAGAAACAAAGACTATAACACTGAAGGAATTGCCATACCCATGGACAAGAGTAAAGGAACTAGGAGTAGAACCTGGATGTTGGGAAAGACCACAGATATTGATCTATGGACATGTGTACACTAACGATGGCTGGGAAGACTGAGTGGTGGGAAGCAAAGCACTGATCTTAGCCAATTTGCCAGTGAGCAAGGTGCAGGAAGATAATGACAAGTGCCTAAAGGAATGCGACAGGAGTGCCAAGTTAGTGACTTGGGTGGAGAGCGAAGCTGGACCAAAGCCAATAATTCCCCTGAAGACACCAGCCCTGTGTTACCAGCACAATGGTGATGAAGAAGTTGGTGAAAACGTAGGATGCAAGATGGTTGAGATCATTCCTGCGATGGGAGCAGGAACAGCAGTACTCATGGACCACTATTGGGCATGTGGACCAAAGAATATGAGAAGCTGCCTCCGAACTGGGGAGGAGCATGTTCATTGGTGCACATCCGCATGCCTTTGTTGGTGGTACCCAAGAAAGATGTGATGCTCGATGAGTTTCCCAAGATGGACAACAACAGAAGGAAGAATTTCTATTGAAGCAGTACCAACAACCCCAACACAGAGAATGGACATAGAAGAAGTAAGGAGAGTGAAAAGAGGAGCAGGGAACTATTTCTCAGGCAAATCAGAAGCAGCACTGAATGACATCCCAGCGCATCATAGACTGTTCAGTAGGGCACAGATGTTCTTTGCATCACTAATACCAGAAATACAAATATACACAAATGCCAAATGGCTACATATCACATGCTGGGAGTTGATGGTAACCATAAATTCGACAGTAAATGGGTTCAACGCCATAAAAAAAGAGCTCTGAGCACTATGTTTGGTGGTGCTCCAGAATAGATACGTTCTGGATCTCCTTGCAGCGATGGAAGGAGGAGTTTTCGCGAAGATCAGGAGTTCATGTTGCACGTTCATACCTGCAAACAATTAAGATAACGGAACTCTCTCAGATGTGGTGGCACAATTAGCACAAATGCATGCGAAGATAGAGAACAAAGCACAAGGAACAGGGACGGACAACAGCTGGCTAGCGCATATATGGTCATGGATGCCATCATGGCTGGCTGATGAACTGAAGGTGATAAGTGGAGCCCTCGTGCTAGGAGCAGCATCCATGTGTGGAATCAAGATCTGCATTGCAAGATGCAAGAAAACAGCAGAAGAAGCCATAGGAATGCAAATACTGAAGGATGTGAGCACAGGAGGAGCAATGGATGACATTGTTAAAGAAAGAGACAGACTAAGGGAGAAAATAGCGATGTGTGATCCGTTTCCAGCAAGGACAAATGTGGACAAACCCCATGACCCAAGGAAGTACGTAGGGAAGTGGGTTTGGTGCAATCCCGAAGGAGCATGCGCATACATGTACTGGTCCTTTGACGATCATGTATACTATTATGGACATCTCAGAGGAGTGACAAAGATATGGTGACTTAAAGAATATTAATGGTTTTTTTGTGATGTGGTTGACAAGTCGACCAGAGGGGCGACTGAAGAGGGAAGGTCGAAATCTACCCCTGCTTCCCCTCCCCCCAGACAAATGACCCGGAAGAAGAAGAGAAAAAATTATGATCGCGCGTACCATTCTGCACCAGTTCCCAGCACCCCAGTAAGTGACAAGTATGCTGAAAGGTACCCACTCCGCCAATCCTACAGCCCAAAAGCAACACAAACCTTGCCCAGAGTAAATGAGAAAACCCAGGTTGCTGTTAAAGACACCTCAATTGACAGTCTTGACTAAAGCGCCAAGAAGACATGTTCAATGTCGTTAGAGACCCCGTGACATAGTAGCATTAGACATGAAGCACATGTACCATCCACACATTGGGACACAAACACACACCCAAATACATGAAGGGAACATGCGTCAGTTCTAGGAGTTAGAGGACAGATACATTTACACCCTGCCATTGCTTTATTATTTTGTTCATTAGCCTGATTGTAGCAGTGCAGAAACCGCAAGATGCAAGAGATACTGTGTAATGCTTGCATATGTTTACTTGCAATTAACCCTATGGAACTGCAGAGGCACTTGGAAGACCTGACAGCACCATAACTGACTAATTTATGGATATTATAAAATAGCACAATGTAGAAGCCGTGCTCTGGGTTTAGGAATATTACAGCAAGTTACAGCTGTCTCAGTAAAAGCTAAGTGAAGCTAAATTCAGCGCAGATAAGGGAGTAACCGTGTAAGACAGGCTCAGTGTCAAGGCCACTTTGTTGCAAAGGACATTCCATTCTTCCTTGAACCGAAGTTACATCAGCACAGAAAATACAAATCATTCTTCATAAAATTTAGACTAATTCAGAACTGCAGAGCTCAGGAAGCACAGTTGTTTAACAAGTAGTCCAGCAGAGTTGATAGCGAGCCAAAACTGGCAGCTGGGAAGAGCAGCAGTCTCATGAGCCAGACAATGGTTTACAAAAATTGTTACAGCCACATACGAGTGTCGCATGAGTAAAGCGAGCGCTCTCAGTGGCATTGGTACTGCGGACACATAGTTGCTTCCATTGCCTTGAAAGGGTACATTTCGAGCTGGGAACAGATTCTGTCCCAGGCCTGGGGGCACCAGCTCTAACCAATCACTGTTCAGGGCCCAGGGGTGCGTAGCCATGGGCCAGAACCAATAAGAAGACCCTCAAACCGCAACATTGTACAACACTAGATAATTGGGGATGAGCTTGACTAGCCCTCTGACATGGCAGAACCAATTAAATAACACCTAAATAGGGTTGCTATAGGTGGACTACTAATTAATGCCCAATCACAGGGTGTGATAAGTTTCTGGGAACAGGCCCAAGGTGTGATATCAATGTGTTGTAATTGCAGCACAAAACTGGCCTGCGAGCCAGAGTTCTTTGAGATGTGCCTGGACTTTCTTTCTGTGCGCTGATCCCTGTGGACTTTGGCCATAATAAACCAAAGTTTGGACTTGCTGTCTGTCTGAGCCTCCGTTCCTTTTGGGAAAGGGAAGGTGTTGGGCCTTCCATGAGTTATGGATCAGTGAACTCCTAGTAGCCCGGACCTACCTGGAAGTTTTATCTAACCCAACACTGCAAAAAGAAAACTGTCCTTTACATGCATTTTCAGTGAGAAAAGCTGCACCTCTTTAGGCGCAGAGAGCGACGGCTTCACATCTGCATTACTCTTCATGACATAGGGTGAAGCCCTACGTTTATCAAAATTAGCTATGGGATGCCCTCTACTGAGGTCGAACATGGCTTAAATAACCTATTCTGTGGGAAGGTGCCCACTCTGGAGGTCCTACAATCATGTTTTGGCCCACTGTCCCTCACCAGAGTAAACATATCCATTTGCTTACCAGTCAGCTCCGGCCCACAAGGATAGTCTAGAATGGAAAGGCTGTACCTCTTTTGGCATAGAGAGGCAGGGGCCATGTCTGGTTTACCCTTCGCAATTTAGAGTGCAAACCCAAGTCTTGCCAAATTTGCCAGAAATGTGAGGGTCCCTCTACTGAGGACGAACAGGGCTTCGCTGTCCTGTTTTGTGGGCAGGTACCTGCTCTGGAAGCTCTACAATCACATTTTAGTCCAATGTTCCTTACCAGAGAAGACATATCCATTTGTATATCAGCTTGGTCCTGCACAATAGGACAGCCCAGCACCGAAATGCAAATCTTTTGGCGTTTCTAATGTGTTACACTGTTACTACCGTGTGTCTGACTGTGGCCAATGAGGATCCATATAGTTCAGGTCCTTACTCTAGTCCAGTGCAAAAACGCTGCTTATGGCGAATTGTATCCGCTGCGTGATTTTGACTAAAATGTGATATTTATAGAATCGTGTTAAACAGAACCTTTTACTTTTATTTATAAGCGACGCTAGAGTGCCTAAAAATATGCCGCTTGTATTGTCATTCGTTCTACCACTGATTAATCCATTTTGAAGACGTGCTGAGCTAATTATTTTATCAGGTTATTCCTTATTTTTCCTATGGATACCGAGATCTTAGTTTTGATCTTAATTACTTGTTTAAAATCATCATTAAAGATCCGATTTGCCAAAATAAGTGTAATTTCCTAAATTAATTTCAGATAATAATTACATAAAACGTCACTAATGCATATAAACATGTAATTATAAAGAGTGGGTTATCAGGGTGTAACCGATGTACCCTGCCGGTTACACCCTGTGACCAGTTCGATATCCTGAGGATTCTTCCAGTTTGTTGGGAAGGGCAGGTCTTTTCAAATATTTGCCAAGCAGTGGGCATTGTGCGCAGTGAGCAGATGCCCTGACATGGGAATAATGCAATCTTCCCCGAGGAGCCATTTGCACTATCTCTGGGGAATAGCACACTGTCTGACAATCATCCTGCTCTGCGTCTATTTGCTCTCCTTATACAACAGGCCATTGTGTAAAGAAACCTTGGGTTTGCATGTCTCCCTTGTGTTCCATCAGCCTCCTGTCCAGGCTAAGTTATGATAAACCCTCTGAGCAGCTGCAGAGTGTTCACTCGTTCCATGCGTGTAACCTAAGTCTGTCATCATCGAGACTGATGCCAATGGCTGGTGATTCAGTGAATCAGCTCCTCGGAAATTCGGACGCCAATCCTTGTGAGACGATTTTCCCTTTTTCTGAAACACGTGGCGAGTAGTTGTTTGATGGACACGTGCGCGTGTACGTTTCTTTTGTATGACCTCAGCAGATGTTTCTTACAAAGAGCACAAGCTTTCAGGAAAACCTCTTCACCACCATGCGTTTGTAAAAAAGGTTTTGAGAGATGGAAGGCACATGCTATGTATTTTTAGGTTTTAAACAGCGCACCTGTTGGCATTTACACGCCGACTCGTAGGTTTGGGTCATGCAAGAGTAAGTAATGATGGAGTGTGGTGTTTAGTGCGAGAGTGTGTGTAGAGGAAGGCTGCTTTTAATGAAGTGGTGGTGTGCGCCAGATTGGAGGGATCGTACTCTGCTGCACATCAGTGTCTACGTGGTAAGAAAAGTTTGTTGCAAGGTGATGCAAGCATGTGGACGTGCTGGTAGGCGTCCAGGATCGTTAGCCAAGGGGTGGACTGAGAACCAAAGGAGGGCCTGGAGATAATGTTCAAAACGGCCCAATATTGCACACCTTGGAAATATCCCTCTTTAAGACATCACAGAGGTGACCCAGTTAATTCGAGTACTAAACTATGAGCCCGGAGTTAGGTTTATCACTGGTTTTCCTTACCCTTTCACTGTGCCCGCCTTCCCTATTAGGTGTAACCAGAAGGACACACAGGCTTGTCCTTTAAACCACAGCACCTGAAATGGTAACGGGATCTATAAGTCCACACACAGATAACACACAGCTAGTTACGAGTCTGTGTGTTTTACAGGGGGCTGACTCATCCCCCTGTTTCTCTACCTTATGTTTCCCCTTTGGAAACGGAGGTGTCGCTTGGAGCACACTGAAGGTCCATAGAGGGAGTGACGCCCGTGTCAAGATCTTTTGGTCCTGAAGAAGATGACCCTAATCACCCTGGTTATCGAAACCGGTCGACCCATCCATGCATGAGTTTTCTCATGTAGATGACAATGTCCAATTTAAGAAATGTCCACACGTCACAAATAATTTGCTTTTATGACTAAATAGGCTTTTTGCCTTCAGGTCTTTGCTTTCCCTCGTCTCGAGGGCATATTGTTGTACATGATCAGAACAAGTTTTGAGATGATCGGATTACTGCTTGAATTGGTGATTAAAATACAGAGAGACATTCCTGATAGCAGCATTCTCCATGTCACTCATGAAAAAGACATAATCTAATGTTTATGGTCTGTACTTTGTAACTAATGACTTGTGTCTGACCTTTTTAGCAATACATTTCTCAGGTGGAAGAGTGCACTTGTCGGATAGGGAGAATCTTCTTGCTATCCCTTTTGGATAGGCGGTGCACCACCAAACGTCAATGGAGAGATTCCCGGGATAGGGACAGAGGGTTCTTCCTAGTAGGGACAGCCCATATGTGTGTTTGGTTT
Source organism: Ambystoma mexicanum (assembly GCF_040938575.1). Classification (NCBI taxonomy): domain Eukaryota; kingdom Metazoa; phylum Chordata; class Amphibia; order Caudata; family Ambystomatidae; genus Ambystoma; species Ambystoma mexicanum. The sequence goes on from NC_090930.1 coordinate 1,320,475,137, forward strand.
AACAAGAGAGTGTGTTTTGCTTTTCTCTGTTTAAAGCTTTCTCCAAATACCATTCTTTGTGTTGCCCCAATATTACACATTTCAGCAAGCCCAAACCCTTTCCTATCAGAAAATATGGAAATTAAACAGGCTACCATACAAAAGAGGCCCAGGGTGCGGAGGTCTACCGGGAAATCTCTAGAGCTCCCTATAGGCCAGGCCACAGCTGTCATTATCCCAAAGTGCATGGGCGTAAATATTGTAAGGGTTTGATGTGTTGATTAGTGTATGGTGTGAAGGTTAAAGAGAAGGTGTAGTATGTGCTAGGGAAAAGTGTATTTGGGTTGGGTGGAATAAGGTGGGTGGGAGTGTGAAGGCACGTAGGTGTTGGTTAGGGGCGAGGTTTATGGATAGTTAGTGCATTCAGGTCTTAGAGCAGAAAAATCATAAGCATAGCAGGACAACGCAGACATTGCGCAATGTTGCATGCATTGCATGACGTTGTAAACATTGCATGGCTAAACATGGAAAATATGTCCTAAGACATCATAATAAGGTACCCTATTGATTTTATATTGGGAGAGCCAAGATCAACTGCATTGTCTGTTTTCCCAGCCCAAATTATTCTTGGGCTTCCAGGTGGACTTGTTTATGGGTGACTAGCCCTGGGTCCATCCAGGCCTGCATGATACCGAGCAAACTACCTGTCATAGCCTCCACCTCAACACTGGTGACTGTGGCGAGTCAGATCAAGGAGGCTGACAAGAAGACATGGTTTGAACTTAGAATTTGAATTAAAGGAAAGAATGCCTCACCTATTGATGGTGGTTTCCCTAAGCTTAAAAAAAGCAAGTGCTTGTCAGGATGCTTATAGAATGTCAGTCCTCCAGCCAAACCTAATCTTTGTATTTTGACTCCAATCTATCAATGAAAAAGCACACAGCACATGTAAGATCAACGTGCGCGTATGCCATCAAGTTGCTTAAGCAGATTAAGACATGTCTATCTGCCAATAACCTGACTTTTTTGGCTTGTGCCTTGGTCAATTCGAAAATTGACAATTGCAATAGCTTATTGGCAGGAACATCGAAAACCAATGTAAAGACCTTGCAGGTTGTTCAAAATGGAGTTGTAAGATGAATTTGTGGTTTGGGTAGGACAGACCATGTTACGCTTCACTGGCTGCCCGTCCGACATAGAACTTCACAAAACATCTTACACTTTGTGAGGAATCTTGTCAAGATTGGAGGCCTTATCCCCTTCCTCCTCACCTGGATCTTCAGTGGCGGATTCCCTTGGGATCGACTCCGTCTTCTTACGATCCTTCCTCCTTACAGGAGTCCTGTCCTTTGATGTCTTGGCTTTCTTTTCGTGTAAATAGGGTCGGGCCCCTCCAGAGGCCACCGTGGCAGGGATAGAACCCTGTCCGCAGGGACCCCCAGGGGGCCGGACCTAGATCAGGGAAAAAGCACGAAGGCAGAAAAAACCCTGTTTCCAGTTGGGTACCAATAAGGAGTTGAGAAAGTCTGGCTGCAGTTGAAGGCTAATGAAGTTGACCAACAACTCCGGTGGAGGGAGCCGTTAAGCTCTGTGATGACATTAGGGCGAAACACAGAGGAAAGGTACAGGAACCCAAATAACCAATAAGTAAATCATTAAGGAAGACAGAACAGATAGAAAAAGTCCGTAAATAACAGTGCTAAGTATAGGTAACCTTAAGCAGAAGGTAGAATTATACCCGCCAAGTGCGATAATTCAGTAAACAAGAACCGAGAGTGCAAAGAAGACAAAAGGCAGAAAACACCGAACAACTAAACTGGATAAGCTTCGGCGGAAACCAAGAGGTGTAGTACAGAAGCTCACGCGAGGCGGAGCCGCAGAACAGACAAGGAGAGGCAGAGGAAAACACTCGCAAAAATGCAAGCTGAAGGAGACAGGTAACCAAGGGAAGAAAGTAAGTAAGGCACAGAAGGCAGGCACTAGGAAGGCAAGGTAGCTGCAAGGATGGTCGGCAAGGAGGAATATCCAAGAACGAAGTTCCAATCGTACCGGAGCGAAGTGTACAGATACAACGCACCGGTTTGGGGGAGGAGTCAGAATTTAAAGGTACGGACACCATATTGAATGAGGACTAGAGCGCTCGCAAGTCAATGCTTCTAGCGCAGGTACGGACGCCATCTTAAATGAGGACTAGAGCGCTCGCAAGTCAATGCTTCCAGCGCTTCCAAACCTTCCATTCTCCGTTCCTGACAGTATACCCCCGTCCTCTCGGGGGACTCCCTGGTTTGCCCGGATGAAGGCGATGGAACCTCTGTACAAGGCGTTTGGCATGTATATGGCTCACAGGTTCCCACGTCCTCTCTTCAACGGGATAACCCTTCCAATGAACCAAATAGTGCAACCTTCCCTTGAGGTATCTGGAATCGACCAGACGAGACACCTCATATTCTTCTGGCGGAGGGCTCACCTGAGCACGCGTCTTGAACACAGGTCTCTTAAAAGGATCCTCCTTATGTTCCTTGAGAAGGGAGACATGGAATACAGGATGCACCCTTCTGAGATATTCTGGTAGCTTGATCTTATATGCTACAGGGTTGATCTGTTGAAGAATGGGAAAGGGCCCAAGGAAACGAGAGGAGAACTTCCCCTTATGAACCCATCTGGGTAGAAATCTGGTGGACACCCAGACAAGCTGCCCTATCTTCCAGCTCGGATTGGCAGTACGACTCTTGTCAGCCCATTTCTTGTGTGTAAGTTGACTTGCTTGGTGCGCTTCCTTAGCGAGTCTGTGTATCTCCTGTAGGTCCTGTAAGACCCCATCCAACGCCGGTATTTTGGTAGAAGGAGGATTGAGCCAGGGTAAATGTTGAGGATGATATCCGTAGGTACAATAGAAAGGACTCATCTGGATCGAGGTATGGAGAGAGTTATTGTAGGCGAATTCTGCCTGTGGGAGGAAACGATACCATTCTTCTTGTTGCGGACTGCAGAAACACCTGAGGTACTGTTCTAGGCTGGCATTTAATCTTTCAGTTTGGCCATTGCTCTGTGGGTGATATCCAGAAGAAAGTGCCTTGTGAATCCCTAGAACCTGGCAGAGAGAAGACCAGAATTTAGAGGTGAATTGAGGTCCTCTGTCTGACACTATGGTCCTGGGCAAACCATGTAGACGGACTATATCCTGCAGAAAGGTTGCGGCCATCTCAGAGGCTGAAGGGACTTGTTTAAAGGCCGAAAAATGCGCAAGTTTGCTGAATGAGTCAACTGTCACCATAATAGTAGTCATGCCATATGACGGAGGGAGGTCTACAATGAAATCAGTAGAGATGTGTTCCCATGGATATTCCGGTAAGGGTCCTTGCTGCAGTAGCCCCAGAGGTCTTCCCGTGCGGTGTTTGTTGGAAGCACAAACCGAACAAGTGGAAACGTACTGGCTTACGTCTCTTCTTAAGGTTGGCCACCAAAAGCCCCTCCGTAGCAAATCCAATGTCTTCCTGACTCCCGGATGTCCAGATAAAGGAGTGTCATGACACCAGGAGAGTATCCGATCTTGTAGCTTCTTAGTAGGAACATAGAGAGCCCCTTCATGATAATACAATCCGTCCTTATCTTGAATTACCGTTGACGGACGCTTAGTGCCCATCTGATACTGTGGAATTAGGTCTTGAAGAAGTGAGACGGTCGAAGCCAATACTTTGAGATTAGGGAGAACCAATTCGTGTCCTATGTAGGAGCCAGAGGTATCTCCAAGACTTCTTGACAAGGCATCAGCCTTCCTGTTCTCTGTACCTGGTATGTATGTAATTAAAAAATCATATTGTAAAAAAAAATATGCCCATCTGGCATGCCTGGCGTTGGAACATTCCAACTGTTGTAAAACCCGAAGGTTACGATGATCTGTTCTAATAGTAAACTGATGAGTAGCACCCTGTAAGAGATGTCTCCACTCCTGACAGGCCAGCTTGATAGCCAATAGCTCCTTTTCTATCACAGAGTAGTTGCGTTCACTACAAGTAAGTGTTTTGGAGTAATACGCTAATGGATGTTCATAGTCGTCATCAGACCTTTGAAGCAGGACTGCTCCCACAGCCCCTGTAGAAGCGTCTGTTTCCAGAACGTAGGGTCGATTCTGATCTGGTTGGACCAGAATGGGGGCTGTGGAAAAACATTCTTTTAGAAAACAGAAGGCTCTTTGGGGCCCTTCATCAAATGCGAACTTGACTCCTTTTTTCAACAGAGAGGTCAGTGGAAGTACCTTGTTAGAGAAGTTGGGAATGAACCTTCGATAGAAATTGGCCAATCCTAGGAAGCTTTGGAGTTCTTTAATATTGACAGGATTTCTCCATTCTCTGATAGCCTTCACCTTACTGGGGTCCATCTTGATCCCTTCTTTGGATAAGATATATCCTAGATAGGACACGGACGTAGCTTCAAATGAGCATTTCTCTGGTTTTACTAGTAGTTGATGGAACTGCAGACGCTGTAAGACTAGTCTGACCAGTGACTTGTGCTCCGATAGAGTCTTGGAAAAAATGAGGATGTCATCCAGGTACACTACCACCGACACAAACAGCATATCTGTGAAAATCTTGTCCATATACCTTTGGAAAATGGCCGGTGCATTCACAAGACCAAATGGCATCACTCGGTATTCGAAGAGACCAAAAGGGGTACGGAACGCTGTCTTCCACTCGTCCCCTTTCTTGATCCTCAAGAGGTGGTACGCCCCTCTCAAATCAAGCTTGGTAAAGAACACCGCTCCATGTACAGCCTCCAAGATGTCCCGGATCAAAGGCATAGGATACCTATCTCTAATCGTAACCTTGTTGAGCCCCCTGTAGTCTATACAAGGGCGTAACTCTGCGGAGTCCTTTTTAGGAATGAAGAACAAGGAGGCCCCACAGGAGGATCTGGACTCCTGGATGAGTCCGTTTTGGAGATTTGCGTCGAGGTATTCTCTCAGAGCCTTCCTCTCTGGTAGAGACAACGGGTACATTCTTCCAAAGGGAACCACTGCCTCAGGTATCAGGTCGATACCGCAATCTTCTGTTCGATGAGGCGGGAGTTGACGGGGAACAGTATCCAGGAACACCTCTGAGAACTCTTGATAATGGATGGGAACTGATGCCACTGTGATTGGAACTGGAGTACAGTTTCGGTCATTTGCTAGAGTGTTGGACGTTGAGGACAAGCTCATGCAGTGTGTTTTACAGAATGTAGAATTGAAGACTACCTTGTTAGCCGTCCAATCAACTTGAGGGTTGTGCCTCCTCAACCAAGGAATGCCAATGACCAACGGAAAATGAGCTGCTCTGATCTGGTCAAAAACCAGAAACTCCTCGTGATGGCCTAACCTCATTCTCAATGGAATGGTTTCCTTGGTAATAGGTCCCGAAGATAAGGGTCTTCCGTCCACCCCTTCCACCGGAATGGGAGTGGCCTTAGATATCGTGGAAACAGAATGTTCTGCCGCCCACATGGAGTCAATGAAATTCCCTGCTGCTCCACAGTCAAGCATGGCGAGCACCTCTGTGGGACCTGCATCAGACAGCCAAATTTCAACTCGAAACACCATTAGACTGTTGTCATCGGGAATGGTTACTGCTCTTGTGTAGTTGCAAGGGTGCTTGTTACTTCCCCCGAAACTTCCCTTGCTGTAGATCGGGGGTTGAAGTTTCCCTGTCTTCGAGGTGGCACCTCAGGACAGTCTCTCAAAAAGTGCTTTGAGGAGCCACAATACATACACAGTCCAGCCTCTCTTCTTCTTCTCTTTTCTTCTTGAGTTAGAGGTCCTCGGGCTGCCCCTATCTGCATAGGTTCTTCAGGCGAATGGGTGGCTCTGGTGGGTGGAGGAACAGGAGAGGGGAGGCCGGTTGGCTGTGGAACGCCTCTGGTTCGTCTTCTTTCTAACCGTCTCTCTTGTAGACGGAACTCAATCTGAAGAGATAAAGTAACCAGGTCTTGAAAGGACGCAGGTCTCGCCACTCTGGCCAGCTCATCCTTGATTTCATCACGAAGGCCACGTCTATAGATGGTTTGCTGAGCGGAATCAGGCCAATCTGCCTTGGCGGCCAGCCTCTGAAAACGAGACAGATAGGTTTGTACGTCCGTGTTTCCCTGGCTGACATCTAGGATAGCTTCTAGAGAGGAATAGAAGACTTCTGGTCGGTCGAAGCGTGCTTTAAAGACCTCCGTAAAACGATCATAGTCACCCAAAATCGGGTCGTTTCCGGTGACAAACGGTGTAGCCCATGAGAGTGCGTTACCCATTAGATTTGCAATGATAAATCCGACCTTAGCTCTAGCAGTCTCATAAGCATGGGGTCGAAAGGCAAAATACACTGTACATGCGTCAAGAAAGTCCTTCAGCCCTCCCGGGTGACCATCATATTTGCCAAAGGAGAGTGGCATTGTAGGCAGGTCTCCCCTGTCATCACGATGTAACACAACCTGTTGTCGGAGGGCTATGTTCTCTGTTCTCAACGTCTGGACCTCCATAGTAAGGTTCTGCATCGCTGCTACCAATTCTTGATATTGTTCTAGCGACGCCATGGTAGATTTAGGGCGTTGTATACTGTCAAGATTGGAGGCCTTATCCCCTTCCTCCTCACCTGGATCTTCAGTGGCGGATTCCCTTGGGATCGACTCCGTCTTCTTACGATCCTTCCTCCTTACAGGAGTCCTGTCCTTTGATGTCTTGGCTTTCTTTTCGTGTAAATAGGGTCGGGCCCCTCCAGAGGCCACCGTGGCAGGGATAGAACCCTGTCCGCAGGGACCCCCAGGGGGCCGGACCTAGATCAGGGAAAAAGCACGAAGGCAGAAAAAACCCTGTTTCCAGTTGGGTACCAATAAGGAGTTGAGAAAGTCTGGCTGCAGTTGAAGGCTAATGAAGTTGACCAACAACTCCGGTGGAGGGAGCCGTTAAGCTCTGTGATGACATTAGGGCGAAACACAGAGGAAAGGTACAGGAACCCAAATAACCAATAAGTAAATCATTAAGGAAGACAGAACAGATAGAAAAAGTCCGTAAATAACAGTGCTAAGTATAGGTAACCTTAAGCAGAAGGTAGAATTATACCCGCCAAGTGCGATAATTCAGTAAACAAGAACCGAGAGTGCAAAGAAGACAAAAGGCAGAAAACACCGAACAACTAAACTGGATAAGCTTCGGCGGAAACCAAGAGGTGTAGTACAGAAGCTCACGCGAGGCGGAGCCGCAGAACAGACAAGGAGAGGCAGAGGAAAACACTCGCAAAAATGCAAGCTGAAGGAGACAGGTAACCAAGGGAAGAAAGTAAGTAAGGCACAGAAGGCAGGCACTAGGAAGGCAAGGTAGCTGCAAGGATGGTCGGCAAGGAGGAATATCCAAGAACGAAGTTCCAATCGTACCGGAGCGAAGTGTACAGATACAACGCACCGGTTTGGGGGAGGAGTCAGAATTTAAAGGTACGGACACCATATTGAATGAGGACTAGAGCGCTCGCAAGTCAATGCTTCTAGCGCAGGTACGGACGCCATCTTAAATGAGGACTAGAGCGCTCGCAAGTCAATGCTTCCAGCGCTTCCAAACCTTCCATTCTCCGTTCCTGACAAATCTGATGGCGTCCTCACTTCTTTTCCCAGCATATGCTTCTCCCAAGCGGCCGGTGAAAGGCTGTCGCTTTCAAATCGTGACTCTGGGTGTGGGTGTGGGAGGGCAGAGATCACCTGGGAGAGGAGACTTGGGGAGTGGGGATGAGCCACCCTTAGGTGAGACATGGTATCCCCCATTTCCCTTTTCCAATTAGCCTAATATTCCCTAGGTCTTTGTAGGGTATTATCAACCTCTTCCATATTTTTCTAGACAACCTTCTCCCAACACAGACCACTTACTGAGACAAGGAGGTCACCATTGAAACAGAAGAAAGATTGGAAGAAGAAACATGAGCGGTCTAGCTGTTGGACTCATTATCATGAAGCCCAGAACTTTAAAACAGACTCAGCTGAGAGGCATGGAGAGAAGCACGGCAAGTGCAAAGGAGAGTTCGAGGGCAGAAGCTGTGGTGGTGAGAACACACCTTCTCGAGACGCTGGGAAGTTTTTGGAGCGTGATCCGGTGCAGCGAACGGGAGGGGCTTGTTGGCAGTCTGAGGCAGAGCGGAGAAAGCAGTGCGGCACAGAGCGAAGGTACCGGGAGGCGTAGAGGGCTCCCGAATGCTCAGAGGTACAGTATCGCTGACTGCAACTGACTTGAGCTCCACAGTAAGCAGCAAGGAAGCCGTGGAGAACGCTGAAGCCATAGGGAACCAGCACAAGCAGACCGTGAACACAGACGAGTCTCTGGAAAGCTGCCGAAAGGAGAAATCTCACTGTGAGAAAGCCGATGAGTCTGCCTGGGTGAAAAAGGGGCCTGGATATGGTGGAAGGGCGGTTTTGAAGCCAGAGACATTTGGTTTTGAATATCTAAACTGAATATAAGGAAAAAGTGAATGGAAATCAAGAGACATTTGATTTTGAATATCTGAATTGAATATGAGGAAAAAGTTAATGGAAAAAGTCAAATAAGCTAACATTATTAAGAGTTCAATAATTAAGCATTGTCAAGAGCCAAGAATAATTGAGCAAGAGAACTAAGATACTAGCAAAGCCGGTGTGCAAGAGAATAAGTTTCCTAGCAGGAGAGTGTACTGGGATACATATGATGGATTGTGCAACCTGAATTATAACAGCAATAGTGTTTCCTAGCATGAGAGTGTACTGGGAAGCTATGTTGGTCTTGAAAGTGAAAGCTACTGGAAACGTGAATGTTAACAACATTTGTGATAATAAAGCCTCAAGGGCAGTTGAAAGGACACTGAGTCAAGCCTCATAGTGAAACTGAAACTGTGGCAAGAAACCTATGAAACAGAACCAAGTAAGGTGTGTCGGTTACGTGACCTGTAATGGGTGGACCGTGTGATCCGACAACTGCGACTAGAACGAAAACACCCACCTAAGGAAAAGTCACGCTGTGATTGAATAAAGGAAGCCTATGTCAATTGAGATTGCTTGAATAAAGGAAACCTATGTGAATTGCGATTGATGAGCTGAACTTTATAAATTGGTCACAAGTAACTAAACACGAAGAGATGGGAAATAATCCCAAGGAACTGTAATATGTCAGAACATTAACTATCCCGAGGAATCGTATTATTTTGAAACATTGAAAGACTTGAAAGCTAGGGGAAGGGAACCCCTTTGTTGTAAAGTGAACAATTTGAATCATGGGGAAGGGAAAACCTTTTCCACTTAAGAGCTGGGAGAAGCTCTGAACTATTATTTGGAACATGATGTAAACAGAGTCACCTTCTTAAACAAAGCCAGGAACCAGAAGGTAAGTTTACATGTAAGTTTATTCTCCCATTAAGATGTAGAGAAGAAAGCACTGGGACATCCACCCAGCCCCGCTCATCAAGCCCAACTGTCATCCGTGGAACCTCGCTCTCAGAACATACATCAACACTCCACCTACAGTAACATCATTCTACACTCCAAATGACATCACCCACCAAACCCACAGATCCAATTATAACACATCTCCCTCCCTTCAATAGCTTAACAACAGCAACCTCAAAAGGAAGAAACCTTAAACACCACAAGATGAAACACACCCTACAAACCAATTACAACACACACCTCCCTGCCTTCAATACCTTAACAACCGCAACCAAAACGCCTCAAGATGTAACAACCTAGCCACCCCAAAGATAAACCCACAACGCACCAGCTCGAGAGAAAATGGGAATGCGAACCAATGCGCCACAGATATACCCCAGAAAAGCACTATAAATAACCAACCCACACAAGCTAGCAAAATATCCCTAAAAACCCAAGCTAACTAGCACCCAACAAAATCTAGACAGAATAAAGTAACTAGACAGCACCTCACTGCCCCCAAATAACTAGACAGCACCCCACTGCACCCAAACAACTAGACAGCACCTCCCTGCCCCCAAATAACTAGACAGCACCCCACTCCCCCAAATAACTAGACAGCACTCCACTGCCCCCAAACAACTAGACAGCACCTCACTGCCTCCAAAAACCTAGACAGCACCCCACTGCCCCCAAACAACTAGACAGCACCTCACTGCCCCCAAATAACTAAACAGCACCTCAATGCCCCCGAAATAACTAGAAAGCACCTCACTGCCCCCGAAATAACTAGACAGCCCGAAATAACTAGACAGCACCTCACTGCCCCTAAAAACAACTAAATAGCACCTCACTGCCCCCAAAGTAACTCTCTAAAATACATATCTGCAGCAGCACCACCCTGCCACAACCTACAGAAGCATCTACTGCACACCTCTAAAACCCCACTACAAACCCCAGAGCCCACCCGGCACTTCGGATATTACATGGGGAAATACCCCTACAAACAAAACAAAACACACAAGACAACAGATAAAACTCCAAACAATGACCAACAACCCCAGAACCAACCTTAAAGGTGTTAAAAACTACTCTTACGACATGGCGCTAAAGTCCCTGTGCCAGCCCCATACCCACATGTCCAAAAGATGCAAAAAGAAATGACATGGCGCTTAAGTCCGTGCGCCAGCGCCACACCCACATGTCCAAAAGATGCAAGAAAATTACATGGCGCTAAAGTTCTCACGCCTGCCCTTCACCCCCATGTCCCTAAAACCCATCCTGAAATAAAACAATGTCACAACCACTACATAATAAACCATGGACCCCGCACCCACAAGTCCAAAGAAAGAGAAACTAAAAACAATATAATATGAACCCGCACCCCGAGTATACATCAGTGCCCTAAACATAATTGGCCACAACATGAACACACAACTTCCATGCACCATAACAGGCCTTAACGGCTACCATCAACCCAAAGGGCCCAACCCCTTAACACGTGCTAACCCCGAGGCCACTACACATAGACAACAAAGATAACCGGCCTCTCCAACGCCTACCATGCTTAGTCTTCGGTCTGGTATGGAGCCATCATACACAAGTAAACGCTCCCCAAATCAGGATCCAACTGCTGCCATCTCCTCTTCACACCACAACGCATGTTGCAAAAATTATCCTGGACAGTCTTGCGATGCTCCGGGTCCACAGCCGCACACCCCTCTTGCCTGGAATGTTCCTCCTTGCCAGACAGCCAACCATATCGGCAAACAGCTGTTATGTGCCGTCTCACTGGGGCACTTCTACCCCACCACAAGTCCACATCCAGACTCACAACGGCCGCAGATTCCATGCAGCCCTCAACGCTCATGCTGCGTTCCACGGGAACGTTGCATTCCAGCTGAGCCTGCTGGAGCGCCGACCCTCCATGGGATGATGTCATCATTCCATTTGCTGGCACCACAGAGTCCACACGGCGATCCAGCAGAACTCCAACGGCCTTGACCAATGCCCCGTCCATACATAGCTAGGCTGCCCGGCCCCAGCCAAGTCGTCACTGGCCATAACCCCGCCTAGGATGGTAGCGGGGTTGCCTCGGGTGTACACACGGACCCGCACTGTAACTACGGCACACCACGGCCCCCCTCTCCGGGCCTCCGACTACCGCAGTTGCTGCCTCCAGTCCACAGAGACACAAACCGCTCCTAGCAGGCCAAAGCACTGCCTACAGGCACACAAACAGCACCTCCTGAGACAGCATGGCACCACTTCGCACTATGGGCCGCCTCAGCCCCCAGGGAACCTCCACGGCTGCTTGGCCCAATGGAGCCCGACAGCGCCACCTGCTCTTCCTCCTTCCCTGGACCCTTGTCCTGAGCTCCACCGAATTCCTCAGGGTCACCGTCCTGGACCCTAACACAGACCTCTGCTGTACCTGCACCGCCCGGCCTGCAGGATCCTCAAAGCCACAGCCTCTGGCCATTAGGGACTTGAAATAGCTGGATGGACGTCATCTAAGGAAGGCAGTACTTCTCACGCTGCCCTTTCCCAGCAGGATCCCATCCTCATCACCAGTGATGTAAACAGAGTCACCTTCTCACACAAAGCCAGGAACCAGAAGGTAAGTTGACATGTAAGTTTATTCTCCAGTTAAGATATAGAGAAGAAAGCACTGGGACATCCATCCACCCAGCCCAGCTCATCAGGCCCAACTGTCATCCGTGGAACCTCGCTCCCAGCACATACATCAACACTCCACCTTCAGTGACATCACTCCACACTCCAAATGACAACACCTACCAAAACCACAGATCCAGTTATGACAGAACACTTCTCATTTGATGCTGACATACCTACACATTGTATTCAGTTAAATTTGAGGGCAAGTATAGGTTTTGTATAGATAAGTATAGGTTTTCGAGACAAACAGACATTTGCTTTGTACTTCCTGACACAGACTATCATTAGTTTCATTTAGTTAGGGAAATCCCACTTTAGCTTGGGGCAAGTTAGGCATTTTCTCAAGCCTCCTTTTTAGTTAATAAAGGTTTGTACATCAAACTTCTGTCTTGTTGTCTGTGTATCATTCATGATACCTTCACAAATTACATTCAAATGTTGCGCAGGAAACGCTCCAAAATATCTTGGTGATCGGTACGTGAGGCCCCTGTATCAAGGTCATTGAGATCTAATGGGGGTAATATGCTCTATCACACATGTTTCAAACTAAAAAATCTTCGGTGGAACGAGTTTGATGTGTGCGCGCCTGGCCTCTGGAACAATCTACCACCAATTTTACATGCATCTCTGAATGGCCTCAGTTTTAAGAAGGTGATAAAACTTTAACTCCAATGACTGATATGTTTTACTCCTGCATCTTATATGATCCTGATGCATTTCTGATTGCCTTTGGTATCTTTCTTAGACATTCTCTTGTCTGTTTGTTGTTTTTATGTGAGCACCGAGGCTTATGGGTGACTTGTGCGTAAGAAGAAATAAATAATAATAATAATATCCTAGTATCTAACCCTACCACTAATAACAAAGGAAACATAAACTTCCATAGGAAAATATTACTTCCCCCATTTCTTTGCTAGTGTTGGCAGGTTCCTAACCTCCCTACATTTGTGTCTTTAGTTCTCTCTTCGCTTTCAGGCCTCGGCCTGCAAGTATAGTTCAAAATAAGTCATTTGTTCTTTCTGTCTTTCGGGTAAAACAATATGATATAGAACTGTTCAACAGAGCAAAGTGCAGGTGGAACTCAGTAACTTGAACATTTGATCCTATGGATTTGTTGATCGCAATAGGTGCCACTACCTATATGTACCATTAGGTACTGGGTGCCATTGTTGACACAACAGAATGCCAAACTTCAGAAGTCTGTAACTAAAAAATATACTTTATTTACATACATTATGTTGGAAAATACAAAATTAAACTAATTAATCACAAAAGTGACTTATGGACCCCATTAAAGTAACTAGTGCACTAACAGAGACTTCTACAACATTAAATCAAACTATTTAAGAAAGCATTGCAAAACGCTTGCTGCTAACCAACTTCAGAAAATGCAGTTATGACGCTTTATATATGTGTGTGTCAGAGCACCACAGTTTGAGTCTTAAATTATCCATGCCACTATTATGTAGCAAGGAGTACCACACAATGGTGTGTGATACAGCTACTCAAAATGCAGAGAGAGAGAGAATGCCACATTTGCTGCAGCAATGTCACGGACTGCACCTGGCTTGCACTGCCCCCACAACACCCCCTAGACAACAAGGGAAATGAGAGGAAATAGGAAACAAACCCCCCACCAAGTTTACCAGTACATTTCACAGTGATGGGAACCAACACAAGGACATGATCGCCGGTCCTGCTACTTTGCCATTTTTGTTAGTTGGCCAGCCTGTGCTAAGAGAGTGTGGGGTGCAGGGGGGAAAAGGGGGTTAAGTCCTTTCTTCAAAGCTTTCCCCTACACACACACCGGGGGAGGAAAACCAAGACCAGAAAAATTAGGGAAAGGTGGCCAATCTCCAAAGGATGGAGAGGTTATAAAGAGGGGAGTGGAAGCAGGAAGTGTAGGCATTTTGGGTGAAGTCAGAGGTGATGGAGGAGGATAAATAAGAGACCAGCAGGAGGAAGGGGGAGCAGTGCTGTGTGGAGGGGATTTGTGCAGTGTGTGGGGTGTGGTTTGAGAGGGAAAGACGTTCTGTAGTATGAGTGTGTGTGTGACAAGTGTGTAGAGTGGGTAGTGTACAGTGTGAGAATACTGGTACAGGGTGAAAGCGGGTGCATGAGTAGTAGTGGGGGGAGGGGAGAAGTAGAAAAATGGGGGAATAGTAGTAATAGGAGGATAATAGTAGTGGGAGGAGGCGAGAATTAGTGGGCAGAGGAGAGTAGTAGGAGGAGGGGGGTAGTTGTGGGCAGAGGAGAGTAGAAGTGGGAGCAGGAAAGTAGTAGTGGCATGGAAAAGGAGTAACACATTGGAGTGGAAGGAGGAATAACTTCAAAGGGTGGAGATGAGGGTTATTAGGGGTGAACTTACAGGGTGAGGCAGAAGGGTGAAAGGGGAAAGGTGGAGGGCAATGTAGTGAGGAACAGAGTGTAAGCATGATTGAATCAGGGAGAATCCAATGGAATATGTGCAAGGCGCTGTCCCATATTCCCCTTAGAGGACTAACAAGTGGTCAGTGTAGGGAGAGTGAGAAAGTACCAGAGGAAGTTAGATAGCAGCATTGAGGGAGACACTGTTAGTCGAAGGCATCCACTACACAGTAGGGGTTATCGTTTGGTATAACTAACCATATTCATAGGTGCCTGGACTAAGGTGGAGATTCTCGGGAGAAGAAAGGGGGGGCATCCCTAGCTCCCACAAAAATAAAATAAAACCCTTTGAATTAGCTTTGAGACTTGGAGCGTTTTGTGCCATCTGTGACACGTGAGACACATGCCACTAATACTCTCCTCCTCCCAACCCAATCAAAATGCATATTAACCACGCCAAACCCATTTCCTCAATTAGATCATTGGGTGCCTGAAAATATGTTATATGATTTGTAAGCACCCATTGACAGTTGTGATATGTACATTAATAATTATATGCAAATCATGTGGGTGGTGGATGCTCAGAAGCAGAGGGGTTAGGCGGCCTTGTCACTCACTATTGGTTACAGAGATTGCAATTTCTAAATTAATCTTATACGTTAAAGACAAACTATCACACGAGGGAAAGGAAAGTTAAAAGACACAGGATGGGTGGTGTTAGAAGAGGCCATTAACAAATGGATTGCAAATATGATTCAAGTCTTCGCTGCAATAAAGAAAAAGAAAAACAGGATACAAGAGCGCTGCTTAGGCAGTATAAAGGATGCACGAGTTGAAAAGGGGGAGAAACAGAGCCAAATTGTCCTCATCAGGGGAGGAGCAGAATGATCTGTGCAGAGAGATGATGATTAGGATTTAGATTATGAAAGCTTTGGGCATGGGGATTCAGTGGGGAGTGGAGGCAAGGGTCAAAGGAGGAGCAGAATTATTGAGAGGTCACAGATGGCCCCAATAACTCCACAATTCGCTTAGAAAAGTTCAGGAATGTGTTGTCAATTTTTAACTTTTGTTTAGAACTGGTGCCTGGAGGGCCAAACTAAGTGGAATCCATCATCTAATCCGCAGCCTCCCGTGGGCTCCCTCCATCCTAGCCCATACTTCTCTATTCTCCAGATGGCTCTACATCGACACAATAGCAAGGTAACCCCTACTGTCTGTTGCTATTCTAGTCGAAGAATGAGGGCCTAAAGGCCACAGCCTTCTCTGTCTCACTCCCTCTGGGAATTTTGTAATGACAACCTGTTCTGATATTCCTCAAAAATAATGCTGGTTAAATTGTGCCTTCTTGTCTCTCCTTTCCATATTTTCCGTCACTCTACCTATTCTTTTCTCTCTCCTACTTTTTCACCTACTTTCTCCTTCTGTCTCATCTCTTCATCTGTCCCTCCTCTCTCAACCTTATTACTCTCTTCTCGTTCTCTCTTCATCTCCTACTTCTTCCTGGTCTTCCGTCCTACTATCTCCCCCTCTACTTCTATTCTCACCCCTCGTCTCACCATCTTACTCTCTAATTCCTCCTTTTCTCCCTTCTCTCTTTCCTACTTCTTCCAGGATGCCCTTCTTTCTCTCCTGCCTCTCCATCCAGAAGTTGTCTTCTAGTAATATTACACACAGTAATGATACAAAAAGAATTTCTTTTCATGCTGGCTCTACCAGTGTATGCCAGTATCCCAAGGACAAACATTTTCTTGTTGGCCTTCATGTCAGTAAAAGCCTCCTGCTACAAGACAAAAACAAGTCATTGATGGCTGCACAAATGCTTGTCCAACTCCTGCACCACCATGTAAGAATACTCTTCATGTGAACTTTTCCCTCAACGCCAGTAAAACATGCAGTGCTACAGTAAGGAAAAATGTCCTTATTTGGCTGCACAAATGTCTCCACCCACCATGTTAGAACACTCATAATGTTGACTTTGCCCTTAACACCAATAAAATATGCAATGTCACAGTAAGGAAACATTTACTTGCTGACTGCACAAGTGCCCCTACCCTCCTCATGTGAGAGCACAGTTCATATTGGCCTTGCCCCTTGTGTGAGTAAATAATGCCATGTTGCAGAAAATGTGAGGTCTGCCTGCTGTGAGACAGGCATAGTATCAAGAGACACACAGACTCAAAGATATTGATTTCAAACGTTTTATTTACTAAGGTTCCTGGGTTGGTGTAATGCCTAACTGGCTTTAACTCTAAAAGAATGGTTCCCTTAATTGATATTTCCAAAGGCCGTTGACGCCTCATAGTCCAAAATAAAGGTCAGTTTGTGTCTAAACCTATGCTTGCAATCACTCTTTACACAAATGTGATAGGAAGTCTTTAAAAAGGAAGAAAACAATGTTTCAACAGAAAATAGGAAACCAAAGTTGGTTTCAGGCGGTCTTCTTACCAGGTGTAGTTTGGTCAATGTCACAAAAATGAGTTCAATCAAAAAGGGCACTTCGTAAGACCTTCTCCACAGAGCCCTTGCAATATTCTCAAATACCTTCAGCGTCTTTGGTTCCTTGGGGTTCCCTACCACAAGCTTCAACTTGTTCAAGTTCGAAAGACCACAAAAGAAATATAAAAGTTCCTTTTGAAACTTTTTAGGGTTCCTTCCCCAAGCTTCAATCCTTTCAACACTGCATAACAATAAGTCCCTAACTTGGTAAGGCCTCTCAGGGTTCCTTTCCCCAAGCTTATGCCCCTTTTAGTTTCAAACACAAGTTCAGCTTGTTAGGGTGTACCTTTCCTTTCAGATACAGTTCTATAACACATACTTAACTTGTGGAGAACAATCAGAGACTTTCGAAAACCACCTGGTTCTTTGCTCCATCTAGGCATGACGACTCTGATCTGTAACCCCTCTCTTGATTCCTTTCTCCTTTTAAGCCTTTCACTTTCAGTTGCTTCCTGCACCGATTCTCGCTCTCCTTTGCTTCTTCCTCATGCACACTTGCACCTTCCCTTTGTTGTTCTTTTTTTACGCTGTGCACTCTTGCACCTTCTTTTGCTTTCTTATCATGCCTCTGCACACCTTACATACTTTCCTTTCACTTAACATGCACCCTTGCACTTGTCCATTTCTTTCTTGTGCTTCCTGTACACTTGACAGACTGTCCTCTCCTTACCATGCACACTCTGCTCTTTTTAAAAGTCTTTATTCCACGTTTCCTTCTTTGCACTGTTCAAATGGCTTTCTTTCACTTGACTTTTCTTCTGTTCCGCTAGCGCAGCTTCCTTCTTTCTTGGTCTCTTATTCTGATTATTTCTTACTCTTGTCTGTCCTTTGTACACTTTATCTCATTTTCCGCTTCATGACGCTTTAAAACTGTGTCTCCTGCTTCAGTCAAACACACGCTCCTGATTTTCTCTCTCTCACTCACTGGGTAGCGTCACATTGACAAGCGGTCCCTCTGGATGCACAGGGTTCAGGTCAGGGTCTCACCACCTGCCCCTCAGACACCCTTTGACCCGGCACACGTCCCAAGGGAACACGCATTTTACTGAATGCCACCAGCAGGATACAGGCTGCCTTACTCCGGCTCCTTGGAGGCACGTCTACGTAGCCACGCTGCAGCACCTCACAAACAATGGGCCAGCGTTTCGGCATGATGTTCTCCTCCAGTCTTCCAGTCCTGCTGATCTTTGCTCCTTGGCGTCTCGGGTCTGGACATCATCCCCAGCTCAGTCTCCTTGTCAAAAACCACACCTTTTATAGTTGAGAAAACAGTCAAGTGGAAGTCAGGTGTGAATGGTCATTATAAAATGCCTGACCATGCCTGACTCTAATAGTGGGACAGCTTGAGTTCTTTCTATAGTAGGTTTCCCTTACTTTCGCCATGTTGTCTCTATGGGTAAGCTTTACTGCTCTTAGTTGCCTCCTCCTCGTTTCAGTATTTGTTGGACATGGGAAGGGGGAGAAGGGGCGAGATTGAAAATACCCCACGACGGCCGAGGGAGAGATGGCCCTTCCCTGGCCACCTGGATGGAAGATCCTGAGGGAGCAGGTGGTGGAATGCCATCAGGTTTCTCACACTGCCCACTGCACAATAAACCCGACACATCAAACCTTCCCCTTTTAATAACATTCATCAAGTTGGCTGTTCACAAAAATGCAATAAAACATGTAAGAAAAAACGCCCATGTTTAAATTCCCCTTGCCTGGCCCCCAACCTTGCAGACACATATTCGTACCCATTCACCCACCAGCCACACACCCAGTACTGGCTGGTGAGTTTCATTTGAAGGGGCGTAAACATTTTCTGCAAATATGCCAGAGTGACTGAGTGTAGCAAGGGAACGAAAATGTTTCCATAATGGGTTAAAATTGTGCATTGTACAGCACATTTTCAGCAACAAATTGGGTAATCCAATCGATGCAAGTCACCAACAGTGCACAGGAGCATTCCCCAATGCATTTTCATGATGCCTTTGCCCACAATATATATCAGTATAAAAACATTTTCACTCTGAATGCATCCATACATTTCGATATTGGCTGCACCAGTATGTGACCTCCTCCTCTCCCCTTTTTTCAGCTATTGCACTTGCGTGTACTGAATTGTCTCACAACCTAGTAATAACCTTACTGTTTGTCTCCTCCCCTGCTTTTCTTCTACCTGCACCCCCTCCCCTTTTTCTATTACTGCACTTGCACACCCCGAATTGTCTCTCGACCTAGTAAGGATGGTACTGCCTGTCTTCTTCCCCTGTTCGTCCCACTCCTTTACTTCCTCCCCTACCCCACATCATTTTCCATTAAAAATGTCAATTTTAGCAAATCCTCCACTCATCCCCTTTCCTCACATCCCCCTCTCACAAACCCCAAAATGATCTTCTCAGACCAGCATTAAACACAAGCACACACACATGTACGCAGCATATAACTCGCTCATTCACACAGCCACCCATTCAGCATAAAGTCACTCATTCAAACGTACACCCAGCCGCCCATACATCACACACGCACTGTTTCACACACATATTACATAATGCATATACACACCCTTGCACGCATGCACCCATATATACAAGTATACATCATGAACATGCAGTTTTGCATACACATTTACAAATAAAACTGCATTTCCATTCCCCCATAAATCCGCTCTGAGGGACTCCTTTCACCAGACAGACAGGTCCGTGCGCATTCCAGGCAGGAACCAGGAAGCAGGCAGAAATTCCTGGCACCTGTCATAGCAGAGGATCCGAAGCGGCTCCATCTCATGGTGCTCCAACCAGAATGGAAATAATTTCTTTCTGATGTTGGAGTGACTTCAGAAAGATATGATTTATTTTTGAAGTCTGAGAGGTCCCCCCAGGACATGTGGCGGTGCCCCCCTCCCACTTTTCCTCTCTCTCTCTCTCTCTCTCTCTCTCTCTCTCTCTCTCTCTCTGTCTCTCTTTCCTCCTATTCTCCCTTCTCTCTCTAATTCCTCCTGTTCTCCTTTCCGACTCTCCTGTCTCTCCACCGTCTCCCCCTGTTTCTCTCTGTCCCTCTGATGCTTCTCACTCACCTTGCTCCTTCCTACTACTCCATCCAATTCTCCAACCTCTACCTTTCTACACCAGTCTTCTCTCTCTTTCTCCGTCACTTCCACTCTCTTTCTCTCTCTATGACCCAGTCTCTCCTTCTAGTCTCCATGTACTCTCCCTCTCTCCTTTCTTCCCCTCTCTCTTCATCTCTTGTTCCTGCACTCACTCCCACACAAGGCACTACACTTTCTCACACTCTGTAGCACTCTCTCACACACAATACCTCACCTGCACTCTATTCCACAGTCTCCAACATGTCCTCAGCATTCCGCTCCAGCTTCTGTCCTCTGCCTGGTCATCAGTCAATTGCCTCTTCTCCTGACTCCACCCAAACGCCCTCCATCTCTCCCTGATTGTGTGGGTCTTTTATTCCCGGGTCCTCTGTCCTGCTTCCTCCCCTTCCCATTGGTTCCTGTGTGCGCTTCACCACTCGGGCCAATCTCTTTCTTCCTTTTCCCCAGAGGTCAGGTCAGGTCAGCAGGCACCATCTTCTTAAAAGCTACTTAAAGCCCACTTCTTGCCCATATCAGGAGGGGCATGGACGCCTCCAAATGGGCTATAAATCGTTTTCTATTTTAGCTCTATTTTCTTAAGAAGGGAAAGGGGAGGCCACCAGGGGGTGCACAGGTAATGGCTGCCTAAGCGCCGTGCTCCCGCTGAGGCTGGGCCATTCAAGGGGATTGAGCCCCCCCTGGATCCACTCGGCTGATTCAGGCCGGTGACCCCCCCCGTGATGCCCCTGCCCGAAAAAGCAAAGTTCGTGGCCCCCGTATAGCAGGAGAACAGGCCTTGACGGTGGAGCTGCGGAAGAGAGTGCACCCGCCCCAACGACCAGGCAGGAGGTGCGGCCCACCGAAACGAGGAAGCCCGCCGGCGAGCCAGGCACCCCCATCAGACTGTGGCGCCCGGGAAAGAGGTGCAGCCCGCCGAAGCGAGAAAATCTGCCGGCGAGTCTGGCCCGCAACAGGCCCCGGCACCCAGCAGGAAGAAGCCGCCCGCCAAAACGAGGAAGCCTGCTGGCCAGTCCGGCCCCCAACAGGCCCCGGCACCCGGGAAGGAGAAGCGGCTCGCAGAAGCGAGGCAGCCGGCGAGCCCGGCCCCCAACACCCATCCGCCCCCGCAGTCCCGGGGGGCGTGCACATGATCCCGGCGACCGGGGCCTGGAGGCCAGGGCATCGGGCACCGACGCCCCCCCGGAGCCAGCCACAGAGAGGGGAAGGTGTGCCCGGAAGCAGCAGCCCCTGCGTCTCATCACGCCGTACCCGCCACCCCCCCGCAGCCGCAGCCCCCCCATGGCAACAGATCCGACCCCGGAGCACATCAGCCGTTGAGGCGGGATTGCGCCTTCCCCTCCCCAGAGGGGCCTCGCGATCCCTGCGGCCTGTATCAGCACCAAGGCCCAGCAAAATGACAGCACTCACACACACCAGACTCAAACAGGTGGTGGCCCCTGGGTCTACCCCCATGGCGTGTGCCCACCTGCCATCTCCCAGGAGGAGTAAAGTGACATCAGACGGAGGCTGGAGGATGGCGCCGGCGGTCCCCCCACCCCGCAAGATTACGCCGAGATCGAGGAAGTTGTGAGGCCCCCATCCGGTGCTGGTGGGGCGTGTGCCCGCCTGGAAGTTGCCCCCCCCGCTAAGGGACGACTACCCCCCACGGGCTCCCCCGAGATATTTCATTCCGGCCACTACAGGGAGGGGCCTTGGGGAGACCCCCCAAAGCTCCCGGGCAGCGGCGGCCCCAGCAGTGGGCACAACAGAAGATTGCATGAACTGGCTAGAGACCCTGCAGGCATTCCGCTACAAGGAGACAGAGAGTACTAAAAGCGCCCCCCCCAGCACTGAAGTCATGGCTCACACAGAGGCCTCGACGCAGTCCACGACAGCGATGGAAAAGGGCTTTGCCTCTATCCTACAGGAAATTAGGGAAATGCGGTCAGACATCGCTCAGAAGTTTGAAAAGATGTACCAAAGGGTGGATAAGGTTGAGGACAGGCTTCTACAAGTGGAAACCAACCAGTCAGCATCGGCAACCCAGGAGGTCCAAATAGCTATGAGGCTGACGGCCCTGGAAACGAGGGACGAGGAAAGAGCCAAACAGATGGATGACTATGAAAACAGGGAAAGAAGGAATAACCTTAGATTTTTCGGGATACCGGAAACAGAGGGAGAAACGGAGAGAGACTTAACCCGAGTGGTGAGAGACATTATTACCCTCCTGTTTACAGAGGAGATGATCACAGAACTTACGTTTGACCGGGTGCACAGGGCAGGAGGCAAGGCGGGGAACCCCCGGTCAGTCCTTGCCCGGTTCCACTATTACACGGACATTACATGGAGGAAGCAAGGAAGGCGGGGGTGATCACATACAACAACGCCCAGATCACCATTTTCCAGGACCTCTCCGCCTACACCTTGGCCAAGCGCAGAATGTGCTGCCCCCTAATGCAGCTACTCAAGGAGAGGGGGGTGCGCTACAGGTGGGGGTATCCTTACTCCCTGGCCTTTGAATACATGGGCCAACGGACAATGCTGGTCACTGAAGAGGACATAAGGGGAGCCATCCAGGATTACGTGGCGGATCCTAACCCCCGGAGGGGCCCAGTCGGCCCAGACGCAACAGGTAAGGGAGGCCCAGGCCAGTCGGGCACCAGGAAAAGGAAAACCAGTTCGGAAAAATAAAAAAAATTGAACACTCCGCCGCACGCACTGGAAGGAGAACATGACTCAGAGGGCTGACGGCGGGGGAGTCCCGACCAGCAGCGGAGCAGGAATGGAAGTTCGTGAGGTTTCAACGAAGGCAGAGTCCCTCTGAACAGCAAGTATAATGGGGGCAACCGATGGGACGAAGCAGGGGGCTTGGGGGGGCTCAAGGAGACGAGCATTGTACTATGTGCCTGGCCGAAGGGGGCAGGCTGGTGGTCCGGCCAAATGCCAGCAATGGCGGAACTAACTGGCTGGACGCCGGGAAGGGGGAGGGGGCTTGTCACAAGTTGGTTGGGGTTGTTCCTTTAGGGAGAGGGGTTGGGGGGGAGTTGGGGGCCAGTTCTAGAGCCCCTCGGGAGGGAGGACGGGGGAATCAAAGATATCAAGATGCAAGACAAAAGGAATGAGAAGGGAACTATGATGTGATGAGGTTGACCAAGTGGGAGAGACACCAGGACTATGGCTAATAGTCTGCCGGCCCTGGGAGTGGGCACCCTAAATGTGCGGGGTCTGAACACCCCCAGCAAGAGATCTCTAATCTGTAGAGAATTCAGAAGGGCAAAACTGGACCTACTTTTCTTGCAAGAGATACATTGGGCACGGGGGAAGGAACCCAAAATGAGGGGGGAGGAATTGGAGAGATGCTCTGTGCATCACACAGGACCAAGAAAAGGGGTGTGGCTATCTTATTAACGAGGGACGTAGGCTTCGAGAAGGAGGCCACACTGAAGGACCCCGAGGGCCGCTATTTACTGGTTAGGGGATCTCTCCAGGGCACCCCCCTAACTCTCGTGGTAGTGTATGGACCGAATGAAGGTCAAGCTCAGTTCTGGGAAGAAGTGAGGGACTGGCTTAAACTTTTCGTGCACGGCACGGTGGTGGTGGGGGGGAGACTTCAACATGGTTCTGGATCCGTCCTCAGATAGAAAGCCAAACATTAGGCCCACGGATGAAGCCATGGCACGTAACTTCCAGAAGGTTAACTCTGAACTGGGCCTGGTGGACATAATCCCGACCCCTAGGACGGATGCCCCCTCATTTACATATTACTCTGCCATACACACCTCATACTCTAGAATTGATTATATCCTGGTGGATGAGACCCTCCGCCCATACATCTCTAGCCACAGGATTGACCCTGTCCCCTGGTCGGATCATGACATGGTCCGTGTCACTATAGCAGAGGGGTGGCGTAAAGACCGCAGAGGACACTGGAAATGCAACAATGCCCTAGTAAAAGATGAGGTCCTTGCACAGGAAGTACTAGATGCTATAACGGAGTTCTTTGAGCTGAATGACAACGGGGAGGTTGGTACACACACGTTGTGGGAAGCCTTCAAGGCAACCCTATGGGGAGTTCTCATCAAAATAGGAGCCCAGAAAAAAAGGGACAGGGAAGCCTGGGAAAAGACCCTGAGAGAAAAAATAGCTCTACTCCAGCCGGGTGGCCCGCCGGATCAGCCTCTAAAGCGCGACCGGGTGGCCGCCCTGGAGGACTACAGGCTCCAACTGAAGGACCTCCTTCTACACAAAACAGAGAGAAGCCTCCAGATGGTCAAGCAAAAATATTATGACAAAGGGGTTAAGCCAGACAGGATCCTAGCCTGGAAGCTGAGGGAGGTCCAACGAAGTAGAATGGTGAAGGCGGTGACGAGCGCTCAGGGGTCATTGGGTCATGACACTCCCCACATAGGAGGGGCCTTCCGCCAATACTATGAAAAATTGTACACATCAGAATTTGACGACGAGGGAGATGCTCAGATAGAGAACTTCCTGGGCTCCATCCAAGTCCCGGCCTTAACGAGAGAGATGTCGGAGGGGTTGGGGGGCCCGGTCACCGAGGAAGAGATAGACAAGGTAATTAGCGGGATGAAGATGGGAACCTCCGCCGGGGAGGACGGTTTCACAGTGTACTTCTACAAAAGGTTCCGCCCTAGCCCCGCACTTGGCGAGAGTTTTCAATTCCATACTGGAGGGCTGCGTTCTCCCCGAATCCATGATGGGAGCCATAATAGCAGTGCTGCCCAAGGAGGATAAGGACCCCACAGAGTGCTCTTTCTACCGCCCAATATCGTTGCTAAACATGGACGTGAAGATCTTGGCCAAGACGGTGGGGAAGCGGATGGAAGGGATAATGCCGAATATGGTCCATGGGGACCAGGTGGGTTTCATAAGAGGGAGGCAGGGGTCGGACAACATCCGCAAAACTATAGACCTATTTCATTACGCCCAGGAATCGGATCTGGATGCATGTGTCCTCTCCCTAGACTCAGAGAAAGCCTTCGGTAGGGTAGAATGGAGATATATGGAACTCCTTCTCCAAAAAATGGGCTTCGGGTCTCATATCAGGAGCTGGGTATCCGCACTCTATAGAGCCCCCACAGCAAGGGTCCAAGTGAACGGGAGGTTTTCCGAGTCCTTCCCTCTCTCGCGAGGGACAAGGCAGGGCTGCCCACTCTCCCCTCTGATATACGTCCTCACGATGGAACCACTAGCCATAGTGATCAGACCACACCCGGGCATCAGAGGGATTAGTAGAGGTGAGGTAGAATTCAAGCTATCCTTGTTTGCGGACGATATTCTAGCTTACATGGTGAACCCTGCCTCCTCACTCCCCCCCCTTCTTGTCCTTGGTGGATACGTTTGGGCGCTTTTCGGGGCTGAAAATTAACACAACAAAATCAGTACTGTTCCCAATGAAGGTACGAGACCCCGAGTTGGACCCTCTGGATAGGTTTAAAGGGATTGCAGTGGGGAAGGTCTCCATATGATACCTGGGCGTCTTGCTTACCTGGCACCTATCCAAACTCGCTACTACCAATTATGACCCCATAATGGCAGGGATCACATCAGACCTGAGGAGATGGGACAAGATGATCCTGTCTTGGTATGGCCGGATGACAGCGGTTAAGATGAATGTCCTACCAAGGCTTCTGTACCTATTCACTGCGCTCCCCACCAACGTCCCAGAGCAGACCTTTAGGGATCTGAAGAACGCAGTTCGAGATTTCATATGGCAAGGGAAAACCCCGAGGACTGGGAGGGCGACCCTGACACTGCCGAGGGAGGAGGGAGGGTTTGGACTACTGGATTTTCTCCTTTACTTCCGCGCTGCAAAGCTGAGAGTCCTCCTGGAACATATGAGAGAGGGGATGGGAACGTACTGGTCATACTTAGAGGATATGGACACCCACCCCTTGAAGGTCCGGGACCTCTGTGGGCCCCGCGCAAGTCTATCTCGAAAAAGCTGAGAACCCTCTGACATTTGGAAAGAGGGCCCGCAGACTGCTTATCTCACCTCATGGCCGTCCCCGATGTCCTCCCTCTGGGGTCTTCCCCTTAATCTGGGTAATAGGGGGTTCTGAAACTCCCAGATCTGGTCAGACATGGGAATGGAATGGGCGGAGCAGATGTTCAGAGATGGTGAGTTTCTAGCATACGAGGATTTGAGGGATGCTCTCGGACAAGGGCCTCTTTCCATCTTCGAATACTTCCGCCTCAAGGGTATACTTTGTGACCAATCATGGGGTCTAAACCTTAGGAGGCGGCTGACCCCCTTCAAAAAGTTCCTTGACACGGCGACCTCGAGAAAGGGTGCTGTGTCAAGTATGTACAAAATTTTGAACACCATCTACCTCCCTGGGAGGAGGAGTTTCCGCTCATTCTGGAATGACCTGGCAGGGGAGGTTATCTCAGAGGATGCCTGGTCAAGGATTTTTAAAATTGCCTTCCATGGGAACTTATTTACCTCAGACATGGAACATAACTTCAAGATTTTGCAGGGGTGGCACAGGGATCCAGTGAAACTATCAAAAATGTTTTAAGGTGTGTCACCAAGATGCCCGAGGAGATGTGGCCAGGTGGGCACCAGGAAACACATGTGGTGGCTCTGCCCTAAAGTCCAGGACTTCTGGGGGAGGGTGCGGGACTGGATTGCAGAAGTATCAGATGATCCTCTCCCTCATACCCTCTAACGATCCTGCTGGGCCTCCCCCGGAGGATATGGAAATATATAGATACCCAAGGATGACGGAAACAATGTAGAGGGTGGGAAGGGTGGCCCTGGCACAGAAGTGGAAGAGTCCGGAGACCCCCTCCAAGGATGACTGGTTGAAACAGGTAAAAAACATGCTCTTGATGGACAAACTCACTGCAATGGTGAACAATGATTCGGGTTCATTCCTAGCAAACTGGTATGGAGTACATCAGACCTGGGGATGGGACGTCCACTAACAACAAGATGACTCCCTCGACTGGGGGTGTGGGGGAGGGGATCCTAGATGTGCTGTAAACAAACTGTGTGCTCACGGACCGGGGGACAGCGGTTTTAACTCAGCCGGCAATAATGGTCACCAACCACATCATCTCCTAAGTACAGGATGCGAAGAGAACATTTAACGTCTCCCAAGAGCGAAGCTTTTGTTTCACTGCGGGGATTGGGGGAAGGGTCAGAGTTGGGGAGGGGGCATGGGGGGGTGGAAGGGGTCAGGGGTTGAACGGGCCAGTCGATCGCACGCATTGTAATTCTATATTGCCCGGTTTGTTACAATAAGAAAATGTTAATAAAACCAAAGTTTTAAAAAAAAAGAAGACAGGGAAAGGGGGTGCACACAATCGTCAGATGTCTGGTTCGATCCTTACAAGAAAGTTCCCAGGTCTTGCATCCCCTGTGCAATTAAGAACTGGCACTGAGGGATAGATAGTATATGACATTGGCAGAAGAGGTGCCTTATCGGGTGCCCAATGGGTTTTGTTCTATCCTAGGATGTGGTTGAATAGAGTGATGCATCATGTGCCTTTTCATGAATCACCATCCAGAAAGAGAGGACTGATGTGCGTCGTACACATAATGTAAGCAGCAGAGCTCATGGTACGAGAGAGTCCAAGGCAACTACTGGCGAAGGTCACTCATTATCTGTACAACTTCCTGTTTGGCGCAAGCAAGGACACATGTATAATTGAATACGATTGGAAGTATTTCTGGGAAGCTGGCTATTCTGTTGGGGAAATGCAAGTGTATGAGATCCATCACATACCTGTTTTTTTCTGGGAATAGAACTGAGTTCAGTGAAAGAAGGGTGAAGCCTGCTCGCAGCCAGTGATAGTAAGCGGTGAGAGTATATCTGGACAGCAAAAGAACTATACTGTGCTATACTGTGACAGCTGAAGTCCCTGTTTGTGCAGCTTAACTTTGCCAACAGATCATGCAAGTGGAAAGACCCTTTTCTCGAAGGTTAGCAAAGGCCACAATTGAACTGAGGAATCCCAGTGGAGGGGCACAAGAACAGACAGTTTGGGTCTGGAACATTATACGGATGTAAGAAGTGTAGTCTCTTGTGCCATTCTAGGAAAACGTTGGTGTACCAGGAGTTGGCCAAAGGGCAGGATGAGAAGCAAATTGCCCTCTAACATTAGTTTTCTGGCGCTATTGCTGCTCTTTGTAGAAGTATATTGGGCAGCCACATATTCTACAAAAAACATACATTTTAAGCCGACAGTTGGTCCACGGTGCAGTTTTCAATAATCAATTAACATGGTGCCCGCATATACTGAGATTGCTGAAGACGTTCGTTTTACAATGCTTAAAAAGGAAGATTAACTTTTCAGAGAGATCTGTAGAACGTTACAAGAATTAAGTTGCTGACGCTTTGTCTTATTGTCAGGGGTTTTTATTGAAGAGACTGGCACCATAGGCACAGGGAAGAGATGACACCATTCCCATTCGACCTTTGGAATTCTGGATTCCTCAATGTAATGTCTTAACAGTGAATACACTTTCTAAAGCCACAAAGGTTCAATATAAGACAGGTATCTGTGATTGCAACCCATTGGTCAGAAGAGGAGATGATGAGGAAATGTTTTCTTTGGGAATTAGAGAATGGAAATGTAGATCTGGGTCCACTGTAAGGGTAGTGGCGGTGTCATTCATAGCAAAGACTTGGGGCAGGGGCAACGGCCTAATGGTTTCCTAGAGCAGAAAATCACGGAGGGGTAGGGGTACATTTTGTGAGAAGCAGCAGAACAAGAAGTTAAGGTAATCCTTAGCAGTTGTAGAAATACCACTGCACAGTCTGCAAGAAGTTTGCAAGGACGCTTTTGGAGTGGAGTTGTTCTGGTTCAGCCTTTTGTTGGCATTATTTCAGGGTACCAGTGTGAACAGGCTATCAGTCAAGAGGCAAGGAGTGGGCAGTAGAGTAGCATAATGGGAGGGTTGTTGGGAAGAGCAAGACAGATAAAAATTTGGAAAGGCTCAGGTCTACCAATGAAAGAGAGAGAGAGACAGAGAGAGAGACAGAGAGAGAGAGAGAGAGACAGAGAGAGAGAGAGAGAGACAAAGTATCAACAACCTATATTTTACATGTAAAAGTGCAATTCCGTCTAAACCAGTCCATCAACAATATACATGGACTTGTCTAAATGGAAATGCACTTTTACATGTAAAAAGTAGCATTTCCATGCTTTTTTTGTAACTTTAAAACGTTACATGGTGCTGTCGTGCTGAAATTTCAGCACTGGCCAGTTCCTTGTAATGTTTTTAAGTATTGGGGGTGTTCCCCCCTAGCCCCCACACCCCCAACCCTAATGTAACCCTAATCTAACCCTAACCCTAATGTAACCCTAAGCTAACCCTAGTCCCAACCCTAACCCTAATGTAACCCCTAATCTAACCCGAGCCCCAACCCTAACCCTAACACAACCCTAAACCTAATATAACCCCCAATCATAACTTTACATTTCGATGGATCCATCGAATTTTATTCAACGAAATGGCCATTCTATGGAATGGTATTTCGATGAAAAAAATACGATGGTTTGCTGTTAGATGCATTGTCAGTCGGTGGAATGACTGGATACCGCTGCACATCTCAGTAGCTGAGTAAACTGGAAGAAGGCTGTGATCTCAGGATATGGTTGTGGGCTTAGCATGGAAGTTGGAAGTACTTGGGGAAAGAGGTGTCCAGTGGCTGCAAAATAATGATCACCTCAAAGAAGGAAGGTTTGAGTGCACAGGAGGTCTGTCACCCCCCACAACGTCCAGCCAACCGCAACCTCTGTGTCCCTTGGCTTGCTCACAAGACAATTCTACACCATCTAGGTTGCAATGCTAGGGACAGATAGCAATGAAACACCAGAACAAATTGTAAAAGATACATAAATGGCTTAGTGAAGGCTTCTGCTTCTAGGTGATATTGTCCAGTGATCTAGCATGCAGATTTAACTGCAAAAGTCATCAACAATAGTGTAAGACCTTCATATGTAAGTCATAATAATGACCATTATTGGCACCTGCTGGTGATTTACTCGGATTTGAGATCCACGCTAATAAGGTTTGCTCGTACCTTCCTCACAAAAGAGGGTTTGGAGGAAGGGCGGCAAGGTGAGCCCCAGGACACCAAAATACGACTTCGTTTCCAGATTATATATTATTGTCTTTTTCAAAACGTAGGGAAATTGAGATTACAGCGGCAGAGAAGATGACAGCGCTGTTAATTAGAAGACACGAATTATCTCCAGCGACACGTGAAGCAGGACACTGACCCAAGCCACGCGCAATAGAATCTTCTGCTCACAGAGCCAAATGCTCTACTTCATCGGATGATGGGAGCCGATATTTCACAACTAACGCAGATGGAGTGAAATCTACATTGCGCCACCGCGGTTGCTTGAAGATTCAAATGGTAAATGCTTTTCCTTCACCGCGCGCTCATAGTAATCACGGTGCTTAATGGATCATGCTCAGAGTGCTGCGGCGACAGCCTCCTCCCCCCTCTGAAACGCATACCATACATTGATTGTCTGTGCGCCCCCTCGTCATCGCACCGCTCAAACAGTACGATTGGAAGAGTCACGTGGAACCAGCTCTGCGTCTTTAAACGTGACAGTGTTAAGCACTATCACTGATTTGTCACTGATGAGGCCATATCCGAGAACACCTGGGATGACTCAAAACATTCATTTTTATTTGATCTGGAAGTTCATGGCCTTTCGTAAACGTGCGTGCAATGTATCTATTATTTAAAAAGGTATTACAACGTTGTTAAAGGTACAATTCTGTATTTATCAGGCCCGTGTTCTGCCATGCATGTAAACAGAGAAGTGAAATGCATACAGCTAAAACAAGCAGATTGTATCTCTTCAATTCAGATTAATATTATAGGCGCCTGCCACGCCTTCTGCCACCACACCAGCTCGGGGGAGCCCTTGAAAGACTCCCCCGAGTTGGCGTGGTGGGGGGCTAATGGCGCCTTTTGTCAAAGGCACCCGCGGCGGAGGGGCGCATTTAGCCCACCACCGTGGGTGCCTTTTACATCAAAAGCCTGCATGCTGCGCCTTCTCCCGCTACGCCAGCTCGGGGAAGTCCTTGAAAGACTCCCCCAAGCTGGCGTGGTGAGGGGCTAATGGCGCCTTTTGTCAAAGGCACCCACGGCGGAGGGGCGCATTTAGCCCACCACCGTGGGTGCCTTTTACATCAAAAGCCTGCATGCTGCGCCTTCTCCCGCTACGCCAGCTCGGGGAAGTCCTTGAAAGACTCCCCCGAGCTGGTGTGGTGGGGGGCTAATGGCACCTTTTGACAAAGGCACCCGCGGCGGAGGGGCACATTTAACCCACCGCCGTGGGTGCCTTTGACATCAAAAGCCTGCATGCTGTGCCTTCCCCCGCTACGCCAGCGGGGAGCCCTTGAAAGACTCCCCCGAGCTGGTGTGGGCAAAAAAAAATAATGTTTAAAATGACATTTTTTTTTTTACTAAAAATAATCAGTATTTGGTGGCAATAAATCAACACGCATTCTGATTGGCTCTCGCTGGGTCGTTATCCGGCCGAGAATCCCTCGATTCTCGGCCGGGATTCCAGCCTCCTTGTACATGGCAGGGGCGTGGCAGCTCCTCAGCCAATGAGGAAGCTTGAAGCGGGACCATCCCCGCTCCAAGCCTCCCCACGGCTGAGAGGCTGCCTTCGCCCCCCACTGGGGACTCAGGTAAGGTTTTTTTCTGGTTTTCCCTCCCCTTTCCTCCCTCCTCCCTGTCTTCCCCACCCCACTTACCTTCTTGCTCCTTTGTCGCCGGTGGGGGACGATGGCAGCCTTCTGCCGTGTGGAGATTCGGAGCGGGGCCATCACCACTCCGCGCCTCCACACGGCTGGAGGCTTCCATCGTCCCCTGCCGGGGACGCAGGTACGTTTTTTTTTCATTTTTTTTCCCCACTCACTCCCTCCCTTCCGCCCTTGCAACCACACTTACCTTTTCTCCTTTTTTCTGGGAGTGGATGCGCTGGAAACACTTCTGTTTCCAGCACGTCTGCTCCGGATGGCCGCCATGGAAGGGAAAACAGACTCCGTTTTCCCTTTCCCAGTGGCCATTTTGTTGGTCATTTTTTTTCTTCTGTCCCCAAACGTTTCGGGTCAGAAAACAATGCTTTTAGTGCCCCGGTCACGCAAATCTTGCTGGCCGGGGTACTAAAAGCAATATGACCCTCGTGGCGGGGGTCATTACCGAATCACCGAATCAGGTAATACCCCCGCCACTCGGGTCATATTGCTTAAGTATTGATCTTGGAAGGGTAATGGTTCGAATTTGCAAAGTGACCCTCTTCCTGCTCCCACCTGTGAGGCTAAAAACCTCGGGGTCATCTTCGACTCCACAAACTCCTTTTCTCCTCACATCTCTGACGTCTCTAAGAAACAGTGGTCGAAGTGAGCAGGAGCAGTTGGCAGCGGTGCTCCTCTACTTTTTCAAAATAAGTTTTACTGCTCCTATAATTTTATTTTAAAAAGAAACCGTTCCAGAACGCTTTCGTTTTAAAATAACAGTGTAGGAAGAAGTTGAAATGTGCACTTTCAGTGAACTACACTGAACGTTCCCTTAAACAGCAGGTGCATGTGTTTGGGGCTTTGTATTGTGTGTGGGAGGCGGTGTGGTGATGGGGTTTGTGGGGAACGGTTGCAGGCTAGCAGTGAACACAGTTCCACTACTTCTTTTCGTACACTTCGACCACTGCTAAGAAGTCAAACTACCAACTGCACCTCCTCAGAGGTATTCTTCCTTTTCTCTCCTTCCCCCAGAAGCTCACTTTCGCTAGAGCTCTAGTTCTATTCTAGGCTGGACTACTAAAACAGCATCTTTCTAAATCTGCCTGCTTCTACTCTCTGCCCTCTGCAACTCATCCAGAACAGGACTGCAAGACTTGTGCTTGGCCTCAAGCCCAGGGATCGTATCTCTCCAGGACTGAAATCTCTGCATTGGCTCCCAGTGGCTGCAAGGATTCAGATCAAGACCCTCTACATTGTCCACAAGGCCTTCTGGGGCCTGGGTCCTCAATTCCTCCAACTCCCTCTTTGTAAATACATTCCTTCTCAAGCTATTCGCTCCTCCACCTGTAACTCGCTCAGGGTCAGTCGCTTCTCCAAGCAATGAGTTGGTGGTAGATCTCTTTCTTCTGCTGGGGCCTCCATCTGGAACAGCCTCCCTGCCTCTCTGAAACTCGAGGAGAACCATCTCAGGGTCCAGAAGCACCTCAAGACCTTCCTCTTTGCTTCTGCCTTCTCTCTTCCTCTTCACTGCTGATTTCCTGTCTGATACTGCACTGGTCACCTGGCTACCCTCCAATTTCTGGCCCAGGTCGCTACCCGCCCAGTTGCACACCCGCACTGCCCCCTGGCAACCCTTGCACTTGGGTCTGTATCTGTAACCTACAGTCCTCCTACCTGCACTTTTGGACACGTGCTGTCTGCAGTTACCCTTGCACCTGCCACCTGCTGGCCGCACTTCTCGTTATTGTTTTGATCCCATGTACAGCACTGTCCCCTCCCCTTTCCCCTGGCACTTTTCCCCTCCCCTCCCCTGCACTTGCGCGATCTCAATTTCACTTGACCTAGTAAGATCGTTGTCTCTGTCCTCCCTCTGTTCCCACTTCCTTGCCTCATCGCGCCTTGAAACACTTGTGCAAAGGCGCGTTACAAATGCCATATCCTATCAAGTGCTGCACGCTTGCCCCATGTCAGTGGAGGGCCCTTAACATCTGAGCTGCCCTCCCAGACAATGTAACTAAGTTTACTTTTTATCTCTATTGCTGATTGTATTAAATAAAAAGTCTATTGTTAAATATGATTATTATAATTTCTTTTAAATATGGTTGATTTATTTCAAACCATTCATAAAAACCATCCGTTACATTCCATCATTAAATCAATTTAACAAACCAGTATTTACAAAGTTTCCTAGTACCTCTCTTTTTACAAAAGTAAATATCCACAATTTCATTTTACACTCGCAAGAACTAAAATGTCCTCCATGAATCTCATTGCTGCCAATATAATCGAATTGTTTCCTATTATAAACATATCCCACCATTCCTGCAGCTTTAGATTTTTATAACTTTTGCCACTTCACTCATATATTTTCTTCTCATTATGTCCAGACCACTACACTCTTTCAATAGGTGCTGAGAGGTTTCCACCTTGTCCTGCCTCCAACAAAATCTGCATGTGGGATCGTTAACCTGTATTTGCCTTCTCATATACAGAACTTCTCTTGTTGGCAACATTTTCAATCTAAGCCGCATAAAGAGATCCCTATATTTGAGACTCCGAAATTTTACCAGCTAGTTGGGCAGTTGATTTAACGATCTGCTCTCATGCTTAAGATTCAGCAGAAGTCTGTATGAACTTATTTGTGCTAGAGTATCTATCCAGTACATTCGCTTTATCTGGAGCGTGACCATGTCAGGATTGGCAACAAGGGTGGCTTCCGTTTGTTTGTTTGTTTGTTTGTTTGTTTGTTTGTTTGTTTGTTTTAATATTTGTAATGCGCACCAGAGCCCAGGTTATCAGGGTGCAATAGGCATCAAGAGGATTGTTCAGCTTCGGTTACATTCAGTTCTCCAGATAATATTTTAAGGTGGGAGTATTTTACGCATGATTTTTCAAATTAGAGAGTAAATGCAATTTCAAGAGAGTAAAAATGGGTTTTCTCCTCTGCAAGAGAGTAAAACTTATCCAACGCATACAGCCAATGCATACATAAAATCAGACCCATAGACCAAAAGCGTTGTAGATCAAAGTTGTCTGGCTTGTGCAGAGTCCTTCACTCCACATGCAAATGGAACATCCCGTCTGGGCACATAATAACAGCACATCACTCCACTTGATAAAGGCATATATCCTCCCTGAACATGCCAGCTACGTATCTCCTCTTGACACATACTAACAGGTGCGACAAGTACTCTGTGCACATGGTAAAGGCACATCTACTTTCAGCATTTTCAGAGATGTGCTGTTAGCATTTGAAGAGCAAATTTGTGTCATGTGCATGTGTAAATTGCACCTTTACACTGTGCGCATGCTAACAGCACATCTCTACACATATGCTAATGGCAGACATTGTTTTCACGTATTGATAGAACATGTTCTTTTTAGCAAGCTTGATATTTTTACACGTTAACAGGACATATCTTTACCCATAGTGACCTCCAATCTCTTCTCTGCGCATGCTATTGGCACATCTCTTCTCGTCTGCTAATGGTGCATCTTCTCTGCGCACATACTAATGGGACAACTCTCTGTACATGTGTGATAACTGCGCCCATGTGCACAGAGGAGATGTGCATGGTAACGACATGCCTTCTACGCACATGCTAATGGGACGTATCCTCTCTGCACATGCTAACTGCACATCCCATGCCTGCACATACTAACTGCACATCCTGTGCAGCGACGGGATGTGCAGTTAGCATGTGCGAACTCCACATCCTGTCTCTGCAGATGCTAACAGCACATCTCGGCTCTGCATGCTAATTGCCCTTTTGTTCCATGGCACGTGCAAATGACACATCTTTACTAAGTACGTACTATGGGGACATTTCTTCTCTGTGAGTGCTAACGTAGCATCTCCTATGCCCATGCTATAACAGCACATCTCCTCTCTGCCAGTCATAACGGCAGGGCTCCCTTCTGCACAGGCTAAAACGTTGCATCCAAAGAAAGGGTGGAAAGCTACTGGGCAGGTGGGCGGCCTGCACTACCCAAGTTCCAATTACGTGATGCAGCCATGATGGGTGTGGCGCAGAGGGAAGACGGCAGAGGAGTCGCTTCTTTCTTACAAGAAATGCAATAATGAAGAATGACCGTTCACAAAAGTTACTATCAGTGCTGGAAATTGACAAAATGAACTGGGGCCAAATGTACCCGATTTTCCCCCTCCCCTTTCCTTATTCAGCCTGACTCGAACATGTCCTCGCCAGCTCCCACCACAATGCCCAACAGGGCTCCCCTGGCATTCTGCTGTGTTTTGCTCTAATAAATTAAGTACCATTCGAAATGGGATAATAACCGTTACCACAGTGCTTAAAAGCAGAAGGAATTTGGCTAAAAGTGCTATGCAAGAACACATGCTCCCTTTCGACCTGTTATTGGCATGGGGTAATGGCCCATCCCTCGTGGTATAGCCCAACAGCAAGCGCACGTCTTACTACAGCCAGCATAACTTTATAAATTATACATTACAGAGCAGGTTTACAACAGGCAGCAAGTAAAGGAATAATTTCAGATGTGTTGGCTCTCGCACCTTTATTTCAGTACTTTGAGGGGAGAGGTGGGGGTGGCTGGTGGGTTGTGAGAGTAAGCCGACCTACCTGACCTCTCTCCCATGCAGGGGCACAACAAAACCTACATTTCGTGGGGCGGGGGGGAATTAAGTTGTGATGGGAGGGGCCACTTCAGAAAATAGGCAGGGCAAACTTGGAGGCTCTGCCCCCACTGTTCTACCCAACTCCTCCCATGGTCTGGTGTGGGGAAAAACTATTGAATAGTATATTTTAAAGCACAATATGCAGAGGTGATGGAAGACTTTCTTGAAAGTAACAGCTTTAAAGTTTTACTGCGTTTGTTCAAGTACATTTTTCTGAGCACACACAGTAAAACATTAACACTGGCAGTTTGGGGGAAAGACTTCCCTGACCACCCTGCCTATCAAAATGCAAGTGTGCACATCCAGGGGTGCACCTAGGCTAAAATGTAGGCTGGGGCTAACCCTTCAAATGTTGGGAAAGGCTCTAACTTCAGAGACTGTGGAGGAATGGCAAACTTACTTGTGTAGGGGCATCTAACTTCATTACTCCTTGTAATAAGAATATTGTAGTGCAGCTTCAATGTTACAATCAGTTAACTGCTCTCTCCTTTGAGTTGAAAACACCCACTTCTTGCAGAACCTGAAGGTCCTACAAAGTGTGAAAATGGCAGATGGTGTGCAATGAAAGACTCCATATCCTAGCAAAACGGGGCATTGCAGAGTGTGGGGCAGTAGTCTGGACGGCCCAAGCACCTTCAGTGGCTGGGAGCAACAGGGGAGAAAATGTAATGTTGG
Source organism: Ambystoma mexicanum (assembly GCF_040938575.1). Lineage (NCBI taxonomy): Eukaryota > Metazoa > Chordata > Amphibia > Caudata > Ambystomatidae > Ambystoma > Ambystoma mexicanum. Next base: position 1,320,512,193 of record NC_090930.1, read on the forward strand.
TTCTACCACAGTCCGCTATACTAGAATCTCTGGTGCACTGACTGGCTGGTGACACTATGTCTGCCTGTCAAATCCAGTGTTACAAGAATGGGGGAGGGCCAGTGCAGCAATAATGCAATTCTATTCAGCAGTATTGGAGCCACTAGCCGAGAAGCACCAGCATACACCAATGTGTCCCTACACTTATTAAAACTGTCCTTTTGTAAGGGTGTAAACTTATATGCACTCCAATTTTTGCAATTGAAGTCAGGGTGAGATTATATTATTTGCCCAGCATCACACACTTGCGCTAAACAGCGAAGCTGGGATTTTAAACCGCTCTTTCAATTTGGGCATAGCCACCTTCTTCTGCACTTTACTTGGATCAACACTTTTAGTTTTGGGTGTCAAGACCTACAATAATAATGTCCTACAGAGTTTACTTGCATAGTAAAGCATCATAACATGTAAATCCTTATAGCAGCTTTTTGTGCCAAAATAATATCACTGTACCTTTATTTTCCACATCCTGCATGGGAAACTAGAAGATGCAAAAGGCAAAACATCCTGGATTTACTCACTTCATTTTCAGCGCTTTAAGAACGCTCCAAAAAATAAGTTTTGCCATAAACTCACTTAGGTTTGGAGATTCGTCACAAACTTCCAGCATGTTATGTATGGTTATTAAAGAATATTCAACTTAGGACATCAACGCAAACTTTACTTTTTAGCATATCAAGCTATTAGATGTTATGGGTATGAACACATTTTAAAAGGGTGCATGCTTTATTGTGTTGCTCGCTTAGCTGTCACAGATTTGGTATTTCAGTTAGAAATTCACCATCATGTGTAAGAAAGGCTATGCTGCTGACAAAAGAAATGCTACAGTGCCATCTAGAGGGTGGAAAGTATTTTTTTAATGAATAAATCAAAGCGTACACGGTACGCAGTAGAAAATGAATTCATGTGTATTTGTCATAATTTCATGCGTAAAAAGGCTCAATACGCACATTATCTGCAGGGCTGGTTACATTGCTGTGTAAGGTCAAGCATTTTATACATTTCATGCATTTTATGCATTTTATATATTTATACAATAAAATGAAGACAGTCAATATGTACAGTATGTAGGCATAAGAAAGGTGGGCTACATGCTAGGCGTAGACAACGTAGACAGTATTTACAATATGTACAATTGGAACAAGAGTGGCAATATGGAAGTAGTGGTAGGTCATAGGTCATTTTCCTTAATCCAGTGGATGAGGTTGGTCCTCAAGTGTGGGTAAGGTAGGTCTTCCCTCAAGGGCGGAGGGAGGGAGTTCCAGTATTGGGCAGCTTTGACCAGGAAGCTGCTACCACCAGTCTTCGTGCGTTTAAATCTAGGCACCATTAGAAGGTTGGCGTTTGCAGTTCTCGTGGGATGGTGGGATGGTTGTCTCGTAAATCTCACTATGAGGTATTGAGGGGCAGCATTATGGAGACATTTGTGTGTCAGGGAGGCTGTTTTGGGTTTAGGTGCCGAGAATGAGAAGTTCCGATTTGTCATCATCCAGGCATAGACCATAAGAAGCCATCCATGCCTGGATGATGAGGTACACTCTATTCACAAAGGCCAAATCCTTGTTGTAATCGCCCGTCAACGGGATGAGGATCTGTGTATCATCAGCATAATTAGTGTAGGTGATACCCAGGCCATCTAGATCATCAAAAAGGGGCTTTGTGAAGATGTTGTACAAGGTAGGGGACACGCAGGAGCCCTGAGGCACTCCGCAAGTAATCAGTATAGGGTCAGCGGCTGCTACAGGTGAAAAGACGCGCATTGTTCGATTGTCCAGGAAGGATTGGATCCATCCAATCGCTTCTTGTGAGAAATGGGTGGCAGAATCCAAATGGTTGCATAGGATCCTATGGTCCACTAAGTCGAACGCTGCTGAAAGATCGAGCAGCAGCAGTGGTGCTGCCTTGCTATTGTCTCTAAGTGCGCCTATTTGTGCCTTAAGGTCGATAAGCGCAGTCTCAGTTCTGTGTTGTGGTCTAAAACCTGACTGATGTACTCCTAAGAGGTGGTTACATTCCAAATATTGTTGGATTTGGATGTATGACACCTTGTCTAGAATTTTAAGCAGAAACGGGACTGTGGTAATAGGGCGATCATTTGTAGGTATTGATCGGTCAAGTGTTTGTTTTTAAGAAGTGGGAGGACCCAAGACTGTTTTAAGTTATTAGGTATGGAACCAGTGGAGAAGGAGGCATTGTTCAGTTTGGAGATGAAAGGGGAGAGGTCACGAGCAGCATCTTTTATGATATGGGCTGGGCAGGGGTCGCCGTGGCAGTTGGATGGTTTGAGGGTGAGGATGACTTTTTCAACAGCTAGGATAGATACTTTTTTGAAGTTGAAGCAGGTTGTTGGTAAATTAAGAGGTGGTGAATTAGATTTGGGTTGAGGCATAGGAATTTTGTTAGCTTTAGCGGCAAGAAGGAGGGTTTCTTTATTATTGTTGATCTTATCTTGGAGAGTCGTTAACTTGTTAGATAGGGCACTCTGAATGCTAGTGCACCATGTTTTGTCCTTGAGACAGGTGTCCGGGGCTTGGATAGGCATTTCTATCTCTTTAAGGATGGTAAAAAGTTCTTTAATGTCTGAGTTAGCTTGAGTGATGTGGAGGTTGTAGGACAATTGGCAATTTTACTAAGGTTATTTTTATTGGTGTCAGAGGGATCTTGTCTCCAAGGTAGTTTGCTTTTGCGATTTTCTAATCTAATTGTTTTCAGGTGGGGAGAGAACCAAGTATTCACATGTGTTTTAGGTTTGCGCTTTCTATTTTTCAGAGGTGCTATGACATCTAATGTTTGATTGAAGGTCTGGAGCCACTCCGTACAGGTGCCTATCCAAGTGTCCGGAATCTGTTCAGGCCCGTTTTCTCCCCTCGTTCTTAAGATTTCAAATGGGGGGAGAATGTTATTCTCTGTAAATTTTACGAAACTGGCACAGGGAGCTCCATCGTCATGGAGCGCAAAGATTGAAGACCTAATTCAAACCTGATCAAGGTAATTGGAAGAGATTTAGGAAGACCCAGCACCCTCCTCCAAAAAAGGCCCTTCAACCAATCCGAGAACCCTTGGGGAATGTAGGAGACTAATTCTGTTCCATATATAAGAATGGGAATTACCTTAAGTCCATAAAAAGTTATTTTGGGTATCAAAGTAAAGTTACCAAATCTTTTATGGATCCTTCTTGTCTGGGTAGCCAGTCTTACAGTTTTCAATCTTAGACCCTCCCTCCAAGGATTTTCGCTCACACCACTGTTGAATGGGACTTCCAAATATACAATGGATTCCACACACTCAATCTTTGCCGCACCCTGATTAAGTCTGCTGATATCAGAAAGTTTTAAAAGTCAAAAGTACACCATATTGTATCAAATCTGTAACGCTCCTGGGATTGGGAGATATGGACATGAGTGGTAGAGGTTACACATACTGCTGGCATCTATGCAGGAACATCCCCCACATTTATTTTCATATTGATAGAAACAGAACACTGATGTATTAACTGAAAAAAAAAGTTTGATTAAAAGGAACTTTGTTTTAGCTTGGAATCAAATATTCATTTTTTATAGAAAAGACAGAAGTGCAGTGTGCAAGTCTGGTCTGCCTAGGGACCAGCTTTCGAGTCGCATTGCGCTCTCTACAAAATCCCATTGCCTGCGCAGAGCACAGCACGGATGTGCAGTGTGTAAATGTGGTCTGCCTGCGGAATCCTTACCTTCTCCAGCATGGGGTCTGGCATGGATTCACATACTCATGAATATTCCCTGTCGTCAGGCTGGGAATACTCGGTAAAAGACAAAAACGGTTTCACTTTCACTTTAAAACTATATTTCTCCTCTAAACCAATCACTGTCCTCTGGGTCATACTGCCCCCATCCAATGGCAGTCCTCTCCCTTAGCTCCACCCCTGGTGGGCATCTTTAGATTTTTACTGCATGCTTCAGTGTTGGGAGTCCTCAAGTTGCTGTCCGAGCTATTTTCAAGTTTTTTCAGATTTGTATCCAACATAGTTAGATTTTTGACCGATTTCTGCTTCATTAGCTACGATGAAGGAGAGAGGCTGGCGGGGATCCACTACCAGCAAAGATCTTTATCCACCATCAGATCGTCATCGAAAATTTGAGAAGGCCCGGCCTTGGGCCTAATTCGGGCCTTTCAACTATGAGTGACGAGTATACGGAAAGTCGAAGTCTCTTTAAACTCTGTGCGAAGTGTGGATTAAGGGATGTCTTCATGGAAGATCGGCATAATAAATTATTATATCGCCGAAATCCGGACGACCATGAGGAGGGATGCAAGGTGTGCCATGGTTTCTCGAAGAAAACAAAAAAAGACTTCTATAGCAGACTGTCAGCGTGACTCAAGTGGAGGAAGGCCACTGAGTCAGCTTTGGGGCAGAGTCAAGTCTCATGGCCGGTCTGAGGAGCGAACTCCCTCTGGGAGGAGTTTGAGATCCTTTGAGGATGCCCTGCCCACGCCGGTCCAAGAGAAGGCCAAGCTCCACGACACTAGCACCACTGGATTCGCCGCTGATGTGGGACCTGAGTCGGGCAAAAAGCAATCGCAATCAGCATCACCCTCTACGGTGAGCCGACCAACAAAAGGGTCCTCTTCAGTCCCAAAAACCCGGCAAAGCTCTGTCCGCCGATAAGCTGTCGAAGGACAAGTCCGGAGAGGACTCTTCAAAGCTGGCGAAGTCCTCGCAGCATGTTAGGTCAACAGAGTCGACGACGGCACCGTCGACAAAAGCGGCAACAACCACATCGTCGTCGAAGTCAACGATGACCGCTGTGATAGTGCTGAAGGCGAAGGGGCCCACGAAGGAGGTGGCGGCCACTCCATGGGTGTCTTTACCCCCAAGGAGTGATACGGTCAGGGAAGGACCCAACGTCCGCACAGACCGAGCAGCCTCCTGAGAAGAAGAGAGAGAGAGGCGGTCCCTCCAGTAGAAATCCCCCAGTACGTGCACCAGTTGGCTGATCTAGATAGGCCAGAGCAGATCTACTTGAGTACCAGAGAGGACAATGATCTGCAGGTTGACTGCGACACGGATCACAAGGGATCTCCTGCTCGTAAGAGGAGGTGACTGAGCCCAGACTGTACTCTGCTGGCTCTGTTCACCCCTAGACCTAGGGATGTGTTGCTACACATTCTAACGACCCTGCACACACTGATCACTGAAATCCAGCAGAGGATGCCTCCAGGACCTACACCTTCATAGGACATGCTGGAGCCTTCAAGGCTAAGCTAGCTGCCGTGAAAGAGAAAGGCCAAAGGGAGCTCTGGTCCTCACCTTCATCTGACTCCTCCTCCACCTTGTCGCAAAAAGACCCAAGCCCTGGACCCAGACACGAGTACGGACACAGCTACCACGGCTACGGGCACCAACGAGGACGACGACTTAATCGCGGCTGATGGGGAGACGCTACACGCAGACGAGCCCCATAGGGCCTCTCTACTCTACAAAGTTGGATCCTTTCATTCTGTCATATCAAGGGCCTCAGAACTGTTTCAGTTAGCCTCGGTGGAGACCAGAAGAAAAGGCTTGCCATACCAATGGCGCAAGTCGAGAAGAAAGACAATCATGTCTGTTCGCTTCCTGGACGACATCTGGGAGAAAGGCCTGGCGATAATGAAAAACCTGAGTACAGTCTGACCAAGCGGGACAGGCTGGAGAAGAAGTACAGTGTTGCAGGGGGGGGTGGCTAAGCAGCCATGAGATAGGATGTGTTTTCGTGGGTCTCCTGCTGATCCTGAAACATCAGTCAGTGCATAGATGCCTGGATTAATGCATTCATGATATAATTGGAGCTGCAGATGGGGGAATATGTGAGGAGCGCTCAAATGGAATGACTATACTGAGCCGAGGCGTGTAACTGAAGTTACAGTAAAGAACAAATGTGAGGTGGTCCCGAAGTGTAACATTCAAAATGGTGCAGGCGCGAGAACAAAGGAGCGCTTATGAGCTGTAATGTAAGCTGGGCAGACTTGCAAAGTGACTACAACAAAAGACACCTATAAGCGGACTTGCGGGCAAAGCTGAACACTGGGAACTATGGACGTGTGCTCCTTTAAACGCCTGATGCCCAAGTGAGCTGATGTACGAGCAGGGAGGTCAAGGTGGACACATGACTTAACAGAAAATCCCACCCCACATTGTGGGAAAAATGAGAGAGAACACCCGCAGCCGAGTGCAAGCAGGGTCACGGCTTGAAGTAAATACACGCCGATAACTGGGAAGTGCTGCCGGAATGCTTATGTACAGCCTGCCTTGGCTGTAAAACACAGGCACAAAATAAGCAACCTGAAAGTGCGAGAAGGAGTGGGCCATTATCAAACCCTTACGGTAATAAGCCCTTTCAGTGCAGGAGATCCGAGCACCGCGCTGTACCTTTGGAATTCACTGCGTGGTGCATTGCAAGACTTTCAGAGGAACACAATCCTTCCCAAATGGCTACTGTAACCAGAGAGTTAACGCGCTGCCCATGCTTCAGTACAGCAGAACGAACAGGAGAACAAACATCACGGAGCACGTGTAGATACAAAGAATCTCTGGTAATTATTATACAATAACTGGAGCCTCTAGCAAGTAAGAGGGGGCCTGGAACAGATGCACATGGATCCTGTGCATGGAGATGCCCTTTGCATTCACAGATGATGGCACAGAGGTAATGACTACACTGCAGCGCTCTTGCTAAATAAGACACTTGCTGGTTAAGCCTGGTCCCACCACAAGCAAGAGTATCACCATATACAAAGTGGGGTGCTACAATAGCATGCCCAAGAACGGAACACCCAGCATTAAAATCACAAGTCTGTTGTGGCCCTGCATTGATACACCACCAGTCCACGGGCAAGTGCAGGGGTAAATCATAGCCCCGGCAAGACAACTAGTGAAGAGCATAGCATCATCGCACACCTGGACTGCGTAACGCTAGAACTGTACAGCACCTGGCTTGAGCCCGGCGGCCCCCGCCATTGTGGGTGCGTAAGGGGCACCTCCACATATCCGAACAGACAAGCATACCGGACGGCCCAGCAGGAAGCCATAACGACAGCTGGCTGAGGGGTCACACAGAAGCGACCAGAACCTAAGAGCTAAGCCACTGGCGTGGGGGACCATAGCAGAACTACATACGGAAGAGGTGATGGGGTCTAAAACCGGCAAGGCCAAAGTGAAATAACCTTCGATGGACATTTTCACTAAACCAGCCCAAACACCAGAAGCTGCCACATACATAGGGGGAGACAAGCGAGGAGCAGCGAATCCAGTGCGCAGTGATCAACAGATCCTGGAAGCCATTGCAGAACTGAAATCCTCGTGGGAGAGCAAGATTGATGCAGCTATGACAGAATTAAAATCCTTGCTGGAATTCAAGATTGACGCTGTCAGTGTGGACGTTAACCTCCTGAGGCAAGACATGAGAGTGCTGGTGGAGCGCACTAGCAGACTCGAAAGCAAAATGAAAGCCAACACAGACACCAGCATGGCTAACACCAAGGAGGTTACTATATTGCAACAACAGGTGCGCAATCTAGAAAGCCGGGCAGAGGAGGCAGAAGGATGAGCATGACGGAACAACATACGTATGGTTGGGCTTCCAGAGGCAGAAGAAGGCACAGACCCGACAAGTTACATAGAAAATATGCTGATGCAAGAGATAGGAGCAGGAGGGCTCACCCAGGGGTTCACAGTGGAGAGAGCGCATAGAGCCCTAGCTAGGAGGCCTCCACTGGGCGCCCCTCCCTGGCCGATTATCGCCAAGATATTAAACTATAAAGACAGGGAAAAGATTTCGGAACACTTCACAAAGGTGGGATGATAAGCAGAGCACCAGCGACCATCACAGCGTAGCCGGACTATACCTTTCTAGTACAGAAACAATGGCTGCACTACGTGGCGTTCAAGAAACAGCTGCGCAAATCCGGCTTCAAATACATGCTGCTGTACCCAGCAAAATTGAAGGTTATACACAACAACAAGGCATTTTTCTTCGAGACACCCGAGGATGTGACGGGCTGGCGGGACACGCTGGGCTACCCTGCAGGAGTGGAAGGCCGGTCGCAGAGCAGACACGATAAGTGAACCTGCATTCCTCCTGCAATGTACTATTGACTAAAACAGTTGATGTTAGATAACGGTTGAAACACTGACATTGACATTGGGAAGGAATACAATCCAGAGAGAATTACAATACATGCAAAATGCTGAGACAGTGATTGTATACATTGAACTATTGTGCAGAATATCATTTGCTAAGGGCTAAGGTGCTGCCCTGTGCTACACAGTATCAGGAGACACGCTATCACCCCCGATAGTTAGTTTAGTTAGGATACTGTTAGTGCAGTATCCTCCTGCAGCGCTTCGAGTACCGGTTGACCGGGAAAGAGGCGAGATGCGGGGAAGCCTGAGATCCATGGATGGAGCTGGGCAACAGTTGGGGTTGGTTGGGGGAACGGGAGGGGGGGTAGTTGGGGTAATCGGGGGAAGGGGCCTACAAATATACACAAAGGATGTCAAAGAGACGAGGGAGGAGTAAGGAGGAGTTTGAAGCGGTCTATGAAAATGGGTGATCTGAGAATTGTAACATGGAATGACAGAGGGGTAAACAGCTATATAAAGAGAAATAGAATTATGTCATATCTCAAGCGGCAGAAAGTTGATATAGCGCTCTTACAAGAGACTCACCTCGCCAGGGATAAATTAGATACACTGACAAGTAAATGGAGAGATATTACGGTTGGTACGGCCTACTCAACGTATGCAAGAGGGGTCTTGATCTGGGTGGCACCAGGGGTCCCATTTCAGGTCCTTCAAACTGTATTGGATAATGACGGCAGGATGGCTATTGTCAGAGGCATGGTAGAGAATAAAGAGGTATTTGTCATAAATACGAATGCCCCGAATCAGAACACCACAGCTTATTTTAAGGCACTAAACAACAAGATCAGCCCGCATAGGGAGTGTGGGTTCATATGAGGGGGAGACTTTAAATGCACGATAGACCTGACAATAGATAGGTCGGATGATACGTTTTCTAACCCATCCCCAGCGGCCAAAGCATTGAAGGCGTTGATACGGGACCTGAAATTGGCAGATGTATTTAGGAAATTACACCTGCTAGACCGGGTATACTCACATTATTCAGCCCCACAAAACCTGTATAGAAGACTAGACTATTTGTTTGCAGGTGACGAGGTGATGCACAAGTTCACACACGCTGAATATAAAGCTAGAGTCCTGTCCGATCACACACTGTGATGCTGAAAATGCATCGGAGGGACAGGGCCTCCGTATCCTTGTCCTTTACTGCTTTTTATCGTGTGTTCTGTCGTGTTTTCCGTGCAGGAGTTCATGTGGGACTCCTGGCGGTGCAGCTCTCTTTCTTTTGGTTTGGTGAACAGACCCGTGGGATACCCTTACGGCACCCATGGGCGGGGGTACAACCCTGTGTCCCTAGTGTATGTTTTTGGGCACCTGTGGGTGGCCCGCAGAGCAGGGTATGGGCTGGTGGCAGCTCCATGCTGAATTTGTCAGGTGCGTGGAGTATCCTCCATTTTAGGATACCCCGGCCCTGCCATTGGGATCAGTTCATTCCTGATGGAAAACAAGATGGCCCTGGTGGCCTCTTGCTTTCTATTACCCATTACCTTGTTTTCCCAAAGTCCTGGGAAGCCCTGACTCTGTCCCTTCCCCCTGACTGGCTGTTGGGTGGAAATGTCATATATGGTGTTGTTGTGAAGGCCCGGCCAGACTAGCTGGAGCCTTCCCGGTGATGTATGTTGTGGGTACCTCCTGTGGGTGGGACCTGGGTGAATAGAGTGTGTGACGAATATGCATTCTGTGTTGTGGATGTTTAGTATCTGGTGGTTGACACAATGACTGAGACAGCCCTGCCCGAAACCGGTATGAATGCAGCTTGGAGTGTTGAATGGCTCGGTACTTGTCACAATACACATAACTTGTTGTGAGTGTCTCTAGAGGAATGAATGGCCTGAATACCTCGTGTGCCTGATTGGCTGCCTGCCTGCATGAATGCCCGTAGTCGTGATTGGATGCTTGAGTGTGACGCAGCGGAATGAATGGGAGATGAACAGTATATCTGGGGACCTCTCACTGCTAGGAATCGTGTTCAGAAGCTGAAGTCCACTACGACGAGTAACTGGAGTAACTGACGCTTGACCTTGAAGCCCTGCTGGACGAGAAGAATTGCTGTTGCTCTCCTTTACAATCTGAAAGCTGCTGTGCCTCCAAGGACTGACCCAGAGAGGACCTGGTAAGGCGTCCTATTCCCGAGCTACGAGGGACCATCGTGCACAGCTGATCTTTGCCAACGCTCCCTGGTAGACAGACCTTCGACAGGCTGCCGACCCGATACAGGGACTGCTGCGGAACTCCAAGGAGAAGCACACAGACTGTTGTCCGCCGCTGTCGCCGACCCGAGCCGCCGTGCTCCCGTTTGCCTAAGAACTTCAATTGATCATCGGACGCTCTCGCCTGCATCGTCATCCGCTTGTCTCCCGCTGGAGAAGGCCCGACTGTCGACGCGCCGAGGAGCATCCACCGGTGGGTTTCCCGCCACCTAAGGACCACAGAGACGCCGATGACTCGACGCCCTTGCTGGGCCACAGTTCTTCATCATCTCTTTGCGGTCCAGAACTATCGTCACCGAGGTGCCCCGCACGCCTCTTCCTTGCAGGACGCCAATGCTCTGTCGTCGACGAGCACAGCTAGGAATGAAGCTGTCACTTCCCTGTTGTAGTTCAACCTGTTCACCGTCGGACGTTCGACGACCCGTGACTCCCGCCTTAAAGGGAGGGCACTCAAGAAGGGCCGTCGATTCCCCGACACCAAACGCCGAGGTCCTCGACACCTCTCGACAATCCGTGGCTCCTGCCTGAAAGGGAGTCACTCAAGAAGGATCGGTCGACACATCATCGGAGAACTCTACTCCACCAGGTACATTGGGGGGGTAAAACCTTAATAGGAGGAAGTAAGACTATCGAACATTACATGGACTAGGCTTGTGCTATATATCTTTATTTACAGGTTGCCCAGTTGGGGGGATCTCCACACAGAACTGTGCCTCATGGTAAGGGTCAGTATACTGCCTATTGTTTCAACCATCTTGCATTCCTTCCTATCTTTATTGCTGGTTTACTCGTTATTGATCTGTGTGACATTTTAACCATACAGTTGATGCACTTTAATGAGATTCAATAACATTGGTGGTACCTCTTTAGAATTGTATATATTTATCATTATTGACTTCCGAGTACAAAGTGCGTTATTGTGATCGTGTACATACCTTTGAATATTAATTATATAAAGACTGTGTTTTCAGTAATACAGTGTATGGACATTCCTTTGTGGGGGTTCGGGGACTACACTGTACTTAAGAACCAGCCTGCATCACCTCCTGAGAAGCTAGGCCTTGATTGCTCGACCACGTACCAATAATAGAGAATCTTGGCTGGGGTCCTCTGTGCCTCTCCTCTACCATATAGAGAACGGAAGTACAGACACCCCTACCAGTCTTTACACACGCCCCTGGTCATCACGTGGCAAATACGGCCTCCCCGCTCGAGCATCCCTACCTGGTTACTCAGAGTCGAAGCCTTAAAAGATGCAGGTTTCCGGGACCACATGCGATCGGTAGTGCAGGAATATTTTACACATAACACTGGTAATGTAAGTTCGGCCAATGTGTTGTGGGAAGCATTGAAGTTGGTGGTGCGGGGAGCGGCAATAGCCAAGTCCAAAGAGTTACAAGAGGAAATAGTGCGGGAACTAAAAAAGACAGAGCAGAAATTGGAAGACATGATGAGGACTGGTAGTGGGACAAAAGAGGAAGCAAGAGAAGCACTACACCTCCAGAAGGAATGCATCGTGTTATGGGAGAGGCTAGGTAACCTGAGCTATAAAAAATAAATTGAGCAGCAACACACAGAAGGGGATAAGCCTAGCCACCTACTGGCGTGGTTATATAAGAGTGAGGCTACACCGCAACCAATGCGGGCAGTGCTAGCGGCAGGTGGTCGCTTGCGAGAAACCCAAGAGGAGGTAAACGAGTGCTTCTATGACTTTTACAGGGACCTGTACAGTGTACCCACGGGGAGGAAGTGGTGGACATACAAGGGGCACTATCAGAGATAAGTCTCCCTGACTCACCGAAGAGGGCAGGGACAGATTAGAAGTCCCCATAACGATTGATGAGCTAGAAAATTTGATTAAAGATCTGCCCACCAATAAGGCTCCAGGGTGGATGGGCTCGCCAGTGAGGTTTTACAAGGAGTATAGGGATCTTCCCCCCATTGTTGACAATGTTAAATGAAGCATTAGAACAAGGCAAGTTTCCGAATCACTAAGGGAGTCAGTAATGGTCCCCCTCCTCAAACCTAACAAACTAGACACTGACTGTGGGTCATATAGACCTCTGTCACTACTGAACCAGGATGGGAAGATCCTCACGGCAGTCATGGCAATGAGGCTGAGATCTATGATAGGCAAGATTATCCACCCGGACTAGACAGGGTATGTCCCATATGAGAACATCACCGACAACCTGAGAAGGCTGCATCACATAATAGATTACACAAATGGGAAGACAGACGAGGTGGCGGTGGTTTCGCTTGATGCTGTGAAAGCATTTGACTCAGTTAAGTGGCCCTGGTTGCTGGCGGTTCTGAAGGCCTTTGGAATGAATGGTTCCCACGTATATAAAATGGGTGAAATTACTGTATAATGCCCCAATGGCAGAGTCAAGACGGGCTCCGTGATCTCGGAGCGGTGGAAATTAAGTAAGGAAACGAGGCAGGGGTGTCCATGGTCCCCGATGCTCTTCATACTTGGTCTGGAGCCACTGGCAGTTTACGTGATGGTGGAATTTGGGGAGGTGGGAGTAAGCACACAGGACGGGAGACATTTGGTCTCGCTTTATGCAGATGACATGTTGCTGTATCTGAGTTATACGGAAGAGAATATACAATATGTCCTGGAGGTGCTGGCATGGTACGTCTGGTATATCGGTGAATCCACAGTAATCTAGTTTGTACCCCCTGGGGGGTTACAAAGGGAAGCCCATACACAGTCTGCCGTTGTTGCCTATCAAATGGGAGCTGGCTATGTTCAGGTACCTGGGAGTAGACATATGTTCCTCTTTGGGATCGTGATATAAGCATAACACGGAGAAAGTGGTGGAGAGGATAGAGAAGAGCATAACATTCTGGGGGAGGTTGCCATTAACCACGATGGGGCGGGCAGTGCTATTGAAGATGGTGGTGCTGCAGAGACTTCTGCATTATTTCGCCAATGTCCCCTTTGCGATCCCGAAAAATTATTTGGGTAAATTACAAAGTGTATGTCGGAGCTTCATTTTGCAGAACTCAAGAAACAGGGTGGCGTTATGGAAGCTCCAGAACTCATATGAACAAGGGGGTATTTAATTGCCCAACTTTGAGATGTACTTTATAGCCAGTCAGCTGCAGTACGTGGCCAGATGGCTGTCGGACAAACCGACTACTGAATTGAGGCTGTTGAAAATGCGGGCAGACCGTTCTTCTTGAAGGAAGTTATATGGATACCTGATTTGCACAAAACCAGTGGGCACCTCATGCTGCGCCTGGGCTGCGACATATGCGTAGAGCACTGCGGCTGCTAGGTTCCGCAGCACTGTATTCCCCAAAGGTGCCGCTGGCAGCACTCGCGGGGGCAAATGAACAGACCAGGAAGAATGTACGGAAGAATTTGGAAACCATGGGATTAGCCACAGTAGGAGATGTGCTTAAAGAAGGAAAGCCCCAGAGATTCGAAGAGCTGGTAGTAGATACTGGGATACATAGTGGTCAGTACATTACACACGATAGGCTGCTGAAAGGCTTGAAACTGAGATGGCCAGATCCTGACACGCGCATGCAGCCAATTAGGGTGATCAATTCCTTTTATGATGTATCAGAAGGGGGACATGAAATCTCACGTATATACGAGTTATTGATGTCCGCAGTATGGGGGGGAATAGATAAAGTCAGAGGGAAGTGGGAGGCAGACCTGGGAGCACCGCTGTCAGATGGGGAATGGGACAGAGTGAAAATGTATCATAAGAAGGTATCGCGAAACACAAGATTCCAGCAGATCCAGCTGTATGTGACACATGGGGCATATCTGACTACATACAAAATAGCCAGGTTTAATCAGACGGGTAACCAGGCGTACTTGAAATGTGGGGAGAGAAATGCTAACTTGGTGCATATGTTTTCGGCATGCGTGGAAATTAGTAGATTCTGGAGGGAGGCGGCACAGCTGTTGGCAAATGCTGGGATCCCGTTAGATGTAGACTTTCCAAAAGCCTGCCTGCTTGGGTGCTTCATGAGACCCAAGCGTGCTAAACATGTAAGCAAGCTGAAGGACTTAGTGTATATTCTGGCGAAACAGAGAATAGCAATGGGATGGAAAGCATTGGTGAGACCAGAAGCGCGAGTATGGTGGGAGATCTGTTAAACTAGGCCAATGTGGAAACGGTGGCGTGGTTGGAAGCATCCAGCAGGGACGAGGAACTAGGAGTGAGTGGAGTTGACATGTGGAATCAGTTTATAGCTGATTTGGCCGCCTCTGTACACGATACTCAGGATGTGGGGGAGACCCCTGTAAGCAAATCCGTTGCCACCGATGAAGTGGCGCTGATGGAAGAGTGACAGTGATTGGAAGTGTAGGGTAGGCCCAAGAGGGGGGAACGGGAGTTGGGAGTTGGGGAGGGAAGTTGTTAAATATTTACTTTTCGCTTGTGATTATTAAAAGTGTACATTGTTGTGTTTGCATGGTTAAAATAAATAATTAAAAATTGCTTTAAAAAAACTAATAAACAAATAAATAAAAAAAGTACAGGGTTCCAGATTCAGCCCCCAGGTTCTTAAGGTCTCAGCCCTCGGACGATTCAGTGGCCTCGGCAGCAGCCAGGAAGTGCTCAGCAAACCCATCGTCGGCACCCATGATAAGAAGCTGGATGCAATGGGTAAGAGAATAAGTTATATGGCAGCTACTACCGTTAAGGCAGCTATCTTGTCCCAATATGACTGTGAACGTTGGTTCAAGTTGGGTCCTATTGTGAACTTCCTGCCCAAAGACAAGAAGGTCGAGTCACTGGAACTCTTTCAGGAAGGGATAGTGGCCTCGGATCACGCCATCACAGTGGCAGCGGACATCACAGAAACAGGTTTCCGCCAAATGGGGAACGGGGTGTCCCTGCATCGTCAAAGTTGGTTGAAGGCAACTAATTTCCCCCTGGACATTCAGACAAATGTATTGCATATGCTGTTCGACAGGGAGATCCTCTTCAGAAAGACAGTGAACAAGTCTTTGCAAGCGATAAAGACCGACACAGAGACAGCGCGCTCCTTGGGAACTTTCGCTCTTCCAGAGGAAAACCAGGAAGATCCTCCAAAGTTTATAATACACCGTAGCGACAGGCTTCACATGCCTCCTCTCAAGAAGCATTCAGGGGTCTCTCTCAAGGCAGTGGAGGAAAGCGGCAGTGGCGCCTGCAGGGCAGAGCTCCGACCCCGAAGCAGGCCTGAACCGCCGTGGCCTTGGGCCCCCACCTAGGCAACCCAGTGGGAGGCCGGCTGGCGGAGTTCATCGGCATTTGGGAGAAGATCACCACGGACAGATGAGTGCTGGATGCTCTCGGACAGGGGCACACCTTGGAGTTCCAACACAGGTGTCCTCGTATTCTGCCAATTCAGCGACAAGAACAACCTGGACCACAGCTTCTGCAGGAGGTGTGGGCCATGTTACAGAAGGTGGCAATAGAACCCGTCCCCCAGCATCTCCGGGGCTCTGCAGTATACTCCAGATACCTGCCTTTCGACCTGACCTCGGCCCAAGGGTGTTAACGAAGTGCCTGGGCCCGATTGCGGGACATCTTCGTCTACAAGGCATCCACATATACCCCTACCTGGACGACTGGCTGGTGCATTCCCATTCACGTGCTCTGGCAGGCAAATACACATCGAAGACCGTACATCTGCTGATGGAGTTGGGGTTCTCCATAAACTATCCAAAGTCTTGCTTGACGCCATCTCAGGACGTGCTGTTTCTAGGTGCCCGACTCAACACAGTGATGTGTTTGGCGTCGCCCTCAGAGGAGAGAGTGAGAGCCATAAAAGGCAAAGTACAGCACTTTCCGTTGATGCAGATGGCGACGGTTCGGTTCATCAAGTTGATGATGGGCATGATGTCCTCCTGCATCAGCCTCGTTCACCTCTGCAGACTTCACATGAGACCTCTCCAGGAGTTCCTGGATATGAGGTGGATGCAGGTGTCTGGGAGCTTTGCGGACAAGATCCCTCTCACGGGAAGTTCCATCGGGCGATTCAGTAGTGGGGCGTAACAGAGTAACAGGGAGCTCTATTTCAGTTTCCTCTTTACTAGGAGATGGGCACCACAAATGCCTCTCTAGAGGGATGGGGAGCCCACACCGGACAGTTGCACGCCAAAGGCCTCTGGCAACAAGAGAAGAAGGACCTACACATTAAGTTCCTGGCACTTCAGGCCGTATTCTGGGCCCCGAAGTCTTTTCTGCTATCGTTGAAAAGCAAGGTGGTGAGGATCTTCACAGACAACACCACCACCATGTTCTACATCTGAAAACAAGGGGGACCCACTCACTGTTGCTTTCCAAGGAGGCCCAGGACCTGTGGCACTGGGCCGTTCATCAAGACATGTTCCTAATTCCGTTTCACCTAGCGGGAGCCAAGAACACCATCGCGGACTCACTCAGCAGGGAACTGCGTTCTTGCCATGAGTGGGAACTTCGCCAGGACCAGGTGGATATTCTGTTCGGCAAATGGGTCCGACCCCAGATTTACCTCTTTGCAACGGCAGCGAACACCAAGTGTCAAGGATTTGCCAGCAGGTTCCCTCAACCAAGGAACCAAGGAGCATGAGGGACATGTTCTCGTTCCCATGGGAGGGACAGTTCCTGTACGCCTTCCCACCATTTCCACTCCTCTTACGTGTGATCAACACACTCAGACAGTGCCATTGCAGGATAATACGTGTCGCTCCGGCATAGCTGAGGCAAATCTGGTATCCGGACTTACTACATTTGTCAGTGGCCCCCTCCATCCGGCTGCCGCTGTCACCAGACCTTCTCACCAGAGAAGGAGGAAGGGGGCATTCTGCAGGACCCAGAGTCTCTGAGCCTGAGGCTCCTGTAGCCCTAGAGTTTGGAGGTTATGCTTTGCCTGCAGAATGTAAGGACATCCTGGCCAGGGCCAAGGATTCATCAACGTGGAAGTGCTACGGACATAAATGGAAACGTTTCTCTGTGTGGTACAGGACTCGGCTCATTCCTCTATCAATGTGCATCTCGCTGTCATATCCAGGTACACCAGGTCCCTGGGCAGTTCTTCGCTGTAGTCTCAATGACCCGTCAAGGAGTTCCTCAAAGGAATTATCAGGACTTTCCCGCCGGTGAAAGCCCCCACCCCGGCTTGGGAGCTCAATGTTGTGCTAACTAAGCTCAGGAAGTGCCCTTCGAACCCATGAATCAGGCCCTGCTCAGGTTTCTCTCGTGGAAGGGGGCTTTCCTCGTGGCTATCACCTCAGCCAGGTGGGTCGGGGAGATTCAGGCCCTGTTTTGCAAGCAGCCTCAGATGTCTTTGCACGCTTCAAAAGGTGGTACTGTGTACACACCACACCTTTATGCCAAAGGTGCCTTCGGAATGCCACCTCAACGAACCTTTGGTGTTACCCGTCCTCATCCCAATTCCGTCGTCGCCAGCGGAAAGAGCCTTACATTCACTGGATGTTGCTCGTGCCTTGAAGTTCTACGTAGCACAAAGAATTTTCAGAAAACTTCTCAGTTGTTCGTCAACTTTGGACCTATAAATCAAGGAAAGGCCTTATCAAAGGCCTCCATCTCCAGGTGGCTCTCTGGCTGCATCATGCACTTTTATCAACTGGCGAGCAGGCCACTTCCAGGCTGGCCGAGGGCCCACTCCACCAGAGCCATCGCAGCAACAACAGTGTTTCTCTCTGGTGTGCCCATTCTCGACATCTGCATGGATGCTACGTGGAGGTCCATGCACATCTTCACGAGGTTCTACTGCATCAACAGGGATTCCAGGGAGGAGTCCCGAGTGGGCCAAGCGGTGCTACGCAACCTGTTTATTTGAGGTGAGTCTGTTCCCGAGGTGTGTGTTATTGCTTCCGTTGAGCCCTGCCACCTCCCGTGGTTGGTATATGTACTGCTGTGTAATCGTTATTCATGAGCATGTGAATCCATGCCAGACCCCATGCTGGAGAAGGTTTAAGTAACTTACCTGTAACTATTGTTCTCCAGAATGGGTCTGGCATGGATTCACATCCAAACCCTCCCTCTGTTCCCTCTGTGGCTTTCTTGGCTCATACTGCCACTTTACATGCTTACTAAATATGAAGAAGGCCACGAGGGGTGGAGCTAAGGGAGAGGACTGTCATTGGATGGGGGCAGTATGACCCAGATGACAGTGATTGGTTTAGAGGTGAAATGCATTTTTAAGTGAAAGTGAAACTATTTTTTCTTTTACTGAGGATTCCCAGCCTGACAACGGGAAATATTCATGAGCATGTGAATCCAATCCAGACCCATGCTAGATAACAATAGTTACAGGTAAGTTAAACTGCAGAGGAGCAGTTACAAGTCTGTGCAGGAAATCCCACCCCCTACCTCCTGTATGTTGGACGTCTGAGATTGTGCCGCGTTTTACACAAGCATTTGTGTCAATACCGCAGCATATATTCAAAAGAAGATATCCATTGAGACAACCCTATAGAATGTATCACTGAAGAGACGACAATCTGAGGGAGGAACTCCGTGAAGGAATCTGAAAAAGAGAAAAGAGAGAAGCTAGTGACATCACAAGAGACATGTGTGATATCCCGAAATATTGGCTGAAAAGGATGCATGGATCTTATAGAAACTAATGACAAAGTAAAGAGACAAGTGAATGTTTAAATACGAAGAAGATTACACTTGCACAAAGTGCTGCAGAGAATCAACCGTTCAATAATTGTACAGATGCTGAAGCTCAAGGTAGACTAAGTCATCATAGAAGCTGGCTATACGTAGTGAATAGAATGCAGGCAAAGCCGCCATTATACAAGAGCTGGACATCAGTGTTATGAATTTAGTAAGCCAGGACCCATAAAGAGAAAAGGCGAGAATTGTGTCGCAGAAAGAATAAGCTGACATCATGGAGCTGCATGGCGAGGCTGTCTGGCCTGGAATCAAAGCTGAAGCAGCCACGGTCGGATATCTATTCTTGAAAGGAGTGAACATGCGAAGGATGAATCGTCTCTTGTTAAGGTGCATAGGAAGAACAACAAGTATGCCAAGTATTATTCATTTAAGACATTAAAGAATGTACAAAATGGACCACATCATGGTCTCCTGTCATGTGAGCCAAGAATGAAAATAGAGTTCAACTTGTAGTCCTAGAACAACGATAGTGAGTGCCTGCACTCCCATGTATTCCCAGAGCCATGGATACTTTGCAGGGCCAAGTTCAAAGAAAATATTCATGGCAGAAGGTTGTGGGCGATGAGAGATGTTGGGCTAATTGGGTGGGGAGGTAGTATCATGCTCCATCTCCTTGCACCTGGGTCTGGGCTTACGTGCTGCTAAGTGAACTGAATGTTCCAGTTTTGGCACAAGCGTGCCAACCAATTTTACAGGTCCATATAATGAAGGAGCTTATAGTTTGAAGACCAATTGAAAACCATCTACTTAATGATTTTGAAGATTGCATGTTTTAGAGGTAGGCAAGCCGGTTTAAATATCGGGATAGAATGGAATTTGTTTTTTACACAAATGATCCATCATCACATTCGGTTTAGACAAATGGGCTTTTTTGTCCTCTTTGTCCCCTTTGTGTGAGGGGCACATAGTGATCTGTGCCATTTAACAGTGTGGTAATAATGGATCTGCCGCACTGTGTCGGCCTGTGCCGGCACGTGCATAGTTAACAAATCATTAATGTCGTTTCTGCTTTTAATTACAACATTTTCATGTATTTAGAAATCTGTCTCACTCGCCCCCTTTTTTGAGGGCGCCCCTAACTCTTTCATAAATTCCTCCTCCCCTGCATGTATGAACAAAAAGATACACACATGCGCCACAAACAATGCGGAAAAAATAGAACATTACGTTCTTTTGCACAGCTTCAGTGTATATTCAAGTGTTGACACCCGCCATGTTTTACTCCAAGATGGCGCCCATTGTGAACCACATTGCTAGCACAGCTTCAGTCTAGCGTTGGGTACAGTGAAATGCCTACTTCCACTATTCACTTCGAACGCTCCACTGAGCAATCGAGACTCCGGCAGTTAGAGAGTCCCTGGGCGAAAACACTAAGAGAGTCAGAGGTAAGCGCACGAACACTCGCGCTGTCACAATCCATCAACAGATAGACCAATGCGCTTTAAGCAACTAACTGTGAGCCTTCTATCCTCAGAAAAATAGATACACGGCAGACGCTGCTTTTGCTGCAGGCAGCACGTTAACACCGCGGACATTGAGATCAACCGACAGGCACCATTTCTTTTGCGCCTGAAGGTAACAGTGTTTTCAGCACGTTTTTCTGCATGTGAAAACATTAGTTTTGTTGAGAACAAAAGCTAGTCAGTTGGAAACTTCATCCAGAATAGCCATATGAGATTAAAAAGCGTTCAAACACTCAACAAACGGTCATTGTTGTGCAATTATTGAGTACTTATTATACCATAAATGCTAAGAAAAAATGTCTGTTTGCAAATACAAGCAGCTAAAGCATATATTTTCATTTTAGTTTTACTAACTGCGAGAACCCACAGTTACAACAATCGAATTTGGTCTATATGCTTGTCCATTTCGATACCACACACGGCTACAAAGCAATTGGAAGGTCAGTGTCAACAGTTGCATGTGTACATGTATAGAGGTTCCCATTTGGGTTTTATCACGCCACCAACACGTTACTTTGTGTTTTTCATTTTTAGATCAACCATTGTGTATCTGACATCCAATGTTTTGGTGTTACTATTCATCGTCCTGAAGACGGGTTCAGCGCACATCCCATAGCAGTTTAAGTCAGCTATAGAGTGTTGTTTTGTATAAATAACTGCTGGAACCCAGAAACACATTTCTCTGTGTCGACAGAGTCAAGGACAAGCCAACTTAAAATTTGATGATATATGAAATAACAACATGTCTATATCACACTTCTACTAACCTCACAACACTGTCTTAACATGGCGATTGTGGTTGCTTTGGTTAGGCAAAAACGTACTGTTTTCCATAAAATGTTTTTATGTCTTTTGTAAACAAAATGCATTGTTGTTCTTTTAATGTTTTGAGTTTTTCATTTATTAATTAAAATATGTTTATCTCTATTCTTTTTGTGTCTGGATCCATTGACCGACATGATTGATAACACTTGTTGCAACTAGACACACCTAGTACATGTGTAGGCGGGTAGCTGTTTTCAGTGGCATCTCTTTACACACAGATTCCTGAGTTGCCATTCTTTATTGCCAATTGGAAAGAAATTCATTTTAGCTGTGAATTTGCAAACTGTACACAACCCGCATGGGAAATGTCCTTTGAGAGTGCGCAGGTCCCAGAGCATTGTTCGGGGTTTTGTGAGAAACTAGAAGATACTCTCACATCTACTCCTCAGGGATCTTCTGTTCAGGTGGCCAGGGAAGGGCCATCGCTTTTGGGGTGGACTAGCAAGGGAGGATCACCTGGGCGCTGGGTCCTTGGGTATTTTGGAGAGTGCCAGAGGGCTAGACATGGTATCCCGCCTTTCATGACAGTCTCATATTTTTACCCTCCCTCAGCTTTCATAAGATATTGTCACTATTATCCTATTGATTCCCCTAAAATGAAGTCCACTACTGGGAACAAGAAGATCATCCCAAGAGTAATGCAGGTTACCTATAGACAGTATCATTATAGTACTGGGATGAGGAAGAGGGAGCCTAAGAGTTGCAGATCTAAAGGTCAGGCACGTCCCAATAATTGGCCTTATTGGAGTCAGGCAAATGAGGAAAGTGGGGCACACCTGAAAGCCCTTGAAGGGGCACACGTATATATAAAGAGAGACCAAAAAGGGAGAAGAAGAAGGAGAAGCAAGCACTACAGTACGGAGGAGCACAGGACCCCAAGACACTGGAAGGACACATTGCCAGGTGGAGTGTCGATGCGCAGTGAGGGAGCCGTGTCTTGAAGGAGCGGGAGCGCAAGAGGGAAGGGAGCCCTGGTGAGTGGTGGCACCCTTTGCGTGCTTAACGAGTGTCCGTTCCCCTGGGAGGAAACGTCCTCCAGGGGTATCTGAGGGGCAAGCAGTAGGACTCTAACCTCAAGTATCAAGAAGCTGTTGAAAGGAAAAGAGAACGCGGCAGATGGTGCGTTTCATAGAACTGTATTGAGACGCGCCGCGGGTATAAAAGCGAAGACAATTAAAGGCATTACATTGTATCAGAGTGGTCACGTGCAGCCAGCACGTTGTCGAAAGCCTTAGATGAAACTCATTTGAAAAAGCTTGAAGTTCTGAATGCAATTATACTGAAAGAAACAATGGTGCTGGGAAACAACACTAGTAGAGTAAACACGCAGCCCAGTTAAGCTGGCGAAGTGGGAACAAAATGCAGAAGAAGCTCCTTTAACACTTTTACACTAAACCAGCAGAGTGAAGGCTTTTGCAGACAGCCAAGGAAGAATATTAGAGGAACAGAAAAGCCAAAAAGTTACTAAATAACAAAGAGCCTTCCATTCGTTTGAATTACTGTGAATTTGTGAGCCTGAAAGAGTTGCCGAGATGGCTGAACGTAGGGCGAACCAGACTGGTTGTGTGACCTCTGCAGCTCGTTAACTGCACCTAGACCAGGGAAAGAAATTCCAGCTCATCTAGACGAGGCTGGCAGCTTGGGGATGGGAGCCCCTAAGCTACTTTGAGACATTTGTTTTGTGTGAATTAAGACTAGAATCCAACCTATCCAGCCCATCCAGGCGAAGGCTGGAAGCTTAGGGGAAGGGAACCCCTAAACTCCTTTAAACTTTTGTGTTTGTGAACTATGGTTTGAAGCTTGGGGAAGATCCCATTGCCCCTTTTGAATTTTGTGGATTCTGCATCAGAACTTACAGTTTGGGGAAGGACCCCATGGCTCCTTAAAGACATTGTTCATTGGAACCGTTGTGTGTTGGTAACTGGGAGAAACCTAAGGGTATTCTCCCATTGAGACCCAGAGAATCCTCTATTCAGGTGGCCTGGGGATGGCCATCGCTCTTGGATCCCAACCTTGGGGGTGGACGAGCGAGGGAGGATCACCTGCGTTGGGGAGTCTGGGATTGTTCTCGTGGGATTACCTCGGGAGAGACTCTGTATTCTGACAGGCAGGTAGAGGAGGAGGAGGAAATCCCAGGCACCTTCATGGGATACATTGATTCCCATCACCCAAATCCAGGTCTCATTTTCCCTAATTGCAATCCCATCATCCATGACCCAAGTGGGAGGAAGGAAAGAGGCAGGTGCTCCAGGGGCCGAAGGAAGAAAAACCAAATAAGACAGAGACAGGACGTTAATATTGATATCCATTAATCTTCTACCAATCTAGACTATAGGGAATACTATCAAGACCCATACTTGTATAACAGAACAGCAGGGAGGTGGAATATTCTACCAAAAGGGGAAGCCATCCCATTCTATAAAAACAAGGCTAGAGGATTCCCCTATCTCCCCTTTCAATCCCCTAATAATATTTCAATAAACAAATCCAAAAATACCCCCATCCTACTCTCCTTCAGCCTTTATGGGGTATTTCCAAACCCATTCCATCTCCCCCTCCCCATTTCCAACAAATACTGCGACGAGGAAGAGGCAATCAAGAGTAGTGAGGATTACCTATGAGAAACCTCTTGGGAAACAAAGGAAAGACTGCCACCAACTACCATCAGTTTGTTCCATAAATGGAGTGAGGCAAGATCAGGCATTTAACACTGACTGCTCACGTCTGACTCCACTTGACTCTCTTTGCAGGACTAAAGGACAGGCACATCCTTTTAATTGGAATATTGAAGGTCAGTCAAGCCCAACCCTGACCACACACCTGCAGCCCATTGATACACTTCATGGGCCTCATTACGAGGCGGGCGGTAAGGGATTACTGGCACCGGTAAGGGCACTGGTGCCGGTAATCCCTTACCGCCCTACTACGAGTTCCCTTTGCGGGTCCTCCCTTAATGCCTGGTTTTTCCAGGCGTTAAGGACGGGACCCGCAAAGGGACTCTGGAGCTAATAACGGTACCACAATTTGCGGTACCGTTATTAGCGCCTTCCCCATTCCCATTGAGCCCTATCAGAGGTATGGGGGCTCAAATGGGAATGGGGAAGGGCCCTGGTGAATGGGGAATTACCGGTCCCGCCAACCTTGGAATGGACCGGTAATTGCTCCATTCACCAGGGCGGAGTCGGAACGAGTTTGGAGGCAGCCATGGCGCTAATAGCGCCATGGCTACCTCCAACCTCGTAATGAGGCCCCATGTGTATAAAAAAAGGCTGCTGTGAAAGCAGAGGCAAGAACAGTTGAGAGAGCAGGAGGGAGGCTGTGTGGCTGAGTCCAGCAGGGGATCCCTTCTCAGTCCCAGACCAATTCCTGCCAAGAACTTTGAATGAGCTGGAGAGGCATTTTGGACCAGAGAAGCCACAAAGCTGGGAGCTGCAGGAAGGAGGATCCGGAGGAGAGCGGCGTGCTGCAACGCTGGCCCGGTGTGTAAGGAGGGCTGCAGCGTGGCTGGGGAGCTGTGTCTCCTATGAACCGGAGCCAGGCAGCTGGGACCCTGCTGGCAGAGTCTGTGTATTTGCTCATTCCCTTACGCCATGTGCCAGGTCCAAATATGTCTGAGGGGCAAATGGTGAGACCCTGACCCCACCAAAAGCATCCCGGAGAAACTGTTCACCAGTGCTACGCTACTCTGTGAGTTTCGTGTCACAGAGAGAAATTTAGGAGTGTGCGGGTGGCTGGAACGGGAGAGGGAGGAAAAGCAAGATTGGTAAAACATCACAAAGCAGAAAGCAAGAAGAAGAAAGTAGAAAGAGAGAAACCAAGTAAAGCAAGTGGAAGAAAGTAACAGAAAAGAAACACTGTGCGTGAGTCAGAAGTAAGAGAACAGAAAGTAACGTGATTTGAAAAGAAAGGGCAAGCTACCCACATGTAAATTGAAAATGAACAAGAAGCAAAGTAAGAGAAGAGTGAAAGGATGCATGAGAAAGTCAAGTGAGGGCTAGCAGCCTGCAAGGAAAGTAAGAAAATGTGCGAGTGAGCAGGGAGAAGGAAAGTGACAGTTTAAAGGTCTCAGGGCGCACAGCAAAGGAAAAGAAGTGCAAATGAGCACATCTAAGGACAGAAATGAATGGAATAGAATTGTGCAAGAAGCACAATAAAGCAGGAAGGTTCAAGAGGCACAGAAGAAGTATAGAGCTGAGCATAGAGTGGAATAGAACAGCGCAAGTGTGTGTCACAAAGTGAAAGGAATAAAAGACAATGCAAGGTGGCACAATAAATACCTGTATGTGTAATTTTCCCTCCAGTTGAGTACCCCCCAACTTTTTGCTGCTGTTTTTACATCATAGTCTGACTATGCCAATGAAGCAAAGCCTTCAGCTGCACTCCAGTGGGCTTTCGCTCACTTTGTTATGAGGAAACTGACATGCCCTTGAAGACAGTCAGTACTGGGAGACTTTGTTTCCCTTAGTCCTTTCCAATGTTGCAACTTTTCTGCAACTTGTTACAAGTGCACAATGCTTACAGTACAGTGCGCTTGGGTGTTCCTTTCATTTCCAAAGGCCCTCAACTCCCTCAAAGGATTTCTTAGAAGTCCAGATGTGCCTTGGACACGGCTGGTGGCAGCTTATCTTTTCGCATATTTTTAACCCGTTCTTGGCATGCAAACCGCGATTACCACAGTTGGCAAACGCAGGTGGCCTGGCTCCAAAAATGGCCATGCCATGAGGTTCTTTGTTCTGCCCTTTGGCCATCTTGCCCCTTTGCCTTCGCCAGGTCGAGCCGACCCGGGTCAGTCCTTATTTGGGCATGCATTCTCCCACAAAATGCCAAGCTTTCGCAGACTTCTGCATGCCAGATGTGTGTGCTTCCAGGATGTGGGCTGGACTGTCTAGTTCCAATACACATCCTGGGTGCCAGAGAGTCTGGTGTGCTGTGAATGACTGGGACCACCGTGGCCCGTGATTGGTCCACGTCTGGTGTACCTGTATGTGAGCAGATCTCCCATTGGGTCCTCTTCATTTTGGCACGAAGGAGATTCTGGATAAGAGAAGGCCCTAAACACCCACACTAGGTCGATGTCTTGAGTTCTCACTGAACTTAGGATAGGATCCAAGTATCCTGAAACTAAGAAGCCGAGTCGAGGAACTGCTGGTCACCCACTGGAAGGTTTGGCACCCTGAGCTTTGCATCTGATCGAACTAGAAGGTCTGCAAAGACACTTCGACCCATTGGAATAGTGGGACCAACTATTCTCGGCACCTTCATCAAACCCTGCAAGTAAGCCTTCTCTGAAGTGTCCCTGGGCCAACCAGTGAGCTGACCAGCTTGCGCAGGACCTTTGCTCTGACACCACCGCCATTTCGAGGAGACACTTGAAACGTGGTACATTGCAAGCTCTGTGTTCAAGGCACTCTCACACCGAATTTTGTACACTTGGCATTCCCAGGTCTGGAATATAGAGAGAGCGCCTGAACCGGAGTACATGTGGTTACTGTGTCGCCCAGCCGTGGTAACGAACTTTGAAGGTGCCTTGCTGCTGTGCCCCCCTGTGCCCTGAAGCTGGGTACACTGAAACTGGCCTGATCCATCCACCAGGAGAAAGGAAATCGCCACTGTCCCATCAGGGAATCATCGCTGTAACTTCACTGCTGAAAGCCTCAGCGCCTGACAACTGCCGCATTTGAACCTGCAACTGAAGTGCACTCGACTGCTGAAGCTTGGTCCAGAGTGCGCCGGGGGTCGGTGAGTACCTGCAACCCTTACGCAAAAGTGTCCTCTGAGGGTCACTAACCTTTCTACAGGTAGCCTGTGCTACCGGCCCATTCCCAACTCCTGGAAACTGTTCTGCCCTCTTGGAAAGAGCCTCCACAAATAGTGGGAACTTATTCTTCATTGTGTCACCCACCTTCCTAAGCTGCTACAGCCCCTGTAAGAGACCCTGTTTTCACCCTTCTGCACTATCGCGTGCACCAGCATTTGAAAGTACATTAAGCATTAGGCTCCTCTCTTCGCAGGGACTGGACTGCCTCTCAGTTAGGGTTTATTTAATGAAGAATTGCCTAAAGACTATTTGCACTGCTTGATTCCTTCCCTTTTAGGTTGTGGACTCATTCTGTGCTTTTAACCCTCTAGGCCACTTGGTATAGTATATATGTGTTATAGTAGTGTTGTATTGGTTTCATGTATTACTATTGAATAATTGCTTTGTGTTGAAGTTCAAAGTCCTTGAATAAATGTACATGTATTTTTAATATATATACATCTGACTGGGAGTGATTTGTAGTGTCCTTTACTCTGTGTGCTCATTGAGGTCTTTCAGTCATCCTCACCCCTCCTGAGACCTAGTCTTGACCGCCGCCAATGCTACCTTGATTGGTCTGGCTTGACCAGAAGGTTATTCAAACAGAAAAAAGAGAGATAGAGGGGTATACATCACCAGCATACCCTCAGAATAAAGGGATTGACCCTTGACACTTTACAACACAAAGCTAGTGATTATGGTTGCTACCTTCCCTAGGTGAATCCTATTCCAGTACCATGTTAATTTATGATGATGAGGAAAACCATTCCTTAGACATAAATTTATGAAAAAATACACATATTTTATTTTTCAAATACATACAAATGTTAAGAACACCATCTGGTGTATTGTTAAAGTGCCTATTCAGTCTCCTACAGTAAAAGTCAAGAAGACACGTTCACAGTGGTATATGCATGAACTTGACCCCTTCAATTGGTAAGTAAGTTAGTTCACTTGCTTAGCCGTTAAAGTGTACTGTGCTTTGCTGATTTTCACACTGGGCCATACCTCACTGAGCACATCTCACTCAATCTCATTCCATTCACTCTATTCTTCATTCATTTTCACAATCTCATTCCACAACCACAACCAGTGCCCAACATGTTTTTTTTCCGATTTAAGTGTCTTGTAACCAACACTCGGAAATTCTTCAGGGGCTTGTGTGAGGGGTTAGTAAGACATGCATCACATATCCGTAAACGTAACAACCTAAAACCAAAGGTTATCTACTAAAAGCATTTCCTTTACAAAAATTCTTGTTGGCGTTCTAGTTGTGTTTTCACTCCATGGGTTTGTAGTACCCTTTCCGTCAATCTAACCGGAAGAGAATATCCACCCTTCTTTATGATGTGTATCAATTGCCTCGTCTCTTTAACTTCTTGATACTGTATGAAAATAATCAGGAAGGGAAGTGGCCATCTCACTTCTGTGGGGCGTGCATTCTCTCTTGGCCGATTAGGCGGGTTCCAATTCCGAAATCGTTAACTAGCTTCAAGTTTCAATTATTTTCCGCTTGTGTTCCCGTTTCCCTCTTGTGCAACCGGGTTAGGCCCCTGTATCATTTATCAGCCTTGTCTCCATACGTATTGCATCCCATTTCTTTTCCTTCCCAGCACGAACGGTTAATTTCACTGTTGTATAGTTCCAATCGTATTAGTTGTGTTGGGAATTCCAATCTGTACCCCTGGAACCTTTCCTGCTATTCCTGATCGTTTAGCAGGAGTGCTCTCTCGTTGGAATTCCGTAAGGGTTCCGCATTCGTCCGTGGCTTGTTTGTCTGCGTACTATACAGCGCAAATCATTTCCGGGGAAGCATTTCCGGGGTTACCCTGTTCCAAGAAACTAGGCTGGCCTTCTGGACCTCTGCCCTTAACAGTCGCGCTAAGGAAAAGAAAATAGCCTAGCATTTTCAAAAGCCTCTGATTCTAACCCATGAAAAGACTGCATGTAAAGAAAGTTGTAACTAAGGGAAAGGCATATCCTGCCAGCTGAATTTGTGTTTGGAATTAGAGGGGCCTAAGCTTGGGGAAGGGCGCCCTGAGAAACCTGAAAGGAACTGTGATATTTTGATTTGTGTTTGAAAGCTGGAAGAGGCCTGTGCTTGGGGAAGGGAACCCTGAGGGGCCAACTTAAGAAATCAAAGCGCATCCTGACAAAACTGACTTTTTTGTTTGAAAGCTGGAAGGGGCCTGGGCCTGGGGAAGGGAACCCTAAGAGATCCAGCCAATTTGGAGACTTATTTGGTTTGCTTTATAATACTGAAAGAACTGAAGCTTGTGGAAGAGAACGCCAAGGGACTGAAAGTCACTGAAGGTATTTGGAGTTGCTGCAAGGACCCTGTGGCGAAGGTTTTGCAAGCAGTCCTGCTTGATTGAACTCATTTTGGTAAGCTCAAAACCACGCTTGGCAAGGAAGCCACCGGAAACCAATCCCGGGTTTCCTATTTTTCTTTTGAAGCACTACTTTTCATTTTTGACAAGAAACCCCCTAAAACATTTTATGTATAGAGTGAGGGCAAGCATAGGTTTAAATACAGACAGACTTTTTATTTGGACTTCCAGACATTGATGGTCCTTAGAAGCATCATTTCAGGGAAACATCCCTTTAGAATTAGGATTAGTTAGGTATCACACCAACCCTAAAACTTTGAATAAAGGTTTTGAAATCTTACTTTCTGAGTCTGTACCTCTCTTGTCACCATGCCTGTCACAAAGAACCTACAATTGAAGCTTGGAGTAAGGGAGCCCAAGTCTTCAATTAACATTATCCTTTGGAACTGTATCCTGAACTTGAGAGAGGGAGCTCTACACTGCTCCAAACTTTTACTTTGAACACTATGTTGAGTTGGCATATCCCTACCCTACAATGATGTATTAAATGTGAGGCGGCAAACATAGGTTTTGACACAGACAGACTTTTGTTTTGGACTTTTAGACATAGACGTTCCTTAGTTTCTTTAGGCAGGGCAATTCCCACTATAGTAATAGGGCAAGTTAGGTGTTACACTCATCCTGATATTTTACTTTTGTTGTCTGTGTCATCTCTTGATACCATGCCTGTCTCACATATGGTACCAGTAGTGGAGTGCAGCTCAACCAAAACAGGTGGTGGAACCCAGAATTAAGAAAAGCTAAGTGATAGAGCATTGGACACTACGGTAGCCACAAAAGGCTCCATGGGATTCAACCTCTGTAGTAGCAGACAAGAAACCATTGTTCCAGGAGAACAGAGGTTAATACCTACTGATCTAATCCTAATACCAGCTCCTGGGACTTATATTCGATTGGCACCCAAGTCAGGGCTGGCCTGTAAGTTCGGGCTAGATGTCCTGGCTGGGGTTGTTGACCCAGATTTCAGAGTAGACATAAAGGTGTTCTTACAGAACCATGGGAAGAATACCTTCGAAGTACAGCCCGGAGATAGACCCGCTCAAGGTATACTTGAGAAGGCAGTATTTCCTAACTTGAAGGAAGAGAGGGGAAAAGAGGAGACTGAGAGGGGTGCTTTGGGGTTTGTGGAAGCCGAAGAAGCACCTTGTGTTCCTAGAGCCCCAAAGACTAGTGATGTGGAATCTGACATAATTCCTGACCTTGCATTCATCCAAAGGAATGATCCTTTGTTGGCCGAAGATTTCCCACAGGTCTTACCCGAACCTAAGGGTTGAGAGTAGGGTGGGCCATTTTCTTTCTTGAATTATGGGCTCCTATGTAGGGGAGACACCACAGCAGAGGGAGTAACAAAAACCCAATTGGTTGTTCCAAGAAGCCACAAACAGGCAGTTCCTGGAACAGCCCACTTGCAAAGAACGGAATGTGTTAAGATGGATTTCTAAACTCTGACCTTGTGCGCAGAACTTTAGGAGGCCACCCTTAGCTTAGTGAAGGAGGGGAACGTTCTGGACGAGCCAGACCAATCTAGATAGCTTGACAGGCAGTCAAGACTAAGTCTCAGGCGAGGTGAGAGTGATCGGAAGCCCACAGTAAGCCCACACAGCATCAAATTACTGTTAACCAAGTGTATATGAAAAATATCTGTATTTTTATTGTCGGCTGGACCAAATAGACGCAAGTAACTTTAGCAATGAGTAAAACAATAATCACACAAATCCTTAATCTATACTGAATATATACAATACATTTCCTAATGCAATTCAGTTACAAGATATAACCACAACCTGTGAAGAGAGGGTTAAGTTAACACACAATGGGCATTAGGTTATCCTTCAGAGTTTGTTCCCTAAATTTCGAGTCCAACCCTAAGAAGAGGGGAGCCTTGTGCTCAACAGTACAGTTGTGCGTAAAAAAGCACAATCACGCAGATGAACAAAAGAGCGGGTCTCCTTTGCAGGGCTCTAGCAAGTCAGGAAGTGGCTTGAGGCAATGATGAATAAGTTCCCAATATTCGAGTAGGCCCTGCCCTTGGTGGCAAAGCAGTATTCAAGTGGTGAGAATAGCTAGGGAGCGTAGGCTAACCCAGCCAAGTTCGAATACCTTTGAGGAATACTTGTGTGTAAAAACAATCGGCTGTGCCAGGGGGCAACCAGTAAGTTATCCAAGTACTCACTGACCCTCGGCACAGTCCAGACAAAACTTTGCCAGTTTAGTCAAGGCCGCTAGTAGGTTTGAGTCCTGCAGTTTCGCGGAACTCCAGCTCTCAGCTGCTGTGGTGGAGAACAATCATTCATGACGGGACGGTTGCCTTTTCTCAGTTTACCCGAAGGAGGTATGGAGAAAGTTCCAGTGCAGCTTGCTTCAGGGCACAGGAGAGCAGAACAGCAGGGGAGCTATAGTGACCATCACCACCAGCTAGTGACACAGGAATCGTGGATGCGGGCAGCATCATGCACTCTCCTTATTCAGGACCCAGAGGAGCTGGGCCTGCGAAATCTGGTGGGAGAATGCACAGGACCACAAACAAGCGATGTCCCAGGTCTTGGGACCGCACTCGAGACGGCGGTGGAGCTGCGGGTTAGCCTGAGGTAGAGCTGGACAGTTTGCTGGCTGGCCCAGGAACACTTCCAACGGGGCTCGTTTCTGGGTGAGCAGGGGGTGCCAACAGTAGTTTTTCCCACTACTCCAAAGGGGCGAAGTGCCTTGGCAGGGGTTCTGGATCACAGAAGAACGCAGGGGTCCCACGGGACAGCAGAGGACAAAGGGTGCCAAAACCACCCAAAGCATGTCCGGCAATTTCGCAAGTCCAATTCTTCATGTAGGAGACTTGGTTCCCTCTGTAGTTTGGTGTGAACACAGGTGATAGACCTGGAATGGCTGCAGAGGCCCTTGTCTTATCCAACAATAGCTTTGCGCCAAAAAGAAGGACTTCGAATAGAAGATTTGCTCTCTTGCAGGCATCCCAGATGAGGACCAATCACAGCCCACAGTGGTCTCAGTCATTCAGGCCCTCCAGACATCCTGGCACCAGTAGTGTGGATTGGAGCTAGACATTTCCAGCCCTCTTCTTGGGCACACATACGTGACAGGCAGAAGCTTGCGAAAGAGAGCAGTTTTCGCGGGAGGCTGCATGCCCAAATAAGGAAAACCCATGTTACTCGACCTGGGTGAAGGCAAGCGACAAAATGGCCATGGGACAGAACAAGACTTTGTGGCTTAGCCCTTTTCAGACACAGTCGTGAGCCAAACACGGTAAATGCGGTTTAACTCGACAAAAAAGAAATAACACATTATAAAAAGTAACTGCTGCCACCAGCTCGTCCCAGGCACACTTGTACAATCACCATAGAATCCTTTGAGGGTGTCTAGGGCCAGGAAACAAAAGGTATCAATAAATGGCAACGTAGTCAAAGACTAAGAGAAACATAGTTTCCCAGTACTGACAGTCTGAAGGACGTGTCAGTTTCCTCATAACAGGTGAGCAAAAGCCCAGGGAAGTTCAGCTAAAGGCTGGGCTCCACTGGAAAAAAGTCAGGTTAGGATAGTCAAACAAAAGCAAAAGGTTTGGGGGGTCCACAATTGGAGGAAAATTGCACATAAATGAAATGTTTCCAAACAGGAGGACATTTGGGTCAGGCGAAAACCAGGCTCATATAAGTTCCAAATTCTATTGGCCGGTAATTCATGCAGATATTAAGGTAGATTGGAGCACATGCTGTGGGACTGCAGGTTGTTGAGTTTGTACTGGGGTGAGGTTGGTCGGGTGTGCGATGTGGTGATTGAGGGTTTACCTGCTTTGGATTTCAAAATGGTGATATTGCGGGGTGATGAGTCTCTGGAGGATCTTACTGAATCAGAAGAAGTGGTTGTTCCGAGGGGCAATGATCGGTAAGAAAATTGTTTTACGGAACTGGAAGTCGGTGTTGACTCTGAATATTGAGACATGGTTGACTGAAATGCATGACTTGGCGGCTATGGAGAGGACACTTTACAGAAGGGAAGGGAAATTGGTTTTATTTGAGAAAATTTGGGGTAAATCTCTTCAGCTATACTAGACTTGGTGTTGTACTTATGTAAATAGGGGCTGGGGGGAGGTGACTGGGGGATGTGGTGAATTAGGCTGGGGGCTATGTGTGGTTATATGCTGCAATGTAATTAATTGTTTTAAAAAAAAGTGTTTTGATGGTTTCAAGTACTTTAAATGTCTTATGGAGTGTATTGTAATGTATGTGTTTTTATAGTTTTGTAAATAAAGTTTTTTAAAAAAAATAATAAATAAACTTTGTTCAAGCATGTGCAATTTGTCAGAAGACCAGTGCCCACATACCACCTCCAACTCCATTGAATCCACTACCCCTTATTGAGGTCTCCTTCTCAAGGATAGGAATGGACATCAGAGGCCCCCTTGAGGCTTCAAAATTGGGTAATAAGTATGTGTTAGTAATTGTAGACTATGCTCCCCGATATCCTGAAGCTTTTCCTTTGTGAACAAATGCTAGACAGTAGATTTTAAAACACCTGCTACCGTTCTTTTCCCGAGTTGGGTTTTGTGAGAAACCTGAAGGTCTCTCACCCGCTAGTCCCCGGAGATCTGTTATCCAGGTAGCCAGGACACGTCCATCGCTATTGGATCCAGTTCCTGGGGGTGGACCAGTGAGGCAGGGGTCTTTGGGGAGTGGAAGTGGTACACCGAAGGTTGAGATGCGGTACCCCCTTCCTTTTAACACCTTTCCCCATCCTACACTGTAGGATATTTAGAAACTCTACCCCCTCCTTTTCCGACACAAACACTTTCTTTAACCGTAACAGACCATGGACTAACACCAGAGCCGTTAACCTGACATGTCCCAATACATGGGTCAGGCAGAGTCAGGCAATTAACAATAACCACGCACACCTGACGGCCCTTTACCTTCCCCACAGGGATAAAAGGCGGAGCACGAGAGCACACTTCAAGCAAGGCCGAACGCACGTGGAAACAGCTACACTGGACCGGCAGTTCAAAAGGAGGAGAAAGGAGTTGAAACTTGGAGGGGCAATGAAGAGGGAAGTGCCTTGACCTTTTCAACTTAGACCCACAAAGCCCAAAAAAGGGAATCACAAGACCGGGAAGTACAGCTGGCATGTGGTGTGACCGGTGTCAATGGTACACGGGGGCCTCCCGTTTTGATAACACAGGTGGGGAGCCTGCTGGCTACTGTGGTACCGTCCTTGACTCCAGAAGCAAGACAAGCCAGCGGGTTCAACACAGCCGGTGAATCGGAGGAAGCTGATAGCAAACCGAACTGTGTTGAGCCCAAGGGTGCAAGTAGCAACAGTATATGAACGCAAGGCAAGACCGCAATACACAAAAAGGGGGGGGTTGCATTGATAGCTAAACAGTCCATCCCCATCAGAAGGATCCAAGGGGACCCCTTGCACAGCTGTGACTACATGCTCGTCAAAATCAACCCCTCACCAAGCTGCACCATCACCGCCCACCTCACATACCGCCCACCAGGACCTGCGGGAGAATTCCTGGAAGCGCTCCTACACACCATCAGCAACAACCTCAAGAAAACCACCATGTCCATCCTCCTGAGTGACATGAACCTCGGCCTCAATGACCCTTCAGACAGGAATGCCGCTTCTTTCAACAACGCCCTCGCAACACTTGGTCTCAAACAAGAAGTGCTAAAACCAACACACATCAAAGGCCGCATCCTGGATTGGATCGCCCAACACAACTGTCAGGTATTGACACCCATCATCTCTCCTATTCCATGGTCGGATCACTCTATTATCCACTTCAAAATCAACTACTCCAAAACTCCACCCACTGCTCACGAAGTTCTGCTGCCCGCCCTCACCAGGAGCGCCAAGCAACTAACCAAGGAAAGACTACTTCCCCACCTCCTGGTTCCCGAACTCAAACACCCTTTCACCAACAATCCGGACACTCTCGCAGCAACCTAAAACACCATTATTACCAAGGCCATAGACACCATCACTCCCTTAGCACACAGGAAAGCTAAACCCACCAAAAAAAACAACTCTTGGTTCACTCAGGATCTCCTGAAACTACGCTCACAAAAACGATTGGCTCTCACAGCATGGCAAACTAACCCCAATGACATCACTAAACAAGCCTTTAAAGACATTGCCAAACAATACAAATCCGCCATCATTGCGGCCAAAGCCAACTCCTTCAATACCAGAATCGCCAACGCTAAATCAGGATCGAGAGAAATCTTTGCAATCTTCAGAGAATTGGAGTCCCCGACTCCCCCCTCAAACCTCTTGAATAAAGACAAAGAATGGTGTAACAACATCCAAAAAGCCATGCTCAACAAATTGAATACTCTGCAAGAAAAAATCATCAGTCACCAAAAAGCCCTATGGCAACAACTATCCAGCCTACACCAGAACACTGCCACTTCCGGAATCCCAGCCTTCTCGTTCCGGAGATTACAGAAGAGGAAGTCCTAACCATACTCAACTCCATCAAACCCTCCAATTGCAAAGGCAACTCATGTCCAGCCCAGCTCATCAAGGACAGCGCCCCCGCACTGGTACCGTACTTCACAGCCTTCATCAACGCATCGTTCAAATCCAACCAAGGGCCATCCTGCCTCAAAGAAGCGTGGGTCTGCCCATTACTAAAAAAACCTACACTAGACCCCAAGGTACCAGGGAACTATAGGCCCATCACTACAGTTCCCTTCCTTCTCAAGATCCTGGATAAAGCTGCATACCTCCAAGTTCAGAGCTACCTAGAAGCTCATCACCTACTTGGTCGCCGGCAATCTGGCTTCCGCCCAAACCATGGCACAGAAACAGCACTACTGGACCTTAAGAACCAAATCGATGACCTAGGAAACGTAGGCAAACCAGCTCTCCTACGTCTACTCGACCTTTCGGCAGCATTTGACCTGGTCAATCATGACACCCTCTGCCATCACCTCTCTACAGCGGGCAACTTCTCAGCAGAAGCCACCGCCTGGATAGCATCCTTCCTTAGGGGCAGAGAAATTAAAGTCTTCTCGGACACAGCCTGCGCCCAGCCACATCTAATTAAATGCGGTGTCCCGCAGGGGTCCTGCATATCCCCCACACTGTACAACCTTTTCACAAGGTCACTATTCAAATACCTCGATACAATGGGCATCACTTACACCAACTATGCGGACAACACACAAGTCCTCGTCCCACTCACCGGAGACTACGAAGCCGACCAAAAATCCCTCATCTCCATTTACACCACCATCCAAACCTGGATGGCGGAAAACTGGCTCTGCCTCAACAGCGAAAAAACAGAGTTACTCATCATTGGATCACCAGCCACAATCAATAAAATGGGGCCACAATATGACTCCTGCATCATCGACAATTGCCGCATCTCGGTCTCCAAAGCAGTCAAAACCCTTGGAGTTTACCTGGACTCAAACCTCACCATGGACAGACAGGTCAACGCAATCTCTTCAGCAGCAGCCTACCACTCAAAACTCATCACTGCTGCAAGGCCCTTCCTCTCACAGGATAACTCCCTCACCATCGCAAGAGCCATCATCGTCTCCCGCCTAGACTACTGCAATGCACTCCTACTAGGCACTTCAGCCAAAAACATTAAAAAACTTCAAACGGTGCAGAACAATGCCCTCAGAGCAGCCACAGGAATCTCGAAAAGAGACATCTCAGCCACCAGAAAATCTGTCCACTGGCTTCCGGTCAAGGAACGGATCCTTTTCAAATCACTGGCACTCACCCACAAATGTCGACACGACACAGCACCGCGCTACCTTGCTCAGAGATTCTCTGGTCCACCCTCTAACAGACCAACTAGGTCGAGCCACACTAACCGCCTAGCAATTCCAAAAAGCATCAGAACCAGAGCAGGGGGCGCTAGCTTCCCAGTCCTCGCCGCCACCAACAGGAACCCATTACCCGCCAAGATCAGAGGCATCGAATCCCACCTGGGCTTCAGGAAAGCAATAAAAACTATGCTGTTTGTATAAACTCCACCTGGGCCCTGTCAACTGTATAACCTCTGTAAAGGCAATCGTCCTTTTTTTCCAGGCTAGGGGTAGACACGATCTCGCTGTAACACCCTCGATCTACCCCTCCCTGCACTGCAACTAAGTCATTTTCGTGCAACAGCGCCCCGATGCCTCTGGGCTGTGTGGCGCTTTACAAATGTAAAAATAAATAAAATAAAATAAAAAGGAACTTGAGAACAAAGAACTTGTGTATGTGTTGGAACTTTTGGAAAAGCCCAGACAAGGGCCACCTGTAAGTGGTCAAGTGCCGCAGGAGTGCTCAATCGAAGGACTCTTGCTGGCCCCTTTTGTTTTGTGTTGAAACTGCAAGTACCAGAAGGCCCTAGGAAAGGGCAGAGTGAGGTGTTAGAGTGGTCCTACAAGGGTCACGTCAAATCCCTTTTACACTCGAAAATCTCTGACCCATTGCGTAAAGAAAACTAGGGGAAGGAGAACCCCTGTTTTTGATGAGATGAGTAAATCTTTCACACGCTGAGAAAGGTAAAGAGAACATTGTGTTAAAATGGCTAAGTGAACCCGACGGAGTAATGCCAAGGGAAAAGCTAACAGAAGTAAATCAGCAAAATAGACTGTTAAATTGGCAAACATGAAGGGATACCTACGAATCGGGGTGAGGCATGATACCTCTCAGAACATTTTGTTAAGATTGAGAGTGAAAGGCCGTAGTAATTGTAATTTATTTTAACTCTTTATTGTTTTATAACATTAAAGAACCACAACAAACAACAATCCCACTGGCACTAGTTTGTGGCTTCCGCTCTTCTCGTCATACTTCTCGGTGCGGTTCTGTGATCATGCTTCCCAGATCGTTGGCCTCCTATCCCATCGAGTCTCGGATATGAGTCCCTTGTCTCAGTGCTAATTGGAGGTGCTCTGTTAGTATGCCAATTATCCTATTCGTGATCTGCTGCTTCCCCAGAGCCATCTGTACTGCTCTCCTCCCCATGTCCAAATAAGTCTTGTATCTGGGAATTCCACATTAGAATCCTATGTCCTCTTTCCCTCTTCCCCCTCTGGACCACCTTGTCCACACTGCCGTCTCCGCTACCGACCATTTCTTCAGATCTGCCCACCATGCGTCTATGGTCAGACCTGAGGCAGAGTTCCATGCTATTGCAATACAGCGCTTTGCCAAAATGCACACCAGATCCTTCATTTTGGCTAGGTGTGTCCTCTGTTTGTCTCCTTTAGGAAAGAGGCCCAATCGGTATGACTCTGGTGTCCACTCCTGAATGCAAATTCCACCTTCCTCCACCCTCTCTTTGATTCCCTCCCAAAATAACCTTATCACTGGGCAGGTCCAGAACATGTGGAGCATATCGTAATTGTAATTGGTTATTTATAAGGTGCTTAATGCCCAGAGGTTACCAAGTGCGGTCCCGGGGATCAAACCTGCATTGCTCTGCGTCGCCTTGCTTGGAAGGCGTGCGCATTGCCCATAGGATCTCCCTCTGCCGGCCTGATCCTTCTTGCAAAATGGGCCTGCCTCTGTTGGGTTCACTATGGCCTTCTTTAACACTGTTCATGAGTTTTTAACATAGTTCATGCTTTGCTTTTATCTCTTCAGAAGGCAAGGTTTCCCTTCCCCTAGCTTTCTTTCGGCCTCCCTTGGTCAGGTTCACACTGGCTTTAATTCATAATACATGGGCCTCCCTCCTTCGGGTTCACTACCATATAGACTACCAGAATCCCGAAAAGACATTATCATAAAAGAGGTGGAACAGATGCTTAAGCCTAATATAATCGAACCTTCAACCAGCCCCTGGTCCTCTCCCATTGTGTTAGTGATGAAACCTGATGGTAGTTGGAGATTTTGCATAGACTTTAGAAAAGTCAATTCCATCTCAGCTTTTGACACTAACCTGATGCCGCATATCGACGATTTGATCGATAGATTGGGTAATGCAGTCTGTTTGTCAACACTCGACCTTACAAAAGGGTATTTGCAGGTACCACTTTTCGGACATGACAGAGAAAAATTGCGTTGCCACCCCTATAGGACTGTTCGATTTTAGAGTTCTACCATTTGGTCTCCATGGTGCTCCCACAATGATCCAGAAACTCTACTCTGAATTTTGCAGAGCATACATTGATGACATTGTGATCCATAGTATGACATGGGACGACCATCTATTCCACTTGTATACTGTCATGAGGGCCTTTAGGAAAGCCAGACTCACTGCCAACCCTAAAAAGTGCAAGCTGGCTCAATCGGCTGTTAAATACGTAGGGTTTTTGGCAGGTAATGGTACTGTCCGACACCAGCAAGGACATGTCAGAGCAGTTCTTGAAACCCCTACTCCAAAAACTAAGATGGG
Organism: Ambystoma mexicanum; assembly: GCF_040938575.1. Classification (NCBI taxonomy): domain Eukaryota; kingdom Metazoa; phylum Chordata; class Amphibia; order Caudata; family Ambystomatidae; genus Ambystoma; species Ambystoma mexicanum. The sequence goes on from NC_090930.1 coordinate 1,320,552,071, forward strand.
CTTGAGAGCTTTTTTGGGTTTGATAGGTCATTATCGTTTATTCAACCCAAACCTTTTGTTAAAGTACATTTCACATAATACCGCCTGATAACGAACAGTGGCCTAAGCGCATTCGCATCGCATTGAAAATTGCATTTGAATGAACCTGAATAAGGCTGACTACGCCGCCATTTTAAAATCATCCGCCATTTTGATTAACTCATGTTCCTGCCTTATGTTTAACTTTGTGTTTTCGGCTCCAGCAGAGAAAAATTAACTTTGTACTGTGTCGACGTAGATAAACATGTTGAGGCTGCTGAAAGTGGATTGTTTGTCCTGCACTAAGAAACGTTGGAGCTAAACTAGAGTTGAACTGAACAGTAATTTAGATGTTGTCTGTATCAATAGCGTCATCCTCGTTCAAACAATGGAACAGAAAGTTGAATAGCTGAAACTTTGTGCCTTTGCATAAATCTTTGTGATCCTTCCTTGAAACTGGACTAACTTTAAGCTCGAGAACAAATGAAAAACCAACATGACCAAGTAAAGCAAAGATTGTTACCATTGTATCATATGTGCAGAAAAACATGTCTAGTGTTTGAGGAAAACATTGAACAATGAATGGTTGTTTGAATCTGTATTAGTTATGTGAACTGGCAACAAACCCTTAATGAATAAGTAACACAGAGAGGGGCTGGACGATGTAGTCGGGATTGTGGTAGAAAAGTATAAAAACCTGTGTCTTTGTAATGTCCAGCACTCTCCCCCCTCAAGGTTTCTGCTGGTGCACACTGCGAGGCGTTGAGAGCCAGATAGCTATCTGCCAAATAAACTGTACATTTACTTTTGAACTCGTGACTGGCGTATTTCATTTTTGGTGGTATTAAGCCTCTGTATTTCTTTTGATCTTTCACTTTGTGGCAAGACTGCCAAATTGACCGATAAGTTAAAAAACGCAGAGCCCCAAAAAGTTAAATGGGATTCAGAGGGCGAACTGTGTTACAACACCATGAAACAAACCCCATGTCAAGTCCCATTTTGAAAGTTGCTGACTTCTCAAAAGAATTTATCTTGCAGACCGATGTCTCCCTGACAGGATTGGGTTCTGTCCTATCCCAAAATCATGACGTTCTGAAATATCCGATATTATACATCAGTCGGAATCTGTTCCCATGGGAGAATAATTACTCTGTCATCAAGTTAGAAGCCTTGGCAACAAAGTGGGCAATACTCCACTTGAAGTATTATTTGCTGGACTAAAGATTCAGACTAGTTACCCATTAGTATGGATCAGCCAGAGGAAGGAGTCAAATCCTAGGGTTATGTAGTGGTTCTTAGACCTTCAACCAAACTGCTTCTCAGTGGAACATCAAAAAATGTGAGAGCAGGCAAATGTAGATTATTTCTCAAGGTTCCCCTGCAAAGCATCTCGCTCTAACCCGCATAGGGAAAGGTATGTAAGAAACCGAAAGGTACTCTCACATCTACTCCTCAGGGATCTACTGTTCAGGTGGCCAGGGAAGGGCCATCACTTTAGGATTCCTACCCAGGGGGTGGACTAGCGAGGGAGGCTCACCTGGGCGGAGGATCCTTGGAGATTGGGGAGAGAGTACAAGAGGGTGAGACATGGCATGCCCCCTTTCATGACAGTGACTTCATTCACCCTGCCGCAGCTTTCATAGGATATTGTCACTCCTATCCTATTGAGTCCCCTGAAGTGAAGTCCAGTACTGGGAAGAAGAAGATCATCCCAAAATGTATGCAGCTTACCTATAGAAAGTACCATTATAGTACTGGTACGAAGTAGAGGGAGCCTAAGAGTTGCAGATCTAAAGGTCAGGCGTGTCCAAATAATTGGCCTGATTGGAGTCATGCAAATGAGGAACATGGTACACACCTGAAAGCCCTTGAAGGGGTACGGGCATATATAAAGAGAGACCAAGGAGGGAGAAGAAGGAGAAGCGAGCACTACAGTCCAGAGGAGCACGGGATGCCAAGATGCTGGAAGGAGACATTGCCAGGTGGAGTGTTGATGCGTGTTGAGGGAGCCGTGTCTCCAAGGAGCCGGAGTGCGAGAGGGAAGGGAGCCATGGCGAGTTGTGGCCCCCTTCGCCATGCTTAACGAGGGCCTATTCCCCTTGGAGGAAACATCCTCCAGGGGTGTCTGAGGGGCAGGAGGTAAAACCCTGACCTCAAGTATCAAGAAGCTGTTGAACATAGAAGAGAACGTGGCAGCCGGTGAGTTTCATAAAACTGTATTGAAACCTGACACATGTATAAAAGCAAAGACAATTAAAGGCATTACATTGTATCGGAGGGGTCACGTGCAACCAGCACATTGTTGAAAGCCTCTGTTGAAACACAATTGAAAGGGCTTGAAGTTCCGAAGGCTATTATACTGAAAGAAACAATGTTGCTGGGAAACAGAACGCTAGTAGAGTAAACACGCAGCAGAGGGGAGCTAGCGAAGTGCAAGCAAAATGCAGAAGAAGCTCCTTTAACATTCTTACACTAAACCAACAGAGTGAAGTCTTTTGCAGACAGTCAAGGAAGAATATTAGAGGAACAGGAAAGCCAAAAAGTTATTAAATAACAAAGAGTCTTCCATTCTTTTGAATTACTGTGAATGTGTGAGCCTGAAAGAATCGCTGAGGTGGCTGAACATAGGGCGAACAACACTGGTTGCGTGATCTATAATGGGTGGGCTGTGTGACCTGTTAACTGAGCTTGGACCAGGGGAAGAAATTTCAGCTCATCTAGATGGAGGCTGGCAGCTTGGGTAAGGAAGCCCCTAAGCTACTTTGAGACATTTGTTTTGTGTGAATTAAGACTGGATTCCAACCTATCTAATCGATCCAGCCCATCCAGACCAAAGCTGGAAACTTGGGGAAGGGAACTCCTAAACTCCTTTCAACTTTTGTGTTTGTAAACTATGGTTTGAAGCTTTGGGAAGATCCCCAAGTCACTTTTCAACTTTGTGGATTGTACATCAGAACTTACAGCTTGGGGAAGGATTCCTGAGCTCCTTAAAGACATTGTTCGTTGGAACTTTTGTGAACCTAGACTCAAGGGTTGGAGGAAACGAGTTCAAGTCTTCAATGAATATTATCCTTTAGAACTGTATCCGGAACTTGGCAAAGGGGGCTAGAGACTGCTCCGAATGTTTACTTTGAACACTATATTGAGTTGGCATATCCCTACACTACATTGAAGTAGTAAATGTGAGGGCCAGCATAGGTTTTGACACAGACAGACTTTTGTTTTGGACTTTTAGACATAGATGTCCCTTAGTTTATTTAGGTAGGGCAATTCCCACCTTAGTAATAGGGCAAGTTTGGTGTTACACCCATCCAGCTATTTTAAGAAAGGTTTTTTAAACTGTTATGTTTGTTGCCTGTGTCATCACATGATACCATGCCTGTCTCAAAGTTTCATTTTCCTAAACTGAGAATGGACCAAGTGTTCTCATAGGTTTTTCAAGCACTTCAAAGGAACCCGGGGGACTTGTTCATTGAGCAGACTCAGTTGGACCAGCAGCCAGTATTTTTGGACCATATTTCCCAACTCTGGGGCTTTAGGACAATAGGTGAGGAGACATGTAATCATGTTTTCTGAGTTGGGTCTTACCCTTGGTGTCATCTCGTTTAACTATTGATGAAATTCTAGCAGTCTCTGGTGTGTGTTGCCAAATAAAAATGATGTCATCAATGTACCACTTCCAAGTTTTTACATTAAGATTAAACAGATGTTCTGGATTGAAGATGAACTGGTCCTCAAATGTGGGCAAAAATAATATGGCCAGGCTGGGTGAAAATACTGCCCCCATACCAGTACTGGGAATCTGGAGGGAAAACTGGTAGTTAAATGGAAAAAATAAATTTGTTTGAGCTATTGTCATCAACTTAATAATGAAGTTGGTAGGCACCCTATCTTGGATGTTTTAAGGGATGGGATGGTCGCAAATGCACTTGATGGCCTCTTCCTGAGGGATACTAATGTATAATGGTTTAATATACATCAGTACCAGCCATTCTGTTTGGGGGTTGAACACTCGTACCTCAAATGTTTCAATGGCCGACATAGGACCTCATTATAAATTGTCCAGAGCGAAATTAATGTGCCGGTTTTAACGTATACCGGCACATTCCATCACCGGCTAACTACAAGTTTGCTGGTGAGGTGGCAGAATTACCTCCAGCTAAAGGATGGAGGTCATCCCGCAAATGTATCGGCAAAAATAGCTGGTATTACAAGCGCTGGTAATACCGGCACCTGTAATACCGGCAAACTTTCCAATAGAGTCCTATGCTACTCCATGGAATGGGGAATTACACTCTAACCCGGCACTCGTAATCTGGTCGGCATTCCACGGGACCAATTGCTGGTAATGGTAATACAGTTTGCCGGTATCCTGGCCGATTTACCACTAGGATACCGGCAAACGTATAATGAGCCCAATAGTGTCTTTGACGTAGGAGGTGGTGAGTTGGAGGAGGGGCTTCAAAAAGCAATCTACACATTTGCATATTGGTTCCAAAATGGACAATGGAGAGACTGCTACTATTAGTCTCTCAGGTGGGTTCTGCTCGCCTGTATGAATTTTAGGAATTGCATAGAATTATGCAATATGTTCCTGGGAGTTGTTGAGAAACCTAAATTCATGTTTAGAAATCCATTGTCTCTGATACCCAAACAAGGTGATCTCAGTGATGGTTTGTTGGATTTCGTATGTGGGGTCCTTTCACTGATGACATCTGAGCTGTTTGTACTGGTTTACTTGGAACACTACAATTCCCCCCCATCCTCCCCATTTGTCTGCTGGCTTGATTATAATGTCTGAGTTGGAACGAAGAGATTTAAGTGCCAATCTTTCACCATTAGTAAGGTTTTGTCTAATGTTTTCGTTCTAAGCCTGGAGAATTTGTAGGTCTTTGAAGATGCATTTTTCAAATATGATTATCACCCTCAGAATTTGGGTTTCTGAGGTAGAAAAGGTAGATAAAGGGTGAATACCAGAGTCTTCATCTACGTTAGGTTCTTCATGGTCTTGGAAGTATGTCTTAAGTCTTATCGCGCAAAAGAATTGTCTCATTTTCATTTCTATCAGAAACCAGTTGTGAGATTGGAAGGGACAAATGAAAGGCCTTTAAAAAGTAGGGAATGTTGATCTTCTGAAAGTGCAGTGCCTGATGGGTTAAAGATGGGCAGTACCAGAGACTGACTTACCGCCTGAATGGCCTCCTCTGGGGATGCAAAACATCTGGCACTGGTAGTTGTAAAAATCAGGATGGTACGGATATCAGGATCTGTCTCTGGGATCCTCTCGCCCTAAAAAGGGCATTGTCCTCCAATATTTTGGCAATCGCTATAATCGAATGGTTCCTCACTCAAAGTGAGAGTCAGAACTAGAGGTATCTGAAAATGTGACCCAGAGCAACCTACTGCAGAGTATGTTGTTCGGTTGGTGCACCCTCTCACTGTTAGGAATTATAAAGTAATTATCAGCAAGATAGAGATAAATAGTTTCAGCCTTGAATTCCCTGATGTCCTTTGCTAATTTCTACATTTTGTTTATCCATGCTAGATGTCTTGAACTGGTCTATTTGCTGATTGATTTCCCTTAGTTTGTCTCTAGCATTAGAGATTGCTGCGTTATCACAGAATTTCTGCTCCTCAAGTTCAAGTTCCTTCTTTGAGTGTTTGGAGGCAGAAGCATAGATTTTTGAGACATTTTGAGGTGCAAGAAGATTGTGGTCGAGCATGAGGAAGAAGGCTGAAAGAGGTGGCAAGAGAGAAGAAGTTGAGGAGAGAGGTGTTGAGGAGGAAGGAGGTGGTTGTGAAAAATGAGATGGTGAAGAGTACAAAGTTGGTGCCGAGGAGGAGCAACAGAATGAGTGGGGTGGTTTGAGGATAGGAGGGGCTAGGGGAAGACATTACGAGTAGTGAGGAGGAAAATATTCAGAGGGTTTGAAGAAGACATCAAGAGAGGAGTGGCAAGGTAGTCAGGTGGATTTCACAGTAGATATTAGATGGAAAGTAATCAGTAGGGGGCTTGGAGATACATCTGTAGGAAGGAGTTGAGCATACTGAGGAGGAAGTTGTAGGAAACACTAGGAGGGGGGAGGAGAGGAATATGATGGAATATTATGGAGAAGGCGGAGAAGAAGAAGGCCAAGAGAAGGAGGACGAAAGGAGGAATAACAGATTGATGGTGTTGAGGAGCAAAGACATGCTGACAGCTTGGCAGGAGGAGGTTAAGGACATTTTGAGGTATGAACACATGGCAGAGCATCGAAGTACGACACATTTGAGACTTGTCAAGGAAGTAGACCAGGATGGGGTTTGGGGAAGTAGTGTAAAGATCCTGGGAAATGGAGAAGAGTAGACGTTCTTTGTCCATCCATCCAGGGAAGAGCCTAAGATTGCCTGCCTCTTGATGGCTACTCTGAGAGCACTTCTGCCACTATTTGACCTCCAGCCTTCTTTGTCTGCACTAACTTGCATGCACATGTTGGGAGTTCAGGTTGAGAAGCAGAAGGCCGGAGTCTATGGAAGACCCATGAAAGACGTGTGTGGAAGCTCAAACCCAAATAATAATAATAATTTTGCATTTCTATAGCGCTACGAACCCTCAGGTATCTGAGCGCTGCTTATTATTACATACAGTGTGTAGTGCTCATTTATCGACCTCAGAAGGATGAAAGGCTCAGTTTGGCACTGCCAGGATTCGAACCTGCGTTAGCAGGTTCTGCACAGATGTCAAAGCGAGCGCTCTACTCGCTGTGCTATCGAAAAGAATGTGAGCATCTGAGTCATGTTTACATATCCCAGAATAGAATCCCTGGATTGAAGATTTTGAAACCTAGAGACTTTGTTGATTGAACCCATAGTGACATATCACTGTTATTGCATTATGTTGTACTTAGTTGACCCAGTGGTGTAACATTGCCTAAAAAATCTGCATTCTTTTAACCTTAACTTCTGTGTCCGCCTAATTGATCCTACTCACGTTTGTGATGGTGTCAGTAGTGGGATCAATGAGGGTGACTCAATAAAGTCCACAACCCCCACTGTTGACGTTTGTAAGAACCGCCAAGAAGGCTAAGCTGCCATTCAAAGTAACTGAGTTTGTTTGGTTTAAACCTTTACAGTATTGACAATGTAGAGATTCCAACATGGGATCAGTCCTTTTCTTTAGTGGCCTATGAGTCCAACTCCTCAGTAGAACCTATGGGCACATAGTGGATAAATCTGGTCAAGCTGTGACATATGGCATGGATGTTGGCACTGGAGTGGTGGGTGAGGATTATCGAGATATAGTTAAGGTACTACTCTTCAACCATGGGAGTTGGGCCTGGTAGCTCAAACAGTATGCATATTTTTTTTAAAAGCAGTGCAGGAATTCACTGAGTTGAAAACATTTCAGCAAGGGAAAAGAGATTTGGCCCATCGCATCACAGGACATAATTCAGTCATCAAGCCCACAGGCCACATTCCCCTTTGGCATAGCTTTGTCATAGCCAAACATATTGATCCATCCCTCCTGCCTCTCAGTAGAAGTGCCCAGTAGTCCCTAGTTCATGGAAATAAAAGATCTACTATATTGGGTAGAGCATAAATCAAAAGGGGTTGGGAAGATCTATTTTCAATTATTGGTCCCACCTCCATTTAGAAGGATGGTCCTAGAGTCAGCCCATTTACTTCTAACCACAGGGCATCATGTTAGTGCAAAAACACAGAACCATATTTATGTTAGGCTTTTCTATCCCAACATTTACCAACAAGTAAAGACATGCAATGAGTGTGCTATCTGCCAATAAATCTCACACATAGATGTGGGCAGAGAAATTTTGAAACTCCTATCATTTACTGATGCCCTGTTCTTACTATTAGCCATGGATATAATGGAATCTTGAGCTATTCGAAAGATGGGAATAGATATATCCTAATAATCATGGACTATGCCAGTTGTTATCCTGAAGCGTTCCGCACAGAAACACCTCTCAACAAATTATTAAGCATTTAGATCTTAATTGTTCCCAGATGGGGGTCCTTCTGGATCAAGGATCCATATTCATTTCTAAATTAATGATTGAGACCTTGCTCTGCCTTGACAACCCTCCAAACCTCCCTCTATAGGCCTCAAATTGATGGCTTACTTGAGAGAGTCAATCAGACTTTTAAAAACCTTTTGTGGAAGGCAGTGAATGGAGATGCAAAGAATTGGGATAGTCTTTGCAGGGCACTATTCACTATGAGTAAGACTCCACAATCCCCTAAAGGGGTTTCCTTGCTTGAAATGGTTTATGTATATGAACCCTGAGATGTCCTGAAAATGCTGTAAGGAGGCGGGGTCGCGGGGCAGGTGGGATAGACAGGAAGAGAGAGGGAAAATGTCAGCCTGTTTGTGCATGCCAACAGGGAATGGACGGGTTTGGTGAGAGATCTTGCATATCAAAAGCTGCAGTAAAACCAAGACCAGACCTGCACAAGGACGTTCTGCGTAGAAGATCACATCTTGGTGCAACTTCCCACATCAGTAAAAAAGCTCCTGGTCTGGTGGCATGGGCTCTGCGACTTAGCGAAGTTCTGAGGGTCTAGAACTACCATGTACAACACAGCACTGGCCAGAAGAATTCACAAATCTACCAGATAACTAGTTCAACGCCTGGAAGGATCCTGAAAATGTTGCCCAGATGGACTTCGCAGAGGTAAATGTAGAATCTGATTTGACCACCAGCCTAAGGCAAATGATAGAACTTGAAGGGTAATCAATTGAATGACTTGCAGGATTAGAGGTGTCAGTGGCTTTGTTCACTGTATCAGAGAGTCAATGCATATCCAATTCCAATTATCAGAGATTCTATGCATATCCAATTCCCCACATCAATGAGATGATCAAGAGTATTGAGCCAGTTATCTATTGTGCCAGATGATCATAGGACAACTACCATCTTGACTTCTGCTGACCTCTTCCTCCATTTTAAAGTATTGTCATTTGGGCTCCAAAAAGCCCCAATCACCTCTAGAGCAAATGTAGAACATAACCTCTAAAAACGGGTTTCTTTTTTTCAGTTTACAACTCAGTATTCCAAATTCTTAAGGGGGTTCATGATTGAATCTGATTTCCCAAATGCTTTTTTTTGCTGGGGAAGCGGGAGTTATTTTTTTTATTTTTTATTTTTATATAGTTCATTACAAACTTTTGAAAAAAGAGAAAAAGAAGACAAGGATAAAAACAGAAAACTACATTTCATAATCAACGTAAAACACAAAATATGAACAAGAAAATCTGAACATTTTAAAAGGAAAAAAGAAATTTCTGAAACAATTCAACAGGGGTTCATGATAAGGATAATAGCATGTTGCATCTTCATCTTTTCAGCTTCTGGTCAAGGTGCTGGCCAATGATGTTTCCGTGCTATTGTATTCTAGGTTAGAATCATTTCCAGCGTAGCACTTTCCAATTTCTCAAGAAAAGAAGTTAGAGTGAACACTAATTTAAAATCTGTGCCTTCTGAAACAATGTTCCACCAGTCTTTCGCTCGTAGGTGAGTCCTCTTAAGGATTTCCAGTCCCAGGTGAACCGTTCTTATGTTTCTTAATTTTTCACAGTATAACACTAGATGTTTTAACGTTTCTTTTTTTTTTTTGTGCAAAATCTGCATTCTTCGGCAGCATCTTTAACTTTACTTCTTATGTTCGTAATTGTTTTAGTTTTGAACAGATTCAGACGAAATTTAAGATAGATGTTTCTTCTTTTGATACATGGAATGTTTTGGAGATATTTGGGAAGAGTGTTAAATGCTCGTTCTTCAGTAGCATTATCTTTCATACATCTGTGCACTGCTCTTTGGTCTTGATTTTCGCACCAATCTTGCTCCCACAATATTTTTTTTACAGCATTCGGATTCTGTATCAGTAGCACTTGGTCTATTTGCAGTTGTTTTAAGGTGCTCATGCAAATTTGTTTCCACATTTGCAATACAGATATTTTGGGAGTGTTGTCGTCATTCTGGAGAAACCGATATTGAGGCAGATCCTCAGCTCCCAGGACTTTCCTATAGACTGACAACATGTTCCACATCACCTTTGTGTTGATTGAGGTCAGTCCAAGCTCATAACGAATACAAACAGTTGGAGTCCCCTTAGGTAATGATAGAACTTTCCCCCAAAATGTACTCTCGCACCAGGACCATGGGCCTCATTACGACCTGGGCAGTAAGGGATTACCGGTACCGGTAAGGGCACCGGCACCGGTAATCCCTTACCGCCCTATTACGAGTTCCCTTTGCAGGTCCTCCCTTAACGCCTGGTTTTACCAGGCGTTAAGAATGGGACCCGCAAAGGGACTTTGCTGCTAATAACGGTACTGCAATTTGCGGTACCGTTATTAGCTCCTTCCCCATTCCCATTGAGCCCTATGGGGGCTCAAATGGGAATAGGGAAGGGCCCTGGTGAATGGTGAATTACCCCCACTGCCAACCTTGGAATGGGGCGGTAATAGCTCCATTCACCAGAGCGGAGTCAGTGAGGTTTTGGAGGTAGCCATGGCGCTGATAGCGCCATGGTTATTTCCAACCTCGTAATGACCCCCCCTATCTCTGCCGAACAGCCAAACATCGCCTCAGCACCAAAAATCAGAGCTGGGATGACCTTCACTTTATAGAATGCTAAGATTGGTTTTAAAGTGAACTTCCTATACTTTTTGTTCAGGACGACACCTTGAGCTGTTAAGGCTTTACATTTTCGACAAATTTTTGTCACCATGTTGTCGCCATTAACGCTGGAGTTTATTGTCACTCCTAAGTACTGGGTTTCCATCGCAAGACGTATTGGTTCATTTTCTAATTTCCAATTGAATTTATGCTGGTTATTGGCTCCAACTAGATTCTGAAGTATCAATATCTCAGTTTTTGCTGGGTTAATCACAAGCCCATTTGCATCGGTGTAAACTTTTAGGGCTGTTAATTTCCTTTGTAACCCAATAGGAGTTACGTCCATTAAAACTATGTCATCAGCGTATAAAATGTAATCAATTCGGCTTCCCTTTCTTTTCGGGGCAAATGATCTGGTTTTTTCAAATGCGCTTTTTATGTCGGAAATAAAGGCACTAAACAGAGTTGCTCCAAGGTGCAACCCTGTTTAACACCTCTTGATGTTTCAATAGGGTCTGAGAGCGTTCCCTGCGAATCCAATCTGACTTTTATGGTCGTGTCAGAATAATGTTGTTTAATAGCTGACAGCAAGCTCTTTGGACATCCCCATTTATCAAGTTTAGACCATAAAAGCTCACGATCGATACTATCGAAAGCGTGAGCCAAGTCTACAAAGGATAGGTAAACTTTTGATTTTGTTCTTATCGCGTTCATTTTCAATAGATTAATAAGCATGAGATTTAGTCCACATCCAACACCTTTTACAAAACCTATTTGGCAATGGACGGCCATGCATGCCTCTCTTATCCAACCTGTCAGATGTAATAACAGTTGGGTTGCAAAGATTTTTCCCACAACATCCAAGAGGGCAATTGATCTGTAGTTTTTTGGATCTGTTCTTAATCCCTTCTTAAACACCGGAACATTTATGGGGCTTTTCCATGAGTTTCAGATTCTTTTTTCCTCAATGATGTTTTTAAATAGGATAAAACAAAACTCGGCCCAAGCCTCAGGCTGTCATTTAAATGTCTGATTTGTTAGGCCATCTGGACCGGGAGCTCGAGATGAGCTCAGTCTTTTAATATTTTCAAGAATGTCTACCTTCTCAATGGAGATGTCCCAGGTTGCAGATGGATTCCTTCATTGTACTTGCTGTCAGTGTTCTTAGTAAATAAGTTTGCAAAATGCTCAGTCCATATCATTTCCGTCACCATATTAGTCTGAATCACCTGTTGAGGCGCTGCCAGGTTGTTTATCACTTCCCAGAACAGGCGGCTGTTTTTTTGTGATATAATTTGCAGCATTTTGTCCGCATCATTTTGGACCATCATGATCTTATGCATCCACAACCAGTTTTTATAGATTTTTTCCGCTTCTTTTTTTCTTTCAAATAGACCGTCCAGGTTTTTTTTTTGTAAACGCCTGATTTTTTTTCTCAGTTCACGTTTTTTGGCAACTACCTCTTTGTCATAAACATGGGTCTTCTTGAAGTTGTTACAATTGTTACTTTGAAAGGTTTCGGTATACGATTGTAATAAAACAGGATATTCAATTTGGTCCATATTTTGTTTTGTTTTTTCTCCTATCAGATTTGTCATTAGTATAATGTGTTGCTCATTTAATTTTAGCCGATTTCTTCCTGGCGTACTAGTGACTTCATGATTCCATCTCGACTGGGTTTTCCTTTTTAGTCCTTGGATGGCGATTATTATCAAATCATGGTCACTATTTTGCATGCTGATTACTTTTAGGAGTTCAATATCTGGTATTAGATTATCTGAGACGTAGAAGTAATCGAGGATCGATTCCAAGTTGTTATTTTCCCAAGTAGCCTTGGGGGGTATATCCCCTTTCGTGCATCCATTTAACATCCTCATTCCTTGAACTTCCATCTCTTCTTCCCATGCTACAATCAATCGTTTTTTCTTGTGTTCTGAGTTTAACCTTGGAAGACCTGTTTGTTTCTGCAATTTTAAGCATTCCATATTAAGGTCACCACAGAATATGATTTTAGCGTTCTTCTCATTTGACAGTATAAAATCAATTAACTCTCCTATTAAGTCGAGATACTCCCATTCATCTGAGGCATGGTGCTGCCAATATAAATTTATTATATGAATTTTTTCTTTGTTCTCCTCAATCTCATTCCCCATTGCAACGAAGACGTATTGGATATATGGGGTCACGTTAACAGAGTTTATTATTCTTAGTCCTTGATTCAATTTTACAAGTGTCAGTAGCCCTGCCATTGGTCTCCCTTTTGATTGTTTTACGGCTGGATTCCAGGCGATATCATAGTTTTCCACCAGAGGCTCGTTTAGGAGCCAAGTTTCTTGGAGGCAAATGATATGCAGTGTTTCGAGGCCTCCAAGACTGTTGTTAAACAGGTGCGTGAAGCCTCTTGTGTTCCATGCACCTATCTGAAGGTCTGTTGGTGTATTTGTCGGCTGGCATTATTTATTGTCATGATAGTTTAATGATCTTGCAACCCAATTCCAACTTGTTTCATCATCATTTCCCTCTTGTCTCTTGTTGGACGTTCTTTGCAGAAGGGCGTCATCCTCTTTACAGGCAAATGTGATTTTGATTTGTTTTTTTGACATTTGTCTTTTGTGTAAGGAGATCTTTCCTCACCTTCATCAGATTTCTTCATGCCTCCTTCAATCGTCACTTTTTGATGGAAGTTTGTGTTCCTTTGTAAATTGATCCCTTCAGTTCTTTTTAAATATTCTTGTTGCAGAATTTTAGATTTTGTGTGAGGGGCGTCACCCCATGGTTCGGATATTCCAAAACCCAAATCCTCAAAGTCTGCAGAGTGCTCTACAATTATGTCTCTGATAGCTCGGGAGTAGATATGAAGCAATACACGATCAGTCGTTTCGTCGTGTATGAATTTGACTGTTTTAATGTTGTTTGTCGTTATTGAGCAAAGCCCTGGAAGGTGGTTTAAGAGTTTAAGCACGTACCTATTTAGAATAAGGCCGCCATTGGATGAAAAATTCCTTTCCAATAGGAGACAGAAGTTGGAGATTATATCCTGCTGCTTTTTTTTTATCGACAACTTTTGTTTGTCGAGTGATAATCTTTTATCCTCCCTCCAATCTTCTTTAACCTTTTCATTTCTTGTCGAATCTCTTTCCTTGTTCTTTAGGATTGGTTTTCGGCCCATTACTTCTCCATAGCTCGTGTCTCTGAGGTTTGGTTTTTGCCTTTGGTATTTGTCTTGTATGCATTCCTTATTCTCAACAAGTTTGAAGTTGTCGGGTGCCCATCTTTCATCAAGTGTCAGGCATCTTTTTATTGTTTTCGTTTTTCATCTGGTACCTGAAATTGAATAGTCCTCTTTTTTCTTTCTCAGGTGTAACTTCAATTGTACATATTCTCGCCTGATTTATGTTTTCTTGTGTTTTGTCATTGATTCCCTGCTACTGTGTAAACCTAACAGCAGGTTCTGATCGTTTTCTTGGTCTTCATCTATTACTACATCGTCCTCATTCGACTCATACGTAGATAGGTTAGCTAGTTCCTCTATCATACGCATGTCATCTTCATCATCACTTTTGTGTGTGGTCACTTGTTTTTCTTCATTTGTCTCTACAGGTAGTGCTTTTTCAGTCAAGACTGCCGACTCTTATCTGAGGGAATGGTATTTGCTTGCTCAGAGCAGTTTGAATCGTGACATTTAGTGATTTAATGTTCCTTAAGAACTTACACAAGTTTTTGTTATTTGCTTTTTTTTTTGTTTGGCATATTTTTTGTTTTCTTTATCTGTTTCGTTGGCATTTTATTTATTGCTTCTTCTTTGATAGAACTTTCTCTTTTTTTTGTAAAAAATTGCAAACGTTTCATTTTTGGCGGGTTTTTTTCCGCCGTTTGCTGTGGATTGGTGTCTTGATTACTTGCACCCATTTCACCCTCAGCATTTGCCGAGGTTGATGGTTGGCATGCTTCAATCTCATCCTCGATAATTTCCAGATCTTTTTCTTTATCATCGGAGGAGTTCATGTCAGCCACACCATGTTTGTGGTTCGTGTTGGCGTTTTCCAATGAGTTTGGGACAACACAGTTAGTCGTTGATGAAACCACAATTGCAATTTCAATATTTTTTTCTGTTCTATCAGCTGATTCCGTACTAGTTTGAATTTTGTCCTCTTGTCTTTGCTCCTTATTATTTACTTTCACGACACTTCTACCACTGGTGGATCAGACCCTCACTACAGGTCGTTGCGGTTGATTATCTTCGTTGATCATTTGTTGGTTTTTCAGGAACGTTATAGCTTCTCGCACCAACTCAGCTAAGAGCCGTTTATCGTCAGCACTATTTTTTGGTTGGTCCTTTATTTGTGCAACAAGGCTTCATTGTTCCTCAATTTGTTCACTGTTTGATTTTTCATTATTTTTTGTTCAAGGTCCATATTTATTAATTTGCCATTTATTGACGCCATGAGGGTGATTTGATCTTTCAGGCTCTCGTTCAGATGTTCATATAATTTTATCATTGGGGCTACCATTATTGTCGATGCGGAGATGTTGTTAGGTCTCAGCTGATTTATCACTTGTTCAACTAATTTGTAGCAGTCTGTTTGTTGCCCCCTTACACCTTATATATTGCCATGTTTTTTCGTGTAAGTTTGATGTCTCCCTTTATAAGGACCTCTTGTGGTTCTGGAATCATCTGAGTCTGATGAACTATCTTCACTTGTGTCAGTCGAGTCAGACACAGGGCATCTCCTTTCAGCGTTCACTTGCTTTTTTGCTTCCTTTGTTTCGATATGTGTTGGGTTTTGTTTCTTTTGAGTGGAGGTACTGCGCCTTTTGCGGTTCTGTGAACAGAATATGGTCACAGGACTAGAACTTGACACGATTCGTCTCCGCTTATTGGGGCGATAAGGGTTTTGTGGTAGACATGGATGTTCCGCACTTTTTTCCATTGACTTACCACATGACAGTGCGTTTGTTTCCTTTACATTCATGGTAAATTTCTTACTCGTTTCAGTTCCATTTCCAGCAATTTTTGTTTTGTTACATGAGGTCAGCGAAGGGGTCAGCTTCGCATTAATATTTTTGAGGTCTTCGATGAGTTTATCTGCCAGGAATAGCGATTTACGCCTTTCTCTCTGTGATTTACTTTTAGGATTTGATCCTGCACCCAACCGATCGCTCTCCTGAAAAGTATGTTCATTTGGTGCAGAGAAGACTTCGATCTCTGAATTCAGGGTGAGGTGTCCGTGACTGCCAGATAGCGATTCCTGTTCTATATAGGTAGGTTCATCACTATTTAGGCATCGTTCCTCCTCACACGCGGCATTATCATTTTTCTGAAAACTTAGATATTTTTCCTGGACTTTTTGTTCCACCTTCCCGTTATTTCTAGAATTATGTGTTCCATTGCGTTCTTGAATTACTCTCCATGCAAGTACTCTCAAAGAAGGTGGGGGTGCTGTTAAAGGACCAGTCAGAAATGTGCCACTTAGCTGAATCACATCACTATCCCCAACAACTTTTGAAACAGGATATGTATTTATATTTATTTCTGTCTGTCTAATTGTCTGGACATTAACCTCCCAGACATGCCTCGGGAAGGCTCTGTGTGCGCGCTCAGTTGGAACAGTCATCACCCCACCCCCACCTCCCTCAGTCATGAATCTTAATGGGCTGTCCGACACAGCCAAGTCTGCAAGCCCGCAGCCCGAGCAGCAAAGCACGCCTGCGCCGCTGCATCTATCGCTGGCTCCTCCCCTCCATGGACAGCCCGCCACCGATGCAATCGGCGTGCCAGCCACCCTCGAAACGGCAGCATCCAGGCGCGACTCCAGCACGGTAAGCCCTGGGGGGGTTGGGATGACTTCTGGGGCACTTTATTTGCTATGCCCAAATCAATTGAATCGATCGGATCGAGAGGCTCAGCTGCAGGCAGTGACTCCGAGTCACAACCCGCGTCACAACTCGCTTGCCCTTTTCCTTGAATTTGGGGGGGGGGGGGGTTGTTGTAGTGTCACCATTGAGTGTACATAAGCAGCAGCAGACATGGTGACAACAGGTTGATCAAACATTAACCCCCCCCTTCAAACCATGTACCGTATGATCTGTTTGTTCCGTTGATGTTGATGTTTCCATTGAAGTGCAATCAGTTTGGGCGGGTGCGGAGTGCAGTCGCCGTAGCCTCACTCGTAGCAGTGGAGTCCGGGGTTGAGAACAGAGAGTTAACGGCGTGGTAAAATCCATAATCTACCACCTACACCACCTTCACTGCACACTCCCGAACACTCTGCGACGCTCCGCGTGAGTAGGGTTTTTTTATCAGGATACTCCTCCTACCACCAATAGAGCTAGTAGAGGTACTCCACAACAATCCAGCAGGGTTCCAGCCACATAGAACACTCCCAAACACTCTGCGACTCTCCGCGTGAGTAGGGGGAGTTGGGAGTTATTGCCATGACCACTATGTGAAGCCTCTTGACTTAAAGGGTGGCATGGAAACAATCCTGGCATGTTAAGTGCAACATGCAGCGTTTAGGCAGTCACAGGATTGAAACTTTTCATAGCTTGAAATTAAACGTTTGTTTACAAGTGAAATGTATATGACAAAACAACTTTTCTGCCCTGCTTTGATGTTTTATGGGATTACGGGATTTTTTTTCGAAGCAGGTGAAATCACAACAGTGTCAATTGTTTGTTCAGTGGCTCCGAATTGTGCAGAACACATATGTATAAAATGCCATATTCTCCTAAAAAGTAGATTAAGTTGCAAAGTAAAAGGCTTTTTACAACTGAAAACAACCAGCTGATGTAACACACTGTATGTTTAGTTATGTTTTGCAATTTGTATTCACCTCAAACATATCAATAGGTTTAAAATACTGATGATCAATTGCAGATGTTTTGTCACATATGCATATTACATACATATCAGGTTGGCACATATGAGATTCTTTGAGAGACCTGGCTTTTAGGGTCCCACCAGATTGCATTCTGGTACGTGTAGTCCTGTGTTTTATACAGGCAAAATAAAACTACAATTACTGTACAAGAATGATATAAGCTAAAAAGTCTGACCTTACCTCACATCCATCCTTACCCTGACCTGACTAAAGATGCATCAGGAAAATGTGCGGTGTGATGAGCATACATTTGCAAACTGTGTCACTAGAAATCTCGGGTTCACTGCTAAACTTCGCTGTTCAACTAATCTATGGGATTTTGGGAACATCCCTCTCATTAGTGGATCTTATTTTCTTTGGCTGTCAAAATTACAATCACCTAGAATTGATGAACTACAAAAAAGGCTCTCTCATAGAAGGTTTAATAGACTATGCTGCTTGCTCCATGCATGTTCTTATATTATAAAGCGTATAGTGCACCAATCACCACTGTAGTGGTATAATATTTATCATTTATATAATGCAGATCACATGCTGAATTGCCCCTCGGCCTGATTGTTGCTCATGGCTCCATCACTTGTGAGCGATGGTACCCTCCTAGCAGAAAAGTAAAATTAGGTACTACGGTGTTTGGTGAGCTAGGGGGCTTTCCTGGTCTTTGACTTTGTTTGGAGTCTGTTGCGCTACTTCTACTTCTACCCATTCACATCAGCCTAAAGGTAGTGGCTGTGGGGTCTCCATCTACCTCACAGTTTGTGAGTGGGGTGGTGGAAATGAAGAAACTCATTTTAGGAATCGGCACTGACTCACTAAATCAGAGGGTTGTTACGTTCCATGCAGTTCTTTCGTTTTCTTCCCTCTCCCCCACCAGGCATCATATGTGGGAGCTGCCTGCTGGCGAACTATGGAGGGCTCCCCTAGACCTTAAACTCACTAGCAACTGTTTGCAGCTTACTTGTTTTTCCCAGAAAAAAAGCCCAAGCCAACTCATGTTTACTCATTTTATCAACCTGAGAATTATTACATGATTTGTTAGAACATCCAGGGTACAAACTTGTGACCCACAGCTTGCACACAAATCTCTGCAGCAGGTGCATCAACCAACTGAGATACCTTACACATTACATGCAACTGATCTATTCTGTGGGTTTACCTTTTTGAGGAATGGAGAAATGAGGGTTGACATATGAGAAAGGTAATTCCAGAAAGGAAAACTGAGTAAGATCAAACAAGAAGTAATGCAACAGCCTTTTTAAAGGACAATCGTGAGGAATGCAAGACTTTGAATGAATCCTGACTATTAACATTTCTTTGGGAATTCTTCTAGCCATCATGTTTTATCGTGTCTGGCCCATTACAGAAGGAGACCAGACTGTTGAAAACCAGTGTTGGTCCTGTCACTAACGTTTGGTATATAGTTCTGCCCAGCAATGCTAGGGGTTATGAGTCATTCAAAACCTTCCATCCATCGTTGTTTTTAGTTTGGGTGGAAAACAGACCAAAACAAAAACAAGACCTGTGAGGTCACTTCCCATGACTTTACCTAGGTTAAAGGTTGTGCCATAATGTCCAGCCCCCGCACGCCACCCCTTTAATAAAGGTGAAAGTTGGCACACCTGAGCAAACTCATATATTTTTATTTAAATTAGTAATTGCACACATGCATGCATCCTTACTAGTCTCTCATGGTTGTTATACTGGGGTTCATATCGTGCTGATTCAATGTTCTAATCTAATTTTGCATATCTTGATACTTGCCCCTTTAGTGCCAGGATAGTATTCCCCAGCATCGTCTGTTTGAAGAATGTTATTCTAAAAACATGTGGCATGGTGTGCTAAATTCATAGTGCTGCAAATGCATCGAGGTCTGCTTTCTGTAGGGAATTGGGAGACATAAACGGCTGCCTGCATTTCATTGCGTATGTGTGTAAAGAGCCGGGAATGGAGCGACAGCTTGCAATTACACTTCCATACATCACATACTGTGACAAATTGACTTCTACTGTGCCGGAGTACAAGGATAAGTAGAGGTTAAAGTGCCTACTCAGCCCTCACACTTCTACAAACCAATAGCGAACCCAATCATAAAGGTAAAAAAGGCACAGTTAAGAGATCTACCTCATTCCCTTTTTGTGGTAACATGGGCCAGGGGAAAATATACTCTCAAGGGTGGTGTGAATGTGAAAAAGCAGCATCCCAAACAGCAAAGTACAACAGTCCAAAATAAAGGAATGCCCAATCAAGGTTCTCTAAAAATATATATACTTTAATAAACACACCATATGCAATAATATCTAAATAGAAAACACTACAAAACCCCACCCCTGTTGAAGGAACACAGAATATGCAAGATAGAGCACTTTGGGTAAGGAGACAGGGGGAGGCAAGGCAGTCAAAACCACAATGTTCGTGTAAAGGATATGTTTTTGATGTGCAAAGGGGGTTAATGTGACCGAGCCATTCTCTATGACCCGAAATGGACCGGGGGCAGTTATTAGGCAATAATTCCTTTGCAGTTTCTTGGTGCCAGTGCTTCCTGACACTGGTTATTAGTTCACTTCAGTTCCAGATGCGGCATTCGCAGTGGTCTAGCTGCAATAGATGTAAAAGTGGGGTCTAACAGAAGGATGTTGAAATGTGAGGCGTTAGTCAAGTGATGTGAATCATGGCAGTCACAAGCTTCAGGGTGCGGTCGAACTGATGACAGGATGTGCAGGCGAGTCGGTTCAATGCAGAGGCTTGATGGTTTCGATTCGTAGAGAACATAAGGATTGGTTCGATCGTCGATTGGAGAGGTGATGAAGAGACTGGTGTTGAACCACTGTTCGAGCGATGCAAGTGCAGAGCTGTTTCTTGGTTCAAGCCGAGGCAATGAAGCACTTCAGCTGGCACAGTGTGGCATGCCAAAGAGAGCTTTGGATGTTCTTGTTGGTTCGAATTGGCTCAACACGCTCAAATCACGGCTCACAGTGGTTTGATGACAAAATTGCAGGAACAAAATCTGCATCTCTGCCAGCCACACTGCTGCCCAGGACTCACTGCTCCAGGAGGTTGTCTTGGCTATGCAGAGCTGTGAGTCCCACTCCAGGTCTCAGGCACAAGATGAGTACTTTTCTCTGGCTCCCAAACATGGTGGAAGGATGGCACACACCTTCAGGGGTCCTTCAGCACGATGAGGTCCTGGGCAGAAGTGTGGCTGGCAGAGATGCAGGTTTTGTTCCAGAAGCAATTCACCCCACTGGTCCCAGGGGATGGTTAGGTGGCAGAGATTGCCTCGGCCTTGAAACACCTCTCTTCACCTCATAACTGGAAGACTTTGAAAAGTACTGCTCTCCCAACAGGGTGCAACGAAATCTTCTTGAAGGTTTGAAGTCCAGAGACGATTCAAAGGACTGGTAGACCCCTTCTTTTAAGGCAAACCTCTGCAGGTGAATGGACACAAGCAAGCCTGCTTTAAGAATACAATTCCTGTCTTTGGAACTAGTGGACTTTGACTTCCGAAATCAAACCCAAAGTGCTTTGTGCTACAGAAAGTGGAGGGGGCGTGAAGGAAAGATAGAGGCAGAGAGAAACGAGATTCTTTCCTCCAGCTGCAATGAGCTCCCCGTGTCTACACTTACCCTGCCCCCATTCTCAATATAATCAAAGGTCCTTTTGGTATGCAGCACCCTGGTGTGAGGCTACTCCTCTTGAGAATGGGTGTGCCTTATGAATCCTGTTCCAAGGACAGCTTCCTGTGGAGTGGCTGTCTCTCTGAGGAGGATGTTACCTGCCCTCGCGAAGGAACGAAAGGTAATCTTCAGGGCTACCATCTTGCTAGCAACAACAAAGACAGCCTTGCTGGGGGAATACACATAACCCTTCCAAAGCTGAAATGGGCTCACACTATGTGTGAAATCAAATTGGTTTGAATAGGATAATTCTGAGAGATGCTAACAACCATACCCAGTGTTTTCAGTGGACCGGGGCCGGGCAGTCTCCAAGAAGTGGGGCTGAACCGGGGCCTTGCCGGGGCCCCCCGGTCCCACACAACATTGGCGGGATGCATTATACCGCCGCGGCTGCAGCCGTGACGGGAGATGCGCCTGCCATTTTAATGTCAGGCGAGCTGATAGAAGTGCCAGCCAGGCACAGCGTTGCTGTGACTGGCTGGCACTCCCATCAGTCACTGTTAATTACTATGGTGACCCCTCGGGTCACCAAAGGAAGTTACAGTCCCTTTGTTTCCCCAGGTCGCCGAGGCGTCTTTCACCCTCGGCGAACCTGGGGATTCCTGTGTTTCTGTCTTTATAAAAGATGGGTTGAAAAGTAAACAATTCAATCCATCTTTTATAAAGCTTTGCCGACGGACAAAGACACCTCTGGCTTTGTCCGTCGTCAAAGATTTATAAAAGATGGCTTGAATCGTGTACTGTTCAACCCATCTTTTATGAACAGAGAAATGTTTTAATAAAGATGGTTTGAAAAGTACACAAACCATAAGGTATGCACACAAATATATAAATGTTACATATCTGTGTGCATACCTTTCTGTGGTTTGTGTACTTTTCAAGCCCTCTTGAAGTACACAAACCATAGTAAAGCACTAAAACCAATATATAAATGTATGTATTTTTATATTTATATGCGTACCTTATGGCGTGTGTACTTTTCAAGCCATCTTTTATAAACATAGAAATATGTTATATATTTCTATGTTCATAAAAGATGGCTTGCATACTACACAAACCATAGTAAGGTAAGCATACAAATATATAAATGCTTACATGCATTTATATATTTATTTGCGTGCCGTACTATGATTTGTGTACTTTTTTAGGCCACGCCCATCCCACAAGCCATGCCCCCAAACGAGCCCCCCCTGAGGTCTTAACCCACTTAAAGCCCTGACCATACCTCAAACTCAGTTAGGGCTTATTTTTTACAATTTAACGTACCACCAAGAAAACATTCTTATAGTTATGCTGTTTCATATCTTAAATACAGCTACTGCGCTGCAGAAACTTGGGTGTCACTCCAGATGTCAACAGGGCACCTGTGACCCCTGAACCTGCACTATGCCACATACAGATCAGGGTACTGATTCAGCATTACACAGGTGTACATTATGTTTTGGCATGGAGTTTATGAAAGGGAAATCTGATCAGCCGATTTCCCTTCCCTTACTGAAATGGAATTAACTGCATCCTTTTAATAACTGATGAGTTGTCTACACCCTTGCCAGATTGCAACTCCTGACAGATACCATTTGTAAATGGTCACTGGCCAATTTTCAGAAAAAAACATATTTCATCTAGAATGTAAATGCGCGGAAACGAATGCGAGTGAAAGTGCACATTTCGGACTGAAAATATGGTTGATTCCATTCGCCTGTGCGAAAGCGCAAGGACGTGCTCAGATGGGAAACGGTAAAACGGATCTGCTTCGTGATGGATCTCTGTCTCTGACAGGCACGCGGTATGGCGGTGAAATGTCATAATGGCGTGGATTAAAATGATTACCACACATGTAAGGAGCCGAGGTACGAGTGTCTGAGTAGTCGAGTAGCCCTGCAATGCATGTAAATCCATAATTCAAAAATGCCATCCGATCCGCCCCTCTCACTACAAGCAGGCGGCTTGAGCGCTCATATTAATAATTCAAAGAAAACCGTGGGCAGCAGGATGCGGTGAGGAAAAAAGAAACAAGACACTCACATACTGAAAGTGTATCACTATTTGCGGGCAGACGGTGGTGGAGCACTGCCAACACCCCCAACAACACACATGCACTGTGGGGTGGTCAGCTACAGCAAGTCTTTCCCACCCATCACTCCCCTGCATTAATGTATGTTCGAAGTGGGATCCCGAAAAGTGCGTGATTGCTGGGGTGGTGCCTCTCTGGCAATTTGAGGAGTTGTTCCGCCGATGCCTGCTGCCGCTGCTGGAGTTCCCGGCGCGCACACGGCAGGAATGCGCGGTTAGTTGAAGGTCTTTGGTGTCTGCCACACACAGTAGGCGCTGCCTGCATCCCTCCCCCGCCCACCGCAGATGTACGCAAGGACTGGCTGTTTGGGGATGCAGTGCAGGTGATGGAGATGGGGGATGGCGGAGAGAAGAGGGGGGTTCTAGCGAAGGATGGGGGGGCTTCTGGGCTGACGTCCTAGGGAGGGGGCGTCCGCGCCGCATTAATGAAGTGACGATTTCATCCCGGTCCCTCCAGTGTGGCAGAAGGCTGCAATCTCTCCTCCCAACCGTACAAGTCCCTCCTTCTGCTCCTCCTCTTGTGTGGCACCTTGTGAAATCCAGCCGTGCAGAGAGTAGTCTGCAGAGGAGAGGCAGGGGGCACCACGCCGGAGCAGGGCAGACACCACCATCCCGGTCATCGGCACTCACCTAAAGGAGGCCATCACCGACCGGATCAACATCCGCACGATCGAGGAGGCTGGGGACCTGACTGGAAAAAAAACGACGACGGGAAAAATCATCCTTTAACCCCCCGCCAGAGTTAAACGCAGTAGTATTATTGCACATTGCATTTGTGTTGGACCGCTGAATGGCAATCAAAATAACAACGTCACAGGGCATGGGTCGGGTCCAGGGGCCGAGGATGGGCCAATGACCGGCGGCAACCTGACACGGGTGGATGCAGGGAAGAATTGAGGCCGTCTTTGGGGGACGCGGCGGACGAGACTGCTCTCATTCCGAGCCGGGGGGTGCTTTAAGGACGCCTTGGCAGGGCACTGAGCATTCAGCCTCTAGCGCAGCCGTCATGCCAGGAGCGGCTTCAGTGCAGCAACAGAGCGTCTAGGAGCCGCCCGGGCCCCTGCGAGCTCACCTGCCCGCACCCGCGCCCCCCTTCAAGCGCAGCAGCGCACTGGCAGGACGGGCTCCTCATAAAATGGCCACCCTGCTCCGCAAGATAGGGCTCATCCGCCTGCACGACCGGGACACCGAGGACCCCAAACACCACCACCACCGGCACCAGGGCTCCCTGAAGGGCAGCAACAAGGGCAACGCCAAGAACAGCAGCCTGCACCGGCCCGGCGGCAGCGGGAGCACGGAGGGCGGCGTGCTGAGCCCGGCCGAACTCAAGAACCGGCAGCTGGAGCAGAGCAACAAGGAGCGCCAGTGCCCGCCGCCGCCGCCGCAGCCGCCCGCCGCCGCCGCCGACAAGGAGGCCCGGCCGCCGGCCGCCAGCGCCGCCAAGACGCCGGCGCCCTGCCCGCTGCCGCCCAACCGCCAGCACTGCACGCAGGTGCGCAGCCGGCGGCTGATGAAGGAGCTGCAGGACATCCGCAAGCTGAGCGAGCGCTTCATCACCGTGGAGCTGGTGGAGGAGAGCCTCTACGACTGGAACGTCAAGCTGCACCAGCTGGACAAGGACTCCACGCTGTGGCAGGACATGAAGGAGACGGGCACCGAGTACATCCTGCTCAACCTGACCTTCCCGGACAACTTCCCCTTCTCGCCGCCCTTCATGCGCGTGCTCAGCCCGCGGCTGGAGAACGGCTACGTGCTGGACGGCGGCGCCATCTGCATGGAGCTGCTCACGCCCCGCGGCTGGTCCAGCGCCTACACCGTGGAGGCCGTCATGAGGCAGTTCGCGGCCAGCCTGGTGAAAGGGCAGGTAAGGGAGACGGGGGACGGGAACCGCGACGCTCATCTGCTGCAGATATGGGAAGGGGGGTCAATACCTGTGCACCAGGATTCCGAGGCCTCCGAGGCCCCATACCTGCCACAGCCTGGTGATGGTAGGGTGAGGGGCATAGGAATGAGGGCAGTTTCCTACTCCACGCAGGGGCAGGTAAGGGCTTTGGGAGACGGGAACCACGACGCTTATCTGATGGATATATGGGAAGGGGAGCGGGGGGGGGGGCAACACTTGTGCACCAGGATTCCGAGACCTCGGCCCCATACCTGCCACATCCTGGTGATGGTGGGGTAAGGGGCATAGGAATGAGGGCAGTTTCAGAGGGAGGCGAGGAACAGTACGGCGGCAAAGCTACCCGAGCACCGACCTACGTGCTTAATAGAGGCGCAGACGACGATATCCCTGCAATGCCCCCGCACTCCTGACCAATCAAGCACGCGGCGCGGGGTGGGGGGTGGAGGGGGTGAGACGGTTAATATACCGAGCCTTCGGCAAAAAAGATTCTGTTGCCAAGACACGAATCAAAAAGCAAGTGAAAGCCATCTTGGACATGGGAGGGGGTGCTGGTATTATAGCAGCACCGCACCACAGTCCCTGCGCTGTTGCAGCCTGGCAAAGAGAGGGGCAGTGGACTGGGCACCGAATCAACAGGACAGATGCCACAGGGATCCTGCACCCTCGGTCCTGGACGCGCTGTATTTGGGGGAGAATTCGTTTGAGGGGGTCTGGGGGGGGGGGGCAGTGAGTCCCTGCGAAGTTCTGAAATTAGATGGCGTTTCCTCCTTACCGTATGGAGCAAGCCTCGTTTTAATCCTTTCCTAGGAATCTTTACAGACCATTCGGTTACTGAACGAAAACGGTCTGCAGTGATGGCGAGCCTGCATGGTGCCGTGCAAAATACAAGAGACCATGTGTTCGTCTGGGGCGCCAATGGTTGAGGATGAGGCGCCAGAGGGGCTTCGATATTGACCGGTGTCTTGCAGGGCTGTCTTTCTCAGCCGCGCATTCATTGCCGTGGAAGGGTAGGGCTGGAAAGCCCTTATTATCTGAGCACTTAATACAGGGAGGCGTCGAACATCCTCGCTCCCTCCGTATATGGGAGCTTGGATTGGCATGTCATTATTGGGGTGCCGGGCGGGTAGGCCATCTGTGATCGGAGCTGCGGGAAGTACGGGGGTGGGGGGCATCAGCATTGGAAACCAGTCGTCAAAAGCAACAGCTCTGCATTAACGAGGGGCTGTCAAGTGTTCAGTGCAAAGAGCGCTACGTCTGGGGTAGAGAGTGGGTACCCAGGCTAGAGACAGGCCACGAATATTCGATCTTTGATTCTTAATTTCAATAGCAGTTTTTCAGAAATTATGCATTCAGCGGACATGATAGTCCATGCAAGCTCTCACGCCTCTCTCCTTCGTGCATATTTTTCTGCCTCTTTCGGTGCTCGCCCCCCCCCCCCTCCCTCTCCGCCAAAGCCAATTCATTTGCATGTGTCGCTTGGCTCCGCTCCCTTCCTCTGCGCTCAATGTCACTGCGGATGTCTCCGATTCGCCACCTTCCTCTCAGACCCTCCATGCTCCCCTCTATTGATAGTGGAGACAACACAAGCCCTTGTTGTGTTCCGGTGTAATTAACCCCCACAGATCATGCAAACAAACAGGCACCCTATGCAGAAGTAACCGTCGCGAGGCAGTCAACACGTAAAGGCCCTCACCACCACACGTGACATGTGCAGATGAAGCCACTCGCCTGCACCCCAAGTAGCAGCCCTGAGCATCGTCATTTGGCACAGCCAATTGGCCTGTCACTAAATTACTGTTTATACTTAATGTTTCATAGACTCGCTAATACCTGCGACACACTAATTTGCATTTTTATGTAGCTCCTAGTGCCGAGTTCCTTCCACTTCTAAGCACTGTGATAACTAAAGTTATTTCTATACTGAAATCGGGTGGGCTCAGTGGGCCCTACCCTAGATTCGAATTTGCAAAGTGCTGGCAGTCACATCAGAGGAAAACTATTACCCTACGCATGAGTGTACGCAGGTGTCAATGGATGCTACCAGTGACTGTAGGATCAACAAGAAGACATGCTTCATGTGCCCTTCACCCTTGCGGTCCAGGATATTTGCATGGGTCTACTCTAGACTTGGCAAGAGGGCTGTGCGCATTTGGTATGGTGAGGCCTAGTGGGAAGAAGAGCTTTACCACCACGTCCATCTTCCTCGTCCCCATACTGACTATGAAGGCGATTTGCCTTCCGACATAACCCCCTCCCAAAAATGATCCATCCTTTTTTGGGCTTCTCCTGATTTCTTTCCATCCTTCCCCTTAGTGAACCCTGGCTCTTTCTGGCCATGCCCTATCTTGGGCAGGAGTTTGGGGTCTCATACACTGTCACTTAGAATTTAGATTTCTGCCTGGCTGCAATAATGTGTGACTATTCTGGGGTCCATCAGCATTGTCTGGAGGGGCCCTCTCTTACATTTGTTATGCCGGCACTGCAAAATCATGATCCAGATTGTTGTCTGCTGCTGTATTATCATTGGACAGGCTGACCAGTTACAGGCTACCCACATGCCCAATGGGAAGTGGTCTCGAAGCCCAGTCTGGACACCGTCCAGATGTTCTGTCCTTCAAGCCCCTGGGCTCTCTACAGTCATGGTTTCCATCTGTAGGGTGAGGCTGGTAGTTATCTCTTTGGAATTCCTCTTCTAGTGAGATCTTCCTCCAACTAGAGCACGTGCTTCATTGGTTTTCTAAGGTTAGTTGTTGAACTGGAATTTAAAGAGATGGCTTGTGTGGTGCCTTGGTTATCTTGGAGGAGTGCTTAGTGGTGGCCTGTTCTGGTCACAACTCGGTTCTGGTCAAGACTTTTTCTTCAGTTCTGGTCACAACTCGTCTGCATTGTGCACGATTTTAGCTGTAGTGGTTGGTATATGGTCAAGTTGCCCATGGGGCCCTCTGCTATTTTGTGGGAGTACCACTTTGAGGGGTTTCTGCACTTGTCCAATCTGAATGATTAGGTTTGCTTCATAGAGTAAGTACTTGGGCAAGGAAGAGGGTTGAGGAGATATTGCTCGGATTACTTATTGTTAATCTTCATTACTCCTAGTCCTACCCTGCCCCCGCAAAGTACTTACGTCCTGTCTCTCTAGCACTTGTGGACAGATCGTCTCTACATCTTTGATATAGAAGGGGTACTCTGGGTATGGTGTTGGGCTATATGCACCAGGTGGGAGTAGTTAAAGAGGGGGACTACTTGGGAATGGGTTCTGTCGGAAAGTGCATCGCCTTCATAGAGTAAGTACTGTGCCGAGGAAAAGTAGGACTCACATGTAATAAAGATTACCATTAAGTAATCGGAGCATTATTTTACAATGTCCAACCCGTGTGTGAGCATTGAAGTCTTAGCTGAAACCAGCTGACTGGCAGCATTCCACATATTGCATTCAGGCTCTAGAGCAGGGCCTGCAATTGCATGGTCTCCGTCACTCTATTTCTAGACACTGACTTAGGTGAAAAATGGGGTGCAGTGCTCATTGCATGCAACCCTGCATAAGGAGGAAGTAGGGTATCATTAGTCTAGTCTTGCCTCTGAGATGCACCCAAGTGACCCAATTGGGGTTTAATAGTTGGTGGATGCATGAAACTCACGCCATTTAATGTGTCAGTGGAATATTGAACATGCCAGCCTGTGATAGAAAACAGGCACCAAGAGAAAGTGGTCAACATTCAGAATTCGCAGTTTGACAACAAACTAGCAAATGTGGCGTTGCTAGGGGGGGGGGCTAAGGGGGCTATAGCCCCTGATCTTTTGGTTGTAGCCCCGGATAGAATCTCAGGAGCTACAGCCAAAAGACTAGCTAGCCCCCAGTCCCAACAGTACTGACAACAGTTTAGCCCCGGGTCTTTTTCAGACCTAGCAACTCCCCTGTTGCAGTTTACGGGACATTAAGAAGGAAACATTGGTCAAAACTACCAGCAATATAATGCCATAGAGAGAAATTGGGCTCTGGATGTGAACACTCCTGTGCTGAGCTCTGTTCATTAGTTTTGTAATCTGGTTCTGTTTGTGCATGGTCACAGGTTGGTAGAGGTGAACCCACACCTCTAGAAAAGTATAGGTAGACAGCAGTCCTGGTTCAATTTATGCTCAGTTCATTTTCCATCTTCCACGACTGTGAAACACAGCCATCGGACAACTCTAGACCCAATTTGGGAGAGAACTTCCACTTTCCAACCCTAATAAGGCTCGACCCGGGGGACTTCCCATATTCCTACAACCTTTCCCCCGCCTTGATAAGGACCCCTTGGGGTCGAAACACGTGTCGGCTAACCACCACTAGACTATGAGCCTCATTATGAGGTTGGAGGTAGCCTTGCCGTTTTTACCGACAGGGCTACCCCCAAACTCTCATCTGGCTCTGGCACCCTACGAAAGGGGAATCACCGGCCATTCCGGCCTCGGCGGACCCAATAATTGCCCTTGCACGGGTGCCAGAGCTGGTACGTCCCCATTGCCATTTGAGCCCCCGCAGGGCTCAATTTGAATGGGGAGGATGGTAGTAGTGGTACCGTTTATAACAGTACTATTGCTACCATCATGTTCTGCTCGCGGGTGCCGGTATGGCCACCTGGTCAGACCAGGTGGCTGCAAGGGCACCCGCAAGCAGAAGTCCTAGTATGGTGGTACGGTAGCAATGGTGCTGGTAGCAATACCAGCGCCGTTGTTGCCTTACCGCCATACTCCTAATGAGGCCCTATGTATCTACACTGCAAAAAATAAAAATCTTGCTGATAAACACTGCATTTAGCGTGGGAATCACTTTATACATAGGATTTACAAAAAAAACAAAAACTGTGAGGTAACCAGGACTGTCTACCAGCAATATAATGCATTCATGATGAAAGTATTCCTCAAAGCCAGCCCAGAGTAGCCTGGAGGACCAGCCTTTCAGGCATCGCCTTCTGGCCTAGTCTGAGCCTGAACGCTGGAATGCATACACTGTGTACATCAGACTCCCTATGGGTGACTGTGGAGAAGAGAACAACAGCATGAGAGGGCGAAAGCTGCCCGTGTTTGTTGAAGGGGCAGATAGACGAGGAATGGGATTTTCATAGTAACTCATGCTAACCATTTAGTTGTCTTTTTAGGAGTAAGTGAAGTGTAAGTACGATGTATTATGCATAACTTGTTACTTATCATTTCGGGTCATTGAATCGGAGTAACATCTTCCACTGGAGAACATGGCAAAATGAATGAGCTACAAACCAGCAACTATACACAGGAATGGAGAAAAAAAATGCAGTACACATGCAGAAAAAGAAATATATAGCCACAGACACTTTAAAACCTTTTCAGATATAAAGTATATAGACAAAAATGCACGTTTTGCCCCTGTAAGATCACACTCACCATGGCTTTGCCCCAACATGTCTGTATTTTCCCCTGTTGGAAAAACAGTTTGTGATGGCTTTGCCCCAGAAATGGCAATGTTTCCCCGCTGTCAGTGCTAGTACTGCCCATGTAAGAAAATACTCATGATGGGCTTGCCCCTGTAAGACCACATCTGTGATGGCTTTGCCCAAACAATGACAACATTTTCACCTCTTAAGACCACATCGGTGATGCGTTTGTCACAAAATGGCAGTAGTTACGGCGTAATAACAATTATGATTGATAAAAGAAGGTTTGCGCTAAATCCAGATTAGGCTGCGCACGGATTTAGTTAAATATCAGTACAACCACACTAGCGCTTACGCTAAGAGGCATCCCCACACCACCACATACAAACACACACCAGGGTTGCCAGAAATAGAAATGCGCCCAATGGCATTCAGCCCAATCTCTGTATCGACAGCGCATTTGTGAAACCCAAAAGGACATGTGTTCTGATCACAACGGTTTGCATTGAGGTAATTGTCTTCTATTGAAGAGGGAGAAAATAAAACAGCCATACTCCTTTTTTGTTTTTTAACATTTTTTTAAGGTGTTAGATATGTCAGGGTGCTTTGTTATGGATGTGGGTCCTTTCACACCATCCTTATAAAACACAGTATTATTAAAATCTGAATATTAACACCAATTTCCCCCAACTATGGCCTTGCAGACTGGTCTTAAATCCTGGCTTCACGACTTAACCAAAGTGCCTGGTTCTGGGATCACTTAAAAATCTGCTTCTCCTCCACCCCTTGCCCCCTCGATCCATGTGCTCACCAAAAAATCACACGCCCGCTGTACACGTTTTCCATGTCCTCTATTTTTTTCATAGAAAAGTTGTTGCTGTGAGTATTAAAAAAATAAATTGGACAACTTGCACATTTCACCCACCCCCCACGCACCCAAAGAAAATCACGTATTTTGTTTATTTTTGAAAATGACCCCTTCTTGACCCGGGAAGCAGCAGGGAGCAGGAAACGGGGAGGGAAGTTAATTGACAGTTCTCTATCTGGGTCCTGCCTCGTAGCAACGCTGTGGCACCGCTCCAACCATAGGATTCAATTATAGGTCTGGTTTTACAATTGAATCGTATGGGAATAGTGGTTTTCTACATTTGCGGGATGCAAAGAGTGCAGGTGATAACATTAGGCAATACAGTTGGTGGAAATGAAAAACAAAAAAGTGCATTGCTTACTCATGAAAGAAAGTCAGGCAGTTCTTTGAAATAACCTTCATGTGCTTGGGGTCTTCTGCTGCACTTGGTCTGGAACTGAGCCAGCCATGCAGAGATTGATTTTTTCCCTCCAATGGATTCCTTTTATCCCCTCTTTTTGTGCTGTCTATTTCAGACAAACTTTACGTATTCCACTCAACTTCCAGGCCAGGATGCAAAGCAGCTTCCATCAATCCTTCTTGCCGCACCCCCTTTTCCCATCATGGTGTTCATCATTCTGGGGCCTAGGTCTATCTGGGATTCCCCTCAACGTATGTGCAGCAGGATGAGAGGGCGTTATTCCAGGCATTTCAAGCAACAACAAGGGTTTTATGGCTGGGGAGTTCTTCTGAATTGGCTGGCAGCTTCCCCGCCATCGTAAGAAGTAGCTGGACGGATTGCCGGCAGAATGATAGGGATTGGGTGTGTCTAAAACAGGCAGACTATCTCCCTTGGCCTACATGTATGGTGGACCGCCTAAAACTGTTAGGTGCTGGCAAAAGCCTGCTTTTCCCGGATCCCTGGGCCCATTTGTATTATGGTTTATGGATTCTGAAAGGAGTTTGGCTGCATGCTGCTAGCACACTAACACCCATCAAACACTAGAATAAACGGTCAATGTGGGCAACAGAGTTACTGTTCTACAGATGGAATGTACATATTCCAATATCTGGTGATGGGTGCCATTCAAAGGACCATTTCCCAAAATAAACTTTAAATCAGCACAAGTCTGATCTTGCCAGCATGTCAAGATGTGTTCAGTTGGGGTAGCTGAGTTTACAGTGGAGGTCTCCTTGATGCAATTTGGCAGCGCAAAGACAAGACCTCATTTTATCTACACAAGTAGGTAGACCATTCTGAGACAAGGAGCATACATTCTCCTAGCATGACCTATCATCGCCAATTAAACCAGACAGCTCAAGTTGCTGCCTTTCGAGGGTAATGTGTACTCGAAGCATCATCTGAGAATTTACGAACCCATTGGAACATTCTTCTACTGCCAGGGGGGCAGGCATGTGGTGGCGGATAAATATCCCAATTCTTCTTTGGCCTAGCAATCTGCCCCCAGGTTGTTGTTCCATGAGTAGGCCATTGCATTTCAGCCATTGCAGATTCTTCAGTGCAGAGTCAACGTTCTAGGCCTCTACAATTGAAGAATGCGCGTTGGAATTTGGCCTCCAGCTGCAGACAGGTCTCTGAATATGTATGTGCTTAGGCAAAGCGAGGCACTTGCTCAAGAATGCGGTTTTGCCTGTATAGGAATGCCCTCTGTAGCTGACCCAAAGAGGACAGGAGTTTCACATGATACTGTCGTCACCACGATACCCCTATTCTCACCCCATCACACACTCTGATCGATATTTTCCATTTCGCTGCAGACAGCAGAGTGCCCCAAAGAGCAACAGGAGCCCATGGCTTCAGCGATGCTAAAGGACCGCTTCTCCCAGGCTGCATTTCCTGGTTACTTCACGGTCTCTATTCCAGCCTGTAGATCATTACGGGAGTGTGCTGTGCTAATCCCCCAGGATGTGAAATCCCCTGGGTTAATTACTCTAACGTTCTATTGCTGGCGGGATCATGGGGGATTTAAACGGATTTGTGTGTCCTTTAAACGAATGATCCTTAAGAGCGAGGCCTGTGTTGCAGTCCAGTGATGCCACCTGATGATTTGAAAACTACCCACAAGACGTTTTGTAAATGTCACCACAAAGCTGTTGTGCCGTTACTGGGCCATAGCGCATGTTTTCCGTTACGCACTTGTGTTATTGCACGTTAAAAACAAAAGTAAGAATGTTTGTCAAATTAGTTCTCTGGGAGAACTGAATGGTGTACTTTGTTTAAAACTAATAAAGGTGTATACATTATGTCTGTATTGAATATGTGTGTATCAGCAATAACTAGTTTGTATGTGGTTCTGGACCAAGCTCATTTACCGTTGAAAGGGCCATTTTGGGATCATTTATAACCAGCTTTGTGCATAAGGGCAAACCAGCCACATTGGTACTGGCCAAAAAAGAGGTAACCCCCCCCCCCCAAAAAAGAAAATAATAGACTCGAAGGATGTTGCTCCCTGCTCCCACCCACACACACCCGCAGATGTATTTGGATGAATGTTACTAGCATAGTACTGTCACTGGAAGGAGACCTAATATTATTACTGCCTGATCTCAAGAGGAAGCTATGTTTTAATCTGCATGAACTCACGGGTGCAAAGAAATATGAATTACAAAAGGGGAATGGGAATTACTTTTTTACCCCAAACCCCTGAAAAAGCATTTTGGCGCAATGTGCAGACCTGCCTACGCTCCAAGATTAGCCCATATGATCCGGTTTTAACACTCTTCTCCGGGTCTACAAGGAAGAACGTGAATCCTCCGGACGCCAGCACATTGAAGGCCAGTGGTGATTGGCTGCTGAATGGCCCTCGCATCACAGGTTTGGCCTGAAGTTTAATGGTGATTCACAGAAAGACTGCCTTTAAATCCGTGAATCAGAGCTCACTTTGGATAATTGTTTCTATTGTAGCCATCATTTATATAGCACCCTTTTCCCATTTGTATGGCCTCAATGCTCTTTGTGATTGGAACTCCCCCGGGGCCAGAAGTTCAGGTATGGGAAAACGTTCTAAGAGTAGACTTTAAGATGAGTGTGTGCATTCTGCCGAGATTAGGATTTAGGAGGGCTGGCTAGGCTCCAGTAAGCAAACCAAGAGGTCAGGTACATGAGCAGGTGCTGTCGGTGGTCAAGACAGAGCGCTAGTGCAGGAAACTCAATGTGTGCCTGTGTGCCCAGAAAAAAACGAATTTGCCATAGGTTATCACTGTATACTAATGGCAGAGGTGTTGAGGCACGTCTGGGGTTTCAGCGCAATAAGTTATGTGAGCAGCATGTCCGAATTTGACATAGCCATAGCTAAATTCTAGTGTGCATGAATGGAGAGCCGTTCCTGCGGCAGGTGTCCAGAGATGTGGTGCGTTTTTACATACCTTAAAGACAGTCTGAGTTTATCTTGGATGTCACTTTGTCATATTTCTTTTCTGGCACTGTGGTCCGGTTATCCCTAAGTCTCGTATGGCGATAGGCTGGTTGACTGAGTGCGTCTTCTAGTGGGGGTAGAATGCTACCATGGAGAAGGGCCCAGCCAATGGGATTTTTTGAGTGCAATAGGCAAATAAATTAGATAGACATAGCTACTATGTGTCTTCCACGTACTAAGAAGATTAACAAGGTACTCTAATAACCACAGTGGAAGGGGATACTTGCATGTAACCACTGTGCATTTCACCGGCTAACCTGAGCAGTTATAGATGCGAAGGAGTTGCTAGCAAGTAAATTGGAGCGTCATTGGTGGGATGAACTTTGTAAGTGGAATGCTTTGAGTGGAATCACATGTGTAAGTTGGATGCAGTGCCAGGCCACCCACATATCTAGGCCCAACCCTATGGCATGGCCTTTGCCAGTATTGTAAGGGTCTCACCTATGACCTATTTCCCATCCCCAAAATAAGCAACCGTCTCAGTGCGTTGTGTTTTATGACCCCCCCAGGAGCATCTTAGTGCTTCACCATTCCTACCCCAAATCCATTTAAGTGCATACTATGTCCTGTACCCCAAGTTCAACTGGCACACTTAATATCTACCTCCAGTGAACCTATGAATCGAGCGTTCTGAGTGCTTGGGCAAGCCCCTTTGGTAGTTAGATGGAGCAATCCATCTAAGTGTGCAACATGACCTATCCCCATAATAAAATTAGGCGCACTTCAATTGCTACCTCTAGTGATCCATCTAATCGACTATTCTGCGTGTTTAGAGCAAGCCCCCTTTTATTTTAGATAGGGCAGGATCTGCTGGTGAAGGGCATCTAGGTATTCAGCCGAGTTTGGATGTGGACCTGGTGCATTTTCAGGCCTCATCTGCTGTCCAGACTCTTTTCAGTGGCAACGTACAAGCTACTATCAGAATTTCAAGCCTTGTCCCATAACCTGATTGGACCATTTAGAGCATAGGAGGTCTGGGCGGGGGCTGATATGTGATCGTCTGCGGGAGTGGAATCGGATGAGTTTAGCACGGTGGGCCGCCGCAAAATCAGTCGGCATCCGCTGTAACGTGAACTGTTGATGTTTTGG
This sequence comes from Ambystoma mexicanum, assembly GCF_040938575.1. Classification (NCBI taxonomy): domain Eukaryota; kingdom Metazoa; phylum Chordata; class Amphibia; order Caudata; family Ambystomatidae; genus Ambystoma; species Ambystoma mexicanum. The sequence goes on from NC_090930.1 coordinate 1,320,587,996, forward strand.
TTGGCCTGGGCCAGTGCATGTGTGCGAGGAACAGTCAAGGATAATGCAGAGGGGAGATTCAGGAAGAGGAAGGGAATAGACACGTTTTGAGGGCCTTTCTGAATGCAAGGTGGTTGTCAATGCAGCAGATGTGGAGAGGGTGAGTGTTCCTGAATGTGTGAGCTTGGATGGAGAAGGATGAACCTCCCAATCTGGTGCAGTTGCAATGGGGGATAATGAGGAGAAGTGCTGCGCCGGAACTAAGGGTCCTGAAGGGTTGGTAGCGTATGAGTTTATCCTGGAAGGAACTCGGGACCGGTGCTGTGGTTGCCACAGTGAGTAATGCACATGGCTTTAAAGGTAGTCCGTTGACCAATTGGAAGCCAGTGTAAGGCTATGAGTGTGAGGCTGATGTTTTCTCTAGGTGTGAGGCCAATGAGGTGACAGGTTGCAGTGTTTTGGATACTTTGGCATTTCCTAAATTGGAACGCCAGTGCACTTAGATAAAGGCAGTTTGCATAATGTAAGTGGGAGAGGATGATGGTGAGGATGGCAGAGAGATTGAGTGTGGGTAGGTGAGGTACAGGAAGATCCGCTTGAGGATGCAAAGGTGGAAAAAGCAGGTTCGGGATACGGAGTTGATGGGTTGGAAGAGGGATAGATTTGAGCCCAGTGTGCGGCTGAGGTTTTTCACCAAATTGGAAGTTGTCAGGGGTGGGGGGACTTAGAGAGTGAGGCCAGAGGATAGGTTGGGGGAAGTAGAGCAGTTTTACCGCATACTAGGATTTCTGGTTTTCCAGGGTTGAGGAGGTGGTTGGTCGTCATCCAGTGGTCAATATCAGAGAGGCATGATGAGAGATCTGGACGAGTGGCGCCTGGTGATTTGGGGATTGTGAGGATGATCCGAGTGTCATCTGCGTGATTGTAACAGATGAGGTTGTGGTAGTGGACGAGTGCAGGGAGTGGGCTCAGATAGATATTGAAAAGAAGAGGATATAAGGTTGCACCCTGCGGAACCACTTTCGGCACTGGGTAAGAGGTGGAGGTGAAAAGGGGAAGGAGCATGATTTGCGAGCGATTAGAGATGAAGGAGGAGAGCATGTGAGAGCAGTGTCCTTGATTCCTAAGGAGTGTAGCCTGTCTAGGAGTATGGACACCATGGAGGACTCGGTTCCTGTGAGGTGTCTGAAGCCTGATTGGACTGTGTCAAGAAGGTGGTTGGCTTCTGTGAAGTGGCAGAGCTGCTTGTATGCTGTGCAGTCCTCGAGTTTGGCCATGAATTGGGTGTTGGAAATGGGCCAGTAGTTCTGGGAAATGAGTGGGTCGAGTGTGGGGTTTTTGAGGAGGGGTTTGATATAGGAGTTTTTTAAGGCTTCATAATTAATATCATACAAGCTCTCAGCAGCCCTGAATGGCAGAGCACAAAGGGAAGAGAATCAGGAAATAAATTCTGTGTAGGTGGCAACCTGTGGTTTTAAAAAGATAGTGTTGGAGGAATGCACTAGTTTCTTCATTCCTGTCAATCTTACAAAGTTGTAATTTTGAGTCCTTAGATAGGAAATTACTTGTGCAAGGGGCGCCCTGGTGGGAACTTACCACTCAGTTTAATTAGGCTGGAAGAATATTGTGGGGTGCAGCAGGCATTTCACATGGTTCAGATATCGGTCAGACAATACATGAGTGTTTTGTTATGCATGGATGTGGCATGCTCTGTTGTAAAATAACGCAATAAGCCCCATTGGGAAGATTTGTATACATGTTTACTTGCTCATAGTCTGGCTGTTGTTTGTCCTTGGAGAATGGGTATACATGTTGGGAAATTTTGGAGTGTAATGAGGCGAGGATGAGTGCTGATCTGATTGTGCACTTTATCCTCACCTACAAGAACTTGACATACACCACCCAGACAGTGTTTGGATGTGGGCGGGGCTGGCAGGAAAAGTCTCAGGTATATTTGGGGAGAGTTTCGACTGGCATCACGTGAAATATCTCGTGGTTTTCGGTGTTCAAATTTAGGCAGGTCTCGTAGGGATGAGAACATATATGGAGCTGTGGGTGGAGTGAACCCAAAAGTTCTGACTCCCAAAAGCCAGAAGGTAGTCTCTTCCTTTCTTAAAATATCGATGAACTGGACTGTGTAGTATTGCATTGTAAACTAGCCAGGCCTTATATTTACTGTAGTTAGAATCTGTTGAGGCCTTGGTAATAGCTACTATAAAACAAGCATTGGCAATGCCAATAGTTTTGGCGTTCGTAGATTTATTTTTCATTTTATATGTTAAGATGATTAGAAAGGAATGTGGTTTTAAGATTAAAAAAATGTATTGGCAATATATGTAAAGAACAGTTTAATTTACAGTATGTAAAACTGTAAACTTTCGAGTACTATAAACAGTGTACCGAATTTATTTCCGAGGTCTCCCTCATTCCCACACAGCGCCATATATCTAAGAATACACTGCTTCCCTCCCATGTATGTCATCATAAGACTACAAGCTTGTATTGCCTCCCTGTGTGTAAAGAGCTTCAGTGGTGGACGGGTCTGGGATGCACAGCTTGATTCTGTACACAGCCCCTTCACAATGCAGTGTGTGGGAATGTGCACTGCTTCACCGAGAGCAGAACTTAACCCAAGACTACATGACACTGCCAAAGGATGCACTCTAACAGTCAGCCGTGTGCTGCTTGCAGCAGTTACTTGTGCTTTTGCCCGTGATTGAGAGAGGCTGCAGAAAACCCATCGCCCCATGAGTCTTGCTGCGACATATGAGCAGGTGCTGTGCTGGTGGTAATAACTGGCTACCGGCGGTGGCAGTGTTCTATACAAATAAACCTCAGTCTCTTGCATCATTAGGAGATCTCCCTCATTAGTTATAATTCTATAGTGTAAAAGGGACGGGTGGTAAGGAATCGCATGACAGGTCTGAGTGGTGCATATGCTACTGTAGGGTAAAGTAGAGCCATGTAGGTAACAGTATGGGGTGAAGCAGTACCACGTACGGATGGGACATCTATTTCAAAGAGCGTATGGCAGCCACAGACGTGTTTGCACTGGAGCTCTGTATTAGACCTGGAAGTATCTATACACACCTTTACTTTATTTTTTTTTAACTACTTTAAAAGATAGTTTCTGAAATGTGGATGTTTTTATTTCCTTTTTCAGTTTAGTAGCCCACTTGCTCCACCCTCACAGTCGACAGTACAGCTCTGCTTTCCACCCTTGACTATTTTTATATGGGGCATAGGATCACATTCAAATCCTTCCTCAACAACGAGCTGCTGTGGCCTACCCCAAAATCACACCGCGTGACCGAGGAGAATCCATAAACCCAGTTTCTAAATTAGGCAGATAGCTTGGTGGGTTGAGTGACTGTTGCACCGATCGGAACAAACCCCAGCTGCAGGTTAAAGTTTTGACAGGCGGTTGAGCTGATTCATTCAAATATCCTTCAGCAGTTGGCAAAGGGAGCCACCGAATAAAGAGAGACATTATTCTAGCGATGGTGAGGTGTGTGACTTGTCTTCACGCATGGGCCGTCAAATGAGCGTCCCTTACGTCTGCAGTCATGCCAGCATAAGACTTCCAAACGTGCATCAGAATTAGTTGTGTATATTCTGCGGCTTGAAGACGAACATGGCACAAAATATTTTTTGAAACCGTTTGTCAGTGAGTTAATGCTTCTTAGAACATGAACAATTAGTGCTAAAAAAATCGTGTAACCTGGGGGCTGTGTAGAATCCGATACTGCCACAAGTTACCGTTGTGTTCAAAAGAAAACAGGCACCAAAACGTTAAGAAATGTAAAACAGCACGTTGCCAAATGAAAGCTTAAAAATAATTTAGGTTTTAAATATTCAAATATCCCTCTGAAACAGTTCCAGATTTGCATGGGTGCTAATTAAAAGCATTTCACCTGTGGGTCATCTTATTTTAAGAGCCAAAACACTCCCATTTGGTAATAGTAATAACCCTCCCTCTCCCTCTCCTCTGGCAGCAGGGTCAACCCGATGTTTGCAATACCAAAAACATTGTCCAAAGAGATACACCCAGGCCAACTATTTTCATCAATTTACATTTTTAATTCACATTTTGCACATTGATCTTCAGTGACGTGCAACACAATTTTGCATTCATATGACTGCCAAAGAAAGGGGCGATATTGAGGGGGCTTTAGGGTGGTGTACAGCAAATTGGGGACACGGGTCCCCAGCCTGCTGTGGCGTGCGGGCCAAGGCGATTCCACGTGGCTCCCCACTACCCCTTTCAATACTTACCTCAAGCTGTCTTCTCACTGAGGGGGAGCACGTCCGGGCTGCAAATGGCTGCAGCTTTGGCTCTGGCTCCAAAACAGATCACTCTGCGGTGGACTTTGAATATAGTCCGACAGGATTTCGACTTAATAAAAGCATGGGTGCATACAAATGAAAATCTAACATAGTCCGACAGGATTTCAACAACAAAAAAAGCATTGGTGCATACAAATGAAACTCTAACGGGCATATACTTAAATTGCTTTCACTGGTGTAGCACTCACAGCTCCCCGGCAACAGCAGCAGGCTAGCAGACGTTAGCGAGAGGGTGAAGGCCCAGCTGGTGCTTCGCCCATTTCATAGCCAAGCATCTGCAAGTTACCATGCCAATGCCATACTCTACTCCCGAAATCCCCTTTATCCTTTTTTTTACATTTACAGTACCAGTGGTTTAGCGATTAGGTGGCTTATGCCACCAAAGCTCCAAAACCAATAATTTAAGATGTATACTTTATTTCAAGGACTGTGAAGCCCTATTTAAAAACCTGGAGATGTATGTATTCTCCATAACACATAGCACCTTCAAGTAAAGCTTCACGCCATTGTGTTCCATGCACTGAATTGAAACTTGAGACTCCTGACCTTAAGGCAATTTAGACCTCCAGGTAAAAAACACCTCCTGCAGAAAACAGCACCTTTCATTGATATATAACGACGCAGCACAATCAGAAGGAAATCTGGCATGATTATCTGTGTTTTTTGTGTTGCTATGCACACACGCCAAAACGCTTGCTTCTCATTGCTTCATGGCGGCCATTATCCATGAGTTTAGCTCAATCCTTAGCTAGCTTCTGGACTTAATTAATGTTCGAATTCCAGCAGGTCCGACCCAGCCCTTCTGCTAACCCCAGGGTCTGAAGGGAAGGCTGGCAATTAAAGGGCAGCCAGAAAACCGGAGTGGGTAGTGCTAAGAGTTCTATTAACATATGAGATTACGCCTCCAAAGGAGAGCAGTGCTAGTAGGCCCCAGGGCAACATTCGGCACAATTATACAGATGCATGCTCAGGTACCCGCCCTCCCCCTCCATCCACGAAAACCACTTACCGGGGATTGCAGTGCATTCAGGCTTTCGCTAATATGTTTTAGTCAAATGAAATATTAGATTAGACAAGCTGCTGCTTGTTGTCTGGGGGCAACAATTTAGCAGCCTCGACCCAGCTGAACTCCTTAATCTCTTGATGGCTAGCCGCCGGGCCATCATACTGCTTGTCACAAAGCCTTCACCGGAGAAATGAAGGGGAAAAGAGGGCGATTGCCTTTCCACGGGCGGGTCCTTTGAAAGGCACATTTACGGACTCCTTCTGGGGCCCGGGATAGTGCCTCCATTGTCCCGTTCCCTTCCTGGATCTCTGGGTAAAGGGCCGGTGGCTACAGTCCTGTCACTCTGTTCTCTGCCGCAGCAACCTTGTGTGGTTGTCGTCCTAATGCAGGCAGAACGGCTTGCTCATTGCTAGGTGGACTACACATATTGCTTTGAAAAAGGATGCACAGAGTAGTTGTTCAGATGTTTGCAGTCACTACAATCTAACCCGGCCATGCCCTGGTCACTGCCCGTGCACAACAAAGAGCTTTCCACTGCGCAGAGCGTTTCGATTTATGGCTCATTGTGCTTTCAACATGGCAACCGGAAGGTATTTGCAGATCTGGTCACTAGAGGCTGACGAGAGAAGGTCTGCTTTGTGTAGCCATGATCTGCCAGGGAAAAATACGGGCAACCGGACTCCAGTGCTGAGCCATGTTTCAGAAACCCGTGACCCGGGGTACCGTGCTCCGGTGCGAAAACAGGCCATGTTTCAGTGTTTCCAACATGAATATTCATGAGATCAATTTGCATCACGTGGATCCGAAAGGAAAATCATTTACATGGTCATTGGTTATCCTGAAAACGCATGAGCTTGTAGGCTTCAGGGCAGTGTTGTGCATCACTGCCTTACACTGCGGAGGCTCAGCCTGCCAGGCCTTGTTCCGAGGGGTCTCACTTCTGTTGATTAGTTTCGTTCCCTGCGGCTGGACTAAGATGTCGGCGTGCTCCACCTGCTCGCCGCCGGGGATGCAGTCATGGAAGGTAATTGCCACTTTGTGGAGGCTGCGGCTCTACTTTCACTTCCGCCAGCGTGCTCGGCAGAGAATGAACTTGTTCTCATCGCAAGGAGGGCAAACGCTTGCGCCAAAGGCAGAACTAGTACTCTAAAAATAAGGCCAGCTAAATGACTGTCTAGTCCCGAGGCCACCTGTCTCCAGCGTACCCCCGAGGAGCCCTGCTCGCACGAATGCTGTTCTCGGTTTCATGAATGGGATGGCCAGTTTCAGAAAATGGCTGCGGCCTTAAAGGGGGGTCGTGACATTTTCCATGTTGTCACTGTTATTTTTTAACAGCACGAATACATAAATGTACACAAAGATGTTCAGAGAACTGTGCAAGTGACAAGAGTGTCTATCTGCAATTGTCATAGTATTTGAAAAGTGACAGTCTCTGCATCATTAAATATAATGCAACGACGAGGCAACCACTCAAACCATCCATTTGTATTTTTATAATCTTAGTTTATTGTTCGACGGCAACCCGCTCTACTTTCACTCTAACGCTCAATGCATACACTTTAAAGCGAAAAATGACAATTTTTCAATGAGCTATGGGTTAACATTTGTTTCATACTCTGATGACCTTAACTTCCCCCATCGGTAACAAGCCTCCCACTCAGTGGTGAAGTCCTATTACAAAAAGTGGGGGACTCCGTAACATACAAAGTGAATGTGGCGGCACCAGTAATTAGCATATCAAGGTGCCCTCACAAAAAAGAGGCAAATGGTTATGGAGGGAGGAGGGTTGGGTTGCATACAAAATGAGGGAACAGTCTAGTACAATGGCAAATTAGGGATAAGGCAAACACACAAGCAGTCCTGAAGGGAATAGAAACGAAAAGCTGGGTAAGATTAATTAAGGAAAGCTGCTTTCCACCCCACCACCACCATCTAATAGATCAAGAGCAAAATTAGAAAATATAACCCCCCCTAGCACCCCCCCCCCCCGCCCCGTTTATCTGCCTTTCTCTACCTGGACATTTTTCACTCCAGGGTACAGATAAATGATATTTTCTTGGAGGCCTTGGTGGCTTCCCAGTCCTATGCACCAGTCGGGAGCACCCGTGCGAGAGAGGAGATTATGGGCTGCTCTAGGTGTTCTTCTCCATCCTTCTATGAACGCCTCGACACTGCTGCATATACAAATCAACATGGACATGACAATGTCAACTGGACCCGAAATAGGTGCACAGGTCCTAGGATAGTCAGTCCTGCTAAGATCCCTTTCCTCATCAATGGTGTAGGATTTTACAGAGAACCACAAAAAGACCTGGCCCACAGGTGTGCCCCTCTAGTTAATAGCTGCACATCCATCTGGAGCCAAAGGTTTCCCAGATGGAAGCACACCTCTCTATCTATCTAAATGGCAATTGCTTTCTCCTGGCCATACATCTTCTGCCTGGAAATGCCCAGTGGTTAAATTACCTGCATAAAATCATACAGGGGACTAAACTCTGACAAGACAGTACTGGTCTAACCAAGTGAGTCCCACTTGATTAGTGGGGTTCATAAGGCGGGGTCAAATTAGGTGACTTTACCCAGAGACTCAACTGATGAAAAATGTAGGTGTGGAATTGTTGAGCAAATGTCAGTGTGAACTCTGATTTATGGGTGAATTCCGAGTAAAACATGTAGCATACAAAAGACTCACCCAAGACTGTGACCATCTGAACTGGAGCGTGGTGCAATCCAATAGTTTATCTAGCTGGGGTTTGTAGTGTACCACATCACGGGACCCCTTTAGAGGGTAGGGGGGTAAAAGATGGAAATGAAGAATGAAAAGAATAATAAAAAATGTCTTTATTTTGACGCCTTTGCATTGTACATTTCATCTGCATCGATGCATTTTAAGGGAAACAAAAAATATAGATGGGGAAAAAGGTTAAGGGGGAAGTAAAGTAGAAGGGGAGTAGCTTGTGGAGGAGTGAGTGTGGGAGGATCTAGCCACACATTTTTTTTAATGAAATGCAAAAACCCAAATACTAATAGAAAGATGCAAATGCATCAATGTAAAGACATAAAAGCGAGCATAAAATGTCCATTTTCCCTACACAGAAGGTCTCATTTCTGGAACTATGTACCTGCTAGTAAAAACAGCTTTCCTGAACCCTTTTTCATGAGAGCCCCATCGACATAATTATTGGGCCAAGATTCTCTAGCGCTGTCAGGCCAGGCTGCCCCCAATGACCATGGTCGATCCGTAGGAGGGGCCTGCAGGTATGCCTGGGTGATTAGAAAAGTTGGCATCATTTAAGTTATGAGAAGCTGGCCCGTTGAAATTGTACTCTTTTCTACACTTAATAAAAGGAAGCCCAAGAAGACACACCTTCTTGTAATGAAGTGACACGTGGAGGGTTATCACACCTCTGCAGTCCTTCAACACTGTTAGCAAGACCCATGGGCCTTTCTACCCAAGTACATTAGTAAGCGTGCAGGTTAAAGGCTGGCATTTTTGCCCCACTATCTACAGTGCGGAGGAGGCAACGACCTGCATTCGAAATTCCCCTTGTGCAACGCTGATAGGTTGAGGGCTTGGGTATGTTAAGGAATTTTGCCCTTTGAACATCATATTGTACAATGATTTACCAAGCACCCTAAAGCGGTGCAGCCTAACTGAGCTGTTCTAGGGTTCACAGCATATCTACAGATCTTTGGTCACCTCATTCTTTTGGGCCCCAGCAGCCCATTTTTCCCATTCTGTCCTTTTTGGGATCCTGCAAAGACCTGAAGTTCTACAACTACCAAGCAATCCTTTCTTTACTGCTTTCCAAAAGTGTTAGTTCATCGGGCCGTTCATCACCGGGGCAGGATATGCCCTGTGCTCATCCAAGAGTATCCTAGGGATCAACAAGAACGAAACTCACTGCATTGCTCACAGAACAGCTTGCGCATTACGCTTTGAGAAAGTCATGTGACTAATTGCTTAACACATTCATATCGTTCAACAGGCCACCTTTCCCATGCCCTGGATTTAAAAAGTGAACTTTGAGAGGGTTCAGAAAGTTGTCCAGAGTACTTCATTTGTAGTTTTTGCCCCTGATGCATCATGGAGACGAACCTTCTCAAGAGGGTTCCTGCTCCCCAGGTTTCTATCACATTTGACTTTTCAAAGATCAGTTCATGGGGAACAGCGGAATTGCTGCCACCTTATGATCAGGGAAGTAAAGCTAGTCATGCCTGTGTGCTGTGATTAAAGGCCTTCTTTCTCTCCATAAAGTATCGTATTGTATGACTTCTATGCATGGTAGACCCCATGTACATAGATGGCAATGGCCCTGTCCTAATCGATCAAGCAGGAGATACTTGCACGGTCTGTGGGTGTAAACCAATAGGAGCCCTTTTACACAGCATCTTTCATGTCTTGTGGAGTGAAGAATATGAATAGCTACTCAGTGGAGACCATCTGCCCAATACAAAGGAGGTGGATGCCAACACAGTGTCCCATTGCAAGATATGCACAACTTGGGCTGCCTTTTAGTTCTCTTTGCCGCCAGGCACATCCCTCCCCCATACTGTACCAAGAAAGTTGGATAGAAAAGGGGCAGACCCTCTATTGGGGAAGCCTCCATCATTAAGTGACCAAGAAAGCCCCACATTAAGTTATGCCCCTTACAATCGTGCAGAGTAATTTAGAAACGGATTTGTTCATAGGCCATGCAGAAGATGATATACTTCAATTACCCTGGCAACACTCTTGTGTTATTTATTTTCCATGTGTCATATACATGTATAAAGTTTCACCCCTACAAGACATTAGGCGTTTGTTGGGATACACAGAAACAGGATGCGCTATTCTTTGTTTAATCATGTTATTAAAACAATTGTTCACATATTTCTTTATTTGGAGGCCCCTAATGAGAAGCAAACAAACTTGTTGGAATCTGTCCGTCTTTTTCACCATGTTGACAAAATGTCGGCTATGCCTACTAATGTCAGTTTTCACCTGGAAGCGTCCCATAGTAGCTAGTTACCTCAGATCATCAAGTCTATGCAATTAAGATGCTTCTGTTTTAGAACCTCATGGGCTCTTCCAAAGCACCAAGACTGCTCTTGCACATCCTTGCATTCTGGTTATCCGTCCTGATTTCCATGTCAACTGTGAGATTGCACTCTCACTGCACGTGCCACTCTGCCTCTCTCACTGTCGCACAGCATACTGCTCCAGCCCCCGCCCTCAAGCCACTGGTCTGTCCTTTGGTCATGCAGCATTCAGCAACGGCTGGGGTAGCTTTAGCAAAAATGCACCACAATGAGACTCTTAGGCACATAGAAAGGATGATTAGTGTTTGCTACAGATAGTGTGTGTATACAAATTATACCCATAATGTTGTTATAGGCATATAAGAAATACACATAAAAAGGCAATTCTCATTGTTAAGTGTTGTTGCCAACATTTGCTTTGATGCAGTCCTGGAATGTCCTTTTCATGTGATTTCTTCTGAGCGAGGGGTCTACTAGCTGGCCTTGTACTCAAAATGCCTTATTTCCCAATGGGGTTTCCTCCTTGCTTCTAATGGCCTTTAATGCGAACGACTTTCTTTTCCTTTGATATGCTTTGTTTCACAGCATCCAGCATGTTTGTCATCAAGCCTTACACTTTTAATAAGTCGACTCTAGCACTTTGATTCCTAACGTGAGTGTTTCATATAATGGGAACCCCTTACAGCGCAAAAGAGCACTATACCAAACCTTAAACGTGCTGGTTCATGACTGCAGTGTAAAGGGGGCTTGTCTTGCACACCTAAGCCATATTGATGGCTTTGTTGCACATGGCTCGAAAAGAAAACAGATGGGAGGTAGACGGAAAGGCTGTGCAGAATCCAAAGTGATGTGGAAGGCAGGCTTAAAGTACCACAGCACAGAGTACCGGTATGGTTGTGTGGTAGCAACACCTGGATATGTGTTCTATCTGGAAGGAGAACCAAGATCTAATAGTTGTCCTTGTTGGTACACTGGGTTAGTGGGTATCTGTACATGAATGAGAGTGCCAAGCATTCATCTCTGAGTTGTTCCATCAAGGTTCATTTGATGTTTGTAGACATCATGGTGATGTTTGTGTGGTGGCAGGTGTGCATACTGTAAAGCTGCTAGGAAATAGAGAGGCAAGTCGGTTAGATTCGGGATTAATGAAAGCGCCCCCTATCAGAGTTTACTTCGACACTGAACCGTTTGAATGGCAGCACATGTTAATCTGGGAATGGTAGATCTGTTGTGTAGCTGCTCAGCATTAGGATCCAGAGTTATTATTATCCTTGGTTACATTTCATAAGTTGGTGGGGGAGTGGTGGAGAGGACAGACTTCTATGACTGATGAGCAGCTGCTGGCCAGACTGACCAGCTCTAGTCCCATCACCCAAGTGTTGGTGACCCCAAAGGGGTCCTATTTCTTCTTCCTCTTGGTTTGTGGATTTGGTGTTGGCTGTGTGCTGGTAGATCTTTTGGGTCTGAGGTTCATGGTGATATATATATGTTATTAGTGTCTGAGCGGTTTTCCCTAGGGCTTGCATGCCCATGGTGTTCCAATTGTTTCCATTTGTTTGGTTATCTCTGTTGGTGTGGTTCTGTATGTTGTTGTGCTAGGTTGCCAGTTGAGGCTCTGTGAATTAACCAGTTTTGAGGGATTTTCTGAAGACTTTGTGGTCTTCCTCTTTGGGCAGAGGCACAGGTATTGAGTTCCAAAGCTTGGATCAACGGGAACAAGAAGGACTGGAGAATCCTCTGTGATTTCTCTGGTAGAAGCTTACCACTGCTATGAAGGTCGTTTTACAGGGCCCAGGTGTTCTCAAAGGCTTTTAGTGGATTCATTTCTCCTTCAGATTCTTGACATTTGCTGTGTAAGGCGCAATGAGCAATACAGAGGATTTTGAATTGTGTTCTGTTTGACTGGGAGCCAGTGGTGAGTTCATTCGGAATACGATTCCTTTTGACATTCTTAGCCAGAGTCGTAGGATCAAAAGTGTGCAATATTCAAGTCCTATTCTCAGTTGAGTATCCTCTGAAGGAAATCCACATTATTGCATTTTGCTGTGACCCAATGATAGACTGCATTACAAACAAAATCCAGAAAATATAACAACCACACTCAAAAGCCTTCTTTTTTATTAGAAGCATTCAAAACAGGTTTTCCTTGCACACAATAAAAAAAAAACAAGTTATGAAATGCTTATCTTTGCTGAATTCTGTAACTCACGCTAACAATCTTCACAAGATCAAAGCAAAGAAATACCTGGCAAAGCTGCAACATTTAAATACCATTTGGTAACTGTAGCAATAGCCAGCAAAGTAAGACTGTAGGAAATTCTTTTTGGATTCCTTGGACGGTTTTGCACAAAAGACCTGCATGGAAATCACACCCACCTCATCACAGATTCCTGCTGTGCCCACCAGTGCCGGTTTTAGGTTCTAGTACTCCTGTACCTGCTGTATTCCACAGATTAATGCTGCGGCTTACTTCAAGAGAAGCCACATTGAGGATAGTTTATTTACTCCTATGGGTCTGACACTGTGGAACATCAGGAACTGATGATCTCGGTGCACTACTCTGTATTTTAATTCCCGATCTCTAATGTGGTTTAATGAGAAATTCAAACTAATTCTGGTGCTCTAGGTTAAGCTCTTGCTACTCGTAAATAAGAGCTAGAAACATGACAATCATGCGACCTCAGAAATCACTGGGGTAAACACCTGGTCACTTGTTTTACTATGTAAATAAAGAATAAACAGAAGTTTTAGTTTTTTCTCTATGAACAAAGCATATATTTTTGAACATATACTT